>NC_037091.1:25964913-27219288 GCF_002994745.2 Rosa chinensis | reverse complement strand
GGTATAAAATCGGGATTTTTTGCAGAGACACTAAGAATAACGTCAGTAACATTGAGAAAAAATTTCAGAATTTTTTTCAACCCGGAAGTATATCTTTTTATTTTCCCAATTGGGAAAAATAGGGAAAATCGTAAAAAAGAAACCGTTTGATATTTTTGAGTTCCGTCACTTGGAGCAGGTCCTAAAAATCATGTTTTATGTGTGGTGAAATTATGGCACAGAAATTTTGAAGAAAAAGTGGTCTTGACATGGTTTGGCATTCTTTTGGCGCACGGCATGCCAACGAGTGCCAAACCTTGTCAACTCCATTTTTTTTTTTTTTTATTGAAAATCATGCTCTTTATTATGATGGGAACTTGTAGAGAATGATTTTTAGGACATTTTGGAAGCAATCTCTCGTAATTTCATCGAGTTTTCTATTTTTTACGATTTTCCAAAGTTCAAAACGGAAAAAATCATAAAAAAATAGAAAACTAGATTAATTCATGATCTCTTGCTTTGAAAATGTCCTAAAATTCATCCTCCACAATTTTGGTAGGGCTTGTGAGGGGATTTTTGATAAAAATTGATGTTGATAGGGTTTGGCATTTGTGGCATGCTATTTTGGCACTATCAGCCTTGCCTGCCATGCAGCGCGTTAGCCTCGCCATGACGCGTTGGCATTGCATTTGACTCGCTAGGAAGCCTTGGCATTGCATTTGACTCGCTAGTTAGCCTCGGCACGCTGTCACTGGCTGACTTACTACACAGCGGAATTATAGCCCGTGAGACGCCTAGGTTCCTCTGAACTGAGGCCAGTCTATCTTCATTTCGTCCTTGATACTCCATTTTCTTTCCCTCTATGTTCTTCTCTTGTCAATCTGACCCCCTTACTTGTTGGGGTTTACGCATGAGTCTCACACTTTGTGACTAACCGATCGTTTCCTTGTGTCATGGTTGTCTTCCAAGACACTCGCCCAACCGATAGGCTTCCGTGTCATCCTGGCTTGTGTCAACCCATTGCTAACCCGCGTGCATTCCTCACATCGATAGCAAGTAGCAGGACAGTGCGCCGAGACCTAGCTGCCTTCACATTCCCTCGTGGGGTCATTCCTTAGTAGCTTGCGCAACTCATTCGCCTTGTGGGCACCACTCAGACAACTCACTCGGCTCATGGGCAACATCTTGGCCATGTGGCCTTTCCCTTCTAACGAGGCTAACCATGTTCTCTTCTTGATGACTGTCATGGCACTAAGGGCTATTCCTGCCCGTAGGCCAAACCTCAAGCGGGCGTGCCGTCTTACATGTTGGCACGCCGCTCTCGATCTTTGCTTTGGTCTAGCACGCGGTCACCCCTCCCGTGCTTGCTGGCATCTCACTAGTGTCTAGTTAGCCTTGGCATTGCATTAGCCTCGCTAGGGTCTAGCCTTGGCATTGCACGGGGTCGCCCCTCCCGTGCTTGCTGGCATCTTACTTGGCGTCAGTCTCATTTTTTCCTAAAATAGAGAAAATCAAAATATGGGGAAACTGTTAAATCAAGCTGCTCTAATACAACAATTGACACAACAAAAGTGATAGAAGTCGGTGATTGCCTTAATTGCTCTCTCATTTTCTCCTCCTCTCAAAGAATGAGGGTAATGGATAATAAATTTGGGAGAACCCAATTTCACTTGCATCAATCCAGAGCAAATTGGATTTGCCAATGTGAGAGCGTGCATATGTCGATAAATGCATCAGATATGCAATATATAAATAGACAACTGCATGAGGATTATATGAACATGAAATCCCCAGAAATCGGTTGTAAAGTAAGTTTAATTGAATATCAGTACCATGTAACTCATCTGAAGATAGTGAGCTCTGATACCAATTGTTAGAATTTACATAAATGAGTACTATAAACTATCTCAGAATAAGCACATGTAAACACATATACTGCAGTTTGCAGATTAGGATTGCTGTTGAGTAGCATCCTAATTTAGGACTGCAACCCTATATCTATCCTAATGTCTGAAAATTAACATGAACAAAAGATCAACTATGACAAATATAGGATTGATATGTTGCTCTGATCCTAAGTTAGGATGCGTGAGATATTGCAATCCTATGAAACAGTAAGTACATATATATATCGCAGCAAGCAATATAAATTGAAATCAAAGATAAATGGATTATAGAAATACTAACTAGATCCATTTATATTGCAGTGAAACAATGTGAGTTTAAATCCAGCAGATTGAAAGGGGTATAGGAAACTGACAAAGTCGATTGCCTCCATCCATTGTTCTTCTCCTAGATTCACCCTTGATCTCAGATTGTTAATGGGACAATTGATTGAGGTGTGGTGCTCTAGCAAGGATCAATGAAAGAGTTCTAATCCACTTTATATCAGAAAATCAGTTAAGGCAGTTCCTTCCATCAAGGAACTGTCTTATAACTTCCTTGTCTTTATCTGATGGATTATTCTAAATAACCATACTATTTGAATTCAAATTCAAAACAAATTGCATTAATAAAACTATTTTCGATTACAAGTTTTATTTAATACTCTGATGTTACAAACTGAACTCTAATTCTCCTCACAATGTCAGCTCAAGTGAAAATGCTGATGTCTAGTTCCATAAAGTCTTACAACCAGGTCCGACTGCTGTCCAAAATCATCTTCTTCCTGAAGGTTTCTATGTATCAAGGTGGCAGGTATAAAACATCTTGCCATTTTCTTGATCGACAGCTCTTTTCCCTAGATCTGCATCAGTTCTGATCATTTCCGAAGCTGAGTTATTGTATATGCATATGCTAATTAAGTTGTTGCCTAATTCAGGAGCCAGCTGGGAGGGCAGAAGCAGATTTTGGCCGCTTTGATGTTAAGTTAGTGATAAGGAATATCTACATTCTCTTATGTGGAAGTGAGGTTCCAGTAGCTGCTAAGGATCAAGAGATCATGGATTTGTTTGATCCAGCTATTCCTCTACCACCATGGTTCTCTGAAGAAGATCTTTCAGTCTATGCATCTCTTTATGAGAAGTCTGGATTCCGTTTTCCATTGCAAATTCCATACAGGCAGGAAGAAACATAACTGTTGCATTTACTCGGTCCTAATCATGTTCAATTATTTTCCTTTAGCCCCTAGAATAAGAACACTTGGTGTACTGATTTCATAATTTTCTCAAAATAACCAAAAAACAAAACAAATAAAATCATATAATCATAATTCTATATGAAGTAGAATATCTCCATCAGCATAATTAATTGTTTTTGAATTGTTTTCATTGATGTAGGAGTTTAGCAGTGGACTGCGGTTATACTGATCCAAAAGTCTCTGCTCCAACACTGCTTATCATGGGTGAGAAAGACTACATCTTAAAGATTTCGGGGTTTGGAGATTACATACGAACTGGGGCAGTGAAGCAATTTGTGCCTGATTTGGACATTAAATACATTGCAGAAGGGAATCATTTCATGCAAGAACAACTTCCAGAGCAAATTAATCAGCTAATTCTCACTTTTCTTGGAAAACATGGGATCTGACTTTATATTTCTCTATGTGCCTGGAGAATTCAAGGAAGAAAATTAATGTTCTGTTAGTGTATGTTAATTACATTGAATATTATTTGGGAAAAAAGAAACTACTTGCTTTGTTAATAAATCTTGTGATCTCCATTTGATTTGCTACTTGTTCTGAAAACTATGTTTATGAACTATGATTTCCTGTATCTGAGCACTATTCCTGGGGAATAAGTTCAGGCTATGGATATGAATCATTATGGGGAGTGTGTCAAGGTTGGATGCATGCAGTCAATAGTTTTAGAATGCATATTGGTGCTTTCACTGTGTGGTTGGCATGCATTGAATTTGGACCTGAAAAGGAAGATTTGGTCATTCATGATGACCTTGATCCAAAATGGGAGTTCGGAGGACATACATTGGAGTATATGTTTTGAGATCGTGAATCTCAAAGAGGATTTAGATATGATTATCTGGTTAGGATTAAATGAAGATTTCATTGCTTCAACTGTAGTTGGAAGTATAGTCTTCTGATGCTAGAGAATGAATGTGTTTAGCATGGTCATCAGAACTCAAGTATGTCATGTTGAAATCTAGTTGAGATCCAATCTTGAATGTCTTTATGAAGGCAATATGCTAATGTTTTAAATAAATGAATTTCTTAAATTTGGAGTCACCTTTATGATACTTTATCATGAAGTGAATGTTGTTTTCAACATTATAATCCATCTCAAGTGAATGATATCCTCTGTGGTATTATTTAAAAGTACCATGTTTTCAATATATCAAAACATCAATCTGTTCTGCAAAAGATTAAACTCAAATATCCTCCTACTAATTAATTTGGTTCAATTTTCCAACCATAAATGGCCTTGAGATAACCTTGCAACTATATATGAGAACAATATATTAGCCACCGGAAAAGAGACTGAGATTTATAGCAGCTTAAAATCTTTAAATATATCAAGTATTTAACTTTTTTCTTTCTTTCATTGATTTCATTCAAGCATGGTATATTTGTATCAGAGGATAGAGCAGCACTGTTAATGAGCTATCACCACGCTACCAGCTAGCCAGAAATAGCATCCTTTGTGGATTCATTCATTTATTTTATACTCATCCTGGATCTGTCACTCCTCTTTCCTCTTCAAGTTTCATATCCTGCAATGTGATGGAACTAATTTTTTAGAGCTTGAATGCTAATACACTCCCTCTCCATTGTAAACAGACTAATTTAAAGAGAAACCGGCCAATAATTTTGGATGCCAAATAACGCCTTAACCCAAATACTCACCAACCAAAATAATATTTTAATGACCATTATTTACTCAATCCACCCACCAGTGTACTAAACTAATATGCTCTTATCAGACCAAAGAGAAAATAGTAAATATGCTGTTAAGCAGTTTCGTTCATTATAGATTGTTTTTTGTTGTTGTTTTTGGATGACAGATATGGTACTCAATATATTCTATTTTCCCTTTTGTAGTTAGCTTTGGATGACTTGATGCACCATACGCCAGAAGCTAGGTGTGCAGATTGTGCAGTAGCCGGCTTCCTTGGTCTTAGCATATTCTTTCAGAATACATCAATTCATAAAGGACAAAATTATTTGTCAGTTAAGCTCTATAAAATGAGGCGAGCAGTTTGAATCCAGGAAGCAATTGCTCTACCGCATTCCATCTCCTTTGCTTCACTTCTACGCACTAGCTCAATCAAACAAAATTCGAGTCTTTTTATCAATCTGTCATGGAAAAGATTGAGCATAAGTATGTGGAGGTAGGAGGACTAAAGCTTCATGTAGCTGAAATTGGAAGTGGTAAGTACATGTACATGCATCGTCCAAATATCCCAGCTGTTTGTGTGTTTCCACTCATTACAAGTGATAATTTATAAGTAATGACAAGTATTTACTAATTCCAAATGCAGGTCCAAAGGTGGTGGTTTTCTTGCATGGATTTCCAGAAATATGGTACTCATGGAGGCACCAAATGATTGCCGTGGCCAACAATGGCTATCGGGCAATTGCCTATGATTGCAGGGGATATGGACTTTCTGAGCTGCCAGCTGAGCCTGAAAAGGCAACTTTCAAGGACCTTGTTGACGAGGTTGTTGGAGTTTTGGATGCTTTGGCAATTGACAAGGTAATTAATATATGTGCGACTACATACATATATTTTCCTTGCGTTTTAGTTTGATTACAGAGAGCCCTGGTCATTCATATTCCCTAGCACTTGATGTGTGTGAGTCTCATCCTACAATGTTATTCACCAAGCAAAGTTCCTTTGATTAATTAACTCTTTAATCTGTCATTATGTTAATCAGTTGTCTTTGAACAAATGAAGTAAAGAACTGTCTTTCAGAACCAAGTGAAACTTATATCTTCTTATAGATTGAGTGCTAGAAGCTAAATGAGAAGTGCTAACAATATTAATTACAATACCTAATTACAAACTCTACAATGATCAGTCAAGACAGTCGATCGATCTGCAAGTGCAAATAAATAGGAACAGTTATATCCCACTCATGATAAACAACATTCCTTGCTAGCTATAACTCTGTACTATTGATAATGCTGTTTGGAAACTAAATTTAGTGGTAGTTTTATGAGTGCATCATCTATGCATTTATACGGTAATTTTTGAAGTACTTTTCGGTACAAGAACTTGAAATTAATTATATTCATACATCATTCTAACCTAGCTTTGATAAATGACCAGGCTTTCCTTGTTGCAAAGGATTTTGGATCTATAACTGAATACCTTGTAGCAGCTGTCTATCCCGAGCGGGTAGCTGGTGTTATATCACTAGGTATCCCTTTCATGCTTCCAGGTCCCACTGCTGTCCAAAATCATCTTCTTCCTGAAGGATTCTACATATCAAGGTGGCAGGTATAAATCACGTATATATGATCATTTTCATGATCGACAATGCTTTTCCATAGCCTGCATCAGTTGTAAACATGAGCTATGACATTATTGCATGTGCTAATAATGTTGTTACATAATTACAGGAGCCAGGGAGGGCGGAAGCAGATTTTGGCCGCTTTGATGTCAAGTCGGTGGTAAGGAACATCTACATTCTCTTCTCCAGAAGTGAGGTTCCAATAGCTGCTAAGGATCATGAAATCATGGATTTGTTTGATCCTGCTATTCCTCTACCGCCAGGGTTCTCAGAGGAAGATCTTTCAGTCTATGCATCTCTGTATGAGAAGTCTGGATTCCGTTTTCCTTTGAGAGTTCCATATAGGTAGGTAACTAATAACAAGAAACAAACTTGTGGCATTTACTACTCCCACACCAGTTTGCAACCATTTTCACTTTCTCCTTAAACAGCACAAAGTATCATATGTTCTTAATTCAACAATATTTCCATATGCATACTTAACTGTATTAGAAACTGTTTTCATTTATGTAGGAGTTTAACAGTGGATTGTGGTTATACTGATCCCAAAGTCTCAGCTCCAACACTGCTTATCCAGGGTGAGAAAGACTACCTCTTAAATTTTCCCGGGACTGAAGACTACATACGATCTGGTGTAATGAAACATGTTGTGCCTGATTTGGACATTACCTTCATTGCAGAAGGGGGTCACTTTGTGCAAGAACAACTTCCAGAGAAAATTAATGAGCTAATCCTCACTTTCCTCAGTAAACATGGTATCTGATTCAACGTTGCTCTATGTACCTGAGGACCAATTTAATGTTGTGTCTGGGGTATGCTAAAAAGGCAGGGCCTCACATTGCATATTTGGGAATAAACTAAGAAACAGTTTCCCTTCTTATTAGTTGATGTGATATTTGTGTGATTTGCTGAAAATATATTTTATGTACTTCGTTTTTCTGTATTCGAGCATTGTTCCTGGAAATAAGTCCAGGCAAAGTGGCTCACATAGGGAAAATAGATTGTGAGAAATTTCTGTATCCTTCCTATATTATGCATCGTTGCGTGTGTCAAACACTGGCTATTGGTGAGTAAACATGTGATGCTAGTATCCTTAGGAATGCTTCTATGGTACCAGCATCCTCGATCTATCGTCCCTTATGCATCTTCATGGTTCTATGTATCAGATATCATCATCACTTCATCAGGCAAATTCCTTTTCCTTTCTCATCAATACAGGATCTTGTAATACAGGTTTTTGTATAGATAATAAGATAACAAGACTTGTAGTGCTCATAATATTCTAATATAGGAAACCAGAGTGACCTAATAGCCTTGAAGCAGTCTGTTACAGAATTCACATTGTAAAAGTATCCAGAGCGTTAAATACCAAATCACAAGATTAAAACATAATACTCGAGTCCAGCCAAGTCCTAACTGTAGAGCTTCATCTTTATGAGACGTCAAAAGTCAACATAACAGAGCTTTTTCTTACTAATCTTCCAATAAAGAGGCAAAAATTTAAACACCATTATGTACAGGGAATATCAATGAACACCATTATGTACAGGGAACTTTGGTGCGCACATGCAATTATCCTCAACTAACATTAAAATGAAAATTAGCTTTCTCAGTGAATCAAACTATAAAAATAAATAAATAAACCTCAACATTTTTTTTTTTTGACTTTTTAAAATTTCAAGCTTAAACTCTCTGCTTGAGTCGTTTTTTTAAGCTCAAGCTTAGCTCGGATGGGGAACAGACTCGAATTTGAGCTGGGTGGGTAAGTCTTTGTTTATCTCAATCTTAAGTCACTGCATTAGCTAATCTCACCTTTTGTTGAGGAGCTCCATCTTTAAGTCTCTCATTCACCTCTATTCACTTTTTTCTGGCTCCATGTGCAAAATATTGGAATGGATTCCTAATCAAGAAATGTGAAATAAAGAGTTCCTAATCAAGAAATGAGGTGGAGGAGAAGCAGTCCGACTTATCCAAGAAATTCCCTCCAGGATGAATCCAGTCAGAGTGGATCTAAGTAAGGCAGAATCGGGTTCAAGTCAAGAAATGAGCCAGAGACTCCGAGAGAGAGGTGACCCAATCTATTTGAGAAATTCCTCGAGGGGATTTAATCCCCTTGAGATAGATTTTGGTAAGGCGGAATCGAGTTCAAGTAAAAAAATTGGCGGACAGAGAAATTCAGGTAAGGCGAAATCCCCTCGAGGTAGATCTAGATAAGGAGGAATTAGTTAGCTCAACTGAATATGTAGCAAGCAAGTGTCATATTATGGGTGATGTTATAAACCTATTAACGCGTGAGTTGCAGGAGTTGCATAACACTGTGAATAAATCTGGATATATGTAGATTTAGTTGTTATCTAAGTTACTGTATGGCAATACATATACAAATATGAACTCCCTATTTTTTCTATCTTTGATAGCAAGGGTTTTGCCCTCTTTTTGGTTACTGTCTCTAATTTACTTAGGTGTTTGAACATTGATTTCATAGGTTAAGAGGCTGCAGGTCTTGATTATAACAAGAGAAGGAAAGAGTCATTCCATGTGTATGTTACCTTCTAATTATAACAAGAGAAGCTAGGTTGCTTCTCACTTTGTGTCTGTGGGCATCTCACTTCTTAGTGTCACAAATGTATCTTCTTCTTTCTAGTTATTCTTGCAGATGGGAGCCCTGGATCTCTCTTGAATACGATGCTAACATGGTGTAGAATACCATTTAATCCTAATGTCGGTCGATTGTGTTGATAAGAGCGGTTGACTCATAGGTGAGGAGTCTTTAACACCCAGCTTTGCAGCTCTCTGCTAATTGTCGTAGTTCTCCCACATCGCTTATGTGACCAAGTACGGAAGCTCATGAGACTATAAAAAACAAAGCACGATATTCAAATAAGCATACCTTTCTCGGCCTTTTGGCTAAGATCAAGTGTAGTATCTGTTCTTATCAGTTTAATATCTGATATGTGGACCAATGGTCCATACGATATTAAATTAAATTTTTTAAGGGGTGAGTCCATCACAGTAGCTTGCTACTGGGGCTCACACGTGTCATCCTTGTCTTGCACTACTGCAAGGTTTGGCGCACCCTACCAAAACAAATCAAAGTTTTCATAACAGACTAACAGTAACCTTCTAAATTTTAACAATGTTAACAGTGTACAATTGGATTGTAATCTGCAGTAAAATGTAACCAAGAGAAACTCTAAATACTGGTTAAGCAGTTTGCTCAATAGACATAAAATATAGTCTGCAACTAAGCACAATTCATTATCTCCATAAAGGGGTAAATTTTCATACAATACCGACTTCCATGATCTAATCAGTTTGTGTCAAACAAACGCAGGCAAACAGCAGCAAGTTAAAACTTGGGTTCTGATCATGTGTTGTTTGCTGCTCTATTTACATAGCCTCTCTCTTAGCTCTTAGGTGGCTCATGCAAGGAAGGTACATGTCTTGATTTCTAGTTTTCTCTTAGATAGTCAACTACGGACAATTGACAGATCGAAAGCATTTGAATCTCAATATTGAAGGCAGGCATCCAGTTTAGTCTGTCTAGCTAACACATCAATATTAGCTCGTTGAAGTTGTGATGACTGTATGCTACAAAACCCCATAACAATCTGTTGTACTTGCACTACAGAAAGGTAAGTAGCAACACTAACGGTTGCAAATTTACTTTTAATTGGCTTCCTAAATTTTAATGATGTTTTTCTTGTTTGTTCTTTTCAGCCCTCTCCACTGAAGCCAAGCAACATTTCTTGTTTTTCTTGTCTCTCTACATCAACAGCGCTCTACTTTGTTTTTAGAATACTTTTGTGATTTCCCTATCCTTTCGTTTCTTTTTACCTTAAACCTCGGCCCCATTACAACCCCTTTTTAAGACCTTTTTGATCCTTAAGATGGGGTAGCCTTCGATCTGTGAAGATGAGTTATGATTGTTGAACTTATGGCTTGGATTCATTCGTGCATGTAATTGATATCCTTCATGAGATCTTTAGAAGAATTATTATACATGTACTTTTGTTTTATACATATGTGATATCTTTGCTAAATCTGTCGCATATACTTGAGTGAATAAAGAAGCTTTTAAGCATGAACCTTGAATTCTGAGAGAAGAAAGAGTGCTATATCCTATGTGAGGTGAATCATACTTGTTTGATACATGTTGAGCTCCAACCATCACCATTGTTACTCCCAAGTCTTACATGCTTATATGTGGATTATATCTTGTAATTAGTTTTTGAATATCTTGAAGATGTGATTCTTGGTTAAGTGTTATTCTTGGTGCCTTGAAAGTATGAGATTGCGGAGACAAAATGTTGAAGGGTGTTAGAGTCATTTGTGTTTGTCAAACGTTGAAGTCTTGCACTTTGTTTATTTTCGTTGGTTTTAGGTTTTCTACACTTAGTGTTTCGTGTGTTCTATGTCTTTGTGTTGTTGTGAGTCTTAAGTTGTTTTGATTTTGCTAAGGGACTAGCAAAAAGCTAAGTGTGGGGGTGTGATCGAGCTAATATTTTTTATGTTTTTAACGTAATTTTCTCTACATTTTACTTAGCTATTCTCTTAACAATATCATTTCTAACTTACTTTGTTGTAATTAGGTACATTTGAGCTCCAAACGCAGGAAATGAGCTGGAAATGAAAGAAATGAAGGCAAGGAGGAAAGGAGACGCAGAATGGGAAAGAAATGGAGAACTGAAGCTTTCCTAATCTTACTAGGAAAAGGAATCCCAGTTGAAGTAGAAATCCTAATGCAACTAGGAGTGAGCTCGGAAAAATGGTGTTCATAAATGAAGAAATGACAGAGTCCCAGTTGGACTAGGAAACCTAATAACACTAGGAGTCCTGATGATGCTAGGAGACCTGGTGAGGCTAGGAGATGTTGTGGCTTCAAGATGACTCAAGATAGTTCAAAAATGTTCTAGAATGCACAAGGAATTTCGGCAACAAAGGAATGGGCTTTGAAATTGTCCAATTGAGAAGTCTGGCCTAAAGATTGAAGCATGTGACTTGCACATGAGTCTCTAGATCCTTCCATGACGTCTTGAGGAGTTCTAATCCAATTCTAATTGCTTTTGCCATGAGAAATACAAAGAATATCAAGAAGATTTCAGCAAATATATTAGGGGATTATTTTCGGATTTCTTTGGAATTTTTGGAGAGAAAATAGAGGAATAAGTATTGAATTATGACTCTACATGTAAGGAAGCCAAAATATGGTCCGAATACATGGAGAATTCGGCCAAGACTAAGGTGACTTGTTCTCTAATTCAAACAGTATTTTCTTATTGGTTGAATGATGTCACAATCAAAGGGAGAATTCCTAGGAAACTCTACCCTAGGCCGTACACTATATAAAGGAGGGATGTTTGCCATGCAAAATTATCATGAAACCCAGAATCCAAATTGCAATTCCTCCCCTTTATTCTCTCCAAGTGTTCAAGATTTTGAAGCTGTGAAGCAAGTTCATTCTGCATTCATCCATCCTTGCCGTGAGCCTCATTGTCCTCTACCACCTTTGAAGATCTTCTTGCGTTCTTGAAGCTCTTTTAAAAGTATAACCATGAACCTTAATCCTTGTTTTCAGTTTTCTTTATCTTGTAACTTAAAAATCAAATTTTTTAGCGTTCTTTGTTTTTGGTTTTCTTGGATGTTGCAATTTTATGTTAGATTAAAGTATATGTTTTGATGTTTAGTTTCCAATAGCCTTGAAGCATGAATTCATTTTAGGATTTTCAGATTAATAGTTTTCGAAATCTTTATATGTTCTTGAATGTTTGTTGGTTTTGTTCTTCAATCCCACCTATCATGTTTTCGATTTCTTTAGTGGCCACTTTAGGTTTCGAATTGCATGATTGAATCCATAATAAGATGCTAGCGTTCTAGGTCTTGTTAATTAAAGTGAAAAACCTATAATTACTTAGGTAAATCAACGAAGAGAATTGCATGCTCGATTAGCGTTCTAACTTGTGTGTTTTTCTTAAATCAATCAAACTTTCAAAGTACTTCTTGCGTTAATTGTGTATTGTTGATGAATTGATCACTCACTTACTTTGCATGATTAATAGGTTTAACTAAGATGCGTTCATCTAGTTAATTTAACTAAGGAAAGTAATAAGAACTTATGCATGCGTTCATGGTTTGTTCTTGATTGATTTCGTTCAAGTTGATATTTTGATTCGAAAATTATAAATTTTAGTCTTGAATTCGTGTTAAAGGTTGTTAACTTCGTCAATGCATCTCATCCTTCCATTATATCTTGATTCTTGGTTGATTGGTCAATGTAATTTGTTAATTAGATAATTAGTTAGTAAATAAACAATTTTAGAAACCCCTTCTAAATTCTTTGTAATTTTCATAAATATTGTATACTTGTGATTAATATTATTTTCTTTGACGTTTAAATGACAGGAGCACCCTCAATTCCCAAATAGAACGATCCATACTTGCTATATACTAACAATTGTCAACAAGGTTAATTTTGAAAACTCACTTTTGAGTTAGTCAACCTATTCTCAAAGTAAGGAACAGTCTATATAGTTGATGCAGCTGGAGCAGTTCTACCAGAAAATGAAAAGGAAACTATAAATTCACTCATTTAATGATCAACCATTTTATCTTGCAAGGACTGAGATTGGTAGAACTTCATAATGACAATGATGCACTAAACCTCAGGAGAGATTCAAGATTTTGGTCAATTTTTGGAGGAAGGTGATTATTATTAATACCTGATTGTTGGAGTAGGAAATGATCGTTTCCTTAGGAGCATTATATCCGGTTTGAAACCATGTTCTAGGAGTATTATCAACAGTGAAATTTGCAATGCTTTAGCCTGCCATTGACAAGTTTAACCAATCATTTCCTGTTCTTCGTTTTCAGTTATTTAGCTTTGTCCTGATTTCTCCGATTATGGCGAATGCTGCCCAGGAACTTGTCCCAGATCCTGTATTGGAACCTGTCCCGCCTTATTTGTTTCGACAGGAGAACCGTCTTGCTCTTCTCGATATGATCAGATTACAGTATCGATTACCCCTTACCTAATCGTTATTTAGTTACATATTTTCTACGCTGGTTGGTTATGGGGGCTAACCAACCTTCTATGTTGGTGCGGAGTATTTCATATGATGTTTTTCATAGTCGTTCCTCGCAGCAGTTGCACGCAATGTTCGGCCTACCAAATCATTCGGAGATACCGTTTTACATCTACACATCCATAAGACGCTTTTATCGAAAAGGTGATCAACCGCAGTGTTCAGTTATTGCAGTATCTCCAGTGAGTCAGATCCTGAGATTCAGTTGGTGGTTTCGGGCAAGTCATAGAAAAGCCATTAGAAATCAGAATTACGCAACAGTGGGGTGGAAGAAAATGTTCATGTACCACACTGGTAATACCCAACGATCAAATTCTCCTCCAACATTGTGGAGGTTGGTTGAGTATGAGGTGGAGCCAGCTGTTTTCACTCCAAGAAAACCAGGCATGCTGCAACGACATGTGCTTTGCAAAATTTATTTTACGCCCCCGGATCCTCCGATTCCCCAGCCAGTACAAAATGATAATCCTCCTCATCCTCCTCTTCTTCCAATTCCACAACCAATAGAAAATGAATTACCTCCTCATCCTCCTCTTGGTGGAATCCTCCTCCCAATGAAGAGGAACCACATGATGGTCTGGATCTTGCTCATATCCAACAACCCCAACCTGTTGGTGACGCTGGTTTAGAAGCTATGGTAAGTTGTATTCAACAATCAAAAAAGATGGTGTGTTATTTTTCCCTGTTGTTATCACTCTTTTTGTCACACAAACATACATTGGACTCACCACTCACTATTCAGAAGTGTAGGCATATATATAGGTGATGTATACAAATTAGTGTATCAATTTAAAACCATATCAATGTAGTAAGAATAAGTAGGGATCGTTCTCAACCGGGGATTAGGGCCTAATAAATTCCTGAAAAATAAAACGTTAGCAAAAAAAATTAAAGAATATATGTATACATTATTTACGAAAATATAAGAGAGGGATTTAAGATTTATTTCCTAATTTAACAACTAAGTATTTATATACATATGTGACACATCAAAACCAAGAATCAAGATAGAATTTATATGAAAGGAATGAAATTAATATGTAATTAACTACTATTAACATGTTGGCAAGTTTTCAAACATCAAATCACGAATCAAAATATGTTTAAGCATAGAATCGATCAAGAACAAAGATGAACGCATACAAATTTCTTTTTACTTCCCTTCATTAAAATAACTAGATGAACGCACCATAGTTAACCCTATTAATCATGCAATCACTAGTGGTAGCCAATCACTAACAAAAACACTCATAACACATTAAGAATCATGGAAGTTTGATCAATTCAAGTCAAGAACACAAGTTAGAACGCTAATCAAGCATGCAAAACTCATTGTTAATTTATTTAAGTATTTATAGGTTTTCCACCGAAATTATTAAAGCCTAGAACGCTAACACCTTAATATGGATTCAATTACATATTCATCTACCTAAGTATGCATCCAAAGATCAATTAACACATAACAATTGGGATTGAAGCTCGAAATTAACAATCATGCAAGCATATAATGAAATCGCAATTTTCTTTTTGAAAACCTAAAACCTAAAACATGCTTCATAGTATTCGAAAATCACTTAACTAAATTCAATCTTTCATCAACCATAGAAATCGCATAACAAGAAACCAAATAAGAAAACCAAATCGCAATTTTATATAAAACCCGAAATAGTTTGCATAGCAAAACCAAAAACAAAAGTAAGGTTCCATGGTTACACTTTTAATTTGATCTTCAAGGACGCAAGAAGCTTCAAAAGGTGGTGGAATGGATGAGAGCTATGGCAAGGATGCTTGAATGGATGAATGGATGCTTCACGGCCTTGAACTTTGGATTTCTTGAAGTTGCCGAAACTTGGAAGAGAAAGGGGAGTGTTGTGGCTTTTGATTCTGAATTTTGTGGTGTGTAGAATGTCTTCACAAACTCCCTTTATATAGTGAACGGCAAGGGCTAGGGTTCCCTTGAATTTCTCTTGAATTGCATCACTTCGACCAATAGAAAAATAGCATATGAAGTAGAGAGCAAGTAACCTTTCTTTGGCTGAAATCTTCCATGTATGTAGACTGATAGGAGCATTTTAATGCGACGTTTTAACTACATTTCCCTACATTTTCTGCGCCATTTCCTTGAAAAATCCCTGTTTGGGAAAGATTCCATTCTTAGTTTAGGAAAGTTTCTATTTTTCATTTTTAGTAAGTTTCTATTTTTCATTTTTAGAAAGTTTCTATTTTCGTTTTAGGGAAGTTTTTATTTTCAGTAATAGTTTCTATTTTCAGGACCTCCGAGCTAAAAAGTGGAAATGAACTCACGAATGGAAAGAGGAGCTTGCGAACGTTAAGGCGAACAAATATGAGACACAATGGGTCACAGAAATGAGCAGATATGAAGAAACAAGCTTTCCTGTTTCAACCAGGAAACCCTGCGAAATGGAGGAAGGCTTACCAAGCAAGTTTCCAACGCAACCATGAAAAAGAAATGGAAAAATGAAGTGTCTTGACGTTGAAGGATGAAAAGGCTTGAAGTTGAAGCAACAAGGCCCAAGAACCCTACGAATTGAGTTGGATTTTAGGCAAAATGAATCAAGGCCCATGAAAGCCCATGGAATTAGGGTTTGTGACGCAAAGATATAACCCTAGGGATGCCTTGCCGTGAAATACAAAGGGAGGAGAGAAAGTTGGCGTGAAAATCAAGAAGAAAATAAAAGATTACGCCAAGAGATTTTCTAGGGTGGAACTTAAGGAAAGAAATCAAGAAAAGAACCAAAAGGCGTCTAGATTCATTCCTATATTCCCTAAGAATATTTTGGCCGAAATATGAGAAGAAAATCAGAAATATATTCAAGGAATTTCGGCAAGAATATACTAGGGAATCATCTTGGAGTTTTGTGATTGGTTGGATGACACACTAGGGCTTACTTGGCAATTTCTCATTGGTGGAAGCTATATGGAGTTATTAAATTAATTCCTTGGGAAAATAAACAGAAAATCACGGCTTAGAGAGCAAGGAGGCCGTTCCCTATATATAATCTACAACCTAGACGTCTCAAGCTCCACTCCCCTAATTTAGAAATCAGTTTATACGCGAAAGCTCTCTCCATTCTCTAGTTCGTCTTCTGCGTTTTCAAGCAAGGAAGGAAGAAGCAAGACCAAGCCGTGAGCATCTCCACCATTCCACCTTGAAGCCGTGCACTTTGAAGCTTGCTTTCGAGTTTCATTAGTTCACAATTCGAATTCTTCATCACCATCTCCATTCACGGTGTAATTCAACCTTCTTTCTTGTAATCACTTTTGATTCTCCTTGTTTGATTTCGTTAGAGATTGTTCTAGTTAACATTGATGTTTGAACAAGGTTTATATTCTGAAATTTTATGATTGAATAAAGAATTTCGATTCCTATGTTGTGATTCCAAAGTTGCTTATGTGTGATTGTTCGATTGAATTTGCTCAATTGATATCTCTTGTATGTTAATCTTAATTGGTTCGAAACTTTTAGGGTTTATGTATGAGTGGTGCTAGATTTAAGAACATGATTCAACTTTTTGTGTTATGAACTTAAATCGAAAGTAGTAAAGGTTTTGGACAAAGATCGAATTCAATTGAAAAGGATTGCAATTAGATGAACTTATTCATACTAAGTTGTACACTTGAGTTGATAGCCTTTCTATGTGTTTATTGCATTGAATATGTATGATTGT
This sequence comes from Rosa chinensis, assembly GCF_002994745.2. Classification (NCBI taxonomy): domain Eukaryota; kingdom Viridiplantae; phylum Streptophyta; class Magnoliopsida; order Rosales; family Rosaceae; genus Rosa; species Rosa chinensis. The sequence continues at coordinate 27,202,130 of NC_037091.1, read as the reverse complement.
CTAGCTTTCTAGAGCTTGAATGCATGTTTAATAGGATTAGTCTTTGCGCTTTCACTTAGATTAATTAGCGTTGAAAGTAAAATATGGGAAATCGTTTGCTTTCTAATGTTTCACATGATCAACTCCTTTCACATGACTTGGAAGAACAATGTAGGGTTCATTCGAATTCAATTATAGACTTGGTTTTAATCTTTGTTTCTTACATTTCATTCTTGTATTTGTGTTTTTGTTTATACTTAGTTTTAATTCTTGTTTTTAATTTTCGAAAAACCAAAAACCTAAAACCCCCCCTAAATTCGTGAAAATTGTTTATGTGTGAATATTATACTTTGTTTTTATTTTAATTGTTTAAATTGTCTTACACTGACAGGTGTACCCTCAATCCCCGGAATAGAACGATCCCTACTTGCTTACACTACTAATGATATTTCTAGGGTTAAATTATATGCTTGCTTTGAGCGTATCATAGACTTGAATTCGGCCTTCTTTGTATGTAGAGTCATAAATCAATACTCATTCCTCTATTTTCTCTCATAAAATCTCAAGAAAATCTAAAATAATCCCAAAAAGATATTGCCGAAAATCTTTTATATTTCTTTGTAATTCTCATGGCAAAAAGCATGTAGAATGGGCCAATGACTCCTCAAAAACATCAAGAAGGATCTAGAAACTCATGTGCAAGTCACATGCTTCAAACTTCAGGCCAAACTCTTCAAAACGGGCCAATTCGAAAGTATTCTTCACATTGCCGAAATTCCTTCATTATTCTAGAACAATCTTGAGTCATCTTCAAGACACAGCATCTCCTAGTCTCACCAGGTCTCCTAGCAGGACTCCTAGTGTGATCATGTTTCCTAGTCCAACTGAGACTCTGTCATTTCTTCATTTCCGAACATCATTTTTCCGAGCTCATTTCTAGTTGCATTAGGATTCCTACTTCAACTGGGATTCCTTTTCCTGGTAGAACTGGGAAAACTTCATTTCTCCATTTCTTTCCCATTTATGCGCCTCATTTCCTCCTTGCCTTCATTTCCATCATTTCCAGCTCTTCTTAGCTCATTTCTTGCATTTGAAGCTCATTTCTACCTAAAAACACAAAACTAAGTTAGAAATGATATTGTTAAGGAAATAACTAAGCAAAATGTAGAGAGAAATGTACTAAAAACATAGAAAATATTCGTCCGATCAATAGGTATTGTATGAGTTTCTTATGGTTTCCACTTAACAGTCAGAGTTAGAGATTTCCTAATTGAAACAGGAAAAACTACGATTGCAATCACAACTAAGTTCTTTTTCTTCATTTAATTCCACTTATGCTGTACTTTATCACATATTCATTTATGCTTTACCATTGATAAATGATCCAACAACCAGTGACTGTAAGAAAAAGACCAGTGACTGCAATTTATGGCTGAAATCAAATGATGTATTTGTAGTTTTTTCTAATTACTTATTGACACCTAATTACCTATTGGCACCTTGAGGTCGATGGTTCTATCCCTTTGTTCTAATTTATTGTCCTTTATTATTGAAATTTCGGCTTGAGTTTTTAACGCACTGATGCAGTGGGTGATCTGTTAAGGACCAATTGACTTTATGTCTGGGAGAGACCCTCATGTTGACCTTGATACCACTTGAATTATAGGGCCTGTAATTTTTTTTTTCCCTCTTCATTATAGAGTGTGTTGTTGGATTCTTCTTCTGTGTACATGCATTTGTCTTCCTTATTTTGATGTATTCTCATTCTTGAAGTTACTTGAGAGGTATAGAAATATAGATGTTGAAGATCACAATTGCACAAAGTCTGAACATGAGCAGCTGCAGGTACATTTCGCTGTTATAAGACTTGCATGAATTTCATGTAAACTGATAATCCTCTTTGCTTTCATTTGTGTTTCTGTACACTGCTGGTCCAAAAGGTGTTATTTTTCTTCATTCTAGAATAGATCGTGGTTGCTTTTAAAATAAACAATCCCAAGTGATGTGAGAATGTATAAGCTGCCAATTTTCAATCTATTCTCATAAGTCCTCTTTCAGTTATGCTTTTCAGAAAAGTAAAAAGTATCATCTATTAGTATCTTCATCACTATGGTTTAGGCATGTAGAGCATGCTTATAAACAAAATTTTATTTTATTTTTCTGAATTGGTTATTGCCATCGTTTCTAACACAGAGGAAGTATGAGACATGCTTAAAGGAAAAGGAGGATCTTCAAAGACAAAAGGAGGATCTTGAAAGGAAATGCGACGACCTTCAAAAGAAATGCAACGACCTTCAAAGGCAAAGGGATGACCTTGTTAGGCAGTTCGAGGAAAAACAAGGTAGTGAAAGAGAAAAGAAGACTGCTCTTTTTCCCTTAATGTACTGTTCATTTCTCATTTTTTACAATCGTGATAACCTAATGTATAATTCTTGCTGCTTGTATTAGTAAAACGATCTTCTGGTGATCCTGCCGGGGACCATGCCCTTGAAGAAGAGTTTTCTCAGGTTGAATTTAACACTTCTGGTTATATTTATGTATTTCCTTCTGAACCTTCTGGCTCATTTGACTCCTTAACAATTTGACCGAACCATTACTTCCTGACATATGATATATTTGTGGTTGTTTAAATCCGAAGTCAATATACTTTTGTTTTGAAGTGATGCTAGTGATATTTTTTTCCTAAACCAGGACCAAATAATGTTCAAGAATGACCTGGAGCGGCTTAAGCAGACTATCAGGAAGCTTTCAGATGAACATAAAAAGCGGAAGCATGCAAAATATGGTCTTCCTGAGGTAAAGATTTATGCATCCAACTTGTTTTTGTTTCCTTTACTCAGCTGACCTTCCGACAAGCAGAGAAGTAAATAATATTAATCTCATTACTTGTCTTCCAAGCTGGGAGAATTAAGGGAGAGTGTTAGGAAACAAGTAGTGAATGGGATGTCTATAAACCATGTATATTTGAATACTAGAGAACAAGTTATATTTCCTCTCAGCTAGGTGTTGTGGAAAATTTATATGGATTACCTTGTCTTCTTCTCAAATGTAATTTGTATTTCTTTAGTTTGTTATCTTAAAATTCATGTTTTCTACTTATCTCCAGGGTACCTCAGTTGTTCAACATCTTCCTGGAGCTGTACTAGATGATCCAGCCTCTGGTCACTTCTTGGCTTATCTCCAGGATACCTAAGTTGTTCAATATCTTTCTGGAGCTGTACTAGATGATCCAGCCTCTGCTCACTTCTTGGCTTGTGAAAATTATGAAGGGGTAGTGCATTCAAATCCGAATCAGCTTGGAGCTGGTGGTGTTCCTGCAGACAGTCCAATTGAAGATTCTTCCTTAGCTGCTACTACTGGTAGTTCCCTCACCAAAGCACCATTTTCATGATCATAATTGCTTCTGTTCTCTTTCTCCCCAGTTTTTTATTTTATTTTTTTGTAATGTCAGTTACTATTCCTTGTTGTTCTTTATTCATAGTAATTTCATTGCTTTGTGCATTATGCAGCTCCTGCTCAAACAGCCACCCTTGCATCCTCAATGACTCCTATGGAGTTTTGGCATCCAAAGCAATATATGAAACTGAAAGGTGGTCCACTTCTCCCAAAAGAAACGTTTAACCTCGTGGAACAGTGAGGAAATTGGTTCAGCTCCATCTTTTAAGACCTGAAGAACCACAAGGTGATGTACAGATGTCAGAGATGGAAGGGGCTCATTCTTTGCATAAACACGCAGCTTCTGCTGATGCCGAAGTATGGGGCGTTGCTACATCAACACAACCACTGTTTCGAAAACGTCAAGCTTCTTCATCTTAGGTTGAGTCTCTTGAGGAAGAAGGCTAAAGGATTCGAAGTTGGCGTTAAAACACAGTTTTGATGAATGTCTTTATGGTTCATATAACTTACATCTCATAAATTGGATACCTTGTCATATTTCTAGGCTTGATCTCCAGCACATGCTGGACTGTTATTAGTCAATTTAGATGGTTATTTTTTGGATATTGGGTGGATTTCTAATGTCTAAGACATGTTTCAGTAGTCTTATATGAATCTTAGGAAACTCTTTTCAAAAAATTGCGTTTTGACGCCCACTTAAAATCCTTGCTATAGCACGCGAATTCAGAGCAAGAATTTTTTTGGGTAAAATTTCACTTTTGCAATAAATTAATATATATTTTTTGTTTTTTTTTTTTTAGTGCTTGTAACAACCGTACAAAATTTTGATTACCTTTTGAAAAGGGAAAACATCACAAACCATGCATCAACTTTAGACACTTCTACCAACTTTCATAACTATCACATTAGTATATCAAGTTTGCTTCAATCTTTTATCTTGGTGTGCACAGTAAATTTTCCGTTATCGATCCAGTTACCAAAAAAAAAAGAAAAAAAATGACAAAGCGTATGGGCTTTTTTGAGTTCATTCATTGACATATTGCAGGTGTAAGCTTATCCTCTATACTCAAAGGAGGTAAACAGTTAATTTTCACAATTCATAATTTCAATTCTTTCAAGACTAGGTTTACTTGCTATTTGCAGCATAATTAGTAAAGAACTAGCAGAAGAAAGAGAAGAGTTGAGAAAGTTAAAAGATTTTAGATCAAGACTTAAAAGAGAAACTCCGGTTTATTGAGATATTATCTTCATATTCCAAAAAAGGATATAAAAAGTTGAGAAAAATATTAATGAAATAAAAGAAACTCTTGAAGAGGAACAAAGTCTCTGGATTATTTGAGCATCGGTTAGATCCACCTAAACGGGTATCAGAGCTTGCTTAAAAAACTCAAAAGGAATCCCCAATGGGGACAATATATGAAATAATAATAGAGAAGTTGAACTCTATTAAAATTATCTGATGAAAAACATCAGAATATGATTAAAGAATTATCTAGATATCAAGATCTTCTACATAAACTACCAGATATAATCAACCAATTAGAAAAATTAAAAAATAAAATAGATTATATCAAATAACTTCCTTAAAGGGAAGAAAAAAAGCTAACAAGCGTTGGCAGAAAAATCAATGAACAAAAAAAAATTCTGGATTCTATGAAACAATTGCTGAAAGAAAAGAAAAATCTTCCAATAAAATTCAAGAAACCTAATGGGTTCACACCATTAGAAAATCCTATGAAGAATCCTGTTCCAAATATGATTTTTCCAGAACCTACACAAGTTTGACTAGCATCAAACATGAAAAACCAAAACACTTGGTAGCAAGAGATGCTAGAATGATGAGCATTTTTGGGAAAAAGAAAGGAATACAGCTCCTAAATTCAAAAGAAATTGAATGCAATGAAATAGAACAAGAGGTGAAAAACTCTTTAAATCCAAAACTAAATTTCAAATAGATCTATAAAAGAGGAAAATTTGAATTGATGGATAGCCACCATTTCAAATTATTGAAATTCACAACTCCATGTACAACAGGAGAAACAGATCTCGTAATGATCACTCCTCAAGAAGTTGCTAGAGCAAAAGCAAAAAATTAGTCCAAGTTGGCATAAAACTTCTTGCCCGAGCCTATAAACCGTTAAGTACTATACGTGGATCAATGGTCCACACGATATTAAATTAATTTTTTTAAGGGGTGAGTCCGCTCACACGTGTCATCCTTGTCTTGCACTACTGCAAGGTTTGGCGCACCCTACCAAAACAAGTCAAAGTTTCAGTAGCCATCTAAATTTTAACCAGGTTAACAGTGTACAATTGGCTTGTAATCTGGAATAAAATGTAATCCAAAGAATCTCTAAATACTGGTTAATCAGTCTGCTCAATAGAACAGTAAATATAGTCTGCAACTAAGCACAATTCATTCATTATCTCCATAAAGGGGTAATTTTCATACAATACCGACTTCCATGATCTAATCAGTTTGTATCAAACAAACGTAGGCAAACAGCAGCAAGTTAAAACTTGGGTTCTGATCGTGTGTTATTTGCTACTCTGTTTACATAGCCTCTCTCTTAGCTCTTAGGTGGCTCATGCGAGGAGGATACAGGTCTTGATTTCTAGTTTTCTCTTAGATAGTCAACTACGGACAATTGACAGATCGAAAGCATTTGAATCTCAATATTGAAGGCAGGCATCCAGTTTAGTCTGTCTAGCTAACACATCAATATTAGCTCGTCGAAGCTGTGATGACTGTATTTTCATTGCAGAAGCTACAAAACCCCATAACAATCGGCTGTACTTGCACTACAGAAAGGTAAGTAGCAACACTAACGGTTGCAAATTTACTTTTTATTGGCTCCCTAAATTCTAATGATGTTTTTCTTGTTTGTTCTTTTCAGCCCTCTCCACTGAAGCCAAGCAACATTTACGTGAAGAATATGAATGCCACTTGCAACTTCAAGTCTGCATTGACATCTCTGTGTAGCTCTGCAGTCCCTCTACAGAAAATGCAGCTTCTTGACATTACTTTCAAGGTCAGAAAAAAAAAAACGTCAGATATGCGGCTTCATTTTTTATTGGCAACGTCTGTCTGTGGTTTGGAATTCTAACTTCTCTATTAGTTGAAAGTGCTAGTAAGCTAAATTTTTACCGTTAGCATGAATGATGAATCATACTCACTATTAAGCTTCCTTTTAAGCCTCTGTGGCTCTCTATTAGAGCCCAAAATAATATTCTAAACATGATTGTCCAAACACTATAAAAAGAATTGGTGAGGTGAAGCTAGTCTCTCCGATGAGCGATACTTTTTGCTTGGTAGTAGCGTTGGAACTTTGAGAGGAAGATATGTGGGATTGGCAAGATGTACAGTGCTTTTGCTCGGTTTCTTTTCCTTATTTAGATTTCCTCCAGGGAATGGAGTAGGTGCATTTATTATTTTTATCCATCTCAAAGGAAGGTTCTGAAACGCCAATGATAATGCATGTCACTGTCATACTTAAACTATGACTAATATTAATGATAGATGCTACAAGTCCCACATCATAGAAGAGCAGTGTATGTCTAGTGTGAGAGTTATATAACAAAGCAACTCAGCAATTGTAAATCTCACGGAGCCATGCGTTGAGCACAAAGCGAACTATTCTTTCGCCTTTTACTAAAGAATACCGTGTGCGCGGAGCCTTAAGTGGCATACGCCTATTTTTAGAAGGGAGCACCTCTGTGGGTGCCCCTCAGAATTTAGTTAACAAGATTTGTCGTTCTATGATGTATATCATTAACTGAAGGATAAAATAAGGCCGGGTATGGTCTTCGTTTCTTAATAGAAAATACAAAGAAGAATTTAGACCGGCAATCACATGTTAGCAGCACCCAAAGGGGCTTCTCTCTCAAACACAGTAACTAATAATATGTTTGAAAAAGACTTTGAGAGCAGTAGTTGTCTAGCCTTTGGAGTCTGGATGTCTAAAAGCGACTTGAGCGATTCTCCATAACCATTGGGATTACATTTGAGATGTTTATAAAAATCTTGGAGTCTCCTAAAATATGAGAACGACCAGCAATAGAGGGTTGTCTTAAACCATCTCTAAGGGCCAAGGCTTCATCAACAAGGACAGAGGAATGACGCAAAGGTTAGAATCAGATTTCCTTGGTGATCATGAAGAACAAAACCAGCAGAGGCTTGATGATAAATTAAGTTTAAAAGCCTTATCTTGAGAATGCCATCTGATCAGCTTGCTTGAAACACGCTTTAGGGGAAGCTTGGGAGGATTAATATGCAAAGATTGGAAAGTAGTAGAGCTGCAGGACTTGCTTGAGTAGGATGCATGGTGACTTGCTTTAAAATAAGTTTATTTCCTTGCATGTCAAATGTGATAGCATAAAATGAGAAATTTGGCAAGCTTCCCAGTTGAAATCAGTGTAGGAAGCATCTTAAATCAATGAATGTAAATGCGTATTGAAGCTTTAATTATTGAGAGCTTTTGAGTCCAGCTTTGTTGCAGAAGGTGTATTGTCCTAGTCAAACATGAGTTGGTTATAGCTAGTAATCGAATCTGTGCTCATGTGCAGTACGTGTGGATTGTGCACCTATGTACAGAAAAATCTATGTACAAGCATTTTGTAACTAGCAGCAGCTTAAACGGGCTAAACCTGTCAAGATCGACAAGTCCTAGCTAGTTTATGTTACAGACAGGAACTGAGTAGCTGATACATGCTTGTATATATTAATGTGTTACAGAAGTGTCAATGACTGTTAGTTTAAGACTTGCAAGATATCCACATCGAAAAAACAAACCAAAGGCAATAAGTGAAGAGTATAAATTAGGTGGGGCAGCAACTTTGCAACATACTTACCTGGACGGGGTCAATGGGCGATCAAGAAGACTCATGGCCTAGGCTAGTGACCTCCATTGCACTTCGGAGGGGTGCCTGCTTAAGGTCTCCCCAAGAGGGAGAGCCTACGTCATAATTTGTTGCAAGGGGGTTTGCGTTCGCGCAGCCCCCACAATACATGTTTTAAAGTTTTCAGTACCGATATATGGGTTCAAAATTTGTCTTGGTGACAGATTCCTTTCTCAAAAGCATTATCAATCTGCACTCAACCTTGTTTCTCTTCTTTCTTTTGCATATTCTATTTGTTCTTTTACACTTTGGGTTGATAATTCCATAGATTTCATTGCATACTCGTATATATTTCATAATAACACTCAATTTTAGAGTCAAAGTGATGTGAATGGAGTGGATGAATGAAAGCTTTCACATCTAATCTCAGTTATGGAGCAACTTTGATCTAGTAGGTAAACTTGACATGTTTTCATTTCATCAGGCTTTTAGCCTAGCACTTTACTTGGATTATTACCTAGACCAAAAGGTTCAGTTGAGACCACAAGAAAGAGTTGAAGGAAATAGTAGAAGACATGGTTTATTGGTACTTTTTGGTTGCCTGGAAATTTTTGAACGGATGATGTCTAATGCGCTATTTATTTCAATGTAGATATTGGTTAGATATATAATGATCAGTTTTAGACTTTTAGTACAGTATGTTGTTGCCAATGCAGGTAGTAAGTATATCAAGGTCTTGTATTCTTTTTGTAGCTAGCATTAATGCATTATTGCTGCACATGGATGACTTATATATAATGAGTTTATAGAACATACAGCATACTGTTGCCATTGCAGGTAATGAGTTTATAGAATGTACAGCATACCGTTGCCATTGCAGGTAGCATATCAATGTTCAAATTGTCCTATTTCTGTGCAGATCTTGGATAATTGCTTCCCTAGCATCACTATCTTGGTTGTCTAGAAATTTTTGAACGTATGATGTTTAATGCTATTTATTTCAATGTAGATATTGGAATATATAATGAGTTTTAGACTTCTACTACAGTACGTTGTTGCCAATGCAGGTAGTAAGTATATCAAGGTCTTTTATTCTTTTTGTAGCTAGCATTAATACATTATTGTTGCATGTAATGGATGACTTATATATAATGAGTTTATAGTACGTACAGCATATTGTTGCCATCGCAGGTAGCATATCAATGTTTGAATTGTCCTATTTCTATGCAGAGCTTGGATAATTGCTTCTCTAACATCACTATCTTGTATGTATTATATATAATTCTGACCAGCTAGATGAGCACACTGATAGGAGCATTTTAATGCGACGTTTTAACTGTTATTTCCCTATATTTTCTGCGTTATTTCCTTAATAAAACTCTGTTTAGGAAAGTTTCCATTCTTTGATTGGGAAAGTTCCTAATTGTAGAAAGTTTCCGTTTTGTAGTTTCTATTTTCCATTTTTAGAAAGTTTCCATTTTAGTTTAGGAAAGTTTCCATTTCTTATTTTAGAAATCTTCTATTTTCAGGTCTTCGGAATAAATAAGCTGAATTGAGTTCATAAATAGAACGAGAAGCATCATGAAGATGACATGGCAAGGAGGAAATCAAGGAAGAGTTTTTAAAAAGGAAAATATATTTTCCTTGGGGATTAAATTTGCCGTGTCATACCTAAGGAAAAATAAGGTGACAACGTGGAATTAAAGATGATTGATTGAGGATTTCAAGGAGAGATTTTCTTGGGAGACTTTTATGGAAAGAAATATTGTTGGAGGAATAATTTGGTGTGATTGCCAACGTGAAAATCAGAAATAATCAAGGAGATGACGCAAAGAGAGATTCAAGGGAGATATTTATGGAAGGAAAATATGTGTGCACCAAGGAAAAGCTCAAAAGGCGTCCAGATTCATCCCTAAATTCCCTAAAGGAATGTTGGCCGAAATTCATGAAGAAAATCAGAATAATTTCAAGGAAATTCGGCAATTAAATATTAGGGAGGTATTTTAGAGAATTATGATTGGTTGGAACACATCACAAGGCTTACTTGGCATTCTATGATTGGATGGACCACATCACAAAGCTTACTTGGCGAATTCCTATTGGTGGAAGCTATGTGGAAATTTCTGATTGCTTTGTGAACCCTAGCCGTGCTCCTATATATACCCACCTCTTTGACGTTGAGAAGGGTTCCTCTTCCCATACAATTGACACTTTAGAAAAAAATCAGAAAATCTTCTTAGCATAGCCGTGAGTTTCTCCATCCTCTAGTCATCTCCACGAGTTCAAGCAAGGCCAAGGAGGAGAAGAAGCATAGCCGTGAGCATCCATCATCCATCTCCAACCTTGAAGCTTGCTTTCGAGATTCAAGAGACCACCACATCAATCGTTCATCACCATCCCCATCTCACGGTGTAATCCGATTCTCCTTTGTAACCTTTGCTTTGAATTTCGTTGGTTTTGTTCTAGTTGACATATGTGTTTGAACAATTGTTAAATTCTGGAATTTTATGATTAATTGAGAATTTTCAGATTCATATATTGTAATTCGAGAGTTGCTTATGTGAGTTTGTTTAATTAAATTTGCGTTATAGATATCCTTTGTGTATTAATCTTATTTGGGCGACACTTATAGGGTTTATGCATAATTGTTGCTAGGTTTAAGAACATGAAATCGACTTTTCGTTTTGTGTAAACTTGAATCAAAGTAGTAAAGGTTTTGGACAAAGATCGAATTTAATTAAAGAGGATTGCAATTAGGTGGACTTTTCCATAACTAAGTTGTACACTTGAGTTGATAGCCTTTCTTTATGCTTCATGCGTTAAACATGTTATGATTAACTAGCTTTCTAGTGCTTGAATGCATGTTTGATAGGATTGATCTAGGTGCTTTCGCTTAGGTTAATTAGCATTGAAAAGTAAAAAATGGGAATTCATTTGCTTTCGAATGTTTCACATGATCAACTCCTTTCTCATGACTTAGATGAACAATATTAGGGTTTGAGTCAATTTTAATCATATGTTTCGATTTTGATCTTTGTTCTCTCATTCCATTCGTATTTTTATGTTTTTGCATTTTAATTGTTTTGTTAACTTAGTTTTATTTTCGAAAAACCAAAAACAAAATCCCCCCTTTTCGTGTACAATGTTTATAGTTGTGAATATCTTTGTGAATATTATACTTTGTTTTAATTTTAATTGTTTAATTGTTTGATAATGACAGGTGTACCCTCAATCCCCGGAATAGAACGATCCCTATTTATTACGTACTACTAACGATATTTTCAGGGTTAAATTATGCGCTTGCTCAAAGCGCATCACACACTGACTCTTGGTCCTTAATTGCGTGGTCCTCTACAAGGAAATGTCGCAAACGTAGCCGGGGTACAATTGGTTGGCTATGTTTATCATGCTTCAAGGCTTCATATAGTTGTCTTTTGCTGAGGGAAAATTACAGCCAAGTAATAATGAGGTTCTAATCGAGGTGCGTCTACTGCTGGTTACCCCTCAACGGCCTTGGCTTTAAGCCTAGTACCCTTGAGAATTTGGAAGGGCACGCTCCCTTTTGGATAAAGCCCTACAAATCTAATTCCAAAACTTTGATCGTTATGAGTTAATGACAAACTTGTTATATCTGCTCACTGCTTGCATATTATGGTTTCTAGAAAGATCATTATATATGCAGCTGTTGTGAACTAATTAGACAGCTAGTGAGGATTTTGATCTGGCAAAGAATATAAGAATCAAAATAAACAATCAGCTAATAGCTAAACTATCAATTACAAAGAAGAATCGGGTGCTTTGTTAAATTCCTCATTAACCAAAACAAACTTTCCTTCTTTGACAAAAAAAAAAATTGTCTCTCTCTTCAACACAAGAATAATTTTTTTATTTTTTTATATTTCATGTTGGGGCTTCTGTCACAATGTTTATTAACAGCTCATGAGTAGAACTCAATACTATCGAATATACTCATCAATATTTCACATTGAATTCTACATTTTTGTTTCTGTTATATATGTTGGTTTCATAGACTATAGGCTATGTTAATGGTACTGTTTTTCATGAATTTACAGACCAGGACAATTGAACAAGCATGAGAATTACTACAATTATGCACACAAGGTATGTTGCCTGCCCAAGTGCCGATTATGCCTAAAATCCATGTCTGCATAGTTAATATGGAACCCTCAGTTCCTGATATCAGTATGGTAACGACGCAACTTAAAACCACCATAATAATTTATGGTTAATGCAGAATATCATCATTAGGTGTTTTGGGGCTAATTATGCGTGTTAACTTGTACAGAATCGGTGCGTGAACATGATGGCAGATCTTTTCAATGCACCACATAAAGAGTCTGATGAGGCTGCCACCGGAACCGGAACAGTCGGGTCATCGGAGGCCATCCTGCTGGCAGGTCTCGCATTCAAGAGGAAGTGGCAGAATAAGAGGAAGGCTGAAGGAAAACCCTATGACAGGCCCAACATCGTTACTGGTGCCAATGTGCAGGTATGCACACAAGTATATATGTAAATTATTTCTAGTTGCAAATCAAAAACATCAATGTTTTAACAATTTATGGTATAGGTATGCTGGGAGAAATTTGCTAGGTATTTTGAAGTAGAACTGAAGGAAGTGAAGGTGACGGAAGACTATTATGTAATGGACCCTGTGAAAGCTGTGGAATTGGAAGATGAAAACACCATCTGCGTTGCTGCTATCTTGGGTTCAACTTACAATGGAGAGTTCGAAGATGTCAAGCTCTTGAATGATCTTTCGCTAGAGAAGAATAAGCAAACTGGGTACATATACTGCTATAAAAATATCTTATAGCATGCGTATTTGTTAGGTTACAACTTTAGGTTAATGATATGTCGGATTGATTTGGCAGATGGGATACCCCAATTCATGTCGATGCCGCTAGTGGTGGATTCATAGCGCCATTCTTGTATCCCGAGTTAGAATGGGATTTCCGTCTTCCACTGGTGAAGAGCATCAATGTGAGTGGTCATAAATATGGTCTTGTGTATGCTGGAGTTGGGTGGATCATTTGGAGGTCCAAAGAAGACTTGGCCGAAGACCTAATTTTTCACATGAATTATCTGGGAGCTGATCAACCCACCTTCACCCTCAATTTCTCTAAAGGTAATAGCCTTGCTAATTGCGTTAAGACAAAAAATAACTAACAGTATGTGCCCTAAATTTTACTTGTTAATTATTTGCGCACAGGGTCGAGTCAAATCATTGCTCAATACTATCAACTTATCCGACAGGGTTTTGAGGGATACCGCAACATCATGGAAAACTGTCACAACAATGCCATGGTGTTGAAGGCAGGGCTGGAAAAGACAGAGCGCTTCAAAATCTTGTCGAAGGACATCGGGGTTCCAGTGGTGGCCTTTTCTTTGAAAGACAGAAGCCACTACGATGAGTACATGGTGTCTGAGCATTTGCGTCGTTTTGGCTGGATTGTGCCGGCATATTCTATGCCGGAGGATGCTAAGCACGTTGCGTTGCTCCGTGTTGTGATAAGGGAAGACTTCTCTCGCACTCTAGCTGAGCGTCTTGTGCTCGACATCACCCATGTCTTGAAAGAGCTCGACAAACTGCCGCTGCCATCAGTCAGTCCAAATGGTGGTGATGACCAAGTGTGTATTAATGGCGGCATATGGAAACATGAACACTTTGGTGGCGAAAAAGAAATTTTCTGATATAGATTTAAAGGAAGAGGATTGCATCCCTAAACTGGCAAAGAGTGCTTAATGCTGCAAGTGGTATGGAGTACGTACTGATCGAAAGGCGTGGCTCCAGACAAGTGTCTAAGAGAGTTTTGTTTGTTTAATTAGGTTTTTTCTTTTTGGCCGATCTTACTAATAAATAATTTGAGTCATATTAGTTTTTCGGCCTAAGTTAAGTATTGATTAGTTTAAACTTGTTTTAAACTTTTAAGTGCCAGTGATTTGGTGCGGGATGTGCTGCCTCTATTTTATCTTATCGATGGTGTTGTAACTCTAACTTTTTTAATCTTTTGGTTTTGTTAGTTTATTTTTTCCGACGAAATGAGGATAATTTATTGAAGAAAAATTTTAAATACACACTTCAAACTACTTAATACACATCCCTATTATTTATATTTTAAATATAATTTTATAGATAAATTTAAATGACCAAAATAGACATCTATGTATTAGAAGAAAAATAATAATAATCATATCTTCCTTATATTATTCACTAATTATAAAAGCAATAAATTTCTATACATGACATCCTCATTTAAAACAAGAATAAAGTTAGAAACCAACTAATTTAAATTTTTCTTAAATAAATTAAAATTAAATGGGGTGAGAAACCATATAATTTAGAATTTCAAAATCAATGGCATTAAATGTTTTTAAAACATATCACTTTACTCTCACTTTTTAGTTCAATTTTTTTTTAAAAAAAATTATGATTAGTCAGTTTATTATCTATTATAATACATCACAAGTATAAAACTTTGTAATTGTAAATTTGTTTGACCATCCAATGACAACTTTGTAGTTCTGCCATTGTGAAGAAACTAGTGATACAGTTTTGGTTGAATGTTCGACTCAAAATTTTATACTTGATCAATAGGGTGTTTGATGGATGAGAACTCAAATAATACAAAACATATTTCTAAGCATCTATTTGAAGGAAACAATAATGAATGATGTAGTTAAATAATAGTGTATTTAGGTAATCATGGTTTTTTAGTTTAAGGATATTTTAGGTAATTTGGGTTGTATATTTAGTAAAATGTTAGAATGAAAAATTAAATGGTAGGTGTATTTGATGCAGCTAAAAGCAAGCGCATAATTTAACCCTGAAATGTCATTAGTAGTACGTAATAAATAGGGATCGTTCTATTCCGGGGATTGAGGGTACACCTGTCATTGTCAAACAATTAAACAATTAAAATTAAAACAAAGTATACTATTCACAAAGATATTCACAACTATAAACATTGTACACGAAAAGGGGGGATTTTGTTTTTGGTTTTTCGAAAATAAAACTAAGTTAACAAAACAATTAAAATGCAAAAACATAAAAATACGAATGGAATGAGAGAACAAAGATCAAAATCGAAACATATGATTAAAATTGACTCAAACCCTAATATTTGTTCATCTAAGTCATGAGAAAGGAGTTGATCATGTGAAACATTCGAAAGCAAATGAATTCCCATTTTTTACTTTTCAATGCTAATTAACCTAAGCGAAAGCACCTAGATTAATCCTATCAAACATGTAATCAAGCCCTAGAAAGCTAGTCAATCATGACATGTTTAACGCATTAAGAACAAAGAAAGGCTATCAACTCAAGTGTGCAACTTAGTATGAAAAAGTCCACCTAATTGCAATCCTCGTTAATTAAATTCGATCTTTGTACAAAACCTTTACTACTTTGATTCAAGTTTACACAAAACGAAAAGTCGATTTCATGTTCTTAAACCTAGCACCAATTATATCGAAACCCTAAGTGTTTGCAACCACATAAGATTAAAATACAAAAGTTATCTATAACGCAAATTTAATTAAACAAACCCACATAAGCAACTCTCGAATCACAATAATATGAATCTGAAAATTCTCAATTAATCATAAAAATTCCAGAAATTAATATTTGTTCAAACACATAAGTCAACTAGTTCATAACCAACGAAATTCAAAGCAAAGGTTACAAAGGAGAATCGGATTACACCGTGAGATGGGGATGGTGATGAACGATTGATGTGGTGGTCTCTTGAATCTCGAAAGCAAGCTTCAAGGTTGGAGATGGATGATGGATGCTCACGGCTATGCTTCTTCTCCCTTGGCCTTGCTTGAACTCGTGGAGATGACTAGAGGATGGAGAAACTCACGGCTATGCTAAGAAGATTTTCTGATTTTTTTCTAAAGTGTAAATTGTATGGGGGAGAGGACTCTTGACGTTGAGAAAGGGGGAGTTTTATATAGGAGCATGGCTAGGGTTCACAAAGCAATCAGAATTTTCCACATAGCTTCAACCAATGATAATTCGCCAAGTAAGCTTGTGATGTGGTCCAACCAATCATAGAATGCCAAGTAAGCTTTGTGATGTGTTCCAACCAATCATAATTCTCTAAAATACCTCCCTAATATTTAATTGCCGAATTTCCTTGAAATTATTTTGATTTTCTTCATGAATTTCGGCCAACATTCCTTTAGGGAATTGAGGGATGAATCTAGACGCCTTTTTAGCTTTTCCTTGGTGCACACATATTTTCCTTCCATAAATATCTCCCTTGAATCTCTCTTTGCGTCATCTCCTTGATTATTTCTGATTTTCATGTTGGCAATCACACCAATTTACTCCTCCAACAATATTTCTTTCCATAAAAATCTCCCAAGAAAATCTCCTTTGATTTATTCCACGTGAAATTCTCAATCAATCACCTTAATTCCCACGTTGTCACCTTGTTTTTCCTTAAGTATTACACGGCAAATTTAATCCCCAAGGAAAATATATTTTCCTTTTTTTAAAAAAACTCTTCCTTGATTCTCTCCTTGCCATGTCATCTTCATGAAGCTTCTCGTTCTATTTATGAACTCAATTCAGCTTATTTATTCCAAAAACCTGAAAATAGAAGCTTTCTAAAATAAGAAATGGAAACTTTCTTAAACTAAAATGGAAACTTTCTAAAAATGGAAAATAGAAACTACAAAACGGAAACTTTCTACAATTAGGAACTTTCCCATTCGAAGAATGGAAACTTTCCTAAACAGAGTTTTATTAAGGAAATAACGCAGAAAATATAGGGAAATAACAGTTAAAACGTCGCATTAAAATGCTCCTATCAGTATTGAGTAAGGAGTGTGTATCAAGTAATTAGGGGTGTGTATTTAAAACTTCTCTTTATTGAAATGAAATGAAAAAAGAGTACATCACAACCGGCAAGGGGAAAAAATCAACCTAGCCCCTCGGAAATTGAAGAGACATGCCTCTTCAAGAACAATAAAACTACAAACTAGCTGAATCAAAAATTAGGAAGATCTAAATGGTCTCTAACACAAAAGAAGTAGCAAAGTGTGGTATCGAATCCCACCAAATCAAATCAAACAATGAAACACCAAAATTCGCTAAAGCATCAGCCACCTGATTTCCTTCTCTATAAATATGTGAAGAACGAAAGTGCATTTGAGAAATCCAATGAAGACAATTGCCCCACTCTACTTGGAGTTGCCAAGGCACCATATGAGGAGAGCGAAGGAAAGTGAGAACAAGGGATGAATCAAGTACTTATAACCACACATACTTCCAATCTCGAACCCAGGCCAACTCTATAGCTTTGATTACCGCCATTACTTCAGCTGCAACTACACTTGGGATATCTATATTAGAGGAGGAAGCACCAAGAACCTCTCCCTTATAGTCTCGAAAAACTCCACCATAGGGCGAAATTGCTTGATAGAGTCTGCATGCTCGACTTTTAGAATCAGAATGATCAGGCTAGAGTTAAAAGAAGCTGGTAATATACCAAATCTGAAATAATATTGAACCGCTGCAGAAACATCCTTACCGACAATGTCCCAACAAGAGACAAAAAAATGTCCATTATTAACAAGCTTGTAACATTTATTAGTTCTATTTTCATTGTTTGTTTGTTTGTTTTGAGAAATTTCAGCTTGATTAATTGCAGTGTTAGGAATCGAGATTGCTCTCCTACACTCGGCTTTTAGTATTTTTTTTATAAAAATTATTTAAAAAAAAAAGAGTAATGGCCTAACTACAAGCTAGCATTCGACACGAGTGTGTCCTAACTTAAGCATTCTTTGTTACAAAACTTTGTCTCTCAGATTCCAGACGCACATAATACCTCTCTTTGTCTCTCAGTCTCTCAACAATCACCAGACAAAAGACTCAATCACTATACAGACAGCTAATTAAGCTTTTCTCACTATGAAAAAAAACACTTCAATTTGATAAAGTAATTTAGGGTTCACATCTAAAACCAATTGACAATGGATGGAGTGCCCCAAACCCTTATAAACTCATAGGCAATGTCCCATTTTTCCCATGTAGGATGTATATATTCTCAACACACCCCCGCACGTGTGGCGAATTTTCAAGTCATACATGTGGACAACTTTTGGGTGACGTGGAGCCCGTATGGTCGTTAGGCATGCACACGTGGGTAACCTGCTCTGATATCATGATAAAGTAATCTGGGATTCACATCCAAAACCAATTGGCAATAAATTGATTGGTCCAAACCCTTATAAACCCATAAGCAAGGTCTCATTTTTCCCATTTGGGATGTATATATTCTCAACATGATTAGCTTCATCAGTAGCTATGCCCTGGATACCACTTAATCCAATGCCTTCCTAGCTATCGCGGCCCACCTTGGGAAGATGCTCGATCTCCTACACAGGCTTCAACACATAATAATCTATGAAGTAAAATTAGTTCTTGTTATCAGTGTTCACGGTATAATTAATTGCTTGATGAAATCAACATTCAGGATTAAGACGCTTTAAGGTAACGTACGCCATGGCACTCAGTCATAGATGCAATTGCAAATTTATAAATTAATTAATGACACATTTACTTATTTGGAATGAGAATTGAAATAAGAAATTGATAATGAAACATGTACGTTCTCCCCTTTGTGGAGTACAACGGGGAGTATAGTTTAACAACTGGAAAAATAAAATATATAAATGTAATTCGTTTCTTCTTAGTTTAATAGACTGAAAAAGAACATACACTCATATAAATCTATCGCAATCATATTCCCAAGTTTAACTGACTTTGGACCTCCAAAATGGTGTGAGCCGAGTCCCTTAGCTTCTGTGCCTCCTCATCAGTCAAATGCACATTGGTCACTCCCAGAACTCCACTCCTTCCGAGCTGTGCAGGCAAGCTCAAGAACACATCACCGCCACCAACACCGTAGAACCCATTCGCAAGCACTGAAACAGGTTGGACCTTCCTCTGGTCTCTGAGTATGCTCCGGGCTAGGTTTGCCACTGAATAACCAATTGCCCATGAAGTATACCCTTTCAGACTTATCACCTCATACGCACAGTCCACAACTGCTTTGTGAATCTTCTCCAGTGTCTCTTTCTCGTATGCTATTTGGTGCATCTCTAGGAAGCTCAACACCGGCACTCCCCCGACGCTGATGCTTGACCACAAAGCCACTGAGCTGTCCCCGTGCTCGCCAATGATGTAAGCCTACAATTCCATTATTAGGATTAGCTTATCTAATTAATTTCGTATGCAATACATGTATGGATAACATAAGAAATTATCACTTTACTTATACAAGAGCAAATATTATTATGTAGATTGATAACCTCATTTACTCTACTCTCGACTTTTTCTTTGTTAGTATATGTTAAGAGTAATTGGTTATCAGGATAAAAAGTTGTGTGCAGTGTATGAAAAAAAGCATGCATGCATGTATCGAAGAATATTTCTTAATTAAAATTTAGCTACACATCCTGAGCGTTAACGTCCAGGTGATCGACCATGAGGAACCGAAATCTAGATGAGTCGAGATTCGTACTCGACCCGAAAACCCTGTTGCTCAGAAATCCGGATAGCTTCCACGCCACGTAAGTCAAGACATCCACTGGATTGGACACGATGAGTAATATGGTGTCCGGAGAGTACTTAACTAGTGGAGGTATGATATTTCTAAAGAGAGCCACGTTCCTCTGCAGCAGGTTCAGCCTGGACTCGCCAGGGTTCTGGCGCGCACCGGTCGTCACGATGTAGAGGTCGGATCCGACGGTGATGGCGTAATCCACGGAAGCGTGGATTTTGGTGCGGGGTAAGAAGGCAGCTGCGTGTTGAAGGTCCAGCATCTCTCCACGTAGCTTTTCAGGTTTGGCGTCGACGAGGACAAGCTCGTCGGCGAGGTCTAGGGTTAAGATGGTTTGTGCTATGGCCATGCCGACGTTGCCGACGCCAATGACGGAGATTTTGTTGTGGCGCTTGGTCGGGGAAGGCGGGGCTGCGCGGATGATGGGCCTGAAGAAGGCCTGGGTTAGGTCAAGGCCTCCAGGGCCCAATGACGAAGCCGAACTGCTTTTGTTCATGGTCAGAATAGCTTAGGTTTCTGTATAAAGTTTGAGGTTTTCGTTGGTGATGCAGAGACAGAGGGGTTTTATGCAGAGGAGTTGAGTGTGGAAGAAGTTCAATGGTCAACTTACTGTGCAAGAATGACCCTCTTCAAAAAAGGAGCTAGCTGCCTTGGGCATTACTTTAGAAGCTTCACAAAGGATTCAAACTTTCCCTAAACGTGTTCTTCATCATTGAATTGAAATGAGACTTTGCATTTTGGTGAGAAGAGTCTTAGGCAGAACATTGATAACTATTGATAAATTGAAACCTTCGTCGAGCCCAACTACAGGGAATCGGCAAATCTATGTGCATTAAACAAATGAACCCAACTTTGATGCACGCTTAATTCTTCCCTTCAGAGTGATTTTCTTTATGTCGATATCTACCTTTCCTTATATATACTAGCCTTCATGTATACATGTTTGTGTAGTAGTTTGAGAAATTTTTTATTAAATGAAATAAAACAGTTATTGCAGAAAAAAAAAATAGTAGAGAAGAAAAGTGGGCTGTGAGATCATTTTTCTCTTTCATTTTGTTCATAAAGATCTATTTTGCAACTGTCACATTTAATCTTATGATTTAATTAGTTCTCAAATTTTAAATTTTTTTTTTTTAACTTTTAGAGTTATTTCTATCAATTTTTTTCATTTTGACTAATAAAACATCTTCTCCTAATAATAGCATAAATAACCAAAAAAGTTCGGCCTGTTTTAGGGAATCAAAAATTGAGAGGAATTTGCTGTATATTCTCATTGATAATAGGGGCCTCTTTATATAGAGGATTACAATGCATAGAATCTCAATCATACAAGGAAAGTAATTCTACATTGATTAGGATTCTAGATCCTTCTAATTAAATCCTATTACCACTAAGTCAAGTAACCTAGAGTTTGGGCTAAACACAAATTAGGTTTTCCTTGAACACTCCCCCTTGTGTTGCCCAAAAGGGGTGCTTCTCTCGTTGCCTCGTTAAAAACCTTGCCCAGTAACAAAAACCCAGTGGGACAAAAATAAACTCGGTCGAAGGGGAAAAAGAGCACAACACACCCTTCACGATTCGAGACGAACATGTAGACAACTCCCCCTGATGTCTGCGCCTCCCCCTGATGACAACGATCATGGGAGTTTAGATAATTTCCGCAAGTCAATTCTTGCCACATGTTTCTCGAACGTGGATTTGGGCAATGACTTAGTAAACAAGTCTGCCTTACTTTCCTCAGATTGAATCTAGTTCACTTTGATCTCGAGGAGAGTCTGTTGTTGCTGATTATACTTGGTGTTGTCGCTTTTGATGTAGCCTTGCCTCATTTGTTTAAAACAAGCAGCATTATCTTAAAAACTCGTAGGCTCATATGTGGTAGACTTCAAACCACAATTGTTCGAACATGCGTAATTATGGATCCAATCCATATACATTCACGAACCACTTCGTGAAGAGCAATGATCTCTACATTGTTCGAAGATATAGCGACTAGGGTCTATTCTGTAGACCTCCAAGATGTCATGGTCTTTTCCCATGGTGAACACTTGACCGAATTGGGAATGACCTTTGTGTGGGTCAGAGAGATACCCAACATCAGCAAAACCTTCCAAAACACATGTCGTTTTGGGATGGGGATAATGGACGCAGGCCAGTGTTGGCGGCGTTCCTGGTGTGTGATGGGTTCGAATCCATCATCTCTTTGTAAGGATAGAACAAGCCCATATCACTCATACATTTCAAGTATCGAAAGATATCTTTTACACCAATCCAATGGCATCGCGTTGGCGCAGAGCTATATCTAGCTAGCAAGTTCACAACATATGAGATGTCCAGTCTTATGCATTGGGATAAGTACAATAATGCACCTATTATACTAAGTAAGGCACTTCTGCCTTTAGCACATCTTCGCCATCATCCTTTCGATGAATAGGATCCTTTTCAGGATCAAGACTACGGATGATCATGGGGGTGCTTGAAGGCTTGACCTTGTCAAAATGCCTAAGCATCTATCGACACGATGCTCAAGTTCTAAACCGAGACATAATCGTGTTCTCCCAAAATCCTTCATCTCAAACTCGGATTTCAAGTGTTCAGCGGTTTCCATTAACTCTTTAAAGGCTTCTAATGAAGATCATGTCCAACATGAACGGCGATAGAATCCGAAACTTGTTATAGAAACGCGTGGGCATATCCCTTCCCAATCAAGTAGTCACTTTAGTGAGCGTTTCAACCTCTTTGAAAACGCGCTCCGTGGTCTAAAGCCACTTGACTTGGGTAAATGAAGTTCACCATGAACCTTCCTGTATATTCCGTATCTAGATCCCTATAGAGATACGTAGTGACCACATTTGTAAGCTGCATGTTCAGTCATTCAGAAACTACCAAACTGACAGGGTAGTGGAGTGCAATGACATCCATTACGAGAGAATATGTCTCATCGTAGTCGATTCCAAGGCGTTTTGTGAGAAGCCTTGCGCCATAAGGCGAGATTACCATCTCTTTTTCTCACTACGCTTTCTAACGAAGACCCATTAGTCAACAGGTTTTATGTTAGGAGGTGTTGGCATCTCTAGCTCGAAAACCTTCCTCTTCGTTAGAGAATCCATCTTAACCTGGATCGCATCTTTCCATTTAGGCCAAAACTCTCTACGTTGGCATTCATTCATCAACGGAGCGTGGTTCGATATCATCTGACTCAAAAACTCATGCGCAACAAAATACGCAACTACATCATCAATTCTGATGGAGTTTCTATCCCACGTCTCATGTACACTAGTGTAATTTTCATAGAGCTCTATATTCTCAGGAATAGGTTTTGACGTTGAGGTGTCCCCTAACGATAACCATAACCTGGAAGATTCTCATGAGGCGGATTTTGAGTGTCGATGATAAAAGGATTGGAGTGTGCCAAAGTATCCTTCGAACCCACGGGCCTCTCCACGCATCCTAGCTGGGGCCATGGCCTGTAACACCAGAGTGCCAGTCTCTTTGGCATTGGCGCCATGCCTACCTCCGTGTAGGGTGGCGCTACGTCCTCTCGTAGGGACGTCCTTCCTTGCAGGCATGTTCGCAACATATTTGTGTGATCTCGTCACTTTAATAGGGATCAAGATGAGACATAGTGGGGACAGACTACGACAATTCCTGTCGTTCCTGTTGAACATTCGTGTTCTTATCTCCCCCTAACGACGGGAAGACTGTCTCATCAAAGTGACATCCGCAAATCTAGCGGTAAGGAAACCGCCTAGCAAGGGTATTTAAGTGGCGGACGATTGTTGGAAGCTCAAATCCAACGTAGTTGCCCATTCTCTGTAAGGACCCATTATAGAGCGCTGTGGCGGCACAATTGGCACATAAATGGCACACTCAAATATGCATAAGTACGATATTTGTACCCAGTCACTAGCTGTATCGCAGAGGTAGATTGAGTGGCAGTGGGTCGTAGACGAATTAGCATAGATGCATGTGATATTGCATCACCCCAAGTGGATATAAGGAGGTTGGTGCGCATTACCAATGTCCGGACTACCATCGTAGTCGTTTCCACGAGACCATTTGGGTGTGCTCATGGGAATATGATGTCCAACATCAGTCCCAAATGCAATAACCATCGAAAGTCTTCGATGTAAACTCACTAGCATAGTCAAATCCAATTGACTGAATAGGATGATTTGGGGAGTGAGCTCATTGTCATATGATATGTGCTAGGAGTGTAGCATAAGCAGCATTTATAGGTGGACAATGGCACAACACGTGACCAGCGTGTTTGCGTGTCAACCAACATCATAAAATATTTAAGCGTCCGCAAGTTGGTTGAATCAATCCACAAAATCCCTACGGATTCTTTGTAAGAACAGAATGAGTATTGTCATATCCTTTGCATAGGACGGTCTCAGTCCTAATTTCCCTAAGGAACGGGCTTAGTAAAACGAGCGAGAGGCTGTAGAAGCAACCAATGAGAATTTTGGTTAGGCCTGAGCGTCTAAAACTCTATTTTGAAGCAAGTTGGTGATTGCAGCATCACCTAGGGCGCCATCACCATGATGGACGCCATCCATGGAGTCATGGATAGGGACTACGCCATCCCTAGGCTGGTGGTGGACGGAGGCGGTGCCCTAGGCAGCAGCGTCGGTCACACTTAGTCTAAGAATCAACTTTTGATTCATGCTTCATTTCGCTCGAGAGAAAAGATGTCCGTGTGAAGTCTTTTGTAGATGGATCATCATATCATGACTAGGATGATCTATCCTGTCATGACAAAGCCAATATGTGTCTAGATCCAAGAGATCTTCTCTCATAACTTTATTGGATTTAATAGCTCGAATAGAGACATAAAGTCCACTAGAGAGGCACATAAACTTCTCTAAGATGCGTCTTTGTTCACAATCATTAAAGGTATTGCAAAGGAACTCATTTCCGTTCTCTACATGCATTTTCGCATAGAATTCGTTGGCTATTCATAGGGTACAACTGTAATCAAGGTGCCATTTGGCAAGTGGAACTTGGGCTATTCCATGTCCTTGAATTAATATTGATGGCCTAGCTATCGTAGTCACAAAGTCATATGCTCAGAATCAAAATGGAGTCATAATGAAAAGAACTCGAAATTTTATTCATAAGCCAACGGAGTACATCATTGTTTCTATGATCAAAGAAAATCTAATCCAATAAAAAGTAATATGGCAATCGCCTACAACTCTTGGAAAATAAAAAGACTTAATCAAAATCGCCAGTTTCTGGGTCTTGATCCTTGTAGTCTTCCATCCTTAGGTCTAGATCGCCATCTTGATCTTCTTGTGCCATGTAATTCTGGGGTGCGGTACATGTTTTGGCCCAATGTTCAGTTGATCCACATCGAAAACAAACATCATTATGGTCAGACTCCCTTGATTGAGGCGCCATTGGGGCGCGATTAGGACGACCAATGCTCTTGGTGGCGTTACCACCGTGGTTGGGGGCTCCGCCTATCTCTCTCTTCACATGTTGACCTCCACGGTTCCGTGCACACCTTTCTCGGCGATTTCTTTCCTCTTTAGGGCAAACATATGGACCAGAATGTCCAGAATTGTCCCTACTCTTAGGGTTTCGCTCCTTGCGGCCTCCATTGGGGGCGCGACTATAGTTAGACCCCGGAATAGGCTTAGTTCCCACGGGTCTAGCATTATAGTTCTTCACAAGAATATTGTCGTGCTTTTCAGCTACGTTCATGGCACCAATGAGCTCATGAAACCTTGTGATGCGTCCTGCATTTACATCAATCCAATAATTCTTTGAAATCATCAGTGCAAAGACGGGGAAGGTAGAGAGAGTCTTCTCGATCAACATCGTATCAGTTATGGCTTGGCCACAAAACTCCATCAGAGACTTGATACGAAGGGCTTCTGAGTTATAATCAAGCACAGACTTGAAATCACAAAAGCGGAGGCTATGCCATCGCACTTCTAAATCAGGAAGCAGGGAGTCACGAACGTTGCCAAATCGCTGCTCAAGTTCTACCCATAGCTTTCTTGGGTCTTCCTCATTGAGGTATTCATTTTGGAGTGCGTCATTCATGTGCCTTGTCATGAGAATTATGGCTTTAGCTTGTTTTGCTTCAAAAGCAGTAGCTTGCTCAATGGAGAGCACGTTCTGACTAGGCTCTTGGATGGCTTCCAGAAGTCCATCAGCCTTAAGATGTTGGCACACATCTCAGACCCACCTATGGTATCCTGCGCCAGTTGTCTCGAGTGGAACAAAGTTCAACTTGTTCAGGTAACTCATCCTGAAAAACAACACAAGATTAGGGTTAGTTTCGGAGCGAAAAAGGCTACCACGAAAAACTATTAAATTTCTGAGCGTAGTCGCTTCTAAGAAATTAGGAATTTTCTGAGCGTAGTCGTTTCCAAGAAAATCCAATTCCAAGAGGGGTTTTGGATTAGATCGAAACAACGATGTATGTGGTCGATCGTTTTCTTCTCAACAAACTCTAAGTTTGGAGGACTCTACAAGCTCCAAGCTTGGAGTGAGCACGAACCCCCACAGTTCTGCTTTTGGTCTCCCCTATGAAGAAGAAAGGGGGGTAGAAGAAGGGATGTTGGAAGTCCCCGAGAAAAGAAGAAGAAATTGAAAAAAAACTTCAAAAACGGGAACTTTTAGAAAAATTACCTTAAAAGATGGCCGGAAAAGTCGTCGTCAGAGTACTGTAGCTGTCGGAAGTTACTGTAGCTGACCGGAAAGTGTCGCCGGAAAAGTGCCGAAAAATGGCCAGAAAAATCGCCGGAAAAGTGGCCGGAATTGGCCGGAAAAGTAGTTGACCGGAGGGTTGACAGGGGTTGACTATGGTTGACTGGCTTGCTGACGTGGTACTGCTGGCTGACGTGGCTGTTGACTGGTGCTGACTGGATGCCTGTGTGGTGCTAACGTGGCTCTGGGCTACTTCTGGGTTTCTGGGCCGTGGCTGGTCCTTCTGCTTCTGGGCCTAGGGTTTATCCTTTCTTTTGGGCTGAAGCTGAAGATGGACTGCTTCTGCTGGGCTGGGTTGACTGAGGCAGAGTTGACTGAAGCGAGTGGCGGTTCGGTGGTGCAGTGTCTTCAGGCGGCCGGTTCGGATGTTTCCTGGCCGGTTCCGGTGAGGTTTTTTCCAGTTCCCGGAATCTGGGGACAAGGTGCAGCTGCTATCAAAAGATGGCAGTATAAGGTGGACAGGAAGATGGCAAACCGGGCATGAGATCTTTGGATTCTTCTTGGAGGCCGGTTTGGTCACTTCCGGTGGCCGGTTCAGGTTGATTACGGCCGGTTCTGGACTCCTGGAGGTGAGAGCTTCAAGGTGGGCGGCGGTGGTTTCTGGGATTTGAAGGCTACGAATTTAGGATTTCCGGGTTAGGGCTTCGCGCTGATAACGTGTTTTAGGGAATCAGAAATTGAGAGGAATTTGCTGTATATTCTCATTGATAATAGGGGCCTCTTTATATAGAGGATTACAATTAATGCATAGAATCTCAATCATACAAGGAAACTAATTCTACATTGATTAGGATTCTAGATCCTTCTAATTAAATCCTATTACCACTAGGTCAAGTAACCTAGAGTTTGGGCTAAACACAAATTAGGTTTTCCTTGAACACGGCCGTAATTAGGATTGTTAGTGCTTAATTAGGTTATGTTGGTTTTATATTAGTTTTTTTTTTTTTTAGAATGAGATAGAACTTTCATTCAATCAACCAAAACGTATACATTGGGGGGGGGGGACGGGGACATAAACCAATACCCAAAAAAACCGCGGTTATAGATACCATCAGGCCAATGGGCTCAAACTCTAACCACAAAACACCCATTTCCAAGGCTACCCTGAGTATGTGATCTTGAAAGTCCCAGTAATACCATGTAGTCAACAACACAGAAGACGTCATCCTCTTCAACACCGTGTCCAAAAAGTACCAGATCACGTTTTTAGCGTGAGTTGTGTGTGTGTGTTTTGAGTTACTCATACGGGCTTGCAAAAGCTTATCGGGTTTGTTGTGTGACAACCTGGTACACTATTCAAATGGTGTAGGGGTTAATCCTGCAGGTCAGGGAAATTGTGGCTGAATCTGGGGTAGCGTGCTAGCAGCTTTACGGTAGGAAGTCAATTTTGTGACTTTACCGCTATCAAGACTTCACCTTGTAGTGAACTCTGAGGAGCATTTACATTTTATTTTGTTGCGGACAATTTAATTCTTAAGCTTGTGTAATATATAACTCTGTGGAGAGCGAGTGTATATTAACTTTGAGGGTTCAGGACATCAGTACGTACTTGGTTTAAAGGGAAAATTTTTTTAGGTATTTTGTATTGATGACTGAACGTTCACGCATGTATAATTATGGGATTATATATCGATTTTATTTGTGTTAAAAATTAGGGGCGTGACAGAGGGCCTCATGCTCTGCTTGGTTATTGGTGCACTTAAACTTAACTGGAAAGAATAAGAAAAACGATCGCCTGCTGGGTTTCCCAGAACCACCCCTGCCCCGGCCAGTGTTTCTGTCCTTGAGCAGTCAAAAAACAATACCTAGGGTTGAAGGGAAACTGTGGCTTGATACCATACAGCATATTCTGGAATGCGCGCCAAATCTGGTCGAGTTGTGGTGGCGGTCGCTTTCTCTAACTCTTTCACTGCGGGGACATCCAACATAGGGTGATGCACTAAGATGTCTGCAATGGCCTGTCCCTTTACTGCTTTTTGTGGAACGTATTGTAACGAGAACTCGGATAAGACCACCACCCACTTGCCAATGCGACCTCTCAGGATAGGTCGCGATAGCATATACTTAACCAGGTCGGTTTGAGCAATGATGCAAGTAGTAAAGGACAACATGTAGTGTCGTAACTTGCATGCCGAGAAATATAGCGTGGGACACAGCTTCTCCATTGGAGTATACCTTGTTTCGCAATCTGTAAGTGTCCTACTGAGGTAAAAGATGGCATGTTCGACGCCTTCCTTGTCATCTTAAGCGAGTAGGCTGCCAATGGAAGCCTCAGCTGCTGAAATATACAGCTTCAATGGAAATCCAGCTCTAGGTGGAACAAGTACTGGCGGGCTCGCCAAATAGGCCTTAATTTTGTTAAAAGCCTCTTGATGTTTAGGTTCCCACACAAACTCATTTTGTCCTTGCAACTTCAGCAGTAGGGAGAAGGGCTGGATTTTACCTGCAGAGTTAGAAATGAAACGTCTTAGAAAATTGATCTTACCCAGCAGTCGCTGTAGTTCCTTCTTTGTTCGCGGGGGAGACGCGTTGATAACTGCGCTTGCTTTATCTTTAGGGACCTCAATCCCTCTCTGGTGGACTATAAATCCTAGAAAGTCACCTGCCTGAACTCCAAAAACGCATTTGGCTGGATTCATTTTGAGCTTGTGTTGCCGCATGCACTCGAAGACCTTTCTAAGATCAACGATATGGTCTCCTCTCTGCTTAGATTTCAGTACGACGTCATCAATGTAAACCTCTAAAATCTTCCCGATGATGTCATGGAAAATCAGGTTCATGGCCTTCTGATACGTTGCCCCAGTATTCTTCAGTCCAAAAGGCATGACCACATATTCAAAAACACCCACGAATCTAGGGCAACAGAACGCGGTCTTGTGTCTGTCTTCCGCCATGACCGGAATCTGGTGATACTCTGCAGTGCCATCCATGAAGGACAACAGTTCATGTCCTGCTACTGTGTCGACCAACATATCCGCGACTGGCATGGGGTAGACGTCTTTCGGCGTAGCAATATTAAGGTCTCTGTAGTCCACGCAGACCCTCATCTTGCCATTCTTCTTGCGGACTGGCACTATGTTGGATAACCACTTATTGTATTTGGCTACCCTGATGATGCCTGACTTGTTCATCTTTTCAACTTCCTCTTTGACTAGGACTTGGGTCTCAGAGTTCATTCTTCGTGGCTCCTGCTTCACAGGCCTC
Organism: Rosa chinensis; assembly: GCF_002994745.2. NCBI lineage: Eukaryota > Viridiplantae > Streptophyta > Magnoliopsida > Rosales > Rosaceae > Rosa > Rosa chinensis. The sequence continues at coordinate 27,172,392 of NC_037091.1, read as the reverse complement.
TTGTTAGGGAGTGTGGGTAGCTAATGGCAAACCAAATCCGGTGACAGGCCTGGCATGTCTTCATATTTCTCTGCGAAGCAGTCTTTGAATTCCAGTAATAAAACAATGAGCCTCTGTTTTTCGCTAGGCTCTAAATAGGCACTAATAGCCACTTCCATAGGCTCATCTACTGTTCCAAGATTGACCTTCTAGGTGGGTCCCTAACCTTAGGAGGAGTATCATCCAGTGCTGCTGGAGCCAGCTGAATCTCCTCTTTGTCTTCTTGTTCTTGGTCAGAGAACTCCTCGTTGACTATTTCCAAGGTTGCAATTCGATCCCAAGCCTCTTTTTCCACCAAGTACGAGGATAGTCTCTCGCACAGTGAGTGGAAGGCCTCTATTCCTTCCTCTGGAAGGTCGTAATTCATTAATCGTTTAAGGGTTTGGGCACAGCGTGGCTAGGCCTTTCCAGGCCTTCTTTTGTAAGCATGAGCCTCCACTGTGCCAATTCAGAGGCAGTCACCCCTGTGGGGCAGCCTTTGTCATCGATGCCACTGACCTGCAATGGAGTAATGGGCTCCAAGTAGTACCTGGCATCTACATAATTAGCGAAAACTGGGAAAGGATGAGGATCCGCTTTAATTACCTCAGCTTTATCTATGACTCTGTTCCACATAATTAGTTCCTGATAAAGAGTTGACGGAACACAGTAACTCCGGTGGATGCAGTCCCTGCCTAGAATGGCGCTGTACGCCGTATAGAAATCCGTCACGAAGAAAGCATAAACGCGCTTTGCGGGACCCACCTTGATACGTAGGAACAATAAGCCCAATGTTTTCGTTACAGTCCCTACGAAGTTCTTGAGCGTAAGAGAAGTAGACTGGATCTTTTCTTTCTTAATCCCAAGTAAATACATGGTTCTTGTTGTGATGACGTTGACTGTGGCTCTAGTATCAACCATGATTTTGCTAACCTTGGTGCCACCAATCTCTGCCATGATGTACAGGCCTCATGTGTTGGACCATGGCTGGGGTTGGCCTTGTAAAGCTCATGAAGAACTCCTTGCTGTTGGCATCCTCAGTTTCCAGAAACACAGCCTTCTCGATAGGTGTCATTGCCGCTGAAGTAATCTGTAGAGGTTGCTCATTGTACTCTTCAGTTTCAATACATTCTTGCGCGGCGACTGGCAGTGCGTACTTTGTCGGGAGCACGTAGACCATGTTGCAAGAGGTATCAACTGTATCTGTTTCGTCCATGTCCTCCTCAAGGTTGAGCTTGGGCTCATCAAGCGGGATGTCGGTGTTGAACTGCTTAGCCAACCGGTCTACTAATGACTCTTCTGTAAGGCCTTTTACCTCACACTGCTTGTGTTCCTGCACCACTTCCCCTGCTGGACTTTGTTTTGGGGGAGCGACCACTATGCTTTGGACTTTTTTAGGTCTCCACTGTAAAGCTTCGGCAATGTTGTCCTTGCCCCCCAGTTTCTCAAAGACCGAGGATTTGATGTCTGGCTCCTCGCGAAACAACCAGCGCCTAACATGTGGCCGCTTAGTTGGTGAGCTTGCCCTCCTGGCTGGCAGAGGTGTTTGTTCTTTAGTGATCCTGCAGAAAACACTGGGCTTAGAGGCCCCTGCTTCCTAGCGTGCTTGCTTTTGAAAACTGCGGGGAGCCACCAATGGCTTAACAGCTAATGCCTCCATCTCCCTCTGATATTGCTCAGGAGATTTGACCAGTTGCGAGGGTTTGATCAAACCCTGATCTAGAGCCTCCAACGTTTGCTTGGCTTCTCCAAACCTATGCTGCAGCTTTCTTTTCTTGGAAGGACTAATTTCCACTACTTTCCCCTTTTCCCTGGTGTACCACTTGCCTTCCTTGATGGTGGAAGTTGAAGCAGGTGGGATGTAGGGTTTTGTTAAGACATCTTTGTCCTTTTCATCCTGCTTTTGTTCGGTCGTGGCCGCTTTCAGCTTCTTGAATAGGTTTGAGTCCTTCGGGGATGGTGGTGACTTCCCTTTGTCTCTTGCTCTGGGGCTCGAAGGTTGATAGTTTCGGGATGGTGAAGCCCACTTGATTGGCGGGAAAGAACCAAAGTGAAATGTTTGCTCGTCCTCTTCGTGTGACATTTGGATGCCACATTCCTCCTGCATCGCAAACAAAGGACCACTGGTGAGGCTTCGCTAATGGCTTTAGCTTTCTTCGCAGGGGTCTTTTCCCCTTCTATCCTCTCTTCCTGCCCCTTTGTGGTCAGATTCAAAGTTGGCCTTCTTTGGTTCTTCTTGGGCTAGTTCACATTGACCATGTTGACTTCGGTGTCAGGAAAAGGGTTCATATCTACAAGCGCTACCGCGGTCACTAGAGCTTCCACCTGCAAACTACCATTATTTAGCCATACCTGAATCTGATCCTTCAGCTTCACACAATCAGCTGTGTTGTGATTCCATAGGTTATGGAATTTGCAGTACTTTTTCCCCTTTAGCTGATCTGGACAAGGGAAGGGTCCAAAGTCCGTCTTCACCATCTTCGCGGCGATCATCGCATCTAAAATCTCATGTGCCTTATTGGCATCATATGTATACGTCGTGAATTCAGGTTTTGTGAAGGCCACAGATTTGAGTTTGACAGGTTCCTTGGATATCTTCAGTTGTTTCAAGGTCGTGTTCTTCCTTCCTGTCAGTTCAAATGCAGAGACATCATTCTCCTCTTCCTTGTCTTCATCCTGGAAGATTTCTTCACTATGATGGTAGTAGTAATGATCATAAGTAGTCCGCTGGTAGCTCAGCGCCGCTACTGTGCGGTGTTTTCCTGGCACATATGTCCCTTTGGAAGAATTCTTCCTTATGTCAGTCTCTCTGAGAAGATGTTCAAAGCTGCCCACCTCAGTGATGAGTTCTCTCATTGACTGGATCATACTGCCATGTTGCTTCTTTCGCTGGCGAGGCTCCAAGCCTTTGATGACTAACTTAACTGGCTCTTTCTCTAGTAATACCATATTCAATTTGGCCTTCTGAATCTGGAAGCGTTGGAGATACGCTACTGCAAATTCGGTGGACTACTGAGCCATCTGAGTGAGAGAAGCAAGGTCAACTTCAGGCTCTATGGCCCCAAAAGTTTCTCGGAAGAGCTTTTCCATTGCTGGCCAATCAGCCACTGATCCTGGGCGGAGCTTAGAAAACCATCTGAAAGCAGCTCCTGACAGAGAAGTGCTAAAGATCTTGCACTTGAGAATTTCATCATTCTGATACTGGCCGCATTGTACCCTAAACTTGGCCAGATGAGTTGCCGCATTCTCAGTGTCTTCCCCTGAAAAAGTAGAAAATATGATATTCTTCTAGCCTCTAGGAAAAGACGCGAGCATAATATGTGGTGGGAAAGGCCCCTCATAAACTCCATCGAGTTGGGCCCTAGGATTAGCCATCCTGATCATCTCCTCAACCTCTTCGCGTCTCACATAATTTGGCAGAGGAGGAGGCATCGCCACAGTCTGGCAGGCAGTTTGCAATGGTATTGCCTGGCTGGCAGTTGCTATTCCTTCTTTAAGGCGAATGGTCCGAGGATTAGCAGATTGCTGAAGAGTTACCGCCGGCATGGGTACATCCTTTACCAGAGCTGTTATCTTGACCGGGTTGCCTAACTGATCAATGCCATAGTAATTGTCTGGGAGTTCATGATAGACATTCTCCGCCCCGTCGCTGTCGTACTGAGTAAACACGACAGGATCGTCACCGGTTTTCCGAATCTTATCCTTTTGAGGGACCGATGGAGTGGCCTTATTACCACCAATTACCAGGGCTTTTTCCTTATTCTTGGTTGACGTGGCAGTAGGTGGAATAGCTGTACTGCTGCTCGCCTTTTACCGAGCATTCGGTGGTATATATTTACCAGAACCGGAGGGCTGGCCAAGTGAACCGAGGATGGCATTAGGATACCCTAAAGCTTTGTTCAATACCTCTTTAGCCTGGTTCAACTCAGCTCTCTGCATGGCAACCTCTGTTGCGAGGTTAGAACCATCTTTACGAAGACCTGCCAAATCTGACGCAGTCTGCTTGGCTTGGCTCACGATAGCTTCCATAACTTCCTTCTGGCGCTGACTCTGCTCATCGGCGATACCTCTGGCGTGGGCCCGTATTGCATTCTCTGATCGTGTGATTTGTTGCTTAGTATCTTCAGCACGTTAGGCAATGCCCTGATCTAGTTCACGTATGAGCTGGTCTGTCCTCACGATTTCCCTATCAAAGTCAGCTGCTACCTTTTTACGATGTGCCTCGCTATTTTCCATGATGATCACTAGCTTTTCCTCGAAAGTCGCTCCTTCTGGAATACGCTTCGGAATGAAAGCCTCTCTTTCTTCACTTTCCGCAGCATTGGAGACAACGGTAGTGTTAATAGGCTCACTTTCCTGGTTGGTAGTGACATTCTGACCCTCAGTAGCGAGAGGGTGATTCTCTCCCTGTTCAGTCGACATGTCGGATGATTGGGGGTGAGAAAACCTTTGAGTCACTTGTTCTTCAGAAAGACCGCAACAGTCCGCGCGAGAATGCGGTCTGTAACTGGGTGTCTTGTGCTTTGAGCAGTTAGCGTAAACCTTTTGGTAAGGGTTTTCGCTTGACTTCCCAATGGTTACGTTCATGAAGAAACGCTATGCACAGGGGTCCCACTGGGCGTGCCAAAATGTTTGGCTCCAAAACCAGTTGGCTTGCAAACTGTCTCTTTTGAGCGTGTGCGCAGGCGTGCCAGCACCGTGGGATGCAGTCATCGGGGAGTCCCTTGACCTAACTTCTTGAATCAAGCGTTGTGGACGAGGAGAGCACCAACCTCGTCACAAGGCTCTTTTCTTTGCCTTCCGGAAAAGGACTTCTTGCCTTACGGATAAGGGCTTTGGTTGTGATCTCTTCGCATCACCGAATCGATACTCAAACGTTGCAGGTTGAGCAGAGCAATCACTGGGAAGTTCTGAGAAAGCACGAGTTTTGCTAAAGCGTGACTTTAGCTTCACTGTGTTACGAGGGCGTTACTCTTGCTTTGCTGGTTTGCAACTAGGTTGCGGGTAGGTTTGCTCCGGAGAGGCTTTGATAATCTGTATGATTAGTTGTTTTGAGAGTTGTTCTTTTATTCGTCCTTGAAACCTGATATTTATACCTAGGGTTTCGACTGTTCCTTGCCATCGAAGGATTATTGATTGAAGTTTCCTATTCAATATCTGCTACTCGATTCCAATAAGGGCTCGTTTTCTTTAAGGATCACGAAATGGGTGAAGCTGTAACCCAAACCCAAGTAGGCTAGCCGCAGGTATCGGCCCGCTATACTAAATCCACTCAAGGATCTTGCCAAAGTTACTTTTGGGCTCAAACAGGTCCCTAGTGGAACTAATTGTCAACTAATGATTGGCTCTTCACATGTTTCTTGAAGGTGGATTTAGGTAACGACTTGGTAAACAAGTCCGCTACATTATCGTCTAAACGGATTTGATTCACTTCAATATTTAGAAGTGTTTGTTGTTGCTGATTGTAAAAGAACTTAGGCGATATATGCTTGGTGTTGTCGCCTTTGATGAAACCTAACTTCATTTGCTCAGTATAAGCTGCATTGTCTTCATAAATGCATGTAGGTTCATCTGTGGTAGACTTCAAACCACAAGTTCCTCGAATGTTTCTAACTACAGACCTTAGCCATATGCATTCTCGCACGGCTTCATGTAGAGCGATAATCTCTGCATGATTTGAGGAAGTAGCAACAAGGGTCTGCTTTGTAGACCTCCAAGATATCGCAGTGCTTCCCATAGTAAAGACATAACCCGTTTGGGAGAAACCTTTGTGAGGGTCAGAGAGATACCCTACATCAGCAAAACCCATCAAGACATTGTAGTCATTTTGATGGAATGGAGGAGGAGCACGGAAGGTGGAGTTTTATCTTGTGGAGTCCGATCCCACACTTCTGTTATTTCTTTTCTCTCTGTAGGGATAGAACAAGCCCATATCAATCGTACCTCTCAAGTATCGAAAGATTGTCTTTATGTCAATCTAATGGCGGCGTGTTGGTGCAGAACTATGTGGAGCTAACAAGTTCACTGTGAATGAGATGTCTGGTCTTGTGCATTGAGCTAAGTACAATAATGCACCTATTGCACTTAGATAGGGCACTTCAGCCTCTAATAAGTCTTCGTCCTCATCCCTTGGACGAAACATATCTTTTTCAGGTTCAAGACTACGACGGATCATAGAAGTACTCACAGGCTTTGCTTTATCTTCATTAAAGCGCATTAATAATTTTTGAGTATATGCTGACTGATGGATCATAATCCCATCACTACGGTGCTCGAGTTCTAGTCCGAGGCAAAACCTTGTTTTCCCAAGATTTTTCATCTCAAATTCGGATTTCAAGTACTTAGCAATTTCCTTTAACTCATCTAGAGTTCCAATTAGGTTCATATCATCGACATAAACTGCTACAATTGCAAATCTGGAACTTGTCCTCTTTATAAACACACATGGGGCATATTTTATTGTTGACATAGCCCTTCCCAATCAAGTAGTCACTTAGACGGTTATATTACATCCGTCCGGATTGTTTCAATCCATATAGTGAGCGTCTCAATCTTATTGAAAACGCGCTCCGTGGTTTAGAGCCACTTGACTTGGGTAATTCCAATCAAACTAAGACACATTGTAGTCACTCTATCCGTTTGGTAACTCCAATCAAATATGACCAGGAAAGTAGAGAGAGATGATGGTGGAGCGAGGCTCTTTTAAGTACCATTAATCTCAATGACTTTCCTAGACTTCATATTTCATTGAGTGCACCACCATATTTCATTGGGTGCACTACATAAGAAAGAGTTTAATACAATTGTCATTTATTGACTAAGGCATATTGCCATTACAAAAATTATTGGAAAATAAAAGGACTAATGTAATCAAAGTCTGCGACATCCTTGTGCACTTCATCGTCAGCTTTGAAGTCCTCTATGGTGAGATGGATGTCTCCACCATTTTCTTCTTCTTCTGCAAGATACACTTCTTGCTCCCTCAGGTCTCTATATGCCTTGTATCTTGAAGCTAGTTACTCGTTTGCCTTGCATTGCTTGAACCAATGCTCACTTGATCCACATCGATGACACATGTCATTGTGGTTGCCTCCCTTTAACTGAGGTGCACGTTGTGGGTGTTCCCTAGGAGGGTTGGTGCCACCACCACGACCCATGGCGCCTCCACCACGAGCGATGGCGCCACCACCACGACCAGGGATATCATGACCACCTCTCCCACGTGTGGCATTGCCACCACATGTATCCGCACCAAACCTGCGGTTTCCTTCCTGATTAGGGCGGTTATATGGACCCATACGTCCCTTAATTTTAGGGTTCCGCTCCATGCGCCCTCTTTTCGGTGCATTATAATTCGCCTCATGAATGCTTTTAGTTCCAATGGGCCTTGAATTATAATTCCTCACGAGTATGTTATCATGTTTCTCAGCTACAGATATGAGATTGATAAGCTAATGAAACCTCGTGATCCATCCAGCATTGACTTTAGTGCAATATTGCTTTAATACCACAATGGCTGAAACGGGGAAGGTGGAGAGAGTATTCTCAATTAGCTCTTGCTCTGTGACATGTTGTCTACAAAACCTCAACATGGACTGTAAGTGAAGAGCTTCTGAATTATATTCAGCAATAGACTTGAAATCAGTAAAGCGCAGATTGTTTCATTGAACCTTCAAGTCAGGGAGGAGGGAATCTTGGACATTGCCAAAGTGCTCTTCTAGTGCTACCCATAGCTCTATTCCATCCTTAATCGACATATACTCCAATCTGAGTGCCTTGCCCATATGGCGTCGCATCAAGATAACTGCTTGACATGCTTTGTAGGTGTTCGCACGAACACACGATCCGGGTTAGGTGCCTGGATTATGGGTAATATTACCTTTGAAGTGAGATGGTTCTCAACATCGGTTACCCAACTGTGGTAATCCGAGCAAGTTGAGTCAAGCATGGGAATATTGAGTCTAGGTTCATTCAACATCCTGAAAATAAGAAGAGAAGATATATTAGTTTCGGAGCTAAACTTCCACGAAAACTAAAATAATAAGATTTCCGAGCTATGCTACCAAGAAAACAATTTCCAAGAATCTCTTTTGGATTAAACCAAACAATAATGTTTTAATATGGTCACAATTTGATGCTTACGGACGCTCTTAGTCCGAGCATTATGAACACTCTTAGTTCATACGAACACTCTTAGTTCGTTAAGCATGAATCCCCACAATTCTACTTTATTAAATAATCGAACCCATGTTCGTATATTGAAAATCCTGCAGAAAATAAAGGAATTTAAAAGACAAGAAAGCAGGAACTTTAATCTTTAAAACTTACTTTGAATGGTGAATAGCTCCCACTTCAAATGGTGTATAGATCTCAAAACGACTCCAATAGGGCTGAAATTTGGAAGTCAGATAGAAGAGGCAGAGACGAACAACTTTGATGAAGAAGGATTTTAGTCTGAGGTCCCGATCAAGACGTTTCGGGGCGTGCAAATAGGCTGATCTGCACAGGAACTAGCGTGCTGTTGTGTTACAGGGGCAGCAGGTGTGCGATGATGTTACAGGGGCAGTAGGAGGCACACGGGTGCTCAAGGGCTACAGGAGCAGCGCACAGTATGGCTAGCAAGGGCTAGGAGCTTGCGGCAGTTTTTGGTGAAAGAAATTTCGGGTGTTAGGGTTTTTTTTTTTCTGGCTAGGGCTTGGGTTAGAGTATCGTGCTGATAACGTGTTATAGAGAATTGGATAATCCTATTGTATTCATCTCACCATGAGGTTTATATAGGATTACATCATGTATACAAAAGGCAATACATAATATCTATACTAATCAATCGCATATTACAAGTATGTCAATCGCATACATTAAGCAATACATATTGCATGAATAGTCATTATCATTTACAATAAAAAGGATAAACATTTAACGACGGATGAGTACATACTCAGTTCTCAACCAGGTTCTTTCAACTTGCCTATTTTTCAAACTCAATTATACATATATAGAAAATACTAGTGTTGAATTTCTCTAGCTAGCATGTTGCAGACACAAATCATGAAGACGATGTATACAGGTGTGGGACAATTATATCAGCGCCCATATGTTTCTTAGAAGAAGAAAAACTGAAAAGAGCTAAGTGCCTGGATAGTGAGGCCTGGTACGTATACCATTGCTTAATTACCATTTTATACTCGGTGAGACACTAGTGGCAGTATGTAATACCTATTATCGAATATGTGTGCTAGCTTGGCATATATTGTTGGTTCATTCCCCAATAGCTTAAGTTTTTTCGAGTCTACTGATTGTCAATCTAACATATTTTTGTCTAGGGAGCCTTTGGTTCATCCCTCAACACCATAGTTCTCTTCACATGTGCAGAGTCCTGTCTATGTATCGAGCTTCAAGCCATTGTCATCAATTGCCATCGCATGCTGCTTCCGGTGTCATTTTTCTTGGTGATGCATGTTCTCTCCATGTTATGTCATTACTGTTTCAAAAGTTTCTTAATCAACAAGATCATAATCAACTTCAAGAAGAAAGAAGAAACTGATGTACTATTTTGTGTTTAACACTATTCATATCCCAACTTTTGCATGTTGTTGGAGGCTTGGAGCTGTAATGCTATCCATAGGGTTTTTTGCAGTACTAAGAAGAAATGAGTGAAGACTATGGCTTTGATAGCTTGAAGGGTTACCCATCGTTATGACACCTTTGTTGGAAAGCTACAAAGTTGGGAATATGTAACATCGATCATATATAGAGCTGATCGAATACTAGCTGATTAAAGATTATTGATCAATACTAGCTGATTAAAGATTGATCAGAAAGGCAAAAATGTCTATGGTTAAAATCCAAAGTCATGTAATAAACTATTGTAAATATTTGTGGATAATCATGTAAATAGATGTTGAGTAATAGGTGTATATCCCTATAGATTGGTGATTAAAGGTTGTAATTGTAGGAGTGATTGAATTGTAATTAAGTATTACCCTTTTGTGTACACCATGTAGTCCTATATAAGGCTCCTCATGGTGAGATGAATAACACACACATTCTACTCTCTACGTCTAAACTCTCTCTCTCTCTCTCTCTCTCTCTCTCTCTCTCTCTCAAATTTTTCACTATTGTTTTACAACACGTTATCAACACGAAAAGCTCTAGAATTTAGATTGTGAGTTGTGGAGAAGAGGTGGTTAGTCATTTAATCAAGAAAAGAGGCGGATCATCGTTCAAGCTTTTGGATTGGCTGAGAAGACAACTTTCTCAGTTCTGCACATATGAACTGAAGATTCATCCGCTCTTCATCAAGTTATGTTTTCTAAAATCTAATTTTATATTCATGCTTATTGAGCCTATTGATTGAACATGAAAAATCCTCCATGATGCATGAACCCTAAATTCTGATTGTTTTATTCTAGCACTTGGTCCAGTACGTAGCACCAATTCACAACTAGAGAGCATCAATCAATCATGCAAAAATAATCACCAGTACCAGCCCAGCATGTTGTTCACTGTGCCATTATGGCCAATTGGTAATTATCACCACCATTTAATATTAATACTGCCAGAAGCAGATTCAACTCCATTTAATTAGTGATTGATCAATTGATTCAATTCATGTTTCGGTTTTGATTGATATTTATCCAAAACAACTACCATAGTAGTTTCACAATGTATCCTTTATTACTACATTTTAATATTGTATATTACGCGAATTATGAGCTTAATTTTTGGTTACACAAATTTGAATCTGCCATTATAATTCTTTATGCTAGAAGCATTATGGGCTAAATTATTACGCAATTATTACGCAATTATTACATTAACATTATGCCAGAATCATTTGTCCAAATGTATTACCTATACGAAATGCCAGAAGCATTAATGGGATTTGAACTCATTTCCTTAGGTACATAACCAGTCCCTGACCTTCGAATTTTACCTAAACAGTCCCTGAACCCTCAATTTCCTCCCAATTGGTCCTTGCCGTCAAAATTTTCTGTTAAAGTTGCCGAAAATGTCTATTATGCCCTCACTTACTTTTTTTTTTTTTTTTCACTGTTTTATTTCTTTTTTTTCATTGCACCTCTTGAAGGTCTGTAGATTGGAACCATCTTGATGAGGAGATGAACAGAAGGAGGCGAAAGAGCCGAAAGAAGAAGAGGTAAAAAGAAAAAAAATACAAAAATAAAAAAAGAGAGGAAGAGAAATATTTTTTTTTTTAAGTAAATGAGGGTATAATAGACTTTTTAGGGTAAGATAACAGAGTTTTTGACTGATGTTTGACGGCAGGGACCAATTGGGAGGAAATTGGGAGTTTAGGGACCTTTTAGGTGAAATTCAAAGGTCAGGGATTGAAACGATGAAACCCTAAAAGTATAGGGAGTAAGCAGTATTTAACTCTAAGAATTATAACTACAGAAGTATAGATTGTTTATACCGTAAGGCGTAAGCCTTACTGAGGCTCTTCCTAAACTTAAGCTACGCCTCAACATTTTAAAACATTGAGTAATAGTACATAATCACAAAAGCAAAAGCAATATTGATACCCATGACTATTAGACTTATTATTGTTATTACTTCCAACAGTCGTAGAGGTGTTACACAACCTAACAGATACTTATAACAAACCCCTTAACATAATCTAAAAACTAGATATAAACCTATGGAAAGAGGCAATCTGAATGTTGCTGCATGCTGTCAAGCTAAAGCTATTAAACTCTGATATCTTTTATCCATGTAAGAAATATAGTAGCACAGCAAAAACTAAACAAGAAGACAAAAAAAAAAATTGTAAACGAAAAACATGCAAGGAACAAATATAAGTCGTATTTACAATAAGCGAGAGTTACATATCTTCTAACATAATGAATTTCTAAACTATGGATGGACAATAATGTAGAACACGAGAATGGATTTTGAATGATTTGTGGGAATAACATTACCACAATGTATGAGAACTTGGAATAGTTAGCTTTCATATCTATTCCAGCAAATGCTACTCAACTTTTGAGATCTGGTCGCTCCCACCCAACTGAAACTGAAACATGTTTTGTTAGTAACTTCAGGTTATGGATTGACCGTATTGGTTTTGCATGCAAGACAATCTTTGGGGACGATGCAGCACCATAACGGCAAATAATCTTTTGTATAACAGTGATGCAGTATTTTGATATCAGGAAAGGTCTTACCATATATAAGTATGAAGCACTTCTAAGTTCAGATATAATATTCTACTATACATTCCTCACTTGCCATATCGTACATCATCTGAGAGTGGTAGCAGGGAATCTGCTATCCTACAAGAGGGTGAGAAAAAACATGGGTCAACTCTACCATAATCCTAGAACAATGATAAGCCACAGGAGGCATAGATTCAAACAAATGAAAAAATAATTCACACAGACCACATTTCTCAGTACTTATTATGTGAACATAGATTATACCTCACTAAAGGATAAATGCATGAATGAACTAGAAGTATAGGTGTGTAAACGATTTCTGAACAGCATTGCGTTTGCAGACTATAGAACCCTAGAATTCAAAGACAATTCAAGACACATTCACGCACTTGGAGAAATTTCAACACAGTTGAAGAAATTCAATTCGTTACTCAAACATTGCCTTGTTCGGAGGAGAGAGCAAGTGATCATGTCATAAGGAATCGTAACAATAAGCAAGATGTTAACCTCACACATATCACATTACTCAGTCCTCATTATCTGAACATTCCTTCTACCTCACTAAAGGATAAATGCATGAATCAAGTAGGAGTACATGTCTCTAAATTACTCAAAAAAATAGAGTTTAAGAACTCTTTTCCTTAAAAGAGGAAAGTGATGAAAACTGACAATACAATATTTGGCTAATAGAGCCAACGCAATAGTATATATTGCTTAAAATAAGGCACTAATATAAGGTCCTAAGATACTCATATAATACCATATCACATTAATGAAGTGCCATGAGTTAAACTATTTACATTTTGAACCGTTTTGTTGAAGGACTGGTATTTTCAGGGGTAACTAGTCAATCATCCATCATATATGTTGTATCTAGTATATACAAATTATGAGTTCCCTATGATAAACAGTAAATGAATGAAGAAACCTCAATACAGATTAGAAAGTATTTGTACAATATACAAGAACACAGACTGAACTGTATAAAATAATATGTTTGCTTACTACATTTTTTTTTCAAATACAATTTTTGTCCCACCCCTTTTCACTGTGAATCCTGTGTCCCCTACCTTCATCAAAAGATCGAGATTGTTGGTCTGAAAGCTACCAATATTGTTTTCCTTCGTTTTCTGAATTTTGTGTACCCAGATTCATCACCAACACCTAGATTCATATATGTTCAAAAACCTATGAGACCATAAAGAAAAAGCTATTGGGTACTATGATAGATAAATTGCAGGAACAAATTAATGCCTTACTTCGTCCAGCTGAAGGTATAATAAACACGAACGATTTCTGAACAGCAATGCTTTTGTAGACGATAGAACTCTAGAAATCAAAGAAAAATCAATACCCATTGAAGCATATGGAGAAATTTAAACACAGTTCAAGAAAATCAATTCCTTACTGAAACAATTGTCTTTGTTTGGAAGAGACAGCAAGTGATCTTGTTCTGTGAAATGGAAACAATAAGCAGGATAGACCATAAAGAAAAAGCTATTGGGTACTATGATAGATCAATTGCATGAACAAAGGAACAAAAATAATCAAATTTTTAATGCCTGACTTCGTCCAGCTGAAGGTATACTAAACACGAACGATTTCTGAACAGTAATGCTTCTGTAGACGATAGAACCCTAGAAATCAAAGAAAAATCAATACCCATTGAAGCATATGGAGAAATTTCAACACAGTTCAAGAAAATCAATTCCTTACTGAAACAATTGTCTTTGTTTGGAAGAGACAGCAAATGATCTTGTTCTTTGAAATGGAAACAATAAGCAGGATAAGAAATCTATTCATCAAATCAAAATGAACAAAAATGCCTAGTCCATAAAACCCAACACCCAAATCGACTTCCTTAGAAAACCCTAATTCGCAAATTCACTTTTCTATACAACTGTAATACCAAATTTGACTTCAATATGTACAGCCTAACTGAAAATAAATGTGAGACCTTGCCTTCGATCAATGGCGGAAGTTGTTAATTGAGAGAGACACACCGACAGAGATATGCGTTGTAATATATGGTGGTGCAGAGAGTGTAACTTTGTCGGGCGGATGAGAGTGCAATGGAGATGATCGATCTGTGGGTGTTTCTTCTTGATGATAGTGTTTCTTCTTGAATGTGCTGGGTGAGAATGAACGATGCTTGCTGGTGAGAGGCGCTAGAAGAGGAGACTAATCTTTTTTGATTTTTCACGGGATACCAAACTACGTAGGGTGTTTTTCATTTTTTTTTTTATTTATTTATTTATTTTTTTTTTTTAGAATGAACTACATAGGGTGGTTTCGATTGTTTAGATCAAAAAAGGTTAATTTTTCTATTTTGATATTTTTATTAATTGCTTCACAACAGTAAATTAATATGTTGGGAAAATACACAAGTTTAAAAAATTATGTCTGTTTAACTCAGAGTTGTCTGATGAGTGTCGTGTGATTCAATTTTGCTAGTAGTGCTTTGTCAAGTTACGAGATTTTTTTTAGCACTAATTCATTGAATGCCAACTACTGTTCTCTAACATCTTCATTGGCTATATGGAATTTAGTACACCTCTAAATAACAAAAAATACGTCGATATCTAATTTCAAAATAGACTACAGACACCAACCATTAGATGTGAAACATATATTATTTTAGGCGTCAAGTCCAAAAATAATTTCATTTTGGCACAGTTAGGAGTTCGATCTCCTAGGTCAACCGAATGAGGAGTAATACCGCAATATGTATCAACTCCACGCTACAAAATGAATATTAGAATATTTCGCTGCAAGCTTCAAAAGGAAAAGCTGTCATCGTATCTTACAGTTGAGAATCTTTAAGTCAGATGTGCCAGGTACATTATTTGTGGCAAGTACATTCTTTTAGGCTTCGAGTCAAAAGTTCGGCAATATCCTTCATCAATAGCATGTCGATAGGCCTGGTCAAAGGATTAGGGGTTAATAACCCTTTTTTTTTTTCACAGCAAGCTTTAAAGGGCAAGGGCGTCATTAGATCATACACTTGAGAATCCTTCTATCAGATGTGGCAAGTACATTATTTTAGGATTCGAATCAAAAGTTTGGCAAAATCCGTGATCGATAGTATGTCGATCGGCCTGGTCAAAGGATTAGGGGTTATGATAGGAGCATTTTAATGCGACATTTTAACTGTTATTTCCCTATATTTTCTGCGTTATTTCCTTAATAAAACTCTATTTAGGAAAGTTTCCATTCTTCGAATGGGAAAGTTCCTAATTGTAGAAAGTTTCCGTTTTGTAGTTTCTATTTTCCATTTTTAGAAAGTTTCCATTTTAGTTTAAGAAAGTTTCCATTTCTTATTTTAGAAAGCTTCTATTTTCAGGTTTTTGGAATAAATAAGCTGAATTGAGTTCATAAATGGAACGAGAAGCTTCATGAAGATGACATGGCAAAGAGAGAATCAAGGAAGAGTTTTTTAAAAAAAGGAAAATATATTTTCCTTGGGGATTAAATTTGCCGTGTAATACTTAAGGAAAAACAAGGTGACAACGTGGGAATTAAAGATGATTGATTGAGGATTTCAAGGAGAGATTTTCTTGGGAGACTTTTATGGAAAGAAATATTGTTGGAGGAATAATTTGGTGTGATTGCCAACGTGAAAATCAGAAATAATCAAGGAGATGATGCCAAGAGAGATTCAAGGGAAATATTTATGGAAGGAAAATATGTGTGCACCAAGGAAAAGCTCAAAAGGCGTCCAGATTCATCCCTAAATTCCCTAAAGGAATGTTGGCCGAAATTCATGAAGAAAATCAGAATAATTTCAAGGAAATTCGGCAATTAAATATTAGAGAGGTATTTTAGAGAATTATGATTGGTTGGAACACATCACAAGGCTTACTTGGCATTCTATGATTGGTTGGACCACATCACAAGCTTACTTGGCGAATTATCATTGGTTGAAGCTATGTGGAAAATTCTTATTGCTTTGTGAACCCTAGCCGTGCTCCTATATATACCCACCTCTTTGACGTTGAGAAGGGTTCCTTTCCCCCATACAATTTACACTTTAGAAAAAAATCAGAAAATCTTCTTAGCATAGCCGTGAGTTTCTCCATCCTCTAGTCATCTCCACGAGTTCAAGCAAGGCCAAGGGAGAAGAAGCATAGCCGTGAGCATCCATCATCCATCTCCAACCTTGAAGCTTGCTTTCGAGATTCAAGAGACCACCACATCAATCGTTCATCACCATCCCCATCTCACGGTGTAATCCGATTCTCCTTTGTAACCTTTGCTTTGAATTTCGTTGGTTATGAACTAGTTGACATATGTGTTTGAACAAATATTAATTTCTGAAATTTTTATGATTAATTGAGAATTTTCAGATTCATATTATTGTGATTCGAGAGTTGCTTATGTGGGTTTGTTTAATTAAATTTGCGTTATAGATAACTTTTGTATTTTAATCTTATGTGGTTGCAAACACTTAGGGTTTCAATATAATTGGTGCTAGGTTTAAGAACATGAAATAGACTTTTCGTTTTGTGTAAACTTGAATCAAAGTAGTAAAGGTTTTGTACAAAGATCGAATTTAATTAATGAGGATTGCAATTAGGTGGACTTTTCCATACTAAGTTGTACACTTGAGTTGATAGCCTTTCTCTATGTGTAATGCGTTAAACATGACATGATTGACTAGCTTTCTAGGGTTTGATTGCATGTTTGATAGGATTAATCTAGGTGCTTTTGCTTAGGTTAATTAGCATTGAAAAGTAAAAAATGGGAATTCATTTGCTTTCGAATGTTTCACATGATCAACTCCTTTCTCATGACTTAGATGAACAATATTAGGGTTTGAGTCAATTTTAATCATATGTTTTGGTTTTTGATCTTTGTTCTCTCATTCCATTCGTATTTTTATGTTTTTGCATTTTAATTGTTTTGTTAACTTAGTTTTATTTTCGAAAAACCAAAAACAAAATCCCCCCTTTTCGTAAATAATGTTTATACTTGTGAATATCTTTGTGAATATTATACTTTGTTTTAATTTTAATTGTTTAATTGTTTGACAATGACAGGTGTACCCTCAATCCCCGGAATAGAACGATCCCTACTTACTTTTACTACTAATGACATTTTCAGGGTTAAATTATGCGCTTGCTTTTAGGCGCATCAATTTTTGGCGCCGTTGCCGGGGATTGAAAAATCACTTGTTAAATATGTGAATAATTGTTTTGTTTATTTTGTGATCGGAAAAAAAAAATCTCTTGTTAATTGTTTGTAATTCTCTTAATTGTTAGTTAATTAGTTAATTAATTACTTAGGTTGTTTTTTATATTTTTGAACACGAATTTTATTTGTAAGTTGTAAATTGAGAGGAATAGGTGAAGTCTCTTTTGTTAATATTGGCCTAAACCCCTTATTGGTACCTAGTTCAGGTCCCTTAAGGTTGAGGGCGGCCTTTATTAACACTTGTTGAACTGTCTTCACACTTATGAACTTTTTCATCTTAGTAAGTATAGCCTATGTGGAATGGTGTCTAGGAAGGGGACAACGTTCATGACGGGTTTTTGAATCCAGAAGTGCTTGCAAATGGGCCTAAACCACTATGTGGGAGTAGCTCATGCCAAAATGGATTTTTCCTCTCGTGTTCGTCCTCCCCTACCTGGCCATTTCAGTAAGGTTGCCCAAAGGATTTGAAAGGGAGTTTGTGTCTAGGCGACTATACTTGGGCCGCATGTCTACTTGATTTACCGCTTGGAATTTAATTCGATATCGACAATATTTATAACAAAACAAAATGTTGTGATACACTAAGGGAAAAAAAAACACTTGTGTAAATATTTTTCGTGTTTTTTTTTTTTACTCACTTGTGTTCTTAACTTGTGTGTTATGTACAAAATACTTGCTAATTATACTTGTAGTTTGTATTCCTTAGTTACTTATTTGTATATTTTGTATTTCTTTGTTAATTATAGTCACTAACTTTATTTAATGGAGGTACCGTCTGGCTGAAAGACGTTAAACTCAAGCGCTGCTTGGGAGGCAACCCAATTCAGAAGCAGCTGTGAAGGAGTCAACAACACAGATTTGCTTTCTCTCTCCCTATTTCTTTTTATTTTTTTTCTCTTTTGTTTTAGGATTTGTTTTCGTAAATGCCTTCTATCTATGCTTATTTGTTTCATTGCATGATTATAATTGATTACATTGAGGACAATGCAATATTTAAGTGTGGGGGAAGGGATTTACACTTTTATCTTGAGTCATATATTGAAAAATACAAAAAAAGTGAAAAATGTCAAAAATTTAAAAATTTTCGTTGCTTTTGTTTTTGTTTTTGAGTCATAGGATGCCTTTCAACTGTCTAGGACGAGCTTAAATCTCTGAAATTATGGCTAAAAGAGGATCACAAGATTGAGATGATTTTAAAATGGTATTCTTTGGTTAATTGAGATATATGAAAAATGTATGCATGTGTAGTGGATATGGATTTCGTGACTTTGGTACAGAATATGAGCATGTTAAGATGAGTTTTGATTCATATAAACCCATGTGAGATAATTGAGCCCATGTTCCTTTTTCTTGGAGTGAATCGAAAATATATATTCTTATTTTCTTGGCGATGTTTTGATGATCTCATTATTCTTTCATCTTGATTGACTACTTGCCATAGATTAAGTTTGATGGACTAGAGAATGCTAGAATTCACTCTTGTGCTTGTTGAAACGTTATATCAATACATGGCCCTGATTCTGGAAAGGATAGAGGCACCCTAGGAATTACCACCATTGCCAAATAAACCTGTGTCCTTAATTGTGCCCGTCGTAGGACCCCCCTAGATAAGCCCCTTTGAGCCTACATTAAGTCTTTTCGTTCATCACCCTTAAAATCCTTAACCATGAAGCTTAGTATAGTTACAACCCTACCCTTTGTTCTAAAAACTTAGTGGAGCTATCTTTTGAGACATACTACATGGGTTTGGAGTTAAGGATGAAAATTGAGAAGTGGTGAAAGTTCAAGTGTGGGGGTAGACTTGTCCATGAAAAAAAAAAAAAAAAGAATGAAAAGAAAAAAAATTAAAGAAAGAAAGGGAAGAAAAAAATGTTTATGGATTTTAGTCCCCCATACTATGTGGATTTAGAGTTTGTTTTGAATTGAAGGCCCACTGCAGAAAATTTGGTCTTTGTCCAGTTCACTAGTTCAAGGGAAGTTTAAAATGAAGACATTAGGCCTTTTATTTTACCCCTAGGAAGGACATGACGTTTTGCTATGCCTTGGTGGATTTCTAGAAGTCTCTACATCTACATGAGCTCTGCTAGGTTTTTAGGACACTTTGTTAAATTCCTTACCTTTCATTTCTTAAAACCTTGAGCCTTAGCCCCATTACAACCTTTGAGAAGACCTTCTTGATCCTTAAGATGGGACAGCCTTTGATGTGGAGATGAGTTACAAGAGTTGAACATATGGCTTGGGTCCATCCGTGCAAGTAGTTGGTATCTTTCATGAGATCTTTTGAAAAAAAAAAAAAAAAAAATTATATTCACAAAGTGCTTTTCGTTTCTTATATATGTGAGCTATTTGATTGCCTCAAAATATTTTCTCTCACATATAATTGAGTGATTATAAGCTTTTAAGCATTGCCTTGAATTCTGAGAGAAGAAAGAGTGATATGCCTTGTGAGGATTTGTATCATACTTGTCTGAAACATGCTTTACAGAACCCATCACCATTGTTACAACCAAGTCCTACTTGTGTAAGTGAAGATTATGTGTTTCAATTAACTCTCGAATGCTTAAACATTGATTCTTGGTTGAGTGCTAATCTTGGTGTTATCAAAGTAAGAGATTGCTGAGACAAAAAGTTGAAGGGCAATAGAGTCATTGTTTGTGTAGAGTCTTTAAATTTTCGTTGAGTCTTAGTTGAGTCTTTGTGAGATTTTGCTAAGGGACTAGCAAAAGCTAAGTGTGGGGGAATTTGATAGGAGCATTTTAATGCGACATTTTAACTGTTATTTCCCTATATTTTCTGCGTTATTTCCTTAATAAAACTCTATTTAGGAAAGTTTCCATTCTTCGAATGGGAAAGTTCCTAATTGTAGAAAGTTTCCGTTTTGTAGTTTCTATTTTCCATTTTTAGAAAGTTTCCATTTTAGTTTAAGAAAGTTTCCATTTCTTATTTTAGAAAGCTTCTATTTTCAGGTTTTTGGAATAAATAAGCTGAATTGAGTTCATAAATGGAACGAGAAGCTTCATGAAGATGACATGGCAAAGAGAGAATCAAGGAAGAGTTTTTTAAAAAAAGGAAAATATATTTTCCTTGGGGATTAAATTTGCCGTGTAATACTTAAGGAAAAACAAGGTGACAACGTGGGAATTAAAGATGATTGATTGAGGATTTCAAGGAGAGATTTTCTTGGGAGACTTTTATGGAAAGAAATATTGTTGGAGGAATAATTTGGTGTGATTGCCAACGTGAAAATCAGAAATAATCAAGGAGATGATGCCAAGAGAGATTCAAGGGAAATATTTATGGAAGGAAAATATGTGTGCACCAAGGAAAAGCTCAAAAGGCGTCCAGATTCATCCCTAAATTCCCTAAAGGAATGTTGGCCGAAATTCATGAAGAAAATCAGAATAATTTCAAGGAAATTCGGCAATTAAATATTAGAGAGGTATTTTAGAGAATTATGATTGGTTGGAACACATCACAAGGCTTACTTGGCATTCTATGATTGGTTGGACCACATCACAAGCTTACTTGGCGAATTATCATTGGTTGAAGCTATGTGGAAAATTCTTATTGCTTTGTGAACCCTAGCCGTGCTCCTATATATACCCACCTCTTTGACGTTGAGAAGGGTTCCTTTCCCCCATACAATTTACACTTTAGAAAAAAATCAGAAAATCTTCTTAGCATAGCCGTGAGTTTCTCCATCCTCTAGTCATCTCCACGAGTTCAAGCAAGGCCAAGGGAGAAGAAGCATAGCCGTGAGCATCCATCATCCATCTCCAACCTTGAAGCTTGCTTTCGAGATTCAAGAGACCACCACATCAATCGTTCATCACCATCCCCATCTCACGGTGTAATCCGATTCTCCTTTGTAACCTTTGCTTTGAATTTCGTTGGTTATGAACTAGTTGACATATGTGTTTGAACAAATATTAATTTCTGAAATTTTTATGATTAATTGAGAATTTTCAGATTCATATTATTGTGATTCGAGAGTTGCTTATGTGGGTTTGTTTAATTAAATTTGCGTTATAGATAACTTTTGTATTTTAATCTTATGTGGTTGCAAACACTTAGGGTTTCAATATAATTGGTGCTAGGTTTAAGAACATGAAATAGACTTTTCGTTTTGTGTAAACTTGAATCAAAGTAGTAAAGGTTTTGTACAAAGATCGAATTTAATTAATGAGGATTGCAATTAGGTGGACTTTTCCATACTAAGTTGTACACTTGAGTTGATAGCCTTTCTCTATGTGTAATGCGTTAAACATGACATGATTGACTAGCTTTCTAGGGTTTGATTGCATGTTTGATAGGATTAATCTAGGTGCTTTTGCTTAGGTTAATTAGCATTGAAAAGTAAAAAATGGGAATTCATTTGCTTTCGAATGTTTCACATGATCAACTCCTTTCTCATGACTTAGATGAACAATATTAGGGTTTGAGTCAATTTTAATCATATGTTTTGGTTTTTGATCTTTGTTCTCTCATTCCATTCGTATTTTTATGTTTTTGCATTTTAATTGTTTTGTTAACTTAGTTTTATTTTCGAAAAACCAAAAACAAAATCCCCCCTTTTCGTAAATAATGTTTATACTTGTGAATATCTTTGTGAATATTATACTTTGTTTTAATTTTAATTGTTTAATTGTTTGACAATGACAGGTGTACCCTCAATCCCCGGAATAGAACGATCCCTACTTACTTTTACTACTAATGACATTTCAGGGTTAAATTATGCGCTTGCTTTTAGCCGCATCAATTTTTGGCGCCGTTGCCGGGGATTGAAAAATCACTTGTTAAATATGTGAATAATTGTTTTGTTTATTTTGTGATCGAAAAAAAAAAAATCTCTTGTTAATTGTTTGTAATTCTCTTAATTGTTAGTTAATTAGTTAATTAATTACTTAGGTTGTTTTTTATATTGTTGAACACGAATTTTATTTGTAAGTTGTAAATTGAGAGGAATAGGTGAAGTCTCTTTTGTTAATATTGGCCTAAACCCCTTATTGGTACCTAGTTCAGGTCCCTTAAGGTTGAGGGCGGCCTTTATTAACACTTGTTGAACTGTCTTCACACTTATGAACTTTTTCATCTTAGTAAGTATAGCCTATGTGGAATGGTGTCTAGGAAGGGGACAACGTTCATGACGGGTTTTTGAATCCAGAAGTGCTTGCAAATGGGCCTAAACCACTATGTGGGAGTAGCTCATGCCAAAATGGATTTTTCCTCTCGTGTTCGTCCTCCCCTACCTGGCCATTTCAGTAAGGTTGCCCAAAGGATTTGAAAGGGAATTTGTGTCTAGGCGACTATACTTGGGCCGCATGTCCACTTGATTTACCGCTTGGAATTTAATTCGATATCGACAATATTTATAACAAAACAAAATGTTGTGATACACTAAGGGAAAAAAAAAACACTTGTGTAAATATTTTTCGTGTTTTTTTTTTTTACTCACTTGTGTTCTTAACTTGTGTGTTATGTACAAAATACTTGCTAATTATACTTGTAGTTTGTATTCCTTAGTTACTTATTTGTATATTTTGTATTTCTTTGTTAATTATAGTCACTAACTTTATTTAATGGAGGTACCGTCTGGCTGAAAGACGTTAAACTCAAGCGCTGCTTGGGAGGCAACCCAATTCAGAAGCAGCTGTGAAGGAGTCAACAACACAGATTTGCTTTCTCTCTCCCTATTTCTTTTTATTTTTTTTCTCTTTTGTTTTAGGATTTGTTTTCGTAAATGCCTTCTATCTATGCTTATTTGTTTCATTGCATGATTATAATTGATTACATTGAGGACAATGCAATATTTAAGTGTGGGGGAAGGGATTTACACTTTTATCTTGAGTCATATATTGAAAAATACAAAAAAAAGTGAAAAATGTCAAAAATTTAAAAATTTTCGTTGCTTTTGTTTTTGTTTTTGAGTCATAGGATGCCTTTCAACTGTCTAGGACGAGCTTAAATCTCTGAAATTATGGCTAAAAGAGGATCACAAGATTGAGATGATTTTAAAATGGTATTCTTTGGTTAATTGAGATATATGAAAAATGTATGCATGTGTAGTGGATATGGATTTCGTGACTTTGGTACAGAATATGAGCATGTTAAGATGAGTTTTGATTCATATAAACCCATGTGAGATAATTGAGCCCATGTTCCTTTTTCTTGGAGTGAATCGAAAATATATATTCTTATTTTCTTGGCGATGTTTTGATGATCTCATTATTCTTTCATCTTGATTGACTACTTGCCATAGATTAAGTTTGATGGACTTGAGAATGCTAGAATTCACTCTTGTGCTTGTTGAAACGTTATATCAATACATGGCCCTGATTCTGGAAAGGATAGAGGCACCCTAGGAATTACCACCATTGCCAAATAAACCTGTGTCCTTAATTGTGCCCGTCGTAGGACCCCCCTAGATAAGCCCCTTTGAGCCTACATTAAGTCTTTTCGTTCATCACCCTTAAAATCCTTAACCATGAAGCTTAGTATAGTTACAACCCTACCCTTTGTTCTAAAAACTTAGTGGAGCTATCTTTTGAGACATACTACATGGGTTTGGAGTTAAGGATGAAAATTGAGAAGTGGTGAAAGTTCAAGTGTGGGGGTAGACTTGTCCATGAAAAAAAAAAAAAAAGAATGAAAAGAAAAAAAATTAAAGAAAGAAAGGGAAGAAAAAAATGTTTATGGATTTTAGTCCCCCATACTATGTGGATTTAGAGTTTGTTTTGAATTGAAGGCCCACTGCAGAAAATTTGGTCTTTGTCCAGTTCACTAGTTCAAGGGAAGTTTAAAATGAAGACATTAGGCCTTTTATTTTACCCCTAGGAAGGACATGACGTTTTGCTATGCCTTGGTGGATTTCTAGAAGTCTCTACATCTACATGAGCTCTGCTAGGTTTTTAGGACACTTTGTTAAATTCCTTACCTTTCATTTCTTAAAACCTTGAGCCTTAGCCCCATTACAACCTTTGAGAAGACCTTCTTGATCCTTAAGATGGGACAGCCTTTGATGTGGAGATGAGTTACAAGAGTTGAACATATGGCTTGGGTCCATCCGTGCAAGTAGTTGGTATCTTTCATGAGATCTTTTGAAAAAAAAAAAAAAAAAAATTATATTCACAAAGTGCTTTTCGTTTCTTATATATGTGAGCTATTTGATTGCCTCAAAATATTTTCTCTCACATATAATTGAGTGATTATAAGCTTTTAAGCATTGCCTTGAATTCTGAGAGAAGAAAGAGTGATATGCCTTGTGAGGATTTGTATCATACTTGTCTGAAACATGCTTTACAGAACCCATCACCATTGTTACAACCAAGTCCTACTTGTGTAAGTGAAGATTATGTGTTTCAATTAACTCTCGAATGCTTAAACATTGATTCTTGGTTGAGTGCTAATCTTGGTGTTATCAAAGTAAGAGATTGCTGAGACAAAAAGTTGAAGGGCAATAGAGTCATTGTTTGTGTAGAGTCTTTAAATTTTCGTTGAGTCTTAGTTGAGTCTTTGTGAGATTTTGCTAAGGGACTAGCAAAAGCTAAGTGTGGGGGAATTTGATAGGAGCATTTTAATGCGACATTTTAACTGTTATTTCCCTATATTTTCTGCGTTATTTCCTTAATAAAACTCTATTTAGGAAAGTTTCCATTCTTCGAATGGGAAAGTTCCTAATTGTAGAAAGTTTCCGTTTTGTAGTTTCTATTTTCCATTTTTAGAAAGTTTCCATTTTAGTTTAAGAAAGTTTCCATTTCTTATTTTAGAAAGCTTCTATTTTCAGGTTTTTGGAATAAATAAGCTGAATTGAGTTCATAAATGGAACGAGAAGCTTCATGAAGATGACATGGCAAAGAGAGAATCAAGGAAGAGTTTTTTAAAAAAAGGAAAATATATTTTCCTTGGGGATTAAATTTGCCGTGTAATACTTAAGGAAAAACAAGGTGACAACGTGGGAATTAAAGATGATTGATTGAGGATTTCAAGGAGAGATTTTCTTGGGAGACTTTTATGGAAAGAAATATTGTTGGAGGAATAATTTGGTGTGATTGCCAACGTGAAAATCAGAAATAATCAAGGAGATGATGCCAAGAGAGATTCAAGGGAAATATTTATGGAAGGAAAATATGTGTGCACCAAGGAAAAGCTCAAAAGGCGTCCAGATTCATCCCTAAATTCCCTAAAGGAATGTTGGCCGAAATTCATGAAGAAAATCAGAATAATTTCAAGGAAATTCGGCAATTAAATATTAGAGAGGTATTTTAGAGAATTATGATTGGTTGGAACACATCACAAGGCTTACTTGGCATTCTATGATTGGTTGGACCACATCACAAGCTTACTTGGCGAATTATCATTGGTTGAAGCTATGTGGAAAATTCTTATTGCTTTGTGAACCCTAGCCGTGCTCCTATATATACCCACCTCTTTGACGTTGAGAAGGGTTCCTTTCCCCCATACAATTTACACTTTAGAAAAAAATCAGAAAATCTTCTTAGCATAGCCGTGAGTTTCTCCATCCTCTAGTCATCTCCACGAGTTCAAGCAAGGCCAAGGGAGAAGAAGCATAGCCGTGAGCATCCATCATCCATCTCCAACCTTGAAGCTTGCTTTCGAGATTCAAGAGACCACCACATCAATCGTTCATCACCATCCCCATCTCACGGTGTAATCCGATTCTCCTTTGTAACCTTTGCTTTGAATTTCGTTGGTTATGAACTAGTTGACATATGTGTTTGAACAAATATTAATTTCTGAAATTTTTATGATTAATTGAGAATTTTCAGATTCATATTATTGTGATTCGAGAGTTGCTTATGTGGGTTTGTTTAATTAAATTTGCGTTATAGATAACTTTTGTATTTTAATCTTATGTGGTTGCAAACACTTAGGGTTTCAATATAATTGGTGCTAGGTTTAAGAACATGAAATAGACTTTTCGTTTTGTGTAAACTTGAATCAAAGTAGTAAAGGTTTTGTACAAAGATCGAATTTAATTAATGAGGATTGCAATTAGGTGGACTTTTCCATACTAAGTTGTACACTTGAGTTGATAGCCTTTCTCTATGTGTAATGCGTTAAACATGACATGATTGACTAGCTTTCTAGGGTTTGATTGCATGTTTGATAGGATTAATCTAGGTGCTTTTGCTTAGGTTAATTAGCATTGAAAAGTAAAAAATGGGAATTCATTTGCTTTCGAATGTTTCACATGATCAACTCCTTTCTCATGACTTAGATGAACAATATTAGGGTTTGAGTCAATTTTAATCATATGTTTTGGTTTTTGATCTTTGTTCTCTCATTCCATTCGTATTTTTATGTTTTTGCATTTTAATTGTTTTGTTAACTTAGTTTTATTTTCGAAAAACCAAAAACAAAATCCCCCCTTTTCGTAAATAATGTTTATACTTGTGAATATCTTTGTGAATATTATACTTTGTTTTAATTTTAATTGTTTAATTGTTTGACAATGACAGGTGTACCCTCAATCCCCGGAATAGAACGATCCCTACTTACTTTTACTACTAATGACATTTCAGGGTTAAATTATGCGCTTGCTTTTAGCCGCATCAATTTTTGGCGCCGTTGCCGGGGATTGAAAAATCACTTGTTAAATATGTGAATAATTGTTTTGTTTATTTTGTGATCGAAAAAAAAAAAATCTCTTGTTAATTGTTTGTAATTCTCTTAATTGTTAGTTAATTAGTTAATTAATTACTTAGGTTGTTTTTTATATTGTTGAACACGAATTTTATTTGTAAGTTGTAAATTGAGAGGAATAGGTGAAGTCTCTTTTGTTAATATTGGCCTAAACCCCTTATTGGTACCTAGTTCAGGTCCCTTAAGGTTGAGGGCGGCCTTTATTAACACTTGTTGAACTGTCTTCACACTTATGAACTTTTTCATCTTAGTAAGTATAGCCTATGTGGAATGGTGTCTAGGAAGGGGACAACGTTCATGACGGGTTTTTGAATCCAGAAGTGCTTGCAAATGGGCCTAAACCACTATGTGGGAGTAGCTCATGCCAAAATGGATTTTTCCTCTCGTGTTCGTCCTCCCCTACCTGGCCATTTCAGTAAGGTTGCCCAAAGGATTTGAAAGGGAATTTGTGTCTAGGCGACTATACTTGGGCCGCATGTCCACTTGATTTACCGCTTGGAATTTAATTCGATATCGACAATATTTATAACAAAACAAAATGTTGTGATACACTAAGGGAAAAAAAAAACACTTGTGTAAATATTTTTCGTGTTTTTTTTTTTTACTCACTTGTGTTCTTAACTTGTGTGTTATGTACAAAATACTTGCTAATTATACTTGTAGTTTGTATTCCTTAGTTACTTATTTGTATATTTTGTATTTCTTTGTTAATTATAGTCACTAACTTTATTTAATGGAGGTACCGTCTGGCTGAAAGACGTTAAACTCAAGCGCTGCTTGGGAGGCAACCCAATTCAGAAGCAGCTGTGAAGGAGTCAACAACACAGATTTGCTTTCTCTCTCCCTATTTCTTTTTATTTTTTTTCTCTTTTGTTTTAGGATTTGTTTTCGTAAATGCCTTCTATCTATGCTTATTTGTTTCATTGCATGATTATAATTGATTACATTGAGGACAATGCAATATTTAAGTGTGGGGGAAGGGATTTACACTTTTATCTTGAGTCATATATTGAAAAATACAAAAAAAAGTGAAAAATGTCAAAAATTTAAAAATTTTCGTTGCTTTTGTTTTTGTTTTTGAGTCATAGGATGCCTTTCAACTGTCTAGGACGAGCTTAAATCTCTGAAATTATGGCTAAAAGAGGATCACAAGATTGAGATGATTTTAAAATGGTATTCTTTGGTTAATTGAGATATATGAAAAATGTATGCATGTGTAGTGGATATGGATTTCGTGACTTTGGTACAGAATATGAGCATGTTAAGATGAGTTTTGATTCATATAAACCCATGTGAGATAATTGAGCCCATGTTCCT
This sequence comes from Rosa chinensis, assembly GCF_002994745.2. Lineage (NCBI taxonomy): Eukaryota > Viridiplantae > Streptophyta > Magnoliopsida > Rosales > Rosaceae > Rosa > Rosa chinensis. The sequence continues at coordinate 27,144,025 of NC_037091.1, read as the reverse complement.
TTTTCTTGGAGTGAATCGAAAATATATATTCTTATTTTCTTGGCGATGTTTTGATGATCTCATTATTCTTTCATCTTGATTGACTACTTGCCATAGATTAAGTTTGATGGACTAGAGAATGCTAGAATTCACTCTTGTGCTTGTTGAAACGTTATATCAATACATGGCCCTGATTCTGGAAAGGATAGAGGCACCCTAGGAATTACCACCATTGCCAAATAAACCTGTGTCCTTAATTGTGCCCGTCGTAGGACCCCCCTAGATAAGCCCCTTTGAGCCTACATTAAGTCTTTTCGTTCATCACCCTTAAAATCCTTAACCATGAAGCTTAGTATAGTTACAACCCTACCCTTTGTTCTAAAAACTTAGTGGAGCTATCTTTTGAGACATACTACATGGGTTTGGAGTTAAGGATGAAAATTGAGAAGTGGTGAAAGTTCAAGTGTGGGGGTAGACTTGTCCATGAAAAAAAAAAAAAAAGAATGAAAAGAAAAAAAATTAAAGAAAGAAAGGGAAGAAAAAAATGTTTATGGATTTTAGTCCCCCATACTATGTGGATTTAGAGTTTGTTTTGAATTGAAGGCCCACTGCAGAAAATTTGGTCTTTGTCCAGTTCACTAGTTCAAGGGAAGTTTAAAATGAAGACATTAGGCCTTTTATTTTACCCCTAGGAAGGACATGACGTTTTGCTATGCCTTGGTGGATTTCTAGAAGTCTCTACATCTACATGAGCTCTGCTAGGTTTTTAGGACACTTTGTTAAATTCCTTACCTTTCATTTCTTAAAACCTTGAGCCTTAGCCCCATTACAACCTTTGAGAAGACCTTCTTGATCCTTAAGATGGGACAGCCTTTGATGTGGAGATGAGTTACAAGAGTTGAACATATGGCTTGGGTCCATCCGTGCAAGTAGTTGGTATCTTTCATGAGATCTTTTGAAAAAAAAAAAAAAAAAAATTATATTCACAAAGTGCTTTTCGTTTCTTATATATGTGAGCTATTTGATTGCCTCAAAATATTTTCTCTCACATATAATTGAGTGATTATAAGCTTTTAAGCATTGCCTTGAATTCTGAGAGAAGAAAGAGTGATATGCCTTGTGAGGATTTGTATCATACTTGTCTGAAACATGCTTTACAGAACCCATCACCATTGTTACAACCAAGTCCTACTTGTGTAAGTGAAGATTATGTGTTTCAATTAACTCTCGAATGCTTAAACATTGATTCTTGGTTGAGTGCTAATCTTGGTGTTATCAAAGTAAGAGATTGCTGAGACAAAAAGTTGAAGGGCAATAGAGTCATTGTTTGTGTAGAGTCTTTAAATTTTCGTTGAGTCTTAGTTGAGTCTTTGTGAGATTTTGCTAAGGGACTAGCAAAAGCTAAGTGTGGGGGAATTTGATAGGAGCATTTTAATGCGACATTTTAACTGTTATTTCCCTATATTTTCTGCGTTATTTCCTTAATAAAACTCTATTTAGGAAAGTTTCCATTCTTCGAATGGGAAAGTTCCTAATTGTAGAAAGTTTCCGTTTTGTAGTTTCTATTTTCCATTTTTAGAAAGTTTCCATTTTAGTTTAAGAAAGTTTCCATTTCTTATTTTAGAAAGCTTCTATTTTCAGGTTTTTGGAATAAATAAGCTGAATTGAGTTCATAAATGGAACGAGAAGCTTCATGAAGATGACATGGCAAAGAGAGAATCAAGGAAGAGTTTTTTAAAAAAAGGAAAATATATTTTCCTTGGGGATTAAATTTGCCGTGTAATACTTAAGGAAAAACAAGGTGACAACGTGGGAATTAAAGATGATTGATTGAGGATTTCAAGGAGAGATTTTCTTGGGAGACTTTTATGGAAAGAAATATTGTTGGAGGAATAATTTGGTGTGATTGCCAACGTGAAAATCAGAAATAATCAAGGAGATGATGCCAAGAGAGATTCAAGGGAAATATTTATGGAAGGAAAATATGTGTGCACCAAGGAAAAGCTCAAAAGGCGTCCAGATTCATCCCTAAATTCCCTAAAGGAATGTTGGCCGAAATTCATGAAGAAAATCAGAATAATTTCAAGGAAATTCGGCAATTAAATATTAGAGAGGTATTTTAGAGAATTATGATTGGTTGGAACACATCACAAGGCTTACTTGGCATTCTATGATTGGTTGGACCACATCACAAGCTTACTTGGCGAATTATCATTGGTTGAAGCTATGTGGAAAATTCTTATTGCTTTGTGAACCCTAGCCGTGCTCCTATATATACCCACCTCTTTGACGTTGAGAAGGGTTCCTTTCCCCCATACAATTTACACTTTAGAAAAAAATCAGAAAATCTTCTTAGCATAGCCGTGAGTTTCTCCATCCTCTAGTCATCTCCACGAGTTCAAGCAAGGCCAAGGGAGAAGAAGCATAGCCGTGAGCATCCATCATCCATCTCCAACCTTGAAGCTTGCTTTCGAGATTCAAGAGACCACCACATCAATCGTTCATCACCATCCCCATCTCACGGTGTAATCCGATTCTCCTTTGTAACCTTTGCTTTGAATTTCGTTGGTTATGAACTAGTTGACATATGTGTTTGAACAAATATTAATTTCTGAAATTTTTATGATTAATTGAGAATTTTCAGATTCATATTATTGTGATTCGAGAGTTGCTTATGTGGGTTTGTTTAATTAAATTTGCGTTATAGATAACTTTTGTATTTTAATCTTATGTGGTTGCAAACACTTAGGGTTTCAATATAATTGGTGCTAGGTTTAAGAACATGAAATAGACTTTTCGTTTTGTGTAAACTTGAATCAAAGTAGTAAAGGTTTTGTACAAAGATCGAATTTAATTAATGAGGATTGCAATTAGGTGGACTTTTCCATACTAAGTTGTACACTTGAGTTGATAGCCTTTCTCTATGTGTAATGCGTTAAACATGACATGATTGACTAGCTTTCTAGGGTTTGATTGCATGTTTGATAGGATTAATCTAGGTGCTTTTGCTTAGGTTAATTAGCATTGAAAAGTAAAAAATGGGAATTCATTTGCTTTCGAATGTTTCACATGATCAACTCCTTTCTCATGACTTAGATGAACAATATTAGGGTTTGAGTCAATTTTAATCATATGTTTTGGTTTTTGATCTTTGTTCTCTCATTCCATTCGTATTTTTATGTTTTTGCATTTTAATTGTTTTGTTAACTTAGTTTTATTTTCGAAAAACCAAAAACAAAATCCCCCCTTTTCGTAAATAATGTTTATACTTGTGAATATCTTTGTGAATATTATACTTTGTTTTAATTTTAATTGTTTAATTGTTTGACAATGACAGGTGTACCCTCAATCCCCGGAATAGAACGATCCCTACTTACTTTTACTACTAATGACATTTCAGGGTTAAATTATGCGCTTGCTTTTAGCCGCATCAGGTTAATAACCCTATTTTTTTTACTACAAGATTCAAAGGGCAAGGGCGTAATTGTACTACACTTGAGAATCCTTCTGTCAGATGTGCCAAGTACATTTTTTTTTGCTTCGAGTTCAAAATTTGGCAAAATCCATCGTCGATAGTATGTCAATCGGCTCAGTAAAACAACTAAGGTTTAATAACCCAATTTTTTGTCTTTACAACCTTCCAAGGGCAAGGACGTCATCAGATTGTACACTTGAGAATCCTTCCGTCAGATGTGGCAAGTATATTCTTTTAGGCTTCGAGTCCAAAATTTGGCAAAATCAGTCGTCGATAGTATGTCGATCGGCTCGGTCAAATGACTAAGGCTTAATAACCCTATTTTTTCTCTATAGCACCTTCCAAGGGCAAGGCAGTCATCAGATTGTACACTTGAGAATCCTTTCGTTAGATGTGGCAAGTATATTATTTTAGGCTTCGATTAAAAAATTCAGAAAAATCAGTCATCGATGGGATGTCGATCGGCTAGGTCATACGACTAGGGTTTAATAACCCTATTTTTTTTCCCTATACAACCTTCAAAGGGCAAGGTCGTCATCAAATCGTCCACTTGAGAATCCTTCTGTCAGATGTCCCAAGTACAATATTTTGGGCATTGGGTCAAAAATTTGGCAAAATCCGTCATCAATAGTAGGTTGATCGGCTCAGTCAAACGAATAGGGGTTAATAACCCTATTTTTTATCTATACAACCTTCAAAGGGCAAGGTCGTCATCGGATCGTACACCTGAGAATCGTTCCATCAGATGTCCCAAGTACAATATTTTAGGATTCCAGTCAAAAATTCAGAAAATTCCGTGATCAATAGTATGTACATTGGCTAGGTCAAATGACCAAGGCTTAATAACCCTAAATTTTGCAAGACAACCTTCCAAGGGCAAGGTCGTCATTAGATCATCTACTTGAGAATCCTTGCTTCAGATAGCTCAAGTACAATATTTAAGGATTCCAGTCAAAAATTTGGCAAAATCCATCACCTAACGGATGTTGATCGGGTAGGTCAAACGACTAGGGGTTAATAACCCTATTTTTTTCCCTATACAACCTTCCAAGGGCAAGGTCGTCATCGATCATCCACTTCATAATCCTTCCATCATACATCTCAAGAACAATATTTTGGGCATCGGGTAAAAAATTTGGCAAAATCCGTCATCGATAGTAGGTCGATCGACTCTGTCAAATGACTAGGGTTTAATAACCATATTTTTTTGTCTATACAACCTTCCAAGGGCAAGGTCGTTATCGGATCGTACACTTGAGAATCCTTACGTCACATGTCCCAAATACAATATTTTAGGCTTTCAATCAAAATTTTAGGAAAATCCGTCATCGATAGGATGTCGATCAGGTCAGTCAAACAACAGGGTTTAATAACCCAATTTTTTCCCTATACAACCTTCAAAGGGCAAGGTTTTCATTGGATCGTGCACTTGAGAATCATTCCGTCAGATGTCCCAACTATAATATTTTAGGATTCTAGTCGAAAATTCCATCATCGATAGTATGTCCATCGATTAGATCAAACGATTAAGGCTTAATAACCCTAAATTTTGCTAGACAACATTCCCAAGGGTAAGGTCGTCATCGGATCATCAACTTGAGAATCCTTCCGTCAGATGTCTCAAGTACAATATTTTAGGATTCTAGTCAAAAATTCAAAAAATTCCATCATCGATAGTATGTCCATCGATTAGGTCAAACGACTAAGGCTTAATAACCCTAAATTTTGCTAGATAACATTCCAAGGGCAAGGTCGTCATCGGATTGTCCACTTGAGAATCATTCCGTCAGATGTCTCAAGTACAATATTTTAGAATTCTAGTCAAAAATTCGGCAAAATCCATCATCCATAGGATGTCGATCAGCTAGGTCAAACGACTAGGGGTTAATAACCCAATTTTTTCCCTATACAACCTTCCAAGGGAAAGGTCATCATCGGACTGTCCTCTTGAGAATTCTTCCGTCACATGTCTCAAGTACAATATTTTAGAATTCTAGTCAAAAATTCGGTAAAATCCATCACCCAATGGATGTTGATCAGCTAGGTCAAACAACAAGGGGTTAGTAACCCAATTTTTTCCTATACAACCTTCCAAGGGCAAGTCGTCATCGGATCGTCCACTTCAGAATCCTTCCGTCAGATGTCCCAAGTATAATATTTTCGGCATCGGGTCAAAAATTTGGGAAAATCCGTTATCGATAGTAGGTCGATCGGCTCGGTCAAACGAATAGGGGTTAATAACCCTATTTTTTATCTATACAACCTTCCAAGGGCAAGGTCGTCATCGGATCGTACACTTGAGAATCATTCTATTAGATGTCTCAAGTACAATATTTTTGGATTCCAGTCAAAAATTTATAAAAATTCGTCGTCAATAGTATGTCGATCGGCCTGGTCAGGGGATTAGGGGTTAATAACCCTATTTTTTTTCACTAAAAACTTCAAAGGGCAAGGCCTTCATCAGATCATACACTTGAGAATCTTTCCGTCAGATATATCAAGCACATTATTTAGGCTTCGGGTAAAAACTTCAGAAAAATCCGTCATCGATAGGATGTCGATCGGCCCCATTAGAGGATTAGGAGGTAATAACCCTATTTATTTATTTTCACTGCAAGCTTCAAAGGGCAATGCCGTCATCATCGTACATGTGATGCCCCAGAAATTAGTATTTATTTTCCGAGGATTTTCAGGAATCTGATTTTTGGTTATTAGACGGTTTCGTGGCTCGTGGACGAAGCGGAAGTGTTTCGGACGAATTTTTATTCGAAAAGTGTGGATTTAGGGGGGGTTCAAGGTTGAATTTTGAAACGTAGTGATTCTCCGAAAACTTCCTTCAAAAAAGTTGTAGTGCGCGTTGATACGAGTTCGTGGACATGTAGAACGCGAAAATCAGAGTTTGTATGTGAAAGTTATGGTCTGCTGAAGTTTTCGATATTTTTGGAAACCACTATAAATAGAAGTTTCCCTTTCGGGAAATTTACTATTTCCATTTGAGTCTCTTTTTCCGGAAATCAAACTCTCCGTTCTCTCTCTTCTTTGCGTCAGACCCGACCCGGACCTGGTTTTCCGACCCGGCAGAAACACACAGCTCCGGCGACCTCTACCGGTGAAACTTTCCAGATCGACTCACCTCCTTGCTCCAGTCGTCTCTGTGGCAGCCTCTAGCTGCGATACTCACCATGTGCGGCGCAGCAAAGCAGCGAAGTTTGAGGAAATCGAACCCGATCGGTTCTCCGATCTCTGACGACGGCGGGGCTTCAAAACAGGCTTGTGGAGTTCGCAGCAGCCTCCTAGATCAATCTGTGGTGATCGATTCATGTGAAACTTGGTTCAACTCGGATTGAACAGTGATTCACGGTTTGTGAGGTAGTTTTCGACCTTTTTTTGCTTAGATTCTGACTTAAGGCTAGTTATGAAAAGGGTTAGGCATGCTGAAATGAAAATCTTTGATGTTGGGAGTTCCGTGAAATAGTGAGTTTTGGCCGGCAGCAGTGTACCACCGCCTGTGGTGGTGTTCTGGCGGCGTTCCGGCCGTTTAAGGGACTGTTTCTGGTATTATATATCTTCTACTCGTCGATACTAGCGTTTCGATATATAATACGCAATTTTTGGAGTTCGTATGAATTTGTTATGATTTTTACGATTTCATGCCGTTCGATTTATTTGATCCGTGAGGATTCGAGAGTCCGATCGACTTGTGGTTTGGACATATCAAACGTGGAAGTATTCCGGAGACTTTGGGAGATCTCGGATGTGGTTCCACCTCGATTGGCGTCACTTTGGGAATTTTAGTTAAATTTAGGGTTTCGAACATTATTCCTTGTGTTTCATTGACTTAATCAAGCTGTACTTTCCTTAGGTGCTTGACATAGTGCGTACTGTAAGTAGTCTAGTGGTGTGAAGACGCAGCAGGAATTTCGAGGTGAGTAATCTCGAGTAATCTCATAATGTTCATTTACGAACGGGTTTACCTTATCGTTTTGATAGTTATTTAGTTAATTGCAAACTATAGTTGGTATTAGTAGCATTTCTGAGTGAATGTCTGCGTGTATATATATTTACGTGAAATATATATGTGTAGGCGATTTGTGTGATAAAACAATGATTATGGGTGCGTTCATTTTATTGTTTTGGGTGTGACTTTTCGTGAAACAATATTTTGTGAAATGGTTGATTTCTATTGTTTTGAAAAGTGTTGTGTATTGTGGAACATTTAGTTCGCAGGTGGTTTATTTAAATGTTGGTCTTGTACCGGGAGTAATTGATAGGGATCAATTACGGGGAATCTTTTATTTTAGATTCGTGTAACATTTTGGGTCTAGTGCGACCCTTTAATGTCTTGGTATTTATACCGTGGATCCAAAGACTTACGAGTTGAGGATCGTGGATCACGAAATGTGATTGTGGGTGGGAAAATCGAAAATTCACGCCTTTGGCTGGGTTAGTGGATACGATCAGTTAGAGCTCTAGTCTGTCCGTCGTGCTTTGTTTCTTGATTGAAACGTGAATCGTGTGAGTTTATCTCGTGCTTTGTTTCTTGGTTAAAACGTGAATCGTGTGAGTTTATCTCGTGCTTTGTTTCTTGGTTGAAACGTGAATCGTGTGAGTTTATCTCGTGCTTTGTTTCTTGATTGAAACGTGATTCGTGTGAGTTTATCTCGTGATTTGTGTGAGTTGTTTCTTGAGTGAATCGTGTGAGGTTATCTCGTGATTTGTGTGAGTCGTTTTTGAGTTACTCATACGAGCTTGCAAAAGCTTACCAGGTTTGTTGTGTGGCAATCAGGTGCACCATTCAAACGGTGTAGGGGTTAATCCTGCAGGTCAGGGAAATCATGGTTGAATCTGAGGTAGCGTGCTAGCAGCTTTTCGGTAGGAAGTCAATTTTGTGACTTTACAGTTATTAAGACTTCCGCTTTTAGTGAGCTGTGAGGAGCATTTACGTTTTATTTTGTTGTTGTGACAATTTAATTCGTAAGCTTGTGTAATATATAACTCTGTGGAGTGAGTGTATATTAACTTTGAGGGTTCATGGCATCAGTATGTACTTAGTTTAAAAGGAAAAAGTTTCCAAGTAATTTGTATTGATGGCTGAACGATCACGCATGTATAATTATGGAATTATATATCGATTTTTATTGTGTTAAAAATCAGGGGCGTGATAGTACACCTGAGAATTCTTCCATCAGGTGTGCCAAGTACATTATTTTAGCCTTGGGTTCCAAAATTCAAAAAATTTCGTCATTGTTACCATGTCGATCGGATCGGTCAAACGATTAAGCCAAAGAAACCTTTTTTTTTTTTTCCATGCAAGCTTCAAAGGGTAAGGGCGTCATCGGATCATCCATTGGAGAAACATTCCGTCAGATGTGCCAAGTACATTATTTTAGGCTTCGGGTCCAAAATTTGGAATAATCCGTTATCGTTACGATGTCGATCAACTCAGTCAAATGATTAAGGCTTAAAAACACTATTTTTGTTCACTATAAGCTTCAAAGGGTAAGGACGTCAGTGGATCATGCACTTCATAAACCTTCAGTCAGATGCAGCAAGTATATTATTTTAGGCTACGCGCCGAAAATTCAGAAAAAGCAGTCATCGTTATGATGTTGATCGGCTCGGTCAAACAATTAAGTCTTAATAACCCTATTTTTGTTCACTACAAGTTTCAAAGGGCAAGAGAGTCATCTGATCGTACTCTTGGAAAATTATCCGTTAGATGTGACAATTACAACATTTTGGGCTCGAGGTCCAAAATTGATAAAAATCTATCATCCTTAGGATGTCGATCGCCTTGGTCAAAGGATTTAGGCTTGATAACCTTTTTTTTTTTCACTACAAACTTCAAAGGGCAAAGCCGTCATTGGATTATACACTTGAGAGTCCTTCTGTCAGATGTACCAAGTACATTATTTTAGACTTCGAGTCAAAAATTCGAAAACAATCTGTCATCGATAGTATGTCGATTAGCCAGGTCAGAGGATTAGGGGTTATTAACCCTATTTTTTTTTTCACTGCAAGCTTCAAAGGACAAGGCCTTCATCAGATCATAGACTTGAGAATCTTTCCGTCAGATGTGCCAAGGACATTATTTTAGGCTTGGTTCCAAAATTTAAAAAATTCTATCACCGTTAGCATGTCGATCGGCTCGGCAAACGATTAAGGCTAAAAAACCCTTTTTTTCGATGTTAGCTTCAAAGGGCAAGGTCATCATCGGATCATGAACTTGAGAATCCTTCCGTCAGATGTCTCAAGTACAACATTTTAGGATTTCAATCAAAAATTAAGAAAAATCCGTCATCGATAGTAGGTCCATCGGGTCGGTCAAACGACTAGGGGTTAATAACCCAATTTTTTTTCTATATAACCTTCCAAGGGCAAGGCCGTCATCAGATCGTGCACTTGAGAATCCTTCCGTCAGATGTCTCAACTACAATATTTTAGGATTTCAATCAAAAATTCAGCAAAATCCGTTATCGATAGTAGGTCCATCGGCTAGACCAAACGACTAGGGGTTAAGAACCCTATTTTTTTCTATACAACCTTCCAAGGGCAAAGTCGTCATCAAATCGTGCACTTGAGAATCCTTCCGTCAAATGTTCCAAGTACAATATTTTAGGATTCCAGTCAAAAATTTAGTCGTCATCAATAGGATGTCGATCGAGTCGGTCAAACGACTAGGGTTTAATAACCTTATTTTTTCCCTATACAACCTTCCAAGGACAAGGTCGTCATCAGATCGTGCAATTGAGAATTCTTACATCAGATGTCCCAACTACAATATTTTAGGCTTCCAGTCAAAAATTTATAAAAATCCGTCATCGATAGGATGTTGATCCAGTCGGTCAAACGACTAGGGCTTAATAACACATTTTTTCCCTATACAGCCTTCCAAGGGAAAGGTCGTCATCGGATTTCCACTTCAGAATCCTTCTCTCAGATATCCCAAGTACAATCTTTTAGGATTCCAGTCAAAAATTTAGAAAAATCAGTGATCGATAGTATGGTCATCGGGTCGGTCAACCGACTGAGGGTTAATAACTCTATTTTTTATGTATACAACCTTCCAAGGACAAGGTCGTCATCAGATCATACATTAGAGAATCCTTCCGTCTGATGTGCCAAGTACATTATTTTAGGCTCTGGATCCAAAATTCGGGAAATTCCGTCATCGTTAAAATGTCAAATGACTAAGGCTTAATAACCCTATTTTTTTTTTCTATACAACCTTCCAAGGGTAAGGCCGTCATTAAATCGTACACTTGAGAATCCTTCCGTCCGATGTGCCAAGCACATTATTTTAGGCTTGGGATCCAAAATTCGAAAAAATCAGTGAACCTTAAGATGTCGATTTGACTAGGGCTTAAAATCTTTTTTTTTTTTTTTTCGATACTACCTTCCGAGGGCAAGGCCATCATCGAATAGTACACTTAAGAATAATTCCGTCTGATGTGTCAAGTACATTATTTTAGGTCTTAGATCCAAAATTTAAAAAAAATCAGTCATCGTTAGGACGTCGACCGGCTAGGTCAAACGATAAGGCTTAAAAACCTTCTTCTTTTTTTTCTCACTACAACTGACAAGACCCGCCCCGAATTCCACCCTGGAATCCGAAGTGGCCCTGCGGGACCCACCTTTAAAGGAGATTTACCAAAAATTTCGGCATAACCTCCCTAAAAGATGGTTAACCCAAAAACCTGCGGAAACCAAAATTTCACTTCTAATTAACCAACCACAACTCCTGGAGCCACACTGCTCCCCAAATTCAGACAATCCATCTCAAGGCTAACAACATCATATAAAATCTCCGAAAGGTACAAGTTACTACAATCACCAAAGTTAGGTCATAGACCTCAAATATAATACACATAAGTTGGGTCACATATCCCTTAGTAATCAAAGCATTCTAGGAATATAAATAAACAAGGAATATAGTAGGTTAACCAGGTAACCTACAGAATGCGATGGCGGAAGCAGGTGCGGTCACTATGGCTCACTCTCGTACACCGAGCAACTGTACTGTAATCTGGGCATTTGAAACCGAAGGGCCCAGGGAAAAGTATATAAAACGTTAGCGTGAGTGGACAAAAATAAATAACTTTAAACAAAAAAGATTTTATACTTTCCCACATTTATTTCTTTAAAAACTCCCGATGCATGCAATAATTAAGAAAAGACCGACTAGCCCCGCTAGTCAAGAACAACAACAAAAGAACATGGGGAAAATGGGTTCACCATACGGGAATGGAGCCCCTCAGGCTCAACCTACCCTCGACTGCCACTCACACATAGATTGTGCGAGGAGGAGAACTAATAACCTCAACTTCCATTCACACATAGATTGTGTGAGGAGGAGAATATCACCTCGACTACCACCCACGTGAGGAGGAGAAAGCTACCTCACTGCCACTCACAAACACAAAGTAAGTGAGGAGGAGACCTATTCACATGACCCGCGTATGGTGAGGAAGAAGATCGTCAAAAGCCAGTAAATCTGTATAATTTCCCCACTTATCTCGAAAAATCGGAATCCAATGAATAAAGACGTGACCCCGCACGCCAAGCTCATCTCAGGTTCAAATATAAATAGGGTATAAATAAGTATCGATTTCCGAATCCGCATAAATCAAAATCCTCAAATCGAGCATAATGAATCTAAATTCAAAAGTTCAAACCAATAAATCATTCAATAATCCAAACCAAAATAAAATGCTCGATAATTAAATTGATAAATCGATAAACTCAAAACTTGCGGAATATAATTTGCATGCATCAATTAAAATCAAAGGTCCACTCACAATATGCGGTCAATCCTGACGTCGCTCGTGATTCTCCTCGTGTGGAGACTCCTCTCGTCCTGTACGAATAACATTCATAAATATATATAATTCACAGGACGGAACTTTAACTTTACGATACTTATAATTGGAAGTTCAAAATAATCCCCCCTTCCTAAAACCGACTTCTCAACACTCTACAACATCCATCCTTAATACTTCGTCAATAATCAATCACCGATGAATTAATTCTCGAGTGAATTCGAAATAATTCCGGCGTTCGAATTCACGTAAACCGTTAATTATACGATTTAAACTCAATCCGAAATTCCCCCGATGTCAACCAAACTTCACACATTACATTCTACAATCATTAACTGGTATAGGGGATTAAAACGACATCTAAAACCCTGCTATACGCGCCTCCACGCGCTACCCACAGTGTCCCCACGCGCCGGCGGCGACCTTCCCCGATGACCACCAAATTCCGGCAACAACATCATCTCAACAGACCCAAACAACTTCTCAACTATAACATTGATCAATTTTACCTCTAAGTGGCCGAATCGAGCCGGTGAAGGAAAGCCCCGAAGCTCCAAGAACCCTAGAATGGAAAATTATCAATTCGGCTTCTACAATGCAAATTGGAACGAACCACCTTAGGGAAAATAATCACCATCAAAAACCGTACCTTCGATGGGAATATGGCGGCCGGAGGTGGCCGGAATGGCCGGAAATCGGCAAAATCCCAAAACTGCAACCGGGGAGGAATTTCCTTCGATCCGAGCTTTTCCGGCCAAATCGTCCAAAGATACCTCCACAGACGTGACCGGGGGAAGAAACCGAGCTTGGGGGTGGCCGGATTACGTCCGGAGTCGGCCGGAAGAGGAAGAAATCGAAGGGGAAAGAATTCGGCCGAGAGGGGAGGAAGAGTCGGGGAGAGAGAGAGAAAAAGAGGGGTGGGTTTCCGGTTTTGGAAACCTACCCGGGTAACTTTCCTTATATATCAAAAATTTACCATAAACAGTAATTTTCGTAATTCACTCATAACTTTTGCATACGAACTCCGATTTTTACGTACCACATATGCACGCGCTCTGTTTAACATCCTCTACAACTTTCATGAAGGAAATTTTCTCAAATTTTTAACTCATAAAAAGTCAATTTTTAACCACCCCCTAAACGTTAAAATTATAACCGCGAACGGTAACCATAAAGAATTTCATGTAACTCAGTAAAAAGGTATATCAGATATGGGGTGTAACAACAAGCTTCAAAGGGCAAGGCTATCATCTAATTGTACATTTGAGAATCCTTCCGTTAGATGTGTCAAGTACATTATCTTAGACTTCGGCTCCAAAAATCGGACAAATTCGTCATCGATCGACTCGGTCAAACGACTAAAGCTTAATAACCCTATTTTTTTTTCACTACAAGCTTCGAAGGGCAAGGCGGTAATCGGATCGTCCACTTGAGAATCCTTCAGTCAGATGTGCCAAGTATATTATTTTAGACTTTGGGTCCAAAATTCGGAAAAATCCTTCATTGAGAGGATGTTGATCCACCTGGTCAAAGGATTAGAGGTTAATAACCCTCTTCTTTTTTTCTTTTCGTTTTTTTCCACTACAAGCTTCAAAGGCAAGGTTCTCATTGGATTGTACATTTGAGAATCCTACCGTCAGATGTGCCAACTATATTATGTTAGTCTTCGGGTCCAAAATTGGGAAAAATCTGTCAGCTTCAGGATGTCGATCGGCCCAGTCAAATGATTAAGGCTTAATAACCCTATTTTTTTTCTCTACGACCTTCAGAGGGCAAGGGAGTCATCGGATCTTACACTGGAGAAATCTTCGGTCAGATGTGCTATATACATTATTTTAGGCTTTGGTTCTAAAATTCGGATAAATCCGTCATCCTTAGGGTGTCGATCGGCTCGGTCAAACGACTAAGGCATAATAACCTTTTTTTTTTCTCTATACAACCTTTTAAAGGCATGACCAGCATCGGATCGTGCACTTGAGAATCCTTCCGTTAGATTTGTGAAGAACATTATTTTAGGTTTCGGCTCCAAAATTCGAAAAAAAATCCATCATCCTTATTATATCGATCAGCTCGGTCAAGCAATTAAGACTTAATAAACCTATTCTCTCTCAATACAAGATTCAAAGGGCAAGGGCGTCATTTGATCTTACTATTGAAAAACTGATACGCTATGAGCAAGCGCATAATTTAACCCTGAAAATGTCATTGTTAGTATAGAATAAGTAGGGATCGTTCTAACCGGGGATTGAGGGTACACCTGTAATTGTAAAAACAAATAATTAATTACAATAAGTATAAAGTATTATTTACAAAAATAAAACAAAGAATAGAAATATATACAAGTGAACACAAAAGGGGGTTTTAGGATTATTAAATTAAAAATTAAATAAAGAAAATGTAAAAACATATATACGGAACGCAAGTAACAAAGATCAAAACCACAATCATATGAATGAAATCCAATCACAATTCCTATAGTTGATCTTCTATGTCATGAGAAAGAAGTTGACTATGTGAAACGTTAGAAAGCAAACGATTTCCTATTTTTTACTTTCCTTGAATAATTAATCTAAGTGAAAGCTCCTAAATCAATCCTATTGAACATGCAATCATAGTCTAGAAAGCTAGCTAATCAAGAACACATTCAATGCATTAAGAACAAAGAAAGGATGTCAACCAAAGTGCACAACCTAGTTATGAATAAGTTCACCTATTTGCAATCCTCCTTAATTGATTTCGACTTTTGTCCAAAGCCTTTACTACTTAAATCTAGCTCCAATTACATGCATATATCCTAAGTTGGCCACCAAAGAACACATACATATAAAAGTTTTCTGTAAAACAAAATCAATCAAGCAATCTCACATAAGCAACATATAAATCAACATAAAGAAATCACAATTTTATTTCAAAACATATAAATGGGCTTTAAACTTTGCCCTTAACGTCATGTTAACTAGAATTCATAACTCTACAAAATCAGACAAAGGAAAACAAAAGAAAGTATGAAATACACTGTGAAAGATGGATGACATGGCCTTGGGACGAAGAACTCAAAGATCCTTGAAAGCAAGCAACCTTCTAGGGACGACCCAAGGATGGATGGTGGCTAGGATCTTGATGTATTGCATGACTTCTTTTCCTCCTTGGTTGAGACGCAGAGCTTCTGAAGACTAGAGAACGGAGAGAATTTTTCTGATGTTTATTTACTGAGGGAGAGAGGTGTTTTTGTGGTGTTGTAGTATGTTGTTGTGTGTTGGTGTGTGTCTACAACGTCTGGAGAGGAGGCTATATATAGGGGAAGGCAAGGCTTCATGAATTTAATTTCCAAAGAATTTTCTGGTTGCACCACACAGCTTCGACCAATGAATTAATGCCACGTCAGCTCTGCCATGTCACTCAACCAATCAAAAAGCTCCAAAATCAATCCCTAATATTTTGTTGCTGATTTTCCCATGATTTAATCTGATTTTATTCACAATTTTCGGCCAAATATCTAGGCATGAACCTAGACAATGTATCTGGACTCATTTTGGACCTTTTCTCCCTTAAATCTCTCCATGGCATCATTATCCTTGATCATCTCTTGATTTTTGACATTAACTCCATAATTTCCCATGGCAAAATCAGATTTAATTCCCCAATAATATCTCCAACGTAATCTTCTTATGACTCTCCCTTGATTTTCACGTTTTCTCCATAATCTTCTCTTGATAATTCACGGCAATTAAAGATTTATTCTCTCAAAATATCTCCAACGTCATTTTCAAGCCATGATGTCTCCTAGTGCCTTCAGGTTCCCTAGCCTCATCAGGATTCCTGCGTTGACTGAGATTCCTAGTTGGACCAGGAAAACTCCATTTCTTCATTTCAGCTCATTTCCTTGTCATTTATTCCAATGTACCTAGAAAATAGAAACTCAATTAAAAATGATTAAGTAAAGGAAATAACTAAGAAAAATATGGGGAAATAATTATTAAAATGTTGCATAAAAATGCTCTTATCAAAAACTGTCCATTGGATGTGCCAACTATATTATGTTAGGCTTCGGGTCCAAAATTGGGAAAAATCCGTCATCATTAGGATGTCGATCGGCTCAGTCAAACGATTAAGGTTTAGTAATCCTATTTTTGTTCTCTACAACCTTCAAAGGGCAAGGGCGTCATCGGATCGTACACTTGAGAAATCTTCCATCAGATGTGCCATGTACATTATTTTAGGCTTCGGTTCAAAAAATCGGATAAATCCGTCATCGTTAGGATGTCGATCGGCTCGGTCAAACGACTTAATTTTAATAACCCTATTTTTTTCACTACACGCTTCAAAGAGCAAGGGTAAAGCTGGATCGTGAGATTAAGATGTCATCCGTTAGATGTGCCAAATACATCATTTTAGGCTTTAGGTAAAAAATTTGGAAAATTCCATAGTAGTTATTACGTCGATCCGCTCGGTCAACCGACCAAGTTTTTTTTCTTATTTCTATTAACTCGCACTTCGAATGGCTAGACCATTCACGAGTAAAAGTTTTGGAGACAAAATATTAAAGTACACATCACGTTGAGTTTCTGAGAATTTTTATGAATTTTTGCCGACCCTAGAGCTATTTATTACAATTTTCAGAAGTTTTAGAATTAAAAAAATTATTTCTATATTATATTATTAAAAACATATCAGTTATTTATTAGAAAATAATTTTTTAGAGATGCGATCTGGGTCATACGCTCTGCAGCTTTTGACTGCACCATTAATAGAAATTTTATATATATATATATATATATATATATATATATATATATATATAGGGCCCTTCTAGTGAGGGATCCCTTTTTTTGGTCTTTTTTAGGGATAGGGCATTAGACCAACTTTTCGATCATATTTTCACATCTCAACCGTTCAGTTTTTAGGTCCTAATTTATAGATCACTTCTGCAAATTTTCAGCCAATTTGATGATCGTTAAAGCATCCAAAACTGCAATTTACCATTATAAATACGGACGGTTCCGGTTAAACAGATTTGGTCCGTTCGTGTAAATTGAAGTTTTGGATGCATTAACGATCACTGATTTGGCTGAAAATTTGCATAAGTGATCTACACATTAGGACCTAAAAAATGAACGGTTGAGATGCCGAAATATAATCAAAAAGTTTGTCAAATGCCTATCCCTATAAAAGACCAAAAAAAGAGATCCCTTATTGGAAGGGCCCTGTGTGTGTGTGTATCTCGACGTCGCCGCCATTGGCCCAGAACTTTTCCGTCTACAACAGCACCACCGCGAACGTCGACGTTGCAGGCTAGGGTTTTGTGGAGCCAAAGCACCGCCGCCGCAGATGTTTGCTTTTGTTTTATACTTTTGTTTCATTTAAGAAGGTCAAAGTTTAGTCACAGGTCTCCCCCTCGTTATTCTTATTGTTTTTCCTATTTGTACAATTTTCTACAACAGACCACTTGGCTGTAGAAAATTATTACTTCTAACAAGGCTTTTCTGGGGTAGGAAGAAGGATTTTATGTGGATGCTCGGTGCTTTGCTCTTATTAAGGTCATGAGGATTGAAAGAAATCCGAGAATTTTTGCAAGACAACTTGGGGCCTGGTGGAGAGTTAATATGGGAGAGTTAAGTTTGGACTTCCATTTAGGCTTTGGTAACTTCTGTGGTCAGGGGTTTTGTTTCTATGTCTAGGCTTTATTATGGACTAGAAGGAAGCACACTAACATGTCTAGGACTCTAGGATTTAAGCTATTCTTGTTCCACTTGGTCTGTTACTCTGTTTGTTTTCGTAGCTTTGTGTTGGTGTTTCAAGCCTTGTGTACTCGCTTTTTCTTGTTAGCAATGAAGTCTTGTTTCAATTAGAAAGATATATTGTTTATTGTTACTTTTGCAGTTTGCACGTAGAATTCTTAAACTTGCTGTTGCTTTTACCGTAGGAGAGAAAGAGACGGCCTCTAACAACAAAGTTGACAGCCAAGGCAGTTCTTGCAGCTGCTGGCTGCCATCGTGATTCAATCCTTTCATTGGCCTCTGTTAAGTTGTATCAAAGACGCTTAATATCAAGCAGTAGGGATGGGACAATCAAGGTCTGGAAGTGATCTGACATAATTAAAGACACTATTTATAATCTATTGTACATACTTGGCATGAATGCTAGTCAAGTTTGTATATTGTAGTTAAAATATAACAAAGCTTCAACAGTCGATCAGCTATTTCCTAGCCCTGGTAGATATATTATGGCTCATACCCGTACTTGGATCTAACATATAGGAATAGATGGGAAAAACCTAGCCCTGGTTTATATATTATGGCTCATACACATACTTGGATCTAACATATAGGAATAGATGGGAAAAACCTGCATCACCCAATGTACATGTCTCACTTTATACCGTCTCAATTGATAATGTAGATGTGTAAAACTTGTTAAGCACGGCATATTTTGTGCTTCCAGTTTGATGGAACCTGTTCTGGGCTCTTCGTTGCATGCAAGATAACAATTTTGAGAAGAAGAAAAAATAAATAAATAAAATAAAATAAAATCCTTCCAGGGATATCTCAAAATATTATATATATATATATATATATATATATATGTGTGTGTGTGTGTGTGTGTGTGTGTGTAATAATAATAATAGTAAACCATCCTCGTGAACCACCAAATGCTGTCGAAATTTCATGAAAATAATGGATTTCATGGAACTACCTATGACACCTCTGATATATAGAAGATCCTGCTGTGGTGTAATAATAATAATAGTAAACCATCCTCATGAACCACCAAATGCTGTCGAAATTTCATGAAAATAATGGATTTCATGGAACTACCTATGACACCTCTGATATATAGAATCCTGCTCTGTGTGTGTGTGTGTAATAATAATAATAGTAAACCATCCTCATGAACCACCAAATGCTGTCGAAATTTCATGAAAATAATGGATTTCATGGAACTACCTATGACACCTCTCTGATATATAGAATCCTGCTGTGTATTTACATATGCTAATGATTACAATTACACCCAATAATCTCATTGAGATAAAAGGCTTTTTCTTTTTCAAACTGCATCTAAATAGTTCTTTGGTATTTGACAAAGTCCCACAACCTGTTTCAATCCGGATTTAACTAGGGTACCCTGCACTTCCATATCAATACCACTGTCAACTCCTGTCCTACGGCAGCAGCTTGATCTTCTAGATTAACCAGAGTGGCGCTTTGATCTTCTACGTTTCCCCAGAAGTTTCAGCATGTTGTTAGTGACATCAGGTGGGGAGTTGTCATCTTCATCACGACTGTTGTCTGAGGTGTGAGTCAACCAGGCCAGTGCTTCTATGGCAGCATCCCTTTCGGCAAGCTGCTTATTTTTCTTGGGCTTCCCAACAAATTGCATGCCCTTGAACTCCACAAGTGCTCTGAACTCATTTGTCTTGAGGTGCTTGGTTTTGTATTTTGGAGGTGAATGTCCTGCTCTCATCAATAGAGTTTGTAGCAAACTCTTAGGATTGGTTCCATCCCTTGTGAATCTGCTGTTATCACCGGACTCCTTTGGCTTCCTGTTTTCACGGCCAAACACAAATCTTCCTTCACTTTGATCTCCAGATACCAGCTCTTGAACAGCAAGTACGAGATACTTTCCTTCCTTGTGGATATCGAGGCTTGGATCTTGAAGCTGCATCATATAGAAATGGAATATCACTCAAGCAGACCTAGAATCACTTCATTTTTGTTCGTTTAAAGTTTCAATTCTCTGCCACACTAGATCAAAACAACAAATTTTACTAAATTCAGGGCATGCTAGGAGGACACATAATGCTGGAACTGTGGAACTCAGTATACCAGAACATGGATACCAGTGAACAATAGTCATTGTTACCAGAACATGGATACCAGTGAACAATAGTCATTGTTTCCAAAGATAGCATTGCTTATTCCTTAATTGAACTGATGTATTAACGTGTATGTATCCAGTACTAAAGGCCAAGAGCACCAAAATTGGCAAGGTCTTAACTCTTGAACAAAAATTTCTAATAGTTCATTAGTCCGATAAGCATAATGATGCATGCAAAGGTAGGAAAGTCCATCTGAAAGAAAAGAAAGTTGAAATTAAAGTTCTTAAAAAATGCAAACCATTGTTTCAAAGTTTTTGTAATGACAAACTACAGAAAAGACATTGATATAAGCAGATAAAAAGAACTTCAAACAAAAGAGCCTTCTTTTAAGGTCCCCATTCATCTATGTTTATCCTTGCAAGTTCATGAAGTGCACAGCTACAGAGAAAGTAGCAGGTAACCATTCTATGACTAAACTTAGTCAGAGTAACACACCCAGAAACAACTACGTTGACCCTCAATAGATTGATCCAATATACTTCTATGATTGCAAGATTTCAGGGAAAAAATGAGCGTAACAAATCCGGATGGGTTGCGGATGATGTATGACATGTTTTTTCTCCAAGTAAAATCATATCCAAACTCACCTTCTTCTGAATAAGCTCATTAAGCTCTTCTTTAAGCTTCAAATAGCAGTCCATCAAACTAGGATCCATGAAGAAGTCAATATAGCCGTCCAACATTTTCAAATGCCCAGCCTAAGGTGAGAGAGAGAGAGAGAGAGGAGAAAAAAAAAACACAGAGGAACAAATTAAGAGAAAGAGAAGAAACGGATCACATGATCACAAACGAAATCCCTGGGATGAAAGTCATTAAAAAACAAACCTGGATACCATGGTTTAGGGCACCACCAAAAAGGATCAAAATGGAATCAGAGACACCAGTAGAATCGCGTATGAAAACTGTGTTGACCTTTACTTTTTCACCAAAGACCAGCCAAGGGTAGGGAATTGTTTGGTAACGTGCATTTACAGAATTCTGAAATTGAGACCATACAATTAATTACTTGGAACCTTAAAGGTGTTAGAAAGAGACACAGTATACACAGAACATAAAAATTAGTAGAAAATCTTTTCACATAACAATCACCTTTTATCTACGAGAATGAAATTCACACTCCCCAATTTGTAATCCAAACTCTGTTCCTTTTTTGGTTGAAATTCTTATAAAAGACAAAAAAGTTACTAAAGACAAATTTAAGTTGCTAAAAAAGAAAACATGGAGTGTGGATTGTCAAAAGGGGAGTGTGAATTTCACTCCCATTCTATTTAAATTTGTTTTTTGTTAATTTTAAAGCGATGTCTAACTGCTCAATAAACAAACTTGGAAAAATAGCAATGTCTTGGGTAAAGATTTGTGTAGGTGATAACTAGAAATCTTGGGTAAGAATTTTCATTTAGAACTCTCTTTTGAATTCAATTAACGTGAATGATATGAGGATAACCAGAAACAAATTAGAGATTATTATTTGCAATGATTGCCTATATGTATTTATACCAGCTGGGGAAGATTCCAATGTAACAGACTATACACAGTTTGAATGAGTTCCAATTTATCTGTAGATTATCAAAAACCAGCTTTGAGCAACTTACAGCATATAGTAAAACCTGGCCATCATCCATAGTTTTGAAAGACATGGATGTCTCTCGGTGCTGCAGATAAGGTGAGATGAATAGTCAAAGAACTGAGAACTAAGAGATTACTCAATGAAAGTAAATTTTCAAGTAGAGAAATCACACCACTACAGATGCTATGCCAGGGAATAGTCCGGAACATATGATTGCGCGGACCAATGACTGATTGTGACTTAGCTTGTTGTTAACGCTTGCATCTGCATCCACCAAGCCAGCGTCTCTTAAGATGTAGCTAAACTGCTTACGAAGAGAATGAATAGCTTGAAGTGTCTGGGCAGAGAGAAAATTTCTCCAGCAGTATTCATATGCTGATCCTTCTCTTTCTGCATCTTTCCATCCTTCATATGCACGAACAAGAGCCATATGATCACTATAATCTTTTGCAGAGAATCTAGATTTTGCTGTCCCCGCTAACTGAATTGTACAGAGATGCCAAGTTATGAAGACTATAGCTCACTTAGATAAACACTTCTACACATGCCAAGGAAGAAACTTTAAATGCACAAACAGATTATCATATGGAATTCTGCACTCACATCTTTTTTGTCTTGAGGCAAAAGGAATGGATCCCGGACACTTAGCCCAGACACTATTGTAAGAACAGGATCAAAGCAATGAAATACAGCACCCATAATCAGCATTTTCCCTAGTTTGGGATCTACTGGAAGCATTGACAAATATTTTCCTGATAAAGAAACAAAACGAAATAAGATCGAGAAATAAAAAATCTGAATCATTAGAAGATGATAATAGAATTTAGTTACACATTACGTAATACAACTTCATTCAGGACACAGACTAACCGAGATTTGTCAAATTTTCATTCTCATCCAATGCCCCAATCAACTTGAGAAAGCCAACAGCATTTTGAACCTGTCATAAATAGAATTGTCAATTTGTGTGTTTAAAAAAAAAATACAATGAAATACTATATACACAACTAGGAAAACGGAAATGAACAAGGCCTCTATGAGCTGTAAAAGTAAAACTGCCAAGTTATATTTCTTTGACTCAATGGAAAATTGGGTCACATAAAACAGTTCGCCAAAAGAATAAAATTGATTGCATTTGGGACCAGAAGAGTTCAGAGACAAGTAGGAGGCCTGCCTAATTTTTTTTTTTTGTTTTTTTTTTCCCTTCTATTAACAATTAAAACAACTATATACAGGAGGTGGACTCAGTCGACATTCACACAAAGAACCTACAAAAGCTCAGGGAGACTAATATACAAATTTGAAAGAATATACTCAAAGACAAGGGAAGGTAAGCCTCACTTCGCTACTGCAAGCCAATTTAGCATAATAGATGAAAAATAGTTGCTGAAGTCAGATATAATCCATTCAGACCAAAATACACCACATCCCAAATCTCGTCACCTCCCACCCCACTATACCCTAAAAGATTCTTCTGATATGATGCATCCACATAACCCAGAAAACTCACATCAATAAACACGATTCATTCTCTCACCCCATCTTCATATAAAATGCACTGATGAAAAGGCAAACAAATTTGATACAGGAGTTGTTGACCCTTAATTGTACCAATCTGCAACAACAAACCGCCCCACTGCTATCTAGCTATAAATATAAATATATATATATATATATATATATATATATATATACATATCAAAAAAACAAACAAAGGAGCTCCCCATAAAAAAACTCCCTTAAACTACTAAAAACCAACGGGAGTACTACTAAGGCAAATAGTTGAATCCCCTTTTTTCACCTGTATGTCTATAACACACACACACACACACAGTGTTCACCTACGTATGTACATATATTGCGCAACACTGTCAAAATTCTTTGTCATAAGAAAAGACATTACTAGTTTGAAAATAAACTTAAATTGCACTATTTCATTAGTTTAGCGTCCAATCAAGATTATTTGAACTAAAAGAAATTCATCGTGGAATTACTCCTTTTCCTCAAGATTTTCCTTCAACAACCACTCATCCCCAGTCTTGACCGTCAAGTTTTTGATCATACACATGTTTTTGTCTCAAGTTGATTTGTCAACCAATAAGAAACCAAAACCGAAAGAGGCCTAGCACTCAGGTAGCTGTAACAGACGTAGGTTAAGTAATAATTGCCTCCAGGTTAGGCTGCCGGAAAACCAAAGTAATAATAATTATTGGTCAAGTTCAGATCTAAATTTTTTATTTAAAGATATCCTCATTATCTTGGTCCTTTGCATTTGTCAGTAGGTGAGTGACGGAGCGTGCGTGTCCTTATTAGTAAATTTGGTAAGTGACCTTACTAATGTTTCAAGAATCCTACCATACATCCTTTTACATGCATAATAGAAATGTAAGAAAAGCATAAATGAAATACATGAGAAATAAACAACAGAATATTACAAAAATGTCGAATTCAGGCAGAATTCATCTTATGTATGACTAACGGTCCAGTTTACTTTCGAGTCTGTCAGTTCATTATGCTACTACTGTACCAGGATTCTCCCATCAGGCAAAAGGGACCACATTGTGGGTTTCCAAGAATTAATATCACAACGCAACAGTGACAGAAATCTGGGATATGCACAATATTGAATATCTATTCTGAGTTCTTCTCTTAAATTCAACTTTTGTCATTCATTACATCAACAATACGCTAATCATTCAAGACATTAATATGGGCATTGAATAGAAATTTCAAACAATACGATCAAGAAACAGCACTTACAGCAAGGGGTTCAGGCGGTTGCAGGGCAGCTGACAAGAATTCTCCTATACTACCGACCTGCAAACTTTTGATTTGCAAGCAGAGAGAATTCAAAGGAGTCCTTAGGAGTTCAGGAAGTTGGTATTCTGCAAACGCATGATACACACATTTGGGGTAAAGGTGGTAACATTCGCCTGGCTGCACCCGGCCAGCCCTTCCCCTTCTCTGCAACCAAGTACAGTACAGCAGGACATAAGTAATTCTTTTTCATATTCGCTAGATAAGGCCTAGCAAATAATTATATACAAAGGTGAAATAGAAGAAGCATAAGGGATGTCGGTAACATTCTTAAAGCAGTACAAAAAATACTAATGCTGGTTCGTCAAAACACTCGATGCCTATCAAAATACATGGGCATGAATGAAATTGTGGACAAGCAAATAGTATCAACTACACATAAGCAATCACATCCATTCACACACAAGGTACAAAACAAAGATCACATTCAGTTTGAAGTTATGTGGTTATGAGATGACTTTTCAGGCAAACTCCAAATGGAGAAAAAAAAAATGAGGAAGAGACAAAAGAATCAGTGGATTATGATGCAAAAGAATTTAGTGCTATAAATATACAGAAAACTAGTGGTAAAGTGGCCTAAGGTACAAAGACTTACTTGCCGAGCAGATGCTTGGGATATCCAAGAAGGTAGTAGACAAGGTGTATTATTCAAAGCATCATATGTGGTCTCTTTTGCTTTTCCACAATCCACCACAAAAACTACATCATTGATTGTAATGCTTGCTTCTGCCATATTAGTAGCAAGAACAATTTTACGTACATTAGGAGGCGGTCTCGCGAAAATGAGGTTCTACAGGGAAAAGAAGGCTGATGAGCAGTGATCTTTTTCTTTTCTTAATAGGAAATAGCATATCATTAATACAAGGATAAACTACATATGGGCATCTCCAACCCTTATTCCATGTCATATATGTGACTTTTTTAACTTTTGGCCATCTCTAACGTTAAAAAGGGGAGTCAAAAGCCATAAGAAATGGGCCGTAGGGAAGACTCTACCCTGGGAGCCAGGGCCTGCACATTGTGCATCTGCAGCTTATAGCAGATGCAATCACTGCCATCATACAATAAAATTCTAAAATAATAAATTGGAGATTACTTTCTCGCCCAGTTCCTGGGCAGTTAAAGTGCTCCTTGGTGAATAGGATCCAAGTAGATAACAACAACTCAAAAATAAATGGCACCAACCAAATGGTGGAACAAATTTTTTCCATATTGAAGGATGAAACATAAATGGCTCCAGAAGGCATAGCAGCCAGGTGGTGTGCGTTGATTTGTGCATTAAATATGGGTGGCACTGAGAAACTGATGAACTGGGTCTCACTTGGTGCTGAGTTTGTGTTGTAGCGGCACTCCAATAGCCATAAAATCTATTGTCAGGATTAAAGAAATTGGAAATGACCAGTCTTGATTAAATTTAATCCAATGTCAAAAAAAAGAAACATATAACTAAGATTTACTGCCGCAGTTAATCCTGAATACCAACCAGACAGTTGATAAAACTTGCATATATTTATTCAAAAATATATAGAAAAAAAATACCCAAAAAAAAATATATATCTGATGATTATAATCTATATTGGATTATTTGAAACCTAGTTGTTTATAAATTATTAAATGATATTAGTATTTAGAATAACTGAGCGAAAAAAATCTGAAATAGCACCTCATTGTTGGAAAAGAAAATCCTATAATTTGTGAAGAGCTGTAGGGGCTAAAAACTGGTTTAGCGCCCCCTAAATGACACTGATTGGAGATGCCCTAACAGAGTGGACAAATCCACAAGGAAACACAAACCACGTGAGAAACAGCCAAGAAAAAACAAGTGCTGAGCACCATCACTTGTGATTATTAAACAAATTATAAACAAATTGTTAAACATGTTGAAGTTTATGCTGCAGGTCAATCAATAAAGTGAGTAAACTCTTTGTTTTGCTAAGAAGGAAAAGGTGGCACATTTTTATGGAAACCATTAGCTTGAGTGGGAGAGAGAATTTTTTTTTTTTTTTTTTTTGTGGTTGTTTTATTTCTTTTTCAATAACAAAACTTCAGTGCTAACAAAAACGAGAGACTACACAGCAGTGGACAAGAACTCATAATAAAGATACCTCAGGGATCATCAAAGCTTCACACAACAAACAAATTTGAGAAAAACAAGCAAACCACCTAATACAAAACCTTAATTCCTATACATTAGTGAGGTGATCCTGCCAAAATGGAGTCCCTGAATCAGAAGTGACTGATGCCCAAAGGAAACTCAGAAATCAGAATTCTGAGTTTCTTTTTCCTTTTTTTTTTTTTTTTTTTTTTTGGTATTTAACCATAACCACTTGTCCACTTCTAACATCACAAGATAATCCTAGGTACAAATTGTACTCTTTTACACCATGTAACAGCCAAACATGTGCAGCTAAAGCACTTCTTTTAGATAACTTTTTCCATTTTCAAGCATGTTGATAGCCTTGAACACATTTACGCCATGATATCCTGAAGCTTCATGAGATGCTGATGTAAAGGCAGATATTGAAATAAACTAACCTGTTCAGACGTGGTCATTGACCCATGGCATGTGATAAGCAAAACCCTGTTAGGATCACCTAAAAGAGGATGGGCTTTAAGTTGATCCCTCAAACAGCTGATATCCTCCCACCCAGTCATGAATACTAAGACAGCACCTGGCCGTTCCTTCCGACATATATGACATAAAACTGCTTCAATAAGATTAAATCCTATGCAATCAGCCGTCCAACATGATAATGAATCGCGTGCTCTGGGGCTATAATTCTCAAAACTCGATTTACTAAGAGCATCCTGTGTAAAAGTCATAAAATAGGTGAGACCAAACTAACTTCATGCATAGCATCAAAATTACACATGCAGCCTTTTGTTTTCCCACAATTCATAATATGTTGCAGAACATAACAACAAAAAGAAAAATATTGGAATTTTGAGTTTGTTCTGCTTATCTTAACAATATATGGGACAATCTGAAAGAGTAAATAATACAATATATTGTAAATGACAAATAAGGTACTGTATGTAACTTTTTTCCGGCATCCACATTTTTTTTTTTTTTTAATAAAGGGCTGGTGCGGCTGCCCTCAAGCCTTGATTAATGAAACTACTGAATACAAGGGGGGGACGGGGGGACATTGAGCCTAAACCCCTGATTACAATAAGCACCTACAGTATACCCCGAAATAATATCAGGAATCTCTACAAAAACCATGTTATCTAACAAGCACCAACTAGCAAAGAGTGCTCTACTAGCTACTCCATTTGCTTTGACATAACGGAAAGATAACTCGATATGTAACCTGATTACAACATAGCATTATTACCAATTGCACAGCTTTCCTACTATCTTGCCACCGGAGGATAAATCCGACGACACTTAGCTTCACCCTACCGCTAGGCGGCATCCACATTTCTTTCTTAGTAAGCTAAGTACTACAAACATTGCTGTATCTGAAACCATGTTTAAAACAAAAAACATACTTCAATAATATATACTACTGTTAATTCCAACAATATGAAATCCTCCAACGTGTTCCCACACCAACCCTGAAGATTCATTGGGTTCAGTGTGCCAGAGCATTAGATATGATGGTCATATTTCTTTTTGTAGGAAACATATAAGAATACCAAATAATAACAAAATACCAGGAAAAAAAGGCACAAAACGCAAAGATTAATTCAGAAAGAACGCATTCTATGCTAGAGTTCATCTGCCAAATCCCAGTATAATCCTAATATATTCTGCTCCATTCAAATGACCAAAAAACTGCCTACAGCAAGCAACCACCCTATGGTTTTAGCTTTCTTTCCCCAAAACCTGGAAACCAACGGCTCAGAACAAATAAAAGGCCTTCTCTTTTGAACATGACCACCAGTGTTGACCCTCCAAAGAGCCACCAACCAAGCCAAAATTATTTAGTTTTTTTACGGAAAGCCGAAGGTAGAAATGGAGAACGCTAGGTTTCATGTTCTTATACGCAACAGATGAAAATGAATATCCACAAACACATTAAAACCCAATCAAGAAGTTAATCAATTCTTTGACTTTATGCAAAATATGCCCAGCTCAAAGCTAAGCAATTGATTCAATCCCAAAGTATAATTAACTCCTCGCAACCAAAGAAACTCTAATTCCTTCGCAGCCATACGCTCGACATAAAAGCCAACACCCCGGATGTACAAAGTGTAACCTCCTTGTTTTCCCCACCAACAAAAATATTTTGCAAGAAAGAGTAGCAATTTTGAGAATAAACCACCACAACAAACGCCTCCAATAATTGAGAACATCTTTAACAATGTAAAATATATGATCCACATTCCACCCCCATTTTATGCAAAATACACCAACAGAGGTGACATATCAGTAGATTTCCATGAATCAACGATCAAATGAGTAGGAGCACTTCAGTCTCAAATCAACTTTAAGGCCCTATTTTCCAAGTAATGACCATTTTCTTTTTAACAATTTTCAAAAGCTAACCTAACTTTCTCCTTCAGTTTCTGCACAAGATGGCAACTGATTCGATAATCCTTCTTCACCACTCGTAAGGAAATCTCTTACCAATTTTTTATATAACCGTAGCTACCCTAATTGGGATTCTCATGAAGAGACAAAGTAAGAATGCTACTGAAAACTGACAGAATGAGGAACCTCCACCCCATGGAAAGACAATCTTTCCTCTGCCCATTTGACCTTTTCACCTTTTTTCTATTATCAGATTCCCAAAAAGATATTGTTGAAGACAATGCAGAATGGAGTTTCAAAATTAGCAAGAAAAGAGAATGAACATATAAGGAAAAGAAAAGCAAAAAGAAAAAAGTAGCAAGAAAGTTAACCCATCACTAAATGATCATTGAAATTCCACAAGATCTTCCAATGGCACTAATGCAAATCAACCTAACTCATGATACTGTTCCAAAATAGCATCATACCTCAACTAGAGCAGTGATCTGATTTTTCCTTTTCCGAGGCGCTAACTGCTTCTGCGTTTTCCACAGTTTGTCTTGGCCATAGTCATCAATTTGGTTGAAAGAAGTCAGCTTATACCCAGTCATTTCCAGTACATCTTCCAAAAAGTGTGCTTTCACTGGATATGTGAAACCCTGAATAGCATACAAATAAATTTTTAGAAGAGTGAAAAGCTTCCACGACAAAATCTTTACATTACTTGATAGAATAGTAAAAGGAATATAATGATAATGAATGGTACAACATAGAACCCAAATTATTTTCCAAAATGAAATTAAAAACATCTATCGGTAAATTTTTTTTTTTGAGAAGAAACAACTTTTTATTGAAAAAGCAAAAATCGAGTTACAGGGAGACGGACAAGGAGTCCACTTTAAAAATCTAAAGAGGGCAGCTAGGGCTATAGGCCTAGCATCTCGTCTAATAATACTAATCAATGCTTAGGGGCTTATACTACAGCTGCTTGCCAGTTAAGAATAATGGAAGAAAGATTATAATCCTTGAATTCCTTAGAAATAGAAACCCATAAGGATGCCCAGAACCTGACTCTCTCCCACAGGTCTTCCCTCTCCACCCCTCCATAGTTTTCAAATAATCTTTTATTTCTTTCCATCCAGACCACCCAAACTACAGCTAGCACCCCACAACCCCGAAGGGTTCCTGGCCTTTTTCCCTTTAGCAAAAGCTATAGGGTTTTCTCTTAGCAAGTCGCTTCTCTCTAATGGAGTTTTCCAGTCCATTCTTGCCTCCCTAAATAATTTTTCCATAAGAAATTAGCCACTTCACAATGCACGAAGACATGATCAGCCCCTTGAGCTTTGCATAAAACGCACCAGTGACGGGAAAAACAACTTCCTGGTCTTCTCCTTTGAAGAACATCTATCGGTAAATTGCTTTCACATCAACTCTCAGGTTGCCTCAGTTATTGAAACACATCACACTTGTCATACTTACTGATAAATAGCTATCACTCTACTGTTTTTTTTTTTTTTTTTTTTGTGGGGAGGAATTCACTATTTCAATTTACTTGCAGCAAATTTCTTGGACTTTTCTTATGCAGTTTATAACACATATTCTAATGCACTATGACTTCCACAGCATAACATTTACAATCAGTTAAAATAACATTGCATAGATTAAAACTACTCTTTATCTCCACATCTAGCTCTCTAATATTGATATCCCCATTTCTAATCCGAAGTAAGGAAACTAATTAAAGTGATATAAATTCATATGGCTGATACAATCTCCAGACACTAGATACCCCTGAAAAAAAACTCAGATTTAACTAACCGGAATGTGAATTGTTGGTGCTCCTCCAAAAAAATTTGAAAATAGCTCCGCATTCAGAGTGGCACTCATCAAAACCAATCTTAGATCCCGACGGCGTGGAAGCAGATCTTTCAATACAATCAACAAGAAGTCTGCAACAAAAAGTTGTGCAAAGTGAAAAGTAAAATTATGATGCGGTTTTTCTGCAGAATTAAACATTTAAATAGACATGTAAAGAAGTGCACCTTCATTCATGCCTCGTTCATGAATTTCATCAACAAAAACATGTGTTACACCACTCAAGTTCCGATCACTCAACAGACGGCGAAGTAGAATACCACTGGTACAGAAAAGGAGATGCGTATTTTTTCCTTTCATTCCCTCTAATCGAACTTTATAGCCCACCTACCAAAAAATATCTGTTGTGGTATAGCAGAAGAATAAAGAAGTTTTCAATTTGAAAAGTCTGCATCTTTTTTTTTTTTTTAATAACGTAAACAGAATCATGGTGCTTGTGTGTGCTTGCATCTATGTATAGGGTGACAAGGCTCACTGTTTCACCAAGAGGCTCTCCCCTCTCTGCAGACACTCTTTCAGCAACAGCCATAGCAGATATTCTTCGAGGTTGTGTACAGATAATGCTACAGAATGCTCCACGGCCAGATTCTATCTCTGACTCTAGTATATATTGAGGAAGCTGAGTGGTCTTACCACATCCAGTCTCCCCAGATATCACTACTACCTATCAACATAAAAAATTTGTGGGAATGATAGTGGAGATATACAACAAATAATATTGTACAGAAGAAACAAGAATAAAAGTAAGGAAATGGACTCTCTTTGGGACAGTAGATATTTGCAGTCTGTGGGCTTCATTGTCTATGCACTTTAAGGAAATTCCACTTAAATTGGATTTATCCGGATAAGGTGGATTATGATTTCATTGCAATGTTTCTTGAAATTCATGTTTTAAAGTAAAATATACATCCAGAATATGTGTAATTATCAAAGAACACAATCATGATCTTCTATGATAACTTTATGGCTGTTTTTC
The DNA here is from genome assembly GCF_002994745.2 of Rosa chinensis. Classification (NCBI taxonomy): domain Eukaryota; kingdom Viridiplantae; phylum Streptophyta; class Magnoliopsida; order Rosales; family Rosaceae; genus Rosa; species Rosa chinensis. Next base: position 27,112,179 of record NC_037091.1, on the reverse strand, counting down.
AATGTGATTTCTCTATTTAAAAAATCTTTACGTATACAATAATATAATAAAATACAAAAATTTGCTAATGTTAGTGCTGTAACTCCTTCTATGTACACTCATGAGGTGAATTTGCATTTATTTTTAGACACTAATGCCTGAATGTAGTATACATTTCATAGATACGAGCCAAAATATCATATAAAGTTGCTGCTAAATTTTCAAACCAAGAAGAAATTTGCTACTATCCACTAGTAAATAACAAGAGCTAAGTAATAATTTTAATTCATTTATGAGCAGTACCAACACCAAGTCTGTGCCTTAAACTAAGCCAAAAGATAAAAGATAAAGGAATGAACAAACACATGGTTAGATGATAATGAAGCTACAGGTCTGATGTTAAACCTGATTTTGTGCTATTGCTTGCAGCAACCTCTGATTCTCTTTGAAAGATGGTAGTGATTTCCGGAACTCTAGCATCTTTTTACCTTCAGGTGATTCCTTTTAACAAAACAACATAGTTGTAAAGAGAGCAGAAACATTAGCATAGTATTGGTTTTACTTTCTATTTTATCACAGATAATCAAAGGCATCTTAGGCAGTACAGAAATACAGAGCTAGCTGGAGCTGCTTAGCCTGAACTTATTAAAAATTTCAAGTAACGACACTAGTTATATTACTATGTTGTTGTACAAATTGTCTAGAGGGTTATCAGGCAACTCCATCTATGCCAATTCTAGGCGGCAAGGGTAGCTTATGGAGCAGGAGGCATCAGTAACGTGGCTTATAGAAGAGGTGATCATGCGCTCATGCTTATAGAAACAGTAGGCATTCCCTGTATTATTTTTATTCTTTTTAATTCCATTTTTTGAGTTAAAAACCAAAGAAAAAAAATGATGATACAAACAGAACAAAAGATTGCAGCTATGTTTTATGATGTGCTGCGCATGAAATGTGTGCATTAAATAATATAGGGAAAAGACAAAAGCAAGGCAAACACACCTGCCAAGCTCTTTGCATATTACGCATGCGCAAACTCCTACGCTGAAGAACCTTCTCCATTACAGACCCATCAAGAAGAGAATCTGCATTCTCATCAGGCTTATCATTTTCAACCTGACCGAAGTGCTCACTGTCACCACCTGAATTGGCTGATACGTTGCGGAAACTTAGCAGGACACGATCAAGGTGTTCTTGCAGTAAACCCTCTACCCTCCTTTGCAAGCCAAGAGGGATAACCACCTGGACAAAAACAAGTCTGTCATAAAGCACTTGGAGATGAATTGCGGAAGAAGACAATAAATAAATACCTCTCTTTGTGGGCGCTTATCATCCAAATCGGGGCGGTAGTTTGGAAGAGGAACCTTGCTGGCAACCACCACTTTGCCATATATTTCAGTGTAAAGTCCCATCCGTTTGGCGAGGTTAGATATTTGCTCGTAGTCTCTCCTATCCCTTTTATCTCTGGAAACAATCTCTTGGTCCTTGTCACTGCGCAGCAGCAGGCTCAGTTTCCATTTCCACTCGTCAATGTTGGCCACGGAAGATGAAGCCTGCAAAATCAACCACAAGTCGTTATTCAGTGTTTCAATCCTAGACAGACATTTGAAAGAGAAAGCAGTGACCTACCTTTTGGCTTTCGAAATCGCACTCATACTCGTCGTCGGAGAACTGCTCCGCAGCGTAGCCGGAAAATCCGCGCTTCGAAATCGAAATGGGAGAAGAAGAAGAAGAGTGTGGTTGTGATTGTGGTTGGAGTACAACTAGACAGAATTTGAGGTGGTGAGAACGAAAACAAGCATTGTTGGAAGAGGCTACTGATTTGACAAGGAGAGACGCCGCCGCTCTCATCGTTCTCTTTCTAAAACATATTATGGCCACCAGTTCCACCTTATTATTTCACTTCTTTATTCCAAGGCCCAAAGGGGGGTTATTCTGTTTAACCAAACACACCAAATTAAACATAGTGGTTCTGCCCTTTCAATAATCCAGGCCAATTTGCAACATTACCCGTTCAAAATTCATTCATGCAATCAATCAATTTCTGATTGCTTTTCATCAAAAGCGAAATTGGCAAAGTTCTCTGTGTTTTCCAAAAGCAAGAGAAAATTGAAAACATAAATTAAAATTAGAGAATCTCGATATGCATAGTTCTTAGCTCATAGGGAAAAACTCACAAACATTACCTGAACTTCAAGCCACTAATAACTTTCATACTTCAAGTTCAAAAAATATCAGATTGGTACCTGAACTTTTGACCCCGACCCAATATCAGTATCTAGGAACAGTAAAATCGTTAACAGAGTTCATTTTTGAAGGGTAAATCTGTCATTTCATTGTTCATCATCTCCAAAACTCTCCCCGCTCTCTCTACAAACCCAGATTTTTCATTATCTTCTTCATACCTCACACACACAAACCCAAATCAACCAAAGGAGAGGTGAGAGGTGAGAGATGAGAGGAGTTGGTGGTGGATGAGACGGTGGCTATTGAAGAAGTGAAAGGTTGGTTGATAGTGGTGATGAGGTATGAAGAAGAAGAATAAGAAGAAATCTGGTATTGCAGAGAGAGGATAGTTTTGGAGATGATGAACAGTGAAATGACAGATTTACCCTTCAAAAATTAACCCCGTTAACGATTTTACTGTTCCCAGGTAATGATATTGGGTCAGGGTCAGAAGTTTAGGTACCAATCTGATATTTTTTGAACTTGAGGTACGAAAGTTATTAGTGGCTTGAAGTTCAGGTACTGTTTGTGAGATTTTCCATAGCTTATAATTTGACATTATCAGGATTAATTAAGCCGATAAGGTTTAAGGTTAATATTTTTTTTTTAACCCATAGAATACCCCTCCTTTTATATAACTATACGGTAACTAGATTAAATAAAAGAAGGGCAAAATTGTACCTATGCAGCGGAAAAGAAGAGGATAAACACGGTTACTCCCACGTTCGGTTGAAGTTGAACACCAAAGAAACCCGAACTGATTGCAGTTATTATCCTCCCTACCTCATCTAGGAACAAAACATGATTATCAGTATCAATTGTTTGGAGAGAAGATAATATCAAAATCAACTCAAAGATTGCAGATTCACCTAATTGTCATTGGGTAATTTTGAGATTTTGTTTTCTAGTGATTTGGGTGTTTCATGAGGTCTCCTTGATTTATGTAGGTCTCTGTAAAGAAATAAGATGGTTGTCATTTGGATGATTTTAGTTGCACTAAAAAGGAACCGGGTCAGTGAAGAAGGAACATAGACACATGTGTGTTTATTGCTTTGACAACTGTCGAAGGCGTCGTCACCTTGACCCAAGACGATGACGGCACTTTCATCTTGCCTTCCTCATCAGTTACTTCCTAAATGTTTAATTGCGTAGCGGAATTGAATTGATATTGCAACTGTGTTTTTGTATTGGGTTTCTTACATGGGCTGTTGAAATTGGTTTTTGTTACAATAGCTTATGCCCTATGTTGGGTTTCAGTTCATTCTGATAATATTGATGCCTATTATTAGACTAAGAAAATTGAAATGTGATAGGGTGAGGCTATTGTCACCCTATAATTTTCTTTGTTCACCCTACTTACTTATTACACCCTACATTTTAATTTCAATTATTAGATTTACTTATCCAACCCATTTCTCTTTCCAGAAATATCCTCTATCATATGACATATCAAATTAAAAAAGAAATTTTGTTTAACAAAAATTTCTCATTTAATTTATATCAATTAAAAAGACGTCCTAAAATATATTAAAGTTTCCTAATAAAATCATAATTTGATTTACTTCCATTTTTTTATTTTTTCCATTCAGTTTCAATGTTCGTTTATTTCAAAAAAATAGTAAGTGCTACTATGAGCAATGAAAAAAAGATTGATTTTTTTTTTCGTGTTTTAAATTTTTACTTTCGGTGTTTATAAAGGTATTATAAAGATTTTAATGAAGTTAACACTAATGATTTTGTGAATTGAATAACGAATTAACGATGAGGCTAGGACGCAACAAAAAGAAAAAAAAGAAAATTGTAATAAATTGAAATTTGGATGGAGAAGATGAAGATTAATGTTATTAGAAGAGAAATTAAGTAGTTTTGTATTTAATTAGTTATGTATTTAGTTTTCCTTAAAGATTTAAATTTTAGAAAATTAGTGTACTTATTAGTCAGCATTTGGATAATATAGTCTTTCAATAATTCAAATATTTATAGGGTGAACAAAGAAAATGGTAGGGAGGCAATAGCCGCACCCAATGTGATATCATGATGGAATTTTTGATCCTGCGTTGTTCAACTGAGGTTAATTGGATGTATAACTTCATTTCTTTGACAATCTCAAACCGGGATGGTCAACTATTCCAAAATTGAATGTATTTGATATAGTGGAATGCCTTGTTAATCCTTCCTTCAATTATGAGTGAGTGCATGATTGTGTGTTTTTAGAGACTTTTTGGTGGTGGAGTTCTCCTCTGCAGGTTGATTCGGAGAGAGAGAAGAAGATAAGAAAGAAGAGAGAGAGAGAGAGAGAGAGAGTATTGCGCGCTTACAGAAAAAAATAATGAATAAAACATGAAATGACGAAATTACCTTTCAATATATGCCACCTGTCTGACTCCATAACGGAGTTAACGGATCCAGGTACTTACGTTGGATGGGGGACTGAACATCAGGTACCAATCTGAAATTTTTTTAGTTGAGATACCAAAGTTACTAATGGATAAAAAGTCGAGTATGGTTCGCATTATTTTTCCTTTTCAAGTAGTCTCACAATTTTTCCTATTTTACCCTTTCTTTTGTCCATCTTTTTTTTTTTTTGAAGGGAAGACGACAAACTATATTAAGTGAAACTAAGGAGTACATGGAGCGATGCAAAAGCATCGAAATAAAATAAAAAAAGCATCGAAAAAAAAAAAAAAAAAGCATAACAAGATGCACAAACGCATCTATAATGAAGAAAGAATAATAAAAGATAACAAGATGCATAGATACATCTGAAATGGAAGGTAACCATGATGTGACTTGATGCCGAACGACATCGCTGCACTGCATATGTCACGAAAGCAGTGTAAATGTAATAGTAACCGTAACCGGTGATATGATCACCAAGGAGAGGTGATTCGCTCACTAAGAGTTCGAAAGTAACCAAGGGTGTCAAAAACTCAAAAATTAGCAAATGAACTCCTAAGAACCAGAACCAATACCAAATCAAAAATAGCAGCTGTCTCGGATCTAAGATCCGGATTTGAGTGTTTCCTGGATCCCAAATCCGGATCCAATTCTGGCCTGAAGCAATGAGGTATGACAAAGCCGGCTTGACACAAATATAGGCCCAAATAGATCTACTATGGGCACCTAGGCAGTTGGACACACTCACTCCAACCCAACTCTGGACACCCGAAATGCAGGGCACCCCTCTTGAGATGCACCGCCATGACGCCGAGCCGCACTGCACCACCGCTGCCATCCCCTGACCAAGACCGGACTGAGGATCCCCTTGCAACCAAAGGGCCCAAGTACGACGCCTCCATCCTTCACCCGAAAGGGCCGATCTCTTTATCGATACCCATGAAAGCTAGGATTGCCACTGACGTAGAGAAAACGAAATCAGTTTCTCTAACCATGGCCGGATTTCAGCAACAACCCGGAGCCGATTTGCTATAGCCGAAGGAAGTCTGATCGTACCTCTTACCGGAAGCCTCCACTTGGTAGATCCCTGGATCCCACATCTGGTTTGGATCCACCAAACCACGGCACCGCCATCCGTCACCATCTCTAAAGGGGGTGGCACAAGCACGAGGAAAACCCGAAGAGGGAGGATCCCACTGACAAACCAATGAGATGAGGATGCAGCAACCGGATGGTTGGAAGGGAGAGGTACACGAGTCCAGAGAACTCGCCAGGCAATGACCGCGAACACCATTGACGCAAGCCAAAGAAAACGGACGGCAAAACCCTAGGTTTAATTTTGTTTTTTTCTTTTGACCACCTTTTGTGGTTAATGACAATTTTTCTTGTTTTACCAATTTTTGATAAAAATGTTTCTCTGTTGCATAAATCATGGACATAATAAGTAGTTCAATAAACTATTCTCCTTAAAAATTAGCTTAAATCTTTCCACACAGAAAAAGAAGGAAAAAAATGTGAACTGTACCCGAACTTCTTTCCATTAGTAACTTTAGTACCTCAACTTAAAAAAATGTTAGATTGGTACCTAAGGTTCACTTCCTAACCCAACATAAGTACCTGAATCCCATTTTGCCATTACGTCGTTTGCCACTTGGCAATTTTTGAGGGGTATTTCTGTCCCTCCACTGGAAGAAGATATTCTCCCTCTCTCTCTCTCTCTCTCTCTCTCTCTCTCTCTCTCTCTCTCTCTCTCTCTCTCTCTCTCTCTCTCTCTCTCGTCGCATTTTACTAATCTCTAAACTCAAATCAACTGGTTTCTCTATCGGATATTCCATCATAGGTGTGCTAATCTTAACCTTGTTGTTCTTCGTTACTCTCGCTTTGCTTCATTTTCATGTATGTATACCTCTACTTGTGCATGTACAGGGCTTCCAGCATAATACAAACAAGGCTTCCACTCGAACCTAGAATTCGGGTCTTCTAAGCAAACATTACTGACGGAGCAGCTCCTACGATGAAGATGAAAGAAGAACATGAAAGAAATCCTAACTGAAATGGGATTCAGGAATCCAGAATATGCAATTTCAATTGAACCGGATAATCAAAATATACAATTATATACCTAACAATGCGGAAAATCAATCAATTGCTCATATTTGCGATTAAACCTTCAAGAACGTGTGGGATCAAAGCACTAACGAAACCAAGAACTCACCTTTCGAATCAATCTAACCAGAATTGATATTAGGATCATATCTGAAGCCATATTGGAAAATCAAAACCCTAATTTGGGTTCCAAAAGAGCATGGGTTTGTTACGATTTATGCTTTTGAGAAAATGGGGTTGGAGATTATGGCGAAGGCTCCACGGTAGATATGTAGAGGGAAGAGAGAGACTGATGTCCTTGCTTGGAAGCGAAGGATGGCTCGGCAGCGGCCCCGGACAAGGCTCGCACCCAAATAGGAAGCGTTTGATGTCATTGAGGTGAGTAAGGGTCATCATAGGCTAGGATAGGGCTGGCCCTACCCTAAATTTTAGGGCTTAGGGTGGGGCCGAGCCGGGCCTAGTCAAAGTCAACAAAATTTAGGGCCGGGTAGGGTCGGGCCGGGGCTTAAATATGCTAACCCTTACTAGCCCGAAAAGCTCGATTCGTTAGGGCCGAAAGGGCCGGCCTTCCGAATAGGGCTAAAAAGGGCCTTATTTTGTATAACCAAAAAAAAAAAAAATACATTGTATTTTTTTCCTCAAAATGTAGCTAAATGATTATATAGGTAATACAAGACTCATTGTTTTGTTGATCATATTTAACACACACACACACACACACATATAGAAATTAACTTATAACATTTATTAATTTAGTTAAGGTGGTTATATTCAATTAACTATATCTCTAAATCTATCAATATTAATTGTTGTGTAACAAGGAAAATAATAGTTAAAGAAAACAAAGCCTATGTAATAGAAAATAATAAAAATAATATATAAATTTTAGGGTAGGGCAGGGTTGGGCTTCGGTCCTACGGATCGGGGGGTTTAGGGCGGGCTTAGGGTCGAAGGGCTAAATGATGAGGCCTAGAGGTGAGGAATGGTGAGATGGATGGCCAGGAAATTTCTGGGTGCCCAGAGCAAATTTGGACAAGATAGTGAAGGAAAAAAAAAAACAAATAACATTAGAGACTCAAATTACCCATTTACCCTTTATTATATGTCAGTTAACTAACTCCGTAACGGCCAACAGTGTTTCAAGTACTAATGTTTCCTAATGTTGGATTGGGGTCCAAACTTCAGGTACCAAAATAATATTTTTTGAAGTTGAGGTACCAAAATTATTAATGGGTTAAATGTCAGATATTGTATGCATTTTTTTTTCTAAAAAAGAAAAAGAAAAATAAGCTAATTTCTACAACGTGTTTAGTAAATGGAAATCAATCTTTGTTAAAAAAAAAAAAATAGAAAAAAAAAATTAATAAAAAAAAAATTGGAGGTGACGGCGTCGTATTTCGACGGATAAGATTCTCTTGTTTATAATGAAAACAGAAAAACCCGTTGTAACCAGCAGCAGCAGCCATGGCGTCGTTGACGACGATGATAACAGTTCCGTCGAATTTCCCCTCCCTTGGACTTCCCATGGTATTTTTACCAGACTCCCAACTTTGCTTAAACTTCAACCGTTCACCTTCCAATTTCATATGCATTTCTTGTCTACTACAAATGTGTGATTCAATTGAGACGTTTTCGATTTCTTGCAGCACTTTTCTGTGAGAAAACACTGCACTTGTGTCGGTGCTTATCAAAATGCCGCCACAAAAATGGGGTCATATAGCTCTCAACATAATCTTTTCACTCGGTAAACTTTTCATACCCCCCTTTTCTAAACTTTACCTTGCAGCTTTCTTAAAGACGGACTGAGAGTTCGTACTTTGAATGCAGCAATGATAATAGTAAAAGTAATAAACTGATGTAGACGCCTTTCTGCTACTGCAAAGCTAACTGGGTTTTCTTCCTTTAACAACAACAAAGAAACAAAAAAAGAGGAGACAGAGAAACGAATTATACATGTTAATGTGGTTGTTTTCTCTGTTTTAGTGTGCATGAGATTGGTATTGCACGCTTATCCAGGCCGATATTCGCAGCCGGTTCAGGTCTGTTTATTTCTGTTAATTGTACTTTATACAAAGCCTTTAAAGTTTCCTCTCTTTCTGTTTGCTCCTGTTGTTCTCTGGTGTTCACAATTGTTAATTTGGTGTGGCAGGTCTAGAGGCATCCATTGCGGAAGAAAATGTGATAAAGTTGAAAACCACAAAGATTGTTGTCGAGTCCCAAGATGAGAATAGCATACAAGTGAGTTTGCACTGAAATCTTTAACCAGTACTTGCATTATGACCTTGAGTTAAGCCTTATGATGATAATTTGAAGTTGTTCATGAAGGCTTCCTAGGAACATCTGTCTTGTTGGTCTAGGTAAACAGAAACAGTATTCAAGTATCCAGAGAATCAGATTGAATTCTTGAAACAAGCATTATAAAGACTCTAATCAGGGCTGCAAATAAGTTCTCCTTTTCATCAAAATAATTGCCTGGTTCATTTTTATTATGTTCAGAGTGGGTTAGAGTTTTTTTTTTTTTTCATTTTTATTAATTGTTTGATTGTGTTGTGCCATTCAATTTCATTATTTATTGGGATTCTAATTGTATCTGCACTATCTTAAAAGGAGTTATGTCTGTGTTTTGCATTTACTCTGTCAGGGCTTGGGACCTTATATTGCCAGTTGTTATGATGTCCAAATGCTAGGTTAGAGTGGACGTGGCTGGGGATGAAACGCAAAAAGTTTTTGATCAGGTTTTGACAAATTTGGCACGCACAGCTCCACCAGTTCCAGGATTTCGCAGACAAAAAGGAGGTAATACAATCATGCCCCCTGCTATCATTGTTCAATTGATAGTAACCTTCTTATCCTGATGGCTCACACTTCTGGATGACTTCTACAATGGGCTCGTCTCTGTCAGTCTATGGCTCTATGCATACCCAATAAAATCTTGCAGTTGTGCAAAAATCTTTTAAGAGTAACCATCCCTTCAAAGTTGGCTATACCGTGATATTAAAAAATTCTGCTAAGGTTCTGCTCAATTTTGATATGCGTAGTACGCATTATTAACTCCAATGCATCCGGGTTTAACTCATCCATTTCTATCCGATAATGTTTCTCTTTTCTTCTTTTTCTCACAACTCTGTATGTTGGCAACTTTTAAAATTGCCAGCAGTATTAACTAAATTTTCTTTTTTCATGTGCTTTGGAGCTACTTCAGGAAAAACATCAAAGGTCAGTAGCTTTGCCCTCAGTCCATACATTGGATATTAGCATTTGATGTCTCCTCTGCATTTACTTGCTCTATGTAGTCTGCATACAATAGGTCTAATAGGATGCCATTCCTACCCTTCCAATGTATGTGTTTGATTTGTTCAAACTTTTGGTTAAAACATGTATTTCATGCAAATGGCATTATTTCTCCAGAGTATAAGTAGGCTGAACCATTCAGCTCTTATTCTATAATTGAATTTGATACCAAGGCTGTTTGTGCATCCTCCACAAGTTGAATGGGACTGTAATTGTCCAATTCAGTAGTTTAGATTTGATAAATTATTCCACTGTTCTTAGTTTGACATAGTCTCTACTCTAGCGCCATAATGAGGTGGCCATAGAGAAACTGATTTTTATTCCTTTGTATCAAACTAAGCTCTTTCCCAAAAAAAAAAAAAAAAGGAAGAACCTTATCCAAATTTCCATTTTCAGCACCTTATTTCAAAGTCCTATATCACCTTATTTTGGTATTATCATAACTTCAAAGAGAGAAAACAGTTTCATATAGTCTATCCTAATCATTTGAAACAAATTGCTTTAGTTGCACGGGAGCCTCCCCAATGAGAACCTTAGAATGAGAACTCAGTAGACTTTTATATGATCATTGGGTGAAAATTTTAAATTGCAGCTGATATTTTAAATTTTTACCCATGAAACCATGTTGATTTGAAAGTACATATTGAGTCTTTATTTAGAGGGACACCTACCTTCTTTTTTTTTTGGGTGAATCATAGATGCACCCTTTGTTGTACAAAGGCTGTTCCTTTTCTCAAATTATACTATTTTCATGTTGAAATGCAAACCTTTTTATAATGGCATGTTATCTAAGGGTTACACACTTAAAGATAAAGTGTCCAAATCTTCATGTTTACAAGCAAGGTTAGAGAATCCAACACCACTAACATTCCACATTGGGCAGAATCTATAAAATCATGAACTTGAGTTGCTTGGCTGTTTATGATTGATAAATAGACCTAGCAACATGTTAAAGTCTTTCATTTTGATTGGTGATATTGTTTCGCAGCGGTTGTGCAATTAAATTTTTTTCTGTAAGTTTATTTTCTGTGATCGTGTTCTTTGGTCACTAACCGGCAACTTCTGTCAGGTTCCAAAAAGCTTTCTCTTGGATATACTTGGTAAAGAGCGTGTCACAAAGTTTGTCATACAAGAATTAGTAAGCTCTGCTATGGCTGATTATGTAAAGCAGGCAAGTCAACATCAACTTCTTCTATATGTGTCTTTCTTTTAAAATTGTGCGACCTTTAAGAACCCAGGTCCAATTTTCAGGAAAATCTGACTGTGAAGGAAAACAAGATCAACACCACCCAATCGGCAGAAGAACTCCAATCGTTGTTCACTCCGGGGAATGAATTTGCATTTAATGCTATAGTTGAACTTGAAAAGTCAGAAATTGAAAAGCCAACCTGAATCTCTCATGGGATTGTTAAGCAGGCCCAGTAAAAAAAAAATGTGAAAGAAACTGCAGAAAACTTTTTCCGAGTGCTTAATCGGAATGTTCTTTTCATGTGGGATGGTGGAAAAGAAAATTTTGTAAATCCTTATGTACCTAATTCATATCTTTTGGATCATCTGGCGACATTAGCATATAATCACCAAAATCCTAGAGTATGGTTTTCTTGTCTTCCTCTTTCAGTGTGCCCATCGTTTCATTTGGATCAACCAAGAAGGGGAGTAGTTAGTGGTTTTTCACTTTTTTTTTTCCTGTTGTAACTGTCATAAAATATATATATATATATATATATATTTTTTTTTTTTTTTTAACTCCACCCTTTTGTATTCACATGACCCCTCAAATAAGAAGTCATTATCTTACCACGTGTTGACTCTAAATGAAAAGTTATGCGTGGTTATTTGCAGAGAAGAAAACATAGAGTTAGGGTTTGTGAGCACGACTCCAGCACCTCATGTTGTGCTGTAGATTATTCATCGAAGTGAAAATCATCATTTGCGATTAAAGTGTTGGTCTTTCGGCAAAGGCCCCAAGTATTTCTTCCGCTAAATGTGATAATTTTTTTTTTTTTTTTACGTAAAAGGCCATCAAATGCTAGTGAGTAAAAGTAGCTGATAAGACTTCTTTGCAAATGTAACTTGTGGGACAAGAAATAGAGACGCGTAAAAAGGGAAGGTAAAAGCTGCTCTCAATTGCTATAAACTTTGTTTCAATACTGGAGACTAGTAGGGAAAACTAGTTGTTCTTGGTGGTCATCATCCTCGGTACAGGTAAGGGCCCCACTATGATTGCAGTGTTGATAAGTTGATCACGACTTGTTGTATTTTGGTTAACATTTACCAACCAATGGTATATCAACACTAAGGAAGTGATTTTGACGGTCTAATTTACGACTTGCACATAAAAGTGAAATATAAGCGTGAGGATTCGTTTGTACGTTAAGCAAAGATTGCTCCAAAACCAACTCAATTACTTGATTAATGGAACAACGTTGTGCATGATTCAGATCATGTGAATACAAAAGGTCTAGACAGTGTTATGCGTGGTGTGGAAGATAGAGATACATTGTAGTGAGAGACTTTGATAAGCTTTTAGTGAGAGTCTGAAATATTCTAGCTTTGGAAGAGTTCGAGAGTGGCTAAGAATGAGTTTATGATTGAATGCTTAATTGTTTTAACTGTTTATGAGTTTTTATTATCGGGAAAATTTCACAAATGGTCACTCAACTATGATTCATTTGACACTTTGGCCATTGAAGTTTCAAATATATCACTTTGGTCACTCAACTATTACATCGTCAATTACTTAAGTCACTTTGTTAATTTTTTCCATTAAAAAAAATTATAAAAAATACTCTTTGGGTAACTTAAGTGATTGACAGTGTAATAGTTGAGTGACCAAAGTGATATATTTGAAACTTCAGTGACCAAAGTGTCGAATGAGTTATAGTTGAGTGACCATTTGTGGAATTCTCCCTTTATTTTATTTTATTTTTAAACTACTTATGGGGGTGTTGTTTGAGTTGAAATTTGTTGTTTAGTATATACAATTGCAATGTTTCTATGTGGGAACTGGGAAACAAGGGACGAAGTTGACGAGGAAGATTGAGAACTGAAAAGTCATCATTTACCAAAAAAAAAAAAAAAAAAATCCTTACCTAGTTACAAGGTTTCTCACTTGATTTGATAGACTATCATAGTGGATTCTCAATTTCTAAGGTTTTGGGTTGTTTTATCACTTTCATGTGTTAAGAATAGTAACGAGGAAGGGGGAGAAAAAGAGAAATTGTGCTTCTTGGCATGGTTTTAGGTTCTCAAAAAGACGATCCAATTTTATTATTTACCATTTCATCTTTGATTTAGCTTTGGGTTTTAAGTCTTAGACTAAAATTGCCGATGACGTTAAATCAATAAATGAACATTATGTATTTATGTTACCTTCCACACCACAACCACTTTAGTAAGCCCCAATAGTATGCATGGTAGTGGCTTAGGCAGTTAGGCCACATGCGTAGTAAGAAGGTTCGAGCAAATATATGAAGCTTTTCGTCTTTCCAAGTTTAGTTTATATTTGTATTTCTTTATTGGGCTTGAAATGCTCACACGACATGTCCCTTACTATTTTAGATATCAACAAATAATAAAATGTATTAACTATTAAGTGGAGTTTCGAAAGAGAATATTTAGTGCACCAACATACACTTATGCCAACATAAATAGACAGCTAGATAACATCAAGTATAATATAAAAAAAGATTGCATCGCTGTTTGCTAGACTTTTGCCTCCATAGTCCATGTTACAAAAAAAGAACAAAAAAAATCATCCCTTTTGTTTTTTAAAGTCTCGATCAAGTTTGAGCCCTGCCTTGTGACCAAAAAGAAAAGAGGTGGTCTTTCTAGGCAACACGTGACTTGTATTTGTTGTCCGTGTAAGACGTGTTCAGATAGAATACACGTATAGAAGGGTTGGAGCTATATAAGCGCATAATACATTTCTATGCACCGATAGTGCATTTGCACTGACGAATACACCCCCTTTTACATTCTACACACCCTTTACTTTTTTTTATTATTTCTTATCATTTCACAATATTTCTCTTCCAAAACTACCCTTCTTTCTCTCTCCTCTCTCTCCATCCACAGAACCCCAAAGGCAACCTCCCTCTCTTCGGTCAGTACAACCCCAAAGACTTCGTCATCTCCCTCCAACGCCCCAGATGACGATTCTCGTCAAGGCAGCCGCCCCTGTTGACAGCCCAAGTCCTCAACTCTGTCTTCAACACCTCCCCTGAAGTCCCAGCTTTGCAATTCAAGCAGAATCCCAACAAAAAAACCTCTGCAATAACAACTCCAGCCAAGTAACTCATCCCCATCTCTCTCACTGAGCCCATCAATCACCTCCTCACTCACTAATGGTAACAAATTCCTAACATTCTCATCTCTGTTCAACCAAACAAAACTTAAACTCGAAAAAGACCAACCCGAACTCGAATCAATCAAAGGATCCTCCTGACCCAAATCCCTGCTAGAACAGCACACACTTATAAACCCCATAATCACTCCCACCAAATTCTTCACCTCCTTCGTCACTTTCTTCTCTTTCTTAAACCCCAATTCCCTCTTAAACAAATCCAAAACAACGTCGTGTGCCAACCACACCACCTGAACGAGCAGCGCGAATCTTTTTGAGCAACAGCAGGGAGCTGAGCAAGAGGAGAGTAGCTGAAACAAGTCCTTTGCAGCGGCGATTCGGTCCAAGATGTCGCCTTTCGGGTGGTTCCGGCTCCGAAATGTCAATGCGGTGTAGACCCAGATGGATTCGAGAGGCGGGTCGACCCGAGCTTGCATTGGTTGGTAGAATTGTTGAATCAAGGGAGAGAATTTGGGGTTTTCGTTGTGGATTTCATCTACGACGGTCTGAATTGATGGGTTAGCTTAATTTGGGGTTCGGAGTTTGGTGAATTTGAGGAAGTCGTGAACTCAATTAGAGATGGAACCATGGTGAAACTGGCGGAACCATCACCGCCCTTTCGGCCTACATGGAGCCCGGCGATGCCATCATCGAGGGCAATGAGTGGTACGAGAGCACCGAGCGTCGCATCCACGAGGCCTCCGCCAAGGGCCTCCTCTAACTCGGCATGGGAGTCTCCGGCGGCGACGAGGGCGCCCGCCACGGCCCCAGTTTCATGCCCCGCGGGTTTCACCAGGCGTATTCCAACAGATGTGTTGAAGAACATCGGCGGACTTGAGTGGATTGAAGGAGGAGAGGGAGAGCGCCGAGGAGTAGACTATCCAGGCTATAGATTGCGCTCTTCTCGTGCACAAATGGGGTTTTGTGGTGTCATCGGAAAAAAATGGGTTCTGTGGATGGAGAGAGAGGAGAGAGAGAGAGAGAGAGAGAGAGAGAGAGAAGGGTAGTTTTGGAGTGAAATGATAAGAAATATTAAAAAAAGTAAAGGGTGTGTGGAATGTAAAAGGGGGTGTGTAAATTTCACCCCCCAAAAATAATCACTGCCATTCATTTGTAGGCTCGATCATCTATGTAATTCTATACATGCAAACTTTTCATTAACAGAGTTAGCTTTGCAGAAATTGAATAAAATAAAAAATAAAATAAAACCCAAGTCAAGAAGGTAAAATAGATCAAAAGAGTAAAAACCATGGTAAGTTTTGGAATTAAACCGACAGAGAGGTAGTAGAACTCTGCCACCTCTCCCATTTTTCTCTCTGCAATCGCGTTCTCTGCCTCTCTCTCTGTCGTCATCCTTGTTCTTCCTCTCGCCAAAATTGATCATCAAACACCCAAAAAACACACCAAGGAAAGCTCCAGTCATCTTCCAATTGATAGTTTTGGTGATCTGGCTATTTCGATCCTTGGCTTTCTTTCTCATTGGGTCCAATCAGGTCGCAGGCGATCCGGCTCAGACGACTCTCCATTCGGATCCACCACCACCGGCTCAGATAACTCTCCATCCATACTTTTTATCTTTGAATTGAAATTCAGAGTTGGTTTCTTTGATCTTCGGGTTTCAAGTTGAAATTGGGTTGATGGTATAGAACTGATCGAGAGGAGGAGGGAGGAAGAAAACTGAGGGCAGTAAATTTGGCTCAGTAAATTCGTTAGACAAACGGCGCGTGGTCTGCACGCGCTGTTAGCTTTTGACAGTGCGAATGCACTGCTGGTGCATGGAATACGCGCTCCCTTATGGGTTGGGTGCATTTGTGGTCAAAGAGTGCGTCGAACAAGAACAAATTCATTCATTGATTGCTTCCTCTGTCATAGCTTGAATTCTGTATTTGGTTTATATATTATTGACACGCACGGAGATGGGGAATTTGTTCGTGAAGAAACCCAAGATCACCGATGTCGATCGAGCTATTCTCTCTCTCAAGACCCAGAGACGCAAGCTCGGTCAATACCAACAACAGGTGCATATATACTTCAAATCATTCATAACTACGACACCCAGTATGAATTGGGATCGTGGGTATCTAGCAAAATTGGTCTTTCTTTTTTTGTTGGTTTTTGCGAGTAAATGAAGAATTCTGTAGGCTTATGAATTGAATTGGCATATATAGTACAATTCCTTATGTTAGCTTGTTCCAGCTTGAAGCTGTAATTGAAGCAGAAAAGCAGGCTGCAAGGGACTTGATTCGTGATAAGAAAAAGGAAAGAGCCTTACTAGCATTGAAGAAGAAAAAGGCACAAGAAGAATTATTGAAGCAAGTAGATACCTGGGTTATTAATGTTGAGCAACAAGTAAGTCTATATGACAGACCATCTCAATTTCTTTTCATCTTTTCGGGTCATCGGTACGCACACTTTCAATTCTCAGTTCTTTTGCTCAGTTTGCTGTTGCTCTGTTTTTTTTTTAGTATGATCTTATATTTTGAGAAGAAAACATGTTGATGGTTCGGTATACATTTTGGTTCAGTTGCAAGATATTGAACTATCGAGCAAGCAGAAAGCTGTATTTGAGAGTTTGAAGGCCGGTAATAATGCAATTAAAGCTATACAAAGTGAGATCAACCTTGAGGATGTTCAAAAGCTAATGGATGATACTGAGGAAGCTAAAGTTTACCAAGATGTAAGCTCCACTTTTCTGTATTATTGTTTTTCTTTGGTTACACAATCTATAATTGTGTATTCCAACTTAATTTGTCATGCTCAGTGGACAAGAGTATAGTGTGACCACTTCATCTATTATTAACTGCTCCAATACAGTCCTCGGTTTGAATTCCCAATCAACAATACTCTAAATGCCTTAATAAAAATTATTGAACATGAAAAGGATCACATATCTGCTTGCGGCTTTGTGAACTGAAATTAAGCAGCATGTCCAAAGTGGTACTGCCTTCGTTTCAGCTGATCTCCTAGTCCCCACCCTTTCATTTTCTTTCTGATGTGTATGCCAATTATTACTTGATATCTTCTTTCCTTTTTTTTTTTTTTTTTTGAGTTCTAGAATTCTGTTCTTTTTTATTTATTTTTTCCAAATGAAGAGCATGCATAATATTTGACAATGGATTTACCTCTTTTTTGAATTTTTTGTCATTATTGGTAGAAGGAGACCAAGACGAATATTATCAATTTATCTCTAGTTTAACCCGTTATATGCAGCCCTTGTTTTGAGTTTCCAAACATTTGTTGCACCTGAAATATCTTGAATTGGTTGGCTTATAAAGGATGTTGGACATGACAAGGGTCATATCTGTGCTTTGGGAAATAAATATGTGATGAACTCTTCAACTCAGTAAAAGCATGTAACAAATGTGTCTGTCGGGATTAGAGGTCCTATCTACTCTTCAACTCAGTAAACGCTTGCATTAAATGTGCCTGTCGAGATTAGAGGTCCTATCCACTTTTCATCGAAGATATGCACTTTTGTTATTTCTCTTGTGACTTTCACACCACTTGTGTACACTTCTTCAATGAATTTATTATAGCTTCTTCTTTGCTTAGCATCTTCTCCCTCTACTATTTTCTCTTCAATAAGTTCTGCCATGTTTATATGACTTTGTAGGAAATTAGTGCAATTTTGGGGGAGAAATTATCAACCGAAGATGAAGAGGAAATTTTAGCAGAATTTGACAACTTGGAAGCTCAGGTATGTACTTTTTATTTGAAATAATAGGTTTGAGTCTCTCGATCTGTTTGCATCTTGTTCTTTTTTTATTTTATTATTATCTCCATTTATCTCTTTACCAATATTACTATATTCAAGCTAATTTTTTACAATGCATAACATCTAGTTCCCCACCTTTGTTTTAAGATTAAATTTAGTTGGAGTTGTTCGGATTCAGCGGAAGTCATGCTTGAGTCTTGTCACTGTATGCTTGTCAGAAAATGCTTGTACAACAAAAAAGTTTTTTTTTCTTTTCGTTCCACATCGTTGCTGGCTTCCTTTCATATCTAAGCATATCTGTGGGGGTTCTAACATATTTTGACGATTAGAATGTATTATGGTTCTTTTCTTCCCATGTCCTCTTAGATTTCAAACTTGGATAACATACATGACTAATTGTGTAGTACCCTCAACCCTAAACCCCAACACACTAATAAGAAATTATCTTTTTTTTTGTGTGTGTGTGTGTGTGTGTTTGCTGTAGTACTAATTGTTGTTTATCCAAAGCCTAATTATACACTTCTATTGCATTGAGTTTAATTGAGATTGTTACTTGTGTGTTGCTGTACTATGTTCATGTATGTCCAACAACTCCATATCACATGATTTTATTTCATCTAAATGAGAAACTCCCATCCCGTTGTCAGATCACTGTTCAAGACCTTCCTGAAGCTCCTGCTTCGGTGCCAGGTCATCAAGATGAGAAGTTGGACCTTCCCGATGTACCAACCAAAGTACCAGTTGCACCTGATGTGGTCACAGATGATGCAAAAGATTCAGCTAAGAGTAAAGGTATCACTCTCTCTGCTCTGCAAACTGCATATTCCTTACAACTCAATTTCAGATTCTTGACACTATATTGGATTTGCAGTTATGGAGGAACCGGTGTTGGCTTGATTTGTATATAACAGTTGAATTAGCTCGCCACTTCTGAAACTATTCACAAACTTGAATTTGATCATCCCTTCTGCAACCATGCATGATATTGGTCAAAATCTTTGATTTGGATAACTTTGATAGTGTGTACCTTTACTTTTGATAGTGTGTACCTTTACTTTCGGACTTGGGTCATACAGATTTGTATTGCTCCAACCTTCATGATTTGTTTCTAAAAGTCTTAGTGATCTTACTGTGGAACTCCTCGTGTGATCTTACTGTGGATCTCCTCTTGTGATCAACCTCAACTCATATGATTACCTCTGTCAACAATGAAAAAGGAGGAGGGACACAGTTCATTGATTTCACAGTTCAAATGGTAATTGTCACTTGCTTGAGAGATGCAAATGTATCACTCACTATTGTAATGAAAAGAATGTCATTTGTCAATACCAATTTTCACCTATGGCCAGCCGGTTCAGAATCAATGAAACTGTTACCAATTTTTCACCAATGGCCGGCCATTGAAGAATCAACCATTCGAAAATTCTGATTAATACACTCAGGGGATGCAAGAGACCGCTTTAAGGTTTCTAGGTGTTCTACGGAAACTTTGACCAAACCAGGACGAAAAATTCAAGTTGAGTTTTTTGTTATTTTCTATACATTTTGAGCTACCTAGGCAAGCTAGAAAAAGTTTGGTTACCCGCAAAAATGATTCCAAGGTAGATTAGGAAACATTTTGCCCCGAGATCCTTGCAAATGAAAATGTGATTTTTCATTGTTTCTCCACAGTTTGAGCTTCTTAGTTAAACTAGGGAGATTCACAATTCAAAAAGATTCCCAGCCAGGCCAGGAAACATTTTGGGTACATTTAAAGTACAGGGATGGACTTTGGTCAAGCTTCAACTATGGTGGTTGAGTCGATCAGGCTTCAGTTTTGCCCAATGACAATTGCACATTCGCCTGCAAATTTGTCAATTATTTAAGGATGGAGGTTCCCAATTTAGTTTGGGTGAGCGTTGTTCTTTCGGGAGTATGGATGTTGTTAGTGGTGAAAAATAAATAATAATAAAATAAGAACTTCTATTGAACGGGTTCCAAAGGGTAACCCGCCAAGTTTAAGCTGTAAACAACTAAACAACGCGTTGGTAACCCGCAAACCTGACCCATTTGTCAGGCCTGATTTTAAATATTTAAAACTTGAGACTTTTCACTGTACATAAACATAGTTGGTAGACACTATTGATTATATCTACACTAGGATTATATCTACACTAATAAAATCCATAGAAACAACATCAGATATCTCAGGAAGTCGGTAGCTATTTTGAGCATGTATACCAGAGTATCAAAATAAGTTGCAAAACAAAATCCATGATGCACCTTCTGCTACTAGTGTATTCTCTAACAAGCTTGGGCATCATACTCTTCTCCAGAGTCCATACTGTAATGCAAAACTAGGAAACATGGTTATGGTTTTGTAGTTTGTTCCATAAGTAAAATGCTCTTCTTATGACTGGATCAGCAGAAAATCCTTCCGCATATGCACTAATGGCAGTCAAGAGACTCCTGAATTTCTCTCCATCATCCTGTAACCAAACCATGTAAATTAGCTGTCAAAAGATAATGGCTCATCACAATCATGAATTGTTTCATCAAAGCAGAAGAGGTATAATAAATGCATCCGTTCAACATGTATAGATTAGTTAGCAGGACCTGAAACATTGCCAAGTAGAGGATTAATCTAGGACTCAACCTGTCTGTACATTCTCAACAATAATAGCTTAACGGTTTTTGGAAACTTTACAAGTTCAAGCATTTGAAGAGATCAATGAATTTCTCAAAAGAGAAAAATATGCAATGCATTGACCCTAAACAGTGCCAAGTAGAGTGTTAATCTAGGATTCTTCACTCATCCACGTACTACAAAACTATAAAACCCCAAATGGGTTCGTCTACTAAAGTATTACTAGACTTCCTTCCAAAACAAGTAAGAAAAGTGATGTCATGTAGTCGGATAACTTTCATGGGCTTGAAGCAGGCGTATTTGAACACTCCAAAATTCTAGTTGGGAAAAGATAATAACTTTGTATAATAATCATAAATGCACGAACCTCGGGTTTTATAAATGCCAGATCTTTTGTATTGAATGGTACCATGTAGAATGGAAGATCAGAACGTAATAGTGCCTGTCATAATATAGAGCAATTACATATCAAAACAAGATTAATAGAAGTCGTAGGACACCCATCCACTAGGAGATGGGTAGTAATAAAATCCTTCAGGACACAAATGAAGTTGTAAGACACTATTAGCCAATAGAAATGACCCTGAAATAGTTAAAATATGCACAACAAAACCTTTAAATACTTAGACCATGATGCTTTTAGGGGTGACCTTTAACATGTCATCAATTAAAGTGCATTTACCCAAAAAATGCTCAACAAACCAGCAAGAGGAGAAAAAGAGGGAGGAGCGGGGAAGAGAATCCAGACAGTACCCAAAAGTCCACTCACAAGACAAGTCTCTACATAACATTGCATGTAAAGCAGCAACCAAACAAGGGTTGAAGACTTGAAGCTGATAGCTGGTTTACACGTAGCAATCTATACTTAAATATAGATTGCTTGACTATGGCTTAGTTTGGCTTGATATCTATATCAACCCAAGCACAAGCTAGTGTTCAAACTGAAAATAAAGCCTCTAAATGTTTTATAATAAAAAAAAAGGATCATTTTTGGTAAATTGAGTTGAATATAATCAAGTTAGTTGGTAGAAGTGTAGAACAGTAGAACTAAATGTTCGTGTTCAGATTGGAGAACTGTCGGGTGTCTGACAGGTGTCTGGGTCCATTGGTTGCTATTGACAGTTTGATACGGTGATACGGCAGTGACACACCATTATACTTACAGGCAATTGGGCAGTTCTTTTTGTTTTTTTTTCTTTGTTTTTTTTTTTTTTTTTGGAGAAAAAGCACAGATATTATCAGGAAAAACAAAAACACAAAAAGCAAATGCTCATCTGATTACCAAGTTCTTGCTTAATATAGCCTGTTCAGCACCTGCTATCAAGGCCTACAAGGAAAAACCAAAGGCAGCATTGTCAGTCAACTAAGAAATTTCGGAACACTTGCAATTTCTATTATGGTAAAATCTTTTACTAATCAATGGTTTTTAAGAGCAAGAAGTAATGGGCAACTACTTCTTGCTAATAGCATTACCTTTCTGATTCGTTCTTCCTCAACTTGATGCACACACTGCAACAAATTCTCCAATGAGGCTGTCCACATAAGAAAGGTTAACTATTAGCATACGAAGCAATACAGTCCCTCCATGGACCTAAGTGGGAAAGAAGTATCAAGTATATCAAACAACATATAATTAGGTGACTTACAAAAGAACATTATAACAAAAAGAAGTAGAGCACCAGAAAGACATCCCTGTATTGCTCTGATGGAAGAAAACTTATAGTGAAAAGATGTTTGGACTTTCAAACAACGTACTATACAAACAGTATAGATTTCAGAATTCAAGTTCTACTTTCATTCCATACTTTCTTGGCAATCAAACAGAGCAAAATGATCTAAAACTCTTCTTCAGTTAAAAAGAAGACTATGCATGAACGAACCACATTCAGCAGTTGAACCTTTATGAAGGACTCCCTATTGCTGGAACCATGCAAGGTTCACAGTTATAACAGTTGTAAACAGAAGACACATGGACGCACCAAATTTAGTGATGAGTTGCAGAGCATGAACGTTTCCAATTCCATCAACCCCTGCATGAATGGTTTAAGTTCTAAGATCAAAATATTGTCTTGATGCTGATGATACTGCAAGAAAATTTCTCTGAATTGTATCTCATGCCTTGAAATTCATAAAATAAGAAAACAAATATCTTGCTATAGTTACTTGTAATTCTTCAACACTAAATGTTTCATATTTGTTATACAGTCTCTTCACATAAATATTTTTTTTTCCTTATCTTTATTGGATTTTCACGAATGGAACATAAATAACCTGGAATGTTATCACATTTGTCACCAACAAGTGACATCACATCAACAAACTGAGAGGGTTGCAAGGTTCCATATTTTTTAGCAAAGTCCTCCATTCCAAACGAAACCATCCTGGGAAACCACAAAAATTATATCAGAAAATACTAGTCAACTATGATCTAATTGTGCATGTCAATGACATGTCATAATACAAGGGGTCCCACTAAAGCCACGTCAACATTTAAACAATACAATTGCAATGGTTCGACAAGATTGATTAAAATTGGTGACTACAGGGGCGCTCATGATAAAATTAGAAATGCAGGGGCACAAATGATTTAAGGTGTAAAGCTAGGGAGTTAAATGAAATGAACCCAAAACAAATACCAAATAATACAAGAAATATGATGAGAAAGTTCCTAACTTCTAACTTTCATCCTCAAGACAGCATTTGATTTTCCTGACAATAAAGTGTATGCAATAGATGTATTAATTTATACCCCACTGAAAGCATGAGTTGGAATAATCTTCAAATCAAACCAAGCCTTTATCCTAATGAAATTCTGGATGTATCCTCTTCATAAATAATTTGGAGTCCTCAATTTGAAAGCTCTCCACTGAGACCATACCCTAACTAACTCTTTTCTCCATCTCTATGCTTTCTCCTACCTATGTTCATGTTAAATTTGCCCCATTTCATTTTATCAACTCATCATCTATATTGGTTATTGAATTATCCTTCGAGCTCAAGGCTCTAAACTGAAATCAACTTGGAATTTCCCTCATCTATATTTCAAATCCAAGTCGTGCAATTATATCCTAACCAATAATACCAAATCACGGTATAACATTATAGAACTGCAATCAAGATGTAATGTCATTCAGTTTAAAAACGATAAGCACAGTCAGGAGGCTACTTATGTTAAACTAATTCAACTATTAGTACTTCAACCAAGTGAAAAATCTTCTACAGTGATCACTAAAATTCATGGTACTTTATTCCGAAGTTTATAGACAAATCAGTAGGTTGAGTGCCGAGAGGCGTTTTACTCGATTAGGATAAAATTTTGAGATAGGGCAGACTAGTCAGCCATACACCTACTAAACATTTCTTACCTTTAAGTAATCAACCCTAGATCTTATCAACAATGTAATCAACACTAAACTCTACAATACTTAATTATAAACCATGCACATTTCATAACCTTAAGAGTAATCAACCCTATACCACAAGAATGAAGGCAAAAACAATACCAACAAATTCTGTGGTTTTCTTACCCTGTCAATCAACCATAACTCTTGAAAAGGTTAAATGTTTATCTTTCATACATAACACTCTTCAGAACTTTGTTTCCTGTTAAATTTTGGATAGGAAACCTAAGACTTTGTTTCCTGTTAAATTTTGGATAGGAAACCTAAGATTTGATGAACTTTACAGAAATAAAAAAGCAAGGAGTCATTTCTCTTTTACTTATAACAAGCAAGAAACTTTTATAAAGCAGAAATAAGTACCAGGCAAGATGGAAAAGACGTTGTGAATTAACAAAAGGAAAGACAACCACTGAAAAAACCACTAGACCAGCCAAAAGACAGATGAAAAATTAACCAGAAAACAGAAAAGCAGACAAAAGCAAGAGAGCTAAAACTCAAGGGAACATGCTTAAGTTGTTTAGACAAACAAGCACAGAGATAGGTTAAGAACTTAATCATCTTCTACAGTGAATCCACATCTTCCTCTCATAAAACTTTTTAAAACACACCATGAAGGAATAGCTGGCCGCAGTTCCAAAGAAAGGAGATAACATATGCTAAAAAGTATTGCAGAAACATATTAACTAACTATAACCAAACGTGCAAAGATAAACAAAGATCTTCAAAAAGGTCCGCAAGAGCCATGAAGTAAACGTGGATAGTAAATGAGCTTGCTTACTCAAAGCCACGTGAAGCAATTCGTAGAAGACGCAATGAAGGAGATAGGATCTGAAAAAAGTCTTTGTCTGGGGAGACAACTCGTACCTGTTTAAAGTGAGAGCAACTGAATTGATAAAGCAGATTTAAATTACTCATAACTCTTTCTAATTCTTACGGTATGATGCCAATATGTCATTTCTCATAAGTCAAAAACAAAACCCCTATGAAATACATTAGTCCAAATATTCAGTATTCGCCATGGTAGCATCCCTCAGTTATGACACTAGTAAGTGTTAAGTTGCACTAACAGAACCAAATTGCAATACGAAACCAAATGACGACTTGCTTATTTTTAGAAAACTAGATCACACCTTTCTGAAATAAAAAAATAATGAATAAAAGCATTAAGCTACTCACACATTCACACCCTTAAAATTAGAAACCCAAATTTTCTTTTCCTTTTTTTTTTTGGGTACGAGAAAACCATATATCTTAGAAGTTTACAACCACCACTGTCTCAGCTGGAGCCTAGATTAATTGGGATTCCCGCTTGATGATCATTTTCTTACAAATAGAAAGGAAATACGGTAATACCATTCTTGAATTACAACCACCAAAAAAAAAAAAATCATAGGGGGAAAACAAGTATATTTTGAAAAAAAAACGCTCTCAAATATAAAAGTTGCGAATATAACCTTGTAACCATTATCAACACTCCTAACAGCCAATGTTCCAATCACATCATCAGCTTCCACACCTGGAACCTGCCTTTGAGTAGACCACAATTAATCAACAGATACCAATAAGGGCAACTAATCATACAAAGCTGTGATATAGAGCTATTACCTCAATCACCGTGATGGACATAGATTTGAGGGATGCTTTCAAGTACTGAAGTCCCTGAACAATGGTATCTGGTGTAGGGGGGCGATTGCTCTTGTATGCGGGGTATAAAGTATGACGAAAATTCATGCCTTCAATTAAAAGCAAGACAATACTATAAGAAAATCATTCTTAAAATTAAAAAATATATAGAATAAATAACAAAAAAAACTCCAATAATGAATTCTAAGAAAAGGTCAAAACTGTTAAAAGAGCAGCAATAGGGGATACAAAGAAAAATGTGACTGTAAACTGAGATGAATTGTGGAGACAGATAATCATGAGAAATGCATCTGCTAGGGCATCAAACCTCAATAAAATTCATTCATTCAACCTAATCAGAAACATGATAAAAAAAGCCTAACCAATAAATTTGTCTTATCAAAAAAAAAAAAAAAAAACAGAGAGAGAGAGATAAAAGAAAAGAAAAAAGCAAGCAAACAAATAAATTACAAAGGTAAAATGTCTTTAATTCAACATAGACAGTGGTTAGTAGCCAATCCAACTACAATCTTCAACATTATGTGACAAGGGAGGGATAGGGAGAGGAGGGAGAGCAATGTACAGTCAAAAAGAGAGAGAAGTATGTCTCCAGTTCCCCATATATAAAACCAAACTCCCCTTCAACATTCAGCATCCCCATAAGTGAAAAGGGAGAGAGGGAGAGGGAGAGGGGGAGAGAGAGATCAAAAAGCCATGTTGCATGGGAGGGCAGGGGCATGCAGATCCCCAAATGTACAAGAAAAACAACTCTGCTAAGATCGCAAGGTATACATGGATTGATACTATTATTTACATTAAGTTGTAAATTTATACTATTAAAAATGTTAGACCTTCGAACCAATTAGCAATGAGAGAGAGGTCCCAGATCTTATGTGCTGGTAATGTAAGCTCATACAGAAAGTATGCTATAAGGCATTATCAATTATATCCGATGGTCATACAAAAAACCATTTAGTGTTTGAAAAGTCACATATCTTCAAGTAATGTGCCAATTACTTAAAAAACTGAAATTTAAAAAACTGCAGCTTCAGTATTTCCAAATTTGATAAAGAATCTCAACCAAATTTCGAGAAAATTGAAAATGGAGTAAATATGTGCATGCCTAGAGATGCAAAAATGGACTCTTGACTAGTCTTCTAGATTTAATTATTTTTTTCATGATTTTTGAAGTTATTGTATCCAGGTTACATTTTTCTAGGGTTAGTACATTAGTATCTGAGTTTTCTCTTGGGGTTTATCTCTCAAGGAACTGAAAATGGCAATCTTGACTGATGAATAAAATTATTCCTAGAAATTGTTGCTTCCTTT
The DNA here is from genome assembly GCF_002994745.2 of Rosa chinensis. NCBI lineage: Eukaryota > Viridiplantae > Streptophyta > Magnoliopsida > Rosales > Rosaceae > Rosa > Rosa chinensis. The sequence goes on along the minus strand of NC_037091.1, from coordinate 27,085,141 downwards.
CTCACTGCCCTCCACTATAAACCCTGATCCCTCTACCTCTCTAATCCTCTTCTCCTGTGTCCCATCCCTATTCTGTCAATCTCTAATCCACCCTTTCTTTTCTCTCCTCGCTTAACTCAATCTATTTCATCTTGGTGCTACATTGACTAGGTAACACAATTTTTAACAGAAAAATAATACCAGCATATATACTAGTCATTATGCAAGAAGTGGAACAGACAAAATGCCCCAGTAAACTTAAAAACATAACATATGCATTTAAATTTGATATTCCTGTGGGCACCAGGAAGCAATCTGGGGCCTTACTAGACCAAGGTAGGTTTTCGATGATCACAATAGTTGAATCTTAATATTTGAGAAAATTCAGCAGGATGAACATATTTTATATTTAACCAAAACCCTCACAAGGGTTGCCAGCTATCTATTACTACCTAAAACCACTGTCACTAATTTGCCGGACTGGTCTATTTTCTCAACTCCCAAATGCAAACCAAGAAAAAGATTAAAACAAATGAAGCATACCTTTTCCTCTAACACTTTCTTTGGATGAAACACTAGTTTGACCAAATGAACCTCCTGAAAAGAGAAGGTCTGTCTTATCAAAAATTGGGCTTGAGAAAACAGCTACACATACCAAAGCAGCTGACAATTCATAATTAGCCAGTCACAGGGAAGAAATGAAGATTAGAGTCAGGGGACTAACAGCACCCAACATCTTAACACTGAAGACCCAAGATTAACTAAAAACATAGGCATATGCAATAAAATAGTATATGACATAAGCACAACTAATAACTTGTGATGGAAAGGCAAACCATTAGTGAACTATTGTCAAATTAATTAAGCATATATTTTTCTGCATAATATTGAATCAACAGAGGGAACGGGGAACATAGAACTTTTAATACTCTTTTTGAAAACTTCATTACTCCAAATAGAGATTTTACCCAACAGCAATGCATGAATTGATTTCAACTAATCTGACTAATTTATTCAATGAGAGAAAATATGCAAGTCACTAAACTCCTAGATTACATAATTACATGATACATGCCTATGAATAAGATATGCCGGTACATTACTGGTTGGACCAAAAGATGCTAGTTTAGCATAATGCTCTAGACACTGTCCACGAGTTGATGAATTACTGTACATGATAGAGCCAACACGCAGTAAAATTAAATCATACGTTGCATCTGATTCAACAGATCTAACATAAATATGCTGCCTAAAAGGACAACCTTTAATATTCCAACTTTAATATCAATAATCATTCCACTAGATTCTAGAGGCAATTTCTCAAGCACTTCTCATACTATACCAATAAAAATAGATCCAACAATAATCACAGAGCATTAAAGCAATCACAAGGACAACTGATAAATCATTTATAAAAACTTCCCCCTTTTTTTTGGGTCTAAATGATGCATAAAAGTATAATCAGATATTAGTGCAAATGTTTGTGAGCATGAAAGATGGAGAGCTAGTGTGAAGAATGTCCCAACAAGAGCAACCTTGAGAACTTAATAAGTAGCAACAAATCTTGATAGAGATATGGAAAGAAATTAAAAATTTTGAATAGCTCTGTTAAGATGGAAATACAGAAACGTACCCATCAGTAAAGACAGATGGATGGGTTTTGAAATTTGAACCACTTATCTACCATCAAATTAAAGAAAAAGTAAAGCCTTAGTACAATGTTGCAGATATTCACTAATTACTCAGTTCATGACCTTGGACTGAATGATATGGGCATCCTCTCCCATTGGAATTAGATTACATCACCATGAGCTTTCCTAAATGCACTGAAAGAATACGTAAGAGCTTAGAACTTACATTTAGGAAGGGCCATGGTGAACTACTCACCAAGTCAAACATTAGTAGATAGACTCAAAGGAGCTCCTACTGGTTAAGTTTAAGTATATTCCAGTGACAATTGGAATTCAATGGATTTGATGCCCATAAGGTTGATTCCCTCATCCATCCTTGATCATTTCAATCTAATTCTTTCAGTTCTTGGCCAGATAACTTATTGTCTAAACTTCACTTATATGGGAAAGATCTAAAATAAATTTGGAGAAAAAGAAGATAAAAAGTGGTTCCTTTGAGAAAAAAGACAATTACATTTTACCCAAATCCTTGGCACTAAAACGAACATCATTAAACAAAATGCATTACATTAAATACACAACACAAACATCCTATAATCCTTTCTCCAACCATGCAGCTATGAAACCAACAGTCTACTGCTGTCTGAAACAAATGTAAGCTTTTATCTTTTCTAAGAAACAGAATTTTAATGGTTCAAAAGAAAATTTACAAACTGGACAAGACATCCAATGAGAAGAACGCCTCAAAACAACAAGCAAAATCAACTGATATACCTAGCAAAAGTGCAAGAGAAATAAATACAACATAAGTGACCCTAGGAGGTATATGAATAGATCATTTTCTTCAAACTCCACAAGCAAAACCAAAAATTCTAGGATGTCTAAAGCATTTGAAGAGCTAAAGAGTGATAAAATGTACATCATTTAAAGTATATCTTTCATTAAAAAAAAATCAATTACAGAAGGAAGAGGTTAACAGATTCATATCCCACCATCATGGTCAAACACCACCTGCATAAAAACAAAGAACAGAAACATATAAGCAGTTGTAACAAATTTAAAAAAAAAAATAAATAAGGAGGGTGAAATTGGCACCCCCTTTTCACAAACTACACCCTCCTCCATGCACATATCCGTTGGAAAATTACTAATGGAGGGGGGTGTGGTTTGTAAAAGAGGGGGTGCAAATTTCAATCCCCATAAATAAATAAATAAAAACCAAGCAAACTCCCAAAAAAAAATTAACATTTAGGGGGTGTATGATATTATCATATATTGAAGGAGGACCGAGCAAGAAAAAATGGTTGCGTATCCTAACTATTAAAGATAATTATTTAGTACAATCAGTACTGCATCTTATATGATCCATCTTATATGACAACAGAGCATTCAAAACCACAAAAGTAGGAATCATACACAAGTGGATGAAGAATGAGGGGTAAATTCAGGATTTAATTTTAGATAATTTGGATTAGGAGCTAATTAATAGGATTAGGGATTTTGGTACAGATTTCGGTTATTTTTAGACTGAACTGACAAATAATAGGGATTTTGGTATATATTTCGGTTATTTTCAGACTGACCTGACAAATGATAGGGATTTCTAATGTAGCACTATTGTTTCTCTCTCTTCCCTATCAATTCTGCATAACTAGTCTTCTGTATTTTGAATAACCAAATTAGAATAGAACCAATAAGGAAGAAAAAGGCAAGATGGCCAATTAAGACTAGCAGGAAGAAGCATAGTGCGTGCATATAAATCTATGAATCAAACAGAATAATAATATTATGTGTGATACACACAGAATGGAAAAAAATCATACCGCCACATGGGAAGGAACAAACTGTAGCACATCAATTATCTGCAAGGAAATCCAGAATAAAAGAAAAGGCCTTAGACCACAAAATTACAGATTTCTTATAGAATTTCTATATTATTCTTATATAAAACATAGTATGTCTGGAAAATAAAAGAAAGTCCAGTTCATGTGCTTATTAGAGTAGAAATTAGATACAAACTTACTGAATAAGACAGACAACTAAAAATCTACATAAACAAACCAAGTTACAGTCCAAAAAAGAACTAGACCAACAAAGTGTCCACAACTAAAAAATAAAAAAAAAACACTGTTTATTATTATTATTATTCTTGGAACACGGTTTCTATATGCAGGGTCAAAGAACAGACTAACATAATGTCAAAGAACAGACTAACATAATGAAACTTGACTTAGCAAACATATGTTCACAGAAAAAAAAAATACTCTTCTACTGAATCAATAATCTACAAGAGAAGATAACTTTCACAAACATATGCATTTGCATCAGGAAAGAATAATTCCACTTGGTTGAAAACAAACAAATAAAAACAACAAACTACAAGACTCCTAATGGTATAATACTGCAGATAAGGAGGCCACATGCATCCAAAATATGTTCAGTGCACTTTGGAAGATTTCAGTCCTCTGTATAAGCATCACTTACAAGAGAAAGCGCTGTAAATATGGTCAGCACCCAATCTCCATTTCCATCAGCATGTGTCAGATGGCCATGGTGTAACTTGGCTACTCTCATCAAGAGAAATAAAACAATGATTAGTAGTGCTATTTATCAAACAGAAAAGAAAAGCAGATAATGGAATTCAAATTAGATAAATTTACAATATGCTCTATAATTGAAAGTAACTCGAAACCTATGGAAGCAAACTCTCATACAAAAGGAAATTTTAAGAATGCGGTGCCTCTTTGAATCAATTCTAGACAACTCGAGAAAAAACAAATCAGAGACATGATATTATTTGTCAGAGATATCCTAAAGCTTCAAGTTATCTGAGCGAAGTTGCAGACAATAATCCAATAACTAACTTGAAGTATTCTATATTTGAAATCATTCTATCAGTGGATTAAATATCCTCAAAACTAAAAGTTCAAACCACTCTACTTTGGATATTCCAATCAACAGGATAAACGAGACGAGAATCCAGTTCCAGAAAATCAAAAGATATGCATAATTTACCGAGAAGCTTGTAGTATGATCTATAGATGATGGATGTGCCGTCAATGAGCATTACTCTACCATTTGAAGGGTTACTATATACAATTTTCTCTTCACGCTTCCCTGAATCAACCAGCAAATCTCCATTGTCATGAACAAGTCCGGGTAATGCAGAGTGAACACTGGTGGCTAGATTACAATGTCCCTAAAATCAATAAAAAAAAAAAGAATCAGAAATTCATACTAACTCGTTGGGAGGCAAAACCCTAAATTTCACACACTGACTTGCCTGAGATAATGAATTGTTGATTTGTGGGGGTATAGATAATACCTTTGCGGATGTTATAGGAGAAAAATGGAGACAAGTGAGCTTGTTGGGAGTGCGCAAGTGGTGCCCGAGCCTCTTGTGAGCTCCTGGGCCAAACAACTTGAAGCTTCTCCAAAGGGATTGAAAGTGAAGCAGCGAAGAGAAAGAGCAGGCCATAAATAAGATATGAACCATCTCACACTCGCTCGCTCTCCATTCTCCAATGTCCGACAACAGCACAAGCTCTATCCCCCCGCCCAAATGAAATTTACACGACGCCGCACGCTTTAACTTGCCACCAAATAAGATAATACTACGGTTTTTTTTTTTTTTTTGGGTTGAAAACGGGCATGGGTCTCCCGTTCGGTTGGAGATATAGTTCTCCTCCCTACATTATTATTTATACTATTTTGAGAGTATAACGAGGGGGACATAGAGTCTAAACCTCGTGTTGGAATACATTCATACTCAATCAAGACATCCTGAATAATATCAGGAGTGTCATCTACCCAAAACTCATCCAACATGGATGTGCTAGCAAGGTGTGCAAGTTCATTTGCTTCACGAAAGACATGTCTAAGGGAGATAAAATTAAAAACTTGTGAATAGTACTTACAATGCTTAAAATAGCACAAACCTCAGACAAGTCATCTCCATCACTAGCCAGGGTAGTCATTACTATAGCACTATCACTTTCAATCTCCACTTCACTCCATTGTTGATGTATGGCTATAAGTAGACCGGCTATGCATTGCCTCGGCCTCTACATGCAACGCAGAGCTTGCAAATGGAACATGCCTAGACAACGTCGCAGCACAGCGTCCCCATTCATCTCTGGCTATAACTCCCACTCATCCTTTCCCGGTTTTTAACCTATAGGAAAATGTTTTTTAAATCTAATTTTAACAAAATTATTGGTCTAAATACTTGTTACTACCTCGTACTTTAGGTTTAAAATCGATTCAGTCTCTGGACTTCCAATTTCATCGAAAATACTCTTGCACTATTATTTATTATCCACTAGCTCATTTCGTTTGTAATTCTTGAACTGGAGACATTAACTCGCTAACTTTACCTAACACTTTGACCCGTTGTTGACCTCACCGATCACCACCACATCATCATAATTGTCGTCGAACTTGTTATTGGCAGATCAATGAGATTCGAGAGCTAATCAACATTATCGTCTTTAAGGTCGTTGACACCCGTTTCCTCGTTGAAGTTTATATCCATCAGGCATGAATTCATTGTAGAGAATCAAAAATCACACAAGCTAGTGTTTCAAGAAATTGTCATGCTGTTAGGTTCATAATTACCTAGTAATTATTCCCCTAATCTTGCACTTTTGCTTAACATTTGTGTTTATTTATATCTATTTATTATGTTTTCCTTAGCATGCTAGGAAATGATGGAGAAGCATGGAAATGCACTAAAAACTCAACTTTAGCACATTTTCCTACTCCGGCTAGGAGAAACCGAGCTAAGCCAGGAAGGAGGAGCGGCAGACTGACCAAATGAACTTAGAATGAGTTGAAACTTTTCAGATCCATTCTAGACATCGTAAGGATTATTTGTTATGAAGAGTGTAAGAGCTAGTTCGGAGTGGAAGGCCTTCAAAAGATAGGTGCAAGTTTCTGCACTAGAAGACAAAAACTGCAAAACCGGACCTATACGGATTCCAGCAGCATTTTCGGGCCAACCACGATGAATTAAGCTCTAAAATTTTACCAAGATGATCTACACTCATAAAGGAACATTTGGTATGAAGAGGTCAAAGGTCAATTCCGAACTCTCGGTGGAGATTCAATTGAAGGAAGAAAGGAGAAGAAAGTGCGCAAACGGACAAAAAATGGGTCAACAGTGGTCAACGCCGGATTCCGGACATTTCCGGCCGAGTTGGCTGGCCGAGAACATGTGTGGAGGACAAGAAAGAGCTGATTAGGCCAGGTTAGAGACTTTAGGTGGGAAGACTTTAGGTCTAGGTTATTTTGAAATTCAAAAGTTGAAAGATGACAAGTGGTCAAATTCTTACACCTTACACCTTTGTTTCCCATTTATTACCTCATTCCCCTACACAATGACCCTTCTACCCTTACTTTTTCTTTCCCACCAAAATATCTATGGGCTTTCTAGGTCATTTCTATGTGGAGTTAAAAACTAGATCCACATTTTGTGCTTACACATTTGTAAATCACATCTAGCCCTTCATTCCTTTGATCTCCACCCCTGATTTGAATTGTCTTGGCCTTTAAATAGCCCTTCCTCTCTCCCCAAAACCGTGCTCCCCCTTGGCTCCCTCATTTTGGAGCATCAAAATCTCTCTTTTCTTTAGTTTTAGGTTAGTTTTTCATACCTTGTACATAGTTCTTTGAGTTTTGTGTAAGAGAAAGGTTTGTAGCCACTTGGGTTTCACCAAAACCGAAGTTTCTACACACTTTGATCAATCACTTCTCTTGTTTCGCACACATTCAAGCCTTATTCTTACTTTGTTCTTGAGATTTTGTGGATTTGTATAGTGATTTAGGTTCTAGAAACCGAAATCCCTATACTTTGAAGCATTTCTCTTCTCATATAGCATCTAGGAGGCAAGGGAGACATCTTGTGCTTTTGGTTTGGCTCCAAAAAGAGCCAAACCCTTGGGTATGTCACTTGTTCTCCACTCTTTGCTCTCTTTTATTTGTTATTTATGATGTTTATGGCTTGTAATTGTGTAAATATGAGTTGTGAGTAGTTGAATTTGGGGTTAGGGCACAAGTTGTGAGTACATCACACAAATTGCACATATTTTCACACTCATGATGCCACCAACACATGGTTTGAGCAATTGGGGTGCTAGAATCGAAGAATTGGATACTGGGTTAGGGTTTGGGGCGATTGAGAAGATGAGAAATTGAACTATTTAGGGTTTTGAAATGGATAGTGGCAGAGGGACTGAGTGAGAAGTGAGTCGGACTCACTAATTTACCAAAGTTTTGGTCTTTTTTACTATGTACCGGAAAAGTGGATGAGAGAAAGAGCCAGGGCTAATTTGGAGATTTTTCCTTATATGTGAGCCCCACAGGAGTTGAGTTGGCATGCCATGTCAACGAGTTAACATCTCCAATTCATGGATTACTGACGAAATGATCTATTGGATGAGAAATAATAGTGCGGGGGTGTTTTTGATGAAATTAGAAGTTCTAAGATTGAATCAATTTTGGACCTAAAGTACGAGGTATTAATTAGTATTTAGCCCAAAATTATTCCTAAAAACAATCCACCCATTTTCTAAATTTCCTCATAAGACTACAATGAAACATCGATGAATGAATGTTCAATAAATTAATAATGTCGATTAAATAATAAAGGATTAAATTTTGTTTAGTCCCTATACTCTGACGCTGTCCTCGTTTCAGTCCATGATATTCTCATTTAATCTGAAAAGTCTTTACTGTCACAATTTCCGTCTGATTGGTACACTCCGTCCAATTGCTCCGTTTATAGGCTGACGTGACATTAAAGTCAACGCCAACTCAGCCTTTTCAATTGCGAAATGTCCATACTATCCATGCCCTTTATTATTATTATTATTATTATTATTATTATTATTATTATTATTATTATTATTATTATTATTATTATCATTATTATTATTATTATTATTATTATTATTTTTGTCTGTTTATCTCTTCTTCCCCATCTCTCTTCTCCTTCTGTTTATCTCCCTCCTCTCTCTTTCTGTTCGTCTCTCTTCTCTTCCCCATTCTCTCTCAAATGTCATTATCCACCTCTCACCACCTTCTCTTATATTCACCTCCTCCTCACTTCACCCTCTTCTTCACCACCTCCTCCTCCTCCTCTCCCCCTCCTCTCTCAAATGATCAACCCCAAATACTCTGCCTCCAGTCTCGCCTCCTCGTTTTTCTAAAGGGGGCGATCGTGGTCTACACGGGCCTATCTCCAGCGACCTTCTTCACGCTCCTAGCTCTGCTCTTTGCCGCTTACCATGTCCTTTCTGCGCTTTTTGGGCCGTCTGAGACCCAGAACCGCACCAGGAGCTTGGAGGAGATGCAGCCTCTTCCGCTGCTGGTCCAGCTCGGCGAGATCACCGCCGAGGACCTCAAGTAGTACGACGGCTCCAATCCCAAGAAGCCTCTGCTCATGGCCGTCAAGTCTCAGATCTATGATGTGTCTCAGAGCAGGTGTTGAATCGAAAATTTCAATTTAGGGTTTAACTTTTGGGATTGTGATTGTTGTGCTTATCTGATTTCTGAAGTAGTCAACTGGGTTTCTATTTTGATGTTACTTTGTTATCTGGTAATTTTAGAGTTGGAGACTTGATCATCTGATAGTTTCTGGGTTATATTAATTGTTGAATTTGGAAGATGATAAAGACTTGGGTAGAAACTAGAGCTGCAAATTGTTTCAATTTGGGGATTGCGAATTTGCGATTTTTCGATGTGGGTTAGTGATTACTATCTGTGTGTTTTAACTTTTAAACAGTGGATGTTGTTTGTTGAGTCTCACTATTGTGATTAACAAGGTGGCTGCTTTTCATTTCACCGCTTGATGAGAAAGTGTTTCTATCTAGCTTGGTTTATGTTAGAGGTTCGATACAAACTAGAAGTGTTTGGAATTGTTTGTTATGCAGCTTTTGTTTATGTATTTGCTAGTTCATCCATGGTGTTCGATTCAAATTGGTTTTTGTAGAGTTAAATTTGTAGTTGGTGGAATTTAGTTTTTGATGAACTTAGGAAATACCTAGATGTTGGATATGTTAGTTTGATTGATTGTGTAGGTCTGGTTCTTGGAATTTGTTGATATATGATGGCAATGGAATTGGTGGTTGAGCTCGAGATAGAGCTCGATGGTGGTGGTTGTGGTAAATGGGTGTGAAGAAGAAGTAGGAAGAAAAGAAAAAGAAATGGAATAAAATAAATTAAAAAGAAAAAAGGAAGGGAGAAAGATTATAGGGTTATATTGGATATTTCACTATCGAGCTAACTTGGCGTGGCTTGGATTGCCACATCAGCAACTTAACGGCGCAATTTGACAGAATCTTAACAGTGAGGACCTATTGGACGGAAATTGTGACATCAGAGACTTTTTGGATGAAATTAAAGTGTCAGGGACTGAAACGATGTTGGAGGCAGAGTACATGGACTAAACATAATTTAATCCATAAAGGATTAAATTATTCTAGTTCCGACTCGGTACCAATCACCTCCATTATTTTATGGCTATTGGTCTTTAGCCTCCAATACCCTGTCTGACTCTAATTGTACTAACTCCATTTGGGGTTTGTGTCCCTTAACCACTGATAAATCTGTCCATCCCACCTTAGGTACCATTGGCAAAACAAATTTCACGCGCCTTACTTTTCCTCTTTGACAATGAATAGTAACCAATGTTTTCTCTATGTATTATAACATCACTCACACGCTCTGAAATTAGTCCCCATATTGAGACATCAATAGTTTAATTTATCTTCTTTCATCAGTGACCAATTGGTACAAAATTATCAAAAAAAAAAAAAACTTGGAAATCTTAATAAAATACCGAACTGGTTTTGCGGAAATACTATTCCGGTTTTACTATTGGGCCCCATTGTAGAAAGAAAAATTTACCCAATGAATCACTACAATGATATTTGCTGATTAACAAATTATATTCTCCAGTCTAAAAATAAATAAAAAACAAATAAATTTCTCAAAGATACAGTTCTGGTTTGAATAAAAAAATGTCTAGTATATATTTCTAACACACCAGAAAAAACCAGAAGAAAAAAAAAACACAACCTACAACAACATAAACTTAACTATTAACACATTTTCATTGTAATATACCATGCAAGGAATTCTAGCAGACTTTACATGTTCTACATATGAAACACTAGATCTAAAAAGCTACCATCACAACTTCCATGTACCAAAAGCAAATCTCATTCTAAGCCACATTGGAATTGGATAGAATGAAATTTGTTTATATCAAAATCTCATTCTTTGCTAGTTGGTGCGTATTTGAATACAATTGTTTAGTAGAGACTCATGATATTATTTCAGGATGTACTCTAGGTGCCTATTGTAATCAGGGGTTTAGGCTCAATGTTCCTCCCTTGTATTCGACGGTTTTATTAATCAAGGCTTGAGGGCAGTCGCACCAGCCCTTTATTCAAAAAAAAAAAAAAGAAGATCCATCCTAACTAAGATTGGATATAGAAGCTGATAATCTAAGTAGATCTAAGTCTACTTTTACATATTTCCAAAAATAGTCACTAACTTGTTAATATTTTCAAAAGGGCAAAAAGTTCTAACCATTGCCTAACAAGTCGTGCAACTTTGATTGATATTGTGACCCATTTGCACATTTGAAGTAGATATTGCTTGAGGATTGTCCGGTTTCTTTAGAAAATGTATGAGATGGCAAGATTCAATGTGACAAGACCCGCTCCGAATTTCACCATGAAATCCGAAGTGGCCTTGCAGGGCCCACCTTAGAAGAAATTCTACCAAAAATTTTGCGGAACTTCCCTTAAAAATTGACTACCCAAAACCTGTAGAAAAATATTTACACTTCAAGTAATCCATCCATATTCTCTTGGAGTCACCCTGCTCCCAAAATCACAACATCTTCCAATTCACACTACACAAATCTCAACTTAATAGCATTAATCCCACAGGTTATCAGAGCAATTCTAAAACAAAAGGTATAATAGAAATAAAAGTAAAGAGGGTGATAGATCCTATGATGCGGAACCAGTGACAACTATGCCTCAACTCCATGTACGCCTGACCCCAACTAGTCTAGCCTGCAAACTGGGCATTTGAAACCGAATGGCCCAGGGGAAAGTATTGAAAAACACGTTAGTGTGAGTGGACAAAAATAAATAATCAAGATAATTTAAATGAAGCAAACTTGAATACTTTCGAAACAGTAAGCAGGGAGGAGTACTAATAATACTCGACTACACTCACGTGAGGAGGAGAACTAAATAAATCGACCCATGGTGAGGAAAATCATTCGAAACAGTAAATCCATCAGGCTTCCCCAATTTCTCACGAGAAAATAAATATATTCCAATGACGTGGCCCCGCACGCTAAAATATTCTCAAATTCATAACAAATAAGCAAGAAATAATCGATAACTATAGTTCCATTGAAAATCCTATCTCTGATAATATTTCAGAATCTCAAAATCAACCAATAAAAATATAATATTAAATTCCGGAAATCACTTTGGAAAATAATTTGTCGAAAGTCATATAAATCATAATTTCAAATAATAATCATATATCGGAGATAAACATCGAAAGCACAATATCCAAAAAATACTATCACGAATCCATTTCCCCAATCATAATCGAGATAAATCATAATTAATCTCCGAAAAATCAATTCATAATCCCAAAAAAAATTCATAAGTCCAAATCCAAGTATGATAAATTCAATTCCGAAACTCATATAGAAAAACAATGCCAAAAGTATAGTCCAAAGCCAAAATATTATGCTTGATAAATAAAACAATAAATAATTAAATAAATCAATCATCATTTCGGGAAAATAACTGCATGCATCATTATTTAAAACAAAAGTCCACTCACAATACTATATGAGCGACCATGCATATGGGTTTCTTCGTCAAGCAATAACTCAGTATAGCACCCTGTACACAATTATATTCCGTGAATAACAATTCGGCAATTAAATACGATTCCAAAATCAATCATCTTAAGTCAATATCTCCATTTCCTTCTTCTATCCAACCCAAACTTTACCACTAACACCATTTCATTAATTTACAAGTTCTAGGGCAGATTCGAAGAAATCCAACGGTCGGATTCTCGAAAATCGATAATCGAAATTCTAAATCTTCAAAAATTAGAAATCGATTCAAACCTTCTCCAATCTTCACCAAAATCACATATATAAGCTCTAGATCAAAAATAGGATTTAACTAGCTAAAAATAGAAGTTAAATCACTGTTCTACGCGCTGCCACGCGCCACCTGCCACCACCTCCAATGGCCACCAAATTTTGGCAGCAGCTCCATCTCAACCTCCTTAACACTTCTCTCAACTACCGCCAAGCCAGAAAACAACTAGAACTGTCTCAACAATTACGAAAACAGTAAACCCCAATTATGAAAAGTGAGAAGATTCAAACCTTCTATTTTTCCTCCACGCTTCAAATCACTGCCAAATACTTGGAGAGCATCATCTATGTCTCAAGGCACTTCCAATGGACCAAGGTTTATTATCGGAGGCGGCCGGAATCGGGAGATACCAGCCTTGACTCAAAACTGCTACAGTAAGGTTCTTGGGCTTGGTTCTTCGTTTTCTAGCTAAGACTCGGCGAGCTACCACCACCGGTGAGTCCAGAAGAGGAGAGGAAGAGAATGATGGCCGCGGCTCGCTCCCAGGTGGCCAAACTTGAGAGAAAACCGGAGTTGCAGAGGAGAGAGAGAGAGAGCTTGGGGAAGGGGAGAGAGAGAGAGAGAGAGTTACCGAGTGGGTAGGTTTCTATTTCCGGAAACCTACCACATTAACTTTCCATTTTTATAGAAACTTACCATGAACAGTAACTTCGCATATTTCATCCATAACTTTCGCATACGAACTCCGATTTTTAAGTACCATATATGCACGGACTCGGTTTAACGTCCTCTACGACTTTCCAGATTTTGACCTAAATAAAAAGTCAACATTTAGGGCCACTAAAAGTATCGAAACAAAGTAAAAAGTGAAAGTAATTGCTTTTTACCGTCCAAATGACTAGTAAACCGGTAAATTGAGATACGAGACATAACACAATGATTCCATAGAATTTATCCCCGCTGTAGCAAAGATCCGGGTCAAGGAATTAGCACTCACTTGTGTTTCCAATGATTCCAACTTCTTGATCAGATGTGCATAAGAAGTTCGCAGCGCCTCTTCCCTCTAAAGCTGCTACCCTTCTTTCATTTGCTACATGTTGTGCTTCATAAGCCTCACTTAAGGCTATTAGTTTATGTTTTAAACCATTCTTTTGGATAACAATCGCTGGAACATCTGCCCATTTTGCACCAATTTTGTATCCACGCACCCAATCACGCGTCTCAGGGCCCATTACCTTGTTAAATATTTCATTATGAACCTCAGAAGTTACTTGGCGACCTTCGTTTCGAGCATCATTCTCAAGCACTTGTAATTCATCCTGCAATAACTTGCTTATTGCTAGTGACTCTGTTTTTTGAAAACCATATCATAATGCCATCAGGCATAACACATGTATTTAATGCAAATCCTACCCTAGGAATACACAATACTGAGATGATTATATTTTAAGAGGTCGTCCCATCACAAGCTATATTGAATTAAAATTTTTCTAATGCTCTATGTGACATGCTCTATAATTGAATAAGAGCATTTATGAAACCATGGTATATAGTAGAATTTATTACTTACAAATTACAATATTTTAACCACAGATATAAAGAATAACCATCTTTAATCCTACACCACATTTTCTACATCTCAGAGAAACAAAAGTCATCTTTAACAATTTTAAACACAGTGAAAAGAAAAACTAATCCATAGACTAAAGTTACTCAATTACTTGAATGATTATCTGGGGGAGTCTGCATTTTCAATAGGTCATAGAGGCTGAAGCTCTTCTGGATAATATTCTTCTATATCAATTCAATATGTTTCTTTATGTACATGATCAATACATCTATCATCAGCATATTTTATGAATTGATAGTAAATAAGTTATTTGCATTTTCATGTAATAGCACAATAATGAAAACTGAATGCAAAACCAAAATTTGAAACACCATAGCCCTTAAAGTACTCACAATTTTTTTCTTAAGTTCCTCATTACTAAGCTGAGGGTTAGTTGGATCTTTCTTGCTTGATGAGTATACAAGGCCAAAGAATGTCACCGTATCAAGTATTTCTTCAGGATGTTCATGTTCTTACAAACAAAATTATTATCATGAGTTGTGTCAATAATACGAAACAGTAAAAGAATCAATTGACAAATTTGAAGACAAATAATGGCGCTGGAAACTGAAGCAACTACAATTAGCAAATATAAGAAATCATACATGTCTATCAACATTAGTAAATGCATTCTCATTAGAAAAGAAGAGGAGATATTAGTATGTGAAATCAAATTCCTTTATTGCTACAACATGAATGTATTTATTAAAACAAATAACTGTCAAGTGAATAAATCTAAGAGATAATTAAAAGTTTTTACTCATTGTTACAACACGTTTACAAATAATGAATCCAATAATAAATATGCTATACATCAAGTACAACAAGTTAATAAGGGTGAATATCAATTACCTATTAAATATCATCAATTACCTACTCAATATAAAACTGACTATCTGTAGTTGAATGTTGGTGGAGTTGTATATCTTTAGAAAATCATTACCCATTGATATCGCATTTGAGCATAGGTTTTTGTTTCGGTTGTTTGGTGCAATGATGAGCTCGAATTGAGTTCTCAAAATTAACCATGTTGACAATTGTTAGTATAGTAGGGATCGTTCTATCGGGAGATTGAGGATGCTCCTGTCATTTAAACAATAAAGAAAAAGAATATTAATTACAAGTATATATTATTTAGGAAAATTACAAAGAAAAGGGGATTTTGATTTATTTTTATTTCTAAACTAAATTAACTAATTACATTGATCAATCAAACCATGAATCATAGATAGGATGAACGGCAAAGATGTATAATGAAGTTAACAAGCATTAACACGAAAACAAGATAACAAATTGCAACTCACGAATCAAAACATGCACTTGGACGAAATCAATCAAGAACGATGATGAACGCATACAAAGTTCTTTTTACTTTCCTTAATTAAATTAACTAGATGAACGCACCATAATTAATCCTATTAAACATGCAATGCTAGTGAGTGATCAATCCATTAACAAAACATATTCAACGCATTAGGCACTTAGAAAGTTTGATTGATTTAAGAAAAACACACAAGTTAGAACACTAATCAAGCATGCAATTCTCTTTGTTGATTTACCTAAAGAATTATAGGTTTTCCACTTTATTACCAAGACCTAGAACGCTAGCATCTTAATATGGATTCAATCATGCAA
The DNA here is from genome assembly GCF_002994745.2 of Rosa chinensis. Classification (NCBI taxonomy): domain Eukaryota; kingdom Viridiplantae; phylum Streptophyta; class Magnoliopsida; order Rosales; family Rosaceae; genus Rosa; species Rosa chinensis. The sequence continues at coordinate 27,069,134 of NC_037091.1, read as the reverse complement.
TTCAAAACTTAAGTTGGCCATCAAAGAAATCAAAAACATGATAGGTGGGATTGAAGAACAAAACCAACAAACATTCAAGATCATATCAAGAAATCACAAACTATATGAAAATCCTAAAACGTTTCATACTTCAAGGTTATTGGAAAGGGTTTTTGTCCATTTACCCTAATTTTAGAGTCAATGCTCCCACTTACCCTATTAAGTTTTTTTAATTCGCACTTACATAAAACACTCTAAAGACTTCTTTCCTTTTACCCAAAAGTTCCATTTTTACATCTTTTTATTGACATTTTTGCCTTTTTCTTAACTACCCAGCGTCCCATCCATTTAAACCCGTGTGTTTCAAAATTTCGAGCGAACGAAGAGAGAGAAGCTTCATTTAGAGAGAGAAACTCTGGTTCGCGCGATAGAGAGAGAAACTCTGGTTCGCGTGATAGAGAGAGAGAGAGAATGAAGAGAGAAGCTTGCATGGAGAGAGAAAGAAGCAATGTTGCTCCATATTTCAACTCTGCTTCAACTCGATTTGAATTGTTTCTTCGATTGTTCTTTGGATCTATGTTTGCTTCGATTTTCTTAGTTTGATTCTGAATATGAGTTTGTTTCCTGTGCGGTTTTTTTATCTCCAAATCATTGCACTAAGTTTTGTCTGTGTTTCGTTAATTCCATTTTTTTCTTTTTCGAAAAGTGTGAATTTCATCTTTGATTTGGTTCGATTTACTATTTTCGTGCTTATAACTTTGTTGTGCTAAGTTTGATCTGTTTCGTTGTGCTAAGTTTGTGTGGTTCTGTTTTAGAACAGTTCGATCAGTTTCGGTATTTGTGAATTGTCTATTGGCCCTCAATAGACCCATATTGGGGGTCAATAGATGGTCAACATAGCTGCTTTTCTTCTTTTTTGATACGCTTAGTTTTTACTGAAGTTCAGCAATAGTTGTTTATAGTAACTTGTTTCTGTTTTGTGAAGTGATTTTGGTGTTCCAGACTCCTCTATTGGGGGGTAATATGTATCTATTGGGGCCCAATAGTGGTTTGATATTGTTTTGTTTTTTGTTTTTTTTGTTATACAGGAATATGGATGGTTCTTTGGTTGTTAAGTGCACTCATTTTGTACAAGGTTTCATGTTTTGTATTAATCAATATATGAGCTATGCTCATTTGTTTGAATACATTTGTGAACGGTTTAGTTTTTCTGCAACTGATGGTATTGAGCTTCATTATTCTCTTCCTGGATGTGTTATTTTTTTTCTTCGCAATGATGATGATTTCCAGATGTTGTTTAGCGGTGCCAAGATTTATAAGTTGGATTGCGTTGATATTATAGTTTTGAAGAGTAGTGGAAGTTGCAGCAAAAAAATTCTGTATCATTTGAAGATAGCTGCTCCGGTATTATGGATGAAGATGATTACCTCACTGAGGCATTTAGGACTGAAGTTCAAAAGTCTTGTCGAATGAGTGGGCTAGTTACATTCAATTTGTTGGGTAAAAATTTCGTGGCGGTTCCCTTGAGTTTCGAGACAAGCTCAGAAAATATGTTGTTGAAGTTGGGTTCAGCTTTGTGTTTATTAGAAATGATTGGGATAGAATTCATGTGGTTTGTTCCAATTGGGGAAGTGAAGGATGTGATTGGAATGTTCGTGGTTATGTATCTCCTGCAAATGGATGCTTTATAATTGGTGAGTTGAACAATGTCCACTCTTGCAAAGGTGTTCTTCGGAAGCAAAAACATGAGCTTTTGGGATCGAAAATTGTCAAGACATGTATTGAAGAGGACATTAGCTATAACTTATCATTGAAGTCGAGAGAAATTATCAGCAAGTTCAAGTTAGCTTATGGGTTTGATATATCGTACAAGGTTGCTTGGAAAGCAAAGAAGAAGGTTAGGGAAATGAATTATGGTTCTGAGGATGATTCGTTTAACAAGTTAACAAGGTATAAGGAAGCTGTATTTGAGAGTAACTCGGGATCTTCGTTTGTTTTGGAAGGCGATCCATCGAGCAATCGGTTTCAGAGGCTTTTCCTAGCTTATGCAGGCTGCATTAAAGGCTTTGAATTTTGTCTTCATGTCTTGTTTGTCGATGGGACTTTTGGGAAGAGTGTCTACAAGGGGCAGATACTTTGTGCAACTGAAAAGAATGGAAATCATGGTACTTTTCCCATTTCTATGATCTTTTATTTGTATTTTTGTTGAAAATTTGGAGTGGTGCAGCGGCACGCTGCAATCATATATTGATCCCTAATAGACATATATTGCCCCCCAATACACGTTTATTTTCTTATGATTTCTTTCCCCTTTTTGTTTTGTTTTGTTTTTTTTAATGTTTAATATTGTTTTTTTTATTCTTTTTTTGTTGAAAATGTGGAGCGGTACGCTCCCGTTGGCGGTGCAGCGGCACGCTGCTATCATGTATTGGCCCCCCATAGACTTACTCTTTTTTATGTTTTTTGTAGGTTTCTTTCCTCTTGCAATGTGTACGTGTCTGTGATTCTGAGACTGATGCTAATTGGTCCTTTTTCTTCCAACACTTGAAGAGCTTGCTGGAACCTTAAGGTAGCTAGATTGATTACATTTATTAGTGATCGTGGTGTTGGACTGTTGAGTGCTTTCGACAAGATATTTCCTGATAATCCTCATCTTTTCTGTTACAAGCACTTGGTGCATAACCTTATGACTAAATACAACGGTAAAGGGTCTCCTGTTTTGAAAGATGATGTTAAAAAGAAGTTTTTTAAGTTGGCATATTCATGCACTGAAAAGGAATATCATTTTCATTTAAGAGAGTTGAGAGAAGTTAGTGGGGCTGATATTGTAGATCCATTTCTTGCTGATTTACCTCTTCAAAATTGGTGCCGCGCATTTTTCCCTGGATGTTGTTATGGAATTATGGCTAATAGTGTAGCTGAATCTTTTAATGCTTGGTTTGCTGTTGAGCGTGATATGCCAGTATACACTACGCTTGATCAGACTCGAATTAAGGTGATGCAGATGATGGGCGATAGGAGAGACGAGGCGCAACTTTGGACCTCGCAACTTACTCCTGTTATGGAGTGTCGTTTGAAAGAAGGTATAGAGAAAGTTTGCCATTTCAATGTGCATTACTCCCATGCAAATGTTTATGAAGTGAGATCGAAAGTATTCTTATGTTGTGGACCTTGGAACTCTGTCATGCTCGTGTAAAAAAATGGGAGATTAACTGCTTTCCTTACTGCCATGGTCTTGCTGCAAATCAAGCTGCCTCATTGGATGTTTATGCTTTTATAGATAAGCATTTTCATGTTGATTATTTCAGGAAGTGCTATGATTTTCCAATTTATCCAATTTCTAATGTTGATATGGCTTCTTCGGAATCTGCTAGCAATGACTTCATACTTTCTTCAAATGCAAAGAGGCCTCCCGGGAGGCCTAGGCTGAAGAGGTTCAAGTCTGGAGGAGGGTGTGAAAAGAAGCTTATTCATTGCGGCCGATGTGGCAAAATGGGACAGCATAACAAGAATACCTGCACTGAACCTATTTGAATGTAAAGTTGTCAATTGTTTTAGCATTCTGATTGGTTGTATTGGGGGGCAAAAATAGGCTATTGGGGGGCAATAGATGATTTTATCTAGGATCAATTTAACATTTTTTGCTGTCAAAGATTATTGACATTGATTGGTCCTTCAGTTTTGTTGCTGACTGATAAATTAATTAAGTTTTCCAAGCACTTGTATTGAGATTTTTTCCAGTTGCTCTATCCATTTTGATTTCATTTTAATTTTTCCATTAATGCAGCAATTGATTTTAAATGTGTATTTGTGGGGGGGGGGGGGGGGGGAATACAGGTCTCTTGACCCTCAATAGAACTTGAATGTTTGAGGTCTGATGTTCCACAGTTGTGAAATTTTAACACTTGCACATTCCAAACGTAATTTGATATCCTACTGTGTTACTTCTGACCCTCTAACCAAGCTCTATTGGGGGTCAATAGGCCTCTATTTCCCCCCAATAGAACCTGGTTTCTAAGGAGTTAAGGCACCAGGTTCGTAATAGGGGCCTGTAATTTGAATATCGACCTGTGTCCTATGCTTAACAATAGTAACTGAATATAAATTCTTTCAAGTTGATAGAAAATAAATTGAAAAGATGTCAAATCATCTGAAATTATTCCAAATCAAAGTAAGTTCAACGGAAAGTAACAAATTAAAATCTACATTTTCTATTTTTTTGGCTCTCCTACAACATCTGCAGTTTCAGCAAGGTATCTTTAGGCTATGTTTGGGGGGGCTTTTTAGCTCCCCTGCTTATAAGCACAAGACCCATAAGTGTTTGGTAAGCCAACTTCTCATCAGTTTTCTCCAGAAGCTGCTGTGGCTTCTGCCCAAAAGCAAAAGCAGCTGAACCCCAGCTTTTAAAAGCCAGAAGCCCGGAAATCACTGCGGCGGGTGTTCCTGTAGATTAATGAAATTTTCAAAATACCTGTCTCTATCCTCCATTGGTTGAGGCAATTACTTGATTGCCATGAAACCCTTCTTGATAGATGATGCCGAAGCAATCTCCTCCCTCATCACAGACGCTGCATCAATCTCTGATCACAGACGCCCCATCAATCTCTCTCCCTCTGACGCTACCTCAGCTAGCCTTTCATCAAGATTTTGGGTTGGAAATCGAAGCCTCACTCAAGCAAGGCTGCTTGGCAATTTGATTCAGGTTAGTATTTTATCTATTTCAGTTTCAAATTTCTATGATTTTGATGAAGGCCTATGATTTGAGTACTGCCAGCGTCCTTGTATCATTTGATATCAGTGGGTTGAGTTCGATTTTGTTTAATTTGGTGAATTTTTTGGACCCTTTTCACTTGTGTTGATCCCCTTTTCAGCTTTTGCACTTCCTTTTCGTTCGGCTCTCCTTTTCAGCTGATGCAAATCTCTTAGAACCCATTAGTTTTCTCAAGGATTTGGCTTTAAAGGAGACTATTTTCGCAGTTGGAGTTCGAGTTGCAGACTTGGAGTTCGATTTGCAGCAAAAGATTTGAAGGTATGTTTCCAATTGATTTTCACACTGTGTATGTTAATTAGGCTCTGCTTTTCAATGGCTTTGTGAATATAAACCGATTTGGAATTGCTTTAGATCATCGATTGAATGCATAGATGTTGATTAGTATTGTTTAAATTCACTGCCAGATTTCAATTGACTCCTTGCCCAGATGTGTTGACTGAATGCATATGCTACCCATATTTCAATTATGAAACTTTGAATATGCTGCCTAGATTTTGTTTCATCGGAATCATAGAATTATAAAACTTTGATTAAATGATTCAACTAGTTAGGCACTGATTTGATGGAGGCTTGGAGCTGAAACTTTGATTGATATACTTAATAGGCTTAAACTTTAATTTGTTGACTTGGTTTTATTGATGTAGTTGCTCATTGATTTAGGATTGGCGCATTGCTTTCTGCATGATATAGAAATATTAGGCCCTTACCCTTTCCTAGAAGTAATGATGATGGACATGGAAAGTTGAAAATCTGAAAGCTAGGAATAGAGAGAAGCTTGGAATGAATTAATCATCTCTCTCCACGACCCCATTTGCGAGCCATTTGGTGCTGCTTGTTATTTACTTGCCTTTAAAAATTCCCCAATTTGATCCATTCATCACAAACATATCTATAATATGTCATATTCTGATCTCTTTGGTTTCATCTTGATTTCTAGTTTGCACTATCACTGAAGCACTTTTGTAAATGATGGTGCTGGTTAGTAATGATGATACTAGGGGTTCATTGCTTCACTTTCTTAATTCACGTTTTCTGACTCTAGTTTTGTGTATCTTTGTTTCCAATAATTTGAGGATTTTTCTAGTTTAGTAGGTTGGATCACTATCTTGGATTGAGAAAGAGTTGGCTTAGGCTATTTGTAATTTACCAATTTGCTGTTTCATACAGGTTTTGAGGAAAAGATTTATATAGCCTCATCGAGTTGGTTTCCTCCACCCAAAAGAAGAAGCTCAGTGTGTGTTATACGACAAAGGTACCAGATACTTTATTCATTTTCTTATAGCTTCCTTTTTTTCTTTGTCTGTTGTTGATGTTTATGTTTTCTTATCACTGCTTTAGTTTCTTGTTATTGCATGTAAAGCTTATCTTCATATCATTGATTATGCATTGGGGTTGGTACTAAAGATTGGGCTGTAAATTTTATTCTTTTTATCTGTGCTAGATGGGAAAAGAGTTGGCTATTTGGAATGAGGGTTTAGTAGATGTTTTTTGTGACATATGTATCAAGGAGGTGGATAACAATAATCGTCCACATACTCATTTTAATCCGGAGGGATGGGTGAATATAATCAATAATTTTTCTAAAGAAACGGGCAAAGAATATACTAGAAAACAACTGAAAAATAAATGGGATTCCCTCAAAGATCATTGGAAATTATGGAAATAATTGAAGGGAAAAGAGACCGGTCTTGGGTGGGATCACAAGCGTCAAATTATAGATGCATCTGATGAGTGGTGGCGCCTCAAGATTGAGGTATGTAAATCAATTTAATTATTTTGGTTAACAATTTTACTTCATTTGAGATACATTGAACATTGTATGATTTATTTATTTATTTGTCCAGAAAAACAAGGAATATGGAAAGTTAAAGAAAAAGGGAATTGCACCCGATTTTGAAGACAAGTTGAATAAGATGTTCATGGGTATTTCAGCCACTGGTCAGCATGCATATTCACCATCTTCTGCACTACCTATCCCTAGAAGTCCACAGCAAGGTGACAATGAGGTGAACCTTGAAGTTAGTGGTGACTCTGAGGACAATGATGATTTGGCCTCACTCTGCCTAAAAGAAAAAGAAATGAGAGAGCTGAGAAAGGTAAAGGAGTAGTACCAAAAAAAGAAAAGGTGGGAGGTGCTGCTCATTTGGCTAAACAAATTAATCGAATGTGTGAGGCAATTGAGAGTAGGAGCACAAAAACTTCCATGATCAATAAAAGTGTAGAAGAAGGTGGAGGCACCAGTATTAAGGACGTGATGAAGGATGTCACCTCATTGCCTGGTGTTGAGCAGGGTACTAGGTTGTGGTTTTTTGCCACTCGACTGTTTTTAAGTCTAGAGAAGAGAGAGATGTATTTCACTATGGAAGATCCTAACGTGAAGTTGGAGTGGCTGAAATTTGAGATGAACGAAAAATAAGCTTATGTTATGTTTGAAGTTTTATGTTTGTTGTTTGTTTCGGCATGTTTTTAATTATGAGAATTGAATTTGAGAAAGTCTACATTATTATACTGCATGTGGATTATAAAAATGGAATTTGGTGAATTTTGTTCATTACTGCTTGTTAATGATTTAGTTTATATTTATCATATTTATAAAATCAGCAGGTTTTGGATTGAAATATGAACAATTCGGAAGTAGATGAAGTGGAGGAGGAGATATTCTTTCGAAGTGTACAATTTAATGCTCTGCTCATTCAACATTATTACATGAACTATGTTCATAAAACTCCTTGCATGGTATCTTCTCAAACAAGTAATAAGTGGATAATGGAAATATTACAAAGGAATGACAATCGGTGTTACAATGCCTTTAGAATGCAAAAGGAAATATTTTATCGTTTATGTAGTGATTTGGAAGTTAAATTTGGGGTGTTGGGTTCAAACAGAACTAGTCATATTGAAGTTATGGGAATGCTATTGTGGTGCCTAGGACAGGGATGTGGAATTAGGTCAGTAGCAGAACGATTTCAACATTCTAGTGAAACCGTTTGTAGATATTTCGGACAAGCACTAAATCATTTGTGTAAATTAGGTAAACATATAATCAAGCCTTCGGAGAATGAATTTAATGGTGTTGCACCGGAGATAATGAGGGATAACAGATACATGCCTCATTTTAAGGTATCTGTTAAGAGTTACTAGTAAATTATTTCACAATTTAGTTACTTATATTAATTGACAAATAACATCATTATTTACAGGATTGCATCGGGGCTATCGACGGAGTGCATATTCCCGCTTCTATAGCTCCTGAAAAACAAATACCGTACATTGGGAGAAAAGGAATACCAACACAAAATGTTATGGGGGCATGTAATTTCGATATGCAATTTATCTATGTATGTGCAGGATGGGAAGGGTCTGCTCATGATACAAGAGTGTTTCTATCGGTACTTCGAGATCCCGAAATGAATTTTCCTAAACCTCCACCAGGTAACTATATTTATTTATAGTTATTTTTAGATCAAATTTTATGAAGCTTTGAATGAAGTTTTGTTAAAATTTGACATTTCTTTATTTGACAGGAAATATTATGTTGTAGATTCCAGATACCCTCAAATGAATGGGTTTTTGGGACCTTACAAAGGTCCGAGACAACATTTTCAACAATACTGTAGGCAAGAACCAAGAAATGAAAAAGAGGTATTTAACCAAGCACACTCTTCTCTTAGAAGCGTTATAGAACGCACATTTAGAGTTTGGAAAAAAAAAGTGGAAGATTTTAAGGGACATGCAAGGTTATTCATTTGATAAGCAAGTGAAGATTGTCATTGCCACCATGACACTTCATAATTATATACGGAGACATGCACATGGTGATAGACATTTTGTCCGCAGTGAAGAAAGAGAAGGTTATGGGTCAAGTGGTGGGATAGAAATGGATGATGATGTAGAAGAAGAATATCATGGTCACGGTGCACAAGAAATGGAAACAATAAGAAATAACATTACTCAAAGTTTGATGAATGCGCGTAATAACGTGAACATTTGATGCGAACCAGAAACCAATTGTTATTAATGTTACTAATATATTTGTATAAGTTATTTTTAAAATTGTCCAATATTAATCATATGGTCCCCATGATTTATAAAAATTGAAAGTTAACAAAAATTAATAAGGACACAATAAGGATTAAAAATAATAACCAGAGCATTTGAACAACATTGTATTACTAAACAATCAAGGCAAAATAATCTCTCATGTCCAATTTGGTCATTCCACAAACAAAAAGCACAAACCAGTTTGATTTACCAAACACTTTGCCACTGCTTCTGCCACTGACAGCTCTTATAAAAAGCCAGTTTACCAAACACTCAGCAGCTTTGCTTTTCAGCCACTTATTCTCATAAATAAGCAGAAGCCAGCTTTTCTGAAAAACCCATCCATACCAAACCAACCACATTCCTCCTTTGCAAACCTGTCAAGAATTGTTTTCCTCATGTCATTGCCTTTCTTCTTGCTGGGTTCCACTCTGTTAATTATGCTTTCCATAAATGGATCATAAAAGACCCACAGTCATCCCTGTAAACCAAGAATTTAAGTTATTGATCCTTTAAAAAAGGTTCCTATTGCCCCCCAATAGACCCCTATTGGGGGGTAATAGACTGACAACTTGCACAAATTTATCAATTAACTGTCATCTTTTATATAAAAAATAAAGAGGAAAGGATTTTGAGGCACTTACGAACAGGGTTTCTGCTGAGGGCAGTTGAAGTCTTCTACAAGCTCGTAGTCATTTTCCCCGATTTGATTATCCAAGATCCACTTTCTGACCTCTTTCTCTCTTGGTGTCATTTCTTCAAACTCGGAGACAAATTCTCCTTTAGTGCTCTCACCTTTGCACTTCTTTCTTGTGTTCTCATGATCCTGGCTGCCTTCTGGAAATATCATCCCTGTCATCTTCACGTCGCAGATGAACCTCCTTATGTGCTTAACCTGTTTAAGTGCAGATCTATAAAGCATCAACAAACTTTCCAAATTTCACCATTTGAAAAATAAACAGATTGTTTTTATATGATTACTTACCACCCAATTTGTGTTGTTGTAATATTGGTTATCTTTTGTCCATTCCTTCTTTGGTGGCAGCATAGAGTTCATGTTAACAAACTGCTTTTTCTCATTGTCGATGACAAGCAGTGTGTAATGCTGGTTGTAGTAATGGTGCATTAGGATAAGCACCTTGGGGTAGCTGAACTTACTCCACAGTTCTTCGATCAGGAATAACTCTATTTCAATCTCGTGGCCTTTGAAGTCGTCTTTGAGAATGTTCTTGCCTTCTTTTTTTGAAATTCGCTAGTTTTGTTTTCGTGTTGAACTGCGTAATACTACACAAGGAGTAAACACATATGAAATCATTGAATTGTTTACTTAAATATGTTTTTTGGATGCGGTGCAGCACCAGCTGCTACTTTTGTTTCGGTGCTTACCGCTGCTTCGATGTTTAGTAATCCAATCTAAGTGTTCCTTTCTTTCAGTTCCTTCTGCAACATTTCAGTGTAGGCCTTGACCACCTGCAATTGTTCAATTTGATTTTCAGTTAGTATTATATATGTGAAGAACGATCCATACTTGCTATATACTAACAATTGTCAACATGATTAATTTTGAGAACTCATTTCGAGGTCATCATTTAATTATGTGAATGAGTATAGATTAAAAGAAAATATAGGAATGAGTTTTTCCTTGTAGGATGTCAACATGGTATCAGAGCATTAGTTGTTAGGTTCTGTAGACTCCTTTCTTTCCTACTACTTTATATGCTTAGTGGCGCCTAGTACCTCCAGAGTGATGGCCCGACCGCCGCGGATCCCCATCATATACTCATCGGTGCTAGTGTGTTCATTATGTATATAAAGTAGATAGGTTAATGTCCTAATCTTTGAACTATTTATCTCTTTTAGATTGCTCTAATAGCCTGTGGGACTAATGTTGTAAAGATTGGGAGTTACACTTGCGTTTTTGGATTATGTTGTATGGTTCGTATTTCAATTGTAAATTGTGGAGTTGTTGTGTTTTGAGGAGTAGGAGGCTCCAGAAGAATAAGGATGGTTTATTAGAAGTGTGAATGTGTTTTTACAGGTTTTGGGTAGTCCATTTTTAGGGTGACTCTGTCGAATTTTTGGTAGAGTTATTCCTAAGGTGGGCCCTACTGGGCTGATGCGGCTTAAATAGCCTCACAATTTAACCCTGCAAAATGCAGTTGTCAGTATAGGATAAGCAGGAATCGTTCAGTCCGGGGATTGTAGGGTACACCTACACAAAAAGGTCAATTCACAAATAAAAGAATAAAATGGGGGGTTTTGAAAGTTGGTTCCTAATCTACTTAAAATAAAAACAAAACAAATAAAACTATATACAATGATCGACTTCCCTAACCTAGACCAATACCACTCGGAAATTACTAAGTGTAAAAACAGAAAATTCATTTCAACATGCTACAAAAATGTGCCCATCTTAAATGTCTAGATAAGAGCCCAAATGAAAAGCCTCAGTGAATCAATCCATTTATCTGATTCGTTCTAATGTAGGCTTGGATCGGAAAAGTCCTTACCAAGCCTAATACTACTAATTTTTGAAAACACTTAGCATAATTCTCTTAACTAGTAGTATTATCTAACCCTCGAATCAACTCACACGTGCAAATTAACCATTACACATAGAATTTAACACGTAATTTCCAGAATCGTTTAATCATTAAAGCATGATTTTTACCACTCGTTAGAACTAATTACTACTTGTTTAACTCAGCGTCTTAATAAATAACAATTACTCTTGGCAAATTAAGCAAACACACAAGAGCTCTCACCGTTATTCTAGCATGCAAACTTATGAACCTAACTCTGAAAATTACCTAAACACGTAAAAGGGCACAAGATTGTAACATGCATCATAAAAGAATTCTCGAAATTAACTCAATAATAAACTGAAAATCTCAAAAATATTAATAAAAATATTCTGAAAATTTCATGTCTCCAATTACACAACTCACAAATCCAAACACACAAACCGAAATAAAAATTGTAAGTAGAGTCATAGTTACACTTTGAAGCTTTCCTTAGCGGCTTGGCAACAAGGTGATGAACTCGTCTCTACTATGGTGGTGGAGCGTCCTTGACTCAGCGCCTAAGAACTTCGTAGATTGATGGAAGGATGGTGGTCACGGTCTTGTAGGTGATGGAAGTTTAAGGAGTGAATTGGGTAGAGTATCGGAAAAGTTTTTGGCCAGGAAGTGATGCTAATTCTGTTATGGACGTTGCCTATTTATAGGGGAGCATTGGTTGACTTTTATCGATCGTACCCTTCATCATTGGACGGATGGGATTGCATCATAATTCCTTTAATTTTTCAACCGAAACGTCTCCTTTATGGCCTTAATTCCTCTCATAATGGAGTCTTTTAATAAGCTGAAACGTCTTTAACTTATTTATTTTCCAGTTGAAACATCTTTCTCCTTTATTCCCCAACTGAAAAACGTCTTTCTCCTTTATTCTCCAACTGAAAACGTCTTTCTCCTTTATTTCCCTTCTTCATTGCTTGGTCAAATGACTTAAATGCTTTATTTTATGACTCCATCATTGCTGTTTCCAAGAGTTCCACCAAGCAAGGTTTCCTACAACAAGCAGGAGAATATCAAAATTTTCTAGAGAAAATAAAGGGAATTAAAATGTAAAGACCACAAAAACAGTCGACAGTGAGGAATCCTGATCCAGCTAGGATTTTTCATGAATTTTACTTTTTCCGCCTATTTCACTCCAAACACTCAACAAGACTCTCAAAATGACTTAATGACTCAAAACACTAAACAAAGGGAGAAACAAGGCTAAAATGGGGCACATATTCAATAATATCGTCACACTTTTTGCTCCTATCATGGGCCACCTCAGATTTCAGGGTGAAATTCGGGACGGGTCCTGTCATAGGAGTTTCATTTTTTGGGTTTTTTTTTCTTTCTAATTTTCTCTATTGCTTATGCTATGAGTGTTGTTAGTTAGTTTATGCTTTGTCCTAGTGAAGACCATATGGATGCAGTCTTTCGTATTTTGAGGGACTTGAAGATGGCGATGGGTAAAGGGTTACTGTTTGAGAAAAAAGATGAATTGGAAGTTGTTGGGTAAACAGATGCGGATTGGGTTGGTGATAAAACTGACAGACGTTCTACATCTGGGTACTTCACTTTTGTTGGAGGGAACCTTGTCACTTGGCGTAGCAAAAAGCAGAAAGTCATTGCCAGATCAAGTGCATAAGTTGAATTTTGAGGTACGGCACATGGAGTCTGAGAAATGTTGTGGATCCATAATGTCCTTAAACGGCCTATGGACTTGCATTGTGATAATACAACTACTATTGAGATTGCACATAATCCAGTTCATCATGATCGAACAAAGCATGTGGAGGTTGAAAATCTTAACAGAAAGGTTATTCGCATTCCATTTGTAAACTCAGAGGAGCAATTAGCTAACGTTCTTACTAAGGGAGTGTCCAGAAAGATATTCGATAGCTCGGTTGACAAGTTGGGCATGATAGATATCTATGCACCAACTTGAGAGGCAGTGTAGAATCGCTGTAAATCTATATGTAATTAGGATTCTTATTTATTTAGGATATCATGTAATTATGGAAAGGATTATCATGTAATTATAGAGAGGATTGTTTCCTGTTAGAATTAGACTACTCCTTTGTACTTGTGTATATATCCCCATTATGGAATAAATAGAATCATCGAATTAACCCTGTATTAAAGTATTCTTTTCTATTGCACTTTGACCAGCGGTTTCTTAACTTTCTTTGTCTACTCTCGGAGCAGCACTTGTGGCCACCAACTTGTGACCAACAGAACTTGGACTTGAATCGGAGGCCATTGATGTATAGATGAATCGGGATTGCTTTTTTGAAATTTTGAATGAAAAAATTCAAAATGGAATCTTGTCAATCGAGTAGTGAAAGCGTAAACTGAATCAAACAATTGAAGAATGTGGAAGTGTGGATGTTGAACTAGGAGAAATGGGGAAGAACTGGAGAGGAGTGAAATAGGGATTTAGAGTTTAGATTAAAAAAATGAAATAGGGAAATCCCAATTCTGTTTGAGTTTATAGACACACACACACACACATACATTATGGTGTGTGGTTCCTCGGTTCCTTGAGGTGTTGGAGTACTAGAACTGAAACCGAACCGCATTTTATACACCCAGTTCAATTCTTGAAAAATGATGCACTCTCAAAGCTTGAAACTGCACCGAACTATCAGTTTTAATTTGGTCCAAAGGGGTTCTTCGGTCTATCTGGTCTAAAGTCCTAGCCCTAGAAATGACTTTCTTCTGCTACTACTCTTTTCTCATGAAAATCTTCAAACTATGTGCGAAATTTCACCACCATGAGAATGAGTTATTGTGTTATGTTGAGGATTGGTATTCCCCTACATTCTCAAGGCAACAGTTCTGCCCCCCAAGTCTGCAAACTAGCTTGAACTCAATTTTTCATCATCCAATCACCCAGGAAACTGATTTGTCGTATGCTTTTATCTTGATGAAACAATGGTTTTGAATCAACCGGGTATGAAGCAAAGGACTCAAACACATGTGCAGTAGGGCCACTAGATTTGGCCCTAAAAAAACTCAAAACACTGAACAAGTCTTAAGCAAAACACTTGCGTAAGCAAGCTATGCTATTTACAAAAAATTTTAAGGCCACATGTATTGGCCCTAAGTAATACTAAGACATTGAGTAAGTCTTAAACTATGAAGTTTGGAATAAATTCATGCCACAAAATGTTTGAAATACCTACCCCCTATGTGCCCCCCAGTTTTGATGTCCGGTAAGAAGCGAGTTGAGCTAGGTGTTGATAAAACTTAGGAAGAATAGGATATCAAAACTTGAGCGTGACCCCCTTGCGAAGGAGGCTGCTTTTGATCAAGAACGTGTAGCCTTCGCTTTTCTTTCTAGTAGCTTCGCCGTATGTACAGCAGCATATATCTTCCAAGCATGAAGCCCAATTCACTAGCTTTATATTGATCATCTCAAATATAGGTGTTGGAGCCATTTTGATGGCTAGATCAATTTCGATTAGGACTCATAGTCCTTGGCAAGATAAGGTGCAAAGCAAAATATAATAGCGAACTAATATCTTCCTTACCTTAATCTGAAGAAGATGCAGCTGCGAAATGCATGTTTTCCAAATAAAGCGAGTATACCAATGGCACTGTGTGAGGTCATGATTGATTCATGGCTATAAATACCATAATACGTGGACATGTGAGCCCACCACGCTCGCTGCAACCTCAACATCTATAATCGAATTGGTTTGAACCATGCTTAATTAAAAAGCATCAAGCCACTATGCTGGCTCTTATCTATAGGCAAAGATTTAATGCCACCGTTATATCAAATATGTTTTTGTAAACACATTTAACATCCATTGCCTCCACATATATCATGAACTTATCTCTTTAAAAGTCATGGTAATCTGGCACAAATGTTGCCACTTCGCTGGCCTTGTTAAGTAACAATGCCACTTTGCTAGCCTTGTTAGGCATACGAGCAAATATGTCCTTACTGTTCATTTTACCAGCACCAATACTCCTAGGCGTGCTAATTACCTCTCATATAATGCATTCAAGCCAAAATCAATGGCCTCCAAGTATATTAGATAGTTCAAGCCACTGCTAGGCAAGAACGCTACTTTTGCGTCTTAGCGATGCACAAACTTAGAACTTTTTTTTTTTTTTAATGAAAGAAAACTAAATAGAAAAACTTATACAAACTGAAAGCAAAGAAAGATTATAGATACCAAAACATTTTTAGCTAACCTTCAGAAGGCCACGGAGGAGGCCATTTATGCTTCCTCCACGTTTTGATGCTTTCAAACTTTCACATGAGATGCTTTCTTTCGTGAGCTTCCAGACGCAGAAAAAGGATACTTTGTTTCAATAAATTGAAACTTTGGTTCATAAGACAAGTCACCTTGCCCCACCTAAGCATCTTTGTTATTTGGCTAGCATGATCTGCAATTGCAATTCTGGAGAAGATGATGTGCATCGATCAGCTTTATTGCAAATTTCCATGTCATAGAATATGGTCTCTTTAGAATTAGCCACATATTGGCTATTATAGACGACCATTTGCTGGGCTAAATTCTCATGATCAAGAGCTTCAAAGAGTTTAAACTCTCGCTTATGAGCAATGATTATCAGAGCCAATTATCAACTTGCAATCATCATCGCACTCATCACATGCTGGTGATGGGGACATCATTGAGTAGAAAAATATGTGCAAATATGATATCTCCTACTCATAAGTATAGGATGTCAAGTTTTAGTAAAGGGAAAGTGAGAGTATCGTACCCAAGGGATTGAGTACTCTACCCTATTAGATCATCATGAACAGAAACCTAGAAAAAGCATGTAATGTCTACCTTTTTACAAATTAATAATATCGGCCTTTGGAAGCCAAAACTATCAAGAATGATATTCACAATGGTTAGGTGGTGAATCGGATTGATTGATTTTAATTTTTATGCCAACAAATTAAAGTACATAAAAATAAAGTAAGCAAATAAAAATAGAGACTTTCATGTAAGAGAGAAATAGAGACTTACGCATCACACCTAGCCTTACTCATGCACATAATGTAACCCAAATTAATGTAACAGCATGCTTTGATAAATTTTGATGAAGCTACCAAGAAACCAACTAGTCATGCAATTTAACAATCTCTTCCGAAGCAAAGATAAATTGCACAACCTTTATACCATTCAAATCTTCTGGATCATAAATGGCATATGGTGTCGTGAGCTTAAATTCTTCTGGAACCTAAACTCACATCATCAAGCTTTGATTTCTAGATAAGAAATTCAAGCAACTTAGTTCTTCCAATAGGAATAAGCTAAGCCACCGCCTATTTAGCTACATATGCTCACGTAAATCAAGAGTTTATCAAGTTCATGTTTTCGATTCATTAATGTCCTAAAGCATGCTTCTAGGTGATAAATCCATAAACACACTTAGGATACATGAAAGCATAGTAGCCAATAGATTTAAAACATGCATAAATGATGAGCTCAAAATGAGTTCTCAAAATTAACCCTGTTGACAATTGTAGTATTTAGCAAATAGGGATAGTTCTATCCTGGGATTGAGGGTGCTCCTGTCATTTAAACGTTAAAAAAAGAATATTAATCACAAGTATATAATATTTACAAAAATTTACAAAAATTTAAAGGGATTTCGAAATTATTTTATTAACTAAACTAGTTATCTAACTAACTAATTACAATGACCAATCAACCAAGAATCAAGATGAGATGGATGGATGAGAATGTATGATGTAATTAACAACCTTTAACATGAATTCAAGGACACAAATCATAATTTACGAATCAAAACACATACTTGCACTAAATCAATCAAGAACAAACCATGAACGCATGCATAAGTCCTTTTTACTTTCTTTAGTAAAATTAACTAGATGAACGCACCATAGTTAACCCTATTAAACATGCATGCTAATGAGTGACTAATCCAATAACACACATATCCAACGCATTAAACACTTAGAAAGTTTGATTGATTTAAGAAAAACACACAAGTTAGAACGCTAATCGAGCATGCAATTCTCTTTGTTGATTTACGTAAGTGATAATAGGTTTTCCACTTTAATTAACAAGACCTAGAACGCTAGCATCTTATTATGGATTCAATCATGCAATTCGAAACCTAAGTTGGTCATCAAAGAAATTGAAACATGAAAGATGGGATTAAAGAACAAAACCAACAAACATTCAAGAACATATGATGAAATCGCATATTACAAATCTGAAAATCCTAAAACTAAATCATGCTTCAAGGTTGTTGGAAACTAAACATCAAAACATATACTTTAATCTAACATGAAATTGCAACATCCAAGAAAACCAAAAAGATAGAACGCTACACAATTCGATTTCAAAGTTACAAGAAAACAAAACCGAAAACAAAGTTCTAAGGTTCATGGTTACACTTTTAAAGATGCTTCAAGAATGCAAGAAGGTCTTCAAAGGTGGTGGATGGTAAGGACAGCTATGGCAAGGATGGAGAATGGAGGAAGAACTTGCTTCACGGCTTCAAACTCTTGAACACTTGGAGAGGCTGAAACTTTGAGAGAGTAAATGGGAGAGATTGCGATTTTTAATTCAGGGTTGAAAGATGATCTGCACGGCAATTTTCCCCTCCTTTATATAGTGCACGGCCTAGGGTTAGGCTAGGAATTCCCTTTTGTGACATCATTCAACCAATAAGAAAATTCCATTTGAATTAGAGAACAAGTAAACTTCCCCTTATCCAAATTCTCCATGTACTTAGACTCAATTTCGGCTTCCTTGCATGTAGAATCATAATTCAATACTTCTTCCTCTATTTTCTCTTCACAAATATCAAGGAAATCCGAAAATATCCCTAATTGGACTCTTGCCGAAATCTTCATGACTCTTCCATTCATTTTTGGCAAAAACCAAATAATAATCGATTTAGGGTTCTTCCAAAAAGTCAAGAAGGATCTAGAAACTCATGTGCAAGTCACATGCCTCAATCTTTGGGCCAGACTTCTCAATTGGACAATTTCAAAGCCCAAACCTTAGTTGCCGAAATTCCTTGTGCATTCTAGAACATTCTTGAACCATCTTGAGTCATCTTGAAGCCACAGCATCTCCTAGCACCACCAGGACTCCTAGTGTCATCAGGTTTCCTAGTCCAACTAGGACTCTGTCATTTCTCATTTTCGAACATCATTTTTCCGAGCTCACTCCTAGTTGCATTAGGATTCCTACTTCAACTGGGATTCCTTCTCCGAGTAGAACTGGGAAAGCTTCATTTCTCCACTTCTTTGTCATTTCTGCTCCTCATTTCCTCCTTGCCTTCATTTCCATCATTTCTAGCTCTTCTTAGCTTCTTTCCTGCGTTTGTAGCTCATTTCTACCTAAAAACTACAAAGTAAGTTAGAAATGACGTTGTTAAGAGAATAACTAAGTAAAATGTAGGGAAAATGATACTAAAAACATAGAAAATATTAGCTCGATCAATAAACATTAAAGAACATAGGAATTTACATTGTTTTGTGCACAAATTTGGCTTACCAAATTCAACTACTCACAACTCCTATTTACACAACTAAAAGCCATAAACATCATAAATAACAAATAAAAGAGAGCAAAGAGTGGAGAACAAGTGATATATCCACAGGTTTGAATCTTTTTGGAGTCAAACCAAAGCACAAAATGTCTCCCTTGCCTCCTAGATGCTATATGAGAAGAGAAATGCTTCAAAGTATAGGGATTTCCGTTTATGGAACCCGAATCACTATACAAATCCACAAAATCTCAAGAACCAAGTAAGAACAAGGCTTGAATGTGTGAGAAACAAGAGAAGTGATTTATCAATGTGTGTAGAAACTTCAGTTTTGGTGAACCCAAGTGGCTACACACCTTTTTCTTACACAAATTCAAAGAACTATGTACAAGGTATGAAAAATTAATCTAAAACTAGAGAAAAGAGAGCTTTTGATGCTCCACAATAAGAGAGCCAAGGGGTTTTGGGGAAAAGAATGGGCTATTTAAAGGCTAGGGTAATTCAAATCAAGGGTGTAGATCGAAAGGAAACAATGGTGAGATGTAATGAACAAAGATGTAAGCAGCAAATATGGATAAGTCTTTAATTCCACATAAAAATGACTTAAAAGGCCATAGATATTTTGCTGGATGAGATAAAGTAAGTGTAGGAAGGTCGTTGTATAAGGGAACAAGTCAATAAATGGGAGACAAATGTATAAGATGCAAAAAGGAGACCACTTGTCATCTTTCAAATTTTGAATTTCAAAACAACCTACACCAAATCTTTCGTTGACCCATTTTTTGTGAGTTTGTGCACTTTCTTCTCCTTTCTTCCTTCAATTAAGTCTCCACCAAGACTTCAAAATTGGCCTTCATTTTCTTCATAAAAAATGTTCTTCCATGAGTTTAGATCATCTTGTAAAATTTCAGGCCTTACTTCAAGGTGGTTTGGCCGGAAATGCTGTTGGAATTCATACAGGTCAGATTTTGCAGTTTTCATCTTCTAGTGTAGAAATTTACACCAATATTTTGTAGGCCTTCCACTCCGACCATCTCTTTCAAAATTCACAAGAAATGATTCTCAAGATGCGTAGAATGTCTCTATAAAATTTCAGCTCATTTGGAGTTCATTTGTTCTGGCTGTCGCTCCTCCTTCTTACCTAGCTTGGATTCTCCTAACTGGAGTAGGAAAATGTGCTAAAGTTGACTTTTTAGTGCATTTCCAAGCTTCTCCATCATTTCCTAGCATAATAAGGAAAATATAAAAAATATATATAAATAAGCACAAAGGTTAAGCAAAAGTGCAAGATTTGGGAAATAATTACTAGGCAATTATGGACCTAACAACTGACTGCATGTCAAGATCAAATTTAGGGTCACCAAAATTTGGTGAATTGATCTCTTCTTCGCATTAGGCATATTAAATATTGTTCTTTTAAAACAGGAGGGTGCTTGAATGTAATACCCCGTACCTTAAAGTTTTTACTATTTACTTTTTACCGTTATTGACCAAGGAGTTGACTTTTTCCTCGTCCGTTGAGTTAAGAAAATTGTTTGAGAATGTCGTAGAATACGAAAAATCGAGTTCGTGGACACGAAGTTTGTTTAAATCGGAGTTTCTACGGAAAAGTTATGACCAAAAATGGAAATTTACTAACATAGTTTCTATTTTAAAAATGTGAGTTCCTATTTGTGGAAAGGAGGAAATAAAACAGAAAAGGAGGAGAGAGAAATTGGGAAACCCGATTCCAGCCCCCCCCCCCCCCCCCTTTCCTTCTTCCTTCTTTCTTTTCTCTTCATTCTTTTCTTCCTCTTTTCTCCAAACTGAAACCCATTTTTTTCCGGTGAAACCACCGCCACCGGCCGCACCACTGGCCATTAGAGGATCTTCTCTTCCTCCTCTTGCATCTAAGCTCGTTTTGATCGGTGGAGGAAGATTTGAAGGTGTTTGAGACTGTGAACAGTACCGTGAACAGTAACTCTCAAATTCTTGGGTTCTTGTTTGATTTTTCTGGATATTTCTGCTTGTTTTTGGTTGCTATTGCAGGTATAGAGATGGTTGGGTGTGTTATGAAGATGATTTTGGATTAAATAGGTTGATTGGAATTGGATTTAATCTTTGAGTTTTGTGTTAAACTTGAGATTGTTGGGTATTGAGATTTCTTTGGAATTTGATGTTGAATATGGTTGTTTGATGATTATGGTTTATAAATGTTTTGGGTTAAATCTCTTGGTAAAAGGCTATTGTTGAATTATTTTGTTGGGAAATTGGAGAGGAGATTGTGATTTGAAAAAGAAAAATTTAGAAAGAAATTGAGATTTTTGGAGATGAAATTGTGGATTGAAAAGGGAAAGTTAAGAAGGAATTGGAATTTCGGAAAGGGAATTGTATTATAATTTTTGTGGTTAATTATGGTTGAGGAAACGAAATAAAAATCGGTTGAGTTGTTAAAGAGTTTTGAGGGCGTTGAAATTTTAAGAAATTCTGAAATTCGAGAATTTAATCCTAAATTGGAGAATTTGGTCGTTAAAAGAATTATGTGTAATGAGATTAATTTCCGAAGGATTAAGCTTTGTTTCTTAGATTGTTTCCTCATTATGGTTAATTATATCCTGCCAATTGTTACAGGACGTATTGAGCCCTCGAGCGAGGGTGACACGGGCAGGCAGCAGGTTTAGCTGCGGGACTCACTTGTGAGTGGACTTTTATTTTGTTAAAATAATGCATGCAGCATGGAAATAAGTTTTCAGTTGATTTATTATTTGAGAAAATGTGACTCTATGGAAGGTAAAAGATTTAAAAAGAAAGCAGTTGACAAGGAGGCCAGTTTTGGCGCATGCGTATCTTACCTAGTTGGCAGTCCCTTCTAGGTAATAGTCTGGTCGGCAGTCCCGTCCAGACTACAGCTCGGTTGGCAGTCCCATCCGATGCATCATCTGGTTGGCAGTCCCTTCCAGATGACATGAGGTAGTTAGTCGGCAGTCCCGTCTACTACTTGTGGCTAGTTGGCAGTCCCATCTAATCACCGCCTCCTATTCCGGTTGGCAGTCCATTCCGATGCGTCATCTGGGTGGCAGTCCCTCCCAGATGGTATGAGATGCCTAGGAAGCAGTCCTTCCTAGTCATCAAATGAGTTTTCTTGGAAAAAGGATTGAGTTGGAATTTTATGGAGTCTCGCTGCATGATGGTTTTGTTAAAAAGAGAAATGGGGAAGCATTCCATTAATTGTTTCAAATTTTGTTTCGGTTTTGTCTACTCACGCTAACGGATTTTAAATGTTTTCCCCTGGGCCCTTCGTTTTCAAATGCCCAGATTTCAGATTTGCCGAGATCGCGTCCAGGCTCTAGAGACTTTGGAATCAGCGCTTCCGTTTTTGTCCGTAGGTTATTACTTAACCTACCTTGTATGATATCGGCTTAGTTATTAGTGTTGCTCTGATAACCCTTTTTAATTTGGTGGATGTTTTTGTTCGAATTGATGTTTATTACGGAGGTTGTGATGGGATTTGAACTTTCCGAAGGTAACATATATGCTTGGAATGTAAATATGGTTTTGTGTTTTTGATTAGGAGGTAAATATTAATCATATCCAGGTTTGTGAACTATTTGGGTAGCCCATATTAGGGGAGGTTCTGCCGATTTTTCGGTTGGATTTCACCTAACGTGGGCCCCGCAGGCTCGTATCCAGGTTTCGGGGTGATTCTTGGGTCGGGTCCTGTCATTGGAGAATTTGATTGCCTCTAGACTTTTTCCAGGCCTCATATTGATATGCCTCTATGAATTGTTCGATACCATCAAAGATAAACTTCTTTTTCAAGAAATTTGGAGGTAGGTAATTGTAGACAAGAATAAACATACCCTGATGATATTTCAACTCACAACCATGTATGATAAACTGGCCGTCTGAATATTGATTTTGGCCATCCTTGCAATTTGGGTTGTATATGTGTCCTCCACTAATACCAAAGCCACCGCCTGGGCTTGAAACACAGATGAGGCACTTCGGTTTGAATTGATCAATAAAGCCACAGATTGGCTTATCTAGACCACAACTTAATTGATAATTGTGACGCCCCGAACCAGGTGCAGGTGAGATTTGGTACCCAACGCCCAATCTGAGGTGTCAATGATAGAAAAGTAAAACGAAATTAAAAACAATACCAAATACATTTTCAAAAATCATCGAAATGTAACATTTGAAATAACAAAACTCAAATTGGATATGTCAAGTTCAGAGTGAGTTCTCAAAATTAACCCTGTTAATAATTGTTAGTATATAGCAAGTAGGGATTGTTCTATCCGGGGATTGAGGGTGTTCCGGTCATTTAAATGTCAAAGAAAAGAATATTAATACAATTATACAATATTTAAGAAAAATTACAAAAGAGTAGAAATTGTTTTATTTTCTAAACTAATTATCTAATTAACTAATTATATTGACCAATCAACCAAGAATCAAGGAGATAATGGACGGATAGGATGAATGATAATGTTAACAACCTTTAACACGAATTCAAGATCATAAATCATAGTTCACAAATCAAAACACATACTTGAAGGAAATCAATCAAGAACAAACCATGAACGCATGCATAAGTTTTTTTCAATTTCCTTAGTTAAATCAACTAAATGAACGCACCATAGTTAACCCTATTAAACATGCAATGCTAGTGAGTGATCAATCCAATAACACACATATTCAACGCAAGAAGCACTTTGAAAGTTTGATTAATTTACGAAAAACACACGAGTTAGAACGCTAATCAAGCATGCAATTCTCTTTGTTGATTTACCTAAGTAATTATAGGTTTTCCACTTTAATTAACAAGACCTAGAACGCTAGCAACTTATTATGGATTCAATCATGAAATTAGAACGCCAAGTTGGCCGGCCATCAAAGAAATCGAAAACATGATAGGTGGGATTGAAGAACAAAATCAACAAACATTCAAGAACATAAAAAGATTTCGAGAACTATAAATCTGAAAATCCTAAAACGAATTCATGCTTCAAGGTTATTGGAAACTAAACATCAAAACATATACTTTAATCTCACAAGAAATCTCAACATCCAATAAAACCAAAAACATAGAACGCTACACAATTTGATTTTTAAAGTACAAAACAATAAAACCGAAAACAAGAGATTAAGGTTCATGGTTACACTTTTAAAGAGACTTCAAGAACTCAAGAAGATGTTCAAAGGTGGTGGACGGCAAGGATGGAGAATGGAGGATGAATTTGCTTCACGGCTTCAAGGTCTTACACAATTGGAGAGGCCGAAACTTTGAGAGAATGAAAGGGAAGGAATTGCGATTTTTGATTCTAGGTTTCTTAATGATTTTTACGGCAATACATCCTTCTATATAGTGCACGGCCTAGGGTTTAATTCCTTAAGAAATCTCTTTGTTTGCATCATCCGGCCAATGAGAAAATTCCATTTGAATTAGAGAACAAGTCACATTCTCTTGGCCGAAATTCTTCAATGTATCTAGTGATACGCTTAAAAGCAAGCGCGCAATTTAACCCTGAAAATATCATCGTTAGTACATGGTAAATATGGATCGTTCAAATCCGGGGATTGAGGGTACACCTGTCATTGTAAAACAAATAAAGAATTAAAATAAAAACAAAGTATAATATTTACAAAAATAAAATAAAGTATATATACAAAATAACGAAACCAAAAGGGGGGTTATAGACCTAAGGTTTTCGAAAATAAAAAGAAGGAAAATATAAAAACACATATACAAGAATGAAACGTAAGAAACAAAGATCAAAACTAATTCCATGTAATCAAACTCAATTCAAACCCTATAATCGATCATCTAAGTCATGAGAAAGATCGAAGTTGATCATGTGAAACATTCGAAGCAAATGATTTCCCATATTTTACTTTCCTTTACTAATTAATCTAAATGAAAGCACCTACATTAATCCTATTAAACATGCAATCAAAGTCTAGAAAGCTAGCTAATCAAGACATGTTCAACGCAAGAAGTATAGAGAAAGATTATTAACTTAAGTGCACAACCTAGTATGAATAAGTTCATCTATTTGCAATCCTGTTCAATTAAATTCAACCTTTGTCCAAAGCCTTTACTACTTATGCAATCAAAGTCTAGAAAGCTAGCTAATCAAGACATGTTCAACGCAAGAAGTATAGAGAAAGGTTATCAACTTAAGTGCACAACCTAGTATGAATAAGTTCATCTATTTGCAATCCTGTTCAATTGAATTCGACCTTTGTCCAAAGCCTTTACTACTTATGAAATAGGTTCACAAAATTATTAGGTGAATTGTTAACCTAAATCTAGCACCAATTACATGCAAATCCTATAAGTGTTGACCCATATAAGATAAACATATAAAAGATTTCTATCAAGCAAATTCAATCGAACAAACTCACATAAGCAACTTAGAATCACAATTATGGAATTCGAAATCTTTATTCAAACATAAAATTGGGCTTAAACTTTGCCCTAAACATTTATGTTAACTAGAAACAAGTTCCTACGAATTCAAACAAGGAAAACCAAAAGGTTACAAGGAAAAAGATCGAATTACACCGTGAGTAGAGATGAAGATGGAGAGCTTCAACGTTGGATCTTGAATCTTGGAAGAAAGTCTTCAAGGTGGATGATGGAGGCTAGGATCTTCACGGCTCCTTCTTCTTCTTGCTCTCCTTGCTTGAAAACGTGGAACTTGAAACTAGAGAGTGGAGAGGGGGAGATAGCTTATGACGTTATGGGAGAATTTTCTGAATGGAGAATGTTGTAGAAAATGTCAAGCTAGGGGGAGTATATATAGGGGACGGCAAAGTGCTCTCCAAGCTTCATGAATCTTCTTTTATTTTCCAATTAATTTTCTGGATGCTCCACACAGCTTCAACCAATCACAGAGTGCCATGTCAGCTTTGTTGTGTCATCCAACCAATCATAAAGCTTCAAAATAAAGTCCATAATATTTAAAATATATTTTTGCCGAATTATAAAGGGATTTAATCTGATTTTCTTCTTCATTTTCGGCCAAATATCTAGGGATGAACCTAGACAATGTATTTGGACGCATTTTGAACATTTTCTCCCTTAAAACTCTCCATGGACTTATCTTTAACATCCCCCCTTGATTTCCTCTTGATTTTCATGGCAAAACCATGATTTTATTCCTTATTTTCGTCCAAAATATCTTGAGGGAATTGAGGAACGAATCTGGACTTGTTTTGAGCCTTTTCTTGTTGCACAATCCCTTGAAATTCTCCCTAGAATATTTCCAACGGTTTTCCTTGATTTTCTTTGGATATTTCACTTTATCTCCATGATTTACTATGCAAAATCAAATTTAATTCCCAAAATATCTCAATTACGTCCAACAACCCAAAATCACTTGGGCTTTTCACCATTTGCCTAAATCCGAATTAATCCATAAAATTCTTGGGCCTCCATGTGTCATCTTCAAGCCATAAGGTCTCCTAGTGCCTCCAGGACTCTTCTCTCAACATCATTTTTCTTCATTATTTCGACCATACTTCCTGGTTGGCTTAGGAGTTTTGCTTTGTCAAAGTTTCCTTTTGTGAACAGGATTTCCTGGCTGGACCAGAAAAACTTCATATCTTCGTTTCAGCTCATTTATGCAGTCCTTGTGCCCTGTCTCAGCTCTCTCCAACATTCTCTAGCTTTTCTTTCTCTTTTTGAGCTCATTTCAGCTTGTTTGCTCCATAGGACCTGAAAATAGAAACTATTACTAAAAATAGTTTGTTGTCACGTAATGATAAGCAATCACAAGGATAAATATGGACATGCCAAGAGCATTGGCTATTATGCCAAATTGGTGATCAACAATCATCTTGGTGAAGATCAGACGCAAAAACAACCTGGCTGGGTGCTCAAATAGCTCCTCCTCACGGCCATCATTGCCAACAAAGTAATTTACTTTTTTGAAAAAAGGGCAAAATAGGATTTTGAATTTTCACAAAAATGTAGGGTATGTATCTAACAAATGGGGATGTGTATATAACTACTCTACGGGTAAGTTTGGGATTGCTGTGACTTTAAAAAAAAAAGCTGCTGTTGTGTTGTGAGAATAATCAGCTGTAAATTAAAACAATTTCGTATTTGGTAAATAATATTTTTAAAAGTGTTGTTAGCACATAAAACAACTGCAGAGCGTGTTTTGATCCACAACAGCTTCTAAAAGCAAGCTCTGGGTTGCTTCTAAAATCTGCTGCCAGTGACTTATAACTTTCAATTAAAGCTGCTTTTTATTTATTTACCAAACACAATCAAATATAAAATTTTGAACAAAAGTTGATTTTTTTAAAAGCGAAGCAATTTCAAACGGGGCCTAATATATATCAATTAAATCTAATTAAAATGAGTTGATCTCAGATCTTAATTAGTAATAACTACGCCAAAATATTTAATGAATTAATTAAGGAAATTTCAAATCAGATTGTTTTAAATATATTTTTGCATTAAATGATGGGGCCATGTATAGAAATTAATTATTTTTACTTAATTATTTTAGGTAAATTATAAAATTATATAGGTAATATAAGGAAATTCTGAAGAAAAAAAATAATTTATTGAATGTTATATTAATGGGGAGGTAAGAAGAGTATTTGCTTTTTTTTTTTCATTTGTCTTTTGTTCTGATTTGTCTTTTTATATGAGTTGACAAAGTCTATTGATAATTGAAAAAAGATGGAGGTCCAACTAGAATCACTTAGTGATAAGCAATTTCTATTTCTCAGAAGAAAAAAAATGAGGGATGGTAATTCTTTTTTCTGCATGGAAATTTTTTTAACGACACCACTGTATACTATTTGATAGTATAAGTTGCAAATTATAAAACATTTTTTATTTCCAAACCATGAAACAAACATGGCAATAAATCTGGGGTTGCAAGAAGATTAGAGACGAAACTGAGATTAATTAGCATATTGAAGTTATTCTATATCTTATCTCTTGAAGTTGTTCTTTGACGACTTATTGTTTCTTAACTCCAAATTAGCATATTAAATTCAGTTTATATTACAGGATTTTAAGGAAATCCAATTTCATGCACTTACGACCCTCTTGACCAAATTCATGATTCAAAATATATCCAATGTATTTCTCACTTATCTAGTGAGTATTGATTGTTGAAAGAGGAAACGGTGAGATAAAGTCATGGAAAGTTGATTAATTAGTACTTGATGATATTTTTTAATCAAAGACACAAGAAAGCAAATTAAGCAAGATTGATGGAAAAGTAGACTATTGCTTATTTTAATGAACAGGCTTTCATATATTCCGACAAATCAAAGCATCAAAATAATCTTGCTGGCAATCTTGTCATGAGAAAACGGATAGGTGCATGGTATCATTTTCTTCTGCGAATTTAAGTAAATGATTCCCAATCTCATTTTAGTACAGTTTGATGGCTATGTTTTGTGTTTGAATAATAAGAGAAAAAGATGCCTTGAAAGTTGAAATAGGGATTTGGGTGAAGATTCGTTATCACAATCATTATGAAACATTGAAAATGGACAAGAGGTTTGACAAAAAAAAAAGAAAAAAATGGAAAAGAATGAAAATGCCTTGACAACGATTTTGCACCTTTAGCCTTTTTCAAATCTCCAAAAGAGATGTTGACCCTATCAAACTTTGACATTATTAATCAGCTCCATTAAATTATGGGATTTCCAGTTCATCCATTTGTTTTCACTTTTCCCATAAAATAACTACAGGTAAGGGCTTCAGGATTTACCTTATTTCTATGAGAAAATTAATTAGTATCTCTAATTGCATCCACTTAAATTTGGCATTGCATCCACTTAAACTTGGCGATAAACTTAAGAGCAAAGGGAGACTCTAAAGTAAGTGTGAGTAGTAATTTAAAACACAAAAGAGAGTATGAATATCACCTAAATATCGAGTTGAACAAATTAATCCTCTAATAAATAATTTTTTTAAATCAATCCATTAATGATTGTCATTTCTCAAGCCAGAATAGTCATTACATGCTCCTCTGCTTCCATTAATTAGACAAATGAAGAGGTTGTGGGGATACCACTGTGGTACATAGGGCTGGACCATCCATTATACAACCCGTGCTCAATTATTAAAAGTAAGCCTATCAACTAAGATAATCTAGGACATAGCAATATGTATAATTCTAAAAAATACTACATTTTCTCATTGCCCTTCAAGCTAGGGTTAGCAGGTTTTTTTGAGTACAACATACTCAACACTTCTTCCGCAAGAACATTCTTCGATTTGGAAGGGTTTTTATCCTTCGATCCTAGAGGCCTCTGATGCTTCTAAGCAATAGCCTTTCTGTTTATCGATTCAACGACTCATATTAAGACCGATCCACCCTCAAGAAAGTCATCAATAAAAACCTAGAGAAGCAGACCAATGACCCCACTTTTCTCATTCGCCAAAACCATAGTGGTGCCAACGCCACCGCAACCACCATGCACAATTGATATAACGTATAACAAAACAAACCACCAAATCAAAGCCCCTAGAATCAATCCTGCCACACTCCTTAGTAGACCAAAGCTCAATCTCCCCTTTCCACACTAAGGAGGGAAGCCAAAGACTAGAGGACCAAAAGCAGACCAAATAGTTCCTATGAAACATCAAAGTTAGGTAAGGAAAACCTATAAAACTATGCTAGAACCCACCCGAGTAGGATCTCAGTGTGGGCCTCAACCCCAAATGTATTTTGCCACTATGCCTCCATAAGTAAACCTAACGTAGCTCCTTAGATATTTCTTTTTGTTTAATTATTTATTTATTTTTTAAATAAGGGCAAGTGTGGCTGTCCTCAAGTCTTAATTAATGAAACTGCAAAATACATAGGGGGGACGTGGTCCCTATACCGGATATACCTTATATTTTATAACGATGCATTAAAAGAACATCGTAAGATAATAACAAGAGTCTCAACTAAAACAAGCACCAACTAGCAAAGAGTGCTCTGTTGGTTACTCCATTCACTTTACACTTGTGGTGACATACATGAAAGTAAAATCTTACTCGAAGCCATAATAATATGATCAGCTTTCCCATTATGTTGCCACCGGGATGTAAATCCGATGACACTATTCACCCTACCACTAGGAGGGGCTACCATTTGATAAAGCAAGAAACTCACCTCCTACCTAGAGCAGACACATTACTGCCAATAAGAGGCTGCGACCATTTACCAATGCAGGGAACTCACAACCAACATAGAGCAGACAAGGCACATAGAGCGCGCACACACGGACCAAGCCAACCACGTTCTACCAAAAACTAGTAGCCACTTATTACCGGCAGAAAGCCATTTAACAACTAAAAACTTTAAATGAACTAAACTAATAACCAACAAGAAAATAAGCCATGGCCCAACTAGGCCCAATGAGCAATAGAGTCACCACAGCCCACTAACTTAAGCCACAAACCCTGCACCAAACCCACCACTGTAGCCTTATTGGTTCCATTGCACCAGCACCAAACCACCACCGCCCTTGTCGGCCAACCACCTTCGCCCACCATTGTCTCCCCACCCACTAGGTTACTAGTCATCAGAGCATTCAGGGGACAATGCTGATCCCGTGCAACCCGATCCGGCCACCACGACTTTGGTCCCACCGCCTTAGTACCACCCCCAAAGTTTCAGCATTTTTGTTTAGATCCAACTGCCCTCAACCACCACTCCAACCATACCAACCCCCATGACATAATACATATCAACTAGACTAATCCACCAACCAAACCATCACCACCACCACTCATCGTTGTCCACTGTACTTTCTCCTGCCATCAGACCTTGAAGGCACCATGCTGACATGTCAACGAGGAAAGGAGAGAAAGGAGACCGTCTAGTTACACGTGCTGACGAGGCCAGAGACCCACGCTTACCCAGGTGCGCTGTCGGACGGGAAAACATTTTATGATGAGAACCTAGGTTTTAGAGAGCGAGAGAATTTTTTCTTCTAGCGATGTATCATCTATCATATTGAAAAATTGAATTGTTTCATTTTATTATAAAAACCAAGTAGTTGATAGGTAAATTAAGGTGGGCAAATCTTACCAAAGAAAAATAAAACTCGATGGTCAATTTTTTGGAACAACATAAGAGGCGTTAAGGGCTTGTTTGAGGCTACTTTTAAAATGGACTGAAAGTGCTATTCACAAATTTAAAAGACATTTTCAAACAAGAACTACCTAAGACATATTTTATTTTATTTGTCATTTATCTATATTTATAACTGACTTTCATATCTCAACTTCTAGAAATATTAATTTTTGTACCTTAAGTGCACAGGGGGTTTCGTCTCCTCCAAAACCCTAGCAGTCATGGCTTTAGGCCCTATCAGCGGCTTCTGATGACAATCTTAGACGGAGTTTTCCTTTGGGTATCTCACTGTATCTTTGCAGCTATCCATGGTCTGTCTTGTTCGACAAACATCCAACCAGTTTTGACACCTTGCCTTTTGGATATCAGATATCATTTCCCTGAGAGAACTCATTGTTGGAGTGAGTTTTCAATGGATGGTGTGTTTTCTAGGTCAAGGTGGAAAATCCGACCGCATTGGGACAAACTCAAGAGTTTAGAAGACCGAATTACTTTGACCGATCATTTATGTGTGATGTAGTGGAATGGATCATAACATCTGAGTTTTATAGGCGAGGAGGGGCCTGGTATGATTCCAGTGCGATCTTAGCAAGCTATACTTGATTTATAGGTGGTAATCGGCTATGGCAGGATGCTAAGGGCAGTGAAGCAGGATTATTGCTCCCTTGGTTGAAGCTCGTTTCATGTGCCCACACTTAGGCACCGGTTGCAATCCGATCTTCAGAGGTGGCGTTGAGAAGATTTGCCCTTTGTTTTGTGAAGGCAGTGGCGGGAGGCTATTGGCATCAATCGAAAATGTACGGCGGCAGGACTAGTTTGAGGTCAATAATCATGATCGTGGGTGATGCTAGAAGTAGAGTGCCCACCTTAGTTGTGGTGCCCAAATCAAATTAGGTGTCCAATTCATTTGGGGTGTTCGGCCAGAATAGATTGAGTGCCTAATACATTTGGGATCCTTGGAGGGCTTTGAGTTTCCAAACCTATTTGAGATGTTGTTTGGATGTGGGCCCAAATATGGACCAGTTCGATGGGCTCTGGTCTTCTAGAGGTTTTGTATTTGGGATCCTAAGGAGTTGATCAAACTAACTACGGATATTTTTGACATAAGTGGGACTAGCTCGCATATTATGGGGTTGTGCTTGCACCAAGTAAATGAATCTTCTAGAGTACTACAATTGTGTACATTGACAAATGAGGATTCAAGCTATTTTATTTTGTGTAAAATGACTTTACATAGTCACGTAGGCTCTTGATAATTGAACTTCATTGTATTAAGTGAATGGTACCATGGTCCTAGAGATTAGGATATGTATGTGCTGCTTTGGCCTGTCATAAAATGAAATCTAGTTTA
The DNA here is from genome assembly GCF_002994745.2 of Rosa chinensis. Taxonomy (NCBI): domain Eukaryota; kingdom Viridiplantae; phylum Streptophyta; class Magnoliopsida; order Rosales; family Rosaceae; genus Rosa; species Rosa chinensis. The sequence goes on along the minus strand of NC_037091.1, from coordinate 27,036,845 downwards.
ACTCAAAAATCTATATTTATAACTATTTTTTTTTACTAATTTAAAAATCTTATGGCCTTCCAAAAAAAAAAAACAATCTCAAAAAGGCCCTAAATCAATTAGCTTTGCAATATTTAATAAACTTGTTGATTACAAAGTTTTGGTATGACACTCCGCCAAATCTTATGAATGTCATTGACACCATATTTTGGACATGTTTAGAATAAGGGAATCGATTATGAAATATGCTTTCTCCTATGTTTACCAACAAGAAAGAGAATGAGAATGAAAGTGGGCCGCATCTTAAGATAAGAAACTCATTCCTCAACAACCCTAAGTTTTGAGAGGAGGGTTGGGCTTAGGAATCTATTTATCTATAATATATTTTGTCTACCAATAATATCCCTAATTTTACAATATTTCCACATTACCCATAACCCTATAAAAACAAAAACGTAATCCCATATACATGAATTACTTAAATACCTTCTTAGAGGGTTGAGTTGGTAAAGGTATTAAACTAAGGGTAAAAATTCCAGTGTTACATGAATTATTGCAAAAGATATTTTTTGGTACCTACAAATTCTTTTGACCCCAAATATATCTCAAGTATTGCGCCGTTACCAAATATAATACTTCGGTTAAGTTTCTGGTTAAAGTGTCATATGTGACATTTATTAAAAACTCTAAATGATACCTAAACTATTGCGAAAAGTATTTTTTGTTGCCTAAATTTTTTTTATCCCAAATGGTACCTCAAGTATTGTATCGTTACCAAATATAATACTTTTGTTAACTTTGTCATTAGAGTGGCATGCTTGATATGTAGTTGGAGGGACAAAATTATTTGTGCAACCACACATACTAATCAAAGTCAGCATTTCCTTATCAACTTATCCTTCCTTCCAAAATGACAGAGTTTCCCTCTTTTATTTTCCTCCAAAACTCTCACAAGCCCATTCACTTGGGTTAAAATAGAACAGATTTTTGGACCTTTTTTTTTGTAAGAAATAATTCTGGATTATAATAATAATATGTTTTAACATTAGATCGAGTGATCGTTCTGAGGTACGCACTCCACACGCTAGGGTTAGAGAACAGTTGTCGCATTATTCTCTTGATCTCGTTCGACTGCTCTGCGGCGTTGGCGTAGGCCTCTGGCCTCGTCTGCGTTAACTAAGTATGGTCGGACGGGCTATTATCTCAGGAGGGGGATGGTCTGGCGATTGAAAACTAGGGCGGAGTGGGTCCAAGTGTTTTGGATCTCAGTTCATGGTGACGGCTGCTCAGGGAGGGGGTGAGCGGTGGACAGGGGAGATTGGTTGCCTGGTGTCAGTCCGGTTTCGGGACCATGCAGCAGGGTCATTGTCCCTTCATGATAGGTATAGGGAGGGCGACAATGGGTGCCCAGCTTCTGGTGTTGCTTTTCATCAGGGGTTTGGGCGTCGGAGTTTTGGGAGTCTGGTGGTGGGGGATGATTGCTACTAGTTCTCTATCAATGACGTTTGGTCCACAGCGGTCAGGGGCAGTAATCGGAGGCAGCTTGACGATCTGGGAGGTAGGGAGGTAGCGGCTGTGCTGTCTGTGTAGCTGCATTATTGGGCTAGATCCACAGCTTGGGCTCGCTTTGCCCTAGTTCAGTTGTTGGGCTATCCTAGGCGCGGATGGTCTTGGGCCTGGGGTTTCTCTCTAGGTCCAAGATGCTTTATTTTTTTTATTTTAAAGTGTTTAGTTGCTTTTTTATTTTTAGTTTATTAATAAATTGCTACCATTTTCTGGTATGACAGAGTAATAGGCTTGGTCCCAGTTTATACACCTTATATGCCTTGTCTGTTCTAGGTAGGCGGCAAACTCCTTGCTTCGGCAAATGGTCGCAATAGTCTAGTGGCTATAATATGTCTGCTCTAAGTAGGCGGTGACCTTGCTTGGTCAAATGGTCGCAGCCTCCTAGTGGCAGGCTGAAACTAAGTGTTACTGGAGTTATATTTCAGTGGCAACATAGTGGGAAAGCTGTGCTATTGGTAATGATGCTTCTTTGTAATAGAGTTAACTTTCCGGTACGTGACCACAATTTTAAAGCGGATAGAATAGCCAGTTGTGCACTCTTTGCTAGTTAGTGCTTGTTAGAATACATTGTTTAAGTTGAGACTCTTGTTATTATCTCAAGAAGTTCTTTTGATGCTTATTGTAATTTAGGATTTACGCACCATGTCCCCCCCATGTATTCTATGGTTTCATTAATCAAGACTTGAGGGCAGCCGCATCGGTTCCTTTTCAAAATAAAAAATAATAATAATATGTTCATGAATTAGTATATCTTTTCTCATTTATATATTGATAATAATCATGGCCGTCTTTTTGAAAAATAAGCTACAGAACATGTGATACATATTCATCACAAATCTAAGATGAAAACTTCATTACATATTGATCCACTACTAGAATTATGCCCTTAGACATCGGCCAAAAACCGATGAGAAAAAGAATCCCAACCGATGTCTTATCAAATTCCCCCACACTTAGCTTCTGCTAGTTCCTTAGGAAAATCAACACAACAAACCAGAAAGAACTAAGACAAAAAACAAAGAAACCAACAAAAATACTAAGTATGGAAAACGAAAACACTAAGACTCAAGACAAGAAAAACGTTGAAGACTCAAAACAAAAACCAAAACCAAAAACAAAGACACAAACGTTGGCATCACAAAAGACTTCTATTGCCCCTTAACATTTTGGCTTAGAAATCTCATACTTTCAAGTCACCAAGATTAGCACTTAACCAAGCATCACATCTTCAAGATATTCAAAAATTAATTACAACATATAATCCACATATAAACATGTAAGACTTGGGGGTAAACAATGGTGATGGGTGGAGCTCAACATATTTCAAACAAGTCATGATTCAAACCTCACATGGATATATCACTCTTTCTTCTCTCAAATTCAAGGCTCATGCTTAAAAGCTTATTACTCAAGTATATGTGAAAGAATAGCAAGTAAATCACATATGTATAAGAAACGAAAGCACATATATTATTTCATTTTTTTTCAAAGATCTCATGAAAGATATCAACTACTTGCACGGATGAACCCAAGCCATAAGTTCAACAGTCATAACTCATCTCCACAGATCAAAGGATGTCCCATCTTAAGGATCAAAGAGGTCTTACCATTAAGGTTGTAATAAGGCCAAGGCTTAATGTTTAAAGAAACGAAAGGATAGAGATTTCACAAAGTATCCTAAAAACCTAGTAGAGCACTTGTTGATGTAGAGAGATCACTTTCGAAATCCACCATGCATAACAAACGTCATGTCCTCCTTTGGGCTTTATAAAAGGGCCAAATGTCATCATGTTGGGCCCTAACTTCATTCTAACCTTCTTTTGAACAAGTGAATTGGACAAAGACCAAATTCTTCAACAATGGGCCTTTACTTCAAAACAAACTCCAAATCCACTAAGTATAGGGGACTAAAATCCATAAACATAAAATAATACACAATTTTTTTCTTTTTTCCGTAATATTCCTTTCTTTTCTTTTCTTTTTCGGCAATAAAATTACATATGGACAAGTCTACCCCCACACTTGAACTTCTTCATGTCTTCAAAAATCATCCTTGATGCCAAAACTCCAAGCAAAGTCTCAAAAAATATGCTCCACTAAGTCTTTAGAACAAAGGATAAGGATATAACTATACTAGAGGTTAAGAGATTTTGAGGGTGATGAAAGAAAAGGCTCAATGTAGGCTCAAAAGCGTTTAACTAGGGGGGTCCCACGACGGGCATAAATAGGGACACAGGCTATATTTGGCAATGATGATAGAATCCTAAGTTGCCTTTATCCTTTCCAGAATCAGGGACATGTATTGATAAAAGTTTCAACAAGCATAAAAGTGAATTCTAGCATTCTCTAGTCCATCAAAGAGCTATGGCAAGTAATCAATCAAGATGAAAGAATAATGAGATCAACAAAATTATCGCCAAGAAAATAAGAGTATAATTCATTTTTCCATTAATCACTCAACAAAGAAAGGGCACATGGTTCAAATTCTCACGAGGATTTATTATGAATCACAACTTATCTTCCACATGTTCATATTCTGTACCAAAGTTACGCATGCACCATATCTACTACACATTCATATGCTTTTTATAAATCATAATTAACCAAAGAATATCATCAAACATTATCCCAATCTTGTGATCCTCTTTTAGCCTTAACTTCAGAGATATAAGATCATCCTAGACAGTTAAAAGGGCATCCTAAGACTCGATCACAAAACAAAACAAAAACATAAATGACGCAACAAACAAAGCAAAAAACGTTTTGGACTTAGGGATGTTTCTCTTCTCCTTTCGGAACGTGACCAGGTGAAGAGAGGAACGATTTTGGCGGAGCTCAGTTCACTTGATTGACAGGGGACGAGACCCTTTGTCAGCACTTCTCATATCCAAACTAGACCTTAGACATCACATCCCATTGGATGCGCCTACGATGAAGAAGATATTTACCCAAAATTCATTTTGACTCTTTCAATAAACAAACAAACAAACAAAACAAAGAACACAAATACAACAACCGAAATGTGAAACACAAAACCTAAAACAAAGTTAACGCAATTTTTTTTTATTTTTCTGTATTTTCTGATTTTTTTATTTTGTTTTCTTTTTATAACCACAAAACTAGCTTCTAAAACCAAAGTGAAACGTTAAACCCTTCCCCCACACTTAAATCATGCATTGTCCTCAATGTATAAACAAGTATAAAGCATACAAAGTATCAATCAAGCATGGCATAAGAGATAACGCACGAAACCTAAAACAAAAACAAAGTTGACAAAAATAAAATAGAAGGGAAGAGTTCAAGAAAGCAAATCTGCGTTGATGGCTCCTCCACAGCTACGGATGGAATGGGTTGCCTCCCATGCAGCGCTTAATGTTTAGAGTTTTTCAGCCTAGACTTGGCTCATTCACTCCTTAGTTGGTGACGCCACCAAAGCCTCCCTTAGGATTTGGAATTGTGTTGCTAGGGAGCTTCCCTTGCTCATGAAACGTACCCATGAATTCCACAACCTGGCTCATTTGCTTCTTCAATTCATTTATGTCTGTTGAGAGAGTGTTGATTTGATTCCCATGGTTAGTATGACCTGCAAGCAAAGCTTCAGTAGACTTTGTTAGTGCTCTAATCAAATCATCATTGGAAGAAGAAGCAGTTGAATTAAAATTTGAAGAATTAAGAGGGGCCTGAGGCTTTTGGTAAAAGCCTTGAGGACGTTGTTGGAAGCCTTGAGGAGCACTTTGCACGTTTTCATTGTTCCTCCAACGAAAGTTAGGGTGATCCCTCCATCTAGGGTTGTAAGTATTTGAAAATGGATTGTTTCTTAGAGGTTGACCACCTTGTTGGAACCCAATGGCATTAACTCTTTCAAGGTTGGCGCCTTCCATGAGTTGAGGGCATTGATCTGACATATGCCCTTGCATTGAACACACTCCACACGCCATCACTTGTCCTTTGCTTCCTGAAACACAAGAGAAGTAAGTTTGTTAATTTTATCTTCCAATTTAGCCACAGTACTTACCTCATGAACCTTTTCACGAGTGTGGGTGGACTTAGAACTTCCATATTGTTGTTGATTCGAGGCCCTATTTTGAATCAACAACATGCCAGCAGCTAGCTGCTTATCCACAAAAGATTCTCCAGAAGCAGCATCAAGCATATCTCTTTCCAAGTTAGTGAGACCATCATAGAAGCAAGTGAGCAAGGTCTCATCCTTCATACCATGTTGAGGACATTGAGTGATGAGAGACTTGAACCTTTCATAGTATTCTGCATAGGACTCATCTTGGCCTTGTTGAATGCCACTAATTTTCTTCCTTAACATGATGATGCGAGAGGTAGGGAAATACTTCTCAAGGAATGACTTCATCATGTCCTCCCAAGATGTAATGTGTCCACTTGGCCACTCATAAAGCCACTGCTTAGCCTTGTCAGCCAAAGAAAAAGGGAAGGCCTTTAACTTCAAGATTTGCTCATCAGCTCCTTGTGGCTTCATGCTTGTGCAAATGAACTGAAACTCCATTAAGTGTTGGTTGGGATCTTCCATAGAGAGTCCATGGAAGATAGGAAGATGATGAAGCAATCTAGACTTCAACTCAAAATCAGTTGTTGATCCCTCAGCTGGAGCAGGGTAGGTAATACAAGTGGGGACGCCACCAGGTGGAATGACGGATGTAGAGAGTTGTCTGATGGTGAGAGCCATTAGTGGTGGTGGTGGTAAAAGTAAAGGGAGTGGGGCGTTGGGTGGTTCTAGGTGTGGTAAATGTGGTGGTGATTGATCAGATGAAGTGTTTGAAGCTACTGATCCTCCCTCTACTCTGTTCCCTTCACTATCTATTTGGAGCTCACGAAATTGAAGTGGAGTAGTAACTTGGACGTCAAAGATATCCGAGTTATGCTTTAGCTTCTCAATTCGTGCTTGGATAACGTGGAGGAGTGTCTTGGTGTACTTGGGTGGTTCAGACGATCCAGACATTCATTGATCTGTAATCAAACAAAAAATAAAGTTAGTAAGGTATAAACAAGACGTGGACCAAGGTACACACATTAAAAATGTCACATATATACAAGCATACAATGGCCAACGAAAATTTGATAGTGGTTAGTTACAATCTTCTACAACTTTCGACTTTACCAATTTTAATAAGAGTTTTGCAAGTCAAGGTTTGGACGTGCGGCCCAGAGATTCTAATGTTAATACAAGTCTCCCCCCCTTTATCTTTTGGTAACTCTTTTGGCACAGAGCCAGGTAGTAGAGGAACGATTTTGGCGGAGCTACTCCCACATAGTGGTTTTGGTCCTCTTGTAAGCACTTCTCGTATCCAATCAACCTAGACACCCTATGTTACTAAGGTGCGCCGCAGAGACAAAGGGAGTTGCTTGACAAGTATTAATAAAAGAACTCTCACCTATTCCGTTATGACCTACATTATTCTTACCAAAACCAATTCTTTCGAAAATTGTCTAAGTATATGACTTCAACAAGACATCATGAACTATTGTTTTGGACGTGCGGCCCAAGTCCTTGTCTCCACACATATTTCTTCTCAAATCCTTTGGGCAACCTTACTGAAATGGCCAGTGCGGGGGAGGATGAACAGGAGAGGTAGAAACTATTTTGTCACAAGCAACTCCCACATAATGGTTTAGGCTCGTTTGATTGTACTTCTGGATTCAAAACCCATCATGAACGTTGTCCCCTCCCTAGTCACCATCTCACATAGGCTATACTTACTTAGATAAGAAAAGGCCTAAGTGCAAGACATTTTTCAAGTGTTAATAAAAGCCGCCCTCAACCTTAAGAGACCTGAATCAGGTACTAATAAGGGGTTAAGGCTAATATCAACAAAAGAGACTTCACCTATTCCATAATAGTTCATAATCCCTTACCAAAATCATACCTTAGTGGTGTTTTCATCACATGAAGACTTTTCAATCCCCTGCAATGGCGCCAAAAATTGATACGTGCAAAAGCATTCGCCAATTTAAACCCTGAAAATGTCGAGTGTTAGTATAGGATAAGCAAGGATCGTTCAAAACCGGGGATTGAGGGTGCTAACATGTGAGACAAATTTAAAGAGAAGAATATACAAGTTTACGAAAATATTAAAAATCATTTACAAGTTCACACAAAAGTTAGAAGAACAACAAAGAAAGAATTAGAGAGACATACATTATTCACACGAAATTAGAAGACAAGGAATGAAGAACTACGAAATTTACAAGTATATATATACACACAATTCGAAACAAACAAAGAATTTGAGTTAGAAAAGGTTTTGGAAATCCTACTCCTATTTATACACATTTTACAAGCCATAATTATATTAGAAATCCACATACAACAGGGATTACTAATTATATACTAATTAGGATTACTTAATTATTAAGAAAATAAATCATAGACCAAGTCAAACAAGGAATCCTAAGTCAAAACTAACTCTAACTACTTTTCCTAAAAACAAAGAACCAATCCCTAAAAAATAGGAAGACATCCCTTAAATTAAGGAAACCCTAACAAACACCAAAATTAATTCTTAAAACACACTAACACATATTACTATTCACGGAATCACTATTCACAAATTTAATTAATTATTTTCAGTTTATTTATTTTATTATTTACGTGAACATGCTATCTGAAAATTCTTAGTTAATTTTATTTATTTACAAATATACAAAAACATCAAGAACATAACAAAGGGGGTTTTTAGAGATTGAAATATGAAATTTACGAAAACAAATAAAGAACAAAAATCGTTTTATTTACAAAGGTGAGAAAAGAAGAATTTTCAAAGAACAATTTATCAAGAACCATTCAAGATCAACGTTTTCATGCATCCCTTAATCTTTCTTTTAATTACCATGGAAAGCTATCAACCAAGACACAAAGATCAAAGCAACCACTTTCCCTTTTAACTTTCTTTCTTAAGTCAAATCAAAATAGCAAAGCACCAAATCAATTTTATTTTGAAAAGTTCGATATCACACACTCAAAGCAACTGCGTTGAAAAATCCCATTTTCAAATCATTAAGTTCAAGAAAGAATCAATAGACATGCGAATCCAAGCATGTCAAAACTCATCAACACATGCATAATCTGATTTTGACTCAAAGCAAGCCTTTACTACTTATTCGAATTAGGGTTTACAAAGCATAAAACCTAATTATTAGCAAGTTACATGCAAGTCTTCCTATGTTCCGGACCACAAGAACGTTCCATGTAATGAAGCACAAAATCAGATCAACAATTCATATATTCAGCAATTAATCAAGACAAAGGACACATAAAGACATCAATCATTGAATAGAACATCAAAATTATACTAGAAAACAGTTTTGCATACTCAAAAGATTTGGTTTACACATAGAAAATCCAAAGCAGAAAATCCATTCAACAATTACACAAAACCGTGAATTATATGTATGATAAAGCGTATGAACAACCCTTAGTTACGTCCCAAGGTCCAAAGCAGCTCTTTAGCACGGCAACAAGTGAAGATGACGGTGGTGGAGAAAGATGGCACGGCTTAGCTCCTTGAAGATTGTGAAAACTTGAAAACTAGAGAGAAAACAAGTGAGAAACGAATTTGTGGAGAAAATTGTTCACCTTGAAACGTCTAATACACAAGGTATATATAGGAGGACGTCCCAAGGCTCTCCCAATTCGTTTTTACTTGACTTCTCTCAGTTTGTGTTGATCTAGGACTTCTTTGACACAAAACAGATTTCCAGCAGGATTGACCTCAGTGCACGAAAACGGCCATAACTTCTTCTAGAAAATAGATATCGACGAGGTGTAAAAATTTCTAGAAACTAGACATCTTTAGATTTCCAACCATATAAAGATCATAATTTTCTGAGCTCTGAGCGATTTTTGACACTCCATTGAAGTTGACTAATCTGCACAGGCAGATTTCTGAATCTGTAATGGATTTGACTTTTAATGCATAACTTGAGTCCAATTCGGTTTTCCTCAGTGTCACATGCCTCTCACATGTTTTCCACGCCTATTTTGAAGATGAAACGTCAAGAACCTTCAAGAATCTCACAGAAATTCCAATCCTTTTCCACTTCGAACTCTAACTCCATAATTCTCTCAAAACCGAATCCAAAGTGTACTTCTCTTCCATGTGCATGGCATATGATCTGCTTCAGACTTCTAGATGCTTCATGAACGTTCCAAGGCTCTCCTAGTATGAGTAGAACTCCATATGCAAGTAGGTTTCCTAGTTTAATACAACCTTCTTTTCCGAGATGCTTCTACACTCTTCCGGAACCTTCTTGAGTAATCCTTATCCAACAGGGATTCCTTGTCATACTAGAATTCCTTATTTGAGTAGAATTGGGTTTCCTTGTTCAAGTAGAACTTCTAATTTTCGCGACTTAAGAGTTTGAATCCAAATCAACCTCTGATTCCTACTCCAACTAGGATTCCTTTTCCTAGTCAAACTGGGAGAACTTCCATTTCTTCATTTCTTTCCATTTCTGCGCCACTTGTGCCTTCCTTAGCCATTTTTGGACTTTGCGACTCCATTTTCACCTGTAAAACACTAACTAAGTTAAATTGATCAAGATAAAGGAAATAACTTAGCAAAATATAGGGTTTAAACATTATAAACGTCACATTTTATGCTCCTATCAATGGGTGATGAGAAATGTCCGAAAAATCCAGACATTGGTTTTTAGCTGATGTCTGTACACATCGGTTACTCATTGTAAATCTATGTAAATATGTTTAAATGATAACAAATTTGTATGTTTGACTATTGTTAAACCCTCATTTTATTGCCTTTAATGCTTAAAGAAATATATATCCTACAGCACAACTATGCATTTTAACATCGTTATTCATTTAAAAAACGATGACTCTGTTTCAAACATTGGTTCCCGTGAACTTTTCTTGTTGTTCATGATTTTGACCCGTAATTTACCTCATATCCCACGATTTCAGATTCAGTATGCACATTTTAATATTGTATGAATCGATATATTTACTTATAATAACATCAGATCCCTGGAAAAAAAATGATATTAATCATAATACATCCATTATGTTAAAATAACGATGTCCAATACCTTGTGCACATCGGTTCCAACATAGTAATTCGATCTCTTGTGGTTAATGGTACATCAATTTTCATTTTGCAACTGATGTATTTCTCTTAGTGGACATCAGTTTTTATGGTTATAACTGATTTAAACTTTATATATAGACATCATGTTGGAATGAGAGGATTGATGTCCACAAAATATCATGTTGGAATGAGAGGATTGATGTCCATAAAATATGTAGCTGCTGCTATAAAATGCAATATCCACAGTTTACAAGAGTGATTTGAATATTGGGGTATTTTGTCCAAAATCATCGTCGTTGACAGTTCACAAAATAGACAACATAAAACTCCAATTAACCTACTACAAGGCTAGCCTAGAAATTACTATTTCAATATTGTAATTCCAAAGTTTTACATTAACTCTTCGAAGCTGTCCTCGGTTGGTTTTTCTTTGGCTGAGCTTGGTTGTGACAGCTTGTCACTGCATATAAGTACTAATATCTATCAGAAGCAGTTTCTCGAGAGAAATCAAAGTGACCTTTCTTTAAAATAGCGTATTCATTTCAATTTAAAGCCAACTTACCAACAACCTAGTTACTCTTCCACTGGTTCAGCTATTATCTAGTACTTATGCATATTTACCGAACTAGGTTAATGAGGCAATTAGCCTCCAAATGTAGATGAAACATTACCCATTCTATAACACTATGAACTTAGCATACACACACGTTTAAGTCTCAAAGATATATATGGCTAACCATATAATAAGTGGGGCTATAAAGTATATAAAACCCCAAGCTCACTCGAATACAACCAAATGATATGCTAAAAGTAGCACCCAATTTAACCCTGAAAAATATCATCGTTAGTATATGATAAATGGGGATCGTTCGGACCGGGGATTGAGGGTACACCTGTCATTGTAAAACAAATAAAGAATTAATAGAAGTACAAAGTAAAATATTTATAAAAATAAAACAAGGGATATATACAAAATAATGAACCAAAGGGAGGTTTTAGAATTAGGTTTCGAAAATTAAGATAACCAAAATAAAGAAAATGTAAAAACATATATACAAAGGTGGAACGCCAGAAACAAAGATAAAAACCAATTCCATATGATTGAATTCAATTAAAATCCTATAGTTGATTATCTAAGTCATGAGAGATACGTTGATCATGTGAAACATTCAAAGCAAATGATTTCCCATATTTTACTTTCCTTAATTAATTAATCTAAGTGAAAGCACCTAAATTAATCCTATTAAACATGTAATCAAAGTCTAGAAAGCTAGCTAATCAATACATGTCAAACGCAATAAACATAGAGAAAGGTTATCAATTTGACTGCACAACCTAGTATGAATAAGTTCATCTATTTACAATCCTCTTCAATTGATTTCGACTTTTGTCCAAAGCCTTTACTACTTTCGATTTAGGGTTACAAAACTATTAGGTGAATTGTTAACCTAAATCTAGCACCAATTACATGCAAACCCTATAAGTTTTGAACCAAATAAGATCAACACATAAAAGATATCATTCAAACAAAATCAATCAAACAAACTCACAAAAGCAACTTAGAATCACAACCATAGAATTCGAAATTTTTATTCAAACATAAGAATGGGCTTAAACTTTGCCCTAAACGTTAGGTTAACTAGAATCAAGTTCATACGAATTCAAAACAAAGAAAACCAAAAAGGTTACATGGAAAAAGATTGAATTACACCGTGAATAAAGATGGTGGTGGAGAGCTTGAGACGTTGGACTTTGAATCTAGAAAGGAAGCTTCAAATCTTCACAGCTTCAAGGTGGATGATGGCGGCTAGGAGGCTCACGGCTTCTTGTCTTCTTCTCTTTGCTTGAAAACGCAGAGACATAAAACTAGAGAATGGAGAGAGAGAGAGAGAGAGAGAGAGAGAGAGAGCTTTTGACGTTTTGGAATTTTTCTAAGGGGGAGAAGGTGTCGAAAACGTCTAGAGAGTGGGCGTATATATAGGGGGACATCAAAGTATTCTCCAAGTTTCATGAATCTTCTTTTAATTTCTAAGGAATTTTCTTGTTGCTCCACACAACTTCAACCAATCAATTAGAGCCATGTCAGCCCTGCTATGTCATCCAACCAATCAAAAAGTTCTAAAATAAGTCCATAATCCTTTAAAATATATCATTGCTGAATTTCCCAAGGATTTAATATGATTTTTCTCACAAATTTGAGCCAAGAGATCTTGAGTGAAAATAGGAATGAATCTGGACTTGTTTTGGACATTTTCTTGTTGCACACACTTTGCCATTCTTTGAAACTCTCCCAAGAATATCTCCAACGTCATATCCTTGATCCTCTCTTGATTTTCATGGCAAAAATGCAGATTTTATTCCCCAAAAATATCTCTTTTACGTCCTAAAACCCAAAATCAATTGGGCTTTTTCCAATTTTGCCGAATTTCACATTTAATCTAGAAGAATCTTGGGCTTCCTTGAATCTTCTTCAAGTCATGTGTTCTCCTAGTGCCTTCAGGACTCCTCACATTTCGCCATTTTTCTTCATTTTTCCGACAATGCGGAAGTTGGCTCAGGAGTCTTGCTTTGACAAAGTTTCCTCTTTTGAACAGGATTTCCTGGCTGGACCATGAAAAGTTCATTTATTCTTTTCAGCTCATTCTTACGGCCCTTGTGCCTTACCATAGCCATTTCCAACGTTTCCTAGCTTATCTTTCCTCTTTTGAGCTCATTTCAGCTTTATTTCCTCCATGGAACCTAAAAATGGAAACTTCCATTAAAATTACTAAAAATAGAAACTTTTCTAAAAAAGAAGGATTTATTTAAGGAAATAACTAAGTAAATATGAGGAACTAACATTAAAACGTCGCATTAAAATGCTCTTATCAGATTCCCCCACACTTAGCTTTTGCTAGTCCCTTAGCAAAATCAAAACAAAGATACAAACTTAGACTCAATGAAAACAAAGAAAAAGACTCTACACACAATGACTCTATTGCCCTTCAACATTTTGTCTCAGAAATCTCTTACTTTCACAACATCAAGATTAGCGCTCAACCAAGAATCAATGTCTAGATATTCGAGAGCTAATTCAAACACATAATCCACACATACATAAGTAGGACTTGGTTGTAACAATGGTGATGGGGTGGGGCTCAGCATGTTTCAGACAAGTATGATTCATATCCTCACAAGTTATATCCAATATTTCTTCTCTCAGATCAAGACAATGCTTAAAAGCTTATAATCACTCAATTATATGTGAGAGAAAATATTTTGAGGCAATCAAATAGCTCACATATATAAGAAACAAAAAGCTCTTTGTGAATATAATTTTTTTTTTTTAAAGATCTCATTAAAGATATCAACTACTTGCATGAATGGACCCAAGCCATAAGTTCAACTCTTATAACACATCTCTACAAATCAAAGGCTGTCCCATCTTAATGTTCAAGAAGGTCTTATAAAGGGTTGTAATGGGGCCAAGGCTCAAGATTTTAAGAAATAAAGGTAAGGAATTTCACAAAGTATCCTAAAAACCTAGTAGAGCTCATGTTGATGTAGACAGACTTCTAGAAATCCACCAAGGTATACAAAAGCATCATAACCCCATAGAGGTAAAATAAAAGGGCCTAATGTCTTCATGTTGGGCTCAAACTTCATTTTAAACTTCCTTTGAACTCTCGTGAACTGGACAAAGACTAAGTTTTTCAATAGTGGGCATTCAATTTAAAACAATCTCCAAACTCACCAAATATGGGGGACTAAAATCCACAAACATTTCTCTCTCTTTTTTTTTTTTTCTAGTCATACACAGTATATATATATATATATTTTTTTTTTCTTTCTTTTTTTCTTTTCACTGCTTTCACATAATTTTTTTTTCATGGACAAGTCTACCCTCACACTTGAACTTTTCACCTCTTCTAAATCTCCATCCCTAACGCCAAACCATGTAGTAAGTCTAAAAAGATAGCTCTACCAAGTTTTTAGAATAAAGGGTAGGATTGTAACTATACTAAGGTTCAAGGGTTACGGATTGTTAAGGGTGATGAAAGAAAAGGCTTACAATTGTAGGCTCAAAGGGGTTTATCTAAGGGGGTGTACATCTTGTGCACACAATTAGGGACACAGGCTTATTTGGCAATGGTGGTAATTCCTAGGGTGCCTCTATCCTTTCCAGAATCTGGGACATGTATTGATAAAAGTCTCAACAAGCACAAGAGTGAATTCTAGCATTCTCTAGTCCATTAAACTTAACCTATGGCAAGCAATCAATCAAGATGAAAGAATAATGAGATCAACAAAACATCGCCAAGAAAATAAGAATATATTTATCACTCTAAGAAAAAAGGAACATTGGCTCAAATATCTCACATGGACTTTTATGAATCAAAACTCAACTTAACATGCTCATATTATGTACCTAGGTCACGAAATACATATCCACTACACATGCATACATTTTTCATATATCTCAATTAACCAAAGAATATCATTTAAAATCATCTCAATATTGTGATCCTCTTTTAGCCATAATTTCAAAGATATAGAATCATCCTAGACAGTTGAAAGGACATCGTATGACTCAAAAATAAAAACAAAGGACTAAGACTGACGCCAAAAAGGTTTTGGAGTAGGACTATTTCCTTTCTCCTTTCGGTAACTCCCTTGGGACATGATTAGGTGAGGAAGGGACCGATTTTGGCGGAGCTCAGCTTACTTGATTAGCAGGGAACGAGACCCTTTGCTAGAATTTCTTGAATCCAAACCAGACCTTAGACATCACATCTTAATAGAGCCTAGTTTGAAGAAAGTATTTCACCCAAAAATCATTTTGACTCAATAAATAAAAGCAATGAATTTTTTTTTAATTTTTCGATTTTTTTGTATTTTTCAATATATATGACTCAAAATAAAAGACAAAAATATAAATCCCTTTCCCCACACTTAAATATTGCATTGTCTTCATTGTAATCAATTATAAGCATGCAATGAAACAAATAAGCATATAGGAATGGAATTTACGAAAAATAAATACTACATCAAAGGAGCAAAATCGAATAAAATACAAGAGAAGGGAGAGAGAAACCAAATATGGTTTTAGACTCCTTCACAGTGTATTCTGAATTGGGTTGCCTCCCAAGCAGCGTTTGTATTTAACGTCTTCCAGCCAGATGGTACTTCCTTTCAGTCCTCCGGTTGTGGGGCACTTTGGAGGGGTAGAGCCTCCACTTCATGCTCCACTTCATGCTCCACTTCATGCTTCATAATAAGGCTTCAGGCAATGGCCATTTACTTTGAACTCATTTCTGGTCTGTTCACTTTTTATCTGCACAGCTCCATGAGAAAACGCATTAGTAACAGTGAAATGCCCAATCCAATGAGAACAAAGCTTACCTGGAAAGAGTTTGAGATGAGAATGGAACAAAAGAACTTTCTGGCCCACAACAAAAGTCTTTCCACAAATCATCTTATCATGGAAGGCCTTTGTTTTCTCCTTGTATATCCTTGCACTTTCAAATGCATCATTCCTTATCTACTCCAACTCTTGCAATTACAACTTCCTATTAAGCCCAGCTTCATCAAGGTCCATGTTAAACTGCTTCACGGTCCACCAGGCTTTGTGCTCCAACTTCACAGCCAAATGGCAAGGCTTGCCATATACTATCCGGTAAGGTGACATTCCAATTGGAGTCTTGTACGTAATCCTACAAGCCCACAGAGCATCCTCCAGACATAGGGACCAGTCCTTTCTGTTGGGGTTCACAGTCTTCTCTAATATCCTCTTGATCTCACTATTAGAGACTTCAGCTTGCCCACTTGTCTGGTGTAGAAACCTTATGTGTGATCTCATATTTCCTCAGCAAAGCCTCAACAGTCCGATTGTAGAAGTTCGATCCACCATCACTAATAATGGCTCTAGGCATTCCAAACCTGCTAAAGATGTTAGACTTGATAAAATCTGCAACAACTTTAGAGTCATTAGTGCTGGTAGCCTTTGCTTCCACCCATTTAGAGACATAATCCACAACAAGTAAGATAGAGAAAAATCCAAAAGATGAAGGAAAGGGACCTATGAAATATATTCCCCAGACATCAAATATTTCAACAGTTATGATATTAGACAATGGCATTTGATCTTTAGGACCTAGATTCCTAGTTCTCTGGCATCTATCACAAGACAAACAGTAGGCATATGCATCCCTAAATAACGTTGGCCAATAGAACCCAGCTTCCAACACCTTAAACGCAGTTTTCTTTGACCCAAAGTGCCCCCCACATGATTTAGAATGGCAAAAAGAAAGTGTGGCATTTTGTTCATGTTCAGGTATGCATCTCCTAATCAGTTTATCAGAACAGTATTTCCAGAGATAAGGTTCATCCCAAACATATTGTTTAACAGTTTTCTTAAGCCTATCCTTATGAGCACGTGACATGGTATCGGGAATCTTTATAGAAACAATAGAAACAATATAATTTACAATATCTGCATACCATGGTTCACTTAACTGGATTCCGAAGAGCTGCTCATCCGGAAATGTCTCCACCAGAGGGAGAGGGTCTTCTGCGTGCACCAAACAGCTCAAGTGGTCAGCTACCACGTTCTCACTACCCTTCTTATCCTTGATCTCCACATCGAATTCTTGAAGGAGTAGGACCCATCTAATCATCCTTGGTTTCGCCTCCTTCTTGGACATCAAGTACTTGAGAGCTGCATGATCAGTATAAATAATCACTTTAGTACCAAGTAAGTAAGAACGAAATTTCTCAAGTACAAAAACAACTGCAAGAAGCTCTTTTTCAATAGTTGAGTAATTCAATTGTGCATCATTAAGAGTTCTTGAAGCATAATAGATGGCATAAGGTCTCTTGTCCTTTCATTGCCCTAAAATAGCTCCAACTGCGTAGTCAGAGGCATCACACATCAGCTCAAAGGGCAAGGACCAGTCTGGAGGTCACATGATGGGGGCTGGCGTCAAAAGCTCCTTACGCTTGTCAAAAGCTTCTTGGCACTCCTTGTCAAAGTCAAACGTCACATCCTTCTGGAGTAGGCGGCATAGAGGTCTTGATATCTTTGAGAAATCCTAGATGAAGCGCCTGTAGAACCCTGCATGACCAAGGAAAGATCGAACCTCTCTCACAGAAGTGGGAGAGGGTAAGTAACGTATAAGGTCTACCTTAGCTTTATCAACCTCTATACCCCTAGAAGAGACAATGTGTCCTAAAACTATACCTTGCCTAACCATAAAATGGCATTTTTCCCAGTTTAACACAAGGTTAGTTTCCATGCAACATTTCAAGATCAATTCCAGATTATTAAGACAATCATCAAAACTTTTTCTCAAAACTGAAAAATCATCCATGAATACCTCAATGATTTTCTCAATATAATCTAAAAAAATACTTACCATACACCTCTGAAAGGTAACTAGTGCGTTGCAGAGTCCAAAGGGTATGTGACGGTAGGCAAATGTCCCAAAGGGACAGGTGAACGTCGTCTTCTCTTGATCCTCATTTACTATGGCAATCTGATTGTAGCCAGAGTAGCCATCTAAGAAGCAGTTGTAATCATGTCCAGCTAGTTGCTCAAGCATCTGCTCAATGAATGGAAGGGGAAAATGGTCTTTCCTTGTGGTGGTATTGAGCTTCTGGTAGTCAATACAAACTCTGTGGCCTGTAACTGTCCTCTGGGGCACCAGCTCGTTCTCAGCATTCTTTACAATAGTTACTTTGGACTTCTTGGGCACAACTTGAATTGAGGACATCCATTTAAAATCTGAAATGGGGTAGATCACGCTACTGATGACCTCCTTCTTCACAACTTCCAACATTTGAGGGTTGAGACGGCGTTGAGCCTCTCTAGTGGGTTTAAACCCCTCCTCAAGAAGCATCCTATGGACGCAAGTTGTAGGGCTGATTCCCTTGATATCCGCCAATGTCCATCCTATGGCGGTCTTGTGTTCCTTAAACATCTCCACCAATCTATCCTCTTGTGAAGACATAAGTGTGGAGGACACAATCACTAGTAAGGTCTCCTTGTCCCCTAAGTAGACATACTTCAAATGGTCTGGAAGAGGTTTAAGCTCAAGTTCTGGGGCCTGGAACACTGAAGGTAGAGTCTTATTAGCAGATAACTGAATGGACAAGGGTGGAGTAGACTTACCTATAAAGGGTGATGCCTTAAGGAAGGACACATTTGCAATGATCTTGTCCTCACAAGTGTCCCTAAGCTTGTCCTCTTGAATGGTGGCGCCATTCTTGGTGTAGCCCACTCCTTGCTTGAGTGTAGTGACCAAAGTGTCCTCGTTCATGATGTCAAACATTTTCTGCGCAAGGTCATCCAAAATATCAATAGAAAAACAATCATGAACATCAAGAGGATACCTCATGGCTTCAAAGATGTTGAAGCCAACAACGCCACCATCAAATTCCATGGTGAGAGATCCGGCGTGCACGTCTATCTTTGTCCTAGCTGTCCTTAGGAAAGAGCGGCCCAAAAGTAATGGCGTTAAACTCACAGGAGAGTCCTTCATCTCCAACACGTAGAAGTTAGCTGGAAAGATAAGATGGTTAACCTGCACAAGCACATCTTCCAAAAGACCTCTAGGGTATGTGTTAGATCTGTCAGTTAACTAAATGATAACATTATCATATTTAAGCTCTCCTAGACCTAGGGTTTCATACACATAGTAGGGCATAACATTAACAGATGCTCCTAGGTCAAGCATAGCATTCTTAAATCTAGAGTTACCAATGGTGCAGGGAATGGTGAAGCTTCCAGGATCCTTGCATTTAGGAGGGAGCTTCCTCTAAATAAGGGTAGAGACATTCTCACTCACCTTTACCACCTCCTTCTCACAGTTTAACCTCCTCGTGGTGCAAAGCTCTTTCAAAAACTTGGCATACTTGGGCACTTGCTTGATGGCCTCAAGGAGGGGTAGGTTCACTTGCACCTTTTTGAAAGTTTCCAAGATAGCTTGGTCACTCTCATCCTTCTTTTATTTTGCAAATCTGCGTGGGAAGGGCATGCAAGAGGAAGAAGGGTTAGCAATAACCGAATTGGACAAGTCAGAATGTTTACCTTTGTTTTCCGGAATTGCCTTTGAAGGTGATGACGTCTTTGCCTCTACCCTGGAAGTTGCAGGGTCTTTCTCTAGCCCCATTTTAGTGGGCTCTTGCTCCTCCTCAGCTTCAATGTCCACTTAGGCTTCCTTGGATCTCTTAGGTTGATCCGCAAAAACTCTTCCACTCCTAGTAGTCACAACCAAGGTTTTAAATATCGATATCTTCATATGTATCGGTACTTTGAAAAAGGGAGATATCGGAAATATCGGGGACATATCAGGGATATAGGGTAACAAAATGTCTTTTTTGAAAAAAAGTCAATTTATTATCAATTTAGAACCACATATAAATACATATGAATGTCAACTTCCTCTACATCTAAAAAGAGACTCTAGGTGGTTGAAAAGCCGCTCGCTGGTCTACGAAAATGCAATAATCAGACCAAGACATATGACCCATATAGTGCGAATTGTAGTGATGAACATGATAGTTATAGATCTCTTTAGAGCTACCGATTGTTTCCCCTATAAGGGGAAAATAAGGATGAACCCAACTGGATGACTGATCATATACTTCTCCATATTGATTATATTCATAAGCATCATAACCAAATTGATTGTAAGTGAGCTGAGCTCCGCCAAAATCGTTCCTCTACTACCTGGCTCTGTGTAAAAAGAGTTACCAAAAGATTGAGAAGGGTGACTAGTTTTAAGGATAGAGCCCTTGGGCCGAACGTCTAAACCTTGGTTAAGGGCTTATAATCGAATTTGAGCTTTTGTTAACTATTTGTTTTATACTTGTAAAAACATTTGTTACGTTTTCCTACTTGTGTACTTGTACTTTGTGTAAAAATTTTGTACATTATACTTTTAAATTATACTTGTAATTTTTTGTTTTATTGTAAATACTAATTTTTAATTTTTGTCTTTAGATCCTCTATGAATGACCAAGCCTTATAGTTATACTCCACTCTCTGTGATGGCTGCAAGAATCGAAAGACTCAAGAATCCGAATTACTGGGACCCTCCAAAAAGTCCTTTGCAATCTTTGCAAGTTGAGCCACATGAAGAGGAATCTGAAACCCACACGAGAAGTGGTTAATCAAACTGTGTAGAAACTTCGATTTTAGTGAAACCCAAGTGGCTACATACCTTTCTCTTACACAAACTCAAGGAACTATGAACTAGCTATGAAAAACTTGAGAGAAATTATGCTAGAACTAGAGAAATGAAAGCTTTTGATTTTGCAAAAGGTGAACGTTTTAGGGAGAGAGAATGGGCTATTTAAAGGCCAAGGCAATTCAAATAAAGGGTAGAGATAAAAAGGAATCAATGGTGATATGCAATGGACAAATGTGTAAGCACAAAATATGGATCTAGTCTTTGACTCCACATAGAAATAACTTAGAAAGCCCATAGATATTTTGGTGGAGGAGATAAATTAAGGGTAGAAGGGTCTTTTTGCAAGAGAACAAGCAATAAATAGGAGAAAAATGTGTCAGATGTAAGAGGGTGACCACTTGTCATCTTTTAAATTTTGAATTTCAAAATAACCTACACCTGAAGTCTTTCCACCTAAAGTTTCTAATCCTAGTAAACAACTTTTCCTTGTCCTCCACACATGCTGTTGGCTGGAAATAGTTGAAATCCGGCGTTGACATGCGTTGACCCCTTTTTTGTTCGTTTCGCACTTTCTTCTTCTTTCTTCCTTTAATTCAATCTCCACCAAGACTTCGGAATTGGCCTTTGCTTTCTTCATATCAAATATTCCTCCATAAGTCTAAATCATCCTGCTAAAATTTCAGAGCTTAGTTCACTGTGATTTGGCCGGAAATTCTGCTGGAATCTATAAATGTCCGGTTTTATATTTTTTGTCTGCTTGTGCCGAAACTTGGACCTATCTTTTGAAGCTCTTCCACTCCGAACTAGCTCTTTCATTCTTCATAATAAATGATTCTTAGGATGTCTATAATGTCTCTGTTAAATTTCAGCTGATTTAGAGTTGATTTGGTTAGGTTTCCGCTCCTCCCTCCTTGTTTAGCTCGTTTTCTCCTCACCGAAGTAGGAAAATGTGCTAAAGTTAACTTTTTAGGGCATTTCCAAACGTCCCCGTCATTTTCTAGCATGATAAGGAAAAAATAATAAATATAAATAAAACAAAGGTTAAGCAAAAGTGCAAGATTAGGGGAATAATAACTAGGTAATTATGGACCTAACAAGGCTGAAATTCACAGGTAAATTGAGAATGGATTATCTACTTCCATATGGCAAGATCCATGGTTACATGGTGTGGACTTGACTGCCTATTTTAATCCAAATTATATGTTGGTTTCGGACTTGGTAAGGGGACCAGGGCAATGGGATATTCCAGTGCTTCATAATCTTTTCCCTCTTCATATAGTTGATCAGATTTTGCTTCTACCTATTAGCTCTGGAGGACATGTTGGTAGATGGACTTGGGTTCCTAAAAAAAGAGGTTTATTTATAGTAAAATATGCTTATAGATTGGCTAGAGATTAGTTATTGGGAGTTGATCCTCATAATCCTTCTGCTCCTCTTTGGAAGAAAATCTATAATACACTTGTTCCTGGTAAAGTTAAGGTTTGTGTGTGGAAGGCCAGTGCCAATATTGTTCCAACTAGAAGTCGGTTGAGTGAATTTTGGGTTGACATTGATACATAGTGTCTAGTTTGTGATGAGGAGGTGGAGACACTCATTCATGCCTTGAGAGATTGCAAGGTTGCTTCGAAAGTTCAACAATTGGTACCTTTTGCGCTTCTCCCAAATGCATCTTCGCATTCTATTGTCATTGATTGGTTGTCTGACCCAATGTTCTAAAAGGCCGTCTGGGAGGCCGCCTTGGCGCTAGGCGCACCCTGACAGCCCTGATTATGGGGTAGGCGATGAGACAAATCATTCGGAGCTTAGGCGGGCGCCTGGGCGGGTTAGAAAGCGACTAGGCAGTCTGGATGCTGAGCTAGACGCTAGAGCTGATTTATTTATTTATTTTATTTTTTTGGAAACTCATACGCATGTTTTCGACGCTGATTCTCAAAAGGTTGGAGGTCTATCACTCTCTCCTCCACAGATCGACCAGCATCTTCATCTTCTAAACTGCTCTTGATTAATATCATAATCGGAGAGAGCAAGAAAGATTGAGAGAGGAGAGAGGAGATCAAATGACTCACTACAATCTGAAAGTGAAGAAGGGTCAGGGAGAGAGAGGAAGGAGAGAGAGAGAGAGAGAGAGAGAGAGAGAGAGAGAGAGAGAGAGAGAGAGAGAGAGAGAGAGAGAGAAAGAGACTGGAGGTAGAAGAGAGATAGACAGAGAGACGCTAGAGGTAGAAGACGAAGATGAAGAGAGTTAAACAAGCACGTGGAGCTTGTTTAACAAAAATAAAATAAAATAACAAGAGATGGAGCTTGTTTAACAAAAATAAAATAAAATAACAAGAGATGTGGAGTCATGAGCTATTCAATTGTATTTGACCACTATAGATCATATTTGTGATAAGGTTTGGCTGTTTGGAATAGTTTTTTTTAAAATCTTTTTATAAGATAGGGTTTGGATAGTTATAAATAACTACTATTAGGTGTTATTTAATAGTGGTTTTAGTATTACTTATTATTGTAAATTAAATAAATATAATAAAAACCGCCTAGGCGGCGCTAGGCCCTTGGTCTCCGCCCAACTAGCACCAAGCGATTTTTAGAACCTTGGTCTGACCTATCTAGTAAGTTGGCTAAAAGCTCTTTCTCTTTGCTTCTTATGCTGCTTTGGTCAATTTGGAAGAATAGAAATGAAATGATGTGGGAAAATACTTCTAAACCTCCATTGTAGCTGGTGACATTATCCATAGGGTGGTGGGAAGAATATAGAGCTAATCACTCTAAACAGTTATCTGTGAATACTGGGGGTGTGATTAGATGGAAGAAACCACCGATAGGATTCAGTAAACTAAATGTTGATGTGGCATTTTATTCTGCTTCTACTAAGACTGGTCTAGGAGGAGTGTTAAGGGATTCTGAGGGGAGTTTTATCGATGGATTTTTACATAGCCAAGAGAATATGTCTTATGCTAAACATGCCGAACTCCTTGCATGTTTTCATGGGGTTCAACTAGCTAGGGCAAAAGACTTCTTACCAAATATTGAAACCGATTGCTTGGAATTGGTTCATGCTATTTCTAATAATGCTGCAGATTATTCTGATTTGGGTTTTCTTGTGGAGGACCTGAAACAAAGTTTGGTTTGGCCTTCCAATGCTTCTCTAGTTCATGTTAGGTGATCTGTCAATCAAGTGGCTCATCTACTTGCAGTTAGCTAGAAATATAGATAGTAAGTCTTTATTTTTAGCAGAAGCTCCTCAAAGTGTGGTGGACGCTATTCAGTTTGATTGTATTGATGGTTAAGCATCTATGAATTTCATTCATTCCCCTAAAAAAAAATCCAATTCATTTATTAAATACTAGAAAGATATGTACAACACATTATGTGTGTGTATTAATTTGAAGAGAAAAAAGTGAGAGAGAAAACGAGGGAAGTTATGGAATAAAGAAATTTTCTTCTTTTGCAATGTCCGTTTTTCTACTATATACTGAAGTAAACAATTGATGCCAAACTCTAGCCTCTCTTTAACGTCGTTCTCTCTTGCGATGATCCTAGTGCTGCTTTAGAGGGGCAACGAATACAGCGGCTCTGGCCAACCAATCTTGAGACGCCTAAGTCCCCTCCCTCTCGATGGTGTTTCAAATTCAGCAATGGTTTGATCCCCTTCTTGGGTTAGTTCCTCTCCATCTCAGCTTCTCTAGTCGTGGCAGGGTTTCTGTGTCTCTTCCGAATCTCAGTGGCGGCTGGATCTTAGTTTGCACCATGGCATGCAGTGTCCCAAACCCGGTATTGAAGGTCATGATATAGTGGATTTTGGGCCACCGTAGTTTGATTGGCTCGAATCAGAGACTACCATGGCGAATTGTGGCGGCGCTGTGCTACTAATACACGATGATGCAATCAGGATTATTACGAGGCTAATCATGACAGTAAAGTTTGCTTTGGCCTACGTGGCAGAGAACAGAATCTTCTAAGACTGATGACGGTGTAATCGTGATGCTAACAATGTCGGTGAAGGGCGACGCTAATGGGCTGAACACCATATTTCGTTGCTGTTGTTTCTGGTGGCTGTGTTGGAGACAAGGGTCTCCGGTGGTCCTATGAAGGCGACTTCGGAGTGCCTGGAGATGGGTGGCCAAATCAATTTGGGCCTTCATGAGTTTGGGCTTCGGTGGGGCCCACTTCACCATATTATCTGGTTTTGGAGCCCTACTTGTCTTTGGCTGTTTTTGATCTAGATGATCTAGTGGGAAATTGGGTCTTTCCTTGGCTCAATTCCAAGCCAAGCTCTTGGTCGGGCTTGGGGCAGTGAAGATGCATTCTGGACGTGTATCTTGGGTCCGGGATAACTACTGAGTTATTATACCCATTCTTTAGTTAGTTTTCTATTACTAGCCTATTACTATGCATCTTGTTCATAGTTGAATAGGCTTGCTTTGAATAAGTGATCATGACATGTCAAATGAATGGTCCTATCTTATGTATCATTGTAGTGTTTGTTCACTATAACTTCTTGTCTATCTGTACATGGTAGCAGAATGATATGTAATGGTCATTGTGGCCTTACCCTTATATTAATGAAAATCTCTATGATGCTTTTACTCAAAATTTTCCCTTTTTCTACATTTGTTTTCCATTATTTGTTAATTATATTTATATCCCTTGTTTAATATAATATATAGAGCGAGCGTATTTGAGTATTTTCACACTTACTGCTAACAAGCTAGTTCAATGGATGCATTGGGTCCCCCACGGGAATATTCAAGATGTGAAACCCCCACATCATGTGTTCGAACGATAAGTTGGTTTAGTGTTATTTATTGAATTATAAACGTGGCCAGGAGAGTTGCTGCAATGTCTTGTTGACCGTTGTGGCCCCAGCTGATTAATCTCCAGGCCCATAAAATCTTTGGGATACTGCGAACAATCAGAAAGAAAGGTGTTAAAAAAATATTTAAAAAAGTAAGTTATCTTAATTCACAGCAATTGAGACTAGCTTTGTTTCCTAGCCGCTCTTTTATTTTCCACAAAACTCTAATATCCAAATGTATTCTGATGGAGGTTATGGATCTAATGATAATGTGATTGGCAACGTCGCTAGCCCTTGTGCATAGCAAGAAGCCAATTGATCTTAGGCCTTTGTAAAGGGAGCAGTGGTCGCTACTGTATTTTGTAGGAAAACTACTCACTACTAAGGCTTTTAACAATAATTCCTTCAAAGGCATGTTCTGCCATGCATGGCTACTAAACGGAAGGCTCACTATTCAAGAGCACATGATAGATTTTTGTTTACGCTATTGAAGGAATCGGATCGAAACAGAATCTTTAAAGCAAGTCCATGGGGCTTTACCATGAATTGGTGGTTCTAGCACCATATGACGGTATTAGTTCAATCAAGAGTTTGTCACTCTCAACTCTGGCTTTCTGGGTCAAGTTTTAGGGGATTTAACTAGCTTTTCACACTAATCGATGTATCCGATTGATTGACAGTTCACTGGGGTCACTTCATTTTCAAAGATCCGGAAGAGTTTGCAATGGGGAGGATCCGAATTTGGGTGGTAGGAGATCTCTAGTAGCCTCTGGTCTTCCAGCATAGCTTCAAGGTGGAGGATGGTGTTGATATGAACGTGGACTTTTTCTTTGAGAATCTGTAAGGCCACTGTTGGGATTGTAGTCTAATCACACTTGTTGGTTTTCCTTGCATCGGCCTTCCTCTACCTAGAAAAGTTCAAGCTGCAGCAGTGTTGGTTAGGTGTGTAATCTAGAGAAACCATTGGCCAGGTTCTGTCATTCCCCAGTGCGAGATCTTCGCTAGTGTTCAAAGCCCATATCCCTACTGCAATTCCACTATCATTGGCCACAACTGCTTTCAGTGGTTTCTCTATGTCAATGCCAAGGCCACAACTCTCAGTCACCATTCAAATTTTGTAGGCACCGGTGTCTCCTATGATAGCTGTAAGTGGAGTGAGGAGGAAACATGATGGATTGGATGACTTCTCACTTAAGAAACCTACAATTAGTATAGCAGTTGCCAAGACTAATCTAGATGTTGTGTCAATAGGTTTAGCAATAGTGTCCACAGCTCAAGATGTTCCAAAAAAGAGAGGGCACCGTAGAGGCGCTAAGAACAAGAAAACTGCTCAAGTGAAAGCCCAAAAAACCCTCTCCAATGAAGCGTAGTACAAAAACTTCGAAGAAGAAAGAACAGCTCGTTAATGGTTTGCCAATTTTTACTCATCCTTGTGATGCTGAGAGCTCCAACCGCAAGGGGAAAGAGATTGTTGTTGCTTAGATTTGTTTTATTTCAGTCTATGCTACTGAGAGATCTTCTATGAACCTTTGTAGAAGAGCTTGTTTTTATCATATCACAATTGCGCGCTTGGCGTATAGGGGCAAGTAATCTTGTTTTTCATGGAGTAGTCGTATTGTACTATTCTAACTTTTGGTTATGGTCATATTAATTTTAGGGATCCTTAAGTTAAAAAAAAGTGAGTTCTTTTAAGGATAGTGTGTGTGTGTGTAGATATATAGAGTATATAGGGAGGATCAAAAGAGGACGTCCTCAAACTTGAAATGTGAGGATGTTTTCATTTTTAGCATGTAATTTAATAATCTAAACCATTCATTCTCTTGATTTTTTTGAAACAAACAGACAAATCTTTATTATATAAAAATATTATAACAGATAGATGTAGAATCTATATTGAATTGAGAAATACCAAAAGTAGTATGAAAAGCAACAAAAAGGAATGCAATTAAGCATCTGATGAGACACTAGACATAACCCCAGCTATGTAAAGAGGCACCGATGATATGGTGCACCATCCATCCACCAGAGATATGCGTTGAGTAGCGGGTAACCTTCCGTCACTAACCTTATTTAAGAAACTAAAAAAGGTACCAAGAATATGGTGCACCATCCCTCCACGCACCAAAATGCGTTGAGTAGCGGGTAAACTTCCGTCAATGACCTTGCTTAAATAATAAGAAGCAAAACTAAATGAAAGAAAAAAAGCCTAAAAGAACCCCAGGCCCACAACCAAATCCGGCCCGGACACTAAGCCCAGCATGAGAACCAAATCCAGATCTAGATTGGGCCTTGATCAGGATCCGACCCGGATTCCAAACTCAGATCCCCGAATTCGTCTGTGCCCTGTCGTCGTGACCTGCAACTCAGAACTGAAAACCTTAAGAGATCTGTTCCCCGCCGCTAGACGCTTCAAACTTGCCACCAAGTGGTCCACAACCCTTATCTCCACCCAAATTCCAGATCGAAGACGATGTCGTCGTCCCACTCCGAACTTCCCACTTTAATCCAATCACCAGTAGAGCACAACATTTCTTCTTCGATCCGCCGCCCGCAAAAAAGAAACGAGACTCAGCTCCAGCATAACCAACCACCTCACTAGGATCCGCTCCAACAGCATCGCCAAAGCCCGACAACAAAAGCTAATGACCCTAATGATGGTGCTGGAAAAGATTCCCTTCTTGGAGGAAGGGATTTGCCAGAATTCCATATCCTGCGGCAGCAAACCCCCAACCCTAGGAGAGCGGCATATAATTGATCTACCACTACACATTCATTCTCATGTTATATGCACATATATGAATCCTACAAAAAAATTAGCTTAATCCGAAAATGTTTAACTTTGATTAGCACAATTATTGTTTTTATTTTATCTAACGGACTACATTTATTTACATAATTTTAAGTGACCAAATGATTATAGGTTTGGTTATTTTTTGTAGACACAATTCTTGCATAGAAATCTAAAGGATCAACGGTTGGAATCATTGAATTAGATTATATACTAGTTAAAATAATAATAAAAAAACCTCAAATTCTTAAAATAAGGATGTCATCTCTTGATATATATATATATATATATATATATATATATATATATATATATATATATATATATACAGATCCTATCCAGAGCGATGCCTCGCTCTGAAATTAAAGTGCGAGGCTCCTTTCCTAGCCCTTGGATCAATTTACTTAAATCTAATGGACCATAACTCATCTCTCTTAACCAAGGTTAAAACCCACGGGTTAACAAATAAGAAAAAGAAAAAAAAAAAAAAAACCAAACGCACAATTAAAACCCACGGATTAATATGTGATCTTCTTCTACCGATCATCATATTTAATCAGCTATATGTTAGAACTCTTGCTGTTTATTAATGAATTGAAGCAGTGATCATAATCGGTTTGCTTATGTTCTTTATTATTAGGCATGTTTTTTCTTTTCTTTTTCCTTTCTGCTTTCTAGGGTTTGGTTATTTGATTTGGTCTTACTTTAAATAATTGGCAAGTTATTTGTTTAGTTGCCTGCCACTAGAAGTCATTGACTGGAAAATAGAAATTGGAGACAATATAAATATGCCTAGCATGTAGTTTCAAAGTATCTGTTGCAACTAAACTTCAGACTCTTTTACTTAACTTTTGTACTTTGGGGTCCCTGATGAGCGATCATGTCTGGAGTTTATTACTGGAAAACAGAACATGAAGAGATACTGTAAAACATGCTTAGCATGAAGTATGAGTCAATTTAAACTGACAGAAGTCGGATCTTACATTTATTCACTAAGGGGGGACTTGATGGATGATGTATCTTCAGTTGGTTCTCAACTAGTAGTCAGTAATTAACACCATCTTGCAGCATGGAGCCTTGGCATATGAGAAACTAAAAATCATGAAAGACAGATGCCGTTAGTTTTACTTGAATTTATGATCCTAACAGATATCCAAGTTTATATTCTATGACTTCTATAATTTCTATGACCCATATATCTTTTTTCCCCGAGGATACTACTAAGTCCATTTTTTCCCCGTTTCTTAGATGTCTGAAGGCTATATGTTTACTTTTGGTGAAGTGATATTTGATACCCTCTTTGATACTTCATTGTTTTTGGCTGGATGATAATATCTCCAATTTTTAACAGGTGGTAAGTGCTTTAAATTGTGCCAGGAGAGGTTGGGTCAACATAGATGTGGATACAATAGCCTGTGAATCATGTGGGGCACGCGTCCTGTTTTCTATTCCATCATCTTGGAATCAGCAGCAAGGCATGTTATGTTACTCTTTATGCTAAGTATTCTAACAATTAAACCGGTGCTGTAAGTTATGCAGCAATATTTGGTTATGTACATACTAAACAAAGGCTATTTCCTGTCTTCTTTTTTCAGTTGAGAAGGCAGCTTTGGTATTTGGTTTAAAGCTAGACAATGGACATAAAATGCTTTGTCCATGGATTGACAATGCCTGTGATGAAATGCTGGCAGAGTTCCCGCCTACACCACGTACCTCTAGTTTTAGTGGATAAATTTAGAGAGCGCTGCTCTGCGATTTTACAACTTCCAGTTCTTCCTGTGATATCTTCTTTAGCCATTGAGTACATGAAAAGCCCTCAGCTTGATCAATTTCTTGGACAGTCTTCGATATTTTTTACCATTGTTGTACTCAAACAGTTCATTTCAAGAAATGTCATTTTCTGTTAGTAGTTTATACATCATTCAGGCTCACTCCTCTATTCCATATTCTGTTAAGTATTTAGAATGAGAAGAATGTCCATATTATCATCAGGCAAACATATTTGACCTTATTAATTAATCCCTTATGTCAACAGTTCTGGTGGAATGAATTGGATACCAATATCAGAATTTGTACAAAGTAGAAACACAACTATGTATCAACAGTTCTGGTGCCTAGTTTATATCTCTACTCAAATAGCTTGGTAAATCAAGATTTGCATGTATATTGCGGAAGGATCTTATTCTACTGCAGTACAATATCAACATGAAAAACTCAAGTAGCTTGTTATTCTACTGCAATGCATATATAATTATGACTTGTCTTCGCAAGGAAAAGGCATAACAATGGACTTGCAATAGATTCAGCATCTCTGAACTGTAACAATAGTTACAAATTAAAAAATCCTACATGAGAAAATTGTTTAGCATTGCAGATGAGTGCATAATCAAACAAAATCGACAAGGGATGACAAATAATTTTGGACAATCATGCTCGGCTTGCTACGCAAACTCATCAACTCCTGTGTTGGAATACTCTTCCTCATTCGTACTTGGGTCACTTGTATCCTCTCTGTAAATCAAAAACGAGAAACCGAAAAAAACAATCAGGGATTGATATAAGTATGTCGTTTGAGGGATAATGCAATATAAGTATTAGATACAACAACTAAATGCTTACCCAGTTTGAGGGATTGATATGTCATTTTTATTCTTCAACTCAGGACAATTTCTTTTATCATGTTGCTGGTCATTTTTTTTACATCCATGACAAAATCTACCTTTACCATTTGCCTTCTTTGCAGCTTTCAATCTTCCCTTCTCTTTCCCTGCCTTCAATCTTTTCCCACATCCTTTGGCCCTTACTTGAATAGGTTCATTATAAATGTGTTGAGAAGGAAGACTTTTTTGTTCAGCTGGCACTATTGCAGACTTAACAGTCTCACCATCAGCCATCATGGAATTATACATCTCCAGAACACTCTTTAATGAATCTACAAACAAATCACTTGCTTCTTCGCTACCCATAATCTTATCAATTACATCTACAACATATTGGCATAATCGACTCCGCCTGGCAAGCAAATCTCCATTATCTGTTATCTCCACACCGACATCATCAAGAACTGTCTCAGCTTTTCTTGATTTCGTCCACCTCTTTAAGATGTATTGATCTGGCAATCTATCAACAAGTCGTATAAATATGAGAAATGCCAAAATATATCTACATGGTATCCCGACAGTCTCAAATTTTTTGCAGCTGCATGATACAAAATCTGACTCTTTAGCATAAATAATTTCACGACCCTTGGGGTTCTCCATTTTTTTTCTCAGTGCAATATACACCATATACGTATCATTCTCATGTGAGAGCTCAAATCTATAATTGCAACACTGCGACAACTGATCATAAAATTGTTTAAAGCATTCATGTGTATAAACACGAGCCATTTGGTCTGCCATCTAAAAGGGTGAGTGAAAATTTGGCTTCTCATTGATGTCAACATTGTCCTCCATTAATTCCATATGTCGTTGACGTGTGACAGCTCGATTAAACTGAAGCATAAAATCTAACAATGTGTTTTCTTTAGAAACAAACCTCTTGTAGAAAGCATGCCCACTTTCTGCTCGTTGACTACTTGACATCCCAGCTGAAAAGATATGATTTACATATGCAGGCACCCATGTTGACCGAATATCATACATAGTCTTTAACCATCCATTGTCACTTAAACCACTACTCACAACAATCGATGTCCACCTTGCATCAAACTCATCTCTATTTTCTGAATTCCATATGCAATCTTGAAATTCATCATAATAACGAGTATATTTTCCTGGGTCTATTTTTTCAGAGAATTTATTTAGAATATGCCAACTACAATACCTGTGAAATGTCTGTGGGAGTACTTCAGAGATAGCTTTCGTCATTGCTGGATCTTGATCAGTAATAATCATCCTCGGAGCATCACCTGGCATTGCATCTAAAAATTCTTTAAAGAACCAAACAAAAGAATCAGTTGTCTCATTGCTTAAGAATGCACAAGCCAAAATTATTGTCTGCCCATGATTATTTACTCCCACCAAAGGTGCAAAGATCAACGAATACATATTGGTATTGTAAGTTGTGTCAAATATTACAACATCACCATAAAACTTGTAAGATCGTCTAGAAATTGCATCAGCCCAAAAGATATGTGTGATCCTGTTCTCATTATCAGCCTCTATTTTGAAAATTAATGAAGGATCTTTTTCTATCTCCAACAGGAAGTACTCATGCAACATATCTCCATCATGCCCCTCCACCTCTTTGCGACAATCCCTTTTGTAGTTATAAATATCTTGTTGCAAGCACCCAATGTTTTCTACTCCTCCTGAATGCACTCCAAGAAAGTCAAATTGTGTACATGTTGGCACATTGACTGCAGTCAGTTGTTTCGTTAATGATTTATGAATCGATGAAACCTCACGATGGATCTTTGTCAGATGTTTTCTTCGTAGGGTAGTTAAAGGATGGCTGTGACCCTCATCAAAAATAGTGACAACATATTTGCCGATCGTAGCACGTCTTGCAACTACTATTCTTGCCTTGCAATTTACTCTTGTTCGATTCCTATTTCTTTTCTTTCCTGTTACCTTTGATGTTCCTTGTTTAGAGCACACATACGCCTTTCTTACAATCACACCATTCTTCTTCTCGCTAGTAAAACTTTTGACATCAAACCCTGATTCTTTTGCATAGCTTTTGTAAAACGTCTCAACGTCTTCTAGTGTATGAAATTCTTGGTTCTTTACAGGAATTAGATCAACCTTCACTTGAGGACAATAGATAGCAGTGTCATCGAAACTTTGTTGTGACTCCATTCCTGAATTAAACAAATAACTTGCCAATTATTTAAAGTAAAACCAAATCAAATAACCAAACCCTAGAAAGCATAAAGAAAAAGAAAAGAAAAAACATGCCTAATAATAAAGAACATAAGCAAACCGATTATGATCACTGCTTCAATTCATTAATAAATAGCAAGAGTAAGCTTGAGTAGCAAACTGGCCTGTTGGTTATCCACATCTTTAAGCCTGGGTTATAGCCTGAATGACTTGTTCTTTAATAGGAGGCATATACTGGTCTATCAAACCTACTAGTGCAACTACGAAAATTGCCCATTTGTGTGAACAAAAGAAAAAGGGAAACTAACAGGGTGAAGATGTTGAACTTGAATTTGAGGTTAGTATCATGTGAAGTAAGCAATGTTAGACATTCAAATTAGAGATAGAACTGGATTGCTTTTTCATTAGTGGAAAATTTGATACAGTAACTAATGTGTTATTGTTTGGCACAGTGAATTGCGTCCTCTGTTTTAAAACTACTTTGATTGAGCATGGTTTTTGCTGAGTTAGTGGTCATTAATAAATAGCTATGCATTTAACTAAACCGATTATGATCACTGCTTCGTTACCAAAATATATTTAAAAAATCCCCAGACATCAGTTACTAATGCATTTAACTAACCTTTTCTCAGCTATGGAATGATTTACTCTAGTGGCAGGCAACTAAACAAATAACTTGCCAATTATTTAAAGTAAAACCAAATCAAATAACCAAACCCTAGAAAGCAGAAAGGAAAAAGAAAAGAAAAAACATGCCTAATAATAAAGAACATAAGCAAACCGATT
Source organism: Rosa chinensis (assembly GCF_002994745.2). Lineage (NCBI taxonomy): Eukaryota > Viridiplantae > Streptophyta > Magnoliopsida > Rosales > Rosaceae > Rosa > Rosa chinensis. The sequence continues at coordinate 27,002,859 of NC_037091.1, read as the reverse complement.
ATGATCACTGCTTCAATTCATTAATAAATAGCAAGAGTTCTAACATATAGCTGATTAAATATGATGATCGGTAGAAGAAGATCACATGTTAATCTAACTGAAACTAGAGAGAGAGAGAGATGGAGAGCGAAATTTACTTAAAATATGAAAGAGAACACACATATATGTACCTGTTATTGAGACGTCTTGAATGAGAAGAGCACAGCAGAGGAGAAGATCGACCACGCATGCACGGTAGAGGAGAAGAGGATGAGACGTCTTGAGTGTGGAAAACCTAGAATTGTGCGTTTGGTTTTTTTTTTTTTTTTTCTTTTTCTTATTTGTTAACCCGTGGGTTTTAACCTTGGTTAAGAGAGATGAGTTATGGTCCTTTAGATTTAAGTAAATTGATCCAAGGGCTAGGAAAGGAGCCTCGCACTTTAATTTCAGAGCGAGGCATCGCTCTGGATAGGATCTGTATATATATATATATATATATATATATATATATATATATATATATAAAATAAGCCGTTTGAGAGCGGACGTCAGCAACCCAGAAAAAGTGCGGACGTCGCTCCTCCGGCCTGGATCGAGTGGTGACGGCGCGGTGCGGCTTGCCGGAGGGACGCTGGGGGTCGTACGGAGGGGTCTGCGGTCCGGTGGAGTCGTCGGCGACGGTTCTGCGGTGCTGCACAGAACTTGCAACTGCAAGTGAGGTGGCTACCCAGAAACCGGCAAGCCCGACCTCGAAAGTCGCCCAGAAGAGGTCTGGGACGCCTCCGGCCAGCCCCGCGCCGCCTCCGCCTGGAAGCCGCCTGCTGCATCGACGTTCCCACTTTAGCGAAAGTGCGGGCGTCCGCTCCTGATCGGGCCTCTATTTATATATATATATATATATACATATATATATATATATATACATATATATATATATATATATATATATATCCCCACCCCACCCATAATGCCAATGAAATATGAACATGTAACCTCTGTGGTGTCAGTTATTTCATATAAACAACATATGTGGTCCTCTGATCCTATATTATGTAATTATTTAAATAAAAAAATACAAAATTTTATGGCAAAAAGTAATAAAAATTCTACTATAGTAAAATATTTAAATAATTTTAAGATTATTTTCTACCAAAATTTTTGTCTAAATTTATATATCTTATATAATTAAGCCACTTTTGGAGTGAATGATTAAATTTTTGAAATACCATATATGCCCTCACATAATATAAATATTCACATAATATAAATATTAATAAATAAATTATTTTTATACGAGGATAAATAGTCAATAAGTATATCATATTTGAAAAGAAATTGCAGTACCTCCCATGAAAAATGAGAAACTTCCCCAAAATTATGAGAGAAATTGCTGTAACTTTTTTAATTTAAAAAAAAAAAGCCAATTGACATGTGCGAAGCACATGTTAAGGGGCTAGTATAGTTATTATTTTAATAATTAAGGAAGTGTTTAAGGAAAACCAAAACTGTGAGAGAATTGAGTCATACTTTCATTGATAATAGGGGCATCTTTATATAGAGGATTACAAGACATAGAATCAGAGTTGTACAAGGAAAGATAATCGTAAAATTAATCGGATATCTATGAATATCTCCAAGAATATCTCTAATTAATAACCCTATTACAACTAAGTCAAGTAACCTAGAGTTTGGGCTAGACACATATTCTGGATTTACTTGAACGTACACTCCTCCTTGTGTCGCCCACACGTGGTGCTCCTTTCGTTGCCTAATTAAAAACCTTGCCGAGTAACAAAAACCCAGTGGGACAAAAATAACCTAGGTCGAAGGCGAAAAAGAGCACAACACACCCTTCATGTTTCGAGACCATACATGTAGACATCTCCCCTAATGTCTGCATCTCCCCCTGATGACAACAGTCATGGAAATTCAGATAACTTCCACAAATGATGCTACCAACATGTTTCTCGAAAGTGAAATTTAGGCAATGACTTAGTGAGCAAGTCTGCCACACTGTCCTCAGATTGAACCTAGTTCTCTTTGATCTTGAAGAGAGTCTGTTGTTGTTGATTATGCTTTGTGTTGTCGCTTTTGATATAGCCTTGCTTTATTTGTTCAAAACAAGCAGCATTATCCTATACGCTCGTAGGCTCATCTGTGGTAGACTTCATACCACAATTATTCAAACATGCGTAACTATGGATCCAATCCATATACATTCACGAACCACTTCGTGAAGAGCAATAATCTCTACATGGTTCGAAGATATAGCGACTAGGGTATGTTCTATAGACCTCTAAGATATTACGGTCTTTACCCATGGTGAACACTTAACCAGTTTGGGAATGACCTTTGTGTGGGTCAGAGAGATACCCAATATTAGCAAAACCTTCCAAAACACATGTCGTTTTGGGATGGGGATAGTGAACGCAGGCCAGTGTTGGCGGCGTTCCTGATGTGTGATATATGGGTCCGAATCCATCGTCCCTCTATAGGGATAGAACAAGCCCATATCAATCGTACATCTCAAGTACCGAAAGATATCTTTTACACCAATCTAATTGTGTCGCATTAGCGCAGAGTTATACCCTAGCTAACAAGTTCACTGCAAACGAGATGTCCGGTTGATCGGACTAATATTTCCTATGTTTTTAGTGCATTTATCTCTACATTTTACTTAGTTATTCTCTTAACATTATCATTTCTAACTTAGTTTTTGTTTTTAGGTACTTTTGAGTCAAAAATGAAGGCAAGGAGGAAATGAGACGCAGAAATGGGAAAGAAATGGAGAAATGAAGCTTTCCTAATCCTAGTAGGAAAAGGAATCCCAGTTGAAGTAGGAATCCTAAGTCAACTAGGAGTGAGCTCAGAAAAATGTGCGTGGAAATGAAGAAATGACAGAGTCTTAGTTGGACTAGGAAACCTAATGACACTAGGAGTCCTGGTGGTGTTAAGAGATGCTGCGGCTTCAAGATGACTCAAGATTGCTCAAGAATATTCTAGAATGCACAAGAAATTTCAGCAATTGAAGGAATGGGCTTTGAAATTGTCCATTTGGGAAGTCTGGCCCAAAGATTGAAGCATGTGACTTGAACATGAGTTTCTAGACCCTTCTTGACGTTGTGGAGGTGTCCTAAAATGATTCTATTTGGTTTTGCCATGAAAAGATAAAGAATATTCAAGAAGATTTTGGAAATCCTAAAAAGGGAGAGTTTTTAGGAATCTGCTTGTGCAGATCAGTCAACTTCGACAGAGCCCTGAGGACAGCTCAGAAAGAACTAAATTTTGATCTATATATGGTTGGAAAGCTACGAATATCTAGTTTCCATATATTTTTATGGTTCGTTAATATTAATTTTCTAGAAGAAATTATCGCCGATTTAGTGCATGAAGGTCAATCTAGCCGACAATTTGTTTTGCGAATAAGGAGAGTTTGGACGTGAATATCTTTTGGGACGAGTTTGAGAAGGTCTCTACTCCATATTTGATCTGATTTTGAGGATATATTGCATAGATGATGATGTGGACCAATGAGAAAATTCAAAAAAGGAAATCAACATCAACATAAAGAAGGAAAGTGAATCAGAATTGAAGACGGAGAGTTAGGGTTTGACGTCTAAAGCTTCCTCTATATATACACACCTATGTTGGATGTTTTTGACATCTTCCTTCACTCCATTCAGCCATCGCTCTCCCTCCGTACATGTCCACCCCTTCCACAACTCAAAAATATCATGAAACCCTTAATCAATATCGCAAATCCTCCCCTTTACTCTCTAAATTTCGGATGCTCTCCATTGCTCAAGCATTGAAGCAGTGAAGCTCCATCATCTCCAACACATCCTTGCCGTAGTCCTCATCAATGTCCACCACCTTTGAAGACCTTCTTTCATTCTTGAATTTCTTCAAAAGTGTAAACATGTCGTTCTATCTTTTGTTTTCGGTTTTATTGTTTTGTAACTTCAAAATCAGATTCTATAGCGTCCTATGTTTTTAGTTTTATTGGATATTTCGATATTTTGTGAGAATAAAGTTTATGTTTTGATGTTTAGTTTCCAATAATCATGAAGCATGAAAACGTTTTAGGTTTCTAGAAGACATAAATTGTGATTTTGATATGTGATGATTTAAGTTCATTGATTTTGTGCTTCAATCCCACCTTCTATGTGTTTTGTGTTCTTTGGTGTACAACTTAGAATATTGAGCATGTAATTAAATCCAAATTAAGATATGCTAGCATTCTAGGTCTTAATTGTCAAGTGGAAAACCTATAATTCCTTAGGTAAATCAATGAACAGTCTTGCATGCTTGTATGACGTTCCAACTTGTATTCTTGGCTTAAATCAATCAAACTTTCTAAGTGTTTAATGTGTTAAATCTGTTTTGTTAGTGAGTAGCATTCTATGACTAGCATTGCATGTTTAATAGGGTTAACTATGGTGCGTTCATCTAATAAATTTAATTAAGAGAAGTAAAAAGAACTTTGTATATGTTCATCTTTGTTCTTGATTGATTTCTTCATTCACATGTTTTGATCCGAGATTTATGATTAGAAAACTCATTTTCGTGTTAATGATATCATAAATATTTCGTATCACCCCTTATCTATTTTGATTCATGGATTGAATGATCATTGTAAACTAGTTAATTTAGATTAGAAATACAAATATACTTTTGAAATCCCCCTTTAATTCTTTGTAATTTTTGTAAATATTGTATCCTTGTAATTAATTTTCTTTTCTTGACATTTAAATGATAGGAGCACCCTCAATCTCCGGCTAGAACGATACCCTACTTACTCATACTACAATTCGATGCAGGGTTTTAAATTGAGCGTATCACCGGTCTTGTGCATTGAGCTAAGTACAATAATGCGCCTATTGTATTTAAGTATGACACTTTGCCTTTAGCACGTCTTTGTCATCATCCTTTGGACGAAGAAGATTCTTTTCAGGATCAAGACTACGGACGATCATGGGGGTGCTTGAAGGCCTGACCTTGTCAAAACGCCTAAGCATCTATCAACACGATCCTTAAGTTCCAAACCGAGACATAATCATGTTCTCCCAAAATCCTTCATCTCAAAATCGGATTTCAAGTGTTCAGCAGTTTTCCTTAACTCTTTAAGGGCTTCCAATGAAGATCATGTCCAACATGAACCACGATAAAACCCGAAACTTGTTATGGAAACGCGTAGGCATATCCCTTCCCAATCAAGTAGTTACTTTAGTGAGTTTTTCAACCTTATTGTAAACGCGTTCCGTGGTCTAGAGATACTTAACTTGGGTAAATGAAGTTCACCATGAACCTTCATGTACATTCCGTATCTAGATCCCCATATAGATACGTAGTGACCACATTTGTAAGCAGCATGTTCAGTTATTCAGAAACTACCAAACTGACAGGGTAGTGGAGTACAATGACATCCATTATGAGAGACTATGTCTTATTGTAGTCAATTCCAGAGCATTTTGTGAGAAGCCTTGTGCCATAAGGTGAGATTACTATCTCCTTTTCTCATCACACTTTCTAACGAAGACCCATTAGTCAACAGGTTTTATATTAGGAGGTGTTGGCATCACTGGCTCAAAAACCTTTCTCTTCGTTAAAGAATTCAACTTAACCTGGATCGCATATTTTCATTAGGCCAATTTTCTCTACGTTGGCATTCATTCATCAACGAAGCGTGGTTCGATATCATCGGACTCAACAAACTCATGCGCGACTACACAACAATTATGGTAGAGTTTCTATCCCACATCTCATGTACACTAGTGTAAGTTTCATAGAGCTCTATATTCTCAGGAATAGGATCTAACGTTGAGGTGTCCCCTAACAGTAACCATAATTCAGAAAATTCTCATGAGACGGATTTTGAGTTTTGATGATCTAAGAATTGGGTTGTGCCAAAGTATCTTCAAACCCACGGGCCTCCCATGCATCCTAGCTGGGCCCATAGCCTATAACGCCAAAGTGTCACTCTCTATGGAGTTTGTGCCATGCCTACTTCCATGTAGGGTGGCATTACGTCCTTTCCTAGGACGTTCATCCTTGCAAGCATATTTGCAGCAGATATGTGTGACCTCGTCACTTTAGCAGGGATCGAGATGAGACATAGTGGGGACAGACCACGACAATTCATGTCGTTCCTGCTGAACATTTGTGTTCTTATCTCCCCCTAACAATGGGAACACTGTCTCATCAAAGTGACACCCGCAAATAGCGGTAAGTAGATCGCCTAGCAAGGGCATTAAGTGGCAGACGATTGTTGGACTCTCAAATACAACGTAGTTGCCCATTCGTCTATAAGAACCCATCATAGAGCGTTGTGGCGATGCAATTGGCACATAAATGGGACACTCAAATATGCGTAAGTACGATTGTACCCAGTCACTAGCTGTAACGCAGAGGTAGATTGAGTGGCGGTGGGTCATAGACAAATTAGCATAGCTGGATGTGATAGTGTATCACCCCAAGAGGATATAAGGAGATTGGTGCACATTACTAATATCCGGGCTACCATCATAGTTGTTTCCGTGAGACCATTTGGGTGTGTTCATGAGAATATGATGTCCAACATCAGTCCCAATGCAATAATCATCGAAAGTCTTTGATGTAAACTCTCTAGCATTGTCAAGTCCAATTGACTGAATAGGATGATTCAGGAGTGAGCCTGTTGTCATATGATATGTGTTAGGAGTGTAGCATAAGCAGCATTTACAAGTGGATAATGGCACAACACGTGACCAGCGTGTTTGCTTGTCAACCAATATCATGAGATATTTAAACATTCACAAGTTGGTTGAACTAGTCCACGGACTCTACGTAAGAACGGAATGAGTATTTTCATATCCTTTGCATAGAACAGTCTCAGTCCTAATTTCCTTAAGGAACAAGCTTTGTAAAACGAGCTAAAGGCTTTAGAAGCAACCAATGAGGATTTTGTTAGGCCTGAGTGTCCGAAACGCTATTTGAAGCAAAGTTGGTGATTGTAGCATCACCTGGGGCACCAACACCATGATAGACGCCGTCCATGGCATCATGGATAGGGACTGTGCTAGCCCTAGGCTAGTGGTGGATGGCGGCGGCGCCAAAGGCAACGGCGGTGGTCACACGTAGTCCAGGAATCAACTTTTGATTCATGTTTCATTTCGCTCGAGAGAAATTATGTCCATGTGAAGTTTTTAGTAGACGGATCATCATATCATGACTAGGATGACCTATCTTATTGTGTCAAAGTCAATATGTGTCTGAATCCAAGATATCATCTCTCATAACTTTATTGGATTTAATAGCTCAAATAGTGACATAGAGTCCACTAGAGAGACACATAAACTTTTATAAGATGCGCCTTTGTTCACAATCATTAGAGGTATTGCAAAGGAACTCATTTCCTTTCTCTACATGCTTTTTCGCATGGTATCCGTTGGCTATTCATAGGTGCGATTTTCCCTAAAAGCGTAAAGAGTTTCTGTGACAGTAATCAAGGTGCCATTTGGCAAGGGGAAGGGGAACTTGGGCTATTCCATGTCCTTGAATTAACACTGATGGCCTGGCCATCGTAGTCACAAAGTAATATGCTCATAATCAAAATGGAGTCATAATGAAAAGAACTCGAAATTTTATTCATAAGCTAACGGAATACATCATTGTCTCTTAACCATTAGGAGAATCTAATCCAAATGCTAGCTAATGCAAAACAAAGGTAGTCGTTTGACTTATTTCGATAACTCTAAAATAAATATGACCAGGTGAGTAGAGAGATGTCGGTAGAGTAAAGCTCGCTTAAGTACCACTTGTCTCAAAACCTTCCTAGACATCATACTCATTTTGGATGAGCCTATGTGAAGAAAAACTAAACCAATGACATTTATATATATATATATATATATATATATATATTCTTAACTGTGCTGACGTCATCATGACCTCGGCAATATCATAATCAGCTCATTTTCTTTCTTTCCCACGTGCTGCTTCTTCTTTTTATTTTTATTATGACTCTTTTTTTTTCCTTTCTCCTATCCTGTGCTGCCACGTGTCCATATCCATCTCTCTTCCTCTTGTGTAAGACAGCAGCCACACAAAAAAAAAAAATCAATGGCAATTATCTTTCTTCCTCTCTACGGAGGGCATGCCCAGACCACACACACACACACACACACACACACATATATATATATATATATATATATATATTATCTCCCATTCCTCTTCCTGGAAAAAATAGCCGCACACCAATATTGGGGTAGCCTTCGGGCTGCTGCCCTCTTTCTCTCCTCTCCTTCTATTTTTCATTCTCTTAATTTTCTTTTGGGTATTTGAGAATTCCTCACCCAAAGCTTCCAAGCATCAAAGGACTTCATCATTATCAAGATTTGAAGATTGGGTAAAAGTGGGGAGCTGCTAACTTGGCTTGTCATAATTGCTTCATAGCAATTGTGACTTATTCTTGTTACTTCTCACCTTTTCCTCTTCATTGATGTTTGTTGATGTTAATTTAATTATGGGTAGTGAGTGATTTCTTTGTTGGGGGTTAGGGTTGTGTGCCCTAACCCAAATTTGATGTAATGGATGCTTAATTTAATTTATATATGGAATTTGTTAATTATTGGATGCTTGTATTTTGTGATAATTGGTTAGAATGCATGTTTAAGAATTGTCAACTCTTGGGTATGTGTTTTAATATTTCTAGATTAAAATTTAAGGGATAATATCCTTAGATTTTAGAGCTAGAACCCTGATTTAATAATCGTGGGAAATACAAGCATGGTTGACTACATGATTAACTTGATCGCAATTATGGTGAGCTTAATTGCCTAATTCCTCGAACTTTAGGCCTCTTGATGTGAATTAGTGACCCTTGAACCGGCTCTAATTCATGTCAAGTGAGTTCCTACGGCCCTTGAACCCGAGTAGGAATACCATGAAAGAGAATTTCGGCCCTTGAGCCTTGAAAAGCCTTGGGTACGGCCTCTACCATCGTTAGTAAATTGCATGTCAATTAAATTAGCATCGAGAGTATTGAATTAGGGTTAGGATTCATCCCTAACTACCAATCCCATATCTATATCATTTCTTACTTTTCTTTCCTTTATTTAATTTAGTTGTTAATTAGAGTCTCCATTTAAATTCTTGCACTTTAGTTATTAGAAATGCAAATTACATCTTCGGTGACACTTTCTACTTCATTGTAAATAGTCATCACTAGGTCTTAGTTTTGATTAGGCTTCTGTGTGAACCAAAGCCGAGCATTGTTAAAACTAGGTGCATTTTTATTTATTTATTTTTTTCTTTGTGTGCTAAGTGTCTTTATTTCCGATTACCCAAGGATTGTGGGTTAGCCACTAATCCCCGTGGTACGATAACTTTGGGCATAATATTTCCCTATCTTGACAATGATACGTATGCTTGCATAAATGTGTATCAAGTTAGAGGCTATGCCATCTCACTTCTAGGTCAAGAAGCAGGGAGTCACAGACGTTGCCAAATCGTTCTTCGAGTGAGACCTACAACCTTCTGGGGTCTTCTTCATTCATACACTCATATTGGAGCATCATCAATATGATGAGTCATTAGGATGATGGCTTTCGCCTTATTTGCCTCTAAGGCTGCTCTATTTGCTTCTAAAGCTTGAGCTTGCTCAATAATTAGCACGTCCTGGCTAGGCTAGACAATCGTATCTAGAATTCCATCGTCCTTAAGATGCTGGCGGACATCACAAACCCACCAGTGATATCCAGAGCCAGTTGTTCCCAATGGAGCAAAGTCCAGTTTGTTCAGGTTACTCATCCTGAAAGAGAACAAGAAAAAGGGTTAGTTTCGGAGTGAAAAATGCTACCACAAAAACATATAAATTTCTTAGCGTAATCGCTTCCAAGAAATTAGGAATTTCTTAGCGTAATCGCTTCCAAGAAATTAGGAATTTCTTAGCGTAATCGCTTCTAAGAAATTCAATTCCAAGAGGTATTGGATTAGATCGAAACAATGATGTAAGTGGTCGATCATAAATTCTCTACAAATTCTAAGTTTGGAGATCTCAACAAGCTCCAAGGTTGGAGTGAGCAGGAACCCCACAGTTCGGCTTAATTAGGTCTCCCCTATGATGAAGAAAGGGGGTAGAAGAAGGAACTTTGCAAGTCCCCGAGAAAAAGAAGAGAAATTGAATAAAAATATAAAAAAATGGGACGGAAAATTAGGCAGGAAAAAGTCGCCAAAAAATGGCCGAAAAGTCGTTGGAAAATGACCGGAAAAGTCGCCATCGGTGACCTGTCGCAGAAGCTGACGCAGTGGACCGTTGCTGATGGTAGCTGGTGCTGCGGGCTGAGCTAAAGTGGCACTGGAGTGGGCCTGGCTGGCAGTGGGCCAGAGACGTATCAGCGGGCCTGTGACGTCAATGGCCCAAGCTGCTGTCCCTTTTTTTTTTTTTTTTCAGTGGGCCGCGGGCTGAGCTTTCTTCTTTCTGGGTCGAGCTCCCTTTCCTTCTTCTCTGGGCTGGGCTGTGTCGCTTCCTTTTTTTTCCTGGACTCGTCTGGGACAGAGGGAGAATTAAGGTAGCGGTTCAATGATAAAGCAATTCTAGTGGCCGGTTCGGGAACTTCAAGGCCGGTTCAAGGGATAATTTTTTCAGTTCCTAGATTCTGGGGTAGAGATGTCGTCTGTGAAGAAATATGATGGTCAAAGGTGGATCGGAATGGTTCGAACCGGGCAGGGGATGTTCTTCTTCTAGTGGCCGGTTCGCCCTTTTTCTGACCGATTCTTGGGGTGGCGTTGCCGATTCTGGACTCCTGAGATTGAGGGCTTCAATATATGCAACGGTGGTTGCTAGGGATTGAATGCTACGAAATTAGAGTTTCAGGGTTAAGGCTTCGTGCTGAAAACGTGTTTAAGGAAAACCAAAATTGGGAGAGAATTGAGTCATACTTTCATTGATAATAGAGGTCTCTTTATATAGAGGATTACAAGGCATAGAATCAGAGTTGTACAAGAAAAGATAATCGTACAATTAATCGGATATCTATGAATATCTCAGAGAATATTTCTAATTCATAACTCTATTACAACTATAGGTCAAGTAACATAGAGTTTGGGCCAGACACATATTCTGGATGAGAGTTTCTATTGAGACCTCCAAATTTGCTCATTTGATCTCTTGTACTCTCTACGTACACCTCCTTTTTGCTTTTAAATACAAATATTTGCTTAGTAAACCTCCGTTTGAATTCCTCAAATAACCTTAATTAGACTATTTACATACAAGACAATAAAATACTTACTATACCTCAAATTCACTCACTACACCTCCCTTCCTTGTTTTTTTTTTTTTTTTTTGCATACAACCCTAAAAAATGCCAAAATAGATTTCTAGAACCTTAAACCATGAATCAAACGGTCATAACACATAAATTAATCAAAAGGTCATAAATCAAATGGTTAGACAATGATTCCTATGTTTCTAACCCTTCTAAAAAATGAAACGTTATAGAAATTGATATAAATCGGAACACAAAAGAAAAAAAGCAAATAAAGAAACACGCAGCTCATGAATGCAAAAAAAAATAAAAATAAAAAACCTCCGTCTTCCACCCAAAACTCCCATCCTCCAACCAAACCTTGAACAAAGTCTAGACTTGGAACTCAATAAAAGTTTTGGAACAATTTCTTAGTCTTTAATTTGTGTTAAAACTAGGCGGAAAGGTTGTAAAGAAAATACTAGTTTGTTATAATTCATTGTCTATAATTGTCATTTTGTAAGAGGATATATATGTAATTCAATAATTCTAAAGATATAGAGATCAAATAAGCAAATTTGGATATCCCAATAGAAATCCTCATTCTAGATTTACTTGAACAAAAATATATATATATATATATATATCTAGATAAATATAATAACTTACTATTATAAAGATGGACCGAGTTATTAACAGATATTATCAATCTAGTTAATTGGTAAATTAACTAGGCTTGAACTGCCTAAACTCTCTCTAGAAACCCTATCCGCTGACACTGTGCTAGCGCTTGTCCGGCTACGCCCTGGCAATGGTGACAGCCTCTGGCCTAGCCAACGCACGTTGGGTGCGGCCGGACGGGTAATTAAGGCTGTGCTTCAGGCTTGGAGGAAGAGATCCGGGGATGTCCTACCCTCCCTTTCTCGGTGGATGGCGTAGTCGAGCTGTGGTTGCAGATTGGATCGGAGTGGACTCGAGGCTCTGCTGAGGAGTAGCGGCTTCGGGTGACGGTCGGAATTCGGAGGGCCACTTCGACGGATTGGATCTGATGTTGGCTCGACTGGTTGTCGACGGTGATCGGGTTGCCGGCTTGGTTATGGCGCAGAGTTCAGGGTGCGGCCTGTTGTGGGATTGGGATGATGCTTGGTGGTGTTTCTTGCTGGTGGTCCGGCGGTGACGACGTCTTTCTATCCGACATCAGTGGTGGAGACGGGGGAGGCACGGCGAGGTTGGTCTAGGGCCGGGAAGGGTTGGGGACAACCATCTTCTGGGTTTGCTTTCTCTGGGCTTTAGCACTGGTTGTGGGCCTATTATGGGCTGAAGTTTGGGTTGGGGTCGGTGGGCCCTGCCTTTTATCTAGTTTTCTTTAGTCTTTGATTGTGTCAATAATTCCCTATTTTCAGGGACAGTTTAGGCACTTATGTGCACCTAGTTTTAGCTATTGGTTTTGCTCTTGTCGACTTAATTCTCAGTGTCTCTAGTTGTACACCAATTGAGGTCTCTAGGCGACTAGATTAGTGGGTAATAGTTAGGTTGGGAGGGCCGGATCCTTCTAGCGCCTCTGGCGTAGTACCAAAGGGGGCTCCCATTATGTTCTACGTATCTAATTGTACAATGAGTAGGTTTATTTCTATGTACTACTGTGGGTACTACCACTATCTTCTTGTCTGTCTAAATGGCAGCGGAAGGGTATGTAACAGCCTATTATGGCTTATGAATATATTTCTTGCTTGCGGGCACTTCGAAAAAAAAAACAGATGTTATCAATCTAGGTTTATTGAGTGACTTACTAAATGCAAACCCGTCTATTAATAATGGATCAAAATCCAAATCCATTAACGAATTAACATTAACTCGTAAGGAGAAGGTCAATATATGTCCTTACATAAATTTTGTTTCTTTTTTTTTCCTTGCAAAATTTCATTCAATTTTTTTTTTTTTGATACATGCAAAATTTCATTCCGATGCACTAATTTCATGCAATATCTGCATTGTGGTAACTTATAAATGATTGATTCTTTTAAGGTTATCACATTGTGCTACCTCGGGTTATCTACTCCATACATTCATTAAATTTTTAATTCTAGAGCTAAATATAGAAAACTATGAATATATTCATATATATGATTAAAAAAAAGTCAAAAAAAAAATATAAAAGATGAATTTCTAGAGCAGTCTTATTGTATAATAGTAACACTGACCACGTAAGGTAAGGATAAGAAAAAGGTTCAAAGTTTTGAAATATAGATGCTGCGAAATTGACCTCGGTGGTTATTTGTCATATTTCTAAAGTAATTATAGCTAGGGAATGGTGGTGGCAGCGATATAAGCTATATATACGATTTGTGTTAGAGGTAATGACTAATGACCCCCTGTTAAAGGAAAAACATATTGTGTGCCTTCGTCAAAGCAACTGACGGAGAGGGAATCAAGGAATCAGTGATTACCATCAATCAGCACAATTATAGATCAATCAGCATTCAATGTATTTAATGTAATTAATGTTTCCGTTGTAACTCTATCCCTATATAAAGGGACTACGAAATGAAATGAGTAGACCATTCCAATTGTCATTGTACTTTAACACGTTATCAGCACGCTCAGAGCCAATAGCCAACTAGATTTCTTTTTCTAGTTTCTTTCTTCTTCCGTGAAAAAAAAAAACCAAAACGTAGAAAAAAAAATAAATAAATAAATACATATTCAATTCCCCAGCGCCGGCAACGCCTCTGCCGTGCGCCTTGCAGCCTCCCAAAACTGACCTGCCTCACAGCCGGTCCGTTCCACAGCCAGCGAGCCCACACGGGCCTCACCTTCATCGGCCAGACAGCAGCACCGGCCTCCACCTCACTGTTAAACCGGCCTCCGCCTCTCTGCCCAGCCCCCGGTGCCCCGATCCAAAACCCGGCGCTACTGCGCAGCCTCGATCTACCGGCCTGAACCCAACAAGATCCCGGTTTCATTTGCGTCGGCCTGAACGTTGCCTGCATCTCCTGTCGCAGCCCGAGCCGACTCCAGCTTGCACCGGCCTCTCCTATTCAACTACCGCAAAGTTCCACAGCCGGTCAGATCGGCCCCTGCCCATTACCGCCTGCGCAGATCCCACACGGAGCCCAACAACCCACTCACAGCAGGCCTCATCCTCCTGGCAGCCCACCCCGCGTCTGCAGCTGCCCACCCGCGCCTTGCAGCCGGCCAAACCACGCCTTGCAGCAGCCTCAGCCTTGATCTCGTCGCCGCTGCACCTCCAGGGAGCAACCTGTAACCCAGAAAACTAGCACCAATCTGCAAACCAGAAGGAAACCAAACGTGACCCGGCCCAAAGAAAAGGACCCGGCCCAATCCAAAAAAAAAAAAAAATCTGCAGGCCCAGAAAAGAAAAATTGTGCGGCCCAGAAACGAAAAAAAAAGAAACAGGCCCTGCGGCCTATAAAAAAAAAAAAAAAAAAAAAGAAAGCAGGCCTGAGGCCCAGAAAAAAAAAAAAAAAAAGAGGGAGGCCCTGCGGCCCAGTTTTTCTCAAGCACAAAAACATCGCTACGCACGCCTGCATCAACACGCGCGTGCGCTAGGATTGTTTTATAGAAATCAAGTATGTTTTATTTATTTATTTATTTAATTTTTTTTAACCAAGCATGTGAATTTGATTTATTTTTTTCTATTTTTTAAGCATGCTTTAGATTTTATTATATACGCTTTTATTATAAAATTCTCGAGCATATTTAGTTAGATTATATTAATCATTTTAAGCATGCTTTGTCATATATGCTTTATATAATTATCTTTAAGCCATGATTATATATTTGATTTTTGAGCATGCCATATATATCTATATATATTGTTATATATTATTTATGAAATTTTGAGCATGTTTTTATTTTATTTACGCTTATATAAATTATGTCTACGCATGCTTTGTATTTTACTATTGTTTACATTTTATTTTACGCATGATATATTATTGCTCTTATTATGTGTAGTATATAATTTGTTGTATATTTGTGAAATTTGAACATGCCATGTAGTTTATTTTTATATGCTATATTTAAATGTGCTATGATTATTTTTAATGCAACATATCAATACCGTTTGGCCATGATAATGAAAATTCATGCGCATTATACACACACTTACTGTGATAAAGTATTTTCATATAGCATCGAAAAAAAAATGTGTGACCATTACGAATCTTGGTTTTGAAATCTAATTCATACGTTTGGAAAATAATTTACGTGGATGTCTTTATGACTGCGTAATTTATATCTTCTCTCTTGTTTTATGTAGATGGCTGATCCAACTCGACCTGAGTTTGACATCTTGGACTCAGAAGGACTTGAGTACCATCGTTGGGTTTCCGATATGGAAACTGCCTTTGTGGCAAAAGACTACACTGCCACCATTACTGATCCCAAAGATGATGAACTATCTAATAAGGTGAAAGCAGATGCCTTAATTTTTCTGAGGCGACATATTGATCCTAGCCTACGCTGGGAGTACTTTCAGTTGAAGACACCCAAAGCACTGTGGGATGCCCTTAAAGGACGTTTTGGGAACATTCACGATACTTTGCTCCCAGGACTGGCTGTTCAGTGGAATGGAATCCGCTTGCTTGACTATAAAAAGGTCAATGACTTCAACAAGGACATGTTGCGCTTAAAGGCACGTCTCAATTTCTGTGGAAGGGAAAACACAGAAGATGATATGATCTACAAGACTCTTACCACCTTTCCTAATTCAGCTTTTATACTAGCGAACCAGTATCAGTTGGATTATGACAACAAAAGAATCACAACTTTCAATAAGTTGATAAGCCTACTGCAAGTGGCTGAGAGACAAAATAAGATTCTCTTGAATAAAAATGCCAGGCCCACTGGGACAAAGAAAATTCCCGAGGCTAATTATGGAAAAATGAAAGGTGGAAATAACTCCAATGCAAGGGGGTTTAGACGTGCTGATCCCTACCCACGTGGCAACCATGCACCACGTGGAAAGGGACATGGGGATCATGGAAACAAGATGCAAAAGGAAAGAGTTGACAATGAACTATGCTATAGGTGTGGATTCATTGGACATTGGTACAAGAGCTGCCAAGCAAACAACAGAGTAGCAGCCAATTACAAGAGGTATAGAGAGTCTACAGAACAAGTGGCTCACTATATGGAAGAAGGAGGTCATGACTTAGACGTCAACCTTACAATTGCAGACTCCAATGGCAAAGAGGAACTTGCTAAGTCAATGGATGCTCTCAATCTTGAATGATCTGCTTTATTCATTTTATTTTCCAAAGACAGTTGTGAAGGCATAATGCCTCATTTTTAATTAGACTATTGTTTGGTCTTAAAGTTTATTTTCAATCATGGATTGATGAATAAGATTTCTGAACAAGACCTTGATTTGATTATCGTTGGCTTATTAATAAATTTTGAATTTTATTCTGAAGCACTGAATTTATTCAAATTTATTTACTACACATATTTAATGGTTCGACATAGCACTATAAAGATGTAAAGCAATACATCTAGAGAAAAATTATTAGAATGAAAAGAATACCATTCTACGCAAATAGAAATACTCTAAAAAATATGAGTTATATTTTCTAAATACCTCCCATTTATTTGTAGGAATGAATGGAGGAGAACTTGAGTGCTTAGATGATAGTGGGAAACCCACACAATATAAGTAATAGGCAATTATTCATTGAACTAATAGCCTATAATTCCTCTGTGACTACGATGATTGGATTATCAAAACTAATAAAATGGCGAGGAACTGCCAAATTTTTGCTGCCTAATGGTGCAACATTTCAAGTCACAGACGCTCTATATGCACCAAGAGCTAATCGAACCTTGTTAATGTTTCAAAGAAATTTGTGCCAACGGTTATCATGTAAAAACACACCGTGAGAATGGAAATGAATACCTTGATATTACATCTAATGACTGTGGAAGGAAACACATCTTAGAGAAACTTATGAGTCAATTTAGTGGACTGTACCTCACTACGATTCGGATCATTGAATCCTATATTGTCACCAACAATGAAATGTGGGACATTGACTCATACAGGCTTTTGCATGACCGCCTCTGGCACCGAGGTCATGACATGATGATCCATATTTTTCAAGAACTCACACGGACATCCCTTCTTTCGAGTGAAAAATGAGAGAAAAATCCGCCACATTGCAAGGTGTCGGTTCTAGTATTGCTCAAATGCAGTCATTGCCTTCTGAAGTACCAGAAGCACTATCTCTCTCTCATTATGCCTCATTGACTATTTCAAAGGCACATCACTCGTTTTGCAAAGCCTGCTATTTAGCAAAAACAGGATCGAGACCTTCCTATGCTAAAGATACAAAACAAAACATTCCATTCTTACAAAGGATACAAAGAAATGTCTGTGGACCTATCCATCCAGAATGCGGACCATTCAAGTACTTTATGGTTCTGGTGGATGCTTCGACAATCTAGTCACATGTCGTTTTATTGTCCACAAGAAATGCTGCAACACTCCTAGCACAGATTATACGTTTAAGGGCTCACCACCCTGATCACCCTATCAAGTCTATAAGGCTTGATAACGCTAAAGTTTACATCAAAAGCATTTGATGATTATTGCATGTTTATCGGGATTGATGTAGAGCATCCTGTACCCCATATGCATACACAAAATGGTCTCGCAGAAGCCACCATTAAAAGGCTACAGATGGTGGCTAGGGCATTGGTTATGCGCACCAACATGCCCATATCTGCATGGGGTTATGCAATATTTCACGCAGCTTTACTCATTCGTCTCAGACCCACAGCTAGCCAACCATTATCTGCGTACCAGTTGGTAACTGGATATGAGCCTGACATTTCACACTTATGCATATTTGGTTGAGCAGTATATGTGCCTATTGCGCCCCCACTGCGCACCAAAATGGGTCCTCAGAGACGATTAAATATTTATGTTGGATACGAATCCCCAACAATTATACGCTATTTGGAAACCTTGACAGGCGATCTCTTTACCGCTAGATTTGCAGATTGTCACTTTGATGAGACAGTCTTCCCGTCGTTAGGGGGAGATAGGAAAAAGGATTTTCCAAGGGAACGACAGGAATTGTCGTGGTTTGTCCCCACTCTGTCTCATTTTGATCCCCGCACTTCATAAAGTGAAAGTGAAGTGAAAAGAATAATCGATCTTCAGAACGTAGCAGATTCGATGCCTGATGCGTTTACTGATATCGTAAAAGTAACGAGATCATATATACCAGCTGCAAATGTGCCTGCAAGGTTAGAAATCCCCAACAAGGGGCACGGTGCCGCAGATAGAGGCACTGCAACCCCACTTAGTGGAGGTGTGGTTGAGGCCGTGGCTCCCCAAGGAAGAGGGGGAGGCCACTTGGTTCGATTGACACTCACCCAAGGAAGAAGAGGGTGAGTAAGGCACAAACCAATCATCAATGTATAGAATCCCTCTCATGAGATTGTCTCTGATTATAGTTATGTCCATGAATCAATACTGGAGGACGCTCCGATGTTTGAAATGATTCCAGAGAACAAAGAAATCTCAAAGGATTACGAGAGTACGTATGAGTTGATAGAAAGATCTTCCGTACACATTGATGATATATACTGTTGCTCAAGGAATCATAGAGCACGATGATATCGAACCCCGCTCTGTTGAAAAAAGTCAACAAAGAGCAGATTGGCCTAAATGGAAAGAATCAATCCAGGTAGAATTAGATTCTCTGACAAAGAGACAGGTATTTGGTCAGGTAGTGCTAACCCCACCAAGTGTAAAGCATGTAGGACAGAAATGAGTCTTTGTCAGAAAGCGTAATGAGAATAATGAAGTCCTAAGGTACAAGGCTCGCCTTGTGGCGCAAGGTTTCTCACAACGCCCTGGAATTGACTACGAGGAGACATACTCTCCCGTAATGGACGTTATAACGTTCCGCTACTTAGTTAGCTTAGTAGTTTCCAAAGGACTGGAAATGCATCTCATAGATGTGGTTACTGCATATCTCTATGGGGATCTAGATTCAGAGATATATAAGAAAGTGCCTGATGGCCTTACATTACCCAAGCCAAGTGACTCTAAACCACGGAGTGCGTTTGTAACTAGGTTGAAACGCTCACTTTACGGATTGAAACAATCCAGACAGATGTGGTATACCCGTCTAAGTGACTACTTGATTGGGAAGGGATATAAGAACGATGAATTATGCCCCTGCGTATTCATAAGGAAAACAAGTTCCGGATTTGCAAATTGTAGTAGTATATGTCATAACTGGTACTCTTGATGAAATAAGAGAAACCGCGAGCTACTTGAAATCCGAATTTGAGATGAAGGATCTTGGGAAAACTCGATTCTATCTAGGTCTTGAACTAGAACACCGAGTTTGTGGAATATTAATCCACCAGTCTGCATATGTCCAAAAGTCAGGCGATATAACATGGACAAAGCACATCCTGCTAGCACTCCCATGATCGGTCGAAGTTTGGATGCAAGGAAAGATCCATTTCGTCCAAAGGAAGATGACGAACAAGTGTTGGGAGCTGAAATTCCCTATCTAAGTGCAATAGGCGCATTATTGTACTTAGTCCAATTTACTCGACCAGACATTGCATTCTCAGTGAACTTGTTAGCTAGATTTAGCTCAGCGCCAACGCAGCGTCATTGGAATGGTATCAAGAACATTTTCGATACCTAAAAGGAACCATTGACTTGGGACTGTTCTTTCCCTACAGAGAGACAAGAGGGACCGCAGATGGAACTGCAATCCCTAAAGGAAATGTTGATGGCGAAAACGCCACTCACTACACTAAAACGCCAAATGACGTTTTGGTCGGTTTTGCTGATGCTGGATACGTATCTGACCCACATATCGTTCCCAAACTGGTTATGTATTTACCAATGGGAACACAGCGATATCTTGGAGATCAACCAAGCAAACCTTTGTGGCTACCTCCTCGAACCACTCAGAGATCATTGTTCTACATGAGGCGATTCTTGAGTGTGTATGGTTAAGAACTATCATTGCACATATTCAAGGGACTAGTGCTTTGAGTTCTACCACTGAAGAGCCTACTTGCATTTACGAACACAATGCAGCTTGCATCGAACAGATGAAGCTAGGTTATATTGTCACGCCCCTGATTTTACACACATGAAAATCGATATATATAACCCCATAATTATATATGCGTGAACGTCCAGTCATCAATACAAAATACCTGAAATCTTTTTCCCTTAAACTTACACACTTATTGATGCCCTGAACCCTCAAAGTTAATATACACTCGCTCCAAAGAGTTATATATTACACAAGCCTACGAATTAAATTGTCAACAACAAGATAAACGTAATGCTCCTCAGAGCTCACTACAACGGAAGTCCAAATAACGGTAAAGTCACAAAATTGGCTTCCTACCGTAAAGCTGCTAGCTCGCTGCCTCAACCTCGATTATCCTAACCTGCAAGATTAACCCCTACACCGTTGGAATGGTGCACCGGGTTGCCACACAACACCCCGGTAAGCTTTTGCAAGCCCGTATGAGTAACTCAAACCACACACAACTCACGCCAAAAATAAGGAAAACAACTCACGCTTTGATTCCTTAAAACACGAAATAAAGGAGAATAACTCACACTTTAATTTCCTTTCAAATCGAAATAAAAGAAAGCAACTCACACCTTGTTTCCTTTTAAAACGAAACATAGAAAACAACCCACACTTGAATTCTATCAATAAAACATAGAAAACAACGCACACCTTGAATTCTATCAGTTGTACCATAAGCGTACCCTAGAAAGCAACTCACACCTTGATTTCTATCAGTAAAACATAGAAAGCAACTCACTCCTTGATTTCTATCAGTAAAACATAGAAAGCAACTCACTCCTTGATTTCTATCAGTAAAACATAGAAAACAACTCACTCCTTGATTTCTATCAGTAAAACATAGAAAGCAACTCACTCCTTGATTTCTATCAGTAAAACATAGAAAACAACTCACACCTTGTTTCCTATCAAATGTACCATAATCGTACCATAGAAAGCAACTCACACCTTGATTTCTATCAAAACGTTAATAAGGAAAACAACTCACACCTTGTCCCCTTAAAAACCATTAATAAGGAAGCAACTCACACCTTGTTCCCTAAAAATTCGTAATGTCATGAGTTGTAAATAACCAATTCCCGTTACCCCATGAATTACCTATATGGCAGACAGATTAGAGCTCTAACTGAAAAACGTAACCACTCGTCCGGCCAAAGACGTGGTCACCTGAGATTCTGCCCAAGGTCTTAGACCTTCGATCCTTGGGCCGCAATGTCCCTTGGAGCAAAACATTAAAGGAGTCGCATCTGACCCAAAATGTTACACAAATCGCAACGCTTTTGAAAACAATCGAAATCAACATTTCCATAATCATTGTTTTCCGAAAAAGCCATAACACAAAACAATAAAAAGCATCAATTCATGCCCATTGTTTTCATACCCAAATCTCAACACTTTTCTCAAATCTCAACGCTTTTCAAAACAAATCGAAATCAATCATTTCCACAAATCATTTGTTTTCCAAAAGCCACACCCCAAAACAATAAAAAGCATCATTTCATGCATATTGTTTTCATAAATCCACAAACCACCCAAAACATATATATTTCACGTAAACATATATCTACTAATACATGAATACGTATGTATATATATACATCCCATAATATACATATATACACACGTAATCATCTACTCAAAAGTGCCACTAATACCATCTATACTTTGCAGTTAACTAAATAACTCTCAAAATAATAAGGGTATTCCCGTTCGTGAAATGAACTTCGTGAGATTACTCACCTCAGAATCCCGCTGCGTCTTCTATACAGAACCGAACTAGTACACTATCACCAACAACTCGTCCAATTCACCTTCTAGAAGCACCTATTCACCAATGATCTCAAATCAGTAACGATTCATAACCAATTTTAAGTCCGAAACCCCTGTTTTGAACTAAAATCCCCCAAAGTGGCGCCAATCGAGGCAAAACCACATCCGAGACCTCCCGAAGTCTCTGGAATACGTCCACGATCGATGTGACCAAACCACAAGTCGATCGGACGCTCAAATCCTCACGGATAGAATAATCGATCGGTATGAAATTGCAAAAATCATAACAATTCCATACGAACTCCAAAATTTGCATATTATATATCGAAACGCTCGTATCAACGAGTAGAACATATATAATACCAAAAACAGTTCCTTAAGTGGCCGGAACACCGCCGGAACGCCACCACAGACGGTGGTGCACCGCCACCGGCCAAAACACATTATTTCACAAAACTCCCAACATCAAAGTTCTTCATCTAAGCATGCTTGTAAATTCTCATAACTAGCTCGAAGTCAGAAAACAAGCTTAAGGGATCGAAAACTACCTCACAAGCCGTGAACAGTAATCCCAACTGAGTTGATCGAATTTTCACGTGAATCGATCCAAACAACCACCATGGATCGACCAGGGAGCTTGTTCTGAACTCAACCCAAGAAAATCGAAGCCGTGCCGACGTCGGAACTGTGTTTTCCGGTCGGGTCCGATTTCTCCAGTCTGCACCGCCTTGAACTGCCACCGAGACGGAGAATCGCCGTAAGAGAACACCAGAGGTACGACCAGACGGAGGAGACGACCCTGCTGGCCAAGTTTCAAGGCCGGAGACCGCCGCAGTTGGCCGGAAAAGTCGGGTCGGATCGGCCGGGTTCGGGTCGGGTCAGGCGGTTTTCTTCGATACTGAGGGAGCGGACGAGAGAGAAGAGAGAGAGAAAAAAGGCTTCCGGAAAAGGAAATGAGGAAATGAAAATATATTTCTGATTTTTCCTATATATACTAAAATGGAAACTTTTTCCAATAGCCATAACTTCCTCATACGAACTCCGATTCTCGCGTTCCACATGTCCACGAACTCGTATCGACGCGCTCTACAACTTTCGTGAAGGAAGTTTTCGGAGAATCCCAACGAATAAAAAGTCAACCTTTGGCAACCCCCCCTAAAACCATATTCTTCAATTAATTATTCGCCCGAAACACTTCCGCTCCATCCACGAGCCACGAAACCGTCCAATAGTTATAAAATTAATTCCGGAAAATCCTCGGAAAATAATTACGAATTTCCGGGGCATCACATATATTAAGGGTGATAACACAAAACACATATCGCCAAAGTTGTCCTACAATCAGCAACAACAGACTCTCCTCAAGATTCAAATGAATCAAGTAAGGTCTGAGGAGAATGTGGCATATTTGTTCACCAAATCATTGCCTAAGGACACATTTGAGAAACATGTGAAAAGCATAGGAATGCGAAGACTTTCCAAGCTCCCTAGATTAATGTAAGTATCAGGGGGAGGTGTAGACGTCAGGGGGAGTCTAACACACACATGTCATACTCAAATGTAAAAGGTGCGTTGTGCTCTTTTCCTTCGACCAAGTTTTATTTTTGTCCCATAGGGTTTTTATTGTTACTTGGCAAAGTTTTTAGTGAGGCAACAACTCATGCACCATTTCGTCTTTGACTTGGCACAAGGGGGAGTGTTAAAGGAAAAACATATTGTGTGCCTTCGTCAAAGCAACTGACGGAGAGGGAATCAAGGAATCAGTGATTACCATCAATCAACACAATTATAGATCAATCAGCATTCAATGTATTTAATGTAATTAATGTTTCCGTTGTAACTCTATCCCTATATAAAGGGACTACGAAATGAAATGAGTAGACCATTCCAATTGTCATTTTACTTTAACACCCCCATATTTATAATGTCATCGTCAGTTTGTTAAGAATAGATTTTATTTATCTCGACATCTCTAAATTTGTTATCTTATTTAATTAGACTATCGATTATCCGCAAAATACGTAATATAAATGTGAAGAAGTTTATTTAAATAAAAATAAACTAAATATGGACCAAACTTATGAATATACAAATGGAATATACAAAATTCACACGAGAAATAAATAAAATAAAAATATAAGAAGAAGAATTTGCTATATACGATACCAAGGCGGAAGAATTTGCAAAAAGATGACTTTAATTACTGCATTAATGCAGCTTGGAAGTGTCGATACTTGATTAGCTGAATAACATAATTTTTTGGTTCAAAGTAAAAGGAACCACACCATAAAAAAAAAGTGGAAGGAACCATACCTAAAAAGAAAAGAAAAATTCCAATTTTCGCAAGACATAAAATGGATTTATGTCTTAGAGGCTGAGTGATGCGTCAGCTAGTTGCTTGTCTCTACTCTTGTCATAAGTCAGTAGGGACTAGGGGGTAGGGGCAAGGGGCAGACAAAAGGCCAAAGCGCGTGGGTCCCAAAGCATGACAAAATCGTCCAGTTCTGTGTTCTGGTCCTGGATATGGACTTTTTGCTCCCACGGTTGACGGTTCTGATACCTTTTGAATCATTCATTGTCCTCCCTCCTCCTATGCCCACCTGAAATTTATTTGCAGTTCGGCCATTTCCCGCCAAACTTTGACCAACGAGTTCTGATATTCGTATTTCTCTTCAATGATTTATTGGTACAGGAATCATGTTCAAATGATTCTAGACGGTCTACTTCATAACTTCAAGACTTCTGTACCTTGCTCACCCACAAATATTAAACCAAAGAATAAAAGGAAAATGTCCATTTAATTAAATTTGAGCTACACTAATTCAACATACTCTACCATCTTATGAAATTGCCTAATTACTCAATAAATTACACATTTTTTCCCTAATACCCAATTATTATTTTTTATTATTTTTTTATTTTTATTTTTTTGGACAATTTTGCCCTCTCTCTTTGTCACTTAAAGAGAGAAATCATCAGAGATTTCGCCGAATTCCGGTCACTAGCCGCCTGAATTCGGTGACCGGAGATCAAAGTCTAGCAACAGGAAGCCGGCAACTAGAGATCGGAGTTTGGCGTCCGGTTTTATTAACCCCCAATAAACTTTATTGCTCCCTAATAAAAATTAATTGGGCTTTACCGGATAATAAAAATTTCTAGTAACCTCTTTGGGGACCTCCGGACCGGTGACCGAAGTCCGGCATCCGGTTTTATTGCCCCCCAATTATACCCAATAAACTTTTATTGTGCCACAATAAAACTTTTATTGGGGGTAATAAAAGTCTCCGTGACCTATAAGATCTCTGACGACCTATTTGGGGACCTTCGGTGCTCGGTGATTGGAGTCCGGTTTTATTACCCCCCAATAATACCAGATAAACTTTTATTTCCCCCAATAAAAATTTTTATTGGGGGTAATAAAGTTATCTAGCGACCTCTCTAGTGACCTACAAGATCTTCGACGACCTATTTGGGGACCTCCGGTGACCAGTTATAAGTGATCGGACTCCCTGTTCTATCTTATTGCCCCTCAATAATACCCGATAAACTTTTATACCCCCCTCCAAATTTCATTGGGAGGTAATAAAAGTCTCTGGTGACCTATAAGCTATCCGACTACTTATTTGGGAACCTCCGGCCACCCATGATAGGTGATCGGAGTCTGGCATCCAGTTTTATTACCCCCTAATAAAAAATTTATTGGGGGTTATAAAATTTTTATTGAAGTTAAGGTTTGGATTTCATGCAAAACCCAAACCCTAACTTCAAATTTGGTTTTAAACAACTTGTCATCCATTAAAGTTAGGGCTTGGGTTTCGCATGAAATCAAAAGACTCTTTTTTTCTGAAGAAAGCATTCAAATTGGCTCCAAGTATTAAGGAACACATTTCCTCTTCTTTTTTTTTTTTGATAATTTATGATACGCTAAAAACAAGCACTCAACTTAATCCTGGAAGAAGTAATAGTTAAGCATTATAGAGCAAGCAAGGATCATTCATAGCCTGAGATTGAGGGTACTCAAATTAATCACACGTTCATAGCCTGAGATTAAGGGTACTCAAATTAATCACACAAGACACAATAAAAAACTAAACTAATTAACGAAAAGAAAAGAAAGAAGAGAAGAAATAAGGAGTGAAGTATACGCAAATTAAAGGGGGGTTTCAGGGTTTGAAATCAAAAATTTAAAAGAAGGCAAATGAATGAAGGTGTGTGATATAAATGGAGAAAACATTTGAAGCTCAGAAATCCACCACCAATTATGATCAATGCAAGTCATGTCACCTAAATTTAATTACTATGTTGTGAGGAAGAAATCAACTAAGAACATATAATAACGAAAGCATTGTCCTTATTTTACTTCCCTTAATTACTTAGTCTACATGAGCACACATTACTTAGCCTTTTAAACATGCAATCAAGGTATAGAACTCTATCCGATCCTGTCAACAACATATTCAAAGCATTAAGCATACGTAAAAGTTCGATTGATTATAGAATCCATACTAGTAAAGAACGCAATCTAGCATGCAAATCCTAATGATTGATTTAACTATTGTCTTATAGTTGTCCCAACATATGAATTGAGATCACAAAATGATTAGTTGAGTTGTTAACTTAATTCTAGCTCCAATTACATGTGGAAGTTCTAAGTATGCATCCTCAAAATAATAACACATAAAAGATAACAATTAAACAAAGTAAAGCAATCATTCTCACATAATGACATAGCAATAGAAATTTTGATAAACATGCTAAAAGGTTTATCACATAACCAGGGCTTCAAACCTTGCCCCTAATAAATATAGTTTAGCTACTCATTGTTTACGATCACTAAAGAAAACATAAAAGATTTCAATTACAAGGAAATAAAAATCCTACACTTTGATGATGATCTTGAAGGCTTCAAGGATGCAAGGTGGCTAGAATAGTGCATGGATACACTTCATGATGTTCTACCGCAAGAGTAATGGTGACTTACGTTCTTACTCAATGAATAGGGCCTGATGCAGCTTCATTTAAACCCGCTCAAAGAGTTCGGATAGTTTACCATCTCCTTGATGTGAAATCATAAAACTAGAGAGAGTGAGAGAGCTTTTTACGTTGTGTATGAGAAAAGGTGGTGCCAAAATTGTGTGAATCGGGGTCCTACATATAGAAGACATCCACCCTAGTTACCTTCTCTAAGTCTGCTTCAGTTTTCCAACTCCAAATAAGAATATGTTTGCTTTTGAATTTTTCTGATAGTCCACATCCTTAGTGCCAATGAAATAATTTCACATCATCACAATTGCATCATCATCTTCAAAGCCATAACCAAGTAAGATTAGGGAGCCTAATGACATCGCAATCATCTAGAATATTTATGAATTTTCATCCAAAGAAACTTATTTTGATTCAGGAATTCAAATCTTATAATTATTTAGCTTTCCATATCAAATACGAATTCATCTTCTTGTCTTCTTTGCAGATGACGCCATAAGTATCTTCTAGATGCTTCTTGAATGTTCTCGAGCTCTCTTAGTCCACTCAGCTCTCCTGGTGCCATCATGTTTCCTCATCTAAATAGGTTTAGGTTTCCTAGTCAACGTAAGACTTTTATTCCACAAGAGTTAGAATTCACTTGTGAATCCTAGTGAACTAGGATTTCTTTTCTTACTAGGATTAGGAGTACTTCATTTCTGCTTCCCTTGTGCATTGCCCATATCAAGTCTGGCATTTTCACTCCTCTTTAAGCTCATTTAATCTCTTCTTTGCTCCAAAGTACCTACAAAACAAAACAAAGTTAAAAATAATAAAATAAGAGAAATAACTTAAGAAACATGGGAAGATAAGAAATATAAACATCACATTTCATGCTACTATCAATCTGATAAGTCAGTGTCGTGTTTGTGGACTGATTAATTTATTATGATGTTGGAAAGTATGCATCTGCTACACTGCATGTGCCTTGTGATTTTAGCAGCAAGGGCTGCTGCACCTGCACTTAATTTTGCTAACAAACATCTCCAGTTGGGGGTTGTGAATTTCAAGTTATACATTCTGTGGTTAGGCCCCTGTTTACTAATATGCAGCATGGTTTGATGCCTAGAAAAGAAAAACACACCATTATGGTAAGAGATTTGGATGCTAGGTCTGAAGCTTGCTCTAATGATTAAATAGCTTTGGTGCTTGTTGTTGAGCATCAATTGGAAATGAGGGGCAAAGCTAGATCCCCTAATGTGTCTCTGAAGAAGTTGAAACCTTTATTGGATGATTTGTTTGAGGTGAAGAAATGCTTGTTTTTGCCACCAAAGAAGGTAAAGTTCTTGAATTTACCTCTAAATTCACTGCAAAATTTTGGGGGAGACACTGGGAGGTACAATGGTCAAGCTAGCTCGGGAGATTTTGGGAGCAAGGAAGTCAAGAAGAAACATGGAAGAACTTTGGGAGCAAGGAACAAAAGTCCTCACAAGATTAAAAAGATTCAGCTACTACTAAACATTTACGTTTAACTTATCCTACAAAATCTCCTTGCCCTAACTCTAAGGGAAAGGAGAGGGTTATTTAGTTTATTTTACGCCTTTAGCTTACAGTAAATGGGGTTGTTTTTAGACCAAGTTAATGAAACTCTTGGAGTACCACAATTAAATGCATTGACTTAGGGAGATTCAAGCAAGTTTTCTTAGTGTGAGACAACTTTTCATAGTCGTGTAGGCTCTTAGAATAATTGAGCGAAAATGTACTAATGAATGGTACCCATTTTCCCTTACCTGCTTGACCATTGATTTAGAATGCAACCACTTAGAGATTTACTGTATATGCTGTTCTGGCCTTGGGATTAATGACAAAATATTTTTTTTGTCAAAATTAAAAAATAAAATAAAATTAATAATAATAATAATAAAACCAAAAAAAAAAAAATTACATTTATATGTAGAAATTAGCTATTCTTTGTAGGTTAGTTTTCTTTTCTTTTTTATTACATGTTGTTTGTAGGTTAGTTATTAGCTATATGATATGTTTTTATAATAGAAACGATACCTTTATTGATAATGTGGCAACACTACAAATGAACCTATTACATAGTGATCCGTACTAAGTCCCTCACACATAATACTATTCTTGTACGCCTTAACTACTCATAATATAGAAAAGTCAACAGAGGATAGAGCAAAATGAGTGGTTACCATAACTACATCAAAACTTCTTAATGATTCTCATCCATCCTATCTAGTAGAGTATTCCTTAAGGCAACCTCCATCACCCTAGTTGTTGATTTTCTGCTTTAGTGGATGTGTTCCTTGAGATAGTTTCTTCCCCACAGAAGAAACCTAAGTCTTCAACTTAGAACTTGAATCATGCTTAGTCTTGAGAGTACCACCAACAGAACTGTTCCTCTTCTTCTTCTTGGTTGAAGATGTAGCCGAGTTAGACATACCAACTGCCAGAATTTCACTAGCTAAATTACCCTCCAAATCAATGCTAGATTGATCAACATAGCCACCCAATCTCCCTCTTTTCTAAGTAGAGACCAAATTATCTGAGCTTGGATGCTTACAGTGAGCTTAGGTAGCAGGAAGACCATAGGCTCATTCTTCCTAAACCACATAATATTGGCAGCTGGAACTACCAACGCTAGCAAAGAAAGTTGTGGTGGCATCGCCGCAAGTAGTTAAGAAACAACAATAGGACCCACAAAGAATCTCGTTGTAACGATAGCATGGCAGTAGCAACTATACTAGAAGGAGATGAAGAAAGGAGCGCCGCTACCGCCAGAGTCATCTTCCAAACAGGTGAGGCAATTGAACTAGTCGCATCGCCATTAATGGAGAAGGATCCCAACATCTAACACAAGCCACCTATAAACCCCACATAGCTCATGCATATGTAAATACACAAACTCAAGATCCTTGGAATAGGAGCCCGAAAACTAATGCATGTCTTGATTAAGGATTGGCTTGTCAAAATCCATAACCACCAAAGTCGCATTACCTCCTCCCTATCCAACAGCCTCTTATCCACGTGGAGGAATTGATGCACATCGCTACAGAGCCATCGTGTATGCCGGTTGCACCCTTTAGATCTCTACCTAAACCGGTAGCTGGTTGAGCGAAATCGCCCATGGTCAAGCCCACCACAATCACCCAACACCACTATCGCCTAACTTGTAAAATCATAACCCATTAGCAATGATCTTTTAATTGTCAACTTGATCCCTGCAATGACAAAGACATCTCCCATTCAAAGGCTCCCTAATCTTAACTTGTGAAAGATGAGCCAGATATTAGAAATGACATGAACAGATCTAGGTCGAGGACCATTGGATTGGATGAAGTCAATCGCGCTACCAAGAACACATTTTTATCTTCCTCTCCCCCAAGACTGAAACTAGGTGGGACTCGATTGCCTTAAATGGCTAGTGCTTCCACCATGCAGGATGTAATATTGTTACCTCTACAAAGGATGGTTTGGATTAGTGACAAGGAAATAGGATGCAGAGAGAATGAGAGAACAACTCAGAGAGAGGGTAGGGAAAGATTGAGGTTGAGGTTGAGAGAGAGAGAAAGAGGTGTAGGTAAGAGGAGTTGGGATCAGAGGAGGATGTAGTGTTCTTGTACCTAGGTTATTGATTAGCTATATGATGATCAATTGATAATATTTCTTTGTGTTTGGAATTTTATTGTTCTTCCTTTTTGGCAATGTATAGATAGATTTCAATTTTTCTTTTTGGTTAGAAAAAGTATTGATAAGATACATTATTGGTATTAAACACTAAAATATTGACATTTGTTAAGTTTCATTTGCATTGAAATTTTTTTAGCCCCATATATATAATCCTACATTCGCCACTCAATGACCCAAACAAAAATTTGAGAAAGAATTTTCATCTTAATATACATTAAATCGAATTCTCAAATCAAAGTCCACAAGGGAGAATTGTACGTGGATTGATAACCTATATGTCTTTCTTGTCTAGTAAATGAGGAAACGACCTTCAAGAAGAGAAGAGAAGTAGATCTTCTACTAGAATGTAACACGAACAAAACAACCTTGAAACAAAGGAGAAAACGTAAGAAAATAAAAATGGAAAAGATATAAATGGATGTGGAGGAAGGAACTTTGGGATTTGGCTGGGAGACTGTAAAAATCAAGATTGAGTGGTGAGCAAAGAAACAAAAAACAAAGTTGTTTTTGAATGCCAAGGACGGTCCAGATTCTTTCAAGACCCCGAGCAAGAATTATCACTGGAACCCTTACTTTTATATTGATAAGTTCGAATCTAAGTCTTGTAAAGAGTCCTTGTTTCACAAGACTTGTCAAAGATAAAGTTCAACAAGGTCTATATAAATCCATGTTTCCAAATTAATTATCTTTTCTTCTCAATATGTTTTCAATTAAAAATGTATTAGCTTCTAATTTCATCGTGTTATTGTGAAAATTTATTTTCAACTACATGAATTGGTTCATTTTAATAAGAAGAAAAAGAATGGGCTCTCTTAGGGTGTGGCAGACTCTAGGAGCAATCATGATCTGCATATATGAACTGATCATCTCAAAAGAAAAAAAAATTGATATTCATCTAAATAATGAAAATAAGAATAATATATATATATATATATATTTTTTTTTTTTGAATCAAGGCAAGAGCCAGTATATTGATCAAATCCAAAATGCCCTTACATACCCTTCTGCTGCCAATTAAGGCCATACAAGAAGATGTGCTAGTACCCATAGTGGTACATAGAACTAGGTCACTCGTTTGACATTAAATACATTGAAATAGCATGAATCCTCAATACTACTCCAGAAGATTCGCTAGAAGCATGAAAAGTGCATAGCTCCCTAAAAACTTAGGGAATTTATTGAAAGTAAATAAAGCTACTAACATAATATAAGCCTAAAACAACTAGGCCCAAGTAACATGCCCCAAAAAAGAGAGCAGCCCAAGGACAGTTGCATCCAAACCCTAGCAAGCTGGTCCAAACCAGTTTAGGACGCTATCTCTTTCACATAGTGGTGCATCCATCAAGCACCGCCTCAACCAAATTGCTTGACGAAATTACCGACTCATCAAGAACTACCATTGCCGGAAAATCAAAGCAAAAACTACTTAAGATCACCCAAATTACTATACTGATGCAGCCTAGAAGCCCCATCACCCAGCCTAATCCGTCACAGACAGCCGCAAATCCGACCTAAGTAGACCATCATGCTTCAGAGGCGTCGCACCCAAAACTGCTACAAAACCAACCTACCAAACTTCAAGAAGCAACCCTCCAAGAAACGCACACCCTTCCCCCCGCCCCCCGACGGAGCATTAGCAACACCCGTTCGGTAGCAAACCACGTACAAACATTTGATATGAGCAATATTTGCGACGTTTTTAATGCCATTCTCTCTACACTTTACTTAGTTATTCGCTTAATTAACACTATCATTTCTAACATAGTTTGTTGTAATTAGGTACATTTGAACTCTAAACGCAGGAAATGAGCTATCAAGAGCTAGAAATAAAAGAAATGAAGGCAAGGAAGAAATGAGGGGCATAAATGAACAAGAAATGGAGAAATGAAGTTTTCCCAATCCTACTAGGAGAAGGAATCCTGAGTCAACTAGGAGTCAAACTCGTGGAAATGACAGAAATGACAAATGACAGAATCCCAGTTGGACTAGGAAACCTAATCCTGCCAGGAAAAGGAAACCTAACAGGAGATGACTAGGAGTCCCTGTTGCACTAGGAGTGCTCAGGAAGGTTTCAGAACATCTCAGAAATGAAGAGTCCTGATGATACTAGGATACTTAGGAAGGTTTAGAGATACTGTGGCTTCAAGATGACTCAAGATGGTTCAAGAATATTCTAGAAGAAGTAAAGTTGGAGTCACTAATGAAGATGGGGTTTGAAATATCCAAGTGAAGAAGCTTGGCCCAAAGATTGAATCATGTGACTTCCATATGACCTTCTAGGATGTTCTTGACGTCTCAAAGGAGTTAGGTTCTCAAAATAATTCCTTTTTGCAGTACGAATAAAGAAGATTCAAGAAGATTTCGGCAATGAGTCAATTTGGGAGAGTTTCAATGAAAATCTACTTCATGTGCAATCAGGAAAAGAAAATAAAAGAGAATAATCGTTGAATTAGGTTTCTTGATTACATTCTACATACATAGAGGCCGAAATAGGGTCTAGATACATGGAAGATTTTGACAATTAAGATGTATATTGGATTTCTACTTCTCAAGTAATATTTTGATTGGTCGAATGATGCAGAAGAATAAGAGAAAATCCTAAACTCTAGCCCTAGCCATGCACTATATAAGGTGGGGAGGTGTAGACATGAAAATCATCATCAAAACCTAGAATCAATTTTGAAATACCTCCCCTTTACGCTCAAAGTTTCGGCACCTCTCCATTGTTCAAGACTTGAAGCCGTGAAGCAAGTTCCATCTTCTCCATTTTATTCCTTGCCATGAGCCTCATCATCCTCCACCACCTTTAAAGATCTTCTTGCGTCCTTGAAGCTTCTTTAAAAGTATAATCATGACTATCACTCTTGTATTTTTGGTTTTATGTTCTTGTAACGTTAAAAACAATTTCAATAGTGTTCTATTTTTTAATGGATGTTTTGAAAATTTGTTAAAATAAAGAGTATGTGTTGATATATAGTTTTAGTAAACCTTGAAGGATGAAAATGTTTTAGGAACTTTAGATAATAATTTTCGATTTCCATATGTGTTCTTGGATGTTTGTTGATATTGTTCTTCAATCCACCTTTCATGTTTTTGATTTCTTTGATGGCCAACTTAGGTTTCGAATTACTGATAGGAGCAAAAAAGTGTGACGATATTATTGATTATGTGCCTCATTTTAGCCTTATTTCTCCCTTACTTTAGTGTTTTGAGTCTGTAAGTCATTTTGAGAGTCTTGTTGAGTGTTTGGAGTGAAATAGGCGGAAAAAGTAAAATTCATGAAAAATCCTAGCTGGATCAGGATTCCTCACTGTCGATTGTTTTTGCGGTCTTTACATTTTAATTCCCTTTATTTTCTCTAGAAAATTCTGATTGATAGGAGCATTTTAATGCGACGTTTTAACTGTTATTTCCTCATATTTACTTAGTTATTTCCTTAAATAAATCCTTCTTGATTAGGAAAGTTTCCATCTTTAGAAAGTTTCTATTTTTAGTAATTTTAATAAAAGTTTCTATTTTCTAGGTACATTGGAATAAATGACAAGGAAATGAGCTGAAATGAAGAAATGAAGTTTTCCTGGTCCAACTAGGAATCCTAGTCAACGCAGGAATCCTGATGAGGCTAGGAAACCTGAAGGCATTAGGAGACTACATGGCTTGAAGATATTATGGGAGATTAAATCTGATTTTTGCATGGGAAATGATGGAGATAATGTGGAAATCAAGGAGATTACGTTGAGAAAATCAAGGGAGAGTTTCAAGGGATTGTGCAAGAAGAAAAGGCTCAAAACAAGTCCAGATTAGTTCCTTAATTCCCTCAAGATATGTTGGCTGAAATTAGAGAATAAAATCTGCAATTTTAATGTGGGAATCAAGAGAAAATCAAGGGGAGGACATTAAGGATAAAGCCATGGAGAGATTTAAGGGAAGAAAGGTCCAAAATGCATCCAGATACATTGTCTAGGTTCATGCCTAGATATTTGGCCGAAAATTAAGAGAAAAATCAGAAATAATCTTGGGAAAATCAGCAACAATATATTAGAGATTGATTTTGGAGCTTCCTGATTGGTTGAATGACATGGCATTAATTCATTGGTTGGAGCTGTGTGGTGCAACCAGAAAATTCCTTGGAAATTAAATTCATGAAGCCTTACCTTCCCCTATATATACCCTCCTCTCTAGACGTTTTACACACACCATCAAACAGAAGAACAACACCACAACACCTCTTCATTCAGAAAAATTCTCTCCATTCTCTAGTTGCAAAGCTCTGCGTTTTCAAGCAAGGAGAGGAAGAAGAAGAATGAGCCGTGAAGATCATATCCTCCATCATCCACCTTGAAGGCTTGCTTCCAAGATTCAAGATCCAACCATCTAGCTCTCCATCTCCATCTCCACTCACGGTGTAATTCGTTCCTTTTCCTTGTAACCTTTTTGGTTTCCTTGTTTGATTTCGTATGAACTTGTTTCTAGTTAACAATAACGTTTAGGGCAAAGTTTAAGCCCAATTTTTATGTTTAAATAAAGTTTTCGAATTCTATAATTGAGATTCTAAGTTGCTTATGTGAGTTTGTTCGATTAAATTTGCTTTACAGAAAACTTTTATATGTTTATCTTATTTGGGTCGACACTTATAGGATTTGCATGTAATTGGTGCTAGGTTTAAGAACATGAATCAACTTTTTGCTTTGTGTAACTTGAATCAAAAGTAGTAAAGGTTCTGTGGACAAGAATCGAATTTAATTGAAGAGGATTGCAATTAGGTGGACTTTTCCATAACTAAGTTGTACACTTGAGTTGATAGCCTTTCTCTATGTGTAATGCGTTAAACATGTTATGATTAACTAGCTTTCTAGTGCTTGAATGCATGTTTGATAGGATTGATCTAGGTGCTTTCGCTTAGGTTAATTAGCATTGAAAAGTAAAATATGGGAAATCATTTGCTTTCGAATGTTTCACATGATCAACTCCTTTCTCATGACTTAGATGAACAATTATAGGGTTTGAATCGAATTTGATTACATGGAATTGGTTTTGATCTTTGTTCCTTGCGTTCCACCCTTGTATATATGTTTTTACGTTTTCTTTATTTGATTTACTTTAACTTTTGATTTTATAATTCTTAAACCCCCCCTTTTATTTCGTTATTTGTATATATTCTTTTTGTAAATAATACTTTTTACTTTTACTAATTAATTAATTGTTTTTGCAATTACAGGTGTACCCTCAATCCCCGGAATAGAACGATCCCTATTTGCTTATACTACTAACGATATTTTCAGGGTTAAATTATGCGCTTGCTTTTAGCGTATCACTGATATTCTCCTTCTTGTTGTAGGAAGCCTTGCCTGGTGGAACTCTTGGAAACAGCAATGATGGAGTCATAAAATAAAGCATTAAGATATTTGACCAAGCAATGAAAAAGGGAAATAAAGGAGAAAGACGTTTTCAGCTGGAGAATAAAGGAGAAGGACGTTTTTTAGTTGGGGAATAAAGGAGAAAGATGTTTCAACTGGAAAATAAATAAGTGAAAGACGTTTCAGCATGTTAAAAGACCCTATTATGAGAGGAATTAAGGCCATAAAGGAGATGTTTCAGTTGGGAAATTAAAGGAATTATGATGCAATCCCATCCGTCCAATGATGAAGGGTATGATCGACAAAAGTCAACCAATGCTCCCCTATAAATAGGCAACGTCCAGAACAGAACAAGATCACTTCCCAGCCAAGATCCCTTCCTGGCCAAAAACCATTCCAAGACTACCCAATTCACTCCTCAAACCTCCATCTTCTACAAGACCGTGACCACCATCCATCCATCAATCTACGAAGCTCTTAGGCGCTGAGTCAAGGACACTCCACCACCATTGCAGAGACGAGTTCATCACCGTGTTGCTAAGTCGCTGAGGAAAGCTTCAAAGTGTAACTATGACTCTATTTATAATTTTTGTTTCGGTTTTATGTGTTTCAATTTGCGTGTTGTGTAATTGGAGATATGAAATTTTTAGAATATTTTATTAATATTTTGAGATTTTCAGTTTATTATTGAGTTAATTTCGAGAATTCTTTTATGATGCATGTTACAATCTTGTGCCCTTTTACGTGTTTAGGTAATTTTCAGAGTTAGGTTCATAAGTTTGCATGCTAGAATAACGGTGAGAGTTCTTGTGTGTGTGCTTAATTTGCCAAGAGTGATTGTTCTTTGTTAAGATGCTGAGTTAAACAAGTAGTAATTAGTTCTAATGAGTGGTAAAAATCATGCTTTAATGATTAAATGATTCTGGAAATTATGTGTTAAATTCTATGTGTAATGGTTAATTTGCACGTGTGAGTTGATTCGAGGGTTAGATAATACTACTAGTTAAGAGAACTACGCTGAGTGTTTTCGAAAATTAGTAGTATTAGGCTTGGTAAGGACTTTCCCGGTCCAAGCCTACATTAGAACGAATTAGATAAATGGATTGATCCGCTGAGGCTTTTCATTTGAGCTCTTATCTAGGCGTTTAAGATGGGCACATTTTTGTAGCATGTTGAAATGGATTTTCTGTTTTTACACTTAGTAATTTCTGAGTGGTATTGGTCTAGGTTAGGGAAGTCGATCATTGTATATAGATTTATTTGTTTTGTTTTTATTTTAAGTAGATTAGGAACCAAATTTCAAAACCCCCCATTTTATTCTTTTATTTGTTAATTGACCTTTTTGTGTAGGTGTACCCTACAATCCCCGGATTGAACGATCTCTGCTTATCCTATACTGACAACTACATTTTGCAGGGTTAAATTGTGAGGCTATTTCAGCTGCATCAATTTTTGGCACCGTTGCCAGTGAATTGTTAAAATCCCTTGCACTTAAAGTGTCATCGATTTTGTTTTATATAGAATGCATGCTAATTTTTGTACTACACTTGTGGAATGGTGACAAATTGCGATTTCGGTTAGGCCAAGCTTTAATTGTGATTTAGTTTAAGTTTTATGAGTGTTACAAAATTAAGCATGTCTTTTATAATTGTTGTACAATATGTAGAAGTTGTTTTTGTTAGCATGTTGTAAATTGTATGTGTTTCACTTAGATTAATATACTTAGGATATGAATTTAGCTAAATACTTAATTGTTGTAAGTGTGTAAAATCGTATGAGTAGACAAGGGCCCTTTTGTTAATATTGGCTTAAACCCTTCATTAGTACCTTACTAAGGTCTCTTGAGGTTGAGGGCGGCCTTTATTAGCACTTGGAGAACGGTCTAACACATAAGTTAATTTCCCAGCTGAGTAAGGGGCGCATACGGATGGTGTCTTAGGTTGAGACCCTGGGTGATGGGTTCAATTGGATCTCAGAGATACTATAGAATGAGCCTAAACCTCAATGAGGGAGTAGCCTCTGTAGTATCACCAAAATGAGTCCTCCCTCTCACTTACCTCTTAATCTGGCCATCCAGCCTTCTGAAACAAAGGAAAGAGACTTATGTCTAGGCGACTATCCCTATATCGTATCTCACCAATAGTAGTGGTTTCTATTAGGCTCGACTTACAACTTGGAATCAATTGAGATATTAACTATGTTTATAACAAACTAACAAAATGTTGTGTGACATGCTTAAGGTATATTGGATTAAACATAACCTCGTCGAGGGTAGCTGTTCTATAGTCTCATTGCACAAACGAGGTCCTCTGTTCCAGTACCTAAGTATGTAAATGTAAAAGTAACTTAGACAGTTTAGGACAGGCATAATGTTTGTATTCCGAGCCTTGTATATGTTACTAACACTTGACCAAGGAATGAGCACGTGTGAACAAGGAAAAGAGTCCAGGCTGAAGGACTATAAATATTAAGCGCTCCATGGGAGGCAACCCATTTCAACCGAAGCTGTGAAGGAGCCATCATCGAGAGTTTGATATTTCTATCCCTTCACTTGCTTAGGTTGAATTGTACTTGTGTCTTTGTTTGTTTGTTTTACCTTTCTCTTATTTTCGTAGCCCCCCATATTTAGGGTCTATATACCATATTTTTTGCCTACATTAAGAACAATGTAGATTCTAAGTGTGGGGTGGGTTTACACCTTTATTTTAATTTTTTTTTAAATAAAATTAAAAAAAAAAATTTGTTGGTTTTATAGAGTCTTTTTGTGTGTTTGAGTCTTAGGATGCCTCTAACGTTTAGGATGAACATGTCTCTGAAGTCATGGCTGAAGGTTTCCACAATCAAAATAGGACTTAATTGAATTATGTGGTTAATCGACATTGTGATACTTGTATGAAGATTTGAGATAGGATTGTAACTTGGTTCATTAAGCGTGCTAGGATTAAGTCTAATTCATTTGACCCTAAGTGAGCTGTTGAGCTAAAATACTTTCTTTTCAAGTGCTTAATTGATATTTCTAGAATTTCATGGCTGTATTTGCAAAACCTCTTCATTCTTTGAAAATCCAATGATCATGTGCCATAGACTTTAATGGACTAGAGAGTACTAGAACTCGACTGTTGTGACTGTCAAAACTTGTATGCCATAATATGCCCTGATCCTGGATAGGATAGAAGGCATTAGGGTAACCACCATAGCCAAACAAGCATATGTCCCCAATTGTGCCCGTCATGGGACTCCTTAGAATGAACCCCTTTGAGCCTACATTGAAAACCTTTGTTTCATCACCCTCACTACCCTACCATGAGCTTAGTACATGATATCTCTACCCTTGTCTTAGGGACTTAGTAGAGCATGACATAGTGTAGGGGTGACGATGAAAGATAAGTGTGGGGTGGGGAAAATCCAAGAAAAAAGAAGAGAAAAAAAAAAATTGTAGTAAAAAAAAAAATTGAAAGAAAATGAAAATGAAAAAGAAGGAAAGAAAAACGGCAAAAGAGAAGACAAATTGAAAAGAAAACTCTTGGGAAATTGTTGAAGTGTGGTTTTGGACTTTCAAATATGTAGAAGGCTCAAAGTTGAAAATTAAGCCTTTGTCCATTTCCACGTTCGTTAGAGTGAAGGTTGGGCCCAAAACAATGATAATTGGCCCACAAAAATGGTGACATAAGGTGATCCATATATGCTCTGCTAGGTCCTTAGAATTTTTGTATCCTTAATCTTCATTTCGAAAACCCTAACTTAGCCCCATTACAACCTGTTTTAAGTGCTTACTTGATCCTTGAGATGGGCAGTCTTTGGTTAGTGGAGTCAGGTACGCAGTCGAGCTTATGGTTTAGGTCCATTTGTGCACTTAGTCATTTCATGAGGTCTTTAAAAATTCTTCACAAAATGCGTTTATTGATGAAATATGCAAGCTGTTTGTTGCCTTACAATTTCTTCTCTTGCATATACTTGAGTGTGAAGCTTTTAAGCATAGCCATTTCTGAGAGAAAAATCGAGAGTATGCCTTGTGAGTTTGGATTGGAATTGTTCGAAACATGCTATCATTCACTGTATAACTTAAGTTCTCCATATCTTGCTTAGTCATATGAATGTCACATGTTTATTAACCATGGAATTATCTATGCGATTTTGATTAAGTGTTTAACGTGAAAGCCATGAGTTTGGAGTCTCTGAGACAACAGTTAGGAGCAATAGAGTCATTTACTTGCTTTTTGTTGAGTCTTTGTTTTGTTTTTTATTTTTGTTTTGCTAAGGGACTAGCAAAAGCTAAGTGTGGGATAGTTGATAGGAGCAAAAAAGTGTGACGATATTATTGATTATGTGCCTCATTTTAGCATTATTTCTCCCTTTGTTTAGTGTTTTGAGTCATTAAGTCATTTTGAGAATCTTGTTGAGTGTTTGGAGTGAAATAGGAGGAAAAAGTAAAATTCATGAAAAATCCTAGCTGGATCAGGATTCCTCACTGTCGACTGTTTTTACGGTCTTTACATTTTAATTCCCTTTATTTTCTCTAGAAAATTCTGATATTCTCCTGCTTGTTGTAGGAAACCTTGCCTGGTGGAACTCTTGGAAACAGCAATGATGGAGTCATAAAATAAAGCATTAAGATATTTGACTAAGCAATGAAGAAGGGAAATAAAGGAGAAAGACGTTTTCAACTGGAGAATAAAGGAGAAGGACGTTTTTCAGTTGGGGAATAAAGGAGAAAGATGTTTCAACTGGAAAATAAATAAGTGAAAGACGTTTCAGCTTGTTAAAAGACCCTATTATGAGAGGAATTAAGGCCATAAAGGAGATGTTTCAGTTGGGAAATTAAAGGAATTATGATGCAATCCCATCTGTCCAATGATGAAGGGAATAATTGACAAAAGCCAACCAATGCTCCCCTATAAATAGGCAATGTCCAGAACAGAACAAGATCACTTCTCAGCCAAGATCACTTCCTGGCCAAAAACCATTTCAAGACTACCCAATTCACTCCTCAAACCTCCATCTTCTACAAGACCGTAACCACCATCCATCCATCAATCTACGAAGCTCTTAGGCGCTGAGTCAAGGACTCTCCACCACCATTGCAGAGACGAGTTCATCATCGTGTTGTTAAGCCGCTGAGGAAAGCTTCAAAGTGTAACTATGACTCTATTTATAATTTTTGTTTCGGTTTTGTGTGTTTCAATTTGCGTGTTGTGTAATTGGAGAGATGAAATTTTCAGAATATTTTTATTAACATTTTTGAGATTTTCAGTTTATTATTGAGTTAATTTCGAGAATTCTTTTATGATGCATGTTACAATCTTGTGCCCTTTTACGTGTTTAGGTAATTTTCAGAGTTAGGTTCATAAGTTTGCATGCTAGAATAACGGTGATAGTTCTTGTGTGTGTGCTTAATTTGCCAAGAGTGATTGTTATTTGTTAAGATGTTGAGTTAAACAAGTAGTAATTAGTTCTAACGAGTGGTAAAAATCATGCTTTAATGATTAAATGATTCTGGAAATTACGTGTTAAATTATATATGTAATGGTTAATTTGCACGTGTGAGTTGATTCAAGGGTTAGATAATACTACTAGTGAAGAGAACTACGCTGAGTGTTTTCGAAAATTAGTAGTATTAGGCTTGGTAAGGACTTTTCCGGTCCAAGCCTACATTAGAACGAATCAGATAAATGGATTGATCCGCTGAGGCTTTTCATTTGAGCTCTTATCTAGGCATTTAAGATGGGCACATTTTTGTAGCATGTTGAAATGGATTTTCTGTTTTTACACTTAGTAATTTCTGAGTGGTATTGGTCTAGGTTAGGGAAGTCAATCATTGTTTATAGATTTATTTGTTTTGTTTTTACTTTAAGTAGATTAGGAACCAAATTTCAAAACCCCCCATTTTATTCTTTTATTTGTTAATTGACCTTTTTGTGTAGGTGTACCCTACAATCCCCGGACTGAACGATCCCTGCTTATCCTATACTGACAACTACATTTTGCAGGGTTAAATTGTGAGGCTATTTTAGCTGCATCAATTGCATGATTGAATCCAAATTAAGATTACTAACATTCTAGGTCGTAATTGTTATGTGGAAAACCTATAATTCCTTAGGTAAATCAACGAAGAGATTTGCATGCTTGATTAGCGTTCTAACTTGTGTGTTTTTCTTAAATCAATCAAAATTTCTATGTGTTTATTGCGTTGAGTTTGTTTTGTTAATGGATTGATCACTCACTAGCATTGCATGTTTAACAGAGTTAACTATGATGCGTTCATTTAGTTAATTTAACTAAGGAAAGTAATGATTTGAGCATTTATCATTCGCCTATCGCTTAACAATCAACACGGTCATCAAAGATGGGAAGTATTTACGTCCCAGTTTATCATACCTCGGGGATTACGAGCTAGCTAAGAATTATACGGTTCTAGGTCACCGAAAATCACTTGCACAAACAAATAAAAATAGAAAAAAATGCTAAACAAGGCACCGAGCCTCATTCAAGCATGACTTTGCATCACACAAAGTCACAAAGACGGCCTTGCACCAAGAAAGGCCTAGATAGGGCCGTGAAACACACAAAAGTGCTTGTAATGCTCACACCCACATGGATTTACAATGAATGGTAGTGGGAAAGTCACAATGTTTTTGGATTTTCATAAATGATAAATAAACTAACTAACTACGACATAAAAATAAGACAGATAGGAGGATGGGATGCATCGCACCAAGGGTCACCATGGAATTCAAGTTTCTCCACACAAATCTAAAATCATATGGAATGATGATGATTAATTCAAATGATGCTTCAAATGTTTTGTCGGATTTCCATTTAGCATTAAGAGGTCGAAAAGAAAGCTAAATTGATTGTCATAAAATAGTAGTCAAACCCTAAGCAAAAACAAGAAGAAAAAAGAATACTTAGTTTTTGGCTACCCTATACTAGTCTCAAACCTTATGCCTAGTTAGGGCCATAAGTGCTCAAAACTAAATGCTTTATGATTCGACAATTGATTGTAACACACTCTAGCAATTATCACCACAAATAATAAGGTCGAAAAGAATACTTGTGATAACAATTATCCTACCCAACAATTCCGAATACTATTCCGACAATCAAGGGTAATAATACTCAAAATTGGGTGATTGGAAGACCACAATCTAAGAAATCCAAATGGAAATCGAGATATGCAATGGGCAAATTCCACCGTACTCATGCCATAATCTAAATTGAAATATAAATTCTCCAATTTAATATTCCAATTTCAACACACCAAACATAGATTAAGGAGGCGAAAACCTAAACCATACATCTACAGTGAAGAAATTAAAGCAAGAGTACACAAATCATATGAATAAACATCAATTTTATTAATTCCTCAACAAAACCATATAAAACTAAAAATGGGTTTCAAAACCCTAAAACCATGAGAGGTCACACACAAGTATATATCAATACACATCAATAACACCATAAGCAAGAAATAAGAGAGAGAAAGAAGAGGGAAAGATGTAATTACATCAATTTTGAATTTGAAATTTAAATACAAAGATGTAATACAAATGGGCTTGGGTCTTCACTTGTGTGCTTCTTTGGTCTTGGGCCTCAGACTTCTTGCTATTGGGCCAAGTTGACTTGGTTGACCCGATGGTCAACCAATTGACTTTTTGTCCTTTAGTCAGAAGTTGACTTTTTGCTCAAATTCGCTACTTCGTTCATCTTTTTCCTCTCTTGACCATAATTTCCTACAAATGAAGAAAACAAAGTAATACTACAAAATAATGCTTGAGTATTCGCTAATTTCAAGGTAATTAAGGTTAGAAACACACGTAAATTACGTGTAAATCAAGTAAAAAGAACTTTGTATGCATTCATCTCTACTCTTGATTGATTTCTTCCAAGTACATGTTTGATTCGTGATTTGTTATTTGATATTCTATTTTCATGTGAATGGTTGTTGGCTACATCATACATCTTAGCTGTCCATCTTATCTCCTTGATTCATGGTTTGATTGATCATTGTAATTAGTTTAATTAGAATAAAATAAAAACTTTTTGAATTTCCCTTAATATTTTGTATTTTTTGTAAATATTGTACACATGTAATTAATATTTCTTTCTTTGACATTTAAATGATAGGAGCACCATCAATCTCCAGATAGAACGATCCCCACTTGCTTATATACTAACAATTGTCAACAAGGTTAATTTTGAGAACTCGATTCGAGTCTATCAATGTCGGCAATGCCAAACGTTGTGCGCTATTAGATGAGCGCAATCACACCAAAACTCGACCCATTTTCTGACTCTAGAAGATGGACGGCTAGGTCCTGTTCTTCAAAAAAAATAAGAATTAA
Organism: Rosa chinensis; assembly: GCF_002994745.2. Lineage (NCBI taxonomy): Eukaryota > Viridiplantae > Streptophyta > Magnoliopsida > Rosales > Rosaceae > Rosa > Rosa chinensis. The sequence goes on along the minus strand of NC_037091.1, from coordinate 26,958,406 downwards.
TAATTAGAACAACTCATATGAAAGATATGTCCTTTGTCCAGAAGCTAGATATTATTCAAAACTAGACAAAAAGACAAGTAAGTCAAAATCATTAAAAAAAAAGAAGAAGAAAAAACTACTACATATTGGAAAGAGTAGTGATATGCAAATATGTTATTTGTATAGAAGGCTAGAAGCTAGATATTATTCAAAATTACAAAAAGACAAGTCAGTCATGTCCTTGGTGCCCTATTTGATCTACAGCTTGGATTGTTGCCAAGACTACCCAGTAGCAAGGTGGGCCTGTTAAATGCCATGCATAGGACTTCACCTCAAACTCTCAAACCGAATCTTAGAAGACAAACTTTCGAGAAAGGGATGAGACTCTTTGAAATTCACTCTCTCACACCAATAATTTATACACAACTTACAATTTTCACTTGGACTAATGATAAGGGTAATGTTGCAGATATTAAGATGTTCTAGACATGTGCTTTTGCACACTTCTATCGTTTGTGAGATATCTGCTTATTTTACTTATTTCATTATGTTGGCTTGTTGTTTGTAGACTTTGTTTGTTTTTTATAGTATAAGACACACACACACACACACACACACATATATATATATATATATATATATATTTTAATGAGCTTCTTATGAGATGTTTTCTTGTTGAAGCATATTATTATTTTAGGAGACTTTAATTTATTTTTAGATTTATCAATAAGGTTAGTTAGTCGGTGTAGTAATAAGAAAGTGGTTGAGTTTACTTAGGAGTCCAAAACTTATCAGATATTTTGTGCTAACTTAATTGAACATAGAGTTTTGAGAGAGAAGGGAAGTTTGTTGATGTGTTTAAAGTGGGATAAAAAAAAAAGGATATAGGCTTGCATGCCAGGAGGGAGAAATGAGAGAATAAGTTAAACTACGTTGCTAGAGGAATTTTGTGAGGTTAAGGAGAGGTTTCAGACTAGGTTTCAAAGTAAAGTCTTTTCATTTCAGGGTTTTAACATTCAAATGAGCTCTTTAGTCGTCTCATAGGGAGGTTTCATCTTTTTGAAAGAAAAGGAAGAAACTAATTTTGTATTCAGATTTGTTGTTACAATTGTGAGGTCAAGTGATTGTGTTACAAGTTTGACTAGGTATTTCCCCATCATCGAATTAGGTTCTTTAATATGTAAAAGTAGAATGATCAAGTGTTGTTTTACCATTAGTTTTTGTGGAGGTTTTCAAAGCTAAAACAAAAACCTTATTATTTTCTTGACAGATTTTAGCAATAATTTAAGTCAGTGAACAAAGACCGAAGCAACTTTTCCATTCTGGAAACTTTCTAGGTTGAGTATCATTGTGTCTAGTATTTGTGTAAAAATATTGGGGAGTTTTTATGTTGTGTAAAATTATTTAAAAATCTGTGACCAGTTGAACCTTGCTTTATCGAGATAGTCAGTTTTGGACTTTGTATTGGGGTGCCTTTTGGAGTAGAAGGAGAAATGTTCTTATTCTAATTTTTTACTGAGTTTTCCTTGTGTTTAAAATATCTTTAGATTTGAGTTGGAAACATATAGAAGTTTTGGAAGAGTCTTTGGCCATGAGGGTTATTTTTTCTACAACAACAGTTGGCGGATTTAGAAAATTCTTTGGATGAGTTTTTGACCTTCTTTTGACATGTAATTTTTACAGTAGATATTTTAGGATCCCTTGTTTTATTCTTGTTAAGTTTCAAGGTCTTTAACTAAGGTGTTTAACAAGTGAAATTTCTATTTTGGACAAAGGTCCTACTAGGTTCATTTTACCCCAAGTTTGAAGGTCATTGTTTGTGTCTCAGTTTGAGTATTTGTTTGCTTTAGGCCGAGAAACTAAGACTTAGAACGCTTTACCAATTGCTTATGTACCTTGTTGACCTTGAGGTAAGTAACTTTTGTTTGCCCTCAAACCATAATAAATATATTATTGATGATATGTTACCACTAGGACAATTTCGGAATCAGACGACATTAAACAATTTAACTATCGTCTGATATAATCAGACGACATCAAGAAATATTATGTCGTCTAAGTTTTCAAATCCAACAACAGTTTTTTCTTGGCTCTTGTGCAAAAGCATTTCAGACAATGGTTGATTTTTTTTATGTTGTCTGAATGAGTTAATTCAGACAACAGTTATTATATGATGTTGTCCAAGGTTCATTTATACAATTGTTTGTTTTTGCTATTGTTTGATTATTTTCAGTCACACAACTGTTTTATTTTTTTTTAGGTCTCTGTTGTCTAATATGTTTTAAGTTCATTCAGAGAACAATTATTATATGATGTTGTCCAAGGTTCATTTATACAATGGTTTGTTTTTGCGGTTGTTTAATTATTTTCAGTCACACAACTGTTTTTTTTATAAATATTTTAGGTCTCTGTTGTCTGATATCTTTTAAGTTAATACCTGCTGAAAGATGTTGTTTGATTGTTTTGATTCACACAACAGTTTTTAGTTTTCTGTTGTGTCACTTTCCTTCAGACAATGTACTTGAGTTGATGTTGTCTAAGTTTTAGGGTTCAACATGCTGGCGCCCTAGAATTGGCTTTTAAGACCTAGTTAAATTTTCAAATTTCACTTCCCTCCTTTGACCAAATTTTAGATTTCACTTGGAGTAGTATATAAGGGAAAAGGGCCCCAACCTTTCCTCCTTTTCTCCTTCTTCCTTTCTCAGGCCACACATGCCTCTCTCTCTCTCTCTCTCTCTCTCCCCCCTTCCTTCTCTCTGTCACGCTAGAGAACTCGACTTCTGCCAGTTGACTCTACAACCCAGGATTTCGTACCACTAGACGACCCCGTCACCGGAGCTCTCATCTCTTCGCCATGAAAATTTCCAAATGGAATCCACCATTTCTTTATCATCTTCCTCTCTTCTCCTGCCTTCACCTTCTCTTTGTCTCTGCTCCAAATCCCAAGCTTCAATTTTGCTCTGGCACATCCGCCATCCGAGACCCAAATCCTGAACCTTCCTCCTTCCATCTCTTTCCTGCCAAAACCGGCCAATCCGATCTCAAGGCTCGAATCATCAGCCACAGGACGACGACTTCATCCTTGAAGACGTTCCTCACTTGACCGTTTTCCTCCCAAACTTGCTGGTAATATCCAATTTTTCATAATTTTTGTACTAATTTATGAAGTTTAATTTTGAATGCTATCTTCTTCTTCCTTTTCAGTCATATCTGAATCTATTGCAATAGAGCCAAGCTTATGAAGTCGTGAAGTAAGTTGCTTCTTCTGTAATTTCTTTTTGTTTGTTTTGGAAACTTCAATTTCAGTGATTATGAAAAATGCTCTAGTTGTGTTGCTATAGGAAAACTTGTGTGAGCCCTGCGAATGCGGTTGCACAGAAAGTAAGCAATCATTTTTTCTTATTGGGCTAGGAAAGGGATTACGAATGTCCAAAAAAAGGGATATGTGGTTTTCTTATATCAGTCATCTCTGTGGAGTTTGGTTATTAACTTAAGCAACATGTTTTTTCTTTACTTCGGGATACACTGTTATTGAATATTGATCACTCTTCTTGGCTCTGTTTTCACCTCTAGATTTCAAGCTGCCTGGTATTCATTGTAGTTGGAGTTGCTTTAGTCTTATGCCTTCTCATGGTTTTTGGCATTCTTTGGTTCAGAGGTTGCTTTGGAGGCAGGTTGTCTAGGGAGCAAGGTAACATAGCAAAGATCTTTTGCATGTAATTTTTTTGTGTAATAGATGATTAAACTAGCTTTTTTGAATTCAAGGCATGTTTGATATTTCATATTTTGATGGTTCATTGCTGTCACAGGGCATGACAATTCTCAGTCCATGGATATTTTAGTGTTACTAGATCTGTGAATGTCCATTGATATTGAAAAATGCACATAATGAGTTTTTGGAATTAGTTCTGTTTATATGTTTCTTTGGCTTGGCTTGGGAAGGAATGCACCATTTTACCTAAAATTGTTGTTGTTGGCTCTGCTTCTGTCCAGAAGATTGTCCTCTTGTTTATACTCTTGTTTGATGATTCACATAAATTCTTGACATGCAGGAGACAACCTTGCAATTTTAAAAGCAGATGTAAAGAATCAAATGAAGCTTGTAAACAGCTTAAAGAAAAAATCACTTTGGTCAAAGACTTTTGAAGAGGTATAAATGTGATCCTTCATGTAGCTCTCTTTGTGAGCACGTTATGCACATAATATATAGAAAATTTCACTTATGGTCAATTTGTCAGAAACTATACATAAAAGGACCACCTAATGTCTTCTGTCTTTGTGTCCACAAGAAAAAAAGTGTCGAATGATTTCAAGTGTAATGTTTCCTGACAATATTAGTCATATGCATGTTCTTGTGAAGTAATGGGGTTAAAGTCAGTCCTTTAATCCTTCACCAGATAAATCAATCATATTTACTAATTCTATCTAATATCTTATTTTTTTATAGGTTATGCCGAAGCTTGTAGACATTGTACAATTATTGTACAATATCTTATTCATGAAGCTTTTGAAAGTACTGGTATGCTGCGTATGCATTCAAAACTTGGTCTAAGTCTTTAGGTCTCGAATGAACCCCTTTATTTGTCATTAATATAATTTTGTATCCTCATTTTAAGGCCACCGTTATTATAATGATAATATAATCTATTACTTTCAAGCAAGCTTTGATAGGATAGTGCTCTTTCTGAACCAAAAGAAAGTCATTATTCATAGAATCTATTACCATCGAATCAGATATTCATTTATTATACTGCTATTTCTTCAAACAGAAGATGATAGATTTAAGTGTTTTTAAGTAGAAGAAGGTGATCATGATTTGTAGAAAGTTTCTTGATGTATTCCCCGGTGCAGATGATGATGAACCAGTGGAATGTTCTCTGAGGAACTGTGAAAGGTTGGGACCTGCTGGTACTTCATTACAGAATGTTGGAATTACTTGCCTAGAATATACTTGCAGTTGGTAGATGGATTCTCCTTTATCGTTAGTCTATCTTTGCTATCGTTTGCAGATAAATCACTTATGAGAAATTTTCTATCAAATTGCTCAAGGATTTGAACTGAGATGGTGGAAATGAAAGCCAATGTGCAGTCATTGGGAGTGTGATGCCCCGGAAATTAGTATTTATTTTCCGAGGATTTTCCAGAATCTAAATTGTGATTATTGGATGGTTTAGTGGCTCATGGATGGAGCGGAAGTGTTTCGGGCGAATAATTATTCGAAGAATATGGTTTTAAGGGGGTTGCAAAGGTTGACTTTTTATTCATTAGGATTCTCTGAAAACTTCCTTCAAGAAAGTTGTAGAGCGTGTCGATACGAGTTCATTGATATGTGGAACGCAGAAATCGGAGTTCGTATGAGAAAGTTATGAGCGTTTGAAAATTTGGAAAGTTACTATTTTCATTTGGTCTTCCATTTTCGGAAACCAGACCTCCGTTCCCTTTCTCTTCAGTCCGTGTGACCCGACCAGAACTCGGTTTTCTGACTCGGCCGGAACTCGCATCTCCGGCGACCTCTACCGGTAAAACTCTCCAGATCCGCTCGTCTCTGCCGTCCACTCCTCCCTCTGGCATCCTCTAGCGGCGATTCTCGGTGAAGGCGGTGAAGTTTGAGGAAATCAGACCCTATAGGTCCTCCTATCTTCGACTTCGGCGAAGCTTCAAACCAGGCATGGGAAGCTCGCAGCAGCCTCTTGGATCGATCTATGGTGGTTGTTTGGATCGATTCACGTGAAACTTGGTTCAACTAGGATTGAACAGTAATCCATGGCTTGTGAGGTAGTTTTCGACCCTTTATGCTTCGATTTTGACTTCATACTAGTTATGAAAGTGGTTAAGCATGCTGGGATGAACAACTTTGATGTTGGGAGTTTTGTGAAATATTGAGTTTTAGCTAGCGGCGGTGCGCCACCGTCTGTGGCGGCATTCTGGAGGCGTTCTAGCCATATTAGGAACTATTTCTGGTATTATATATCTTCTACCCGTCAATACGAGTGTTTCGATATATAATATGCAATTTTTAGAGTTCGTATGGATTTGTTATGATTTTTACGGTTTCATACCAGTTGATTATTCGATTTGTGAGGATCCGAGCGTTCGATCGACTTGTGGTTTTGTTACATCGATCGTAGAAGTGTTCTGGAGACTTAAGGAGCTCTCGGATGAGGTTTCGCCTCGATTGGCAATACTCGTGGGGATTTAGTTCAAAACGAGGGTTTCGAACTTTAATCACTTTGTGATTCATGCACTGAATCAAGACCCTATGTGTTCAGGTGCTTGTTGGACCTGTTGAACGGATTGCGGCTATTGTGCTTGCTTTGGTTAACGTGTGAAGACGCAGCAGGATTCTGAGGTGAGTAAATGTCACGATATTTGTTATGAGCATGATCGATATTCGTTATGAGCAAGATTACCCCTATTGTCTTGGAGTTATTAGGTTAACTATGACTATAGTTGGTATTAGTGGTATTCCTGAGTGAATGACTACGTATATATATATATATATTTATTTATTTACGTGAAATATATATGTATTGATGAATCTTGGTGATGATTGCCATGTAAAGCTTGTGTAGGAATATTTGTGTAATGAATTGTTGGAATCAGTATGATGAATCTTGGTGATGATTGCCATGTAAAGCTTGTGTAGGAATATCTGTGTAATGAATAGTTGAAATCAGTATGATTAATCTTGGTGATGATTGCCATGTAAAGCTTGTGTGTGAATATTTGTGTAATGAATTGTTGGAATCAGTGTGATGAATCTTTGTGATGATTGTTATGTAAAGCTTGTGTATAAATATTTTGTAATGAATCGTTGGAATCAGTATGATGAATCTTTGTGATGATTGTTATCTGAGTGATGACCGGCGAAATCTGTGTGATGACCCGCTGGAAAATGGCTATCTGTGTGATGGACAGTTGGACAATTGCTATATGTGTGATGATCCTTGAAATCTGTGTGATGATAAGTAGGATCACGGCTATCTGTGTGATGACCAGTGGAATCTGTGCGATGATCAGTGTGATGACTGCTCGGTAGCGGAGTTGAATTGTTATTAAGTTAACAATAATCAAGAAGACTGTTGTGATGACCGGGGCTACCTACGGATGTCAGAGTGTGGGGTTACGATGACTTCTATGATTTAAATTGTTTGACTTAGTGTGACCTCCTGAACTAAAACTATATGCAGGGGTTACCATGAATTGTTTTGCTTGTTTTGAAATGTGATTGCCTTGTTTCTTCTTGATTGTATTGATTGATAGTTTGATTTATCTTAAGAGCCATAGTGGTGACGAATTGTACTCTGTGGTGAGGATAGGAAGGTGATTCATTGTTTTTCACCTTTGATATCATGTTGATGACAAAAGTACCTAGGGGAGAGGGAATGAGTGTGATTTGGAATTCGCTGTAGTGCATTAGAATGGCGTCAAACATTGCTTGAGGAAGTCTTGTTTGATTAAAATTTGTGTAATGGATGCTAGGTTAAGAATCTGAGCATGAGGCTTTAGTCACCGGTTGACTTATGTATGCACGATATGGAAGGATATTGAATTGATAACCGTAGGTGTGAGATATGTGCATATCGTGTTTAGGTTGAGGTGACTTAGGAATGTATTTATGCTTTGTGATTTTGAGTTTACTCATACGGGCTTGCAAAATCTTACCGGGTTTGTTGTGTGGCAACTCGGTGCACCATTTAAACGGTGTAGGGGTTAATCCTGCAGGTCAGGGTAATTGTGGCTGAAGCGGAGGTGACATCCTTGCAGAGTTACGGTAAGAAGCCATTTTTGTGACTTTACCGTTGATAAGGACTTTCGTTGTGTAGTTAGTTCTTAGGAGCATTTACGTTTTATTTTGTTGTTGGCAATTTAATTCGTAAGCTTTTGTAATATATAATTCTACGAAGCGGATCAATATTGAGATAATGGGTTCAGGGTATCAATATGTATTTAGTTTAAGGGGAAAAATGTTTCCAGATTTTTGTTATTGATGGCAGAACGATCACGCATGTATAATTATGAGATTATAAATTGATTTTTATTTATTGTGTTAAAAATCAGGGGCGTGACAGGGAGATCAAGCTCGGAACACCCAGCAAATTGTATTATTCTTTATCATCATGTAAATCTTATGAAATTAGAAAGCTTGTTAAGCTAATGAAATGGATTAATGCTTTATGAAATTGCCTTTGTTGGATCTATTGGAGTTTATTATCAAAGTTGCTTTTAGTAAAATATTAGAGTCACTTTCATACCATTCTCATCTAAGTAAAAGCAATTGTCCAATGGATAGCAAACATTGTTGTTGGAGCCATTACAACACAATAAGACTCTACATTGAAACCATTGTCCAATAAAAATTCAAACAACAGTTTTTTTTTTTTTTTTTCAGAAACATGCAGTATCAAATACAAACAGACAATGCTTTCTTCAATTTTCTGTTGTCTTGTTTAAATCTAGTCCATAGAAAACAACTAGTCAGGTGATGTACAACCTTCATTCAGACAACAGTTTATTTACAACCCAATGTTTTCTGATTCTTCTTCACAAGTTTCTCTCTTCTAGCAGCTATTGTCAGAAATTAATTTGCACAAGAGTTAGCATACTCGTCCCTGTTGTTCTTTGTGGTGTTCAGACAATAGTCATGTAGGTTGTTGCTATTGTGCAAATTTTCTCAGACGACAGTTACGTCCTATTGTCTAATTCACCCATTAGACCGCATTGAGATAGACAACAACAACGTGCCTTATCAGATGATAGTTTTTCACTGTCGTCTGATTCATTTTTTGGCCTAGTGTACTATATATTAAATACATATGATTTTGAATGCATCATTTTGTTTTTGTTATGATTGTTAGGAGTTATCTTTGTACATGTGCATTGTGCTAAATTTGATAAGTTTTGAAATAAATTACGGCTAGATGCTTCCTAGGCAAATCAATACTAGTACACTGCGTGGGGAGACATGTTCTACGAGTACAAGTTATGCACTAATCTGCATTTGCAACTTCTGCATTGTTTGGTATATAACCTACACCGTGGGTGTCACTAACCTAGGCACATCAATACCAGTACACTGCGTGGGGAGGCATGTTCTACGAGTACAAGTTATGCACTAATCTGCATTTGCAGGTTCTACATTGTTTGGTATATAATCTACACCGTGGGTGTCACTAACTGGTGACATAGAAAATTTAATTTGATTTGCTTTGTGTGCACTTCATCTATCATGCATTCTACTATATCATCTATAAGTATGAAATTATTTCTTATTTATTATTTGTAATGTGTTATAATTACTTACTGAGTTTATCTCAAAAGTAATTTGTTGTAGTTTCAAGTATTGAAATGGAATTAGATGCTTACAAGTATCTAGCGGTTGTGCCATAGTCCCCTAAGATACAAGTTTAAGTATCTCGTTGTGGCTTGTTACATCATTTTGTCAATTGGGGCATAACTCGTTGACCTAACTACCACTTTAAACGATGAAATTGTGTTAACTTATAAACAATTGATGAAGTTTAAGTTAACCACTATAGGAAAAGAAGGAAATGGTGGGAGAGCCACAGTGCTTTGGAGAAGTAAGACCTCACAAGAAGGTTTTTAAATACACTTCTACGAGAAGTTCAAGTGCGCACTGATAAGAGAAGAGAAGTCACATTATCCTTTGTTAAATGGTATATTTGGGAAAGACAGACATGACTGGAGAGGCATAAGAACATCTCCAATTAATGGAAATGTCAAAAGGAGTGTGGCAATTTTGATTTTGAAGGCTAGCATGGCCATTCAACATTTTGTTATACTTCGCGCCATTCATAATGTCATTTAAATGTCCCCTTTCAAAAAAAAATGTCATTTAAATGTTTCATTTACCGATTATTTTATTAATTTGTTAAAAAAAATTACATGCATAAATGTAATAAAGAAGGATAAAATATAACAAAATTGTATAAGGACACCTAGATTGTGTGTCTGACCAAAACTCTAGTTACTTATATGAGTTGTAATATGGTTAGTCTTACAGATATTCTTGGAGATATCTTTGTACGTAGATATCCAAATCATTGTACGATTATGTTTCCTTGTAAGACTCTGATTCTATGCTTGTAATCTTCTATATAAAAAGACCCCTATTATCAATGAAAACACAACTCATTCACTCCCAATTCTCTCTACTATTCTCTCTATATCTCTTTTCCTAAAACACATCATCAGCATAAAGCCCTGACCCTGAAACAAATAGCCAAAACCTAAATCGGAATACAAAACCTTGAAACCATTTCTGCCTCCGCCGCACACCTTGAAGATCATGACCCCAGGAGTTTAGAACCTGTAGCGGAATCCTAAGAACCGGCCGGAAAAGTACCAAACTGGCCCCCAGAAGCAAAAGTAAGTTCTCCCCCGGTTCGCCGCCTTCCAGACCACCTTTTGCCACCAAATTTTGTCAGCAGCAGCACTTAGATCCCAAGATTCAAGAACCGGAAGCATAACCTCAAGAACCGGTCTAAAAGTCACCGAACCGGCCGCCTAAGTGATTGAATCACAAGCAAAAAACTAGACAAAAGCTATTTAGGGCAATTCTTACCAAGTCCGGCTACCACCGGCCAGAAGCACCTTTTTTCCTACCAACTTCAGGCCAAAAGTTCCAGCAACCCCTGTTTGGCCTTTTCAAGGTAATTTTTCATTAAATTTCCTGCTTTTGTGTACTTTTCTTTAAGATTCCAATTCTTTTCTTTTCCTCCAGGACTTGCAACCTCTCTTCTTCTACCACACTTTCTTCTTCATAGGGGAGACCTAAGCCGAACTGTGGGGGTTAGTGCTGTCTACAAGCTTGGACCATGTTGAGACCTCCAAACTTAGAGTTTGTTGAGCATATACGATCGACCACGCACATCATTGTTTCGATCTAATCTAATACATCTTGGAATCGAATTTCTTGGGAGCAACTACGCTTAGAAATTCCTTATTTCTTGGGAGCAATTACGCTCAGAAATTTCTTTTGTTTCGTGGTAGCCTTTTTGCTCTGAAACTAACCCTTTTTCTTGTTCTCTTTCAGGATGAGTAACCTGAATAGACTGGACTTTGCACCATTAGGAACAAGTAGCTATTGATATCACAAGTGGGTTTGTGATGTCTGCTAGCATCTTAAGGCCCAAGGAATCCTGGATACAATTCTTGAGCCTAGATAGGACGTGCTAACTGTTGAGCAAGCTTAAGTTTTGGAAGCAAATAGAGCAGCCTTGGAGGCAAATAAGGCAAAAGCCATCATCCTAATGACTCGTCATGTAGATAATTCGCTCCAGTACGAGTATCTGAAATGCTTTGGCAACGTCCGTGACTCCCTGCTTCCTAACCTAAAAGTGAGATGACATAATCTCCACTTTTGTGATTTCAAGTCAGTTCTTGACTACAACTTGGAAGCACTTCACATTAAATCCTTGATAGAATTATGTGGAAAAGATATCACAAATGCGATGTTGATTGAGAGCTCTCGATTTCTACCTTCCCCGTCTCTGCTTTGATGGTTGTTAAGAACTATTGAATTAATGTTACTGCAGGATGAATCACAAGGTTTCATGAGCTCATTGGAGCCATGAATGTTGCTGAAAAGCATGACAACATCCTTGTGAAGAACTATAATTCGAGACCCGTGAGAACATAGCATATTCCGAAGTCCAATTATAGTCGCGTCCCTAAGAGAGGGCGCCAAGAGCGAAACCCTAAATCTAGAGACAATTCTGGGCGTTTTGGTCTATATTCTTACTTTATTGGGGAAGGTAACCTCCAAAATAGGAGGACACGGAATCGAAGAGGTTAGCATGGAAAAAGAGAGGGAGGCAACGCCTCTGGCCATGTTGATGGCCCCACCAATACTAAGAGCCATCCTAATGAAGTTTTCAAAGAGCCTCGATCATGGGAATCTGAGCAAAGAGATCTATGTTCTCAATGTGGAGCATCCAGTCATTGGGCACACATTTGTAGAGCATGTCAGGATATTGCCACTGTCTACAAAGCATATGGTGAAGTAAGAGAAGTTCACTATGTGGAACAAGAAGATCAAGAAGGTGATCTCGAAGTTAGGGTTGAATACTTCAAATCTAGTTGAGATCAATAGATCGCTGATTTTGAATAAGTCATTTTCCAAGAAATGTGATAGGCAATTGTCATATATTTCATAGTAAATGTCATTGCTTTAGTTTCTCTTCAAGTAGGTTCATCCAAAAGGAGTATGATGTCTAGGAAGGTTTTGAGATAACTGGTACTTAAGCGAGCCTTGCTCCACCGACATCTCTCTATTCACCTGGTCATATTTATTTTGGAGTTACCAAAAGAAGGCAAACGACTACCATTATTTTGCATTAGCTAGTATTTGGATTAGATTCTCTTAATGGTTAAGAAACAATGATGTACTTCATTGGCTTATGAATAAAATTTCGAGTTCTTTTCATTATGACTCCATTTTAATTCTGAGCATATTCCTCTATGACTACGATGGCTGGGCCATCGAGATTAGTTCAAAGACATGCAATAGCCCAAATTCCCTTGCCAAATGGCACCTTGATCACAGAAACTCTCTACGCTCCTGGGGTGAATCGAATCCTATTGAGCTATTCAAGCCAACGGATTCCATGCAAAAACGCATGTAGAGAACGAAAATGAGTTTCTTTGCAATACCTCTCATTATTGCGAATAAAGGCGCATCTTAGAGAAACTTATGTGCCTCTCTAGTGGACTTTATGTCACCACTATTTGAGTTATTAAATCCAATAAAGTTATGAGAGAAAATCTCTTGGATTTAGACATATTGGTTTTGTCACGACGTGATAGGTCATCCTAGTCATGATATGATGATCCGTCTACTAAAGACTTCACACAGGCATTCATTTTTTTGAGCGAAACGAAGCATGAATCAAAGGTTGATTCCTAGACCAAGTGTGACCGTTGTCACTACCTCTGGCGCCGTTGCCATCCACCACCAACCTAGGGCTAGTGTAGTCCATGTCCATGACACCATGCATGGCGTCCATCATGGTGATGGCGCCCCAGGTGATGATGCAATCACCAACTTTGCTTCCAGTAGGGTTACAGACGCTTGGGCCTAACCAAAATCCTAATTGGTTGCTTCTAAGGCCCCTTGCTCTTTCTACAAAGCTTGTTCCTTAGGGAAGGACTAAGATCATCCTATGTAAAGGATACGAGAATACTCATTCTGTTCTTACATAGAATTCGAGGGGATTCAATGGACTGATTCAACTAATTTGCGGATATTTGAATATTTCATGATGTTGGTTGACACGCAAACATGCTGGTTACATGTTGTGCCATTGTCCACCTGTAATGTTGCTTACGCTACACTCTTAGCACAAATCATATGGCAATGGACTCACTCCCATGATCATCTCATTCAATCAATTGGACTTGACAATGCTAGAGAGTTTACATTGAAGACTTTCGATGATCATTGCATATTATTGGGATTGATGTTGTACATCATATTCCTATGTACACACCCAAATGGTCTAGCGAAAACGACTACAATGGTAGCTCAGACATTGGTAATGTGCACCAATCTCCCTATATTTGCTTGGGGTGATGCAATATTGCATGCAGCTATGCTAATTCGTCTACGACCCACTACTACTCAATCTATCTCTGTGTTACAGCTAGTGACTGGGTACAAGTATCTCATACTTACGCATAATGAGCGTGCCATTTATGTGCCTATTGCGCCGCTATATCACATTACCATGGGTCCTCACTGACGAATGAGTAAATACGTTGGATATGAGACTCCAACAATCATCCGCCACTTAATACTCTTGCTTAGAGATCTATTTACCGCTAGATTTGCGGATTGTTACTTTGATAAGATAGTCTTCCCACCATTAGGGGGAGATAAGAACACAGATGTTTAGCAGGAATGACAGGAATTGTCGTGGTCTATCTCCACTATGTCTCATTTTGATCCCTGTTAAAGTGACAAGATCACACATATCTGCTACAAACATGCCTGCAAGGATGGACGTCCCTACGAGAGGACGTAACGCCACCTTATACGGAGGTAGGCATGACACCAGCACCATAGAGAGTGACACTTTGGCGTTACAGGCCATGGCCCTAGCTAGGATGCGTGGGAGGCCTATGGGTTCAAAGGATACTTTGGCACAATCTAATCCTTTTATCATCGACACTTAAAATCCGTCTCATGAGAATGTTCCGGATTATGGTTATCGTTGGGGGACGCCTCAACGTCAGAACCTATTCCTTACAATATAGAGATCTCTGAAAATTACACTAGTGTACATGAGACGTGGGATAAAAACTCCATCATGATTGATAATGTATTTGCGCATTTCATTGCACATGAGTTTGTTGAGTCCGATGATATTGAACTACGCTCCGTTGATGAATGAATGCCAACATAGAGAAAATTGGCGTAAATGGAAAGATGCAATCCAGATTAAGCTGGATTTCTAACGAAGAGGAAGGTTTTTTGAGCCAGTAATGCCGACACCTCCAAACATAAAACCTATTGACTAATGGGTCTTCGTTAGAAAGCATGATGAGAAAAAGATATGATAATCTCGCCTTATGGCGTAAGGCTTCTCACAAAATGCTCTGGAATCAACAACGATGAGACATATTCTCTTGTAATGGATGTCATTGCACTGCACTGCCTTCTCAGTTTGGTAGTTTCCGAATAACTGAACATGCAGCATACGAATGTTGTTACTACGTATCTCTATGGGGATCTAGATATGGAATATACATGAAGGTTCTTAATGAACTTCATTTACCCAAGTTAAGTGGTTATAGACCACAGAGCCCCTTTGCAAAGAGGTTGAAACGCTCACTAAGTGACTACTTGATTGGGAAGGGATATGTAAATGTCCGCGCGTTTTCATAACAAGTTCTGAATTCTATCGCAGTTCATGTTGGTGACAAGATCTTCATTAGATGCCCTTAAAGAGTTAAGGGAAACCGCTGGACACTTGAAATTCGAGTTTGAGATGAAGGATCTTAGGAGAACACGATTTTATCTTGGTTTAGAACTTGAGCACCGTGTTTATGGATGCTTAGGCGTTTTGACGAGGTCAAACCTTCAAGCACGTCCATGATGGTCGTAGTCTTGATCCTAAAAAGGATGATCCTCTTCGTCCGAAGGATGATGATGAAGATGTGCTAGAGGCAGAAGTGCCCTACTTAAGTACAATAGGTGCATTATTGTACTTAGCTCAATGCACAAGATCGGACATCTCATTTGTAGTGAACTTGTTAGCTAGGTAAAACTCTGCGCCAACAGGATGCCGTTATACTGGTGTAAAATATATATTTCGATACTTGACATGTCCGATTGATATGAGCTTGTTCTATCCCTATAGAAAGATGATGGATTCGGACCTATCACACATCAGGAACACCATCAACACTGGCCTGTGTCTTTTATCCCCATCCCAAAACAACATTGGTGTTTTGGAAGGTTTTGCTGATGCTGGGTATCTCTCTGACCCACAAAGATCCTTCCCAAACTGGTTATGTGTTCACCATGGGTAAGACCACGATACCTTGTAGGTCTACAGAACAGACCCTAGTTGCTACTTCTTCGAACCATGCACAGATTATTGCTCTTCACAAAGCGGTTCATAAATGTATATGGATTAAATCCATAAGGGTTCGAAGCAATTATGGTTTGAAATCTACCACAGATGAGCCTACAAGCATTTATGAGGATAATGCTGCTTGTATTGAACGAATGAAGTAAGGCTACATCAAAAGCGACAACACCAAGTGTAATCAGCAACAACAAACTCTCCTCAAGGTCATATTGAACTAGGTTTGATCTGAGGACAGTGTGACAGACTTGTTCAATAAGTCATTGCCCAATTCTACTTTTGAGAAACATCAATTCCACTTTCGAGAAACATGTTGGTAGCATCGTTTGCTGAAGATATCCAAACTTCCATGACCGTAGTCATCAAGGGGGAGATGTCTACATGTATGGTTTTGAAATATGAAGGGTGTGTTGTACTATTTTTCTCATTCAATCGAGGATATTTTTGTCCCACTAGGTTTTTGTTACTTGACAAGGTTTTTGAAGAGACAACGAGAGGAGCACCGCGTTTGAGTTACACAAGGCGAAGTGTTTAACGACACCTAGATTGTGTGTCTGGCCCAAAATCTAGTTACTTATATGAGTTGTAATAGAGTTAGTCTTACACATATTCTCGAATATATCTTCGCAGATATCCAAATCATTATACAATTATGTTTTCTTGTAATATTTTAAATCTATATTTGTAATTCTCTATGTAAAGGAGTCCTTATTATCAATAAAATCACAACTCATTCTCTCTTAATTCTCTTTATAAAAACTTATATATTATTGTGGGACCCATTATTAATCCAACAAGAGAGATAAATGATCATGCGAAAGTTGGCTGTCAAATTTGATATGAAGACTTCAATTTGCTGTTATCGTGCATCGCCATATCAACTTTGACAAATGGGATGGAATTATGATCAGCCAAATACATGTCCACCAGGCACTAACAACTCTAGTGGAGTTGCTGCTCTTAACAGTTTGGAGGTGGAGTTCATTTTCCATGTTCTTGAACAAAAATAAGGAGGTATTGCGCGTACACTGATATTGATGAATAGTGAATACCAAGTTAACCACCTTGCTTGAGGTAAAGATGATCATGATGACATAATAGACAACTCATTAATCATATTTTTTCCCTTCCTGGTAAACTCTTGAGATATTGTCATACCGTCTTTGGTACAGTTTTCAACCATGGTTGGAAGAATGACTTCATCTTGGGTTACATCAACCACTTTCCTTCTCTCTCTGGTTGGATATTAGCTGTCAAATAAACCTCCAAATATAAAATAACAAAAAAGAATTAGTTTTTTTAAATTTTATTTCGAAAAACGTTTTCTTTGAACTCTATAAAGACACTTTGAAAGGTCTTGTCTTCCCTTCTCTCTCCCTCTCCCCCCCCCCCCCCACCTTCCCAGCTTTCATTTCACTCTCTCCCAAACTTCCGTCCTTCCTTCGGCTCTCTCTCTCTCTCTCTCTCTCAATGTTCATTCAATTTCAGTCCTGCAAGTGAAATCCCATGTTTCTTGTAATAATTCACTGATTGAGAGAAGTTTCCGGTACGAATAGTTTGACTTTTGAGTAAAGTTTCACACTTTATAAAGTAAAATCCAAGAGTGTGAGCCATAAAGTTTCACACTCTTTAAGGAGAAGAGAAGACACTGAAATAGCTACAGAGGGAAGGAGTGGCCTTTTGGATGTGGGTTTTCAGGGACTCTCTCTGCCTTATGCTTTAAACCCAACATGATTGCTAGCTCTCTCTGCAATGCAACCTCCAGGTTCTCGGTGAGTTTCACACAACTTTCTTTTCAACTTGTTAATTTTTTTTTTTTGAGAAAAAAGAAAACAGACGCTACTTGTTTAGCATAGAAATTGTTGTAATTGTCTGTATCAGATAAATTCTGCAAATAATTTCTCTCTAATGAACAAGCTTCTTTGTGATGTGCTGGATCAATGAGCTTGGTTTTGTTGCGTTATTGTTATTCTAAAATTTCATCTTCCTTTTTCTGCAATATGTGTGTATTTGGTATTAGTAGAGATACTCTCTGATATTAAATAGGTAGGAAGATTGTGTACGCCAATTAAAACTATGTTCATCGTTCAATTCATGCACAGTATATAAGTCTGTTGTCTGGACCCACACCGAAAATATCATTTGATTATTTCAGTTTGTTTTCAATAATCCAAATCCACTCACAGGACCTAATCTATGATTCTGATCTTGTGTTTTTTTGTTTTTGTTTTTGGTATTATATACTAAAACCCCATTCAATTTAGCGTTTGGTTGGTTAATGAAATCATGGATCTTTGGTCCATTGTAAAAGACTTTGAGTTTTCAAATATAAAATACCCTGCATTATTCTTCACCTAAAAAAGCATGGATTATTAGTTTATTACGAGTAGGTGACTGTGTTTTTCATTCTACGATAGAGCTGTTGTCTGTTTGTTAGTCTACTAGTTTTTAATTGGTGATTTCAAATTTTTTTAATATGCTAGCTTCAATGGTCTATGTATTTTATATTACATCCCGAGTATGGAATAGAGGTAAACCTCTGACCAAAAGAGTGAATGTCTTGTTTATAATATAAACATTAATAATGGAGTGATAGCTTGCATGCTGTCGTGTATAGTTTGTATAAAACTTAGTTATCTTTGGGGGACGATTTAATTTGATTAATTTAAAGAAGACAGAGAATGACATTAAGCTTGTTAATAGACTAATTACGGTATTCCTGGATTCTTCGTTTATCAAGATCAAACTTATCAGAGGGTCAACTGTTATCTTCTATTCCTCTAGGCAATGCCACACTGGTGCCTTCCTGCAGATTGTACCCATGTGCGAGACGATTTTTCTGTGTTATGTACTACTTTTATTGAACCTTTTGCATTAATGAGCCACATTGGAAGTGAAGGATGAACCATTATGCACAACACCCTCATGCATATCCTTCCTAACAAACTGAAAGATGTGTTCTAATTGTGAAACGTTATGATAAAAATGTTAGATAGTTATATATACCCAAATTACAGATTGCTTTGCTACACTCTTTAGTTTTTTACTGGCATTAGAAGGACCTTGATAACTTGTTTTGTTCTGGAGGCTGTCATGTTGTATTGGAACTGGGAAAAGTGTCAGGTTAACAATGATTGTTTGGATGTGAGCTTTTGTTTATCCTATTCTACTCTTAGGCATAGTGATTTATCTTTCTGCTGTTAAACTAGGGAGAAGAAGGGATTGATGTAAGAAAGATGACAGAACACAAAAGAAGCCCCTGCTCTGTTGACCAAAGCAGTGTTACTGCTCTTGCATCTAAGCGACATAAGACTGATTTATCCATGTCAACAAAGGTTTATGTTCCTTCCTTTCCCTCCTTTTAATCTCTGTTCTTGAGTTGTGGACCTTGTAAATTTATTTGATATCTGTGTTTTTATGTCTAGAAAAAAAAATTGTTGTAGAAATTTATTGATGTGCAAAACTTTCGTTACTCTTTTGCAACTTTTTTCTTGTTCCTTTTTTTCTCTGTGTAATGGGTGTTTGGGAGCCATTCTGGCTTCAGACAGCCACCAGTTTAAGCTTTTGAAGTTCAAGGTTTCACCTTGAGGCATCAGAATTGTCTTTAATATGTCAAATACAGTTTCAATTACTACATTTGATTTTGGTTTAGATCCATGCTAAGTTGCTTATCATTGCTGCTGTTGATTAGAAACTGCTCTACTTTTTATGTAATTTCTTAGATGCTTCAGACGTTATTTTTGAAACTGCAATAGTAGAGAACAGAGGACAACCTTTAGCAACCAATGTAGTGAGTTATTTTGAAGAGAATATCTCAAGGCAATTTCCCCAATGCTAATACTTTGATGTAGATGAATGGGGCGGAAAGAAAAAGAACTTGAAATGTCACTTCTTTTTCTCTTAAATATTACATTCTACCTACGTTTCAGCACTTATCCCCACGCTACTTGTCTTTTGATGCTTTTTCTTTTTGTTCTGCTTTTAGGAGAGAAAAGAGAAGTTTGGTGAACGAATTGTGGCTCTACAACAGCTTGTTTCTCCATATGGAAAGGTACATAGAATAAATGAATCATTCACATTAGGGCATGAAACTGTTGAAGCATAATTCAGAATTGTGGCATCACGGCATTAATCATTTTGTATCAACTCATCTCTTGGAATTAATATTTTAGATTTCTTGGGTCCATGAGATTTCCAGTATAACTACGAAAGTACAAAGTGATAGAGAATGTTCATGCTATATTTCTTCTCATTTAGTTTCCAATACTAAAATGTTATTTTTGTATATCTGTGCCTGAACTCCAAAGTTGCCTTCATTTTATTGCAGACAGATACAGCTTCTGTCTTACTGGAGGCAATGGATTATATACGCTTCCTTCATGAACAAGTCAAGGTTAGTTAACCACAGTTCCTAACTTCCTAACTGGTATAAACTTGTGTAAACACACGCTGTATTATGAGATTGTTTATGTCAATTTTTGATGGTATTAAAATCAACCTTATATCCTTTTCTTTGTCCAAAGAAAAATGTAAATGATTTCACCTACAAATTTCAGATTTGAGCAGTTAGGTCAATTGGATTTTGCCTTAGTTTCTAATGCGTAACGCCATTTCATGAGTCTAAAATTTGCAGGATTGATTGCTGCTATAGGACAATCTTGCTTCATATCTGCCAGAAATCACAATGAATGATTTTTACATGTCTTCATTTGCTGTGCTATTTCCGCACAATGTGAACATAGATAAATACATAACTCCATATGGTTGATTACATGGTAAAAACAATCATGTAAGATTGGCTGAGTCATGTCCTTTTTATATAGATTGCTTGATTCATAAGTCAAAGTAAAAACAATCAAGATGAGAGTAACTTCAATTTTGTGTTATTTGCAGTGTTTGGGTCTGTAACTATATGTAGTGATAGGGTTTGCATTTTAAAATTAGTGATTATTTTACTTTGCGAAGCGTGTCTTCAGTACCTACTGTGTGAATGGTAAAAGATTTGACTTTCTTGTTAATGGATATAGGTGTTGAGCGCTCCATACCTCCAAAGCACGCCAACAGCTAAGATGCAGGTGAGCTTGAGCAGGACATTATAGCAAGAATTATCAATTATATTTTGAAATTTTCTTTGGGTTATATCACATTAATTGAATGTAATATGCTGTGATTAGGATACTTCCTAATCATCAGTGATGGTATTGGACTAAAATCAAAGTGCTGTGAAGCTCATGGGTCAAACACGCTGCTCTTTTCTTCACACTTTTTGTGTTTACTTTATGGTCAGTACCTAATAATTTTCATTTATCAGGAATTACATCCGTACAGCTTGAGAAGCAGAGGTCTTTGCCTTGTTCCGGTCGATTGCACAGTTGGAGTTGCTCAAAGTAATGGTGCAGATATCTGGGCTCCCATTAAGACTACTTCCCCCAAATTTGAGAATGTGACCTCAAATTTCCATTGATAGATAATGTCGAGCTCAACCATTCAAAAATCAAAAGGATATTGAAGAAGCTAAACTGAGGCTGTGTAAAGGGTAACCAATGGTTTCTAAAGAACAACTAATTTCCTGAGACAGACGAGGATTCATAACTGAAATTTTTAGCATGACGCCCTTCAAATGTAGTCATGCGGGAACTTCATCTAATGCTTTCCCCAATCATTATAGTTTTATGATTGGTGCTAGGATGAGCTTCTAGTACTCCTAGGTCTACAAAATGTATATTTATAAACCTTGGGTTATTATAAACGTATTTTTATTTTGGGTAAATTTCTTTTATGGTACATGAGATATGACTAATTGGACAAAAGAGGATAATTTGATACCTGAACTTAGGTTCTGTTTGACGTTTTAGTATTTCTGTTAATTTTTCAGTTAAATAAAAGAACAAAATTGACATTAAGAAACTATTAATAAAATGAAATAAAAAACATGAGTTTTGTGGGTTGATGGCCATTAGCCCCGGCCTTCATCATTTTTTGAGTTATGTGGAAGCAAATGAACATGTTAATAATTTTAGGTTATGTTGAAGATGACATAATTGAATTTTATGTTTAAAAAATTTAGTTGTCGTGACGAGAGTAATTTTTGTGGATTAGACATAGCTCGAGTTTTGTGGGTGTTCAAATCACGATGACTAGAATTCTTAAACATAAAAGTTGATTATTTCATCTTTAACATAATCCAAAGGCCTTACCTATAAAATGATAAAGAACAGCCACCAACC
Organism: Rosa chinensis; assembly: GCF_002994745.2. Taxonomy (NCBI): domain Eukaryota; kingdom Viridiplantae; phylum Streptophyta; class Magnoliopsida; order Rosales; family Rosaceae; genus Rosa; species Rosa chinensis. The sequence goes on along the minus strand of NC_037091.1, from coordinate 26,936,586 downwards.
CACCAAACTCATGTTTTTTTTTATATTGTCTTTATACATGTATTCTAAATATCAATTTTAGAATGGTAAGATGAATAGAAATGCACTCTATTCTCTACATCCAAACTCTCTTTGAAATTGTTTTACTTTCGTTTTACGGCACTAATAGCTCTGAGATTTGGATCAAATAGTTATGGGATTCGGATTACGGATTACCTACCAGAAAAGGCAAATAGCTTTTGCATGTAAAAATCCCCCATGATCGTTCAATCAACGTCACCCTGTTAGTTGTACAACAAAGTAGGTTTTATAAATCTTGAATCGTGTATTTACATGATCATTAAACCATGATTGCATGTAAAAATCCCCCATGATATTTGTTGTTTTAATGATCTGCATAGCCCTGACGACCAAGGAATAAACTCTAATATTCTGTTCTCGAATCAAGTGCACCACGTGTCACCTCATTAGAGATGCCAATGCACCAAAATTTGGACCGAATTCAGTAGGCCGAGCGAGACTGCCTAGGATTTCAATCAAGTATATGTGAAAGAATATAAAAGAATATCCATATGTATAAGAAACGAAAGCACATATATTCATTTTTTTTCAAAAGATCTCATGAAAGATATCAACTACTTGCACGGATGAACCCAAGCCAAAAGTTCAATAGTCATGACTCATCTCCATAGATCAAAGGCTGTCCCATCTTAAGGATCAAAGAGGTCTTATATAAGGGTTGTAATGAGGCCAAGGCTTAAGGTTTAAAGAAACGAAGGGACAAGAAAATCACAAAATATCCTAAAAACCTAGCAGAACACTTGTTGATGTAGAGAGACCACTTCGAAATCCACCATGCATAGCAAACGTCATGTATCCTTCAAGGCTTAATAAAAAGGACAAGTACCATCATGTTGGGCTCAAACTTCATTCTAACCTTCTTTTGAACAAGTGTGAATCAGACAAAGACCAAATTCTTCAACAATGGGCCTTCAATTCAAGCAACCTCTAAATCCACTAAGTATAGGGCACTAAAATCCATAAAACTTAAACAATAACACACATTTTTTTTTCTTTAATTGCTGTAATATTTCTCTCTGTTGTTTTTTTTTACGATTTCAATCTTTCTTTCCTTTTTTTTTTTTCGTCAATTACATACAATTTACATATGGACAAGTCTACCCCCACACTTGAACTTCTTCATGCCTTCAAAAATCTTCCTTGACGCCAAAACTCCAAGCAAAGTCTCAAAAATATGCTTCACTAAGTCTTTAGAACAAAGGGTAAGGATATAACTATACTAGGGTTAAGGGTTAAGAAATTTTGAGGGTGATGAAAGAAAAGGCTCAATGTAGGCTCAAAATGATTAAATTAGAGAAGTCCCATGACGGGCACAAATAGGGACACAGGCTATATTTGGCTATGGTGGTGAAAAGCCTAAGTTGCCTTTATCCTTTCCAGAATCAGGGACATATATTGACAAAAGTTTCAACAAGCATAAAAGTGAATTCTAGCATTCTCTAGTCCATCAAACTTAATCTATGGCAAGTAATCAATCAAGATGAAAGAATAATAAGATCAACAACATCATCGCCAAGAAAATAAGAGTATAATCATTTTTCCATTAAATCACTCAACAAAGAAAGGACACATGGCTCAAATTCTTACAAGGGTTTATTATGAAACATAACTTATCTTCCACATGTTCATATTCTGTACCAAAGTTACGCATACACCATATCTATTAGGCCTGGGCTTGGGTCGGGCTGGGCCCGGAATTTGGTAAAATCGAGACCGAGCCCGAAATAATCTGTTCGGGCCGGTTCGGGCTTTTTCGAAAATAGAAACTGACAGAAACCGATCCCAAACGGGCCGGTTCGGTCTTCGGGCTTTTTGGGCCCAATATGCAAAATATACACGAAATTCAGTAAGAGGCGAGGTTTGAACCCCCGACCTCTTACACGAAATGCTTGTTCCCAACCACTAGAGCACGAGATTCTCTCAATACATTATGTGCAAAGATTATCTTTATTTCGTCCTAGGCTGTAGAAGTAAAAGTGTAAAACAAAATAGAACCCAGAACCCTCTTTTACTTTCTATACTCTCTTTCTCTTTGACATTTCTTCTTCTTCTTCTGCAATTCTACTTCATATCTTCTTCTTCTTTTTTTTTTTTTTCCCTTGTTTCTTCCTTCCCAATCCCCATTATGTAGTTCTCTATTTACCAATTACCATATATTCATCAAATCAACATCTTGCGTCTGGGGAGCATGAGGTATGTGTTGGATCTGGAATTCCTTTTGGCCAAAAAAAACTCTTTCAATTCCAACAAAATCCCAAATTTGATTTCTTTGTTCACATGGTTTATGGGTGTTTACTGAAATTATGAAGATGTGGAGACTGGGGACTCTGGTATTGGTTTGGTTGCTTCAAGAGCCACTACAAATTTGAGTATGGAGGAGGAGGAGGAGCTAGCTTGGGAGGAGAGTTTCGAGAGGCTGAGATGATTTTGAGAGCCTGAGATGGAGGGGAAAGGTTTAGGAGGAGGAGCAGCTGGGCAGTTGGCTTGGGAGGAGATAGTTTCGCTGAGATGGAGGAGAAATCGGGTCGGGTCGGGCTTTCTGTCTCCTGAAATTTGAAGCCCGAGACCGAACCGAAAATATATATTCTGGTTGGGCTTTGCATTGAACCGAGATTTTCCATACTAAAACTGAACCGAATCTGGCTTTTTTGCTCTGTCCGGGTCTGGTCTTCGGTCTTTCGGGTCCCGACGCCCACCCCTAATATCTACTACATATTCATATGCTTTTCATAAATCGTAATTAACCAAAGAATATCATCAAACATGATCTCAATCTTGTGATCCTCTTTTAGCCTTAATTTCAGAGATATATGCTCATCCTAGACAGTTAAAAGGGCATCCTCAGACTCAATCACACACCAAAACAAAAACAATAAGAATTTTTTTTTTGAACAGGTGACGATTTTTTTTATATTATTTATTAAAGTGACAAAAATATTTTAATTATTATTTTGTTTTTTTGTTTTTAACCACAAAACTAGCTATCTCAAAACAAAGTGAAACGTTAAACCCTTCCCCCACACTTAAATCATGCATTGTCCTCAATGTATAAACAAGTATAAAGCATGCAAAGCATAAATCAAGCATGGAATAAGAGATAACGCAAGAAATCCTAAAACAAATAAAAATTTACGAAAAATAAAAGAGAGAGAAGAGTTCAAGAAAGCAAATCTGCGTTGATGGCTCCTCCACAGCTACGGATGAAATGGGTTGCCTCCCATGCAGCGCTTAATATTTTAAGTCTTTCAGCCTACACTTGTACCTCCATTTATTCCAATATACACACACAACAAAACGTCACAAATACGAATCTATACAAGACCAACGAAATTTTATGTATATATTTATAAGTTTTACAATTTTTACAATTTTAAAGTAGTTAACTCCAATAAGGAATCGTGAATCAAGGTTTACACACACGGCCCAAAAATTCTAGTTTTAATACAAGTCTCCCTTCCCTTTATCTTTTGGTAACTCTTTTCACACAGAGCTAGGTAGTAGAGGAACGATTTTGGTGGAGCTCAGCTCACTTGATTAGCAGGGGATGAGACCCTTTGCTAGCACTTCTCGTATCCAATCAACCTAGACACCCTATGCTAATAAGGTGCGCCTACTTGATAAAGAAAACTTTGACAAGTATTAACAAGAGAATATTTCACCTAGTCCATTATGACTCACAACTTCTTACCAAACCCAACTATTTTCGAAAATTGTCTAAGTATATGACTTCAACAAGACGTCATGAATCATGCTTTGGACGTGCGGCCCAAGTCCTTGTCTACACACAAACTTCCTTTTAAATCTTTTGGGCAACCTTACTGAAATGACCAGGTGGGGGAGAAGGAACAAGAGAGGTAGAATCCATTTTGGCATGAGCTACTCCCACATAGTGGTTTACACCCATTTGAATGCACTTCTGAAAAAAAAAAACCTGTCATGAACATTGTTCCCTTCCTAGACACCATCCCACATAGGCTATATTTACTTAGATAAGAAATGTCCTAAGTGCAAGACATTTTTCAAGTGTTAATAAAAGCCGCCCTCAACCTTAAGAGACCTGAATCAGGTACTAATAAGGGGTTAAGGCTAATACTAACAAAAGAGACTTTACCTATTCCATCATAGTTCACAATCCCTCACCAAAATCATACCTTAGTGGCGTTTATCACATGAAGACTTTTCAATCCCCGACAACGGCGCCAAAAATTGATACGTGCAAAAGCATTAGCCAATTTAAAACCCTGAAAATGTCGAGCATTAGTATAGAATAAGCAGGGATCGTTCTAAACCGGGGATTGAGGGTGCTAACATGTGAGAAACAAATTAACAGAAATAATATACAAATTCACACGAAATCATTAGAGCATGTACAAGTTAAGTTAGAATTAAATTAGAAATCCATATACAACACAGATACAAACAACAAATCCTAGTTAAATTCTAACTACACAAATCCATGTATAACACAAACACATATTACTATTCACAAAAACACTATTCACGGAATTAAATTATATTTTCAGATTATTTATCTTAATATTTATGTGACATGCAATCCTATAAACCTAAAATTAATTTTATTTATTTACAAATATACAAAAACACAAAACATAAAAGATAGGGGGTTTTTAAAGATTGAAAACATAAATTTTCAGAAAACAATAAAAGAATAAAATCGTTTCTATACAAAGGCGGGAAAAGAAAAATCTTTGGAAAACAATTCATCAAGAACTAATCAAGAATGATTCATTCATGCATCCCTTAATCTTTCTTAGTTACCATGAAATAATATCAACCAAGACACAAAGATCAAAGCAACCAATGTCCCTTTTTACTTTCTTTCTTAAGCCTATTGAATTAGCAAAGCACTAAGATAATTTATTTCAAAAACTCGACATCACACAATCAAAGCAATTGCATTGAAAATCTGTTTTCAAATCGTTAAGATCAAGAAAGAATTGATAAACATGTAAATCCAAGCACTCAAAGCAAGTCAATTCATTACATGCATAATCTGATTTCGACTCAAAGAAAGCCTTTACTACTATTTCGAATTAGGGTTACAAAGCATAAACCTAATTACTAGCAAGTTACATGCAAATATTCCTATTTGTTTGTCAGACCAAGAGAATAGTCACATGCGTTTACCACAAAATCAGATTATTATTCCATATATTTGGCAATTAAAAAAGATCAAGAACACATAAACACATCAAACATCGAAAAGAACCATCTAAATTGAATCCAAAAATCAGTTTGTCACATCATAGTTTCGGTTTACACAATAGAAATTCTAAAGCAGAAATTCTAACTACAAGAGAGACAAAACCGCAAGAATACATGAAAAGATGATGGTATGAACAACCCTTGATCACGTCCCAAGGTCCAAAGCAGCTCCAAGGTGTCGCACAAGTGTTGATCACGGCTAGGAAGATGGATGGTTACGGCTATGCTCCTTGAAGATTGCGAAACCTGAAAACTAGAGAGAACAAGTGAGAAATTGAAATTGTGGAGAAAATTGTTAACCTTGAAACATCTAATACACTAGGTATATATAGGGAAACGTCTCAAGGCACTCCCAATTCGTTTCTACTTGGTTTCTCTTAGTTTGTGTTGATCTAGGACTTCTTTGACACAAAACAGATTTCTGGCAGGATTGACCTCAGTTCACTAAAACGGCTATAACTTCCTCTAGAAAATAGATATTGACAAACCGTAAAAATTTTGGAAAACTAAAAATCCGTATCTTTCCAACATAAAGATCATAATTTTCTGAGCTCTGAGCGATTTTTGACACTCCGTTGAAGTTGACTGATCTGCACAGGCGGATTTCCGAATCTGTAATGAATTCGACTTTTAAAGCACAAGTTGAGTCCAATTCAGTTTTCTTTCACATTACATGCCTCTCACATATCTTCCACGCCTTATTGAAGAATAAAACATCAAGAACCTTCAAGAATATCACGGAAATTTACAATCCTTTTCCACTTCGAATTCCAACTCCATATTTCTCTCAAAACCGAATCCAAAGTGTACTCCTCTTCCATGTGCACGGCATATGATCTTCTTGAGACTTCTAGATGCTTCATGAACGTTCCAAGGCTCTCCTAGTATGAGTAGAACTCCATATGCAAGTAGGTTTCCTAGTTGAATACAAACTTCTTTTCCGAGATGCTTCTACACTCTTCCGGAACCTTCTTGAGTAATCCTTATCCAATAGGGACTCCTTATCATACTAGAATTCCTTATCTGAGTAGAATTGGGTTTCCTTGTCCAAGTAGAACTTCTAATTTCCGCGACTTAAGAGTTTGAATCCAAGTCAGTTTCTGATTCCTACTCCAACTGGGATTCCTTTTCCTAGTCAAACTGGGAGAACTTCCATTTCTTCATTTTTCTTCGTTTCTGCGCCACTTGTGCCTTCCTTAGTCATTTTTGGACTTTGAGACTCCATTTTACCTGTAAAACACTAACTAAGTTAAATTGATCAAGTTAAAGGAAATAACTTAGCAAAATATAGGGTTTAAACATTATAAACGTCGCATTTTATGCTCCTATCAAATATTACAAATGCAAGGGGGAAGAATTCTGCAAAAACAAAGGTACAACAAAATATTAGTATTTGAAATGAAAACTAAAAACAACAATGTACTGTTGCGCCGCAAACGTGGCACTCTTTATCAACTAGATTAAAAAAATAAGCAATCTAAAAAGCTACTATTGTAGTACAGAAAGCTACTATAATACATGTATAAAGCTATTGGACTAGTAATAAAAAGCTACTGACATAGGTATAGAAAGTTGCTATAAAACATGTACAAAGCTATTGAACCAATAATAAAAACCTATTGACATAAGTACAAAAAACTACTATAACACAAATACAAAACTACTGAACCAGTAATAAAAAGCTATTAACATAAATACTGATTACACAAAAATGATCCATAAATAGAGTTACCTGAGTTGTCTTCCACATCAACAATATCTCCACTCTCTTTTGATTCCATATTAGTGGGTATTCATACTATCTCTCGACGACAACCGCTTGTACATCGAGTATGCTTCACGTTGGCGGACCCACATAACAAACTGCAGCCAGCCATTTTCACAAATTAGAGGAAACTAGAATGAAACTTCCGTTGCATTGACAACAGATACAAACAAATGCATTATTGTATAGCATTTGAAGTGTTTTTAGTGATTAAAATATACAGATCATATCTAATGCATTTATCAGTTCAGTTGTTAATTACACTAACAAAGGCACCAAAAGTCATGCCTCAAATTGAAATTGCATTATTTTCTTGACCATTCTCAAATTGAAACTGCTAACTGAAGAACAGAGATCACTGATTGGAAACTACTTGATCATCAATCCATCATTTTCATTACAAAAACAAACACAAACACGAATTCGAAGCAAGAAAAATAATTCATATTCAATCAAAAATGCACTGAACTCGCAAAATAAAAAAATAAAATAAAAAATGATCAATCCAATGGAAACTTCAACCTCAAAGCTGCAATTCAAAGAAATTCACAATCAACAAGTTGCCATAACTCCGACAATTCCCAACATATCACAGCCTAAATTAAGTTTCACATATGCTACTACAAGCTATCAATACACACAGACATTAAGAAATTGCTACTGTGTCTAACATTTTCCAATTCACTTTCAATTGCATACACAATATACCAAGCAATCTAAGCTACTCTGATTCCCATTCTAAACCTCAATTAAACATCTGATTTCATATATCAAATCTTCACATCAATAACAACACAAACACTTCAAAATTGAGTTCATCAGTAATTTTTCTGAAGCTTGATCATCGTATCATACTCCAACTTCCAATAAGCAAGTCTACCCTAAAAAGTTAGATCTAAAGTTGAAGTAAATATGAAGCTTAAACTTCTAGAGATGAAAGAAATGAGTGAACCTGAGGAAAGTTGGCGCTCTTGGACCAAACGCTACTCTCTTGGCCGAGGATAGAGGCAGTGGTGAGAGAGATGAAATTGAGAGCTCAAAATGGCGACGAAGCTTCAGAGAAGAAATTGAGAGCTTAGAGCCTTAAGATATCCAAAGCCGTTACCTCGAGATTGGAGATTAAGCTTCTGGCCTCGGAGCGAGCGACAGAGAAGAAACCAACGGCCTTGGAGAGCCAGGACAAGTTGATCGACGACAGAGAAAGTGTTGTCGAAGCCGCGCGCAATGAGTGGTTCGTTGGAGAACGAAGAGGAAGAGAGAGGGCTTCCTCAAGTGAGTCAGAGAGAGAGAATGGATCTGATATTCTATTTAGTTGGTTTTGACGTTTTGTTAAGTGGAAGGGTAAAATTGTCAGAGACCAAATAATTTGGGGGGGGGGGGGGGGGGGGGCAAAATACTTTTCACCAAGCTTAGAGGTGGTCTACAAAGATTTTGGGGTCATCAAAATTACTCTCGGTCAAAACATATTTCATCAAAACTTTATTTAAATTAATTGCACACATATCATTGATATAGTCACATAACGTGGATAACAATGAGAAATTTATGACTTGTGCTAGATTTAAAAGGGGGGGGGGGGGGTATTTGCAGCATGATGACCAAAGAAAAGATTTTTAGCAATATGTATTATTTTAAATTTTGAGATATTAGAAGAAATTAAACTGTTGCAACCTTGAATCCTTTTCCTCCTCCTCCTCCTTATACACGTTCATCACATGGATTAGTTTGACATTCATTCTTGTCAATCTTGTTTATTTTATTATTTTAAGAATTTTATTATTTAGTCTATCAAAAGAAAAAAGAAGAAGACGAAAAAGGATAGTGATTTTGATAGTTACATAATCAGTGACATAGTTATGCACATGTTAATGATAGTGACATGAACAGTGATTTGGCCAGTGACATGATCATAGCTAGTGACTAGTGCAGCGACATGGCAGTTACAAAGACATTGAAGAATGTCAAAACACTGAAATGTTCTCGGATCAGATTTCACATGTAATTCAAACAAAACTCACATGAAAGTTCATTTTCTCATCAGATTCCACATCTAATTGAAACAAAACTCACATGCAAATTCATTTTCTCATTAGTTTCCACATGTAATTCAAACAAAACTCACCATTTTTTCATCAGATTCCACATGTAATTCAAACAAATCTCATCATTTTCTCATCCGATTCCACATGTAATTCAAACAAATTTCACATGTAAATTCATTTTCTCATCCGATTCCACATGAAATTCAAACAAATCTCGCATGTAAATTCATTTTCTCATGAAACTCCACTTGTAATTGAAATATCTTTTCTAATTCAAACAAAACCCAAGCTATTCAAATTGAAATGTGAAGAAGGAGGAGTTCACTGTCTTCTGTCTGACGAGGACAGATTTTCGGTAAATTTGTAAAACCCTAGAATTTGGGGCTTAGTCGATGAATCACTCTTGCTTAGGCACCGGTTCACGGTGCAGGAAAATCAGTCGTTTTCTGCTGTTTTCGCCAAAGAGAAAATCTTGAGCAGTTTCTTTGAGTTTTGAAATTGTGAAAACTGTAAACTGAACGAGATAAATAGTCGTGCTCGGGTTAGATAAGTGCCACTGGTAGTAATTATAAATTTTTGTATTTCTGGGGTACGATAGGTAATTTGAAATAGAGACAGTTACTTGTTCTATGTTTTGACTCATGACATTAGTTTTTACAATCACTTTGTCAAATCATGGTTGGTTACTTTTTCAGTGTCTTGCACTAAGATTCATAGAGATTGATTTTCTAAATTGTGCGAGCGAAACACTGCCGTCGCGGTGCAGCGGTGCAGCGGTACGCTGCAAATTAAAATAAAAAGATCAATTTGGCGGTGTCTTGGCTAATGAGTGACTTGGTTAGTTACCTTGCCAATTACTTTAGAATGTACCTAAGGACATGAATTTCTTTACAGTTACTTGTTCTATGTATTGGCTTATGACATTAGTTTTAACATTTACTTTGCCAAATCGTGGCTGGTGACTTGTTCAATGTCTTCCACTAAGATCCATAAACTTGTTCAGTTTCTTGGCTATTGACTTGGCTAATGACTTGGCCAGTTATTTTTAGTCTACAGTAACTTGACCAATGACCTAGTCCATGACATTGAGGTTGCCAGTTCCAATGACATTCAGTTTCTCTATAACTTGGTCAGTTACTTTAGAAGGTACCTAAGCACATGAATTTCTTTCAAAAGATCATTGCAAAAAAACTTTTATATAGCAATATCTGTAACTTGGCCAGCTACATGGACAGTGACTTGGCCAGCGACTTCACTTGGCCAGCTATATGGACAGTGACTTAGCTAACGACTTCACTTGGCCAACTACATGGACAGTTACACGGACATTCAGTTTCTTTGTAACTTGCCTAGTTACTTTAGAAGGTACCTAAGCACATAAATTTCTTTCAAAAGATCATTGCAAACAAAATTATATATAGTAAAGCAATCCAAAAACTATATAACATGTACTGAAGAATCTCTCCAAAAACTATATAATATGTACTGAAGGAGCTCTCCAACCTGTCCTATTCCCTAAACAAATTTCTCCAATTCGTTGTGTGTTGATTCCAGTTGTGCCTACTTTCTACAAATGACTTTACTACATGAGCTCTAAATTTCAAAATATCATCATTTGTTAGTTTGCTTGGAACTGTCTCATTTTTTGAAATTTTCTTCATGTTGTACATCACAAAAAGCCCGTAATCCAATCTATTCATCACATAAAAATTGAAGTCAATGAATTTAAACTTTATAATGACATATCGACATTTTTAAACAGCTGTGTACTTACGAGTCTTCTCCTTGTTGAGGGTAGTTTTTGATTTCTTGCACTTTCATTTTTCCTTTATAGTTATCCTTGATCCATTTTATGCTTTCTATCTCAGTTTCAATCAGTGGAACTTCAATAAGTTTCAGTTGTTCTTCTGAGCTGTTCTTTTCATCAAATTTCATTCGATATCCTTGTTCAAGCATGTCATCTGCTTGGTCTTTAACTGCGGTCATCCAAGGCTCTACCATTTTATTCTGCATTTCCAATATCACAGCATAATCAAGAATATGCTTTTTCTTTAAATTAAATATAAAAAAATTAGTATGACGGAAGAGTTCCATACCATTTTTTTGACATTTTGAAAGCAACCTCTAGTTAATGGATTTTTTGGTTTCCTTGAAGCATAGTGGAACCATTTCTTTAAATCCTTGTCAAAAATGAGCAGTGTATGATGAAATTCTGATTCATGTGAAATTGGGAAGAATATATAACTGGACCTTCCCAGATTCTGGAACAGTGGTTCGCAGAGGTAGAGATGTACGGAAGACACTGTTAGATTTTTTGTCGAATGCTGTTTGAAAGAAAAGCAGAAGACAAGTTATTGTCCATTACAAATGATTTGCTTTGAATGTAGATTAATCATTCCACTACTTACCTAGCACAAGGGATGATGCGGCTGAAACAGCCTCACAATTTAACCCTGCAAAATGTAGTTGTCAGTATAGGATAAGCAGGGATCATTCAGTCCGGGGATTGTAGGGTACACCTACACAAAAAGGTCAATTAACAAATAAAAGAATAAAATGGGGGGTTTTGAAATTTGGTTCCTAACCTACTTAAAATAAAAACAAAGTAAATAAACCTATATACAATGATCGACTTCTGTAACCTAGACCAATACCACTCGGAAATTATTAAATGTAAAAACAGAAAATCCATTTCAACATGCTACAAAAATGTGCCCATCGTAAATGCCTAGATAAGAGCTCAAATGAAAAGCCTCAGCGGATTAATCCATTTATCTGATTCATTCTAATGTAGGCTTGGATCGGAAAAGTCTTTACCAAGCCTAATACTACTAATTTTCGAAAACACTCAGTGTAGTTCTCTTAACTAGTAGTATTATCTAACCCTCGAATCAACTCACACGTGCAAATTAACCATTACACATAGAATTTAACACATAATTTCCAGAATCGTTTAATCATTAAAGCATGATTTTTACCACTCGTTAGAACTAATTGCTACTTGTTTAACTCAGCGCCTTAACACATAACAATTACTCTCGGAAAATTAAGAAAACACACAAGAACTCTCACCGTTATTCTAGCATACAAACTTATGAACCTAACTCTGAAAATTACCTAAACACATAAAAGGGCACAAGATTGTAACATGCATCATAAAAGAATTCTCGAAATTAACTCAATAATAAACTGAAAATCTCAAAAATATTAATAAAAATATTCTGAAAATTTCATGTCTCCAAGTACACAACTCGCAAATCCAAACACACAAAACCGAAACAAAAATTATAAGTAGAGTCATAGTTACACTTTGAAGCTTTCCTCAGCGGCTTGGCAACAAGGTGATGAACTCGTCTCTGCTATGGTGGTGGAGCGTCCTTGACTCAACACCTAAGAGCTTCGTAGATTGATGGATGGATGGTGGTCACGGTCTTGTAGGTGATGGAAGTTTAAGGAGTGAATTGGGTAGAGTCTCGGAAAAGTTTTTTGGCCAGGAAGTGATAGGCAAGGAAGTGATCAGCCAGGAAGCGATCTTGGCTGGGAAGTGATGCCAATTCTATTCTGGACGTTGCCTATTTATAGGGGAGCATTGGTTGGCTTTTGTCAATCATACCCTTCATCATTGGACGAATAGGATTGCATCATAATTCCTTTAATTTCCCAACTGAAACGTCTCCTTTATGGCCTTAATTCCTCTCATAATAGGGTCTTTTAACAAGCTGAAACGTCTTTCTCTTATTTATTTTCCAGTTGAAACATCTTTCTCCTTTAGTCCCCAATTGAAAAACGTGTTTCTCCTTTATTCTCCAGCTGAAAACGACTTTCTCCTTTATTTTCCTTCTTCATTGCTTGGTCAAATGTCTTAAATGCTTTATTTTATGACTCCATCATTGCTGTTTCCAAGAGTTCCACCAAGCAAGGTTTCCTACAATAAGCAGGAGAATATCAGAATTTTCTAGAGAAAATAAAGGGAATTAAAATGTAAAAACCGCAAAAACAGTCGACAGTGAGGAATCCTGATCCAGCTAGGATTTTTCATGAATTTTACTTTTTCCGCCTATTTCACGAAAAACACTCTACAAGACTCTGAAAACGACTCACTGACTCAAAACACTAAACTAAGGGAGAAATAAGGCTAAAATAGGGCACATATTCAATAACATCGTCACACTTTTTGCTCCTATCAAGGGATTCATAAAAGATGGCACATCCAGACCCTGTGATTCTTTGTTCAATAGTTGATTCTTTGTTCAACAGAATCCCATAGAATTTTATGCAATTGCTTGCTATCGGTTCATCCATGATCATGTCCTTGAAATCCTGTCTGGATACCTCTGCTCCATAGCAGCTACCTACCCAGAAGAACACTCTGCATAGAATGAATAGTATAAGTAACATGGATTGTGATATGTAGTTACTTAACAATGACATGGCCAATGACTTCGCCAGCTACATAAAGAGTGACTTGGCTAGCGATTTCACATGGCCAGCTACATGGACAGTGACTTGGCCAACAACTTCACATGGCCAGCTACATGTACAGTTACATAGACAGTGGCCTCGCCAGCTACATGAACAATGACTTGGCCAGTAACTTCACTTGGCCAATTACTTAGCCAATTACATGAACAGTGACTTGACCAGTGACAATAAGTTTTAAATAGAATTTTAACTTAATTAAAGTATTATCCTGATGGTGCATTTTGCCAATATCTCTACACTCTCTGCTTGGTGTCCTGGTCTATATAATTGTACACTTTGCTCTTCTCTCAGTCTACGACCTCAGGAAGGAGCTGTTTTTCTTCTTGCTCTTCATTGATGTGTGCTTGTTCCTCAGCGTCCATCTTTCTTCTCACTTCCAGAACCTCCTCTGCTAAACCGTCCAAATTCTGTTGTGCTTGCAGCTCTTCTAGTTTTTTATGTTTAGCAGGTTGCAGTTTTTGTGCCTTCTCCTGCTTTTCTTTTTCTTTCTTTTCAGCATCTTTCAACCTCTCCTGCATCTCCTTTGCTTTTCTCTCTCCTTTTGCTTTCACATCCCCCCACCAGTAAATTTCGTATTTTTTTTGTGTTCTTTTCCTATTCTTTAATCTCACGACATATGAGTAGAGACCCATTGATGATACCGTTTTACCGGAATGTTGCTCTGTAATCGGCATTGTTAACTCGCCCTTTTTGTTCTCCTCTGGTGTCTTCTGCTCTTTCTCTAGGCTTAACGTACGACAAAAAAGAATAAAAGAATCTGACCCACCTTTCAAAAGGGAACATCCAGCATGCACCGCACCAGCAATCAGAATTTGTTGTGCAAGGTGAATGGTTAGGTGGACCATAACATCAAAAAAAGGAGGAAAAAACCTCTCAAGCATGCACAAAGTTTCTGGAAGCTCTTTATCTAGTAGCTCTACTTTCTTTATATCGATCACCCTTTAGCATAGCAAATTCAAAGAAGCATATAACCGAAAGATAGCAACCCTTGGTCGCTTTGGTAACAATCCTCTTAGTGCTACTAACAACAATTGTTGTATTAGGACATGGCAATCATGAGACTTTAGGTTCATAATCTTATTGTCCTCTAATGATACTCTACTTGCAATATTAGAGTTGTATCCATCCGGCATTCTTAGGTTAAATAACCTTTTACAAAAGATAGGTCTCTTTGTTCTTAAAAGGACGTATGGTGGTGCAATCCGTTTAGAACTACTAGCTCCATCCTTTTTTCGATGCAACTTTTTTCCAATCCCCAACTCTTGTAAGTCTTTACGAGAGTTTAGGTTGTCCTTAGTTTTACCTTTCATGTCCAAAAGTGTACCAATAATGCTCTCACAAACATTCTTTTCAATGTGCATCATGTCTAGATTGTGATGCAAAAATAGATTCTGCAGCACAAACAAAGCATGCATTAGAACTAATTAATACTAGAACTGATCTACAAATGGTAGGTCAAAGAAAATTAATATGTAATGGGAAAAATAACATACCTTCCAATAAGGCAGCTCAAAGAAAATTGACTTCTTCTTCCAGCACTTTGTGAGCTTAGTAGGATCATCACCATCACTCTCTGAATCATTATCTTTTTCATTCTCTCTCTTCCTCTTTCTGTTTTCCCCTTTCTTCTTCTTCGCCCAATTATTTTTAATATTTTTTACAACTGCAAAAACTTCGGAAGCAGTTAATTGTCTAGGCTTTTCCCTATACCCTTCAGTTCCATCAAACCAACCTGCTTTTGACCGGAAAGGGTGATCATGAGGAAGAAAAGTTCTATGACACATGTATGATTGATTTTTTCCATTTGTTAGCCACTGTGAGTATGTTTGCACACCACAAACTGGACAAGCTTTTTTTCCTTTGGTGGAATATCCCAATAAATTCCCGTAAGCGGAAAAATCATTTATGGTCCACATCTACAAAGCTTTCAAATTGAATGTGGAGTTCATAAATGCATCATGCACCCTCACCCCATTCACCCCATTCACCAACAACTCTCTCAAATCTTCTATAAGAGGTTGTAAATACACATCTATATCGTTTCCCGGCTGCTTCGGTTCTGGGATGAGCAATGTCAACATTAAATTTTCCTTTGACATGCATAAAGAAGGAGGAAGATGATAGGTAACCAAAATCACTGACCAATAACTATATCGAGAACTAAAGTCACCAAAGGGATTAAATCCATCTGATGATAGGCCAAGTCTTAGGTTACGAGGGTCCGATGGAAATGAAGACCAATTACTATCTATGCTCTTCCATGCCAACGAGTCAACCGGGTGGCGCATCATGCCATCCTGACTCTTGTGTGTGTGATGCCACCTTAATTGTTCTGCCTTCTCAACTGACTTGAACATCCTTCTAAATCTAGGTATGATTGGAAAGATCTAAGTACATTCGCTGGAACTCCTTTGAATCTTTTGTGTGCACTTATCAACTTTCCAGCGTGATGAGCCACACTTAGGACACTTATCTTCATGTTCTAGTTCTTTTCTAAATAGACAACAATCTCTAACACAAGCATGTATTTTCTCATAACCTAGATTAAATGCATTTAACAATTTTTTTGCATTGTATAAAGAGCTAGGAAGAGTGCTGTCATGCGGTAGAAACCCACGAATCATCTCAACCATATCATCAAACCCTATATTAGACAAACCATGCCTTTCCTTAAACTTATACATAGCTACTGTTGTCGACATTTTTGATAAAGTAGAGCCTTTATAGATAGGACATTTTGCCTCCTTTAATAAATGTCCAAAATCGGGCTCTTCTCTTTCATCTCCAGGTTCCCTAACATCATTTTCTTCAGAAAATGCATCATTATCTTCAAAAAGTGCATCATGAAACATTCTCTATGTTTCAGGCATTTCAACATTTTCATCCAGTAATGTTGGCTCATCCCCATGCCATGTCCACCTACTATAAAGAGGATCTATCCCATAGCAGATCAGGTGGTCATATACTACATTAAAGTTGTGGCGTTTGAAACTTATACAATTGCTACAAGGACAACAAATCCTTTCTGGATTCCCCATACTCGTTTGGACATTATCAATGAACTTCCTTGCTCCTTGTTTATATATAACTGTGTTTCCAGACAAAAGAAAGGAGAAAAAAAAATCTTAGTAACTACATTTTATGTTCTTTACATTCAATTAGAGTTTAGGATTTTAAAATTTAACCTTTCATATTTGGTCCATTCTTTTTCCATGATGGCTGGTCTATGATTTCCTTGGGGCTCGTCTTTATATGTTTTCAGACCACCAACACTCTAAAACTAACACAGAATAATCAGAACATAAATTAAAAAAAACCAGACCCCTTAGTTAAAGAAATTGCAGAGCAGTGGGAAAGTAAAATTTCACATAATAATCCAATGCATCAGACTATTAATAGTTAAAGAAAGAGCAGTGGGAAATTAAGTATAACTAGACTCATATAATAATCAATCAATTAGAACACATTTAAAATACCCTAAAAGACCTATATTGTCATGAGATGTCGTGTACAAAGTTTGGAGGTGAGAATAGAAGACAAGGAAACAAAGGAGAAAAAGGAATGTGTCAGGTGTCCTCTAGAGTTCCCTTGACCACTTCATTTATATATCATCAATAATATTTAAGGTAACATATCCATCAGAGCTAGCACACAGAGAATAAACTAGTATATGTAAAGCAAAACCAATCCAACTCGGTGACAAATTAAATTAGGGGCATGTGGTTAAATGTGATTCTCAGGCTGCAGACTTATTGAGCTATAAAACAAAAACTAATAAGGCCAGCCAGCTATTGTGGAGCTGTGTGTGGCAGAGCTTTTAGTTGTAAAAAACCAACCAGCTGCCAAACCATTTCCATTACTTGAGTAGCAAGAATTAAGAAAAGTCCAAGTGGTTCTTCCGAGCCCTTCTTTCGTCACAGCAGCAACCGATTTCCCCTTAATACAAAACATTATTAAAATGCTGTGAAAGTCACATACAAACTGTGAGAGTCAGGGAGCAAAATAAATTTTTGTCATCTCTCTCAGGACTTTTATCAAAAAGATGGCATGCACAACTCACTATCTCAGATTGGCCTATAACAAAACTCAGATTGAAAAGGAGTGCGAGGAATTGTGAACGGGCATACATGAACCTTCCTCCAGAACTCTAACCATTTCCAAACCCCGGAAATGCACAACACTCAAAAACAACTTCAACTTGAAAATGAATTTTCAGCTTAAATTTCCTCAATTAACTACAAAATTGGAAAATAAGACCAAAACTCGGAGAGATAACTTGGCCCTCACTTAGTTCTACAATCATTCCACACAATCAAACCCTAATCGAACCACAAAATCGATCAACAAGAAATTCAAAACGAGTTGAATCAACAAAATGCAGGAGAAGAGTAGGAAATCGGAGATGCAGAGATCGATGAAGTTATTGAGAGAGAGAGAGAGAGAGAGAGAGAGAGAGAGAGAGAGAGAGACTGGTCCTTGAGAACTTGGCGCCAGAATGGTGAAGACGAAGTGAGAGAATATGGTAGCTGAAATTTGAGGGAGAAGTGATTGAAATGATAATGTAACGTAAAGAATTGAAATCAGACCCCTCTTTTTTGTTTTTTTTTTTTTTCAATAAGAAAAATTTAATATACCTCTATAATTTTTTTTTAAAAAAAATTGATTCTCATTTACGACATGCTTGAAATGTATATCGTAAAAGACAAGTGAAAAAACTCATTATAGATAACTAAATTTACGGCACACATAAGTTGCACTTCGTGAATTACCTGAATAAACACATTCTGACGGCACACATGATACGTGCACCGTAAATGACAGTTTTTTAGGGCCCACATCAAATGTGCGCCGTAAAAGACTGATTTTCCTGTAGTGTATGTGCTTCTTGTGATTTATTATCGAGTATTGAATGCATAGTTATTAGACATGTACTTTATATGTAGACCCGGTTACTTGACTTTGGATACTGACCTCCATGTAGCTATAGCTGTTTTATTTGTGCTTCTGTATGTGTGCTACTGCTATGTGTGTTGCAGTTGTTTGCTTACTGCATGTTGTTATTAATGTTACTGTCATTTCTTATTAAAATTGCTCGTTTCTGGTTAAAAGAGAACTTACCTATCTTAGTTGATGGAAATTTATCAGGTAGAAGCCATCCAGCCTAAGCTCCCAATTGGTGACTATGTAAAGGATGCTGAACCAACGTTATTAATTACCTCTGATAAAGTATAAAACACATCTTATAACATATTTGCAGTTTCTATACCCTTGTCATATGAGTTTTGCATGTGTAATCTTGTGAAGAACAGACCAAAATGCATATTTCAAAAGTTTTCCACATCCTTTTTACAGGTTGAAATGGAGTGAAGTAAGAAATATTAGTTTAAGTATAGTTTTGATGTAAATTATGCTAGATTACATGCTTGGGAAGATTATCATATGCAATGACATTATGACCATCAAAACTTCATTCTTGACCCCTCTCTTTTCATGCCATTGGATTCTGTTTTTGAAGAATGAATTGTGTACTTTAGCCTTTACTATATGGTTTGCCTGTCCACATGTTGTTTGTTATGGAATATCTATAATCAATATTATGTTTTGGATGCTCGAAAACATTACAAAAGCCTTGGCATGCCATTTTCTTTTGCATCTGCAGACCTTGTGCTCATGTGTCTTTGAACATAAATGGCTTCTTGGTGATCTGACTTGTTTGTGAGAGTAGGAGTGTAGAATTGTCCCATGTGCAGTGAACCTTATATGTCCTCATGTTGTTTTTTGTTATGGGATATCTATAATTAATATTTATGTCAGTATCTTTTTATTACTGCTCCAGCAGCTTTGTACATGTGTTATAGTAGATTTATATATCTATGTTAGTAGCTTTTTATTACTAGTTTAGTAGCTTTCCATACTTATGTCGGTAGCTTTTTACTGCTGGTCTAGTAGCTTTGTACGTGTGTTTTAGTAGCTTTCAGTACCTACGACAGGAGCTTTTTAGATTGCTTATTTATAATTATCTAGTTGATAATAAGTGCTACATTTGTGGCGCATGCAGTGGTACATTGCTTCTTTTAGTTTTCATTTCAAATATTAATATTTTGTTGTATCTTTATTTTTGCAGAGTTCTTCCCCTTGGCATTTGTAGTAATAGATTTCAAAAGGAGGACAAAAGAATGAGTAGATCTTATATCAAATAGAGTAAGAGTAGGATGTCTGGAGATGGAAATGATTCCTGCCACTTCAAATGGCGATGCTTTAGCCTCCTTCCTTGATAGTGCAAAAACCCTTCCTGAAGTCTTATTATTGGTGTGAGTATCGTCATGACCATTCTTCGTGTTAGGGCAGTTTTGTATGAAGTGTCCTATTTTCCCACACCTAAAGCAAGCACCAGTGTTTCTATGGCATAACCCAACATGCTTCTTCCCACAGGTCTGACAAGTTTGTGAGGTACCCCTACTTATGTCACCTGTTCTAGGCCTCTTATTTCCTCCAACCTGATTTTGGACCACTACTTGGCTACCACTTTCACATGGTCTCTTTTGTACTGAACCCTTGTCTTGTCAATTATCTCTCTAGTAGCCATTGGCACATCATGCTTAGCCACAATTTGAGCTCTTCTTACCACTTCTGTGTATGTATGCAAATCAAGGACCTCCACAGCTCTCCTGATTTCTAACCTAAGACCTTGCATAAATCTCCTTGCTTTGAGCTCCTCAGTATCCACAAGATGTGGAGCAAACATTGATAGTGACTCAAACTTCCTCTCATACTCTGGGTAAGGCATTGATTCAATTTTCAACAACAGAAACTTAGATTCCTTGTCTGCTCTCAATGGCTCAGGGAAATACTTTTCATAAAATAACTCCTTAAATCTTGTCCAACTAATGGGATTCACATCAATGTTGTGGGCTCTACACATAGTATCCCACCAATATCTGGCATCCTTCTTCAGCATGTAAATTGTGTAAGTAACTTTATGCGCATCAGTACATTCCATAAGCCTGAATATGCTATCCAACTCATTAACCTATTCTTCAGCAGCAAGTGCGTCTTCGTGTCCATTGAAAGCAGGTGGATTATTTTTTCTAAAGTGCTCAACCACTTTGTTTACTCCTCTAACACCTTGTTGCATGCTGTTTCCCTAAGTAGTCATCATCTCAAAGAAATCTTGCATAGTGTTAGGACCACCGAAACCTTCTTCTAGCGCATGCTGGCCTCTGCCTCTTCCTCTGCCCGACATGACTAGTTCCTGGTTCGCAAAATATAATAACAAACAAAATCCAAGGGACATAATTAAGTGCAAGTCAAATTAATAACTAAAACAACTTAAACAGAGAAGAGGTAGGACAAGGAAACAAAACCAAAACCTATAGACTTGGCAGCAAACTAGTCCCCACTACTGACAATTCCTAATGTCTACAGGTTCGTTTGGCTTTGATACCAAACTATCACGCCCCAAAAATTGGAGGTGAAAACTGTATTTTTATTAAGTCGAATTGAAATAAAGAAAAGCTCAGAAATACACTTTAGTTCACTTGAAAAAAAAATAAAAACTTAAATAAATAAAAAGGTTATAGAAGCTCTATTCTAAAATTTAGAACAATCTTAATCAATAAACTTGAATTTTATTCTAGGGGACGCCGACCCAATCACTAGCTGCTACCAAGTCTTCTAAGCATTCAATTCATCTTCGGTATTTGGATCCACAACAAATTACTAATGAGATATAAACTCAGTAAGTTACTATAACACACCACATATAACAAATAGGAAGACATTCCATACTTATATATAATATAGTAAAATGCATAGTACATGGAGTGCACTCAAAACAAGTCAAACTGAACTTTCTAGGTCCCTCTAGACATAACATACCAATGAGACCCAAACTTATCAAAGGTGGGAGACAGATGTCACCTGTCGATGACAAACCCACTATATGGGCCATATAACAGATAATGCAGAACTTGCAAAGACAAAACAGTGCATAATTTGCACTTACAGAACATATTTCTCCCCATACAGCCTACTGGTATTGATATGACAAGAGAGTACCTAGCAGAAATCTCTTTCAAAACTTATCAAATTTTGCATGTTGCATACGTACTAGTAGAAGCCAAAGCATTCACAACGGAAACAAAAATAGTGCACTCAAAATCATAAGCGTATAATATATAATATAGTAACGTATCATCAATAATATATTTATCATGGTTCCAGAGCATACAAAAGTTACTTACCTCAACTAACCAAGCTATACAAGCAACTGGTACAGCCTCCTAAGTTGTGGTTTCTTGGCCTAAAGAAAATAAAAACTCAAAATGAGACACGAACTAGAACCTTATAACTTGCGGTAAAAGCAATCTGGCAGGGCCTATGTCCTAAGGAAAAATCTCACTTACTACAGTCGTTAATACAATCCCTTGAAAATTTACAACATTAAACTAGACATGCTCAAGTATCTACTGTAAAAATATCGAGTCAAAAGAATACTAAAAACTTATCCAAATAATTTTCTAAAACCGACATCTGTTGCTGCCAGGAAACAAACCTTCACCAACAATGACTCTTCCAACAATTCCACAGGATTCAATAGGAATTAAAACTTGTTGAAATTTGGTAAGTCTATTTAAGGCTCAATATTTAGTATAAGATAAAAATTTGGGAGTGAAATCAGTTTTTCTAGAACCCCAAAAGTTGTCTTAAAAAAAGAACCCAAAATAAGCCTCTCGACCTAAACAGCTAGGTTCAGATGGTTAACGAATTTTGTAAAAATAATTATGAATGATAAATTCACTAAAATTTTACCCCAGACCAGAAAAATTTTATGGCTAAAACAAAGCAATTGGCTCTTCAAACAATGACTGTAACACGTTCCTAACTTCTGTCAGCAGGAAACCTGTTTCCTCTATGTCAACTTTGAAAAAACACCATAAATTCGATTCTTAATGTTTTTCTGTGAAATCAATGCCAAAATAACCCTTGATAAGTCTAATTTCAAGTAATGAAAGGACCATAATTGTTTAAGTAAAAGTACCTGATCAAAATTGAAACAAAAACACTTGATCTCAGACCTGATATTGTGGTCAGCGCAGCCTAACGTATTTTCTCCTTTCTCTATCCTTGCATGCGGACGTTTTTGTCTCTTCTTTTTCTAGCTTAAACATGTCTAAAAAACTTTTCTTCTCTCTCAAAACTTATACGTTCAGTTAACTTATTAGAAAATATCTGATAAGTTTCAGAGTTCTAAGTAAACACAACCTCTTTGAAACAACTAGTTTAAAATTCCTATTTTCCTTTTTACTAAAATAACTAATTAACCTTAAAACTAACTGTACAACATAAATAAATAAATAAATAAAGTCACATAAAAATATAATATGTATTGTAGAGAATTGGAAAAATGTATTGTATTCATCTCACTATGAGGTTTATATAGGGTTACATCATGTATACAAAAGGTAATACATAATAGCCATACTAATCAATCGGACATTACAAGTATGTCAATTGCATACATTATGAGTCTGTCAATCGCATATATTATGAGTCTGTCAATCGCATACATTAAACAATACCTATTGCATGAATAGTCATTATCATTCACAACACTCCCCCTTGGATATTCCATGTCAATAGTGTTGCCTCTGCTATGCACTTCTAATTTGCCTCATCAAAAAACTTGCCAAGTAATAAAAACCCTGTAGGAAAAAAACAACCTTGGTCGAAGGAGAAAAAGAGCACAACTTGCGTGAATGTGGAGTAGTCAACATCCTTCAACACTCCCCCTTGTGCCACTCAAACTCGGTGATGACGCTTTGATCGTTGCCTCACTAAAAACCTTTCCATGTAACAAAAACCCTGTGGGACAAAAATAACCCTGGTCGAAGGGCAAAAAGAGCACAACACGTCCTTCACTCTTCGAGATCGAACATGTAGACATCATACCTCCCCCTGATGTTAAGGTCTCTCCCTGATTTCTACAATTATGGGAGGTCAGATAACTTTCTTAATCCGATGCTCTTCACATGTTTCTCGAAGGTGGATTTAGGTAACGACTTGGTAAACAAGTCCGCTACATTATCCTCTAAACGGATTTGATTCACTTCAATATTTAGAAGTGTTTGTTGTTGCTGATTGTAAAAGAACTTAGGCGATATATGCTTGGTGTTGTCGCCCTTGATGAAACTTAACTTCATTTGCTCAATACAAGCTGCATTATCTTTATAAATGCAAGTAGGTTCCTCTGTGGTAGACTTCAAACCACAAGTTCCTCGAATGTGTCTAACTACAGACCTTAGCCATATGCATTCTCGCACGGCTTTATGTAGAGCGATAATCTCTACGTGATTTGAGGAAGTAGCAACAAGGGTCTGCTTTGTAGACCTCCAAGATATCGCAGTGCTTCCCATGGTAAAGACATAACCTGTTTGGGAGCGAACTTTGTGAGGATCAGAGAGATACTCTGCATCAGCAAAACCCATCAAGACATCGTTGTCATTTTGGTAGAAGGGAGGAGGAACACGGAAGGTGGCGTTTTGCCTTGTGGAGTCCGATCCCACACTTCTGTTATTTCTTTTCTCTCTATAGGGATAGAACAAGCCCATATCAATCGTACCTCTCAAGTATCGAAAGATTGTCTTTATGCCAATCCAATGGTGGCGTGTTGGCGCAGAACTGTGTCGAGTTAACAAGTTCACTGCGAATGAGATGTCTGGTCTTGTGCGTTGAGCTAAGTACAATAATGTGCCTATTGCACTTAGATAGGGCACTTCAGCTTCTAATAAGTCTTCGTCCTCATCCCGTGGACGAAACAGATCTTTTTCAAGCTCAAGACTACGACCGATCATGGGAGTACTCACAGGCTTTGCTTTATCTTCATTAAAGCGCCTTAATAATTTTTGAGTATATGCTGACTGATGGATTATAATCCCATCACTACGGTGCTTGAGTTCTAGTCAGAGGCAAAACCGTGTTTTCCCAAGATCTTTCATCTCAAATTCGGATTTCAAGTACTTAGCAGTTTCCTTTAACTCATCTAGAGTTCCAATTACGTTCATGTCATCGACATAAACTGCTATAATTGCAAATCCAAAACTTATCCTCTTTATAAACATGCATGGACATATTTCATTGTTGACATATCCCTTCCCAATCAAGTAGTCACTTAGACGGTTATACCACATCCATCCGGATTGTTTCAATCCATATAATGAGCGTCTCAATCTTATTGAAAATGTTCTCCGTGGTTTAGAGCCACTTGACTTAGGTAATTGAAGTCCATCTGGAACCTTCATATATATCTCTGAATCAAGATCCCTATAGAGATATGCTGTAACCACATCTATAAGCTACATGTCAAGTTTTTCGGAAACTACCAAACTGACAAGGTAGCGGAACGTTATAACATCCATTACGGGAGAATATGTCTCCTCGTAGTCGATTCCAGGGGGTTGTGAGAAACCTTGCGCCAAAAGGCGGGCTTTGTATCTACCAACCTCATTTTTCTCATTACGCTTTCTAACAAAGACCCATTTATGGCCAACAGGCTTTATACTTAGGGGTGTCAGTGTTATAGGCCCAAATACCTGTCTCTTTGTTAGTGAATCCAATTCAACCTAGATCGCATCTTTCCATTTAGGCCAGTCTGCTCTTCGTTGACATTCTTCAAAGGAGCGAGGTTCGATATCATCGTGTTCTATAATTTCCTTGAGGAATAGAATATGCAAACACATCATCAAGGATAATAGAATCTCGATTCAACGTCTCATGTACACTAGTGTAATTCATGGATATCTCCCTATTCCCTGGAATTGGTTCTAACATTGGAGCGTCCCCCAATGATGTCTCTTGGACATAACCATAATCCTGAATATCTTCATGAGACAGGTTATTTATGTCGATGATTATTTGATCTTTCTGTGCCAAACTCGCTTTCTTTCTCGAGCGAGAATCCATCGAACCTTTGGGCCTCCCACGTTTTCTTGCTGGGAGCTCGGCCTGAGCCACATTGCCATCACTATTAGTGGTGGCGACGCCATGCCCAATACCCCTAGGGGTGGCGCCATGTCCATGATTTTTAGGGACATCAATCATTGCAGGCACATTTGCAGCAGGTATATGTGATCTTGTCACTTTAGCGGTATCAGAAAAGGCATCAGGCATAGAGTCTGCTACGTTCTGAAGATCGAGAATTCTCCGCACTTCAATTTTGGACTGTGCGGTTCGGGGATCAAGATGAGACAAAGTGGGGACAGACCACGACAATTCCTGTCGTTCCTATTGAACATTATTGTTCCTATCTCCCCTTAACAACGAGAAGACTGTCTCATCAAAGTGCCAATCCGCAAATCTAGCGGTAAATAGATCGCTTGTCAAGGGTTCTAAGTAGCGGATAATAGTTGGAGAGTCATATCCAACATAAATGCCTAATCGTCTTTGAGGACCCATTTTGGTACACTGTGGCGGAGCAATTGGCACATAAATTGTACACCCAAATATGCGTAAGTGTGAGACATCAGGTTCATATCCAGTAACCATCTGGGACGCAGAAAAGGGTTGAGTGGCAGTAGGCCTCAGACAAATGAGCACAGCTGCATGCAATATTGCATAGCCCTAAGCAGAAACAAGGAGATTGATGTGCATAACCAATGCTCTAGCGACCATTTGAAGTCTTTTAATGGCAGCTTTTGCGAGACCATTTTGGGTGTGAACATGAGGAACATGGTGTTCAACCTCAATCCCTTTTCTGCAATAGTCATCAAATGTTTTTGATGTAAACTCTCCAGCATTGTCAAGACGAATTGACTTAATGGGATGATCAGGGTGGTGAGCCCTTAATTTAATGATTTGTGCTAGGAGTTTAGCAAATGCAACATTTCTTGTGGACAATAGCATGACATGTGACCATTGTGTCGATGCATCAACCAATACCATAAAATATCTAAATGGTCCGCAAGTTGGTTGAATAGGTCCACAAGTATCACCTTGGATTCTTTGTAAGAATGGAATATTTTCCTTAGTGTCCTTTGCATAGGATGGTCTCGATCCTAATTTTGCTAAAGAGCAGGCTTGGAAAACGAAAGATGGGCTTTAGAAGCAACCAGGGAAGTATCCGATTGAGCCACGAAGTCACAATTGACTTTAGAAGTAGAAAAAGGAACCAAGGAGGTATTGGTGGCATCAATACCACTTTTGGGCCACAGGGGGTAGGCGCCGCCAACCCTACCTTGGATCAAATTTTGGTTCTGACTTCTTTTCGTTTTGAAAAATGGATGTCCTTATGAAGTTTTTAATATACGGATCATCATATCAAGACCTGGGTGTCCCAAACGGTCATCCCAAAGCCTATATGTGTCAGAATCCCATAAGTCATCTCTCATAATATGGTTGGATTCAATAATTTGAATAGTGGTTACATACAACCCACTAGAGCGACACATAAGTTTATCTAATACTCGTTTATGTCCATAGTCATTAGAGGTGATGTAAAGGAACTCTTGTCCATTCTCACAATGTGTTTCCACATGAAAACCATTGGCTCTTATATCTTTAAAACTCAATACGGTTCTTCCAGCCCTAGGAGCATATAGAGCTTCAGTGACATTAATACTTGTGCCATTTGGCAACATAAATTGAGCTGGTCCTCGACCATGAATCAATTGTGATGGTCCAGCCATTGTAGTCACAGAAGTTCGACTAGGCGTCATCCATAGAAATAGTTGCCTATGTAGCAATATAGCATGTGTGGTGCCACTATCAACAAGGCATTCCAACTCTCCATGAAACATACTAAAAAATAATAAAGTTCAGAATTAAAACATGTCCATGACATCGAATAATAATACAATACTTTATTAATAAAGATAGCCAATGATTACATCAAAGGTCCCAAAAAGTCTAATCCAAAATAAAATCAAACTAAGACACATTGTAGTCACTCTATCTGTTTAGTAACTCCAATCAAATATGACCAAGAAAGTAGAGAGAGATGTTGGTGGAACAAGACTCTCTTAAGTACCATTAATCTCAATGACTTTCCTAGACATCATATTTCATTGGGTGCACCACATAAGAAATAGTTTAATACAATTGTCATTTATTGACTAAGGCATATTGCCATTACAAAAATTCTTGAAAAATAAAAGGACTTCTAATCAAAGTCTGCAGCATCCTTGTGCACTTCATCTTCAGCTTTGAAGTCCTCTATGGTGAGATTGACATCTCCACCATCTTCTTCTTCTTCTTCTGCAAGGTACACTTCTTGCTCCCTCAGGTCCTTATATGCTCTGTATCTTGATGCTAGTTGCTCGCTTGCCTTGCATTGCTTGAACCAATGCTCACTTGATCCACATTGATGACACATGTCATTGTGGTTGCCTCTCTTTAATTGAGGTGCACGTTGTGGGCGTTCCCTAGGAGGGTTGGCGCCACCACCACGACCACCTCTCCCACGTGTGGCATTGCCACCACGTGTATTCGCACTAAACCTGCGGTTTCCTTCCTTGTTAGGGCGGTTATATGGACTCAAACGTCCCTTATATCCTTTATTTTTAGGGTTCCGCTCCTTGCGCCCTCTTTTGGGTGCATTATAATTCGCCTCATGAATGCTCTTAGTTCCAATGGGCCTTGAATTATAATTTCTCACAAGTATGTTATCATGTTTCTCAGCTACAGATATGAGATTGATAAGCTGATGAAACCTCGTGTTTGTCCAGCATTGACTTCAGTGAGGTATTGCTTTGATACCACAATGGCTGAAACAGGGAAGGTGGAGAGAGTTTTCTCAATTAGCTCTTGCTCTGTGACAGGTTGTCCACAAAACCTCAATATGGACTGCAGGCAAAGAGCTTCTGAATTATATTAAGCAACAGACTTGAAATCAGCAAAGCGCAGATTGTTCCATTGAACCTTCAAGTTAAGGAGGAGGGAATCTTGGACATTGCTAAAGCGCTCTTCTAGCGCTACCCATAGCTCTCTTGCATCCTTGATTGATATATACTTCAATCTGAGTGTCTTGTCCATACGGTGTCGCATCAAGATAACTGCTTGAGCATGCTTTGTAGGTGTTCGCACGAACACATGATCCGGGTTAGGTGCCTGGAATATGGGTAATATTCCCGTTGAAGTGAGGTGGTTCTCAACATCGGTTACCCAACCGTGGTAATCTGAGCCTGTTGAGTCAAGCATGGGAAAGTCGAGTCTAGGTTCATTCGACATCCTGAAAATAAGAAGAGAAAATATATTAGTTTCAGAGCTAAACTTCCACGACAACTAAAATAATAAGATTTCCGAGCTATGCTACCAAGAAAACAATTTCCAAGAATCTCTTTTGGATTAGACCAAACAATAATGTTTTAATATGGTCACAATTTGATGCTTACGGACACTCTTAGTCCGAGCATTATGAACACTCTTAGTTCATACAAACACTCTTAGTTCGTTAAGCGTGAATCCCCACAATTTCTCTTTATTAAATAATCGAACCCATGTTCGTATATTGAAAATCTTGCAGAAAATAAAGGAATTTAAATGACAAGAAAGCAGGAACTTTAATATTTAAAACTTACTTGTTGAAATTCGGAGCAGATTCGCTTCTGGACAGCTTCCACTTCGAATGGTGTACATATCTCAAAATGACTCCAATATGGCTGAAATTTGGAGGTCAGATAGAAGAGGCAGAGACGAACAACTTTAATGAAGTAAGGATTTTGATCTGAGGTCCCAATCAAGAAGTTTTGGGGCGTGCAAACAGGCTGATCTGCACAGGAACGAGCGTGCTGCTGTGCTGCAAGGGCAGCAGGCGTGCGACGATGCTGCAGGGGCAGTAGGAGGCACACAGGTGCTCAAGGGCTGTAGGAGCAGCACACAGTATGGCTAGCAGGGCTAGGAGCTTGCGGCAGATTTTGGTGAAAGAAATTTCGGTTGTTAGGGTTTTTTTTCCTAGCTGGGGCTTGGGTTAGAGTAACGTGTTGTAGAGAATTGGAAAAATGTATTGTATTCATCTCACCATGAGGTTTATATAGGGTTACATCATGTATACAAAAGGCAATACATTTTTGCTATACTAATCAATCGCACATTACAAGTCTGTCAATCGCATAGATTACGAGTTTGTCAATCACATACATTAAGCAATATCTATTACATGAATAGTCATTAACATTCACAACATAAAAATATAATATGATCCAACAACAAAATAGTTCACAATACCAAAATAAATAAGGTCTGCAAACAACAAGGTCACAGAACAAACCAAGTAAATTGGTGGATATCACACTTCAACCTTGCCAAATGGACAATACTGCAATCACAAAACAATTCATTATTTTGTTGACTTATATGTGAAAAAAGAGAATACACACATACAAATCATCAGTAGGGACTTCAAGCACAATACCTCATTCTTCATTATCTTCTTCCTCGTTACAGTTTGCATATGTGTGGCTTGTTTGGGATTCTTCTTCTTGATACAGTTCCTTTTCATCAATAGGCATTTCAAAAATGTTTCTAGGTTTGGTTTCCACCACGGCACTCCAAGCACTGTTTTTTATTCCTTCAACATAATAAACCTGGGTTGCTTGGGATGCCAGCAGAAATGGCTCTTGGGATTTCAACTTACCCTTATTGTTGACACTTAGTATGCCAATGATTTTCCTTATAACAGAGTAGGCAACTGGATCTACATGTGAAGAATGTAATACTGTTTAATAAAAAATATTAAATATAGCTATTAACAGTTATATCTCAAATTAAAATCGTGGTTACCTTCTTAGATAACCATTCCACAAAATTTTTTTTGTGCAACTCATCCACCCGATCATCACCATGTTGTATACGAAGAATGTCCTTATGTTCTCTACACGTAGAACACATTATAAATTAATTAATATCACATACATATATAAATTTAAATACTTATGGTGATAGGATTTCATACTCAATAAAAAGCAAACTCTCATCACAATTTGTTAGGACATAATAGGTGGCAGCATGATGAAGCTCTTTAGTCATTACTGTCAATACACCTGTGCCAATAGTTTTACCCGGAAGTGAGAAGATAGATAATTGAGACTTGTCTTGCAATGGTTGACCTCCATCATAGTTTCTTTCTACTCGGTTAAATCAATTTGACGTAAATATCGTGAACAAAATGTGATACACTCTTCTGCCAAATAACATTCGACAATAGAACATTCTGGACAGGCTTTATTACGAACATAGGTATTTAACTTATGCAAGTACCTATTTATCAAGAAATCAAATATTATTAGAGAAGTGTGAATTAAGCATCACATAATAAAAGTTTGTAAAAATTTCAATATTTAAAATTATATTAGTTACCTTTCAATGGGATACATTCATCTATACTACACAGGACCACATACTTTTGCTTCCCATGCCAAGTGAATTGACAAATGAACCATGATGTCAAAAAATGCAAGAGGAAATATCATTTCCAACTTGCATAAAGTTATGGCAATTTTATTTTCCAAAAGTTCCAAATCCAAGACACTCAGTACTTTAGCACACAATTCTCTAAAAAAGTAAGAAAGCTCAATCAATGCTTCACAAGGTTTTTTGGGCAGTAATTCTCGCACCACAAGCGGAAGTAGTCTCTCTAAGAAAACATGGCAATCATGACTCTTCATGCCAGAAATACTATGTCATTTAGCATTAATCCAACAAGATACATTTGCACAATATCCATCAAGAACTTTCAAATTCAGTAACCATTTACATATAGCTTTGATATCAACAGCTGACAATTCAAAAGGTGCCGATCATAAACTAGTTTGCCATCCTCTTCTCTAGGCCAGTAAGCTTTCCTTATATCCATAGCTTGGAGATCAAGACGAGTATTTAAAGAATCTTTTGTTTTACCATCAATGTTCATTATTGTGCCAACCATGTTATCGAAAATATTTTTTTCAATATGCATCACATCCAAATTATGGCGCAACAATAGTGTCTTCCAGTAAGGCAATTGGAAAAATAAGCTACTCTTTTTCCAATTGTCAGTCGTTCTAAATCCAGAGATAATTTGGGTTTTCTTATTCTTTCCATGTGCAACTTTCTTCAAACCCTAAAGTTCATCTACAATTTCCTCACCAGATTGTCTCCTTGGTGCACATTTCTCTTCCCTTGTATTATCAAAAGGTTCTCGTTGTTTACGCCATTTATGATCTGGTGCTAAAAATCGATGGTGACTCATATAACATTGTTTTGAGCCGTGTCTATGACTAAAAGTCTCTGATGCACAACATGGACATTCCAATTTTCCATGTGTACTTGAACTAGACATGTAACTATATGCAGGAAAATCATTGATTATTCATATGACTGCAGCTCTCATCTGAAAAATTTTCTTTTGTAGAAATGTCATACGTTTCTGCACCATATTCCCACAAAGTGTTTAAGTCATCGATCAACGGTCTCAGGTAAACATCAATATCATTGCCAGGACCCTTACGTCCTGGTTTGAGTAAAGATAAGAAGATGTAAGGCTCTTTCGTGTACATCCATAGAGGAAGGTTGTATGGAAATAGCAAAACTGGCCAAGTACTATGACTAACACTCATATTTCCAAAAGGGTTGAATCCGTCCGTCGCCAAACCAAGCCTTACATTTCGATGCTCATTGCTGAATGATGGATGAATTTGATAAAAAGTTTTCCAAGCCTCTGCATCTGCTGGATGCCTTAAAACACCATCTTTCACACAGTCTTCAAAATGCCACATCATATCTGGAATTGTCTTAGATGACATAAATAGTCGTTGAAGTCTAGTTGTGAGTGGAAAATATCGCAAAACTTTCCACAGAATCTTTTTAACCTTTTTTTTTTATTATTATTATTTTTTTTATGGTAGTGCGTTGTGTCATCCACGCTCCTTGTAATATATTACACAATCATTTTTGCAAGCGTCAATTCTCTCATAATGAAGTCCAAACTCTTTTACAATCTTCTTTGCTCCCTAGTTTGATGTCGGCAATTTTTCACACATAGGGAATGCATTTTTCAACAATTTCAATAACTGGTCAAATGCCTTATTACTCATATTACCAGTACTGTTGATGTGCATCAAGTTAACATTAAAGGACAAGTTGGAATCTTTCTTGCACCCGGGATACAATGGCACTTCTGATTCCTCCAACAATTTGTAAAACTTCTGCTCATCTCCATTGGGATTTTGTTGGATACATTCTTCTATGAGTTCTTGCATATCATCACATTGATCAAAATGGGCAGCCACATTTCCATCTCTATGATTGTCACTCTTACCATTGTCACAACTCTCATTATTCTTCTTCTCCCCATGTTTACGCCATACTGTATAGTCTTGCATAATACCCCTGTACAAAAGATGATGGTGTACTGTTGTTGGTAATTCTCTATCTTGGTTTATACAATCTAGGCATGGACAATACATCATTTCATCGCTATCTTTTACATGCCTAGTAGATAATCAATGAAATTTGTGACCCCATTATAATACCTTATATTTGACCGTTTTAAGTTCATCCATGATTTATCAACTGGCATCTTCTGTAGAGTAAATAAAATTTAAAAACGTCAAGAATGATGCCAAACTCTTCTGGAAGCCTCTAAGATGTCCCATGTGCAATATTATCTAAAATATGAAGCATAAATTCGGCTATGAGCTTCCCAATGTGATTTGGGCCTCAAAATAGAAATTCTCGTCAAAAGTCTAATTCGCTCGCAGCTTGACCTTCCTGTACTAAATTGGCCATAACTTCTTCTAGAAAATTGATATTGATAAGCCGTAAAAAGTTCTGGAAACTAGACATTCGAGGCTTTCCAACTACTCTCAATACTCTATCTAAGTTGACTGACTTGCATAAGCAGATTTCCTGATTTGGACTTTCATGAATTTTTTCTCCTAGTGCTCTCAGGTTTTCTTGCCCCATGAGGACTCCTTATGTCTTCAAGACTCCTAGTCAAACAAGGACTCTTCACATGAAATGTTCTTGAACCTCCCAGAATCTTCTTTTGCTTTCCTTGTTTAACTGGGACTATTTGTGTCATTAGGATTCCTTTTCCTGGCTGAAGTAGGTTTCCTAGTCCAACTAGGACTCTGCATTTTTCGTCATTTCTCCTAACATGTTTCCTAGTTGACCTAGGATTCTTGCTTTGACTGAGTTTCCTAGTAGGACCAGGATTTCCTGGCTGGACCAAGAAAACTTCATTTCTTCAATTCAGCTCATTTCTGCAGCCCTTGTGCCTTTCCTCTATATTTCCAACGTCTCTTTTGCTTCTCATATGCCTTTAAGCTTATTTCTTCTCCATTTTCTCCAAGGTACCTAAAAATAGAAAGTTTATTAAAATTGATTTATTTAAGGAAATAACTAAGTAAAATATGAGGAAATAACTATTAAAACATTGCATTAAAATGCTCCTATCATCTTATCGCCTCTGTATTGGATTTCTTTATGTCAAGGAGGAGAAAAAGAACAATCAAAGGTTCAAGTTATCTAAGTAATAAACCAGAATATCATGATCCTTTAGTTGCAGTAATTGATGAGCTCAAAATGAGTTCTCAAAATTAAACCTGTTGAGAATTGTTAGTATATAGCAAGTAGGGATCGTTCTATCCTGGGATTGAGGGTGCTCCTGTCATTTAACTTCAAGAAAATAATATTAATTAGAGATATACAATATTTATGAAAATTACAAAGAATTAGAAAGGGGGTTTCGAAATTTGTTTTATTAACTAAACTAATTATCTAACTAACTAATTACAATGACCAATCAACCAAGAATCAAGATATGATGGACGAATAAGATGCATTGATGAAGTTAACAACCTTTAACACGAATTCAGGACTACAAATTATAATTTTCGATTCAAAATATCAACTTGGACGAAATCAATCAAGAACAAACCATGAACACATGCATAAGTTCTTATTACTTTGCTTAGTTAAATTAACTAGATGAACGCACCATAGTTAATCCTATTAATCATGCAAAGCTAGTGAGTGATCAATCCAATAACAATACACAATTAACGCAAGAAACACTTTGAAAGTTTGATTGATTTATGAAAAACACACAAGTTAGAATGCTAATCAAGCATGCAATTCTGTTTGTTGATTTACCTAAGTAATTATAGGTTTTCCACTTTAATTAATAAGACCTAGAACACTAGCATCTTATTATGGATTCAATCATGCAATTCGAAACCAAAAGTGGCCACTAAAGAAATCGAAAACATGATAGGTGGGATTGAAGAACAAAACCAACAAACATTCAAGAACATATAAAGATTTCGAAAACTATAAGTCTGAAAATCCTAAAAGGAATTCATGCTTCAAGGCTATTGGAAACTAACATCAAAACCTTTACTTTAATTTAACATGAAATCGCAACATCCAAGAAAACCAAAAAGAAAGAACGCTAAAGAATTTGGTTTTAAAGTTATAAGATAACAAAACCGAAAACAAAGTTCTAGGGTTCATGGTTACACTTTTAAAGGAGTTTCAAGAACACAAGAAGATCTTCAAAGGTGGTGGAGGACAATGAGGCTCACGGCAAGGATGGATGAATGGA
The DNA here is from genome assembly GCF_002994745.2 of Rosa chinensis. Taxonomy (NCBI): domain Eukaryota; kingdom Viridiplantae; phylum Streptophyta; class Magnoliopsida; order Rosales; family Rosaceae; genus Rosa; species Rosa chinensis. The sequence goes on along the minus strand of NC_037091.1, from coordinate 26,901,434 downwards.
GGATGAACTTGCTTTACGGCTTCAAAATCTTGAACACTTGGAGAGGCCGAAAACTTTGAGAGAATAAAGGGAGGTATTGCGATTTTGATTCAGGGTTTCATGATAATCTTCACATCAATATATCCCTCCTTTATATATTGCACGGCCTAAGGTAGAGTTTCCTAAGAATTCTCCAAGTTTGCATCATCCGACCAATGAGAAAATTCCATTTGAATTAGAGAACAAGTCACCTTCTCTTGGCCGAAATTCTTCGATGTACCTAGCCATCATTTGATGCAGTTGAAATAGCCTCACAATTTAACCTTGTAAAATGTAGTTGTCAGTATAGGATAAGCAGGGATCGTTCAGTCCGGGGATTGTAGGGTACACCTACACAAAAATGTCAATTAACAAATAAAAGAATAAAATGAAGGGTTTTCAAATTTGGTTCCTATTCTACTTAAAATAAAAACGAAACAAATAAAACTATATACAATGATCGACTTCCCTAACCTAGACCAATACCACTCAGAAATTACTAAGTGTAAAAACAGAAAATTAATTTCAACATGCTACGAAAATGTGCCTATCTTTAATGCCTAGATAAGAGCTCAAATGAAAAGCCTCAGTGGATCAATCCACTAATCTGATTCATTCTAATGTAGGCTTGGATCGAAAAATTCCTTACCAAGCCTAATATTACTAATTTTTGAAAACACTCAGCGTAATTCTCTTAACTAGTAGTATTATCTAACCCTCGAATCAACTCACACGTGTAAATTAACCATTACACATAGAATTTAACACGTAATTTCCAGAATCGCTTAATCATTAAGACATGATTTTTACCACCCGTTAGAATTAATTACTACTTGTTTAACTCAACGCCTTAACAAATAATAATTACTCTTGGCAAATTAAGCAAACACACAAGAACTCTCACCATTATTCTAGCATGTAAACTTATGAACCTAACTTTGAAAATTACCTAAACACATAAAAGGGCACAAAATTGTAACATGCATCATAAGAATTCTCGAAATTAACTCAATAATAAACTGAAAATCTCAAAAATATTAATAAAAATATTCTGAAAATTTTGAGTCTCCAATTACACAGCTCGCAAATCCAAACACACAAAACCGAAACAAAAATTGTAAGTAGAGTCATAGTTACACTTTGAAGCTTTCCTCAGCGGCTTGGCAACAAGGTGCTGAACTCATCTCTGCTATGGTGGTGGAGCATCCTTGGCTCAGTGCCTTAGAGCTTTGTAGATTGATGGATGGATGGTGGCCACGGTCTTGTAAGTGAGGGAAGTTTAAGGAGTGAATTGGGCAGATTCTCGGAAAAGTTTTTGGCCAGGAAGTGATCTTGGCTGGGAAGTGATGCAAATTCTGTTCTGGACGTTGCCTATTTATAGGGGTGCATTGGTTGGCTTTTGTCGATCATACCCTTCATCATTGGACGGATGGGATTGCATCATAATTCCTTTAATTTTCCAACTGAAACATCTCCTTTAAGGCCTTAACTCCTCTCATAATGGGGCGATTCCTTTAATTTCCAAGCTGAAACATCTTTCTCCTTTATTCTCCAACTGAAAACGTCTTTCTCTTTATTTCCCTTCTTCATTGCTTGGTCAACCTGATTTAATAAAGGGCACAAAATTAAATTCTTTTAGAGAAAATAAAAGAAATTAAAACAATTTAATTTTAGAAAAATACTCCCATAAATTCTCTCTCAAGGCCCACAGATTAGCATAACGGTGAGGAATCCTGATCCAGCTAGGATTCTTCATGAATTTTTCGTTTTCTGCCTATTTCACGCCAAACACTCTGCAAGACTCTTAAAATGACTCGATGACTCAAAACACGAAACTTAAGGGAGAAACAAGGCTAAAATGGGGCACATATTCAATAATATCGTCACACTTTTTGCTCCTATCATCATTCTGCCACCATGCATATAGAATACAACCAAGAAACCTAAAATGACTTTATTTTATTTTTTTTTTCCTTTCTTGGTTGCACACTAAGTAGAATTTCTCCCAAACTCTCCATATATGATCTTGCCGAAATCTTCATGAATCTTCTATATATTTTCGGCAAAAATCAATAATAATTGATTTAGGATTCCTCTAAGACGTCAAGAATGGTCTAGAAACTCATGTGTAAGTCACATGATTCAATCTTTGGGTCAGGCTTCTCAATTGGACAATTTCAAAGCCCATTCTTCAATTGTCAAAATTCCTTGTGTATTCTAGAACATTCTTGAGCAATCTTGAGTCATTCTTGCATTAGGATTCCTACTTCAACTGAGATTCTTTTTCCTGATAGGATTAGGAAAGCTTTACTTCTCTATTTCTTTCTCATTTCTGCGCCACATTGCCTTCGTTTCTTTCATTTCTATCTCTTCTTAGCTCATTTCCTGCATTTGGAGCTCAAATGTACCTAATTACAACAAACTAAGTTAGAAATGATATTGTTAAGAATATTCTAAGTAAAATGTAGAAGAAATGACATTAAAAACATAGAAAATATTAGCTCAATCAGTAATAATACGATGAACATCTGGATGCAATGAAGAAGGGTTCTATGATATATTGATGTAATGGAGAAGGGTTATAACAAAATTTGAAGGGACTCGAGGCTGTAGGTTATTGATTGTGGTTAGACATTTGTTAGAGTTAAGCAGTAAAGTAGGAAATAAAGGATAATTTTTGTTGTTGATGGGTATACTTTGACATTTTATGGGTTCATTGAGTAAGATCCAACCTTTTTGTTTTTCAAGATAGCGTCTTGATTTTTTACCTTGATGATAACAGTCACAAATCTTATGTCTTGCTTGTTGAAATTGGTGAACATGTCATCATCCTCAGAAAATGATTGTAATATGGATGATCGTCATTGTCCATTAGTCAACATTTTTTATCCATGAAGTGTTGGAGATAACCCTTTCAAAAATTAAAATGTGTTGGAGATCCTCCTGGTTTTTGTTGTGCTAGTCCTTGTAAGCATATTCTTTATTTAGTTTTGATGTCAGGGGTGTCCTTGGTCTTTGAGAACAGAACCAGAGCCGCCATCATCGCCGCCCCGAGCCTCCTTGAGCGGCATTTGACCTACACAAATTAGTGTACCAATTTAAAACTCTATCAATGTAATAAGAATAAGTAGGGATCGTTCTCAACCGGGGATTAGGGTCTAATTAATTTATGAAAAATAAAACGTTAGCAAAACAAATTGAAGAATATATATACACATTATTTACGAAAATACAAGAGAGAAGATTTAAGATTTATTTAATTTAACAACTAAGTAAATATATACATATGTGACACATCAAAACCAAGAATCAAGTAGAAATATATGAATGGAATAAATTTAGATAGAATTAACTACTACTAACACGTTGGCAATGTTCCAAACATAAAATCACGAATCAAAATATATCCAAGTATAGAATCAATCAAGAACAAAGATGAACGCATATAAAGTTCTTTTTACTTCCCTTAATTAAATTAACTAGATGAACGCACCATAGTTAACCCTATTAATCATGCAATCACTAGTGGTAGCTAATAACTAACAAGAACACTTTTAATGCATTAAGAATCATGGAAGTTTGATCAATTTAAGTCAAGAACACAAGTTAGAACGTTAATCAAGCATGCAAGACTCATTGTTAATTCACTTAAGTAATTTTAGGTTTTCCACTGAATTTATCATGCATGCAAGACTCATCCTTAATATGGATTCGATTACATGTTCATCAACCTAAGTATGCATCCAAAGATCAATTAACACATAACAATTGGGATTGAAGCTCGAAATTAACAATCATGCAAGAACATATAGAAATCGCAACTTTTCAATTTAAAAACCTAAAACATGTTTCATAGTATTTGAAAATCACATATCTAAAATCAATCTTTCATCATCACAAGAAATCGCAAAACATAAAACCAAATAAGAAAACAAAATCGCAAATCACATGGAATCCGAAATTGTTTACAATCCAAAAACCGAAAACAAATTATGGTGTTCATGGTTACACTTTCTGATCTTCAAGAACGCAAGATGCTTCAAAAGGTGGTGGAATGGATGAGAACTACGGCAAGGATGCTTGAATGGATGAATGGATGCTTCACGGCCTTGAACTTTGGATTTCTTTGAAGTTGCCGAAACCTTGGAAGAGAAAGAGAAGTGTTTGTGGCTTTTGATTCGGAATTTTGTGGTGTGTAGAATGTCTTCACAAACCTCCTTTATATAGTGAACGGTAAGGGGTTGAGAATGTAGGTCGAAATCTACTTGTGACATCATTCAACCAATGAAAATATTCCTTGAGAAGTAGATAATAAGTCACCTCCTTGCTTTGCCGAAATCACCATGTATCTAAACCATATTTCTGTCTCCTTGTATGTAGAGTCATAAATCAATACTTATTCCTCTATTTTCTCTCCAAAAATTCCAAAAATAATCCCATAAAAATATTGCCGAAATCTCTTTATTATTCCTTGTAATTCTCACAGCAAAAGCAATCAGAATGGGCAATGACTCCTCCAAAACGTCAAGAAGGATCTAGAGACTCATGTGCAAGTCACATGCTTCAAACTTTGGGCCAAACTCTCCTAAATGGGCCATTTCGAAGTCCATTATCACATTGCCAAAATTCTTCAATAATCTAGAACATTCTTGAACTATCTTGAGTCATCTTCAAGGCACAGCATCTCCTAGTCTCATCAGGTCTCTTAGTATCATCAAGACTCCTAGTGTGATCAGGTTTCCTAGTCCAACTAGGACTTTGTCATTTCTTCATTTCCGAACATCATTTTTCTGAGCTCTTTCCTAGTTGCATTAGGATTCCTACTTCAACTGGAATTCCTTTTCCTGATAGAACTGGGAAAACTTCATTTCTCCATTTCTTCTCATTCCTGTGCCTCATTTCCTCATTGCCTTCATTTTAGACTCAAAAGTACCTAAAAAAAAACCCAAGTTAGAAATGATAATGTTAAGAAAATAACCAAGTAAAATGTAGAGAGAAATGTACTAAAAATGCAGTAAAATTTAGTCTCAACAGCGTTCGCACTTTTGGATCAGTTGCGGATGTCCGCTTCTGATCCTCTCTCTCTCTCTCTCTCTCTCTCTATATATATATATATATATATATATATATATAAATTTATTCTGATTACATAATGGACTAAACATGTGGTTTTGTAGTAAGGGTTTTTCACTTGGTTTGAAGGACCCAGGTTCAATTTTCTTTTTGGGTTTTCTTTGATACTTTTGGCTCCGTTTTAGTCTTTGAAAAGGGAACAAGACACAACACCAACTAAATGTGAAGAATTCATTTTAGATATGAGTTTACTCAAATCCAATATTGCTAGACCCTAGAATCTAGCAATGGCCAAGTCAAACAAGGGAAGTAAAGCAAAGCAAAGATTACAATGGTATATCTACTGTTAAGGTGATAGAAAGAGTCAGAGTTAAGAAAAAAAAAATTAGCATAAAAAAAATATAGAATCATTTGTTACAACAGGGCCTGACTAGTATATATAGATCTAATGTCTTTTGTGTATATATCGACAAATTGTAAAATTACTCAGACCTAATACCAATTGCTTAGTCTTCATCTTCATTGTCTTCCTTGTTTAGTGCAATCTTTCTGATAATGTTGTTAAGGTCTGCTAAGCGTCCAAGTAAGAGTTGTAATCATGAATGAGTTTGTATTCGCTCTACATCTCATTTAAATGGTGATTATATTCATAACTCCAACAAAGATGTTGCTGTAAAAGTGCCTTCAATTAACTCATCGCTTGGATTGGGTTATATCAACGATGTTCAATCTATTGCACATTCATTGCCGGCTACACAGGTGAAACCTCAACATTTAGGCATTATTTTCAATGAGGTCGAGTTTTACCAGCTTGATGTTATTTCGGGAAAGACATTCGTTACCCTATTGATCTCACTGGTGATGATCTTGAAGTAAAGCCTCGTGTTTCACATCTAGTACAAAATCTACCATCGCTATTAATGACTCATATGAAGAAAATTGAGAATGTTGTTATCATTTTATAATAAGGCATATTTTATTTTTTTTCCTTACCATATAGTAATAATTGTTTGTAAAATTGGGTAGTTTTTGTACTATGTTTGCTTGCATGCTCGTGATGCATAAATTTTTTTATTTCATTATTTATGTTATGTTAACATCAAGACGTTCAATATGAGTTTCACAATTTCTTAAGGAATTCATTAGAAATATTAGGTGTGTGCTATATCATTAACTAATTTCACTATTTCACCATTTCACACCATTCACCTGCATCTACATCTTTATGCTCATACACCCAATTAATAAGCTTTTTAAAGTCTGTACTTATAACTTCTCCAATACTTGGCAACTCTTTCCATTATATTACGCTTTATGAGAGGCATACGAGTAAAATCTTTAGGTTTCCATTCAATAGTTTCCTGCACCCACAATAAGTTAGTGAAGTATCACCAAATTGTGAAATAAAATCAAATAGTACCATAACAAAAGGAAAAAGCATATAAATATTTGCTCCCATAAAGATTCTTTAGTCATACTTGACACTTTAGGCCAAGGTTTAATGACGAGCGGAATAACATTATAATCTCAAGTTAAGCCACCCAAATATCGGCCAAATTTTTCATCATTAGAACCTATACTAACACCCATAGAATTGAATTTAAGGGATTCTTTTTTATTATCTTCCATCCAAGTATGCGTTCCTTTACCACGTAGTTTGGTAGTTTTGCCTACAAGAGACATGTTAATCATTATCTTTATTATAAAAAGTAATGTAAATTAGTAAATAATATATACTTTCACACAAAACAATATAGAGATAACTACATATAAAATTCATCAATATACCTGTGCCATTAGCTAAACCACTTAGTCCTTCTATATCAGCTTTCAATGAAACTATCTCTAGAACTCATCTACTTAATTAGCATGTTTAACAAATAACATGCATTAGTTAACGAAATATGTTTGTTCACACAAAGCAATTACATGCACAATTCTAACAAAAAAGAAAATGACTAGTCAATAAACATTGTAACACTGTTACCTGCAAAAAAAAATATATATATATATATATATATATATATATATATTGCTCAACTTAAATCATATAATGATACACACAAATAACAGCAAAAAAAAAAAAAACATAAAAATTATAACATAAGTTATCTTTATTCAACAATGAAAATAACACCAAAAAAAAATATATATATATATATATATTTGTGTGTGTGTGTGTGTGTGCAACCTAGAAACATCATTTAGTACTTACTCTATGTCATTATAAAGCTCATCTTCATCCTCAGTATAAAGATCATCTTTATCAGTTTGAAGCTCCATCATGTCATTTGGAATATATAAAAGTTGGTTTATATAGGTTTCTTCAACGTCCAGTCTAGTATCAAATTCCTCGCTATCCATAAATTGATCATCAAGGTATTGCATAATGATTAGTTGCATTTAGTAGCTTTTCAAGAATTACAGAGACATCATCTTCAACAACTACATCATAAAAGTCTCTTGGTTATGTAACAACTGCAACATGTCTATTTGGATCTACTGGATCCTTAAAATAAAAAACTTGTATTGCTGATGAGGCTAATAAAAATGTGTCATGCATATGCAACACTTCATTGAAATTGACCGTGAAACCATATTGATCCATCCTTTTTCCTCATTCATTGATACTATTAACCCATTCACAATTAAATGGTACAATAATCCAACCTATATCATCATCTTTAATAAGACCACCATAACGAAGTTCATATATATCCTTAATGACACCATAATAATCAACATCACCAAGATGTGGATTGAGATCTCTTGAAATAAAATAAGGAGGAGCAATTGTATAAAAGATAAAAGACACCACAAATTTTTTTTTTCCTATCATTTAGTGATTTTATTTTGAATTTGAACCCATTAACTACATGATTGTTATATCTAGTGATAGTTTTACTAGGACCATTTGCTAACCAACACAAATCTTCTCATATCAAAGGATCGTGAGCTTCATACAGATCATTTATCTAAAGAAAGTAAATAGAGATGCTAATAAATATAAAAGTGATGAAAATAAAATGAAATAAAGGAAAAAACATTAAAGAAAATTCATGAAAGTAAAGGCGTACACGTTGCTTGAACTAAGTTTGAAAAATCTATTTCTTATTTGCTCCAACTCTCAAATGGGCTTACGTCAATTTTTTTGTTTTACTTCATCAAGACATGTTTTGTTGATAAACAAAAAGAAAAATTCACGGTAAATTTACTGTAAAGTTGTTGTAAACAAAGCATAAATAAGTTGAACAAAAAAAAAATTTCAAATGAAGACATCTTACTGTAATTATGGTTGGCATTTGTTGCAGTTGAACAAGATAGTCCTGCGACTAGTCCTAAATTTGTTAATCTAGTATGATATATTTCTTTTTACCTTTAGAATGTCTCAATGAGGCCAAAATACTCAACTCCCCATCGACACCACGACCATTAGAATTTGCATTTGTTCCTCCTCGATTAAGTCTAGTTTCAACATCATCAAGGTACATTGAGCAAATTCTTTTGCTCGACTCAGACTTCTGAGACCCTGGCGTTGGCAATGATTCTTCAACCTTTCCTGAATTTCTCAGTCTGATTTAGGTTATTTAGATATTGCTCGATTGCCTAGCCTTCTCTGTCCTCAACCTGTCCCTCTCTCAACATGGCTGAAAGTGGAGAAAGTAAAAGATATGCGAAGTTTTTCACAACCCTTAACTCTGAAGACGGTTAAAGTTGGGTATTGTGTGCAGTTGAAGAAAGAACGTGGTAAAATTTCATATGTTGCACGGATTCATCAAATATATATCAAGCATGGAGATATATCGCAAAACGTGCATCAGAAAGTGCAGTGGTTCTATAAACATCTGGATACTAAAATGAAACATTTATCCTTCATTGCAAAGAATGAGCCCTATATGTCTAACCATTTTGATAATGTCCTAACTCACAGCATTCTTAGCACTTGTACTATCCGCTCTTTTAATAGCAGCACAAAAATTAAGGATGTAGACGCGAATGTTTTCTTCACTAGATTTACATACAACCATATGGTTCAGGAATTTAAACTAGTAGAAGTTGATGTCTTTTATTATTGTCAGATGCCGTATAACTTAAATCAAGTCATGGTGTAGTGTAAAAACTACAAGGACTCGTATCATCCCGCTTGTGAGCCAAACACCTAAGCCCTAGTTGCGGGGGATGGATTTGAGTGTACAAAATGCTATAAACAGGACTGATATAATCTTGCTTTTCATTACTTGAGTTGCTCTTTGCTGTTTTGGTACTTTTTACATTCTTGTATATTTAGCTATAATATTGTGTTGTTTGTCATACAGTCATTTTACATCTAATTAAAGCAAAATTTCTCTCAAAAAAAAAAAGTTAGATTGAGCAAAATGATATAACTTCTTCAATAATACATCCTTCTGCAATACTTTCCTCTATATGACTTTTATTTCGTACATATTTGTACAAATACCTTTAAGTAAAATAAAATAAAAAACAACGAAAGGTTTTAAACTATTTAAAATGGACAACAATTTAAAAATCATAAATAAATCACAATTTTGTTATTACCTTTTCATGAGGTACATCTAGCGAAATCGAGTCAGTCCTGCAATTGCTGTCTCTTTAGGTAGGTGCACGAGTAGATTGACCATTATATCAAAAAAAAAAGTGAAAACATATTCATTTGACATAAGACTAATGCAACCCTATTTTTCAACAACTCCAACTACACTGGTGATAAATTCTTAGTACATAATTGTTTGAAAATTGCACTCACTTCAATCAATACAAGTTGGGTGCCTTTTGGTATGATATGACGTACTACAATTGTGAGCAATTATTGCATTATAACATGATGATCATGGTTTTTTAACCCATATATTTTCCTCTCATTCATATTCACACAACAAGAAAGATTTGCATAATACCCATTAGGAGCACGTACATTAGCAAACACTTCACACATTAAAGTCTTTTCATCTTACTTATATTCATCAATTCAAGGTCTACACGAACATTGATTTCATTCTGTCTTGCCGTTGATGTCCAATAATGTCCCTAAGATGCTATCACATATGTTCTTTTCTATGTGCATTACATCTAGGTTGTGTGTTAGAACTTGAATTGAAAGAATGTGGTAAAATTTCATATGTTGCTTGGATTCATCAAATATATATCAAGCATGGAGATATATTTTAAAACGTGCATATGAAAGTCCAGTGGTTCTATAGGCATCACAATACTAAAATGAAGCATTTATTCTTCATTACAAAAAATGAGCTCTATATGTCTAACCATTTTCATGATGTTCCAACTGACAACATTCTTGGAATTTGTACTGTCCACTCTTTTAATAGCTACACAAAATTGAAGGATGCAGACAAGAATGTTTTCATCACTAGATTTAAATACGATCATATGGTTCAGGATTTTAAACAAGTAGAAGTTTATGTCTTTTGTCATTGTCAGATGCCTCATGGTACAGTGTAAAAGCTGCAGGGACTGGTGTCATCCTGCTTGTGAGCCAAACGCCAAAAAGCTAGCTAAGGAAGATGAATGTGAGTGCACAAAATGCTGTAAATAGGACTGATATAATCTTGCTTTTCATTACTGGAGTTGATGTTTGCTGTTTTGGTACTTTTTACATTCTTGTGTGTTTAGCTATAATATTGTGATGTTTGTCATACATTCATTTTATATCTAATTAAACCAAAATTTCTTCCACAAAAAAAAATTAAAAAAAGGTACATTAATCAAAATGATATAGCTTCTTCAATAATATATCCTTCTGAAATGTTTCCCTCTGGATGACTTTTATTTCATACATATTTTTTTAGCGTTCACAAATACCTTTAAGTAAAAGAAGAAAAAAAACAATGAAAAGTTTTAAATTATTTAAAATGGACAGCATTTTAAAATTTATAAATAAACCACAATTTTATTATTACCTTTCAATGGGATACATCTAGAAAAATCGAGCCAGTCCTGCAATTGCAGTCTTTTCTGGTAAGTGCATGAGTAGATTGACCATTATATCATAAAAATGAGAAAACATATTCTCCATTTGACATAAGACCAATGCATATTTCTTTTTCAACAATTCCAACGACACTGGTGAAAACTTCTTAATACATAATTATTGTCTGAAAATTGCACTCACTTCAAGCAATACAAGTTTGGTGGCTTTTGGTAAGATATGACGCACTGCAATTGCGAGAAATTATTGCATTATAACATGATGATCATGGCTTTTCAAACCATATATTTTCCTCTCATTCACATTCACACAACGAGAAATATTTGCACAATACTCATCAAGAGCACGTACATTAGCAAACACTTCAAACATTAAAGTCTTTTCATCATTACTCGTGGTGAATAGCGTAGGAGGTAAGAAAGTCTTACTTATATTCATCAGTTCAACGAACATTGGTTCCATTCTTTTTCTTGCCATTGATGGCTAATAACGTTCCTAAGATGCTAGCATATATGTTTTTTTCTATGTGCATTACATCTAGGTTGTGTGTGAGAACTTGAATTAAACTCATCATCATCTATAGTTAAGTAAATTGTCCTGATTAAAACATTATTCTAATTAATAAGATATAAGATGAGTGCTATACCTAGAGACCAAATAAGCTAACTATATCAAGCTTATTGGCTAGAGATCCATTACTTAGATTACAAACTGGAAATCAGTGATCCATTAAGACACTTATTAGGGTGACTTGATCCTTAAGAAATTCCTTTCTGTGGAAGGACTTTTAGGGTTGACCATTCAATTTAAATAAGGTGCTTGAGGTCCCTGCTCTCTTTGTAACCATAAGCATAAGTCCTGCCATCTCAAGATGTCTTCCATCTAAGAATCAGGTGATGAATCTTAAACCATGCAGTACTAGTTCATATTGCTATTGATTAATTCATATGTGGTTATGTTAATTGTGATTTGATCTTTATGTTAATTGTGTTTTATTATATCATGTTTAAAACCCTAATCTTGTTTTAGTAAACTGGCCACGTTTGGGCCAGTTCAGAAAACCATTGGCCCAAACTCACAGCTGCACTGATCCAGGTCCAAGGCTCATTCAATAAACCAATACGCATAGTGACCATTATTTCAGAACGGTCATGTCGATTTGGGGTTTAAGGGTATTTCTTCTGGAATCGAAAGTACAACAGATATTTTCATCTTTGGAATTTAAGACTCCATATGTTGTGGATTAAAATATAAATGAGCTAGTTGTTGCCTTAATCTAATTTTGATGCTTCCGCCAAGAATTTTGCAGCAAATTTTAAAGAATTGAAGGTTAGACCATTTTGGAAATTTAATTTCGATTTAAAGCATATTCAGATTAATTTTGAGCGGAAGAACATTAGAAGCATTCCTGGCGTGCACCTAGGTTAGCGTAGATGGTGACCGAATGAAATTACATTGCTTGATGTTATGTGATTGTTTGAGTTTTGAATCGAATGCATGCATATCTGTGTATATATAATGACGATTGATTTTGGTATGCTGTGAAATTTCAATATCTGTAATTGAACAAGAACATATATGATTAAGATCATCTCCTGGTGGGTGTGTTTTGAGTTCATTAAGAAAACTGTAGGTTTTTCAATTACTGACTAAAATGATTTTTGATTTAAGATATGATTGAAACTTCACTATAGCCTGTGATTTTTAGTAGATTTTAGTAAACATGTTCCACAAAGCAATTCTTAGTTAATTGTTTACAAGAAAGTCATTAAGTTAAAAGATGACCAGTTTTGTGTTTTGCTTTTAGACCATATAAATTATGTCTTGCAAAGAAATTTTAAACTATATAGTTTAACGTGTAAAACAACATTGTACATAATTTTGAGTTCATATCTGGATACTAAAGGCTTTTCTTCGGTCACAAAATGATTACTGTATTTAAAATAAATTGAGTTCAGTTATTATGGTACAATGATTAAGAAACTCTAGAATGTCTTGTCTTCTGCTATAAAAGTGTTGCTTGATATTGCCTTCAATTTTAGGGTGTTTTGATTGCATTATTTTGCTTTATGTTATTCTCTTGGTTTATAAAGTATTCTGAATTTGTTATGTGTGTCTTTATAAATGCTTAAGACTTGACACACGATATGCAGAGTATTTTTGACAAAATTTTCTTATGAGAATTTTTCAAATAAAGAAAATCTTTACATAAATTTTAAAAAATCTTTACATGATATGTAGACTGCCTTGTTTTTGCTCTTTAGGAAATCTTTACATGAATTTGAACAATATTGTTTTGATTCTCACTGGGACCAACTTTAGAACTTGGAAAGATTTCTTGGAATATTATTTGATGATCCATGAAAACATGGACCTTTGGTTGGTACAATCTCCAACTTCTTAAACTTTTTACATCTAAGGTATATCTCTTTATTTGCATCTTCAATTAATTATAGAACTTTTCAACCACAAGTGTTGGTCCCTCAAATATATGTGGTTGACCTGATGACCCAAAATTTTCTCCAATTGTTAGCTGCTCAAAGGTTTCATTAGTGAACTCTTACATGCCATTTATCTCTACTTCACCATTATTCTGTAATTTCATATGATCCCTATATTCGGCATAAGACTCAATGTTCTTTCCATTTAGTATTCATATAAAAGGGTGATAGGAACACAAAGTGCGACGATATTATTGAGTATGTGCCCCATTTTAGCCTTGTTTCTCCCTTAGTTTCTTATTTTGAGTCATCGATTCATTTTAAGAGACTTGTAGAGTGTTTGATGTGAAATAGGCAAAAAACGCAAAATTTATGAAGAATCCTAACTGGACCAGGATTCCTCACCGTCATGCTAATCTGTGGGCCTTAAGAGAGAATTTATGGGAGTATTTTTCTGAAATTAAATGGTTTTAATTCCCTTTATTTTCTCTAAAAGAATTTAATTTTGTGCCCTTTATTAAATCAGGTAGACCAAGCAATGAAGAAGGGGAATAAAAGAGAAAGACTTTTCAGCTGGAAAATAAATAAAGGAGAAAAATGTTTCAACTGGAAAATAAATAAGAGAAAGACGTTTCAGCTTATTAAGAGACCCCATTATGAGAGGAATTAAGGCCATAAAGGAGACGTTTCAGCTGGGAAATTAAAGGAATTATGATGCAATCTCATCCGTCCAAATGATGAAGGGTATGATCAACAAAAGCCAACTAATGCTCCCCTATAAATAAGCAACGGCCAGACCAGAATTATCATCACTTCCTGGCCAAAAAATATTCCAAGACTCTGCCCAATTCACTTCTCAAACCTCCATCACCTACAAGACCGTGACCATCATCCATCCATCAATCTACGAAGCTCTTAGGCACTGAGTTAAGGACGCTCCACCACCATAGCGGAGACGAGTTCATCACCTTGTTGCCAAGCCGCTAAGGAAAACGCTTCAAAGTGTAACTATGACTCTACTTACAATTTTTGTTTTGGTTTTGTGTGTTTGGATTTGTGAGTTGTGCAATTGGAGACATGAAATTTTTAGAATATTTTTATTAATATTTTTGAGATTTTCAATTTATTATTGAGTTAATTTCGAGAATTCTTTTATGATGCATGTTACAATCTTGTGCCCTTTTACGTGTTTATGTAATTTTCAGAGTTAGGTTAATAAGTTTGCATGCTAAAATAACGGTGAGAGTTCTTGTGTGTTTTCTTAATTTGCAAAGAGTAATTGTTATTTGTTAAGGCGCTGAGTTAAACAAGTAGCAATTAGTTCTAAAAAGTGGTAAAAACCATGTTCAATGGGTAAACGATTCTGGAAATTACGTGTTAAATTCTATGTCTGATGGTTAATTTGCACGTGTGAGTTGATTCGAGGGTTAGATAATACTACTAGTTAAGAGAATTACGCTGAGTGTTTTTGAAAATTAGTAGTATTAGGCTTGTTAAGGACTTTTCCGATCCAAGCCTACATTAGAACGAATTAGATAAATGGATTGATCCACTAAGGCTTTTCATTTGGACTATTGTCTAGGCATTTAAGATGGGCACATTTTTCTAGCATGTTGAAATTGATTTTATGTTTTTACACTTAGTAATTTCCGAGTGTTATTGGTCTAGGTTAGTGAAGTCGATCATTGTAGATAGTTTTATTTGTTTAGTTTTTTTTTTAAGTAGATTAGGAACCAAATTTGAAAACCCCCATTTTTTTTTTCTTTTATTTGTTAATTGACCTTTTTGTGTAGGTGTACCCTACAATCTCAGGACTGAACGATCTCTGCTTATCCTATACTGACAACTACATTTTGCAGGGTTAAATTGTGAGGCTATTTTAGCCGCATAAATTTTTTGCACCGTTGCTGGGGATTGTTAAAATCTCTTGCTCTTCAAGTGTCATCGATTTTGTTTTTATATAGAATGCATGCTAATTTTTGTACTACACTTGTGGAATGGTGACAAATTGCGATTTCTGTTTGGCCAAGCTATAATTGTGATTTAGTTTAAGTTTTGTGAGTGTTACGAAATTAAGCATGTCTTTTATAGTTGTTGTGCAATTTGTAGAAGTTTTTATTTTTAAGCATGTTGTAAATTGTATGTGTTTAACTTAGATTAATATACTTAGGTTGTTATGAATTTAGTTAAATACTTAATTGTTGTAAGTGTGTAAAATCGTATGAGTAGACAAGGGCATTTTTGTTAATATTGGCTTAGACCCTTCATTAGTACATTGCTATGGTCTCTTGAGGTTGAGGGCAACCTTTATTAGCACTTGGAGAACGGTCTAACATATAAGTTAATTTCCCAGCTGAGTAAGGGGCATACGGATGGTGTCTTAGATTGGGACCTTGGGTGATGGGTTCAATTGGATCTCAGAGATACTATAGAATGAGCCTAAACCATTATGTGGGAGTAGCCGATAGGGGCCTAAACCTCAATGAGGGAGTAGCCTCCGTAGTATCACCAAAATGAGTCCTCCCTCTCACTTATCTCTTAATCTGGCTATCCAGCCTTCTGAAACAAAGGAAAGAGACTTAGGCGACTATCCCTATATCGTATCTCACCAATAGTAGTGGTTTCTATTCGGCTCGACTTACAACTTGGAATAAATTGAGATATTAACTATGTTTGTAACAAACTCAAAAAAAAAAAAAAAAATGTTGTGTGACATGCTTAAGGTATATTAGGGGTTTTTTGCACCAACAGTGTCTGGAGACTTGGGTGACTGACAATATGATATCCGAACTTATAAAGTTATCAAAATGATACCCAGACTCAATTTTTCGTATCTCTGTCATACCTGCGGTCATTTTCCGTCACGTTTCCGTTAATTTGACCACGTGCAATGCATGTGACTGGTTAAATGAGGCTAAAAAGACTGATTTGCCCTCAATTCGTTTTTTTTTTTTTGGAGAGAACATTCAATTCGTTAAATTTTCTCTCTCTTATTCATTATCCTCTTCCTTGAAATGGTTTGGAGTCACCCATCATTGTTCTTCCATCAAATTCAACCTCTTGCAATTTGCTTTCTCATTCAAATCCACCACCAGCCCCATCTCAACAGCAATCAAGATAAGTATTTGAACCTAGAAATTCTTCATTTTCATCTTTTTAAACCCAACAAAAAGAAAGAAAAAAAAACTAAGAAATCCCGGCATTTGTTCATGTTCTTGAACCCGTTCATATTCATCTTCTCAAACCCAGCAAACCCATTTGAGCTTTCGAGAGAAGAGAGATTGCTGATGGCGGGATCACTCGATCCCAGCCTCACCTCTTCCAGCCCGCCGCAACACCAACAAGAAAACGAAAACATTAAATGCGCCTCTTCAACAATCTCCACCCAATAAAACCACCCAGCCATATACTGTTGGTGCCACCAACCACCCATATCTGCAAGTCCAAAATGGCCGTCGACACCGCCTAGCCCACCTCCTCCCCTCGACCCACAACCCAATTGTCCGAATCCGCCCGGACGCGGACCCAAACCCGACCCACCTTCACCTCCTCCTCCTCCAAGCCCTCCACCTCCAGCTCAAACACAAGCTACAAGCTCTCCTCCACCGCCTCCACCTCCAGCCAAACCTCCCTCGCCAGCTTCCACCTCTCCCTCCCCAAAAACCCTAATCTCTACGACCTCTCCGAAATCTGCGCCGCCACCAACAACTTCCTCGCCAAGTGCTTCAGCTCCTCCTCCTTCACCCCCTCCTGGCGCTGCACCCTCCGCGGCAGAGACGCTGTCGTCTTCCAGAGCAAGTTCTGCCATAGGCTTGAAACCCAAGAACTCAAGAACCGGCTCTCCATGCTCTGCCGCAGCCACCACACCTCCATCGTCAAGCTCTTCGGCGCCTCCATCTCCGGCGACAACGTCTTCTTGGTCTACGAATTCGTAAGCAATTGCGCCAGCCTCACCGCGTGTCTGAGACACAAGAACAACCCCAATTTCACTGTGCTATCGACGTGGGCGTCATGAATGCAGGTCGCCGCCGACCTCGCCCAGGGCCTCAATTATATTCACAATAACACAAGCCTCAATGTCCCGTGACCTCCCTCTCCACCGATTGAGATTTTTGGTTAATAAAACAAAGTAATAAAAATAAATTTTCAATATAATAATTTATTCAAAAATTTGAATTTATTTATTTAGAGTTTGATATAGTGGAAAAGTCTATTTTGCCCTCATTTCGAGACTCATGCGCGTCACACATGGTCGAGATTGACGACGCCGTGACGGCAATTTGATGTAGGTACGGCGGAGATATGAAAAATTGAGTCTAGGTATCACTTTGATAACTTTGTAAGTTCGGGTATCATATTGTCAGTCACCCAAGTCTCCAGACACTGTTAGTGCAAAAAACCCGTATATTAGATTAAACATGACCTTGTCGAGGGTAGCTGTTCTATAGTCCCATTGCACACCGAGGTCCTCTGTTCCAGTACCTAAGTATGTAAATGTAAAAGTAACTTAGAAAGTTAAGGAAAGGCATACTATTTGTATCCGAACCTTGTATATGTTACTAACACTTGATCCAAGACGTGTGAACAAGGAGAAGAGTCTAGGCTGAAGGACTATAAATATTAAGCGCTGCAGCATGGGAGGCAACCCATTTCAACCGAAGCTGTGGAGGAGCCATCAATGAGAGTTTGACATTTCTATCCCTTCACTTGCTTAGGTTGAATTGTACTTGTGTCTTTGTTTGTTTGTTTATTTTACCCTTCTCTTATTTGCGTAGCCCCCCATATTTAGGGTCTATATACCATATTTTTTGCCTACATTGAGGACAATGTAGATTCTAAGTGTGGGGTGGGTTTACACCTTTATTTTAGTTTAGAGAAAAAAAAATTTTAAAAAAAATTGGTTTTATAGTCTTTTTGTTTGTTTGAGTCTTAGGATGCTCCTAACGTCTAGGATGAACATGTCTCTGAATTCATGGCTTAAGGTTTTCAGAATTGAAATAGAACTTAATTGAATTCTGTGGTTAATCGACATTGTGATACTTGTATGAAGATTTGAGATAGGATTGTAACTTGGTTCATTAAGCATGCTAGGATTAAGTCTAATTCAATTGACCCTAAGTGAGTTGTTGAGCTAATATATTTTCTTTTCGAGTGCTTATTGATAAATTCAGAATTTCAGGGCTGTATTTGCAAGACCTCATCATTCTTTGAAAATCCAATGATCATGTGCCATAGATTTTAATGGACTAGAGAATACTAGAACTCGACTGTTGTGACTATCAAAACTTGTATGCCATAATATGCCCTGATCTTGGATAGGATATAAGGCATTAGGTTAACCACCATAGCCAAACAAGCATGTGTCCCCAATTGTGCCCGTCGTGGGACTCCTTAGAATGAACCCCTTTGAGCCTACGTTGAAAACCTTTGTTTAATCACCCTCACTACCCTACCATGAGCTTAATACAGGATATCTCTACCCTTGTCTTAGGGACTTAGTAGAGCATGACATAGTGTGTAGGGGTGACGATGAAAGACAAGTGTGGGGTGGGGAAAAACAAAGAAAAAGAAAGAAGATTGCCGTGAAAATGAATGAAAGAAAATGAAAAAAAGAAAGAAAGAGAAACGGCAAAAAAGAAGAAAAATTGAAAAGAAAACTCTTGGGAAATTGTTTAAGTGTGGTTTTGGACTTTCAAATTTGTAGAAAGCTCAAAGTTGAAAATTATGCCCTTGTCCATTCCCATGTTGGTTAGAGTGAAGGTTGGGCCCAAAACAATGATAATTGGCCCACAAAAATGGTGACATAAGGTGCTCCATATATGCTCTACTAGGTCCTTAGGATTTTTGTTCCCTTAATCTTTATTTCGAAAACCCTAGCTTAGCCCCATTACAACCCGGTTCAAGTCCTTACTTGATCCTTGAGATAGGCAGCCTTTGGTTAGTGGAGTCAGTTACGCAGTCAAGCTTATGGTTTAGGTCCATTTGTGCACTTAGTCATTTCTAGAGGTCTTTAATAATTCTTCACAAAATGCTTTCATTAATGAAATATGCAAGTTGTTTGTTGCCTTACAATTTGTTCTCTTGCATATACTTGAGTGTGAAGTTTTTAAGCATAGCCATATATGAGAGAAAAATCGAGAGTGTGCCTTGTGAGTTTGGATAGGACTTGTTCGAAACATGCTATCATTCACTGTATAACTTAAGGTCTCCATATCTTACTTAGTCATATGAGTGTCACATGTTTATTAACCATGGAATTATCTATGCGATTTTGATTAAGTGTTTAACGTGAAAGCGATGAGTTTGGAGTCTCTGAGACAACAATTAGGGGCAGCAAAGTCATTTACTTGCTTTTTGTCGAGTCTTTGTGACAGGACCCGCCCCGGATTTCGGGGTCCGAAATCCGAAGTGGCCTTGCCGGGCCCACCTTAGTAGAAATTCTACCAAAAATTTGGCAGAACTTCCCCTAAAAGTAGGCTACCCAAAACCTGTAGGAAAACATTTAAACTTCTAAATCAACCCATCCTTATCCTCCTGGAGCCACTTGCTCCCTAAAACACAACTCCAATTTCACAACTAACAGTCTCAACCCACATTACAAGATTAATTTCATAGGTTATCAGAGCAATACTATTCCATTAGGTAACAAAGAACACCGAAATAGAATGAGTACGCGGAAGCAATGCTGTTGGCTATTCCTCGACCCCATGTACGCCCGACCTCATCTAATTTCGCCTGCAAACTGGGCATTTGAAAACCGAAGGGCCCAGGGGAAAGTACGTAAAAACGTTAGCGTGAGTGGACAAAATTAAACAAATTAAAAAGAAAAACATTTCATACTTTCCCACGTTTATTTCTTTAAAAACCCGATGCATGCAGCAATAAGAAAACACATTTAGCTTTAAAACCAAGAATTTCAAAACGATACACTGACTAGCCTCGCTAGTCACAACATTCGAAAATTATAATGAAAAACGGAAATCTCGTTTCTCAAGAAAAGAAATAAGAGCAGCCCCGCTGGCTACAGTGAAAATTAGACTAGACCCCGCTAGCCCAGCAATAATACAATGAGTAGGGGAAGATGATAGCCATACGAATGAGCCTCCCAGGCTCGGGTGATAGCCTCCCAGGCTAAAGTACTCCCATTACTCCCGTAATATACCCTTACGCCACTAAGTGTAGCGATAGGATACTGGGCTTCAGAATTACTGTCACAGAGACAGTAACCAGCGCCACAAAGGCGGAGGGCTTCGGTGATCCCATCACCTCGCCACAAAGGCGGACGATCAATGATAGCAATGATAATAATCACCCAAAGTATGGCAAAAGGGTAATCCGTAACCATATAAATCCATAAATACATAAGGCTTCCCCAACTCTCGCACAAGAATTTCCAATGACGTGTCCCACACGCCAAGATAATCTCAAGTTCAAAAATAATAGGAGATAAATAAAAATAAAACATAATCTCCATAAATCGAAACAAAACCAATTCCAAGAATCAACATCAAGGCATTCCCAATGCCAAAACCGAAAGTCAATAAATAAATAAATATGAAGACTAACTCCATCGAAATCTCATTTCGAAAATCTCTTAAAAATCCCAAATCGACGAATATAAATATAATATAAATAGTATAATTCCGGAAATCACATCGGAAATAAATAATTCGTCAAATAGGATTATAAATCATAACCAACTTCGGAAACCAATCACCATTGAAAACAGTTATATGAGATAAAGCGAAATCAATCTCTGAAATTTAATCATATGCTCGAAATGTAATATGATAGTTAAATAGAGCATACTCTAGTAATTAAATACATGCATCATTTATTTAAAAACAAAAGTCCACTCACAGTACTATTGGGCGACCACGCAAACGAGTTCCTTCATTTAACCGTAGCTCGCGGCATTGCCCTGTACACAATTATATTTCCGTAAATGGCAATCCGATAAAATAATTATGAACCTAAACAAAACCTGAAAATCCCTATCTCCATTACTTCTCAAATTCAACCCAAATCTCTCCCACAACACCAATTCCTCAATTAACATATTCCACAATGAAAACGAGGGAAATCCAACGGCCGAATTTCCAACAATTCAATCACAAAACTTCAAACTTTGGAAATTCACAAATAATTCCAAACTCCTCCATAATTCACCAAACTTCACATACAAGCTCTACAACATATATACAATTTAATGGGCTAAAAACTGGAATTAAAACACTGCCCTACACGCCTCCACGCGCCACCGGCAACCACCTCCGATGGCCACCAAAATTTGGCAGCACCATCTACTCAACAAACCCAACCTCTTTCTTAACTACAACAAGTTCCAATTTTACCTGGAAGAGCTCCAATTTGGCCGGTGAAAAATTTCCAGAAAATTCAAGAACCCTAGGATTTGAAATTTCTTCGATTCGACCTCCACACTGCAAATCGTGGCTCAAGGCTAGGGGGGAAATGAGCCTTGGCAAAAACCGCACCGTCGACGCCGGTTTGGTGGCCGGAGACGGCCGGAATCGGAAGATATCGCCGAAAATAACAAACTGCTACAGTAATCTTCTTGGCTTGAATTCGAGCTTCTCCGGCCAAATCACGACGACCCATGACCACAGGCGTATAGGAGAGGAAGAGAGGAGTCGACCGTCACCTTGGGCTCGCGGATTGGTGGCCGGACGGCGGCAAAACGAAGGGGAGAAGGAGAGAGGCCGACGCGGGGAAAAGAGGGAGAGGAAGAGAGAGAAAGTCGGGGTAGGTTTCCAGAAATGGAATTCTACCACAGTAACTTTCTATATATATAGAAAGTTATCGTGAACAGTAACTTCCACATTGTAAAGCATAACTTTCGTATATGAATTCCAATTTTTACATACCACATATCCACGCGCTCGGTTTAACGTCCTCTACAACTTTCATGCAGAACATTTTCTCAAATTTTGACCCGAACAAAAAGTCAACTTTTAGGGCCACTAAAAGTGCTGAAATGATAGTAAAGTGAAAGTAAATGTCGTTTACCGTCCTAATGATTAGTAAATCAGTCATTCTGGTTCAGGACGTTACACTTTGTTTTGTTTTGTATTTTTGTTTCGCTAAGGAACTAGCAAAACTAAGTGTGGGGTAGTTGATAGGAGCACAAAGTGCGACGATATTATTGAGTATGTGCCTCATTTTAGCCTTGTTTCTCCCTTAGTTTCTTGTTTTGAGTCATTGAGTCATTTTAAGAGTCTTGTAGAGTGTTTGACGTGAAATAGGCAGAAAACGCAAAATTCATGAAGAATCCTAGTTAGACCAGGATTCCTCACCGTCATGCTAATCCGTGGGCCTTAAGAGAGAATTTATGGGAGTATTTTTCTGAAATTAAATGGTTTTAATTCCCTTTATTTTCTCTAAAAGAATTTAATTTTGTGCCCTTTATTAAATCAGTTTGACCAAGCAATGAAGAAGGGGAATAAAAGAGAAAGACGTTTCAGCTGGAAAATAAATAAAGGAGAAAAATGTTTCAACTGGAAAATAAATAAGAGAAAGACGTTTCAGCTTGTCAAGAGACCCTATTATGAGAGGAATTAAGGCCATAAAGGAGACGTTTCAGCTGGGAAATTAAATGAATTATAATGCAATCCCATCCGTCCAAATGATGAAGGGTATGATCGACAAAAACCAACCAATGCTCCCCTATAAATAGGCAACGGCCAGACCAGAATTATCATCACTTCCTGGCCAAAAACTATTCCAGGACTCTGCCCAATTCACTTCTCAAACCTCCATCACCTACAAGACTGTGACCACCATCCATCCATCAATCTACGAAGCTCTTAGGCGCTGAGTCAAGGACGCTCCACCACCATAGCAGAGATGAGTTCATCACCTTGTTGCCAAGCCGCTAAGGAAAACGTTTCAAAGTGTAACTATGACTCTACTTACAATTTTTGTTTCAGTTTTGTGTGTTTGGATTTGTGAGTTGTGCAATTGGAGATATGAAATTTTCAGAATATTTTTATTAATATTTTTCAGATTTTCAGTTTATTATTGAGTTAATTTCGAGAATTCTCTTATGATGCATGTTACAATCTTGTGCCCTTTTAAGTGTTTAGGTAATTTTCAGAGTTAGGTTAATAAGTTTGCATGCTAGAATAACGGTGAGAGTTCTTGTGTGTTTGCTTAATTTGCCAAGAGTAATTGTTATTTGTTAAGGCGCGAAGTTAAACAAGTAGCAATTAGTTCTAAAAAGTGGTAAAAACCATGTTCAATGGTTAAATGATTCTAGAAATTACGTGTTAAATTCTTTGTGTAATGATTAATTTGCACGTGTGAGTTGATTCGAGGGTTAGATAATACTGCTAGTTAAGAGAATTTCGCTAAGTGTTTTCGAAAATTAGTAGTATTAGGCTTGGTAAGGACTCTTCCGATCCAAACCTACATTAGAACGAATTAGGTAAATGGATTGATCTGCTAAGGCCTTTCATTTGGACTCTTATCTAGGCATTTAAGATGAGCACATTTTTGTAGCATGTTGAAATTGATTTTCTGTTTTTACACTTAGTAATTTCCGAGTGGTATTAGTCTAGGTTAGGGAAGTCGATCATTGTAGATAGTTTTATTTGTTTCGTTTTTATTTTAAGTAGATTAGGAACCAAATTTGAAAACCCCCATTTTTTTTCTTTTATTTGTTAATTGATCTTTTTGTGTAGGTGTACCCTACAATCCCAGGACTGAACGATCCCTGCTTATCCTATACTGACAACTACATTTTGCAGGGTTAAATTGTGAGGCTATTTTAGCCGCATCAAAGGGTGGATTCCTTTCACAACAAGATCCCTTTCAACAGTTCTATAATCAAAGCTTTAACAATTTTTACATTTTACGGGGAAAAACTATCTCATTTCCAGGTGGGTGCACAGTCTAAAAACACTGTCAAAGCAGCATAGTATTCTGGATTGCGACGATCTAAATGAACCCAACCTTTTTCCACACTGCCAGCACTATAAAAATATGTTATTTTCTGATTAACTATATCTGACTAAATTCATTTTTGGTCAGAAGTAACATTATTTCCAACCAAAATGTTTTCTGGCGGAAATACATTTTTGGGATGACCATTATTTCCAACGGCAAACAGTCTCTTGGAAAAAGTATAGATTGGAGTCGGAACTTATTATAATTTGGCGGCAAAAATTCCAGCTAATTATTTTCCTACTAGGTTTGATGTCGTTGGAAAATTGTGATGCCCCAGAAATTTGTATTTATTTTCCGAGGATTTTTTGGAATTTAAATTGTGGGTATCGGACGGTTTTGTGGCTCGTGGATGGAGCGGAAGTGTTTTGGGCGAATAATTATTCAGGAAGCGTCATTTAGGGGGGGCACAATGGTTGACTTTTTATTCGTTGGGATTCTCTGAAAACTTTCTTCACGAAAGTCGTAGAGCGTGTCGATACAAGTTCGTGGATATGCGGAACGCGGAAATCGGAGTTTGTATGAAGAAGTTATGGCCGTCGGAAAAAATTTCCATTTTGGTATATATGGGATTTTTCCGGAAAAATATCAGAAAAATCAGAGTTTCCATGTTGGGAAAGTTTTCTCTCTCCTCTCTCCCGACCCGGTTTCGCCCTCTCCCTTCTCCGGCCGATTTCTTCACCGTCCGGCCACCAATCGGCCCGATTCCAAAGGGAATCCTGCTCGCCTAAGTCCCCTCTACACGTCTATGGTGGTGATTCGTCGTAGGAAGCACCGTAGATGGCGCTACAAGGCCAAGAAGTTTGGCAGCGGCGATGCTTCGAACCCAGATCGGAACTTCCGATTCCGGCCACCATAGCCAGTGTTTCTTGAGGGTTTTTGGAGCCCAGAGGACGTAGATGCTTCTCCCAAGGTGGCTTGCAACAATTCAACCTGTGGAGCTCGAATTTGGAAGATTGGGAATCTTGGGTTCATCGGTTTTCAAAACTTGCGAGGTACTTGACGAAGTATTCTTGGACGGTCGTTTTGTGGGTTGGCTGCTTTGTTATGTATTGAAGACGCAACATGAGTTTCGAGGGGTTAATCCTACAGGTCAGGTTAATCGTGGCTGATGCTGAGGTAGCTTGTTGGTGGCAGATCAGGTAGGAAGTAATTTTGGTTGGCTTTGCCATTGTTATGACTTCCGCTATGTAGTAATTAAACTCTGAGGAGCATTTACGTTTTATTTTGTTGTCGACAATTTAATTTGTAACTTATATAATATATGACTCTGTGGAGCGGGTCAATATTGGAATTGTGGGTTCAATGCATCAATATGTACTTGGGTTAAAAGGGAAAAAGTTTCTACGTATTTTGTAATGATGGCTGAACGTTCACGCATATATAATTATGGGGTTATATATTGATTTTTATTGTTTATAAAATCAGGGGCGTGACAAAAATAACTGGTCATTTTTCGATAAAATTTTGTTTCGTTTGAAAGTCGTCGGAAAATATAAGGTTTTGTTCCGACCACACATGTGACAGAAATACAAAAAAAAAAAAATGTTGCATGTAACATGTTGAGATACCAGAAGTGTTACAAAATTTCGGGTGGAATAGGCTCTCTACTTTTAGTAAACAAAAACATCCCCTAAAGTAAAGGGAATAAATCAAATGCAACAATAGCAAAAAAGCAAATGTAGTACAAATTTACCCAATTTTTCAAACAATTAGCACAAGGCACGAAAAGAAAATAGAATATGCCCTTACTATTAGATGACAACAACTTATACATGTTCAATCTTCATCCTACGAGTCATTAATAACAATAGTAGAGTTTGGATAAGATGAGTCGGCTTTTGGTGTTTCAATCTTTATCTGAGCATGTAAATTACGAGACATTATTCGAGTATGTGAATTATGAGTCGGCTTCCGTATCATCACCAATGAGATCATTAGGGTAACGAGAGTGTTTCCCAGGATAACACCAAGCTGATAAAACTTGGCCTCATGAGTTCACTTATGTAATCAACAATGGAGGTGCAACATGTTGAACACCCTTGATATAACCCAATTCAAGTAATGGGTTAACTGGAACATTTAGACACCAACATCTCTGTTGGAGTTATGAAGATAATGACTATTTGAAAGAGATGTAGAGTGTATATGAACCGGTCCATGCTTACGTCTTACTTGGACGCCTAGCAGACATTCACAAAATTATAAGAAAAAATGAAAATATAAAGAATGAACAAAACATAGTTCGAAGACAAAATTAAGGGGAAGATGATAATGAATTTATAGAGGATAGTAGATGCAAGAATCATGGACTTGACAGGTTGTTGCAACTGATTACTAAGGGTGTGGCAACTGATTACTGACGGTGTTGAAGCAACTGGTAAAAATTTTGGGTAATAATCCTTATAAGATGATATGAATATTGTTTTATAAAGTAAAAATAAATGTGACATTTTCAATGTAGTTACCTTTAATTATAATTTTAAACTGGAGTTATTTGTTGAATTTAACATAATTGACCTATTCTTTAAGAACATCCTAACAGTAATAAGTAGACGAGTATGTTACTGATAGATGGGATAAGCATTTCAATTTTTCCTGAGTTACTTGTTGGATGGAAAAAAACTAAAAAAGTATATGTGATATTTCCGACCAAAACAGTAACCGTCAGAATACAAAAATAATTGTTGAATTTAACGTGAATATTGGTAGTTGACATATTCTTTAGGATTAACCCAACAGTAATAGTAGAGTAGTCTAGTAGTTGACTTGTTACTGATGGACGGGATTAGAGTTCCATATTTTTTTGAGTTGTTTGTTGGTGTAGCGTTATTTATATCCCCTCAATTTGCATAATCTTTAATTTCATGGAATTCTCTGTCTCTATAATCTCTCCTTGTATTTTACAACGAGATTTTGATATTGTTTTTGAACTAAATATTTTCGTGTTGGTTGGATCTTCTGAGGTAATTACACAAACTACTTATCTTGATGTTTAAGTTATTTACTCTACGAAATATGCCAGTTGGTAAATCATGGATGAAGTTAAGACTGTAAGATCTAGGGTATTTTGATGGAGTCACAAATTTCATTGGTTACGCTACTAAGCATGTAAAAGACAGCGATGGACGAATATATTTTCCATGTCGAGATTGTATAAACCAAATTAGAGAAGTTATGATATAAGGAAAGATTATTGACCTAGAAAGGAGGAGACAAACTAGTTTATGATCCGGTACCTTTTGAATTGTAAGCTAATGATATCAAACCAATATGTGAATGGTAACTTAAGTTGAAAGTTCCTGATGGATGTTGTGCAAATGTATCTTGTTGGGTGAATGCTAAATGGCGTAGTGTTTCTGGCATGAAAAGTCTTGATTGCCATGTTTTTTTAGAGATACTATTTCCTCCTGAAAAATCCTGTGAAGCATTGATTGAACTTTCTTACTTTTTCACGTAATATTGTGCTAAAGTACTGAGTGTCTCTGATTTGGAACTTCTTGAAAATCATATTGCCATTACTCTATGCGATATTTCCTCTAGCATTTTTTGACATCATGGTTCATTTGTCAATTCACTTGGCGTGGGAAGTAAAAGTAGGTGGTCGTGTACAGTGTAGATGAATGTATCCCATCGAAAGGTAATTAATATAATTTTAGATATTGAAACTTTGAGCGATTTCGGACCCAATCGGAATTCCTTGTTCCGACGTCGGCGAGGCTTCAAGTCTTCTTGGTTGAGCTCAGAGCAGCCTCGTTGATCGATCCTTGGTGGTTGTTTGGATCGATTCACGTGAAACTTCGATCAACTCGGATTGGATTACTGTTCACAGCTTGTGAGATAGTTTTCGACCCTTTATGCTTGTTTTCTGACTTCAAGCTAGTTAGGAAAGTTCACAAGCATGCTTAGATGAAGGACTTTGATGTTGGGAGTTTTGTGAAATATTGAGTTTTGGCCGGCGACGGTGCGCCACCGTCTGTGGCGGCGTTCCGGCTGTGTTCCGGCCACTTAAGGAACTGTTTTTGGTATTATATATGTTCTACTCGTTGATACGAGCGTTTCGATATATAATATGCAAATTTTAGAGTTCGTATGGAATTGTTATGATTTTTGCAGTTTCATACCGATCGATTTATTCAATCCTTGAGGATTCGAGCGTCTGATCGACATGTGGTTTGGTCACATCGATCGTGGACGTATTCTGGGGACTTTAGGAGGTCTCGGATGTGGTTTCGCCTCATTTGGCATCACCTTGGGAATTTTGGTTCGATTTAGGGTTTCGAACGTTATCCCTTGTGATTCGTTGACTGAATGAGAGCTGTAATTCCTTAGGTACGTGACGTAGTACTCCTTGGACGGCTATTTTGTGGATTGGTTGTCTTGTCCTGAATTGAAGACGCAGCGGGAGTTTCGAGGTGAGTAATCTCACAAGGTTCATTAATGAATGGAATACCTTTATCGTTTGGTGAGTAAATCTCACGATATGTGTTATGAGTAGGATTGATATTTGTTATGAGCAGAATCGATATGTGTTATGAGTAGGATCGATATTTGTTATGAATATGATCGATATTTGTTATGAACATGATTACCATATTGTCTTGGAGTTATTAGGTTAACTACGACTATAGTTGGTATTAGTGGCAATTCTAAGTGGATGACTATGTGTGTCTATATATATATATATATATATTATGGGATATATATACACACATATATATTCATGTATTAGTGACTTCGTCGTGAATCTCTGTGATGATTGTTATGTCAAGCTTGTATAGAAATATCTGTGTAGCTTGTGTAGGAATATGAGTAGGATGGTTGAAATCTATGTGATGATCACTATCTATGTGATGACCAGCGAAATCTATGTGATGATCGCTATCTATGCGATGATTGGCGATATCTGCATGAATCTATGTGATGATCCTTGAAATCTAGGTGATGATCACACTACTAAAAAAACATGATTTAAGGACATTGAAACCGTGTCCTTAAATACATACAAGGACTCTTTAAAAAAGAGTCCTCTTTCCGGGAGTCATCATAAGTCCCAAACAAGGACACTGGAAATGTGTCCTCATATCTATACGAGGACATAGTTTATGTGTCATAATAGCTTTGGATGTGGTGTCCTTATATCCATAAGAGGACGCCTAAATTGCATCCTTATATTATCAAATAAGAGTCCTCTTTTCTATAAGAGGACACACAAATTGTGTCCTAAAAGCTCTAGAAATGGAGTCCTTAAATCTATAAAAGGACACAAAAAATACCTTACATATGTGTCCTCTTTTCTATACTAGGACACACAATTTGTGTCCTCAAAAATCTAGAGATGGAGTCCTTAAATCCATAAGAGGACACAAAGAGTACATTCCCATATGTGTCCTCTTTTGTATAATAGGACACAAATTATGTCCTCAAAGTTCTAGAGATACTCACATCCAATAAATGTCCAATATCCAAAACAAGTAATCTTCAAATACCACAAGTCCATCTCATTAAAGAAGAATAAAGATCCACAATGTACTACCACTACTGTTTTGACAAATTTAATTTCAAAGTTGCTAGCTGCTGGATGCTACACTAAGTAGACTTGAAACTTATATAACTTCATAATACCACAAATAAGAAATCTGCATATGCATGCTAATCTTGGATATATCCATCAATCTGCTTTGCCCAGCCTACTGGAACTACATCAGTCCCTTCTTGAGTGTAAATGTCTTTTCCCTTGAACTGAAATGATCAATAGATATATATCACATGCATTATAGTGGATATTACACTAAAAAAAGAAGCAACCCAGTGAGCATGCACAACTAAGCAAAAATACTATTACATATAATTGAGCCCAGTATTCATTTATACATGTGTATCTAAATTTATATATTGATATGAAAGATAAAACTTTCTAACCTTTTATGTCACTTCATAGTTTTCGACACTATAGACTCAATGTCTTATGATTTCCAGCCTTTCCTTCCCTTGCAAAAAGATTGAACTTGAACCTTCCATCACCTTGCAATCATATCTGCAATCATATAATACATCGTCAGAAAGACAATCTCAGAAACGAAGATTTAACAAATATATTCAACTCTGAATCTATTGACTAAAACACTAACATCATTCTGCAAGGGTAAGAAACACATGATGTCATTGCCATAAGCCAATCATTTGGCAGCTGAAGTCAAGCTTCTAATTAGATTTGACAACTACAATTTGTCTCACAGGAAAAGAAGTTATACAAAACATTGACAACATAACGTACAAGATTTACATCTAAACAAACCTATATATGTTGTATCATAACTAGGCGTATGACATAATCCATCATAATACACAGGTCATGTCCAGAAGCTTGAAAGCAAAACGAAGACAAAAAACATAATTAAGCCTTTTCATGAATGGGTGGCATGATTAAACAAAATTAATTCATGAAGCGATGGTATGATCATGAGACATAAATAGAATATGCATAAATAGAATATATTAAAAACAATTAAATGAAATTAACAAAGATAAAGCTGGAGCTTGCTTGCATGATTTTATCATTTACAACCACAGATACACAGATAAGCATATAAACAGCACATGAGACATAAAGGAACAAGAGAAGGATGTTTACTGCAAGTCAACCCATCAAAGAATAGATTCCCAAGTAGACTAGCATGCTTGTTAGCCCATAGCGAGGTTCAAAATGCAGATCCAAATCTAACACTAGAGAAAGTGTAGCAACAACGTACATTACAAAGGCTGTTGGTAGGAAAAAAAAAAACAAAACAAGTGTTAATAACAAGACCATTGAAGTTTTATGACAAACTAGTATTGAAGACAGAAAGCAAAGGGGGTACAAAGTCATAAACTTGGTTGGGTCGCAATCGTCCATAAGTATGCTCCTGAGGCACATGGATTACTATAATCACTGATCCCACAATGCACGTAACCACTACAACAAAAGGGGGCAGCAGACACCATTCTGAATAGTGTCCCCTGAGTCTAAACACACTTTCCTTCGGTGTGTATGACCTATAGCTAAGAAATTGACAAAACAATCTTGTAGTTTAAGTCAAGACACAAGCGTATGAGAAATCAAAACAAGCAAACTAACATAACTGAAAGTCAAAAACTAATAGCCTAACCTGTAGAGTTCAAACATATACACACAAATATCTAGTACTCCTCCAGGCCTGAAGAAATGGAATTAAAAAAAAAATGCTTATTCCATATTTGCAAATGGATTGAGTTCTACAGGTGAAGTAAGAGAAAATGAGTGAAGAAAAACTGGTAAAAGATCAACCAACATATATCCAACAGTCATTAGACATGAACTACTATACTAATTTTCTCATTAGATATGTTCCATCAACCTTCGATAGATCCAGAGCTGCAGGAACTTCAATGATTTGTCCTTGCCAAAATCAGAACCTAAACAAACAAGCCAATAAGCAGAAATTTAGATAATTGATACAATGTATCTGCACTAAAAAACAGAAGCACTACATACAGTTATTAAAGGATCGTGGTACAAAACTAATAGTGCTAATCTACTACATACAATAAGAAAATCCACAAGATAGTCATAGTTTAGAGGTTTACATTTTGCTGATATAAAATCATCAAGCAAATTGACACACAAATCCGTAGCCCAGAAGCTCTTACCATTAGGATCAAGTTGAAAAGCTGCTTCAAACATAGGGTCTACTACCCAGTTAATCATTGAAGAATCATTCAGAGAGGTATCAAGTCTAGGTAATAGATAACACCATG
Source organism: Rosa chinensis (assembly GCF_002994745.2). Taxonomy (NCBI): domain Eukaryota; kingdom Viridiplantae; phylum Streptophyta; class Magnoliopsida; order Rosales; family Rosaceae; genus Rosa; species Rosa chinensis. The sequence goes on along the minus strand of NC_037091.1, from coordinate 26,869,199 downwards.
TGTTCAAGCAAGACATGCGGACAGATACATTGCAGTTACTCAACATGATGCTTATCAGTGGTGTCATGATCAGCCTTACGCTTTTCAAAGATCTAGTGTTTTGGATTTCATCACTATTTCCTTTGTGTTCCCTTTTTTTGCATACCATCATCCTCTTCTGCAGCATTTGTCGCACACGGTAATAACATTGGAGGGTGAATAAGAGCATTAATAAGACCTTCACAGGCAACCTGTGAAATCAGATATCTATGTTAATCTACAATATGGCATTTGACAGTACTCTGAGACTAGTTAAACTATTAATGCTAGTAAACTGTGGTACACTTTAACAACCCTGGCTTGTAAAATCACCAGGACTTGAAATGCATGGACCCTAGACATTCAAGAAACAGAGACAGAATGATAACTTGGGTTCCTAATCAACTCACATGTATACAAAACCCACTCAATACTCAATACTTAACAAGTTGATATTAAGTTGACTTGGAATTTGTAAACTGAGATTAATTTAGCATACTTATATTACAGAAAGTGATTTAGAATTCTTGCCAGTTATAAATGACACTGAAAACTTTTTATACTTCAAAGGAGTATGACAAAAGTGACATCATATAAATGAAAATATTGCCTAATTTAAAATAGAGACATATTGATAACTTGGGTGCCCAATCAACTCACGTGTATACAAACCCACTCAATACTCAATAGTTAACAAGTTGATTTTAAGTTTTGACTTGGACCCTTGTAAACCAAGATTAATTAGCAGAATTCATATTAAAGAAAATGATTTAGAATTGTTGTAATTTATAAATGATTCTGAAAACTTTGTATGCTTCAAATGAGGATGACAAAAGTTATATCATATAAATTGAAATATTTCCTTATTTAAAACAACGCATTGTGAACTCTTTATAAATACCTGGGAAGCAATCTGAACTTGTGAGTCATTATTTGAAAATGTTTTCTTGGGAATTTTCAGCATATCATTAATTAAATGTCTGTTCTTCAAGGCATGAGACCCTAGTAAGCGGATATACCATCCCCATGCTTGAATAGTTTGAATCTTCATACCACTGATAGCATATCATGTATCCCAGTGAGCAACTTTGTCTTTAAATCTCTGACAAGTACCTGGTTTTGGAAGATAAGAAACAAAAAGGAAATTTATATGTGCATATATATATATATATATGTATATGTATAATACATGTTGCATACAACAGCATAATCCATGTATAATGCAATTTCATGCAGCCACTCTTAATCTTAACCTTGTCATCCATTCTGGAAACAACCATCAAGAGAAGGCTCAAATATAAGATAACATGAGCTTACAATCCATAGAATATTTTCTGGCCCTCTTTCACAATATAAGTCAAGACCCTTATCTCTTTTCCTATATGTGTTTGTAAACCTTTAAACATGACTTTACCCTAGCGAGCAATCATATTTTTAATTAGTCCAAATCATGTCAGTGCGTTTTCATGACAGAGGTTAACCACCTGGACCAGAAGACAAAGATCAATAAAAACGAGAGAATAGAGAAGCGAGTACCTTGGAGAGATCTATTGGAGAAGGTACGATTGTGGATCTAATCTTCAGTAGACACCTTTCTGACATATCACTGTCTCTCTTATCAGAGCTAAGCAATCTTCTATACATTGGAGGTGCCCACGTATGGGACAACTCTCTCATGTTCTCACTCAAAAGAGTTGCTAGCTTAATAACAGCCTGTCATATTAGCATAGAACATAAGTACTGAAAACGACATTGTCAACTTTACTGTAACACAGCCACAACCCTATAGCTCATAAAATCAGAAGACTTCCAAAATCAAAACCTCAAATAATGCACGATACTTGCGAAAATTGCTATAAACTGAAAATGTGATTGCTGACTGCACATACCCAAATTTCAACGACCACATGCAACATTGCAAGTTTATAGAAGGAAAAGATTCTCAAGACCACACAACATTACATACCATATTCACCAAACTAGTGACAGAGGTGGAGGGTAACATGTGTTATTGCTGCTTCGATCAAGTGCTTCCACACGCCGCTCGAACGAGCTTGACACGAGAAACCCGGCTGTTGAATCGGGTTCGACAAGAGACGAGACTGAATTGAGATACCCAAAGCGAATAATCCTTGAATCCAGGTCAACCCAGTGGCCACCAAGTTCTTCGAAACTCAATTTGGTGAGTGACATTGAGATCGGTGATGAAGGGAAAGAGGGCTGTGGGAGAAAACGAGGGTTGAGAGAAATAGGGCATTTAATCATGAACCAAAGCATACATATCGATTTGGCCAGAAGAAAAGGCTAGATACAGATCGAGAAGGAGAGAGAATCACTCACCCATGGTGAGTGAATTTGTTTTCCTCAGAGCTAAAGAATCTGAGCTCCAATTTGGTTTGGTTCATTCTATGAGGAAGAGATGCAGATGAGAGAGAATGAGAGAGCGGTCAACTAAAATGTGAGTGGGAAAACGAAAATTGAGAATTTTAACTTTTGGCGAAAAAAATAGGCGGGGCTGCTCCTGTTTTCTTCAGCTCGTCCTCTTAAGGTTATTAGGACACCTCAATAAAACTGTGTCCTTATAGGGTGTCCTAGTAGCCCATTTTTGTAGTAGTGTCAGTGTGATGATTGCTCGGTAGCGGAGCTGAGTTGTTATTAAGTTAACAAAGATCGAGAGGACTGCTGTGATGATTGGGGCTACCTACAGACGTCAGAGTGTGGGACTTCGATGACTACTTTGTCTTGAATTGCTTGACTTAATGTGACCTCCTGAACTAAATTATATGCATGGGTTACTATGATTCGTTTTGCTTGTTTGATATGTGATTGCCTTGTTCTTCTTGATTGTATTGATTGATGGTTTGATTTATCTTAAGAGCATAGTGGTGACGAATTGTACTCTGTGTTGAGGATAGGAAGGTGATTCTTTGATTTTCACCTTTGATGTCATGTTGATGACAAAAGCTCCTAGGAGGGGGAAATGGGAAATGAGTGTGATTTTGGAATTCGCTGTAGTGCGTTAGGGTGGCCTCAAAGATTGCTTGAGGAAGTCTTGTTTGACCGAAATTTGTGTAATTGAATGCTAGGATTGAGGTTATAAGCGGGAGGCTTTTGTGAAATTTGTGTAATTGGTTTTGAGTTACTCATACGAGCTTCATAAGCTTACCGGGTTTGTTGTGTGGCAACCCGGTGCACTATTCAATGGAATGGTGTAGGGGTTAATCCTGCAGGTCAGGGAAATCGTGGCTGAAGTTGAGGTGGCGCTTTTGCAGCTTTACGGTAGGAAGCCATCTTTATGAATTTACCGTTGATAAGGACTTCCGTTGTATAGTTACTCTGAGCTGCATTTACGTTTTATTTTGTTGTTGACAATTTAATTCGTAAGCATTGTAATATATAACTCTATGGAGCGAGTGTATATTAACTTTGAGGGTTCAGGGCATCAGTATGTACTTGGTTAAAAGGAAAAAGATTTCAGGTATTTTGTATTGATGACTGAACGTTCACGCATGTATAATTATGGGATTATATATATATCGATTTTCTTGTGTGTAAAATCAGGGGCGTGACAATTATATTACAACAGGTCAACAGCTGCAGCAATAATTTTAGATAATTATAGCAATGATTAATAATATGTATCATGATAGTATGATACTATACACTGATACACCCATGATATTTCGTAGATTATTAAAATATATACCCAATTCTATTTTACAATATCAGCAATGTTGTAGTTATCCACACCACACAAGCTTCGCATCACCTCTCTCCTTTCTCTCATTCTCTGAGCAGTAAACCCCCACAAACTCACAACAATCTCTCTCTCTCTGGGCTTCAACTTCGAAGAGCCGAAATCCACAGTTTGCTCAAAACCAAAACTTGGTGCCAAGTTTCAATCAATCTCCTACTCCAAATCAAACTCATCTGTAATCGTTTGTTGCTGCTAATCCTCTCACATAACTGAAAACTCAGATAAATCCCCCAAATCTCATTTAACCCTGAACAAGGCTTTGATTGTTTTCTAGGTTTTCATTCAATTCCAGATTCAAGTTATCTTCGTTAATTACCGAACCACTCAAATTTTGCTTGATCAGTAGGATTCAGTTTAATTCCAAATCCTCCTAGCCCGGCCGCCCAACACCCCGCTCAACCTTCTAGGCACCTAGTCGCCCGCCTAAGCCACCTAGGCGGCTGCCCAAACCCCAGCCCGCCTACATCCACCGATTTAGCATTACTCCGGGCGAAGACCCGCCGCCCAGCTCCTAGGCGCCGCCTAAGTGGTCTAGGTGGCCGATTTTTAGAACACTATATATATATAGTTGTCAAGAGAACTAAAATTGAATGTGAGAATCTGGGAAGGTTTCCAAGTGTTACTCAATATAATTAGTTTCAATAAACCTTAGGCCTTTGTATATGGATCTTTCAGCATCAAAGTAGCAGAACAAATCTCATTTTGTATTATTTTTATTTTTTCTTTATTTGGTAGGCAGTTAAGCTAAGGTAACGCTTGATATCTATTTTACACTACTCCCTATCTCTCTATTGTACTGTATATACTTTCTTCTTATGTGTATCTTGGTATTATATTGTAGTACGTCATGACAAAGAAAGGAAAATGACATAAAAGGGCAGCAGCACATGACATCCCAATATTTTACACTCTCTGCTCGAAGACAATCCCAACAAACCAACACATGACAACGAAGAGGTGGAAGGGTTGGAAATTGAGGCTAAAGAAAAAGTGGCAAGAGATTTTATAACTAAATTTATATGATTGAATGAGTTTGATGGTAGCAAATGAGTCCTTAGTTTCATTTTATCAAATTGTTTTCAAGTCCCAAAATCTATTTATGTTTTCTTAAGTTTTTGCTTTCTGTTTTCCGTTATTTATTTTGTATACCAAATAGCTCATATTCCCATAGAATTTTGTCTGCATACTATACAATGTGTTTATGGTGTTATGTAAAATTTTTAGATAATTCCATTGAGTCTAGGTTAGCTAAATTAATTATTTTTAAACTGTGCAGTGGAGTAATTTAAACTAGTTTGTGACATTTGATTAATATTTCTTGTGTTTTTCATAGTTTGGCTCTTCCAAATAAAATGTATAGGAGAAGAGTGAGCGGAACGAGATTAATTGTGACAAATCAACTACGGTGCATACAACGTATTTAGTTCCTATGGCGAAGTACATCAAAAAGGAGGGTACGTACAATGATACAACAGATAATTTTTTTACGGAATCTCTGCCTTATTTTCTGTTTTTCGTTGATTAATGATTGATTAGACTTCCACCTTGCCCCTATTTTCAGTTTCCCCGATATACTTTAAATCTTTGTTTTTACCAATTCTTTAAATCTATCAGATTGATAAGACTACAGTTGAATCGAGCCCAATAGAAATGTTTCATGTTTTTAAGCCTAAAGATGGACAGCCGGAATATTGACGGAGTGAGAGGGCGAAGGATCTTTATGTATCATTTAGTTTTTTATATCTAATTCTCATTGACATGATAGTATGTACTTATGTTAGTTATGTATGTTTTCATTGAATGAATGTATCGACCTGCAAAAATAGATAGAAGAGGCTTTGGATGGTGATGGAGAAGAAAATTTGGATGATTAGAACATATATAAGGAGGTGGTCGGTGGGCCTAAACATGGCAAAATTCTTGGCTTAAGTGGCGGGAATAGAACCACCTGAAGATGTGTGTGCTTCAAGTAGTAGCCAAACTTGCAACAAGCGCACGTGCTTGGAACATGAAAAAGAGTTTGGACAAGTGAAACAACAAGTTAAAACTATTACAGATGTAGTGGCCGATTTGAAACAAGTCCTTCAAACTTTGGACTTTGATGAGAAATAGTTCAAGCCATAATCAATTCCCAGGGGCTTCATCTGCTCAGGTATATATATACTTGCGCTTTCTTTCATAGTGTTGTTAGGCATATGTCCAGTTTTGTTCTTGTGTTATTCATGTATAAGCTATAATGTATTTATGTGTTACAGCCTGCTTCTATAATTTTACCTACAATTGCATCAATCACAAAATTTACTAATGGAGATTTTGAAACATATGCACCTTCATCCCTAGTTACTAGCTACTAGTTATAAGGTCCTGGAAGAAACCTTATCTATCTATATAGGCAACATAGCCTCTCAATATCATTAATCTAAACTCTTTATTTCTTTTTATTATAGTATTTTCTCTCGTACTATTTCTATTGTTATGGATGATGTTATTTTTTTTCTTCTATATATTAAGATAATGCAGTTTGAATTCAATCAATTATTCGAATCTTCAGTATGTATCTATTTGGTTTTTCGTGTTCTAGAAAAGAAATATTCAATTTGTGATAAAATTCTAATAATTAAAATTGGATGTAATCACATTAACTATATTTATTCCCATCAGAGGTGAGCCGTTTCAGACAACAATTTCAGGACGAAAATGGTTTATTTTAATTAACCATATTCATCGGTAAAAGTCATTTATATAGATGGAAATTGTTAATCCCACAAAGCAAATATGTCATCGAAAATATTCAAATAGTAATTTCCACCAAAAGTAGTTAGTAGGAAATATTTAATCCGGCGAAGGTGTTGGTTGAAAATATGTCGTAGAAAAAAGTTTCCCGATAACCTTTGTTGGACTTAGATTCCAGTCCTGGTTTGAAAATTGTGTACCAAGTAGTTCAAGAAGGCATAAAGCTCAAGGTCGGTACTAAGGAAATCTCGATCTCAGAAGGATTTGATGTATCTGAAGAAATTTCATAAATCCAATCTGCGGTCGAGATGTATGGGATGAACCTCAAGAAAGTGAGTTGATGAACCGCATCGACCACCATGTTCGAGAAGAGGAGAGTCGTCAACAAGCTTGAGTAAACCAAGACCTGGTTAATTGGTTAGACGATATTGACACAAATGATAAGTAAGACTAGCATTTCATAATGCAAATCTTAAAGTCGATGACCACTGTGATTGTGAAGACCCGAAATTTCAGTTAAATATTTTGTAATTCAATATTTGTTCAGTTATATGAATTATGAATTGTGGGCATGATTCGTATGTCGTTGTGTGAGGAATTTGGTTTCGAATGATTTTATTTTCTAAACGAACGTTATTGAAAGTTGTAGATCTCATCGATACGAGTGCGTGCTTATGCGGAACGCAAGAATCGGAGTTCGTATGAAAAAGTTATCGCGTTTGGAAATGTTTCCATTTTGGGTATATATATAAATGGAAAGTTTCCAAATTTAGGGTTTCCATTTCTGTCGGCCGCACCGTTCATTTCTCCCTCCCGAGCATGAGCTGAAAACAGAGCAAACCATTTCTGGCTTTGTTCTCCCTCCTCCGGCCACCAAATCACACCAAACTTATTCTCACGCCTTCGCCTCAACCTTGTGCAGTTGCCAATAGCAGCCTTGCGCCGTGGCACGGCTTGTAGAGGCGGCGGGAAGCTTGTTTCCATTTCCGGCTGTTTTAAGTGCGAATTGAATATCTCGAGTTCTAGGCCACTAAAACTTGAGGTTCTTAGCACCTCAACCCCCTAATGAATCCCCAAGAAGAAAAGCACTTGAAGTGATCGATTTCATGCTTGTCGGAGGCCTTACAGTTTTCTGCATATTTTCCAGCCAAACCGGAACGTTTTGGTAATTTTCACTCGTTTTCTGACTTCGTGCTAGTTATAAAATTTGCTCAAAATGATGAAACGAAGAGGAGTAGCCTGACCCCGACCCATTGGCGGTGGTCAGTGGCTGCTCTGCCTCTATCTCCGGCGGCCTTTTCCGGCCACTTCCGAGGTCCCAAGGGTAGTTTCTTCCCATTTTAATGTTCTACATGTCGATACGATCATTTTGATATATAGCATGTAAATTTTGGAGACCAGATGTATAAGTAATGAATTTGACGATTTCGATCGATTTCTATCATTCGATTTGTGATCTATGAAGATCGGATCGTCCGATAGACTTGTAGTTTTGATATATTGATCGTAGGACTGTCCCGATGACCTTGTGAAGTCACGGGTGAAGATCCGACCGCTGGATCTTCGTGTCAGTGCTTTTTATGTATTGTGCGCTAAGTTAAATATCGTCTTTGGTTAGGTGTTTGACTGGTTGAGTTGGCGGACGATTGTGAATCGTAATTTGAGCTATTAAGAAGACGCAGCAGGAATTTAGAGGTGAGTAAATCTCACGTGGTTCATTTACGAACCGAATTTCATTATTTTCATTTAATTGCTGTGTGAAAAATGGTTTTAAGAAAATGAGTTTTAAATATATAAAAAATGAATTTCACGGTTTTATGACGTATGAACTATAGTTGGTATTATTGGTCATCCCTGAGTGGATGATTATGATTACGTGTATATATATATATATATATATATATATATATATCTACGTGATTTTATATGAAATGGTGTGAGATTGAGGTGTGAAAGTGTGATAACTTGGGTTATGATATGTTATTGGTTTTGAGATTTGCCATAATATATTATGTTAAATGACATTGAATGAAAGAATAATGATGGTGATTGTTTTAGATTATTTTTTAAAACACGTGATGGTTTTAGAATTACAATTTATATGGTAATTGGCTATTGGATTGTGAGAACGCGCATGTGAGAATAGTTATAACATTTGGGTCTGAGGGACCTTTAAATGTTCGATCTATGGATCATATGCCACTGTAGGGAACTACTTCTACGTGCGAAAAGTGAAGTGCATATAAAGTAAATGAAAAGGAAAGTAACGTACTTGAATGTAAAGTGCATAAATGAAAGTAAAAGGCTAGAAATGAATCAAAGTTATGAGAGTGAGATTGTAAGGCAAAGTACCTATGAGAGAATATAATTGAGAAAAAGTTTGTATATTGATTTGTTTGTGTGGTGCCGGACCCTTTACAATGAGTTACAAGGTACGATATATATAGATCTAAACCTAGGCTAACTTGATCTCCAAGACGTGGATTCTAAGTAGGATTTAATCTTCATTTTCTGATTGATTCTTCCATAAATGTCCTGATTTTATTGATATCTGGAATCTTCACAATTGAACTCTGTCACGCCCCTGATTTTTAACATAATTAAAAATCGATATATAATCCCATAATTATACATGCGTGATGGTTCAGCCATCAATACAAAATATCTAAAAACTTTTTCCCTTTAAACCAAGTACATATTGATGCCCTAAAAACCCACTATGTCAATATTGACTAGCTCCACAGAGTCATATATTACACAAGCTTATGAATTAAATTGCTACAACAAGATAATAAGTAAATGCTCATAAGAGCTTACTACAAGCGGAAGTCTTAATAACGGTAAAGTCACAAAATTAACTTCCTATCGTAAAGCCGCTAGCACGCTAGCTCAGTTTCAGCCACGATTATCTCGACCTGCAGGATTAACCCCTACACCATTGAATAGTGCATCGGGTTGCCACACAACAAACCCGGTAAGCTTGTGAAAGCTCGTATGAGTAACTCAAAACCACCGCTAAACAATTCACACCAAAACAAAGGAAAACAACTCACACCTTGATTCCTTACACCAATTAAAGAAAGCAACTTACGCCTTGTTTTCTTTCAAATCAAGAAATAAGGAAAACAACTCACACCTTGATTTTATATTCAAATCACGAAATAAGAAAAGAAACTCACACCTTAATTTCCCATTCAAATCACAAAATAAGAAAAGCAACTCACACCTTGATTTCCTAAAAATCGTATCTAAGGAAAGCAACTCACACCTTATTTCCTTAAAACACAAATTCAGGAGTAAGATATAACTTCGCACCGTTACCCTATGAATTACACTGGCAGACAGACCAGAGCTCTAACTGAAATCATAACCACTCGTCCGACCAAAGACGTGATACTCGATATATGGCCAAAGTCAACTTGTGACATTAAATCCACGGGCCTCTCGGTCCCTCGGAGTAAAACATTTAAATGAGTCGCACTGGACCCAAAATGTTACGCAAATCTCAATGCTTTTCAAAACAATAGAAATCATCATTTTACAACCATTTGTTTTCCAAAAAGCCACAACCCAAAACAATAAAAAGCATCATTCATGCATATTGTTTCATAAATCAACAAATCCACCAACACATATATATTTCACGTAAATATATATATACTTAGTCATCCGCTCAGGAATGCCTACTAATACCAATTATATTTTGCAGTTAATAAATAACTCTCAAAACGATAAAGGTATTTCCGTTCGTAAATGAACCTTGTGAGATTACTCACCTCGAAATTCCCGCTGCGTCTTCAATATAGAACAAAGTAGCCAAAATACAAAATACATGTCCAAGAATACTTTGTCAAGTACCTATTCACATACGGTTTCAACTTAGTAACGATTCACAAACGATTTAAGTCTGAAACCCCTGTTTTGAACTAAAATCCTGAAAGTGATGTAAATTGAGGCGAAACCACATCCAAGACCACCCAATGTCTCCGGAATACTTCTACGATTAATATGTCAAAATCACAAGTCGACCGAACGCTCAAATCCTCACGAATCGAATCATCGAACGGTTCGAAACCATAAAAATCACAACATATTCATACGATCTCCAAAAATTACGTATTATATATCGAAACGCTTGTATCAACAAGTAGATGATATATAAAATCTGAAACTGTTCCTTACATGGCCGGAACGCCGCCACAGGCGGTGGTGCACTGCCACCTGCCAAACTCAAAATCACAATAATCAAGCCATCCAGAAATGTTCATCATGAAGAGTAGAGCAACTTTCATACCTGGAGCTAAGTCTGGTTCGGCCTAGATTGTCCTAGATCAAGCTTGCAAGATCGACCAATCGCTGCCGTCTGATCAAGCTCTAGATTCACTGTGCCCCGCTGATCTTCAACCCTTGATTTTTCACTCCACAAGCAAAATTGTCCTTCAAGGCGGGTATGAGAATGATCAAGAGGAGGAGGAGATTCCAAAACCGGGAAGGATCGGCTGAGACGTCGCCGGAACAGTCCGCCGCTACTGTTCACGTCTGCGATCTCCACTTTTCGGTGAACCACTGTCAGGACCCACCCCGGAATTACCCTCCTAACTCCAAGATGGACCTGCGGGGCCTACTTTTCAGGAAAATTCGACAGAACTTCCCCTAAAAGTGGACAACCCTAAACCTGCTGAAAACACTTCTAAGTAATATAAATTTCAATGCTTGAAGCCACCCTGCTTCCTAGCAACAATCCGCAAATTCCAAGTATAAACATCGTACTACACAAACATAACCACTTATATAAATTACAACTCAGCAAATCAAATCTTTCAACTTCCTCCAATATTATACAACTCCCAAACACCCATAATTATACAAATGTATAAATCCAACCTTTTAAGGTAATCAGAGCAATCTACAGAACACATTCGAAATATGATACATAAAGTAGGTTAATAAAATAACCTACTGAGGATAGATGGCAAAGGTGGTGCTAGCCTCCACTCCTAAGCCGATCAGCAACGCTGCGATCTGGGCAATTGAAACCAAAGGGCCCAGGGGAAAGTACATAAAAACGTTAGCGTGAGTGGACAAAATAAATAAGCATAACGGAAGAATAGTTTATACTTTCCCACATATTTAAATTTATAAAATCTCGATGCATGCAACGTTTATAAAACGTATTTCTTTAAACTCAAAAACTCGTGAAAAACATATCAGCCCCGCTGGTTAAGAGAAATCGGACTAGCCCCGCTAGTCAAGTAATGATAAAATATGGGGAAGAAATTTCACCATACGAAAGAAGAGAGCCTCCCAGGCTCGGGTTGGAGTGTCCCACACTCTGGAGCATCCCATGCTCTGCTCTTACTCACCCACAAACACATAGTAAGCAGGGAGGAGTACTAATAGGCTAGCTAGCAATAAATATGACGACCCAGGAATGGTGGGTAAAAACTATTAAAATCCAATAAATCCTTAAGGCTTCCCCATGTCCCACGAATAAAGAAAACACGGGTACGATTCCCAACTGTACCCAGAAATTCTCGTAAAAAGTCGTATAAACCAACAGAGTGTCCCACACGCTAAAAGAATAATTAGGTTATCATTAAGGCATTCCCAATGCCAAATTTGAAAGTCGATAAATAAATATGGAGATTTACTCCATCGAAATCTCATTCCGAAAATAAAATCTCAAATCGACGAATATAAATATAACATAAATAGTATAAATTCGGAAATCACACCGAAAACAATTCATCGAAAATCAACATCAATTATAAATTCGAATCCGAGCATAACAACTTAATAACCGAAACTCACAACCAGTATAAATCATAATTACTTCACAAAAATCGTTATTGGAAGCAAATCCACGAGTTAAATCGCAATCAAATTCATATGCTCGGAAAGTAATATGTTAATTAAATAGAACATACTTTAGTAAATAAATGCATGCATCACTTATTTAAAAACAAAATTCCACTCACAGTGTACGGCTAAGCCTGCCGTCGATCCAAACCCTCCTCGAGGGAATCCTCCTCACGTCCTGTACAATATAACGTTCGTAAATCCTTAATTACTGGATGAAAAACTAAATTACAATAAGTAAAACCAACCCTAACATTGTCTTTATATGCCCAAAACCTCCCAATCTTCTTCACTAATGTCAATCCCTTAATGTATGGGCTTTAGGGCCGAATCAAAGAAATCCGATGGATGGATTCCTCCTAATTCAATTAACAATTTCCACCTTTGAACAACATCAAAATCCATACTCACTCCATCTCCAATTCTATCCCAAAGCTGCAATTATGATACTAAATGTATAATTGACTAATTATCTCAACAACAGAAGTCAAAGTCCGGCCAAATACAGTCTCACGCGCCACCAACAGTGGCGGCGCGTGGGTGCCACGCGCCGGTACCAACCTCCACCACCGGCTACCAAATTCCATGTACAGCAACAACTCAACCCACTGATTAATTTTCTCAACTACAACACATCCAAATTTTACCTGGAAAAGGTCGAATCCGGCCGGTGAAGATAACCCAGAAATTCAAGAACCCTAGGTTGTCGATTCGGCCTCTACACAGCAAATTGGAATGCAAGACCTTAGGGGAAATGATCTCCGTCGAAAACCGAGCCTTCGTCGCCGGTTTGGTGACCGGAGATGGCTGGAATCGCCGGAAATCGGCAAAAATCACGAACTGCTACAGTCACCTTCCCAGCTCAAAATCGAGCTCCTCCGGCCAAATCTCCACAAAATACCACCACAGATGCGTTAAGGGGGAGGAGACGAGCTTGGGGATAGCCGGATTTCGTCGTGGGTCGGCCGGAGGGGGAAGAAATCGAAGGAAGAGAATCGGGGCCGAAAGGGAGGAAGGGTCGGGGAAGGAGAAGAGAGAGTTACCAGGGGCTAGGTAGAATTTCCGAAAATGGAAATCTACCAACAGTAACTTCCATATATATATATATATATATAAATTACCATGAACAGTAACTTCTACATTTTTGGCCATAACTCTCACATACTAAGTCCAATTTTTACGCACCACATATGCACGCGCTCGGTTTAAAGTCCTCTACAACTTTCATGAAGAACATTTCCTCAAATTTTGACCCAAACAAAAAGTCAACTTTTAGGGCCACTAAAATATCGATAAAAAGTAAAAATTGAAAGTATTCGACAATTACCGTCCAAATAGTGAGTAAATCGTTAATTCTAGGTTCGGGACGTAACAACCACCGTGCAAACCAACAGCACAGGGCGACTCACGAGGCTGGTATGAGTCGGTTTCGGCTTGTCCCGTCGCCGGAGGTGAGAGAACGAATCGGGTCGGGTCGACGGGTTTCTGTCATGTCTGGGTTGCGCGGAGGAGAGAGAACAAAGAGATAAAAACGGAAATTTGGGAATTATGACCCAATTTCCGGAAAAAACCCTATATATACTGAAATTGAAATTTTTTCCGATGGCCATAACTTTTTCACCCGAACTCCAATTTCCGCGTTCTATATGTCCACGAACTCGTATCGACGCGCTTTACTACTTTCGTGAAAGAAGTTTTCGGAGAAACCCAATGTATAAAAAGTCAACTTTGCGACCCCTCCTAAAGTCATACTTTCCGAATAAAAATTCGTCCGAAACACTTCCGCTCTATCCACGAACCACATAATCGTACCGACAACTACTAAATTAAATTCCGGAAAATGCTCGAAAAATAAATACGAATTTCTAGGGCATCACAAACTCCTTAACTGATTCGAACTCCTTCCTTGTGAGAATTCTTTCCTTGAATGGACTTCTCAGCCGAAATTATTATTTGGGCTTGACCGAACACTTTTAGTCTTCCTCTTGGCCTGTCTGTGCAATCACCCATTTGAACTTGGATTATCCAAATACATGGCTATATGATCCATTTCAAAATCTCAAATCTTGGCTAGGTGACCAAGCGACGCATTCTTCTAAATCGTACGACTCAAAAGCTATTATCTCAGTTGAACTCCAACTTCATGTCGAGCGTACGACTCTTAAAATGGTCGTACACGGGAGTTGCTAAATTCAGGTCCAAACACTTTTTTATTTAATTTATTTTTTAAATTATTATATGATATTTTAATTATCGTATCAACATCGTCTCATGTCACATTGTTTGTGTCAGAATCGGTGTTTCCTAGAAAGAGGAATGAAGCCATCTTGAAAGTGATAAAAAAAAATATGGTGAAAATCCTGGTAAAGATCTCGAGACCTAAGAGTTCAATTACTAATGATTATTGTAAAGAACCTAACATATTGATCAAAATTATCCTCGTCCCAACAAAATTGGTATTACTCACCAGGTACTAAATTTGGACTTATCATTAGGGCTGTCAATGGGTCGTGTCGGGTTGGGTTCGTGTCGGGTCAAGGTATATGTCGTGTCACAAGAGACAAACCCAAACCCAACCCATTTATTAATCGTGTCGAAAATTTAAACTCAAACCCAACCTATTTATTAAACGGGTTACCCGTTTCCAACCCGCTTAACCCATTTAATAAATAGGTCGTGTCGTGTTGAACAAAATGACCCATTTAAGGGTTAACACTGATACCCATTTAACTAAAAACATGCATAAATTGATTAAATTCACTAAAATTTTCATATGACGAAGAATATAAATAATTATATATAATTCATAAATAATTAAATCCAATAATGATGAAACAAAATATTTGGATCCTAGGATCAAATACTCCCAACGTCCAAAATTTCAAGAAGAAGTAGAGCATAATCGGGTTATACGGGTTCACTTCGTGTTGGCAGGTTGACCCGTGGCTGACCCGTTTATTAAATGGGTCATGATGGGTTGACCCGCTGCCGACCCGCTTTTTAATCGTGCGGGTTCAACCCGCTTTATTTCGTGCGGGTTTCGAGTCGTGTTATCGGGTCGTGTCGAAATTGACAACCCTACTTATCATAGAGGCTAACAGTCATCGATCCACAAAAAAATACAGAAATTTTAGATAATTACTATAACATAAACCATATTGCAGATAAATGACTCCATGCCCAATCCCGCCACCTATTGTTCGTACTCATAATTTGAGAAAGCCCATGAGATAATAACCACTGATGAGTGCTTGAATCGTGTTAAAAAATTTATAACACTACGGATCAGAGACGTGAGCTTTTAGATCAGTTACTATTTGCAGTGTGTCCCACGTATTGAGTTGATCGAACGGCTCACATCTCCATATTTTGAATCCCACAGCATTTTAAAAAACCTTGTATCAACTTCCTCTGTGTTTGTTTGGTAGATAAAATATCTACCAAAAAGAACTAGAAGATATATAGGTGGCGGGATATATTAGAAAACACTCCACAAACACAACATGAAGCAACAAATCACTTCACACTAGGTCAAAATGTGCCATCATTCCATGTGAAATCACTCCCTAAAATCTACCAAAGCCAATACCCATCAGCTGACCAGAAGGGGGAAAAAAAAAAAAAAGCACTTGATCTTGTTATTCCACCGCAATCCCCTTACAACCCCGGAAAACTGCCACCAGCAAGCAATATAGGTGTTAGATCTCTCCTTTACCCCTAGGCATTAAACTTTGTAAACAACAGTCTAAAACACCGCATTGGAGTAAACCCAAGTGGCAAAAATCTCCTAAAGCAGCTTTTCCACAACAATAGTAAAGAACTGTAAAGATCAAGGGCAAGAAATGAAACACTCCCAGCTTCATATGAAGTACCAATGAGAAGATCACAATCGTTGACACACCCAAGCGCCAGGAACCACAATAAGAATTCCAGCTTTTGGAGGGGCTTTGTATTCCCGATCTGAGACTATCATAAGGTTGAAATAATTTCCTTTATCAGTTCTAGCTGGCTTGAGTTGACAGTCTATATCCAAGGTTATCTCCATCCTTAGAACCAGCATTGATGAAGAGTGATATCAAGTGAGTAATAGTCTACACAAGAAACTATTCTACTCACTAACTCAAAGAAAGAAAGAAAAAAAAGAACAAATTAAAGAAGAAGAAAAAGAAGAGAAAATTCATTGTCCAGATATCACAATTTTATATTTCCAAAAAAGATCTGATGTCACATAATAGTTAAGATACAAAATCTTCAGGTAGTGACAGGAGATTATAACAAGCATTTTCAGATTGCTGATGTAGACTTCACCTTCCCTTGCAGAAACTGAAGTATATGTTCCCGCTTCCAGTTGTCGATTCTGTTATAGAGAAAATTGTATTTAATAAGTTTGTATAGATAGACTTTTACCATAAAGGTTATTAATGGATATCAAAGTGCTGTCAGGAATCTATAAATCACAACTTAGTTTCTCCGGACCACCATTGGACTACAAATGCACATGGGCAAGTTTAGGCAACATCAATATTGGATATGATGATATGAGGGGGACCAAAACAGCAAAAGCATGCTACTAAATTGCGACCGGCCAACTTATTGAATTGACAAGAAAAAAAATAGAGGGGGTTGATATGTCCACTACTTCTATGTGATTGATAAATAAATGCTCACCTTACTGTTTCCTTATGTTCGCCTGCATCATCTAGCATGATCAACTTCGGAGGCGAATTGAAAACGTATTGAACTTTAACCGATGGAAACTGATCCTTCTCTTCTTCAATGAAGCCAACAATTTCTGGATAAAATACCAGTTTCCTCATGCAGACCTCAAGTATCGCACCAGAATAAGTAATCTGCAGTTACAGAGTCACATTAAGCATTTCCTTTTGTGTTTAGAGGCTAGTGTATTGAAGTTTCAGTAACAGAGTAATTCCAATTTCCAAATGGACTCCTCCCATTTTCTTCTCTGATTATTGGATTATTGGAAATTATTAAGATTTGCCAAAAAGGTGCTGTTAGCCGAGAGTACTGAAACCATTGAAATAATACCTAATAACTTATATGGCACTGTACAAAGTATTTTAAATCAGGGACAGAAATACCATTGATGCAATATTTTCAAAAGGAGTTGCAAATGAATCCATGGATTCACCATTTATTGATGTTCTAAACCACTAAGCCTATGTTATAGATTGACTTTGCATGTGTAGAAGTTCTTTAGCAACCAAGATAGGATAAATTCTACATATTGCAACAGTGATGTGAAGTTTGGCCATCCCTTATCCGTGTACTCATTATTTTTTCCTGAGATAGAGCACCATAGATGTGAGACTTCGAATCTTACTCTTTATTTGTTGCACCAGTGATATGAAAGTTTACTATTAAAGGTTATTAAAATGGTTATAGAAGAATGGTTCGTTTCTGAAATTTATACGTCATTCCACATATCATGATTAACCTAACTTTCTGTTTAAATAATGACATCCCTAAGAGAACACTAAATTTAAAGTTAGACCTAGCATAAAATAAAAGACTAATGGCAGGACCTTGATCAAGAACATAAGTGGAAGGGCCACTAGGGTTTATTTTGGGGAAAGAAGCTCCAAGGCCAGGACATGGCATTCTGTAGAGGATGATTGGTCTTGCTGGGATCCTGCTTGATTGGTTCGGAAAAATTTTAAATAAATAAAGGCTGATAATATTAGGATTTACTATTAGGTTTTCTTACTAAAGCAGAACAGAAGGTTCTTTATCAAGGAAATTATTACGACTATTTTATCCTAGTTTTTCTAGAACTGTCTTAGCTTAACTTAGAATTCGAAGCTTTTGCTCTCCAGGTTTGTGTGATGCAACCTAACCCTAGGTGTGAAATACAAAAGTATTGAGTTTGCATCCCTGTGGCGTTAGGCATCCTGTCGTAAGGCCTCTAGTTGTGATTCCTAGAACTTACTAGTGTGATGCAAGAAGTTTGTCCCTTTAATTTTTTACTTCCCTATCATGTTTTCATAAAATCCATTTTGTTCCTAAACAACCAGACTTTTCGATAAAAACCCTAGCATGTACAGAGGAAACCATGTTTACCCTTCTCATAATCAGACCTTTTTAGATAATAAAGGAAAATGTGTGTTGGCGTGTTGACAATGAACTTACTGAGGTACAAAAAGGTCTGGTTAGTAGCTAGGGTTTACTATTACGGATATGGGAATATGGAGCTCTATTCCATATGAGTACAGTACACTTGAATTTGTCATATTGAGTTCCTATTAGAATGTCCTTGGTAATGAATAGATGGAACATCATAAAATCAAAACTAAAATTCGAAAAAAAAAGAAAGGAGAAGCTGCTTCAAGTTTATACATAATGACCGAGTCTTATGTATTTTATGTAATCCAATTATTCGTAGTTTGCCCTTACCCATATGGCCATGTATTAACCATACACACCTTGCAAGATTAAAGTTATTTAGGAGAACAAATCTCAAATCAGAGCTTTCTAGTTGAAATTTCTAAACAACAGCATATGAGTAGACTAAAACATGATTTCAACTTTCAGGAATGATCTGTATGACTTCATTTATACCTTAGTCATGGAATCATTGGAATCCTCAGTGCAACACTTCTTACAGTCTGATACCAATTCTGCCATGGAAACTAGGACGTCAGTCTATTTTTTAATCATACCAGAAGTCACAAAAACAGAATGATGGTTAACAATCAAAATCTCAAGCTTTCATAACAAATATGCTAGTGAAACAGATGTCATGTAATATTGAGCCTTCATAAAATTTATGCTAGTGATACAGATGTCATGTAATGTCAAGCCTTCAAGTCTGGTTTCTTGTTAACATTGCACTGTTTTTCTCACACATTTTCTGAACTTTGTTTCCGCACTGTTTTAAATGATGTTTTCTTGCTTGTAAACTAAGTAGAATTACTGTTCTATATACATGACTTAGTGTTGGGCTACTGAAATAGAGTTAAATTTCCTGATAGATAAAACACTCGGACTTTTTTTTTCTTTTTTTGATAGATAAAACACATGGAACCTTAGCATGTCAAAATGGGGAAACCCACATTAAGGAAACCAGATTCACACTGCAATGCATTTTCAAAAAGAAGAACATTTCGATTTCCAGTCCATCATTTACCAATCAATTCTGATCTTAAACACCCAAAACTCCAATCTATATAAACTAGAACAGATATTAAACTATAATCATCATCAAATTAGATGAAGCGAAGTATTCACATATACCACAAGGATCAGCCCAACAATTTAGAAATCAAAGCGCTGAGAGAGAGAGAATGAACCTTGGTCTTTGACATAGTCAGCCAAACTGTTGCAATCAGAGCACAAAGCAAGCCCAGTGAAACCAAGATTCTCACATTCTCTAGTGCTCAGCTGCTCTACCGATGATGACGCACCTACCAAACACACCACCACTACAATAGTCGTCGCGATCCACGCTCCCCCCATCTCTCTCTCTCTCTCTCTCTCCCTCTCTCTCTCTAGGTCGTCGTGAGAGACTGGGCCAACTGGGAAGCCAAACGAAGCAAGACGTAGTCTAGCACCCCCTAGGGAACGAAACGCAGTCGTTTCACTCAAAGTAAATAAAAATTGATATATCC
The DNA here is from genome assembly GCF_002994745.2 of Rosa chinensis. Classification (NCBI taxonomy): domain Eukaryota; kingdom Viridiplantae; phylum Streptophyta; class Magnoliopsida; order Rosales; family Rosaceae; genus Rosa; species Rosa chinensis. The sequence goes on along the minus strand of NC_037091.1, from coordinate 26,849,207 downwards.
CAAAAAAAAAAAAAAAAAAAAAAAAAGGGACGCGGACGCATCCAATTCCAAAAACCCCAAAGAGTCTGGTGCTCTCGCTTCTCGGGTTCGCTCTCTCCTTTCTGATGAGTGAAGAAGAGTGAAGCCTGAAGCTTTGTTTGTTTGTTTTTTTTTTTCCTTCTCCTTCTCCTTTTTTTTTTTTTTTGTTAGGAGGAAAAGCAAAGCCTTCTCCCGTGTTCTGTTTGGTTGCCCCTATAATCGTGGCTAGTTCACATCCTCTAAAACCCCTCATGAAATTCGCCCTTTGATTAAAAACCCCAAACCCTGGCCTCCTCCTCCTTGTGTCTTCCTCGTCGATGGAGCTGAGAAGGGTTTCAATCTCGAAACCTTGCTCTTTCTTAATCAAACGCCCACTAAGCTGCGTCCCACGCCCTCAGCCTCCGCCGCCGCCGCCGCCGAACAACCAGAGATTACTTGACCGGGTATCCTCTGTTCTCTCAAACTCATCTTTCAAGTACCCTCAATGTAGATCTCTCATATCCCTCTTGTCCCCTCATGAATTCGATGCCCTCTTCTATTCCGTCGCCGCTTCCCCCTCCTCCAATGTCAACCCCAAAACTGCTCTCCGTTTCTTTCACTTCGCTTCCAAAGCTTTCAACTTCCATTTCACCCTCGCCTCTTATTGCCTTTTGGTTCGTGTACTAATTCTTTCCAATCTTAACTCGCCTGCGAGATTGCTTTTGATCCGCTTGATTGATGGCAATGTGCAAGCTTTGTATGCCCTCCCGCCCACTGAGAGGCACATTGAGATAGCCATGGCTATGTCCCACTTCAAAACCGCCTACGAAAGAGCTTCTGTGCTTCAGGCGTTGGATATGTTGATTCATCTTTACTGTACTCAGTTCAAGGATTTGGGTTTTTGTTCTGCCGTTCATGTTTTTGAGTTTTTCTCTAGTAAGGCTATGTTTCCGTCCCTCAGGACTTGCCATTTTTTGTTGAATTCTCTAGTCAAGGCTGACCAACTTGATAAGAGCTACCGTGTGTTTGAAGTTCTGTCTCGTGCTGTTTCTCCGGATGTTTACTTGTTTACTACTGCAATTCAAGCATTTTGTAAGGGAGGGAAGGTTGATGAGGCAATAGGTTTGTTCTCTAAAATGGAGGCACTTGGCATTGCTCCAAATGTTGTTACTTACAACAATGTTATTCACGGGTTATGTAAGAGCAGAAGATTAGAGGAGGCTTTCCAATTCAAGGACAAGATGGTACAAAACAATGTGAATCCCAGTCTGACAACATATGGTGTGCTCCTTAATGGTTTGATTAAGTTGGAGAAGTTTGACGACGCAAATCATGTTTTGAAGGAAATGTATTGTAAGGGATTTGCCCCCAATGAGGTTATCTATAACATATTGATTGACGGCTATTGTAAAACGGGAAGTACTAGTGAGGCACTGAAGTTAAGGGATGAAATGTTATCCAATGGGGTAACTCCAAATTCTGTTACCATTAACTCGCTACTGCAGGGATTTTGTAAAAGCAACCACTTTGAGCATGCTGAGCAGGTCTTAGATAAGGTGCTATCCAGTGGTTCATCTGTAGACCAAGTCGTTTGTTTCTCAGTCATTCACTCGTTATGCAAGAACTCTAGGTTTGATTCTGCACTGAAATTCACAATTGAAATGCTATTAAGAAACTTCAGGCCCAGCGATAACTTGCTTACAACATTGGTTGTTGGGCTCTGTAAAGATGGAAAGCATTCTGAGGCATCTCAGCTTTGGTTTAGGCTATGGGAGAAAGGGTTTGCAGCCAACACAGTGACCTCAAATGCTCTAATTTATGGAGTTTGTGAATCTGGTAGCATGCAAGAGGTTGCTAGGCTACTCAAGGAAATGGTAAAGAGAGGCTTGGTATTGGATAGGATCTCATGCAACACACTCATCTTGGGTTGGTGCAAGGAGGGAAAAGTGGACGAAGGTTTTAAGATTAGGGACTGGATGGGTAAGAAAGGAATTTTGCCAGACACATATACTTACAATTTGCTAATGCATGGTCTATGTAATATGGGAAAAGTGGATGATGCTGTTAAACTTTGGGAGGAGTGCAGAAAACATGGTCTTGCCGATGTCTATACATATGGGGTGATGATAGATGGGTACTGTAGAGCTGACAGAATTAAAGACGGTGAAGACCTATTTATTGAGTTGGTGACTAAGAAACTTCAGCTGAATTTCATTCTTTATAATACGCTTATAAGAGCATACTGTACAAATGCGAACGTGATTGGAGCCCTTGGTCTCTGCTGCGACATGAAAAAGAAGGGTATTGAACCAACTTGTACCACATATTCTTCTCTTATACATGGGATGTGCAATATTGGTAATGTCAAAGATGCAGAATACCTTCTTGATCAAATGAGGAAGGAGGGTTTGTTGCCCGATGTTGTTTGCTACACTGCACTAATTCATGGTTATTGTAAGCTAGGCCAGATGGATAAAGTAGGGAGTGTTCTTGGAGAGATGTCTTCATATAACGTACAACCTAATAAGATTACATACACTGTCATGATTGATGGGCATTGTAAACTAGGTAATATGGAAGAAGCAACTAAACTTCTATGCGAGATGGAAAAAAAGGGAATTGTCCCGGATGCTGTCACTTACAATGCCTTAACAAATGGATTTTGCAAGGAAAGGATGGTGGAAGAAGCTTTTGAAGTTTGTGATCAAATGTTCAGTAAAGGTCTAGCTTTAGATGAAATTACCTATACGACATTGGTTAGTGGGCTGCATCAAACAGCTACATGTGCAGACGAGGAATGATATGGAAACCTTTAAAAGGTGAGTTGTTCACTTTTAGATGACAAATTTATTGCATATTTTAACAGTTTTATCATGTATAATCGGTTCACTCATGTTATGAAGGCTTTTTAATTTTTATATGCTAATGTACAGGGTCCTATACTTACTCTTTTCTAAGGACTGCTTATTGTTGACGATTGAATACATCTGCTGACCATCTCCAAAATGATACTTGAGCTTGAGGGGTTGGTAAATCTGTACATGACCCATTTCTTTCCTTTGTATATATATGTAGCTTGTTTGTATAATTTGACATGACATCCATGTGTGTTTTTCTGCATCTTTTTACTAAATTTGAAGGTATGCCTAGTGTTATGTTATTTACAGCTTTTACTGCTCCTGGTGGAAATGGAGCTTTAGCAGTTTAATAAGTCATGTCAACTTATATAACTTGGATATCATTACATGTAGTACGATCGGAATTCTCTATGCATGTGGCTCGTATTAGTTCCTGCTTGATTATAGTACAGGCTTTAAGTCTTTTGGATATGACAAATTCTATAGTAAAAAGTAAACAGAAAAAATACAATATGACGAATTATGTGTTGCATAACGCAGGCAAGGGATTTTTGATATTATAACCTTGGCAGGGAACTGTGGCCTTAGAACTCATTCTGCAATAATGCCAGTCTTTGATTGCTCATATGGTGAGTTTAGAGAACATCAGCTGTGCAATTATTTCAAGTTTTGAGTGGATTTCCTTTTCCCTTCGTGCTTTTTCTTTTCTTTTCTGTTTTTCCAAGTCTTTACTTAGTCCCTCTGTATTTCAATCCTGTTCTTCTCGGAAACATTTCCTTGATAGCTTACTCAGCAATCCCTATGTAAGTTGGTGGTTTAAAGCTACTGTTGATATTTTCACGCCATGGCATATTAAGCCATCAATACCTAAGCTAGATCTTATGGGCATTCTGTTATTGGGTGTGCATGCATGTGTATAAAAGACACATATATCTCACAGTACTTTTTTTTTTTTTTTGGTCTGAATGCTATGAGGTATTTATACTATGTTGAAACTTGGTTTTATATCTAGATGACTCGATATTTTCCTGGTTTTGTGCATGCAATGAATATTTGGGGAGCCATTCTGTCTTCAAACAGTCACTTGTCTAGCATTTTTAACTCGAAGGTTTCACATTGTGGCAACAGAGCTGTTTTCCTCCATTTATGAACTCACTCTCCACTAACTATGTCTTACATCCATGGAAAAACTGAAATTTTTCTCATTGCAGTATTTTATATAGTAATAGCAATTATTAGAAGTTATTTTACTTTTTATATATGAGATGCTTAATATGGTACGGATAAATAACAGCAAGAACACAGAAAAGAGGTCAGCCTTCTAGTAGCTACTGAATTATTTCAAAGTGATAATCTGAAGGCAAAATCTTAATGCCATTCCACAAATTCACTGTAATTCAGTTTTTAGTTTCTCATGTTATTTCAAATAGAAACTCGGGTTTTCACTTCATCTGCTCTCAAAGTTGCATTAGAGTCCCTCACTGGAGATATCTCCTTGTGCACTACTGAAACTTTTTTTGTTCTGTTTATAGGAGAGGAAATAGCAGCTTGCTGAACGATGATAGGTCTGCAGCAGCTTCTTTTTCCATGTGAAAGGTACATAGTATGAATGAATCCCACCTTTAAAGCCTGAAATTTCTAACATAATTTAAAAGTGTAGCATTACGCATTAGTTGTTACTTATACTTGTAGTTTGTTGTCTTTAGTTCTGCATCATATAATTTCAGGCATAAGTCCTTTTCCACAAAGTGTAAAATGACATCTGATGCAGAGTGCTCATCCTGAATTCATTGTCTCTTAGTTTCCATTACTATTAGTTGTTCATATGTCCTCTTTGTCTGAGGTATTTCATGTGGGTGTAAACTGTGAAGTCTTCATAATTTTACTGCAGACAAATACAGCTTCTGTCCTTGAGGCAATGGATTACAAACGCTTCTTCCATGAACATGCTAAGGTTAGTCTCCTCCCTTGTATTTAACAGTCAACACCTCCTCGTTTATAAGAACTGGAAACTGGTATTAGACAAGTTTATAAAACACGTGCCGGATATTGTAGTTGATAATGTCACCTTCAAAGGTGACAAAATCGCCACACTAGCAACTCTTGGTGAAATTTGTTTGGGTTGTGGGGGTCTAGTTTGTGAGACGGTTGTGCGGGATGTTGCTATTTAGCTTTCTGAGGAAAAAAGTGCAAAGATAAAATTAAAATTTGGGTAGATATCCACTGCTGGATTAGAGTAAGCAGCTGTGGGTGCTCACACATAAGTATCCAAGTGTCAACCTATATAATTCATCCTTGTACTCTTTTATCATCCAAAGATAACGTTTATATTGTTGAAGGATGTATAATTACTTCAGATTCTAGAAGTTACGATCTTTTATTCCATTTTAATCTTAGTTTCTCATGCTGGGTTGCTGGTCACACCAGAGTCCAAAATATACAGGATTATGTTATCTATACTAGGAATTGCAACAGTTAGATGACTGGAATTTGAAAAATTTCCCAAATTATGTGAATAGATAAAAAAGTACTAAGCTACCTATGGTTGATCATATTGTGTTGTGGATGTCAGACTTTCATAGCAAAGACTGAAATGCCACCTATATTTTTCAAGTTTGTTTTAGAACTATTGAATGGCATCGAGTGAAACCAATTGTATTAATGAAGAAATTGCAAAATCTAGGGGATAGCTTTAAAGACTCTTATAATGTTCACAAAATCATTTAATTGCTATAGTTCGTTTTACTTTATAGATATTATAATGTGGTCGAATTGTGATTTTCTCTTCATCAGGAATTAGGGTAATAGAGCTAGAGAAGCAGAGGTCTTTCCCTTGTTCCCGGCTCCTGTACTTTTGGAGTTGCTCAAATTAATGGTGCAGACATCTCGACTCCTATTTGGAGTACTTGCCCCCAAGTTTGGCAATGGAATCTCGCAATTCTATCTGTAAAAATATGAAAACAGGGCTTCAAAGATGCTAAAATCGTGGCGTTTCGAGAAAACCAGTAATGTTTCCAACCAAGATTGGTGGGAATTGTTAGGGGTTCAAGCCCTTACCTACGCCATGTCTCTCTTCTCCTAAAGATTGTTGGGTCCAGCAGTAGGCCCCTAGTTTTAGCCTGAGTTTGCAAAGCGGATTCAGTGAAGTAGAAGAGATGTTAGGCAAATTTTACTTCTAACTGATGATTATAGAATGATGCTTTTTGTTGTTGAATGAATGGCCCAACCATTCAACGTTTATAACTGGTGGGGGATGGGCTTGGAGTACTCAAAGATCTCTACTATGCTTTTACAAAATGTAAATTTTTTAAACTAATAATGTGTAATGATTGTTAGCGTTTATAGCATAATTTTCTCAAAAGCATTGATGGCCTTAACCTATTGCGGGTTATTCTAAAACTCATCTCCCCTCTCAAACTTTCTTTTTATTTTGATAATATAAGTAAAAAACAAAAAACAAAAAATCCAGATACAATCTCCAGCTAATCTGCCTTACATATTGAAGTTAAAAGCCGGCAGAGCAAAAAGGGAAACCCTCTTTGCCCAACTTCAGTGTCTCACAGTGTGGCCATGATTTGTCAAAGCATTTGCTATAAAGTTCATTCATTGAAGGACATGATTGAAAAATGAATGTTTGAACTTCAAAATATCTCTAACTAGATGCCACAAGAGCCATTGATTAACAAATATTAGCTTGGAGTTTTCTTCAACTTCAATATGTTGAAAGCCAACGTGCTTAGCATGAATAAGACTATCTTTTAAATTATAAGAGCATTATATGTGACGTTTTAAGTGTTAATCTTTTCACATGTTGCTAAGTTATTCTCTTAACATTATCATTTCTATTTTCTAACTTAGTTTAGTATCAATAAGTACATCGGAGCTAATAACGAAAGAAATGAGCTAAGAAGAGCAAGAAATGAAAGAAACGGAAGGCAAAGAGGAAATGAGATGCAGAAATGATCAGAAATGAAGAAAAGAAGTATTCCCAATCCTACTAGGAAAAGCGATCCCAATTGAAGTAGGAATCCTGAGTCAACTACGAATCAAGCTTGGGGAAATGACGAAAATGATAGAAGTGGAATCTCAGTTGGACAAGGATACCTAATCCTGCCAGGAAAAGGAAACCTAATGTGTCTAGGAGTCCCTGTTGATCAAGGAAAGCTCAAGAAGGTTCCGGAAGGTTCAAAAATGTTTCGAGTGAAGCGTCCTTGTTGGACTAGGAAACCTATTGGCATGAGGAGTCTTGATGATATCAAGATACCTGAGAGTACTGGGAGATCATATGGCTTCAAAATGACTCAAGGATGATCATAAATGTTCTAGAAGATGTGAAGATTGCAACAAAGGAAGAGAGCTACTTCTTCTAGGTTTCTTTAACGTCAAAGAAGAAGATAGTCTTAATCCAACAGCCTTCATAGAGGCTCAAATAAGATAGAATATATATAGAAATTTTGGCAATACATATATTACTAGATCCAAGGTTGATCTCTACTTGCTTTAAAGAGTTTCTATTGGTCCAATTATGCAAAGAAGATGACGTGGAATTATTCTATTGGCTATTGTCATGTTGACTAGGAATTTTAATTCCTAGAATTACTAAAGGCATCAAGCTATGCCATGCACACTATATATAGGGAGCCTTGTGTGCAGGTCATAGTACTACCTTCTATGAGTCCTTATATTGGATCTTAATTTGTATACATATTGTAATAGTGTATTTTGGTGACAAATATATTCCCTTTCGCACTTTTAAGAATGTTTGCGATATTATTTTTTTGCATGGTTTTCAACATTTAAACATCCGGTTTACTTGTCCTTATAGGAAAAGGATGACACTTCTTTTTACAAAAATTGTGTCCTAGTAAGGTAAAGATGACATATTTTCTTGATATGAGAACACATATTATGTGTCCTTTATTGGACACAAGGACACTTACTTTGGACTTTAAGGATACAGTTTAAAGTGTCCTAGTAAGATGAAGAGGACACATTTTTCTTGATATGAGAACACATATTATGTGTCCTTTATTGGACACGAGGACCCTTATATTTTCTTTAAGGACACAGTTTAAGTGTCCTAATGGGGAAAAGAGGACACTTTTCCAATGTCCTTGTATATGACTTAGAATGATTGATGGATAAAGGACGATTCTTTTTTAGAGAGTCCTTAAATGTCGTAGAGGACTCTTTTCGAGTGTCCTTATATCATGTTTTTCTAGTAGTGAAGATAAAGTTTCAAACTTTCACTCTATCTCTCTCTCTACCATCATTTAACAGCAACTCTAGACAATACCAAAACCAAAACCCAGCTCACATGAAATGAAAAATGCAAGAAAAAGAAAAAAGAAACGAAATACTATATCGGAATGAAACCATCTTCAGCTTCTTTCCCCTTAGACAAACGCAATCTGAGCAATTCCCTCGATGTATTTATACTTCTGGATAGTTGTCAAAAACAGTTGCAAGGCAATAATTCATTAGAAGAAAGATTTTGGGGACTAGATTGAGGTTGAAGACGACCCAGTTTTTGGAGGTCTTCGTCGAATCAGTTTCCGACGCTAGCAACCAAAAAAGACAGAGTAATGGGGACCTCCATTATTGTTATTCAGATTTTCTTCTTCTTCCTCTGATCCTCCTCTCCCCAACAAACCCATTTCCCTGTACAAATTGTCCACTCCACTCCCCTCCTCTCAAAACCCCACGATTTCTTGAATTTATCTACAGAATCCTCTACACCACCATTTTTCCACAAGCGCTTCAAATTCTTCAGATGTTCGACACTTGCCAGGTGATTCATTGCATTACCACTGATAATCAAAAACACCAACATAGTGTAAAACACCAATATCACAATCATAATTTCAAATTAATCAATTTGTACAGAAATTATCCACAATTTAATTTATCTTCCTCTATTTTCTCAGATACCAACCACAAATTTTATAGCTAATTCAACAATGGCTATCTAAATTCTTACCAAGTGAAGATGCTATCTCGCTTGTCAATTTCAAAATTGCAGAAGATGCATCAAATGTGGCTTCGCGCGGCGTGTTAAAGGCAAAGGAAGCTAGGGTTTTTTAGGAAGAAAATGATGTTGGAGTGCTTGGCCTAGAATTAAGAGAGGAAAGTAGAGACGGAATTGGTGTGGCTCGGTATGTATTTGTTGTTCATGCCTTGGTCATAATTCAACATGCAAACCGTGCAATACTCAAAGTCATGATTCTTCTTCATCTTCTTCCATTGCTGCTTCATTGTTGTGTTAGATTTAGGGTTAGGGTTCCAATGATTGACATGAGGAGGATTAGAGGAAGAAGAAGAAGATGAGGTTTATTTGTCATATGTTTTTTTTTTTTTTTTTTGAAATGACCATTTTAGCCCCTTCAATAAGTTAACGTCCAATTTGGACGGAGCGAGTGAAATTAGACATAGGTGATGAAATCATAAAGTTTAGGGGTGTTACTGATTAGGGACTAACGTGATGTTAGATGTAGGCCTGGCAAGGTGCGGGTATAGTGCGAGTGTTTAACGGGCCAATACTGTAAGAATCTGGTAGCTTAACAGGTTTCACAGTCTAAACCCGGCGAGTGTGCGGGTTACCCGTTGGAACCCGTTAAGACCTGTGAACAGAATATTTTGTTTTTTTTTCGAACCCATTGGAACCTATTAAGACCTGTAAGCATATTTTTTATTTTTTATTTTTTAAAACCTTTTTTCAAATCCATTTGAACATGTTAGGACTTATGGATATAATTATTTTTCTCTCAAATCCATTAAAATCCATTAAGAATTATGTATTTTTCAATTTATTTTTTGATCAACTGTTAGAGAAATATATTCAAATCAATGTTTGTTGAGCTAAGCTAGTAAATATAATTAAATATTTCAATTGCAGAAATTGATTTTCAAATAAGTGATAAAATAGTATCAATGACAATAGTAGCTACAAATTCATAATAAGATCAAGATAATCATGCAACAAAGACTAAAGACTAAAGTAGGTTCGATAAATAAAATACATATCTAATGTACTAAAAATTAAATCAAAGACATCAAAGTCATATTAATTGTGGCTTTCTCCTTCTCCGGATCGATCTTCAATGTCAAATCAAATACGTCTTCAGGAAGATCCTCCAATTCAGTACGCTTCTTTTCTAAAATATAAACAAACAAAAAAGAAAAATATTATAACGACATAAAGATTGATATGGTGAGAATAAAACCAAGTTGTTTTGAGTTTACCCTTCTTACCAAAATGGCATGCTAAAAGTAGCACACAATTTAACCCTGCAAAACGTAGTTGTTAGTATAGAATAAGTAGGGATCGTTCAAGCCGGGGATTGAGGGTACATCTGTAATTGCATAAAAAATAAAGAATTAAAATAAGTATAACGTATAATTTACAAAAATAAAACCAAGAACGAAAGAATATAAACAAAATCATAAATTGGGGGGGGGGGAGTTTAGTTTTGAAATCAAAAATTAAAAGAAACAAAAATAAAAACATAAAATAGGCATACAAGGGTGAAAGGCAAGGAACAAAGAGCAAAACCACAATCATATGCATGAAATCCAATCACAATTTCTGTAGTTGATTATCTATGTCATGAAAAAGAAGTTGACCATGTGAAACGTTAGTAAGCAAATGATTTCCTATATTTTACTTTCCTTAAATAATTGTGTCACGCACTGAATTTTGAATAAAGAAATTCGAATCCAAATCGCGATAACTTAACAAGCAAAAGAACGTACACTCTAAAAAAATTTCATTTGAACTTACCAATAAAACAAACCGAGCTCACAAATGTCAATACCGATTCGTTTTTTAGAGTCACATATTACATTACAAAGAGTTTACAAATTAAACTTAACAACAATTCAATAAGTAAACATACTCACTACACAACGGAAGGTTAAAACCAAAAGTACACTCCTACGTCCAAGCTACAACAACAACAAACCTCAGCTTCGACGATGGTTACTCTGACCTACACAATAACCCCTTTATCATGAAATAGCGCCAGGTTGAAACAACAAATCTGGTAAGCTTTTGCAAGCTCATGTGAGTAAACTCTTATAACCACAAAACACTTGTCTGACTCAAGGACTATAAATCAACACAATGATTATCTCCAAAATTAAAATCATTTTCTTTTTAAGGAAAACAAAAGTCACCACCATGACATCCCAAATCATTTTAGAAAAACGATCCACAACCACAAAAATGGAATCATATCGCTGTCTTAGGCAACCCAAGCACAAAATCCATGCTAATATCTTGCCAAGGAGTATGTGGAACAGGTAGCGGGGTGTATAACCCTGTGTTTTGCCTTTTGTGCTTTGCATACTGACAAGTACGGCATCGTTCAACAACTTTAGCAACATCACGTTCGAGACTAAGTCAATAGTAATGATCCTCCATAAGAGCAATGGTTTTGTCTCTCCCAAAATGTCCAGCGATCCCACCAGCATGTAGCTCTAAAATTAGGAAGTCTCTCACCGATGTGCAAGGAATACAAAGTTTGGTTCCTTTGAAAAGAAACCCATCTTGTAGAACAAACTAGGTGCTTTTGGATTGCTTTTCCAAGAGAGCTGAATATATTCTGCAAAAGTCTGGACAATTCAAATACTCTTCTTTTAGATTATCGAATCCAGCCACTTCCGCACTCATAGTGTATAAAAGTGAGTTCATGCGGCTAAGAGCATCTGCAACTTTATTTTCTACTCCAGATTTGTGCTTCAGCACAAAAGTATACTCTTGAATAAATTCAACCCATTTTGCATGTCATAGGTTTAATCTCTTATGTGAATTGAGATATTGCAGAGCCTCATGATCATAATACAAGACAAATTCTTGTGGCAGCAAGTAATGTCTCCAATACTGCAAGGATTGAACCACTGCATAAAACTCTTTGTCATAGGTAGAGTATTTCTGCTTGGCTTAATTCAACTTTTTGCTGAAATATGCAATAGGATGCCCCTCTTGGCTTAGAACTCTACCAATTCCAACACCTGAAGCATCACATGTAACCTCAAAAGCTTTTGTGAAATTAGGAGGGCGCATAATAGGAGCATTAATCATTCTAGTTTTGATCTCCTGAAATGCCTTTGTAGTTGCATTTGTCCACTGAAACTCCCCTTTTTTTATGCAATTAGTAATCGGGGCCATGATAGAACTGAACCCAGCAATGAATTGACGATAAAAGGTAGCCAATCCATAAAAACTACGCTCCTCATGTATGTTTTTTGGTTTTGCTCATTCAGTAATAGCCTTGACTTTCTCTGGATTTGCTTGCAATCCCTTTGACGACACAACAAATTGTAAAAAGATAACTTCATTGGACATGAATGAGCACTTTTTAAGGTTTGCAAACAACTTCTCTCTTCTAAGAGTTGTGCAAACTTGCTTCAAGTGATTAAGGTGCTGCTTTTTGGATGTATTATAAATTAAAGGACAAAATACTGTTTACTCCCTATACTTATAGGGTCTCGACGTTTCAATTTCACCTAAAAAGTCTCTGCCGTCAATTTTCCGTTAAAAAGTCTGTTATCTTGCTGACGTGGCACTATTTCAACAGTAAAATGACTATTTTACCCTTACTGACCCCAAAAAAAAAATTTACTCTTTTTTTTTAAAACTCTTTTTTCTCTATTTTTTTAATTTGTTCTTTTTTATTCCTACTTTTTTTAACTCTTTTTTCTCTTTTTTTTTAATTTGTTCTTTTTTATTCCTACTTTTTTTTTAACTCTTTTTCTCTATTTTTTAATTTGTTCTCTTTTTTTTTCCTACTCTTTTTTTTTACTCTTTTTTCTCTCATTTTTTTAACTCTCTTTTCTATTTTTTTATTTATTTGTTCTCTCTTTTTTTTTTAACCCTCTTTTCTCTTTTTTTTTTTTCCTTCTCTTTTTTTTTCCTACTCTTTTTCTTTTTAAAAAAAAACTTTTTTCCTCATTTTTTTTATTTGTTCTCTCTCTTTTGTTATTTTTTTTAATTTATTTCTCTTTTCTGTTTACCTCTTCTTCCTCTTCCTCCTCTCTGCTCTTCGGCCTTCTTTTCCTCCTCCCTGATCGCAGCTCCAGTTTTCGGCGAGCATCACGACATCTCCTAATCACCGTTGTCGTGCCCGCCGCTCCAAGCAAGTGCTGGTCATTCCACCATCCATCCATCATCCCCATCATGCCGGCAAGCATCACCACCTCTCCTAATCACTCCAAACAGCGGTTCTAAACCAAATCGGAGCACACCCAAATCAAATCAATTCACATTCCACCTCCCTTTCTTCGGTGCCAAAACAGTTCAAACATTTCTCTCTAAAGTTAAGATCAGAAACAGCCAAATAGACCAAAACATGGAAACTCGCAAGAAAACTCAAATATTTTATCCTCTTCGAATCTCTATTGGCTCATCATCTCAGCAAACCAACACCAAAGAAACGTTATTGACGTCGAGAGAAAGCTTCTGATATAGCTCCGACACCACGAAGGGGCCGGAATCTGAAGGAAAGAGAACCCGACCATTCCGGCTTCCAAGCATGGCTGAAAACTGGAGCTGTGATGAGGGAGGAGGAAAATAAGGCCGAAGAGTAGAGAGGAGGAAGAGGTAAATAGAAAAGAGAAAGAAATATATATAAAAAAAAAAAGAGAGAGAAAAAATAAAATAAAAAAGAAAGAGAGAACAAATAAATAAAAAAGAGAAAAGAGAGTTAAAAAAGAGTAGGGAAAAAAAAAAAGAACAAATTAAAAAAATAGAGAAAAAAGAGTTAAAAAAAAAGTAGGAATAAAAAAGAACAAATTAAAAAAATAGAGAAAAAAGAGTAGGAAAAAAAAAGAGAACAAATTTAAAAATAGAGAAAAAAGAGTTTAAAAAAAAAGAGAACAAATTAAAAAAATAGAGAAAAAAGAGTTAGAACAAATTAAAAAAATAAAGAAAAAAGAGAGTTAAAAAAGAGAAAAGAGAGTAAATTAAATTTTTTTTTTGGGTCAGTAAGGGTAAAATAGTCATTTTACTGTTGAAATAGTGCCACGTTAGCAAGATAACAGACTTTTTAACGGAAAATTGACGGCAGAGACTTTTTAGGTGAAATTGGAAAGTTCAGGGACTTTTTAGGTGAAATTGAAACGTCAGGGACTGAAACGTCGAGACCCTATAAGTATAGGGAGTAAACAGTATTTTGTCCTAAATTAAAATATCGTCAAAATAGACAACCAAGAACTTACCCATGAACGGCCTCAAAACTTGTGTCATAACACTCATGAAGGTGCTGGGTGCATTAGTTAGTCCAAATGGCATGACTAACCATTCATACAAACCATCCTTTGTCTTGAAGGCAGTTTTCCATTCATCTCCAGGTCTGATGCGGATCTGGTGATAACCACTTTTCAAATCAATCTTAGAAAAGATAATAGCTCCTGCCATCATGTCTAGCATGTCATCAAGTCTCGGTATTTGAAACCGATATTTGATTGTGATTTTGTTGATGGCTCTGCTATCCACACACATTTAGGGGTGTGCAAAACACTGTACAAACCGGCCAAACCGGTCAAAACCGACCGGTAAATATGGTTTGATTAAGGTTTTTTAACTTTAAAAATTGAAAGCCGGTTCAATACCGAACCAAACCATTTATGAATTGGGTTGGTTTGGTTTCTCTTTTGCTTAAACCGCGGAACCCGAACCGACCGGTATGTTTGAAATATAATAAGAAAAAGTGTTAAATATAAATATATATATATATATATTAATTTGTTCAGTCGTTATATATATATATATTAATTTGTTCATTCATTGTGAGTAAGTTCTAAATATCTAATTATAACTTTATTCTCAAATGATATACTACCATATCAAATCTAATGCCCAAAGGCCTAGAAGTCTAATAAATAATCACTACAATTAATTTGATCCTCTCATATCACATATCTCAATCTCTCATTCTCTAACCTTTAATACTACCCTATTAAGCTAGTATTTATAGCTAAGCCATCAAATAATTCAATCACTTTGAATCTATTCTAGATTTTGGTTTTTGAATATTAGTTTTGGATTTGATTATTGTTTTTTAAATTTAGATTATGCTTATTTAATATAATTTTTATTATTTAGATTGAATTTTACTAGAATTTTTTTTCATAAATAGTATGTTAATATAATATAGGTTAAAACCGCCTAACCGACCAAACCAAACCATCTTTAATTGGATTGGATTGGATCGGGTTAAGCTTTTTTTTTTTAATGATCGGTTGTCCAAAATGCTTAAACCGCTCACTTTAGTATAGAGACGGTTTAGAGTCAAAACCGAACCGACCCAATCCGTGTGCAGCCCTACACACATTCTCCAAGAACCATCCCTTTTTGGTGTGAGAAGGGCAGGAACAGCACATGGGCTAAGGCTCTCTCGAATGAACCCTTTTGCAAGAAGCTCATCAACCTGCCTTTTCAATTCTGCATGCTTGGTTGGATTCATCCGATAATGTGGTAAATTAGGTAATGTTGCTCCAGGGACAAGATCAATTGCATGTTGATGGGAGTATTTTAATGCGACGTTTTAATTGTTATTTCCTCATATTTACTTAGTTATTTCTTTAAATGAATCCTTCTTGTTTATGAAAGTTACTATTTTTAGGAAGTTTCTATTTTTAGTAATAGTTTCTATTTTCAGATCCATGGAGCAAATAAGCTTAAATGAGCTCAAAAAGAGAAAGAAAAGCTAGGGAACGTTGGAGAGAGCTGAGACAAGGCACAATAGCTGCATAAATGAGCTGAAACGAAGAAATAAAGTTTTCCTGGTCCAGCCAAGAAATCCTGTTCAAAAGAGGAAACTCTATCAAGCAAGACTCCTGAGCCAACCAAGAAGCATGATCGAAAAAATGAAGAAAAATGATGTTGAGAGAAGAGTCCTGGAGGCACTAGGAGACTTTATGGCTTGAAGATGACACATGGAGGCCCAAGAACCTTCTAGGTTAATATGGATTTCGGCAAACTGGTGGAAGCCCAATTGATTTTGGGTTGTTGGATGTATTGGAGATATTTTTGGGGAATTAAATCTGATTTTTTTTTTCTATGAGAAATGATGGAGATAACGTGAAAAATCAAGAAGATTACGTTAGAGATAAACAAGGGAGAATTTCAAGGGATGGTGAAGAGAGAAAATGCTCAAAACAAGTCCAGATTCGTTCCTCAATTCCCTCAAGATATGTTGGCCGAAATTAAAGAATAAAATCTGCATTTTGCTGTGAAAATCAAGAGAAAATCAAGGGGAGGACGTTAAAGATAAAGCCATGGAGAGATTTAAGGAAGAAAATGTTCAAAATGCATCCAGATACATTGTCTAGGTTCATTCCTAGATATTTGGCCGAAAATTGTGAATAAAATCAGATTAAATCATTGAAAATTCGGCAAATATATATATTAAAAGATTATGGACTCATTTTGGAACTTTTTGATTGGTTGGATGACACAACAGGGCAGACATGGCACTACGTGATTGGTTGAAGCTGTGTGACATTATTGGATAATTCCTTGGGAAATTAAAAGAAGATTCATGAAGTTTGGCCATCCCTTATATAAACCCCCCCCCAATGGTTGATGTTGGACACACCATTCTCTCCACCTCAGAAAACTCTCTCTAGTTGCAAGTTCTGCGTTTTCAAGCAAGGAGAGGAAGAAGAAGAAGGAGCCGTGAAGACCAAACCTCCACCAATCCATCTTGAAGCCGTGAAGATTTGAAGACTTGCTTCCAAGATTCAAGTCCAACGTTCAAGATCTCCATCTCCACTCACGGTGTAATTCATTATTTTTTCTTGTAACCACTTTTGGTTTTCCTTGTTTGAATTCGTAGGAACTTGTTTCTAGTTAAAAATAACGTTTAGGGCAAAGTTTAAGCCCAATTCGTATGATTGAATAAAGTTTTCGAATTGTATGATTGTGATTCTAAGTTGCTTATGTGAGTTTGTTCGATTGAATTTGTGTGATTGATATCTTTTATATGTTTACCTTATTTGGGTTGACACTTATAGGATTTGCATGTAATTAGTGCTAGATTTAGGTAAACGATTCACCTAATAGTTTTCTGAACTTAAATCAAAAGTAGTAAAGGCTTTGGACAAATGTCGAATTCAATTGAAGAGGATTGCAAATAGATGAACTTATTCATACTAGGTTGTGCATTCAAGTTGATAACCTTTCTCTATGCTTCTTGAGTTGAACATGTGTTGATTAGCTAGTTTCTAGACTTTGATTGCATGTTTAATAGGACTGATCTAGGTGCTTTCACTTAGATTAATTAGTAAAGGAAAGTAAACATGGGAAATCATTTGCTTCGAATGTTTCACATGATCAACTTCTTTCTCCTGACTTTGATGATCAATTATAGGGTTTGAATCGAATTTGATTATATGGAATTGGTTTTGATCTTTGTTTCTTACGTTTCATTCTTGTACATGTGTTTTTACATTTTCTTTCTTTTATTTATTTTTATTTTTGAAAATCTATCTAAAACCCCCCTTGGTTTCGTTGTATATTCTTTGTATATTTTTGTAAATATTATACTTTGTATTTTTATTAATTCTTTAATTGTTTTACAATGACAAGTGTACCCTCAATCCCTAGATTTAAACGATCCATATTTACCATATGCTAACGATGATATTTTTCAGGGTTAAACACTTACTTTTAGCAGATCAATATTGAATATCCCGGAGAGGAGGAAGTTCATTTGGAAGATCCTCAGCAAATACATTAGTAAACTGTTCAAGGATTGATTTCACTTCCAGGGGCAACTCCAAACTTGTCAAAAGGTGAGATTCCTTTGCAATCAATATAAAAATATTAGAATCACCTGTTGTCTCCTTGCAAAGTGTCTTGGACTGATGATATTAAGGGATTTTGATTGCTGCCCTCCTTTGCTAAGTGTTGGTTGGGGGACTTATCTGGGCTTTCCTTCATGAAAAAAGGAGCATGAGTTGACACGGCCCTAAATGGTTACATCCAGATTATACAACCATGGTTTGCCCAAAAGAATGTGTCCCACGTCCATCGGCACCACATCACACCAAACAATATCCTTGTAAGATGAAAACTGAATAGGAACTTGACATCGTTGTGTCACAGGAATAGAAGACTTGTCAATCCATGCCACACAATAAGGTTGAGGATGATCAGCAGCAATTAAACCCAATTTAGAGATGGTTTGAGGAGAGACAACATTAATGCTGCTTCCATTGTCAATGATGACTTTATAACTTTTGTCTCCACACTTAACTTAAGTGTGAAAAATGTTTGTTCTCTGCCAATCTTCAATACTCTTAGGTTGAGTCAAAGTGCATCTAACCACAGCCATTCTTGGTTGAACAATGTATGTAGGTTCCCCTTCCATATCATCATCAGTAGCTGGAATTTCAGGCTCGTAAACTTCTTCCTCCAATTATCCTTGAGCATCAGCCTCTTCTTCTGTGCGTGCTGCAAACAAACTTCGAGTTTGCTCTCTTGTTGGGCATTGACCAGCATAGTGACCATAACCTTGACATCTATAGCACCTTATAGATCCCTCTCCTCGCATACCAGATTGTAATCCCTTTCCCTTTTCAGCTTTCACCAGCGAATTAGAAGTATTGGAGCCCTTAGAGAATGGAGACGGTTTTGTTGCAGAGGTGCTAGGACGAAACTCAGAGTTCCGCTGATCAAACCGCTTGTACACAGGGGTTGTGGGGGTCTTCAAGTAGCGGTCCAATTCTAGCACTAATTGATAAGCTCGCTGTAATGAATGTACATCATAAGGAATCAACTCTCTTTGAAGTTCTGGAGGAAGACCTGTTTTGAAACGAGCAAGAGTTACTGATGGGTCTTCGGTGATGTTACATCTCACCATAACTTCTTCAAACTTATCAATATAATTAGCAGCTGTCATACTTCCTTGACGAAGAGATTGCCATTAATCCAGCAAGCATTCCTTGTATGACAAGGGAACATATTTCTCCTTCAGTCTTTCTTTCATCTCATCCCAATAAGCAATAGGTTCTTCACCATCTCTCGCAATTTGTCTTTCCACATTAGACCACCAGTCTCGAGCCTTTCCCACTAACTTCATCTTTGCAAACCTTATCCTGCGATCTTCAGACAACTCATACCATTCAAAATAATGATCCATGTCTGATAACCGATCCAAGAAAACCTTTGCATTCAACTGGCCATCAAAACTAGGAGCTTCAATCTTCATAGACATCATTGCTTTTTCTTCAGGATCATGTCCATCTTGCCCATTGTTATGTCGAACATTTTTTCTGCCAATATTCCTTCTAGGTTGCACCCTCGACCCCCCACGTACACTTTCTTCTTCATTGTAGATGGAAGCTTTAATTTCTGCCAAACGACTGTCAGAAGCAACTACCTGATCTTGTATTTTGGTCTCAAGCTGACCAATTTAGGCGGCTAAACCTTCTATCGTCTTAGCCAAAGTTTCAAGGTCCATGGCTGAATGAAGTTTCTTTTGGCTAGAGCTAGGAGACACCAAAGCTTGTTCAGCTTTGATACCAAAACTGATGCAGTATATTCACTGCCCAGACACTAGGATCAACAAACTCTAAGGTTTAGGGCTTATAACTCACAGGTTTTGTAGGGTAGAAAGTGAAAAACTATGGATTAGGAATCCCTCCCAGGTTTCTCACTCAAACAAGGCTTCACGCCAACACCCTATCATAGGAAAAACTCAGAAACACTCTGAAATTTTTATTCATCAAGACATATCTGGCCACTTGGCACTTGCACTTATTTATATTTGAGCAGATAGCTCATATTAACTAGCATTAAAGACTCATTCATAGCTAGGGCGGTTACACTTCACAAAACTGAAGCATAAAAGATATAATAAAGGAATTTAAAATCCTAAACTAAAATTGCAATAACAAAGAAACTTCGGAACTCCCAAAGTGAAACTGAAAAGACACCAGCCTGGAGACTTCTAGCATGAAAGCAATTAATCAAACCATATGGAAAGGGAATGACTAGCTGCTCTCTTTTTCCATTTCTTGTGCTCATAAACCTTAAAAGGTTTGAATCTGATGTCCTCATCACTGCCCAATTTTTAAGCATCCAAGACCAAAGTGTTCAGCCACTAACAAACTCTGATCAAAGGAATGTGGGAAAAGAGTACATTACATGATTTGAGTCTCAAAAGTCCACAGAGGCATTTCCTTAAACATCTTATGAAAATGTGCTATACTCCCAAGTTTAGAGGCACTAGACAAATATAGTAAGCAAAATGTGTTATCAATTGTGCATTAAGCGGCCACAACATGATCAGGACCTACTAAATTACGAAGAACTGGAATAACAAATATTAAAAAAAAAAAACAAAAAACACAAAATCTCCATGATGAGTATAATGAGGTACATAAGTCTAAGTAAATAAAACAACATTCCATCATATTATCAAGCATCTATAGTCTTAATTCAGCTGAAAATAGTAACAAACCAATTTAGCATTTAACTTGGGATGACACGATAACACGATGCAAATAAAATACGAAAAATCAAACACAGAATAAATGGGTTCAATTTTAAGGACAGTAATAACTTCGGGCTATAACTTTGCTTTTAACACTAATCATTACAACTATGATTCTGGAAACTTTAAAAGAAGGTTGTTAGAGCATTTGAGTTCATACGCACAGTACAAAACCTTCTAAAGCAAGAACAACAACAGGGGAGTGTAGGACGCCAATTACTAATAATCGATTCATCATATAAGGCCTACTAAATAGCTAATACTATAATGAGTTTGAGTTCCAAACACTACACCCATATAAGGTTACTGAGAATATGTACAAATTTCATTCGAAACATACTTCAAAGACACCAACAAAAAAACAAAACAATGAGAATCAAAACCAAATTCAATTTCTACACTCGAATTTGTATTCAAAACCAAAAACATACTTGTGTGGACACAAAGTTAATCTTGCACTTGCCAGGTTTCCCTGATCCTTATTGACTCACAGTTCATGTAGGTGAGTATATTAAAACCTGCCAAAACCAGTAACCATGAAAAACAGCTTATTACTTCTATTAAAACACAACAAGCTCCATAATATAACCAATTGCGGACACCCAAGGGCTCTAATTCCACTGCCAAACCCCAAAACTTGAAATGGGTATTCACCCAACCGAGAAGTAACATCAAATTTGCAAATGGGTCCAAATTAAATTTGAAAAAGACGGTACCTTTCTACGGAGATGTTCATCAGGGATGCCGAAGACTCTTCCAATCTCACCGGATACATCCAATCTGATGATTCTTCGAAGAGAGTTCTCGCAACCAAATGGAGTTGAGAACAAGGAAACCTCTAGCCCAGTGCTTCTCCGAGACCCATTTACTCCATGAAGCTTGAAGCTTTCAAGCTTAAGATCCGATGAGCTTAGATATGAAGGTAGTTTTGGGTTTAGAAATGAGAGATGGAGGCTACTGCTCTCATTTTTGTTGGTTGTTGAAAGAGAGAGGCAAATAAGAAATGAGTTTTAATCTTTAGAAAGGTTTTGAGTTAACGGGTTCCAACGGGTCCTAACAGGTTCAGCACAGCATGAACAATTAATTTGTGGGTTTTTGGCGTGCGGGCTTTTAGCGTGTGAGTTTGCTGGTTACATGTTTAAATGTTAGGCCTAGTTAGACCCAAATCTCAGGGGGTAAATTGAAATTAGTCATAAGATTTTCATGCTTGCATTGATTTATCAAGATACATCATATTTAAGCATGGCGATGAACATGTCATATTTTGGCTTGGTCTATGCCTCACTTAACGGCCATTGTTTGTTTGGTTTGTTGCTAACAAATGGTAATCACTTCTCCTTTTTCCTTATTCACTTATACATGATGCTTGATCAAATATCAAATGATGATAAGGAAGGTCTAGCGAATTATGGCATTGACTCTTAAAGGCTAGGAAAGATTTAGGGGAAATAATCATTTACCCAAATTTAGGTTTAGTTAACTCCACTTACCTATGTTTCTGTATGAGAATATGAGAACTAAGTATGAAGCATGATGGAGAGAGAGAGAGTGACACAAGCATGTATAGTGGTTCACCTTGCCCATGAGGCAAGGCTACGTCCACTTAGAGATTTCACTATGAATCAGGCCAAGTGACCTTCGTAGTGATACAAGTGTGGGGATCATGGATCCCATCCTCTTCTAAGAAGGGGTGGACTCCCTTTTATAGCTAAAAGAAGTTCCATTCTATTCTACATTTCCGATGTGGGACACAATGAACATATTGCTTCACTTCAATCCTTTTGGATAGCATGGGAGAGTGGCCTCCTGGCAAGATATCGGCCAACCTCCACCATGGGGAGGTAGCTTGGGTGTCGGTCTACCAGATGCATGTCATAGGCGGGACTTATCATGTCACGAAGACCACGCACGAGGTCGTTGCTTATGTTTGGCAGTATGTGGTATAAGTGATATCAATAAGTCCCTGAGTAAGAGGCACTTCTTGGTTAGGGAGTTTAAATATGATGCCGTCAAGTATGAGTGACGACTTTGTTGAACGCCATACCCATACTAGTGGCCCAACTTCGTAAGCAAGAAGGGACTCTTCGGGTATTATGAAGTTTTCATGATAGGTTGGTGCCACGAGGGCCTATCATCAAGCTAGTACTTGCAAATAAGATGTGTACAAAGAGCATATTGATTAAACTACAGCAACTTAAGTGACATTTGAGTCAAATGCATTGAGGTGCGTAAATGGTTTTGAGATGCACGTTACAAAATGGTGTGGATGCTTATATTTGTCGAGTGTTAATGAGTTTGAAATGTATGTGATAGCATACAAAGTGCATATGATGCACAAATGGATGATGAACACGATGGCATGTACACAATGATATGTAAATGTTGTATGCATACGATGCACATGTGTTAGAATCGAGAGTGTGGTTACTCGTTGAGTCCCCAAGTCACGTAGTTAGTAAAACAAAAATTTGGACTTGGGTTACGCTTAAGGATGCTTGTGAGGCTGAGCATAGAGCTCCGACATCAAACAAACTATTGGCTAGAGTAGCAAGATCATGGCGTGGCCATAATAGTCCCCCAAGTATAGATTAGAGGAAGGAATTTTAACTTACTTAACCCAAACGTATAAGCCACAACTCAATTGTTTGGCTTATGTGCGACAGGAGTGTAAGAGTTGAGTTCGCTCATGTCAAGCGGGTGATGTGTGAGTTTTTTCGTATGGTCTTATTAATGGGATGTAAAAAGAATTTAATTGTTGCGATCAACAATAGGTGAAAAATTCAATATTTCCATTAATAGACCATAACACGAAACTCACATGTATCGTTAAGGCATAAGTGTGATGTTTGCAGATCCCAAAAAATATGAGCGTGAAGCTCAATGATAGTCTTCATCGGGTACTACCTCCACTTGTGATAAGTGGTATAAATAAGTCCCCGAAAGTGTAGAGAATGCTCGAGAGGTGAGATGACTCAAAAGCAAGGGACTGGACCTTGGCTTACCCCTTGGGGGTACCTTGCTTGGGGTTAGGACTTTGATGCAAGGGACTAGACCTTGGCTTATGTGAGGGAGCTACCCTTTAGTGATTCTGTTGGGATACCTCGCTCGAGTAGAGGATTTATGAAGGCTTGAGCCTCCTTGACCCGGTGGGGTCTAATGAGGGCATGTGGGCCTCCTTTACACGGTTTAGTGGCCAGGGGTAGAATGAGGGCTTATGCCCCGTGAACCCGGTGGGGTCACATGAGCGCTTGGACCTCCTTGACCTGGGTGGATCGAATGAGAGCTTGTAGGCCTCCTTAACCCAGTGGGGTCACATGAGGAATGGAGCCTCCTTAACTCAATGGGGTTGAATGAGGGCTTGTGGGCCTCCTTTACCCAATGGGGTTGAATGAGGGCTTTACCTCTTAACCCCGTTGAGGTACCTCGCATGGTTAGAGGGTTTATAAGATGCATGTTGCATTATTTAGTGA
Source organism: Rosa chinensis (assembly GCF_002994745.2). NCBI lineage: Eukaryota > Viridiplantae > Streptophyta > Magnoliopsida > Rosales > Rosaceae > Rosa > Rosa chinensis. The sequence continues at coordinate 26,825,381 of NC_037091.1, read as the reverse complement.
GTTTCACATATATATAACAATTTTAATTGACGGGAAATTAACTTAAAGCATGACATTAATACGTAGGCATAATAGATATGATATCAAAATTATCACATTTTGTAGGCATATGCTTAGATTATAGAAATCATTATTGAAGCATATAAAGCATTACATTAGCTTAAATTGTAAGAGAGTAAAAAGGAGATATTGTGACTTATCTTATGCCGATTTGGAGTAGATTGGAATTGGAATTGGAATCAACATATAAGTACCAAATCATGTTGGAGTTGTCAAAACATGATGCTTCATGCAATCGAGGAGTGGTCGTCACTAGATTGCTTGAGCTTTCTCATATAAGAAGATACGCTATTGGGTGAGTATACCTCCTCAAAAATAAGTGAGAACTTAGCAACTTGTTCTTGTATGTGTAATAAAACATACGATTAACAATATGTAGAGCCTGATAGACGCTTAATTTTAGGCATGAATGTTTAGAGTAGGCATTACAAACAGGTGAGCTGGTTTGTGTGTGAAACAGCTATTTGACAATTACTGCAGCATGAATTTCAAATCTATAGTAGATCATATGTATTGATCATAGGACATGTACCAATGGGCTATATATGTATGCTGATTGAGAGGGAGATAAGTCAACTACAATTTGACTTGCTAATAACATGGCATGTTGAATTGTTCATGGCCATTAGTTGATTACTGGCCGTAAAATAAAGAGAAGACATGTAGTATGGGCATGTTGAATATGTGCCTCTAGTTTGAATTTGAAATTGCCAAGTGGCAACGAAGTATAAAACTTCCAGTAAACTAGCATGTACCTTAACAATGACAAGTTTGTATTCAAGTAATAGTCAAAACATGTGGTCAATAGGCCCATCCATGTTTGAGGGATACTATATGCTTATAACAGCAGATATGCCAAAACATTTTGGTATAAAGACATGGAAATTTCTGGAATAGGCCCTGTGTAGGCTGCGCCTGACACGTCTGTTAACAGAAGGGAAAAAGGGTGATTCCATGTTTCAAAAACGACATGCTATCTCTGGTGGTAAAAAAGGTTTTACTGCAGCTCATCCCTCTGAGGTGGCAATGGCAAGATTGTCATTTGATTGATTGTGGCAAAATTGACCGAGTGTGTCCTACATAGTTAAAGAGCAAGGCACCAAGATTTTTTTGGTAACAGTAGATACTCGAAGAGGAAGACTCTCAATACAAATCTCAAACAGTTGAGGGATAGAAGGCCGTATAGCTCTAGCAGGGTGTAGACTTCTCGATACACACCGAATCCGTGCCACTGTGTTCGATAACTCAGAAAGGTACATAATCTATTTCTAATGAACTATTCTAGTGAATAGAACATTGTAATTTTCCCTGATGGTACATGAGTTGGTTTAATAGATTTGTCTATGTTTGGGTGAAATAGATTGAGGGTGAATGAGGATTGGTAAAAGACTAAAATTTACCTGTTGCATTGATGTGTAATTATAAAAATACTATTCATAATAGAAAACAAGGAACAAGGGTGAGTCTAATTAGACCTCCTAATTTGCTATTTGGATCTCCTCTAATTTTTATAAAAATTCAATTGACAGACTCGTAATGTATGCGATTGACAGACTCGTAATGTATGCGATTAACATACTTGTAATGTGCGATTAATTAGTATAGCTACTATGTATTGCCTTTTGTATACATGATGTAACTCTATATAAACCTCATGGTGAGATGAATACAATACATTTTTCCAATTCCCTACAACACGTTATCAGCACGACACTCTAACCCAAAATTTCTTTCACCAAAAACTTCCGCAAGCTCCTAGCCCTTGCTAGCCATACCGTGCGCTGCTCCTGCAGCATCGTCGCACGCCTGCTGCCCCTGCAGCACGCTCGTTCCTGTGCATATCAGCCTGTTTGCACGCCCCGAAACGTCTTGATTGGGACCTTAGATAAAAATCCTTCCTTCATCAAAGTTGTTCGTCTCTGCCTTTTCTATCTGACCTCCAAATTTCAGCCCTATTGGATTCATTTTGAGATCTGTACACCATTCGAAGTGGGAGTTGTTTAGAAGCGAATCTGCTCCAAATTTCAACAAGTTTTAAAGATTAAAGTTCCTGCTTTCTTGTCATTTAAATTCCTTTATTTTCTGCAGGATTTTCTATATACGAACATGGGTTCGATTATTTAATAAAGCGAAATTGTGGGGATTCACGCTTAACAAACTAAGAGTGTTCATAATGCTCGGACTAAGAGCGTCCGTAAGCATCAAATTGTGACCATATTAAAACATGGGCTAAATACAAATTACTACTACCCTGTGGTTTAGGTCCAAAATCAATTTAGTCCCTGAACTTCTAATTTCATCAAAAACACCCCTGCACTTTCAATTTTGATCTAATAGGTCTAATTTGTTAGTTTTCCGACAATTGAGTTATTTAACTTGTTAACGTGGCTCATATATGACCTATGTTTTATGATGTGGTGTCGAGGTGGTCTGCATAGTTAATTTAGGAGTGAGTCCTACTATTAAAAATAAATAGTTTTTCAACAAATAATTCAACTATAACTTAAACCCATGACAGAATATTAACGAATTGGACCTATTAGATCAAAATTGAAAGTTCAGGGGTGTTTTTGATGAAATTAGAAGTTCAGGGATTGAATTGATTTTGGACCTAAAACACAGAGTACTAACTAGTATTTAGCCCTTAAAACATTATTGTTTGGTCTAATCCAAAAGAGATTCTTGGAAATTTTTTTCTTGGTAGCATAGCTCAGAAATCTTATTATTTTAGTTTTCGTGGAAGTTTAGCTCCAAAACTAATATATCTTCTTTTCTTATTTTCAAGATGTCAAATGAACCTAGACTCGACTTTCCCATGCTTGACTCAACAGGCTCGGATTACCATAGTTGGGTAACCGATGTTGAGAACCACCTCACTTCAAAGGGAATATTACCCATAATCCAGGCACCTAACCGGGATCGTGTGTTTGTGCGAACACCTACAAAGCATGCTCAAGCAGTTATCTTGATGCGATGCCATATGGATAAGGCACTCAGATTGGAGTATATGTCGATTAAGGATGCAAAAGAGCTATGGGTAGCGCTAGAAGAGCACTTTGGCAATGTCCAAGATTCCCTCCTCCCTGACTTGAAGGTTCAATGGAACAATCTGCGCTTTGTTGATTTCAAGTCTGTTACTGAATATAATTCAGAAGCTCTTCGCCTACAGTCTATGTTGAGGTTTTGTGGACAACCTATCACAAAGCAAGAGCTAATTGAGAAAACTCTCTCCACCTTCCCCGTTTCAGCCATTGTGGTATCAAAGCAATACCGCACTAAAGTCAATGCTGGACGGATCATGAGGTTTCATCAGCTTATCAATCTCATATTTGTAGCTGAGAAACATGATAACATACTCATGAGGAATTATAATTCAAGGCCCATTGGAACTAAGAGCGTTCATGAGGCGAATTATAATGCACCCAAAAGAGGGCACAAGGAGCAGAATCCTAAGAATAAGGGATATGAGGGACGTATGGGTCCATATAATTGCCCTAACAAGGAAGGAAACCGCAGGTTTGGTGAGAATACACGTGGTGGCAATGCCACACTTGGGAGAGGTGGTCGTGGTGGTGGCGCCAACCCTCCTAGGGAACGCCCACAATGTGCACCTCAATTAAAGGGAGGCAACCACAATTACATATGTCATTGATGTGGATCCAGTGAGCATTGGTTCAAGCAATGCAAGGCAACTGAGCAACTAGCTTCAAGATACAGGGCATACAGGGACTTGAGGGAGCAAGAAGTGTACCTTGTAGAAGAAGAAGAAGAAGATGGTGGAGATGTCAATCTCACCATAGAGGACTTCAAAGCTGAAGATGAAGTGCACAAGGATGCTGCAGACTTTGATTAGAATAGTCCTTTTATTTTCTAAGAATTTTTGTAATGGCAATATGCCTTAGTCCCAAAACAAGGAAGAGGTCTTGTAGCTCAATAACATGATGTTTAGAAGACATGGTGTTTGGACAACCGTAAAACAAATAAACTCTTGGATCAAGCATGACTTTAATGTTTAAGATAACCATGGTCTAGCATAAATCCAACACATCAGAAAGAATGAGAGGTTCAAGGTTAAAGCAACAAGGTTCCAACAACAATAGTGATAAGTTATAATCTGCAAGAGTTTGTAATAACAACCAAAAATAAACAGTGTTAAGGAAAGGATGATACTCACCAAAGACCAACTAAAAAGGTGAGTTTTTCTTGAGGGCATCAACAGGAAGGAGAGCTGAGGGAGTTGATTGGATTGATCCTAGTTGCAGGCCAAGAAGTTCACTCAATCTCAAACATGCAGAGTGAAACATAAACTTCTCAATATGTGGAAGAGTTGTTTCGAACTTATTGTGCCTAAAAATTGAGGAAAGAAATAGGAACTTGATAGCTCAAGAATCTTACCGACTGTTGGTATCAATATCAAGCAAGATGTGGGGGATTCGGGTAGAGCAAGAGAGGGAACTCAAGCAAAAATCCAGAACAGGCTCGCTTCTAAACAGTTCCCGCTTTGAGGGGTGTTCAGGTCTCAAAACAACTCCAATGGAGCTGAAATCTAGAGGAAGAGACAGAGACGAACAACTTTGATGAGGAAAGTTTTTTGATCGGAGGTCCTGAACTAGGCGTTTTGGGCCATGCAAAAACACTGATATGCACAGGAATGAGAGGAAGGGTGAGAAGAGGAGGGTGGACGATAATCTCTGGCCTGGGTTCTCCCTTTTGAAGGCTTAGGATAGTTCTCTAGGAGGAGTTGCCCTTTGATGATGGAAACGTGGAAGGGAAGAGCTGAACGAGGTTCCCCTTTCTCTCTGCCCAACTTTGACGTGAACAAGGAAAGAAGAAAGGCTGGGTTTTGCGTGTGAATGAGAAGGCTCAGCTTGGGGAAACTAAAAGAATTGGGGTAAAAATAATAGGCTGTAAAAACTAAAATGATGGGGAAAATAAAAGTGAAATAAGTAAATATAAGAAAACTCAAATTAAAGTGTTGGCAAGACCAAATAAGGATTGTACCTCACCAAACTTGTATTTAGATAGAAAAATGTCAAGGTAAGTTTTGTCGAAATTTTGCTCGAGTCTGAAAAACATGAGTAAATAAATAGTGTTTTTGTAAAGTCGGAGGGATGGTTAACGAGTAAGCGTCGGGTAAGGCGAGTAGGAATTCAACCAATTGTTAAGAAATAAAGTAAAATGAGAAATCGTAAACGCACGCACAAGTAGATTTCAAAGTTATGCAAAGATGCTATTATGAGGTACAAGAACCTTATTGGATCAAGAGAGATGTTTTGGTCAAAGGTCAACTAACTTATTGGGCTAGGTTCACTAGCATACCCGTCTGTTGGGTGTCCAAAGTAAATTATGGACTCTAAGCTTAAGCTATTTTTTTGGGCCGAGGGCCCAAGCCCAAACTGTTTCCAAAAGTCTCAAGCCGAACAAAGGTCACGAAAAAAATTATCCCGTCCAAAAGTGACGTTTGGAATTTCACGGGGTCTACAAGCACCGAGGACCCTGATATACTGGCACTAAAGAGCAAGCTTTCAGGAACGGAGAAGGAGATAACCATACATGGTCTGAGTAGGTTGTTGATTAAATCTGAAAGTACCAATGACACATTTAAGGTCAGCTTTGCTTTGTATGCCCTTGCAACTCTCTTAATCCTAGTTAAGGGAATCGAAGTTGATCCAAGATACCTTATACCAATTAAGGATTCCAATGCCCTGGGTTCAAAAAACTGGGCAAAGTTTGCATTAGCCAAGCTTGTTGAAGGGGTGTCATCGTTCCAGGCCACACGGACTAGTTTGGCAGGAGGTTGTATTATGTTCATTCAATTGTTTTACCTGGACGTTGTTGGCAATGGTATCTGTATATATCCAAATATTTGGAAACCAGTGATGATGTGGAGCAAAGACGACTTGAAGAAAGTTTATGAAAAAGTGGAGAGCGAGGGCGGATTTAAAAGCGAGAATGTGCGTGTAATGAAGAAGTATTTCAGGGGAAGTGTACTTTAAACGATTGGATCAATTGATCCCAGCACGGGGATTAAGACGACTTGTGTAGACGATTTATCAAAAGTGAGATCTGATGTTGGTGTTGTGAAAGGGAATATAGAGAGTTTGAAGTTAACGGTTGGTCGGTTGGAGCTAGACATAGGTCGATTGAGGAGAGCAATTCTGACACTAGAATCCACGGTTGGGGAACTTAAGGCCAACGGTCTCTGTGACATTGTTTCTGAAGCAATCAAGCAAGTGCTTGAAGACAAGTCCAACAATTACAGTTTTAATTTTGGGAACGATGGTCTTTTTAGCAATGAAGCTCCCCAAGGAACAGAAGCTGAGCAACATGACGAAGAGATGCCTCATAGCAAATCTATCATTGTAAATTGTCTCCTCTGTAGTATAAATTTATAGCCACATTTTTGGATTTATTGAGATGGTGTTATTTGCTTCATTTGTGCAATGGTTGCATTATTACCGGAACTGCTGATTTAATTTTGAATATAACATTCACAGGTCATATCCACTGACAAGGATCCATATGGATTCGACAATAGTGACATGGAAAAAGATGAGGCAGGGAGTTTCTCGGCAATGTTTGAGATATCGCACAGCGACTCATACCTACTGACCTATCTATTCAGCAAGAAGGTTACCGTCGACGACAGTGTTAGGAGCTAAAAAGGCTACAAAGTTTATATCCTTTGGTTATATTCACACAACAGTATTAGAATTTGATATAAAAATAGAATAATATGGATCGAACATGGCGTAAAACCATATGCATTGCATAGATAGAACTTGTTGATATATCCCACTACATGCATTTAATTTCTGGAAGTATACTGATAATTTGCAATTTTTTGTAAATTGGATAACCATTAGTTGTACTTTTTAATGACAATCGTGGCATATAATTTCGTTGAAGTTACTAGCAATGAAGCTTGTCCCCAATGCAATGTCTAACCTATGAGGTAGGAAACTTCATATCAAACCTCATTCACCTTATGTGAGACCAATTTTTTATAAAAAGCCAGACTAATTTAATATTGTTGGACCACACGCAGATTGTTGACATATCGGCTGCTTACTTGTTTGATTGGGAATCGGATGACTGGTTCATGCCAACTTCATTCTCAGTACGTAACTATAACAGTTAAATTTGGCCTCGTTATTTTTACGATTTGTATACAATTATATTTGTTCACCCCTATCTGTTTTGACTTAATGAAGAAGGCACTTCTGATACACATCAGGAATGTGCTAAGGAGTATTTAGCGGTTGTGCAAGTGAAAGGTCTCGTGCCATCTACCGTTAAACTATGTCGACTGGGAAGATTCATTGGTAGATTTTTGTCGTGCAAAAAGGTTAAAACCTAACGTGCCCCCATTTTTCTGAATACTTATTTGAACCAAGCTTCATTGTTTGTATGTCATGGTGGTCTCTAATTTTTAAGAATGGTGACAGATTTTCTTTCCTATCCATGACGGCGTACTTAAGCATTGGTTCTTGGCTATTCTTAAAATACCCTGTTGGCAATGCGAACTATGGGACAGCAACCCAAGAAGTCAGCAAACAAACACCGGGAGGAATATGTTGCTGCATCTATGAGTAATCCCATACATGTTTTGAACTTTCTCACATTAAGTTTGTTTTGAACGTTCTGATTAAAACTGATAAATACTATGTTAGGTTAAATTAATCTTACTGTCGAACCTTGAGTTGACATTCCTTTACCGTGAGTACAGATATCGCTGATTGAAAAAGTTTTTGCTGCTGAAATGCAATTGTCACTTGGCATTCATGCCAAGATTGGTTCATTGTCCATTAAGTATCCACGGAGAAGCCCTAGCAATCCCAACAACCAAGACTCAGGAATATTTCTGATTAAAAACATGTAGTTTTACCGTCAACGCTGGTAACAAGGGGTGAGTGTCGTACCATACACTGAGATCCAAATAAGCTACTATTTGATAATCTAAATTTTGGGTGCATGAGGGTTCGTATGGCATTGTTTTTATTCAGTTTAACTTGGGGGACCAGTGGGTTCGTATGGCACTTGAGACAGTGAATCACCTACATAATGAAGTTCTGGAACAGGCCTTTGAAGCCGCTGCAGAGGAAGTTGATATGATGTAGCATCTGCATGCCCCGGCACCAAAATATTTGAACGAAAATGGAAGTCTCCCAACTGCAGGCATGAAGTTCAACCCCCGCTGGGCTAGGTCCTGATCATCCTATTAAGAACAAGTGATGTGAATGGTTTAGTGCCAGTAACCGGATTTTATTTGGTTGATGGACTGTTTCATTCATTTTTCATTTATGTTTTAACTGTGGACAGAGAACGATATGATTTATGGAGATCATGTTGTTGTATGCTATTGATTAAGCTTATCTAAATTGGCATACTACCTGAAGACAAAATTTTAATTGTTCAAGATGTATCCAAGATCTTTTCACTACAAAAAAGAATTACAATGGCTTTGGAAGTTTGCATCGGCACACTTTTGTCGTCACCAAGATAAAACAAATATAGATGAATGTCTCCCACATAAAAGGTATCTCATAACTGACATTAAACATTGATGAACATTCATAAATGCTGAATTGAACGAATTCAACACCTGAAAGAAGATCTCATCTAGGACTAACAGGGTTTCAGAATGATATAGTGAGAATAAGTTAAGCCAACTAACAATTAATATGGCACAGTGGCACACATGTGAGACCTTTTCTGAATATCACATAGAGGAATACAGCAAGTAGAAATGGATTCTTCAAAATTATGAGTGGCAACCATCAATTTTCCTAGCCTATAAAACAATGAAATATTAAGCAGCAAAATCTCCAGCATTTATATTGAAAAGGTTCCGTGATATAGGTGTTATAAGTAATATAAACATATTAATGTAATGCAATATTATAAGTATAACTACTAAAATTGCCATACAAACTTCCAATCCCATTTAGCAGCAAAACAAAATTCCTGTAATCTTTTAAATGGCAAATTTTCACAGCTGTATTTAGTGATTTTAAAGCTAATTAATATGAAGCTATGGCAAGGTCATGGTAGTTTCATATTTCCCTTCCAATGGTTCTCATATGAGATACCAAGACAAGGTCTCCATACATCATATGAGCATTCTTTTCAAATACCAACAAAACAAATATTACATTGCAACAAGATCTTTTGATACCTTATGACAATAATTTGATGTTGATTGCATCCGTTGCTTGTGGTTGTAGAAGTTGACAAGCAGTTCCTTGCATCAACTTCAAGCATTACCCAATTCCCTAATTCCTTTGGTCTCAGTTGTTCCTAATCACCCTTCCTCGATCCTACAAACAGATTTAAATAATGAGTAATTATAGCATAGGCATGGGCTATATAACTTCGGCCGTGAAAACAAATTAAACCTAAACTAAGACTTTAATACAAACTTAAAGGAGTGATTACAGTTAGTGGTTGCTAACAACTCAATTTTTTCAAATTAATTTGGTTCAGACACAGTATTCAGTTTCATGAAATCATCATTCCATGAAATAGCACACAATTAAATATATAGCATTTGTCTCTTTTCAGTTATTCATGTGTATTTTACAACATCAACCAAAACATGACTGATATGACATTTCATTCATAAATCCCCTACTTTGAAATTTACATTACTTGGAAGTTTTAATTCACCAGATTCATTGACATTAATTCCTGTAATTATCAGTATCAATGGGAATACATACCCTCGCATGATCTCTGCTATTTACATCGTTTACATAAAACCAACTCTGCCTCATTTGACTTTAAATAAAGGTGCCTAAAAAACTAAATCTTTCAATAAATCCTAAACAACCGAATCTTTAGACAAAACTATCATCAATAAATCCCAAGACATGTGTCTCATCAATATACACACTTACCAAATCTAAGCGACCCTCTAAGCGCCTCCAAAACCTGATACAAGGGACTTGCAAGCTGAGCTTTTGCAAAAAAAAAAAAAAAAACAATGCCATCGGATGTTTCACTTCATCGACCTCCTCTCAGTGCTCTACAAATTTTACACCATTGTTTATCGATGATGACGGCTACTCTTTACCTACTCTTTCTGAGATCCCTCTTTCCTCTAACAGGTATACTATGTGGCAGCTAGGAGTAGGACGTGGCTGTTTCTTTTAGGATTTAAAAGGGGACGTGGCTGTTTCTCCTTCACCGGAAACTTTAACCTGCATTTTATCTCGTTTTGCATATTACCTAAATACCCTCCGCCTTCCACATTGACGACAGCGATTTAACTGATAACGAATGTTTTCTCTGCAATTACAATGCTGCCTTTCTAATTTAAATCCTGAGGACTAGAGGAAGCCACGCTGTATAGGCCCACGAGGGCGCACCCTATGTAGGGCGCATTCCAACCGCACCCGTAAAGACATGCCACATTTACATGGTTAATATTTAACAGACATGGCAATGGATTAGTAGTATAGTCAACAAAACATGTATCTAGCATTAAGATGGGTATCAATTGTACTCACACAACAAAACAAATAGGTATCAATTGTTCAATATTAAATCACACAATAGTATAGGAACCAATATGTTGTATGACTTGTGAAGAATTCAACACTGAGCCTCACACATACAACAATTGTTAGTTGTTAACCAATATTTTATAACTATCACACAGCAGTTATTTCATGAAATCTGTAGTGGAAAGGAAGAACCAACAACAATTACCATATTTTTCTGTTGTATGACAAGTTAACAAACAACAGTTTTGTATTATTTTCGTTGTCTGAGTGCCATTTCTATGCTGTATTAGAAGTTAACCAACAACAGCTTATATTTACTTATATTGTCTGATTACCATCAAAACAACAATTGAATGCAGCACATCCAATTTCTGGCATTGACATGCACAAAATTGGCACAACGGTTATAATTGAACCCTTGACTCTATGATCGACACACAACAATGTTTCACCGTTGTTGGAGTATGCTCATCACACAATACCAAGATAGACGACAGAGATGGCCAAAATCACACAACAGTTTTTCACTGTTGTCTAATGCACTTTTTGTAGTAATGTTTTTTTGCAGGAATATGGATGATCCTTTGGTTGCTAGGTGCATTTATTCTGGCAAAGGTTGTATCATTCCTCTGAATCAATGTATAAGCTATTCTGACTTATATGAAGACATTTTCCATACTTTCCAGTTTTTGCCAAGTGATGTTATTGAGCTTCAGTATTCAGCTCCTAGTTGTGAAGTTTGTTTTCTTCGTTCTGATCATGATTTCCAGATGGTGTTCTGTGGTGCTAGGGTTTATAAGTTAGATTGTGTTGAGATTTCTGTTTGAAAGATTGTTGCAAGTTGCAGCAAAACATGTTCAATGGATAGTTGTTCAGGTGTTATTAATGAAGACGATTATTTAGGGGAGGCATTTAGGACTGAAGTTCACAAGTTGTATTTGTCTGATGAGTGAAGTTCTTATATTCATCATGTCGGGCAGAAGTTTCATGGTGCAACTGAGTTCGGTGAAAAGCTCAGGAAGTATGCAATTGCAGTTGGTTTCGAGTTTGTATTTTTGAGAAATGATTTGGACCGTATTCATGCAGTTTGTTCAAAAGTTGGAACCGAAGGTTGTGATTGGAATCTTTGCACTCTTGCATCATCTGCCAATGGTTGCCTTTATTTTAGTCCTTGACATTCTCATTTAGTCTAAAAAGTCCATAATGTCACAATTTTCGTCTGATTGGTACCAACTCAGCCTTTTCAATTGCAAAATGTCCATACTATCCATGCCCTTTATTATTGTTATTATTATTTTTGGTCTGTTTATCTCTTTTTCTTCCCCATCTCTCTTCTCCTTCTGTATACCTCCCTCCTCTCTCCTTCTGTTCGTCTCCCTCCTCTCTCAAATGATCAAACCCAAATACTCCGCCTCCAAGAGGCCACCTCCGCCTCTACACCCAGATCGAGACCTATATCGATTTTCTCCATCGTTCTGCAATTCTCGATTTGTGTGAGCAAACAAAGTACAAATCCAAGAAGTCGTGCCTCAACCGGCGGTCCATTTCGACATCGAAGGCATCGTCGGTGCTGATGACTATCTTCCCTAACAAGCCCCAGTGCTTCTTCACCATGCTGAGGAATTTGTATTTGCGAGACCAAGAGAAGCCTACGACGGTTACAACAAGCCGCCTCCGGACGGAAATGGTAACGTTAGGGACTTGACAGAATGTTAAGGATGAGCATCAAAATGACAGAAATTGTAACGTTAGGGACTTTTCAGATTAAATGAGAATGTCAGGGACTGAAATGAAAAAAAGAGCCAGAGTACATGGACTAAACATAATTTAATCCAAAAAAAAAAAACATATAGTTAAGGTTGTTGGTTCATGATTGATTTGTGTTAGAATGCCTATATGTACTGATGTGTTTGATGAAACATATATATTCCTACTACATCCTATTATGTTAGTTATTTCATTGTCTTCTGTGTTTTTTAATTTTGAGTTGTGTTAGTAATTTCATTGTTTTATGTGTTTTTGTTTCATATATGTTTATTGACATTAATTGTTAACATCTATTATTGGGCTAACTGTGTTTATTGTGTATGTGGCTCCATCTGCAAGTACATCGAAAGTTGTTAGATCTATAGTCGTAAGGATAAAGGCGGTGCAGATGAAATGTATAGAAAAGCCGTCTTTGAACCACCTATTACTTGTCCAAATCGTAAACCTGCTACCCCCAAGAAGGCTGAAGCAAGACTGATAGAAGCCAACAAGGCTACCTTCCCTAGGAGAAGTCCGCGAAAACATAAAGCGAAGGAAGCTGCTCAGTCCAGCAAGGATGAGTCTGCAAAGAGAAGTATGCCACCGCCTACAGCAGCAAATTTCAAGAAGGTTGTGGCAACAAAGAAGTCATTCTCCAGTCTTAAGTCTGCAAAGAGTAAGTCATCCTAGGATTCTGATGATGATGACAACATCACTGATGGATTGAGGTTGCTTAAGTGGAGGATGGTAACCATGAATCAAATTACAAGGTGACTGATTCGAGGAAAGAAGCTAAAGGTGAATTCTAATGCTGATGGGGAGCCAATCGGGAAGGCAGCTAAGGAGATGCAGTCCTACATTAGGGTGTTGGCACACACCAAGATCCCAATATCTATAAATGATTGGAGAAATGTGCCTTTGGATGAAAAAGACAAGATTTGGAATAGTATTTAGGTAAACAATTAGTCTATATATAAGTTGTTGTAGCTGTTCACTAATTTACATTTCATTATGTTTATTTTTTTCAAAAAACAGTAATTAAAACTATGTTACTTTGTATTCATTAATATGTAGGATACTTATGTGGTGCCAAAAGAATGAAAGAAATTAGTGATTACATCAGCCGGCCACAAATGAAGAGAGTCCAAGAGCAAACTGACCTACACAAATTAGTGTATCAATTTAAAACCCTATCAATGTAGTAAGAATAAGTATGGATCGTTCTCAACCGGGGATTTGGGCCTAATTAATTCCTGAAAAATAAAACGTTAGGAAAAAAATTAAAGAATAAATATACATATTATTCACGAAAATGCAAGGAAGGGGATTTATGATTTATTTAATTCAACAACTAAGTAAATATATACATGTGTGACACATCAAAACCAGAATCAAGTAGAAATATATGAATGGAACGAATTTAGATAAAATTAATTACTACTAACACTTTGGCAAGGTTTCAAACATCAAATCACGAATCAAAATATGTCTAAGCATAGAATCAATCAAGAACAAAATGAACGCATACAAAGTTCTTTTTACTTCCATTAATTAAATTAACTAGATGAACGCACCATAGTCAACCCTATTAATCATGAAATCACTAGTGGTATCCAATCACTAACAAAAACATTCTCAATGCATTAAGAATCATGGAAGTTTGATCAATTCAAGTCACGAACACAAGTTAGAACGCTAATCAAGCATGCAAGACTCATTGTTAATTTACCTAAGTAATTTTAGGTTTTCCACCGAAATTATTAAAGCCTAGAACGCTAGCACCTTAATATGGATTCAATTACATTTATCAACCTAAGTATGCATCCAAAGATCAATTCACACATAACCACTAGGTTTGAAGCTCGAAATTAACAATTATGCAAAAATATATAGAAATCAAAACTTTTCAAATTAAAAACCTAAAACATGCTTCATAGTATTCGAAAATCACATCTCTAAAATCAATCTTTCATCAACCATAGAAATCGCAAAACATAAAACCAAAACAGAAAACAAAATCGCAAATTCATAAGAAACCGAAATTGTTTTACAATCCAAAACCGAAAACATAAAGTTGTGTTCATGGTTATACTTTTTGATCTTCAAGGACGCAAGAAGCTTCAAAAAGTGATGGAATGGATGAGAGCTATGGCAAGGATGTTTGAATGGATGAATGGATGCTCACGGCCTTGACTTGGAACTTCTTTGGATTGTTGCCGAAACTTGGAAGAGAAAGGGGAGTGTTTGTGACTTTTGATTCTGAATTTTGTGGTGTGTTGAATGTCTTCACAAACCTCCTTTATATAGTGAACGGCAAGGGCTAGGATTCTCTTGAATTTCTCTTAAATTGCATCACTTCGGCCAATAGAAAAATAGCATATGAATTGGAGAGCAAGCAACCTCTATTTTGCCCAATTCTTCCATGTATGTAGGCTCAATTTCAGCCTCCTTGTATGTAGAGTCGTAAGTCAATACTTATTCCTCTATTTTCTCACATAAAATCCAAGAAAATCCAAAATAATCCCATAATATATTTGCCGAAATTCCTTTTATTATTCCTTCAATTTCCATGGAAAAATGCAAGTAGAATGGGCTAATGACTCCTCCAAGACGTCAAGAAGGATCTAGAGACTCATGTGCAAGTCACATGCTTCAAAATTAGGGCCAAACTCTCCCAAAATGGGCCAATTCAAAATCCATTATCAATATTGCCGAAATTCTTCATTTTTTTTGTATAATATTGAACTATCTTGATTCATCTTCAAGACACAGCATCTCCTAGCCTCACCAGGTCTCCTAGCAGCATCAGGACTCCTAATGTCTTCAGGTTTCCTAGTCCAACTGAAGTTGACTGAAGACAGCAAAGGTGCAAAAGAGAAAGGTGTGTTAGCATGACGAGCTCAACTACGATGGACAGCGATATTAAAATATATATATATATATGTATATCGCTTGCAACTTACTTGGTTAAAAGTATTTTGTTGAATGACTGTCGTTTCTCCCTCAACACTTAATGCCTCGCTCGTATGTTTGACCTCCATGTATGCCTACATAATTGAAGAGTCAACAAGTAGATACCGCGGCTAAATAAAGGCTGCGATGAAATGATAAAAGAGAGAATATTTTCTCTACCAACAAATAAATGTGTATCTCATGATCGTCAGGGAAAGAATGAACTTATTTGTCAATTAAAGCATTGTCCTCAGAATTAGAAAAAGTTTCAGCCTGCTCATCATCAATAGTCAATTCAATAGTATGGCCGCTGTTGTTATCCGAGCCGGCAAGAGAATATTCTTCAGAAAAAGACGAACACTGTTGTGCTAAGGCTGGAGTTTCTTTGCGCCCATCAATAGTAGTCCGCTTTCTTTTCCGCTCATCTTGGCTCTTCAAGATATCACCAACTCCTTGGACAATCCGATGTGTGAAGTTCCTTTAAATCTGGGTCAATGAATTTCTTTGAGTAATCTGACCACCAATTAACGAAAAGGGGTGTAGCCATACAACTCGTTTGGTAAGGCTCCATCTTGAAACCGCTGAAACGTTCTTGGTAACGTCGTCAGACTGAGTCACACATACCCTGCGTCCTGAGCTTTTGACACCATGAACATAGATGGTTCAATAAGTTGTTTAAAAGAACAGGATAGCTCTAAAGGAATCCAAACTGATGAGCAAAATAATTGGGAAGATAGACTTCTACCCCTGGCTTAGAATAACGGCTGAGTGTTAGGCCATACTGCAAATCTCTTGAGATTAAGAAACTACCCCAGGTTCCTTTCCATTCATCATCGGACAAGTATTGATCTGATTCTTCGTTGTCTGCGAAAAAGGCTACTTTCCATTTGGTGTAGCAAACATGAAAGTTTTTAAAGTGTTTAAGAGTGTAGAACATGGTAAAACACTTCTCCACTGACATATGAGATGATGCTGTAGCCATAAGATGCCGCCCATACGACATTGTATAGTCGAATTCGGGTACGGCTATTGACATTTGAGGAAAATAGGCCCGCAACCAGAGTTGGAACATCCAGAGTGGTCCACCAGTGTTGGGATCCATGTCATTAATTAGTCACAATTTTATGCAGACACCTATATAAGTATGCAAGGACAAATGGGCCAAGAGCTAACTGGATGCCCGAAGCTAATGCCTCAGCTAGTATTGCAAAATCAAGAGGACATTGTCGTGCTTTGTAGCAGAACACATACTTGCATAGCTAATAATACATAAACGCTGCATGCTCGTTCTCCTTGACTGGTCCTCTACCTGGCAAAGCATAGTGCTTGTACAAGGTGCTATAGTTACGTGACCTTTTGGATTTATTCGTAGCTTGAGCATGTGCATCTTTATCCTTGAATTTTGGAGCTTGCAGGCTATCCCTAAAAGCAGTTGACAGATTGTGATTCGAGCTGATTTCAACTCCAACAAGCCGCAGACCAAAAATAGTGCATATATCCATAATTGTAGGACTCATAGGACCCAGCGGCAAGTTCATGGTGTTCGTGGCTGATGACCAAAAACATAGAGCCGCTGCAAGTATGGGCTTCTCAATGACTATGCCTTGCTATGTGAGCTTAATAGCATCATAAATGCCAAGTTTCCGCCAAGCGTCAGCATAGAAAAACTCCATTCTTGGCACCCATGCTTTCCATTCTTCCGTGAGGGTTGGCCAACCTTCAGGCCGGGAACAAGCCCAGGAAGACCAATCATGTTGGACAAAGTGCCTAGAGTGATCTGATTGATATTTGTAAAGGACTCTTATGATGATTGGAGGAGTACGATCAGGATAGTGAGGGCCTAAGTAAAGGCTTGGTGGAATTTTCCCCGCCAATTTGTGAATCTCTCTACCTCGCATTTTTTCAAGTACAGAAGACAAAGCTTTGTCGTATTTTTCTGAGAATTCCATGGCTTCTTCTTCAAAAAGGCTTCCCATTGTGTGCAGACGATTTGCAAGTCTTAGGATGGATGTTTGTTTTTTTAGCATAAACGGTGTCTAGGGCTGTGTATTTATAAGGGTCATCATTGATTGAATCCCCGTCAAATAAGGCTTGACAAGATTTTCAATAGCCGCAGGAGATCTAAAGATATTGGGAGAGAAAGAAAGTTATATTCAAAAAGGAAACTAAATATGGTTTTTTTTTTTTTTTTTTTTTTGGTAAAGGGGTTTGGAACCCAGCCTAGCTGGAAGGCACTAAATATGGTTTATTTAAAATATATTCGATGTTGTCTCCTCGTCAAATATGGATTGTAAATGTTCATCGGCTGCAAAGCATCATGAAGATAATTGGAATAAGGAAAGCAGTATCCAAAGAGAAGGAGTGCGGCACATTGAAAGTTATTCAATTACACATTGCCGTAATATTTTTTTGGAAAGCCCAGTTTTTGTGAGAGATACCAATTGAGACATGGATGATACATATCCAAATACATGGCAGCCAAGGATTTTATCATTAAACTGGCAGCCATGATTCCATTAATTATATGGCAGCCATGCTTTTCATAGTTAATTGAGGAAACATGGTTTCCTCCCCTCATTAAAACCATGATCTTCACAATTAATTTGTAGCCAATGTGCCATAATTAATTGGGAAGTCATTATTTAGTTGTATAATTGGCATCCATGATTCTTTTTGAATTGGTAGCCATGATCTTCATAATTAATTGGCACTATTCATTTCTTTAATTAATTAGCAGTTATGACGTTGATAATTAAATACTGAGCTATATATGATGTTATTAGCTAGTTGGCAGCTAAATTTATGATTTCATTGCCATGATTTTAAAGCAATGGCGAATATATTGGTCAACTGATGTCAACTACATGGCAGATTCGGCATAGGGCCGCACTTGAACGGCTGAATAGCCGCGGCATAACAAAGAGCCACGGTGACTAACTGCTGCGTGACAAATATTACCAACGCCTATAGAGCGTGTGCCTTGCCAAGAGAATTTTTTTTAAAATAATCTTTTAGTCCCTCAACCACTTGGCATCTAAGCCGAAGCTCAAGGGACTAGGGGGCTCTGTTTGAACCAATATTTGGCAAGGCTCATGTGGCAGATAGGTGGGCCCGACCCACAAAGCGTAATGAATATCCTCGGCTAATTAGTCGCGGCACATTAAATGTTTATTGTCAAATTGATGACTAAAAATAACGTGTGCAGAAAGCCATTATTAAATCGAAAGAGATCAAATAAATCACAAGGTTTAATGAATGACAGCAGACCCACAAGTCATAATGAATGACCGTCAAAGAGGTTGATTGTTAGGTGAAACGTTATTGAAGTTTGGGGCAATAAACTTAAATGAGCATCAGGAGGTGTTCACTACACCAATAACTTAAACACACAACACTTTTTACACAACGAAAAAAAAAAGTGTTGTGTGATGAAGAAAAGTGAATCACACAACACGTTTACAAAACTTGCGTTGTATAAGGTGGTTAAAATTATGAACTTTTTAGCTAATAGATCATTGCACAACAGTTATAAGAATAGTTCGTTGTGTGAATAAAAAAAAAATAGCGGCAGATTTCCCTCTTAGCTTAACTCAAATTTGGCTCTAAATTGGTGCTCCAAAGGACAACAGAATAGTTATATCTGTTGTATGAGTGTAGTTTGCAAAATATCATACAACCGTTTTTTACTTTGTGTTGTCCAAGTAATGAAGATATATACTAGCAAGATTTTAATGCATCCAAAATGTCATTCATTCCCCCAAAATGAACAAACTTTGATCAAAATGTAGGTTACATATATGTACTCCTACAACGTAATTTCTTATTTTTGTTGTCTAAATGAGAGATACCTATCCCTAACATCAAAATTGGTACTATGATTGAACATGGGTGGGAACTATCCCTCCTTGCTCCCTCGGCTCAAATTTAAACTATGTATAATCAGACAACATAACTTCATATATGTGTTGTCTGATTCATGAATACAAAACAAACAAAAAAACAAACCCCCGCGCCTTGATAGCTATTATCTCCCACTTGCACAAAATAACAAATGACTTTTTCTTCGAGCATCTCTTCTCAAAACATCATCTCCTCTCGCATTTTACTGTCCATTTTCCTAGATCACTCCTCTCCCTATTGTCTCCGCAATCCCTTCCTCCATCTACATCATGATCTTCGCCTTCACACATCACCGTCGTCACTCAGCCATCACTCAA
Organism: Rosa chinensis; assembly: GCF_002994745.2. Taxonomy (NCBI): domain Eukaryota; kingdom Viridiplantae; phylum Streptophyta; class Magnoliopsida; order Rosales; family Rosaceae; genus Rosa; species Rosa chinensis. Next base: position 26,805,898 of record NC_037091.1, on the reverse strand, counting down.
TTCCATTTGTGAATAAATAGGGTTCTGCGTATTATGAACTAGAAAGAAGGAGGAGGTTCTTCAATCCGCTGAAGATTAGTGTTCTTCGATCTCTAGGTTTACAACATCAATTTGGGGATTTGTGGGCTACTCGATTTGGGGGTTTCACAGCTACTCGATTTAGGGTTTTTAGAGCTCTTCGTCCTCTCTTCGATTTGGGATTTCTAGGCTTGTTTTGGTCTTCAAATGAGAAAGGTAATGAAATTTGAGTCGCTGGGTTTTTGGTGTTTGGTCACTTCATTACCTATAGTAGTGCTTCCATTGTTTATGATTCATTGTACTTGAAGGTAGTAACCCCCGACATATTCCATTCTCATACCTATTTATGACTTTTCTTGATGTCTTATGTTTATGAAACAGGGCAGGAATTGAAGAAGACCATTGAAACAGGACAACTCAATTTGCCCGGTAAACTCTTTATCAGTAATTTTTGATTTAGATTTCATGCCTTTGTTGTTAAAGTCAACAACTTTGCCATTAATTCTATGGATTTTCTTGATTATTGGGATTTTAGGATTATTTTTTTAGGGTTCAAATCATCAATTGGGTGACTGTGAGGCCTTTGGATTATGATTTTCAATTAGTGATTTCAGATTTGAAGCTGTGTTTCAGTGTTCAGTTTATGTTTGGAGGTCTATGGTTGTGAAACATTGGTTATGCAGGACGATGAGCATGACATGGATGTTGATACTGCAACTTCTGCTACTCAAGTTCCCAAGAAACATGCCTCGCCTGAGCTAGAGATTTAGTGCTACTTGCTGGTGCTGATTTTTCTGATTGATCAGAAAAAATACAGTGAGGTGAGTGAATATAGTTATCATTACGTGTGAGTCTTGTAGTTTAAAAAGAAACTGGGAGCTTATTGATACAAATCCCTCATTGACACAGTTCACGGTTGTAACTATTGCCTGACCAACTTTCTGTATTTCTAAAACACAAATGCTGGTCAACCTTGTCAAGTTTATAGACCTGTTGATGTTTCTTGATAACATTTTGTCATACCACTCAATTTTGAAAACTTCAAGCTATTTATATCAATTTCGTTCATAGTAGGAATGTTGGATAGTTGAAAGTTCCATAAGATGATGTCTTTGCTAAACCACTTTTGAAAAGTATAAATAAAGAGAGCTAGAGTCCATAACCTTAAGCCTATATTGTTCATACTTCAAAGGTTTTCCTAGTCAGTCTGAGGAACCATAGAAGTTAATTCTCAAGCTAGAAGTTGTTTGAGGAATGAGGTACAGGAATCAGGATACAAGTAATGTTGATATGTACAGGTTACAATAGTTCTTGAGCTACAATATAGACCCACATTAGTCCTCTCAGTTATATGGCATAAATATTTATAAATATATGGCATAAATATTAATAAATATAGGCCTAGAATAGGTCTCTCAGATATTATTTATTAGATTGTCTGTAATTAAGTATTTGGATTTGAAGTCTAAACCGTCTAATATTGGGAAAATATACTTCCCCTGAATCCTGCTCTTAAGAAGCAGCTTTATCATAATTGCTAATATACTTACTTTTGCATGATAGTGCTGTTGACAGAGGATATTCATATTCTTTTCATTTCTTATAACAAGCTTAAATAGATGATATGGACATGTATAAGCAAGAGATTGGATAGCTATCCAAGTCGAACAAGGATGTAGCCTCCTCTTTTATTTTTTAACCTTGGTTATAAATGTTGGTACCTAGAGTATTATGGTTGTTTTATTTTGTCTCACAGCCAGTGGGCACGGCCTGATGGAGACTCTATTTTATAGCCTCTTTTCTCGCTTGTAAAGTGTATAAAACAAGAGCTATTGCCTCTGAAATAATATGGCTCTATTTTCAATGATCTGTGCTTGAGAAATGTGATAGATTGTAAAGTATGTGTGACTGTTTCAATTATCTGACTACAGGTACAACTTTTGCAGCTTTCTTGACCCAAGCAACACTCACAGTAGGTTTCCAGTCCATAAATGCTGGGGTAATTTAGTTTTTATCCAACATTTTGTCTTTGTGGTAGTGTTTATTCTAGAAGCATTTTAAATGTATAATAAACAGGTTCCCTCTATTTTTGTCTTTGTGGTAGTGATTATTCTAGAAACATTGTTACTAGGATGCTATTATTGAGGATGCACACAGAATATTAAATAACTGATTGCTTGACATTGTTGGATCATTTATATATTTTTCAAACTAATTTGACTAGCATATAGGATAATCTGATGGGATATGGAATTGATTTTTCAGTCTGAAGTTTTCACTGTTGAATGTAAAGGACAACTCTAATTGAATGAAAAGGACATAAATTGTAGATACTAAGTGAAAATATTTTATATTTTTTGAAGTTCATAATACCTCTTACTTCATAATAATATCTCAATTTCATAGACTTTTTGAAGTTCATAGATTTTCAGCTGCCCTTTTTACCTGCTAAGAGTAAACCATATGAATTCAAGGACCATTTAGTTTCCTCTTAAGATTTCCTTTGCTTGTCTTCTTTTTCTACGATTTCTTTCCTATAAATATTAAATGGTGTGTTATCCCTGTAATACAGATTTGGTTGGATTGCAGTTTTCATTGTTGGCTAATAAGTAATTGTTGATGGATTCTTGACTGGTTGGATGATGTGAGGGATGCTCTCTATACTTGATGCAAGGAGGAAGTTTCAACAGTACATAAGGTAGAAAGACAGCAATCTATCCATTTCTTTACAACAGTTTCTTCCTTTCTCTTCTTTCACCTGTTTATCAAGTATCATGTTTCTGATTGTTCTTCATGGCTTCATGACTAAAGAACATGTACTTGAGAACTATTGATGTCCTGGCATCAAGGATTTAGTTCTATTACTCTCTTAGCTATAAATATACAAGTGATCTCGCAGAAATTAGAGGGTGAGTTGTATCTTATGATTCTTTTTTACGTACATATGTCTCGATGTTAAGAACAAGGTGTAATTCAATGGTTTGTAGTAGAAGAGATTGAATTTGAACTGCATAAGAATAATGAAGGTACCTTTAATCCGAGTCAGATTGAGCTCACCTCTCTGAATATATGGGTTTGTAGTATACCAATTTTCCATGAATTGGGTGTAAATATGCCATGTTGCTGTTAGTATTTCTTTTCTCTGTTGATACAAATAATAGTTACTAAGCTGTTGTAGTGTACTTGCATTTCCAAATCATATCAATGACAATTCCTATCTCTATCTCTTTCTGCCTATTTATTGATTTTTCCATTGTGTGGAGTCCAATATTTGAAGCTTTAAACTTTTGGGTAGATGTAAGACCTTGGAGTCCAATATTTATTGATTTTTCCATTGTGTGTAGTATACCTTATTAAAATGCTCCTAATAAGGTAGAATAACTCCTAATAAGGTTTAGGGTCATACAAAAATGGTAGGCTTGGTCACCAACAACTGTGGTATACATGACTGAAAAATGACCCTAAACCTTATTAAGAGTTATTCTACCTTATTAAGAGCATTTTAATGCGACGTTTTAACGGTTATTTCCTCATATGTACTTAGTTATTTTCTTAAATAAATCCGTTTAGTTTAGGAAAGTTTCTTTTTCCGGTTTTTAGTAAGTTTCTATTTTTCATTTCTGGAAAGTTTCCATTTTTCACTTTTAGAAAGTTTCTATTTTTCGTTTTAGGAAAGTTTCTATTTTTAGTAATAGTTTCTATTTTCAGGTCCTTGGAGCTCAAAAGTGGAAATGAACTCACGAAAGGAAAGAGGAGCCAGCAAACGTTAAGAGGTGTGAAGATGAGACACAAAAGGCTACACGAATGAGCAGAAATAAAGAAATTAAGCTTTCCTGTTCCAACTAGGAAACCTTGTACAACAGAGAAAAGTGTATCAAGTAAGATTCTGAAGCTAACCAAGAACTTGACCGAAATAATGAAGAAATGGCGTTGGAGATCATCAAGGCTTGAAGCTGACGCAACATGGCCCAAGAACTCTTTAGATTAACATGGATTTTCGGCAAAATGGATAAAAGCCCATTGGATTTTAGGGTTTGTGACGCAAAGAGGTACCCTTGGAGTGTTTGCCGTGAAATACCAAGAGAAAGAGAGAAAGTTGGCATAAAATCAAGAAGAAAATAAAAAATTACGCCAAAAGATTTTCTAGGGAGAGTTTTAAGGAAGAAGAAGTGTGGACAACAAGAAAAAGCTCAAAAGGTGTCTAGATACATTCCCTACTTTCTCTAAAGAGTTTTGGCCAAAATTGAAGTATAAAATCAGAAAATATCTTGTATATTTCGGCAACTAAATATTAGGGGATTATTCTCGAGAATTTTGATTGGTTGGATGACACAGTAGGGCTTACTTGGCAAATTATAATTGGTGGAAGCTATGTGGAATTATTAAATTAATTCCGTGGAAAATAAAGGAGGAATAAACAGCTTGGAGACCAAGTTTGCCGTTCCCTATATATACTCCCCTACTCTAGACGTCTCATACATCCCATAATTCAGAAAATTACTCAAAAACGTCAAGCTCTCTCCATCCTCTAGTGCAATCTCCACGGTTTCAAGCAAGGAAGAAGAAGAAGAAGAAGGAGCCGTGAGCATCATCATCCATCCTCCACCTTGAAGACTTGCTTCCAAGATTCAAGACTCCATAACGTCAACTTCTCCATCCCCATCTCCATCTCACGGTGTAATTCGTCCTAATTCTTTGTAACTTTGTTTGATTTTCGTTGGAATTGTTTCTAGTTGACAATAATGTTTGAACAAAGTTTAATTCTGAAATTTTATGATTGAATGAAGTTTTCGATTCTTATGATTGTGATTCTAAGTTGCTTATGTGAGATTGTTCAATTGAATTTGCTTGATAGAAAACTTTTATATGTTTATCTTATATGGGTCGACACTTATAGGATTTGCATATAATTGGTGCTAGATTTAGGTAAACGATTCACCTAATAGTTTTGTGAGCTTATTTCATAAGTAGTAAAGGCTTTGGACAAAGGTTGAATTTAATTGAAGAGGATTGCAAATAGATGGACTTATTCATACTAGGTTGTGCACTTAAGTTGATAACCTTTCTCTTTGTTTATTGCGTTGAACATGTCTTGATTTGCTAGCTTTCTAGACTTTAATTGCATGTTTGATAGGATTGATCTTTGTGCTTTCACTTAGATTAATTAGTAAAAGAAAGTAAAATATGGGAAATCGTTTGCTTCAAATGTTTCACATGATCAACTTCTTTCTCATGACTTGGAAGAACAATTATAGTGTTGATTCGAATTCGATTATGAACTTGGATTTGATCTCTGTTTCTTATGTTTCATTCTTGTACTTGTGTTTTTGTTTATACTTAATTTTATTTCTTTCTTTTAATTTTCGAAACATAAAACCTAAATCCCCCTTTAATTTCGTAATTTGTAGATATTTTTGTAAATATTATACTTTGTTTATTTTAATTCTTTATTTATTTTACAATGACAGGTGTACCCTCAATCCCCTGAATAGAACACTATATACTAATGATGACATTTTATAGAGTTAAATTATATGCTTGCTTTGAGCGTATCAACGTTGTAGATATAGATTATACAAATCAGAACCAAAAGTAAAGATTAGATGTATAGATCAACTGCCCTTTCTCGGACTTGTTTCTAACTCATATTTCACACATTTTGCCTGGCTTGAATGCCTACAGCGTCGAGCTAGTGCCAACTCCGGTTATCGGTTGGAGGAGGTATCTACATTATATTACATGCCTTTAACACACATATTTACATAATTAAGGTGTTTAACACTAAGCTACTCCATTACATCGCCTTTAACAGCCTTAACACTAATTAAGTAAATTAATTAAGGTGTTTTAGTACTTCAAATTGATGTAGAATTCGATCATTTTAGCAAATCGGTTCACAATGTTGTCACCACTGTCAGAGTATCCCTTTCCCCTTTTCATGGTAAGCTAGCCTCCTCATTCATTCCAGTCCAAAGTCCAAAGTAGTGGACCAAATGATTTCCACTTTTCCAGGGTCTACAAGAATATATTGTACAAATTACAAAAGCAAAAGATGACTGAAAGCCCTGGCCTCTTTTTGACCCCAATAAAGCATGCGTCAAACTTCCTTAATTTTTTGCTCTTTAATCTGGGTAAAAACTCTTGGGTATTGATCGTTTGAACTTTCAAAGTTATGAGAATGTTTTTAGTTAGCCATTTGTAATGAGAATTAGAACACAATTTAATTCAATACTCTAGTATAAACTAATTAGAGAAAAGAGAAAGCCGAACTCCCTATAAACAAGAGAATAAAAAAAAATTAAGTTTTGAAAAACACATGATTCACACTTCTGCTTATCTAGCGGCGCCTTCATGTTGATTGTCGCGTGCTATGGGTGCAGGCGGATGGGCGTGGTTTTAGATGGAGGCATGTGGACTTCATGTTTGGAGCTTTTGCTGAGATGTTTCTGATCCATTGAATGTAGTGATAGTCAAGTTTCTCGCTTTCTTTCAGAACCTTGCACTTTGACCTATCTTTGTTGTTGTTGATCTATCTCTTGTCCAGCCACAAAGTAGTTTGCAGCATGATTCTTATCGAAGGTAACTTGGTGGAAACGGGAAACAAATCGTCATGACTAATTTTTTAGTTTTATTAGGCTTTTATTTTTCTGTTTTTGGTTTGGTCAAATAAGTCTACTTTTTTAAGCTAGGGTTTATGCGTCTTGATTTAGCGGGTCAGGCATTATTATGATATTATTGCTATGGACTATTTGGTTTAATTATGGTCTTTTCTTATTGTTAATGTAACAGGAGTTGCCCCTACACATGCGTTTTTGTACATGGTGAAAAAGGTGATTAGTCTCTTATTGCCATTAGATATAAGAATGGAACTTCTGAGATAAGTTGATCTTGTATAGCTCAGAAGAAAGAACAATTATTGTGGTCGAAATTTGGGCTTCATCGGCTCATGGTAAGTATAATTACTTGTTATAAGTTACGGATATGAATATACTATGCCTATTTGTAGATTTAGGACTTGATGATATCATTCCCACATTGTAATTTCTTAGATTTGAAGAAGTTTTTTTTTTTTTGCCTCAAAAAAAAAAAAAATACAAACTAATGGTTGTAATATAACCTACCCGCATATTATATGCATATACAGGGCCGTTCATAGACATATACAAACATGCATATTTACTTCGTAAAAGTACTGCGTTACTCGAACCGTAAAACAACAGTGTTCGAACAATTCTTATATTTCGGTTGTCATCTACAGTGTAAATCCCAATATTATGATTAAGCCAATAGCATCCAAACGGGGGCAAATCCCAAATCCAATATCAGTGATCATGTCTCAGATGCAGGAGCTTTTTGGGCTTCGGACATAACACCACCCACGTAATGATGGTGCCATCCATGGGCTAATTATTATTTATCAAACATAATAGATCTTTAGCTAGTATATGCCCGCTACTTTCCGCCATTTTTGCTCTCTCAAATCTCAATCTGTCTACCCTATAAAACTTCCAGGAAGTCAAAAATTCATGAAATATCAAATTATTGTCCTATTTATTTCTTTTCTTCTAGCTCTATTTAGCTTAACCAAAGACTAACCCCATATGTGGGAGCGGCATAAAAGTGTCATGAGTTCCTAACTTAAGCAATGTTGACTTGATATGAACAAGTAATTTTGGTAGGATTGAGAACCATGCATTGATGCATATGAAAAACCCAAATTAAAAGAGGTACTAATTAAGTGCGTCGATATATGAATATAATTCTTAATTGTGTGACACAGGGCAGGCCATGGCCAAGCATGTTTAAACACATTAGTGCTCTTACTATCGTCCATGCTAACAATCATGTATATCAGCAAATAACCATGATTACAAGCAAACCCATAATAGAAATAGATATAGCTACAAAGTGATGGAGGAATTGATAAGATTTTTTAATCTGTTTAAAATTGATCAATTGTATATTGGTAAAGTCATTATATAGAAAGAAGCAATTACTTTGCCTTTTGAATTTTTAAAACTCTCTCTCTCTTTAAGAAAATCAAGTGGAATCATGCCCCTGCCAGCCAAAGAAAAAGAAAAGAAGATTTTCTAATAGTAAAGAATTAAGATGGAAAAAGAAACACACACCGGCATTGCCAAGTGAATCAAGTAGCCCCATATATCCCATCCCCATGTTAATTAGAGTGGCCGGCCATGCCAATTTTAGCTAAGCAAAAGAGAAAAGGCCCCTCCTGCTAGCTACCTAGCTCTCTCTCTCTCTCTCTCTCTCTCTCTCTCTCTCTCTCTCTCTCTCTCTCTCTCATTCTCTCAAACCCAGAAATCAATTCAACCCAAATGAAACTAATTGCTGCTTGTTCTCTTTCTTCTTATCCTTCATCACCTCTCTCAAATATTTCTTACTTTACCTCGATTTTTTCATGCAAGATCCAAAGAACTCACAAGCAGCAAGGTATGCCAAAGTAATTCTCTCTCTCTCTCTCTCTCTCAACTTAGTACATTTGTTCTACTGAAAAATCTCTGTAACAAAGAGAAAGAGTTCCCATTATTTATGTTCTTTTCTTTTTATGCTAAAATCCCATTAATTATCTTTGAAGTCGCAAAGTTTATAATTTCATTCTATATTTGATATTATCAAGTCGTATATATACGATATTAGTGTCGAGTTTAAGATCGAATACCCTTAAAAAGGTCTGAATTAATTGGAATCTTGTGTTCAAAAGAGCTGTAACATGTAAGCTGCCGGAGAGATAGCGCACTACTTTCCAGTTCACTAGTCACTACATTGACTCCTTTAATCCTGGTCTGAATTGGAATCTTTTGATCTGCCTCCTAAGACCCATACATGATTGTTCTAACACTGAATTAACCCACTCAATTGTTCCACACCCACATATCACCATTTCACATTTCTCATTATGAGTTTTTTTTTTATTACAATTTCTCAATATGAGTTATTATATATTTTTTTTTAACAATAAGTGTTTCCATGTACCACATTTGAACTATGACGAAGAATTTGGTGTGGCAGTGATACATTTGATAATGATAAAGTGACTAAATGATGCAGATCAATGTTTAGCTGTCATATCATTTTTATTAAATTATGGTTTACCTAGCATTATTACAATTTTCGCTTAAAATCACTTGGCAAAGTTTTTTTCCCCTAAAGAAATCTACCCAAGAAATTTACAACTTTATTGAGTTACGAAATTATTCCACTCACATAATCATATTAATTCTCGGTATGTGTTCCTAACTTTTTTAGGAATAAGGTAAAACAGATTAACACTTTGAACAACAAAAACCTTACTGCATCTTTTCAAAAAAAAAAAACCTTACTGCATTGGTTTTGCATGGTATCAGTTCACTTCAGTCTTGTTATTAAAAATAAAACATTTAGTCCAAAAAAGTCTAGTTAGTTTTGAGATAACAGCCCAATAATATCATGGTGATTGAGGCATTAAATAACTTTTCACTCCTTAATTTGTCTTTGTAAAATTAGTTGTTCATAATACTACCAATGCAATGATAAATTTTTCAAAACAATAAAGGAATATTATTTATAATGATAAAGACAAATTAAAAAAATGGAGACAGTTGGAGTGTGTTGCTATTTGCTAACAATGTACGGTTGATTCACAAATCGTTGATATGACTAAGTTTGGTGATGCCAAATAATCATCCATACGCAAGTGAACCATTTAACTAAAGACTTCAAAATTTTACCACCCACTTCTCTACTTGTCTTATACGAAAAACAAGTGATCACTTGTTAACGTTTAACTGTTTTTAACATAATTATAGTCAATATCTTCTGGAAAAATTAAAACCAGAGTCAGTATATAAATATATATATATATATATATAAATATATGACCTATTGTGTATATATATATATAAACCAATAGGTCATATATTTAGTGTTCAGGTACGTTCTGTGTGTGTACGTTTCAACTATCGAACTAAACTTGGTAATTGGCAGTTAGCTTAGACAACATTAGAATTGAGACTATAAATTAATTTGAGTCCTCATCATGCATGGATTAAATCCAATTAACAAGAATGCACCATACTTCATCACATTATTCTCCTTCCTTTAGGGTATCATCAAGAATCTATATATGCAGAAAGGTAAACACAAGATTCAAATTTATCAGGTTACCATCAAGAATCTATGCATAAGACTGACATGCACTTGTTTTTGAATAGGAAGCCTTGGTATCAAAGAGCAATAGAGATGGGCTCTCTATGGAGATCAAGCATTAGTAGTCCCAAGCTTCCCACAGATCAAGTTCCAGCACCAAATGCCACAACATTGTGGAAAACCATTACCAAATCCACAAACACCAACATTCCTAATTCTTCGAATTCCAATAGACACAAGCTGAGAAAATGTGCCTCCTTAAAGGTTGCGACTTCGTTTACTAGGGTTTGTCTTTGTGCTCCCATATCTTCCTACAATGAGGTTTTTAGGGCTGAGCTCCCACCAAGAAGAAGCAATAGTTACCCGAGATCGAAGCCATTGGGGATGACGACACAAGATCAAAGAAGCATTACCACTATGAGCGCGAGGCTTAGCACTTCCGAGAGAAGAGTTTTTCGTGGGAAATCTCTGACGGAAGACGTTTTGATGAGGAGGTTCGTTATGGAAGAAGAAGCAATGATGCACGTTAGAAGGAGAAATCAAATGGAAGTAATAAGAAGAAAAAGTATAATGAGGAGGAAGAATCTTGGGCCTAGTCGTCTTAGTAGAATGGTTATGGCTGGGGAGGAGGATAATTGATAAGTTTAATTCAATTTTAATTTTGCTGAATCAATTGTTTCGATCTCAATGGTGATTTTGAACTTCTCCTTTTCTGCATGCATGGTGATATATTTTCGTGATTAAATTGTATGGGTAATATTTGCATTCATCTCCTATATAGTGGAAATGATTGATTTTGTCTTATTGTTTTTGTTTTGTTTTTTATTTATTTTTTTATAGAAATACCCGACTAGTTAGCTAGACAGATGGTTTTTCATTCCCCTAATTCTAACTATCGAGCTGCCACTATCTAAAATTGAGGTCATGAGTTCGAGTCACCATAGGGGTAGAAGTGAAATCCTTTGATCATTTGAAGGAAAAAAAAAAATCTTTAATGAGATTAAACAATCGACCCTATTAAACTCTTTCTAATCTCATTAATGTTCTTGACTCCTCTATTTGAGAGAAGATGAGGGAATTTCCAAAAATTTTAGTTATACCAGTATACATTTGACAAATTATAATTGAGACATAGCATCATAACGAGTCGTCTGACATCAATGATCAATCATGACATACATACTTTTTTTTTATGACATACATACTTGTATATGACTATCTGAGGCATTCCACATTCCACATTCCACACACTAACTACTAAGTAGTTCAACCATAAAACTAATTAAGTAGTATTTATAATGGAGTAATTGTCAATGAATAGAAAAGAAATGGTCGGACACAATGACAAAACCAGATACGATACTAGACAGGGAATCAACCAACCTAGATTCACCAAATTAGTACCTGCTTGACCACAAAAACCCTAATCCAATCAAACATTCAAGTACATTAATAATGTATCGTAACGGCTGTCTAGTTTTTATTTATTACTATTTTTTAAGTATAAAAAAAAAACTAAAATTTTGACTTTATCTACTGTTAATGAGAAGCGAATATGTGAGTTTGGTGATAACAAAAATAACCAATATCTCACAATTGACCTGTTACGGACCACCTAAATTGCAATGGAACATAACAAAGTTCATAATTGGTTGGCTAGCTAACTTACTGCTACCTCAAAAATGAAAAATCAATGGCTTGCTTAAAAGCCACTCAAATGAATTGAAAGAAATTGATGAAATATAAAAAAACCTCCACCTCATTTCCAATTCCAAAGCAACGTTCGACAGTGGTTATCTAATCTGCACCCATCTCAATCACTATCCACAGTTGTCAATAATTAAATTAGGTACTTTGTGTGACTACTAGACTACTACTTGGTGAATTATGGTCAACTCATCTATACCCGCGTATCCTTTCTTTGCCAACGACCATTTTCAATTATACGCTATTCGTTAATTAATCATGTTTTTCTCTCCATTAATCATCCCATTAATGAACCTATTTTAACAATTTAAATATGCGCCTCAGCTAAATTTTACTCAAAAAATTCTTACTCACTCTACCGACAAATTAAATTTCTACTCACCATATTTAACCACCAAATGACAAATTTTATCCTTCTACTCTCTCTCTCTCTCTCTCTCCGCCTAGATCCTTGGTGCCCATCGATCGTCCTCATCGTCGTCAGCTCCAGTAGATGAGACCATCAATCACCCCTTGATCGAAGGCAGCCTTAACCCTACCTCTCACCTCCTTCACTCTCTCAAATTCTCATTGAGCTTTCATGAGAAAACTATAGAACCCTCGCTTTTCCAGACACCAAGCATATGTCCGACTTAGCTCAGAAGCCGCCACCAACTCCGATACTAGACGTCCGCTACAAAGCCTGCTCAAGTAGTGGGACGACCACCTGAGGGTCTCACCCGAGTACGACATGTCGTCGCCGAGCACGAAGAAGATTGTGCAGCCTGACAAGATGATGTTGTTGGAGTTAATATTTAATTCGAAGTCGATCATTACCGATCTCACTATCATTGTTGGCGAGCAGAGAGACCACGGCAAGGAAATCGTTGATGCCATATGTGCTCGAATTCTCAAGGTCTAGTTGCTTTTACTAAAAAATTGTATCTAGGATTAGAGATTTTAGGGTTTGAGAAACTTGATGCGGCTAAAATAGCTTCACAATTTAACCCTGCAAAATGTAGTTGTTAGTATAGGGATAAGCAGAGATCGTTCAGTCAGGGGATTGTAGGGTACATCTAAACAAAAAAGGTCAATTTAAATTAGTAATTAATAAAACAAGTATTAACAAGTATTTATCTACAAATTTACACAAGAAACAACCATCAAAAGGGGGGATTCAACTTTTGGTTTCTAAGTTCCTACGAAATAAAACAAAAAGATAAATATATACATGTGATCGACGTCTTCACACTCAAATAAGAATTTCCAAACCATATCAACATGCAATGAATTATTTCAATCTAAACAGCCTAAAATCATGCCAACACTAAATATCATAAATGAATTCGAAGTACAAGTCTGAAGAGATCGAGTACCACTTTAATTCTTCTTTAATCTCCTAAGTTAGGAAAAGTCTATAACTTAAAATATTTCATATAAAACATCACGTTAATACTGAAGAGCATCCGTCAATATTAAATATGAATCATTAAGTGCAATTAGAATTCTGAATCCAAACATGTATGCATCCATAAGAAGTTACAAACGCACAAACATGTAGCATATAATTTCGACCATTGTACATAGCCTTTACCACTTCAATTTATGCCCCAAAACGATTAGGTGAATCAGAACAAAAATTTGGCTTTATTAACCTACAGATTAACATAGTTATTCAACGAAAATCATATGCTTAAAGATATAAAAGGATGACACAAAATCAGATTATAAAGATATCATAAACAAATCAAGAACATAAAGAAACAAATCTAAAAATTACTAACATAAACTCATTCTTAACAAAAATCCAATTTTAATAACAAAGTTCATAAACGAAATCTGAAATTCAATACTAAAGAGTATGAAAACAGAAATAAGGGCCATGGATTACACTTTTTGATCTTCAAGGAAGCTTGGAGAACGTCAAGAGAACACAAGGCTTGGCCTTCAAGAATACGAACAGCCTTGGAGAAGTCCTAAAGCTCTTCACGACAAGAGGCTTTTTCTGAATATTTGGAGAGGGTTTTGGAGATAAGAGAGCTAAGCTAATGAACTGAATTTTGTATGAAGAAGTGATGATTTTGGAGTAGAGAATGACTGCTATTTATAGTGGAATTCTCATCTCTTGTGATGCAATCATGGCCAATCATCCTGAGGTGATTTCTCCTCTAAATTTGCTTGATTTTCTCATGACAAAGTCTTGATTTTTCTGATCTCTTTTCCCCTTAATGACTCATTATATATTCCTTGAATAGTGACCAGATACATCCCTTATTCCTCTCCTTTAAATTGCACTAATATCTTCTTCCAATTGTGCACATAATGAACTCCTACAATCAAGAAAAATCAAAATTTAATTAGTGTTATAATCAATAGTAAATAAGATAATCAAGAATAAATATTGATTATAAACACTCCCTTTTATCTCCTTCAATTCTTCATGATTTTTGTTTTAAGTTTTCCTTGAATTCATCAGTCAAGAGTTCTTAATGTGATGGACTCCCATTAAAATATAAAAATCAGAAATAGAAAAGTTCAAATGAAAAAAGTTTCCTAAAACAAAATAGGAAATATTTCCTAAAATGAAAGAGGAAAGTTTCTAAAACGACTTGTCTTTAATTTACGCTCATTTTTGCTCTTTTTCGCCTGTTTTCTCTATTTCAATCCTTGAAGTACCTAAAAATATAAACTGTGTTATAATTATTAATTTTAAGAGAATAACTTAGCCAAATGAGAGAAAATACATATTAAAAAGGTCACACTTTGTGCTCCTATCAAAACTCGTGTAATGTTTGGGCCTACTAGGACTTGTAAAATAGCGATCTTTTATGAGTTCTATAATGCTCAATTGTAAAAGTTTTGTTGGGGTCAAAAGCTTTTATTGGGGGTCAAGAAAATCCTTTTTATTGCAGGTCACTAAAATCCTTTATATTGAGGGCCAATAAAGGTTCGGTGAGATCTCCGGCAACTTCTCTAATGACCTATGAGATCTCTTTGGGGACCTCCAACAACCTCCCTAGCCACCTCCAGCGAAGTCTCTGACAACTTCTCTCTCTTTATGAGACAAAGAGGGAGAGGATAAAATAGTTCCAAAAAAAACTTAATTGGGTATTAGGGAACATAATCAATTATTTTATGGGTAATAGGGAAATCTATAAATTTGGTGGAGGAAGGGGGGCTAATTTTTCTAAAATTTGGGTATTTAAGAGGACTAATTTCAGTTTGCCCCCGTGAGGTTTGGGGGTAACATCATGTTAGTCCCTGTGGTTTTAATTTAATCAGTAACACCCCTGCACTCTCAAATATCATCAACCGTGTCCAATTTAAATTCCTCCGTCCAAATTGGACATTAATTGCTGATGTGGATGTTCAGTCTCCCAAGGTCGGGTCCACTTGAGGGGCTAAATTACGCTTGTAACTTTTAAATCTATTTAGGGGAATTCAAAAAAGAAAAAGCAAATGAAAATACCAAAAAAAAAAGGGAAAATCGTTCGTACAGTACTTGACCTTTGCCCTATTCTAAACTTCAGTACCTCACATTCAGAAAATATCAGAACTGTACCTGAGGTTCTGACCCCGACCGAAGAATGGTACCTGGAGCCGTTAGCTCCATTACAGAAGCTGACAGCTGGCATATTTTGATAAGTAAATGACCAATTTACCCTTTGTTTTTTTGTTTTACTTAATTTTCTTCATATAACTTCCTCTCTCTCTCTCTCTCTCTCTCTCTCTCTAACTCCCTCCCTCTCTCTCTCTCTCTCTCTCTAAACCTCGCTTATCCACCCGACTACAACAAACCCGAACAATGGGCTCCGATGACCTCTCCACCGTGTTCGCCGCCACTGACGATGAGAAGTACAAGTTCAAGAGGCCGGAGACCACACCGTCCATAAATATCCATCATTGTATTCCCAAGTAAACATCAACACCAACATGATTTTCTTCCACATACTTTCACCATAGAATCCGAAATTTGCCATTCACCCAAGTGAATACATGCTAAAACAACCTTCACCATCGTCACCGCATCAACCCTCACATTCTCCATTACTTTCATCGCCTCAAAAAGACCCAAAACCCCCTTATACCCACTACACTTACTATACTCACATATCAAAGATTCCACCAAACCAAATATATCTCACGCATTTCATCAATCACTTTCTGGGCATAAACCAAATCACCACAACTCGAATACATATGAACCAATTCCATTCAATGACTCCATTCAATCCAAAATCAACCAACTCTAGAAATCCAAAGAAACCCAATTGAAATCTGAACCCAATTCTTAAGAATCCCAGGTCAATTCTGTAGTGCATTTTCGAAATAATGGTTTTGCACAACCTAACCTGTAATTTGATTGAGGGTTCAACTCTTTCTCACAATTAAGGAAACTGCAATCCAATTTGCACCAACATAATCCTTGGAAGCTGCAATGCATAAATTGGAAAGGAAAATTAGGGAAACAAAATTGATCATAGAAGATGAAACAGAGAGCCTTCAAACTTTCTCACAATTTCCTAAAAAACTCACTTCCTGCCTCACTGTTCCAATTCAAACCCAGCAACATATTGATGGCAATTATCTCAACATCGCGTGGATTGATCATCACAGTACCCAATTCTTTCTCCCTCTTTCTCATAGCTTCCAAATCGACTTCTAAGGTGGCAGCAATGGAAGCCATGGCCTTCTGGAATCGTGTCGAATCGACCTGGCGATCTTCGACGCGGTCAGTGAGCTTATTGAAGACTTTGCTCTGTTGCTGTAAGTCCTTGGAGTCCTCGATCCTATCAATTCCTTCTTCGGGTCAGTGAAGGTTGGGTCCGATCTGAGAGACTGTAGTGATATTGGTGGCTCCGTTGAGACCGAATTGAGATTTGGATTCAAGAGAGAGAGAGAGATAGAGAGAGAGAGATGAAAGTTGATGTCGGAGTTTAGGTCGGTGAAGGCTGATTCCGATCTGAGAAACGGTGGCGAAGTCTGTGGCTCCGTTGAGACCGAGGAGAGTTGAATGTGAGAGAGAGAGAGAGAGAGAGAGAGAGAGAGAGAGAGAGAGAGAGAGAGGAACAGTAGGGAGAAAGAAAAAGAAATAGAAAAAGATGAATTAGATAAAAAAAAATTGGATTAAGACATGAAAAGACGAAAATATCCTTCAATTGTCAACTTCTGTAACGGAGCTAACGGCTCCAGGTACCATTCTTCGGTCGGGGTCAGAACCTCAGGTACCGTTCTGATATTTTCTGAATGTGAGGTACTGAAGTTTAGAATGGGGCAAAGGTCAGGTACTGTACGGACGATTTTCCCAAAAAAAAAAAAGAATAATAATAATGCAGCAAAAGATGGAAGCTGCACTTTGATTCAATGATAATGGGGAGCTAGTTTTATTAAATAGCGACAAGCGTGGCCCGTGGCGCACCATTGTACCGATATTGTCTCAACTTAACCACCCGATAGGTGTTGGGTTTTAATCACAAAAGGCCTCGGTTCAATTGGGTGAGATTCACCCACTTATAAGTTATATTTTATTTGTCACTTTTCCAATGTGAGATCTTTCCTCTCCAACATGCCCCCTCACATGCAACCTAGCTCTAGGTATGCACGTGGAATTAATTGACAAACCCGATTCTACATTGGAAATCCTGTCACAAGTCCCACATTAGAGACTTGACCAATCACATAACAATCCAAGGCCCACATCAGACACTTGGCAATAATCCAATCGGAAACTTCCGATGGCCAATTTAATGAACCCAAACTAAGTCCATGATTGGAAAGGAGATTGGTGAATCAATTAATGAATGAACCCATATCCGGGTCCATGATGATGACGACGAATTGAAGAGTGACCCGCTTTGATACCATGTAAAACAGCGACAAGCGTGGCCCGTGGCCCGTGGCCCACCACCATTGTATCGATATTGTCCCAACTTAATCACCCGATAGGTGTTGAGTTTTTAATCACAAAAGGTCTCGGTGCAATTGGGTGAGATCCACCCACTTATAAGTTATATTTTATTTGTCACTTTTCCAATGTGGGATCTTTCCTCTCCAACAAGTTTGCTTTCCAAATTCCAACCATTATTTGAAGGATGAAGGAGTAAACCTGAAATCAAATTCCAACAAATCGAAACAAAAGTTGCAATTGCAATTATCTCTTTTCGATTGCCCAGCTATGTCAGATCAATAAAATTTAGATTTTCACCAAAAATCCTCCACCATAACCTCTATCGATTTTGCAGATCAAAACATAAACACAAAGAGAAAACCCAGCTTGAGGATTGCTCTTCTTCTTCTTCTTCTTCTTCTTCTTCTTCTTCTTCTTAAAGTTACGAGCTCAAGGCCATACTTGGAAGGCTGGAAAGGAAATTTGCAGCTAGTCGACCCAGTTTGATCGCTTCTCTGCTTCAGAAAGGTGAAGAACCTACGCCGAGAACAATATCTTTCAAATCCGAATCACAAAATGCAATGTATCAATATAGAGCTATATGTCAATAGTTAAGAGATAATTATCTTTCAAATCCAAATCACAAAAATGATATCTATATAGCTCTTCAATCTTGAAAGCTTGCCTTGTGAAGACACAGATCCATCAG
This sequence comes from Rosa chinensis, assembly GCF_002994745.2. Taxonomy (NCBI): domain Eukaryota; kingdom Viridiplantae; phylum Streptophyta; class Magnoliopsida; order Rosales; family Rosaceae; genus Rosa; species Rosa chinensis. The sequence continues at coordinate 26,787,452 of NC_037091.1, read as the reverse complement.
ACGAAGCGCCTGACCCAAATCCAAACCTGATTCCAGATCTAGAATCGCTGATCACTACATCAAACACCAAAGAGACCTCGTGCTCATCAACGACTCAGACTCCAACCCAGACTGAACGCTGTGGAATAAGGCCAGAATCACCATGCTTCACGATCAATTTGAGCTTCAATTGTTATGAGTCGGGATCGAGATTTGGTTTTTGCTTTGCTGTTCTAAGGATGTGAATTTGAAAGAGGAGTGGTTTGTGATGTTGGTTTTTGTTTAAGTCTAGTTTTGTATTGGGATTTTGGTCATGCTTGTTTTGGTGCAGACCTTGATATTGTTTCACGGCTCAAATCTATTTCTGGGTTCTTGAATTTTTCTCATCCCAGTGTGCAATTTAGTGGCTCCTCCGACAATAACCCAATGCACTATCTGATCTTTCATCTAATTATCTCCAAGCATTATCTCAATCTCGGTCACCACTCTTCAAACAAATTCTTCAAATCCCAATTTCCTGGTCAATTAAAGATCCGAACATCATCTAAACTCCATCAGGATCATAGTAACTGGTGGCGTCGGCTTCGTCGGCTCCCACCTCGTCTATAAATTGTTGGTTTAGGCATGTGATTATTTGAAGAAGAAGAAGAAGAAGGGGGAGAAAGAGAGAGAGAAGGGTCGAATATGATCTTCTTCTTTTTCTTGAAATGACTCTTTTAGCCTTTGAAGTGGGTCCCATTGTTTGAGTTAACGTACAAATTAGATAGATTCTGAAAAATTGGACACGGCTGATTGAAATTGAAAAACTCAGGGATGTTTCTGATTAAATTGAGACCACAGGGACTAACATGAAGTTACCTCCAAACATCAAGGGGGTAAACTGAAATTAACCCTTTTTAAGAACAGTACATGAGGTATAGTTCACTGAAAATTAAGGTGAATATACTTTCAAAACTATCATATTAGTACCTGGGATTGAAAATCTGACCCAATTTAGATACATTCCGTCATCTACTCCGTTAGTTTGTATGATTTCTATCATATTTTTAAGGGCAAATTCATCTTTTCAATGATGATGAAAAAAAAAGGTCTCTCTCTCTCTCTCTCTCTCTCTCTCTCACTCTCTCTCTCTCTCAGGTAAGCTTATCCCCGATTTCGATCACCACATCAACCATGTCCGGGTCGACAAATTCTCAAAGACGTCAATTTTCCTGTCCCATTACCACTGGTATGCTTTGGAATTCGCCAACCCACCTCAAATTCTCCATGTATACAGCATCGTTGTCCATGACATCGAAGAAGTATAGCAACACTATAATCACACATGTAACAATCCAACAATCTCGATGTTCCTTAATTTCATTAGTAAATCATGAACCCTAGGCTTTCCATTTGACTTTGATTTGTGTGTGTCTGTAGTTTCATAGTAGGATATAGTTTCTCTGCACAAAACGTTCTATCAGCTCGATCGTATAGGCGGAGGTTTCAACTCTGCCGACAAGTTCTTGTCCATACTTAAATTTCCCGTCAATCCTCTCTCTTAGGTAATCTTATGCCCAAATAAAGGTTGAAGCTTTTATGATCTACGTGTAGCAAAATTTCAAAGATTGAGGTTTTTGTTCAATCTGATACCATATATGTGTTTGATCTACCCAGTTCAGGAATCAGGTCTTTGCAAAATCTTTTTCTTTCCTCTGTTTATATGACTTATCAGTCATTCCCACCAAAATTTGTATTCATTTCTCACCGATTCAATCATGTCTTTGATTTCTGAATCATAGACCTAAATTTGGATCTCAAAGCATCAAAAACCAACATGTTAGGGTCCGAAGTGGAGGGCATAATTAAGAAGATCTCTCATATGTGTCCCAAATTGAAACACCTTTCATTGTTGTAGACCTTGCCAAGCTTCGATCAATTAATGTTGATAGCAAGTTACACAAACAAGTTGGCTCAACTCTATGATGAACATAGCAAGTTACGCAACTAGAACTCGGCCTGAGGTTATGCTACAAGGAAAATCCACATTCAAGAGCTACTTAAAGCCAAATCATACTTTGTCAAAGACCTAATTCCTGAAACTGGGCTTGAGGGGCTTTGGAAAAAGTTATTGGAAGAACCCACTCCTGCGATTATTTGGAATCCAAGTATTTCACTGAAGCAAGTGCTTAGGGTACCAGGTATTCCAAAGGCAACTTTTACAGATTGAGCGAAATAGAGAAATAAATCTTGGAGTTTGTGCAGTGTGGGATCGTGACGAGGTGCGGCGCTGGATCGGAGAGAGGAGAGTTGCATGTGAGGGAAGTGCATCAGAGAGAGAACAAAAATACTAATTTACCCTTTGAAAAATAAAAATAAAATATAGAATTAACGGTGTTATTGAAAAGTCATGTACTAAAAGTGTGTTAGGTTTGTAAAGTCATGTACTAATATGATAATTTTGAAAGTATAATAACCTTAATTCTCAGTGGGCAATAGTTCATATACTATTCTTAAAATTCTCCCTTCCCCTTAAATATTGTGAAATCTTCGTAGGATGACTCTCTCTTGTTTTGTACAGTGACAATCACAAAAAAGTTTTGCTCAGTTATCTTTAGGTTTACATCCAAAGATGAAAAAGAAAACAAATCAACTTAAAATTTATATTTCCACCTCTGGATTAGATGTATGTCAAGCATAATTTCCTTAATCAACTACTGATCATTTAAATATTATTGTGTCCCTGGATCGCTTTTTTTTTTTTTTTTTTAAAGAGATTTTCCTTGGTGAAGAAGCTAATTTTTACCTTCTATGATCTTGTTGGTGAGACACGAAACACGTTCTCAATTAAACTAGGATGTTCACTATATGGAGTAAAACAATTCGAACGGATGTGGTATAACTATCTAAGTAAGTACTTGATCGGCTAGGGATAATGAACAATAAACTATGTCCTTGTGTTTTTCTTAAGAAATCCACGTCAGGATACACTGTTATCACAATCTATGTAGATGATAAGAACCTCGAAAGAGTTGATTATAACCACTGAACTTCTTAAGAAGAAATTTAAGATATAACATTTTGGGAAGACATGATATCATCTTGGCCTAAGATCGACCACTGTAGAGGTGAAATCCTAGTACATCAGTTGAACTACACCTAGAAGGTGTTGCAACGTTTTAGTTATCATGATGTTAAGTCATCACCTACTCCCATGATCGTTCGAACTCTAAACATTAACAAGGACTCATTTCATCCTAAGAGAGACGATGAAGAGATATTAAGCCCTGAGTGTTCATATATGGGTGCAATATGCCCATTATTGTACTTGGCCCAATGTACTAGACCAGATATCTCATTTGTTTGGAATTGTTTAGCTTAATATAGGATCACCACTAGAATGACATTAAAGAGATTTTCCGTTATCTAAAAGGTAGACCTGTAAATTGACCTGATTTGGAGCGGATCGACCTAAATCCAAATTCGTTTACTAATAAAAAATTCAACCCGAACCCGCTCCGTTAACCCGGCGGATAGTTGATAGCTTGATCCAAATCCATATTCGATGGATTAACGGATACCCGATTCACTAATCTGATCCGTTTATAATTTTAAATATTTTTAAATTTTAAATAATAATATTAAATTTATAACATGATACCTCATAAAATATTAAAACAATATGAAGAGTACCACCGAAAATAGAATTACATTATCAAAATATTTTCTACACTCAATAAATTAAGAAAAATTCAAGTCTACATACGTAGAAGATTTCGGCAAAAGAAGGTTACTTGCTCTCTAATTTTCATTCTATTTTCTTATTGGTAGAAGTGATGCAATTCAAGAGAAATTCAAGGGAACCCTAGCCCTTGTCGTTCACTATATAAAGAAGGTTTGTGAAGACATTCTATACACCACAAAATTCAGAATCAAATACACAAACACTCCCCTTTCTCTTCCAAGGTTTCGGCAAATTCAAAGAAGTCCAAAGTTTAAGACCGTGAAGCATCCATTCATCCATTCAAGCATCCTTGCTGTAGCTTTCATCCATTCCACCACCTTTTGAAGCTTCTTGCGTTATTGAAGATCAAAAAGTGTAACCATGAACACAACTTTATGTTTTCGGTTTTGGTTTATTTGTAAAACAAATTTTGATTTTAATTTGATTTCGGGTTTTGTTTTATTATTCTATGATTTGCGATTTCTATGGTGGATGAAAGATTGATTTTAGATATGTAGTTTTCGAATACTATGAAGCATGTTTTAGGTTTTGGGTTTTTAAATTGAAAAGTTGCGATTTCATATATGTTAAGCATGATTGTTAACTTTGAGCTTCAATCCCAATTGTTATGTGTTAATTGATCTTTGGATGCATACTTAGGTTGATGAATATGTAATTGAAACCATATTAAGGTGCCAGCGTTTTAGGCTTTAACAAATTCAGTGGAAAACCTAAAATTACTTAGGTAAATTAACAATGAGTCTTGCATGCTTGATTAGTGTTCTAACTTGTGTTCTTGACTTGAATTGATCAAACTTCCTTCATTTTTAATGCGTTGAAAGTGATTTTGTTAGTGATTAGCTACCACTAGTAATTGCATGATTAATAAGGTTAACTATGGTGCGTTCATTTAGTTAATTTAATTAAGGGAAGTAAAAAGAACTTTGTATCGTTCATCTTTGTTCTTGATTGATTCTATGCTTGGATATATTTTAATTCGTGATTTGATGTTTGAAACCTTGCCAATGTGTTAGTAGTAGTTAATCCTATCTAATTTCGTTCCATTTATATATTTATACTTGATTCTTGGTTTTGATGTGTCACATATGTATATAATTACGTAGTTGTTAAATTAAACAAAATCTTAAATCCCCTTCTTATTTTCGTAAATATTGTGTATATATATTCTTTAATTTGTTTTGCTAACGTTTCATTTTTCAGGAATTAATTAGGCCATAATCCCCGATTGAGAACGATGCCTACTTATTCTTACTATATTGATAGAGTTTTAAATTCATACACTAATTTGTGTACGTCACAATTAATAGCCAAAATTTCTATTGAAAATTCTGTAAATAATATGAAGCATCAAAATTTTCTGTTGAAATTGAAATTTTGAAGTGCCAAATTCTATCTGGAACTAAACAGACAATTACAAATATAACTACTATGTAACATTCGTCCAAATATATATATATATATTACGATACGATGTCCCAACTATAAGACTCAGATCGCATGGCTTTTATATATATATATATATATATATATATATATATTACGATACGATGTCCCAACTATAAGACTCAGATCGCATGGCTTTTATATATATATATATATATATATATATATATATATATTACGATACGATGTCCCAACTATAAGACTCAGATCGCATGGCTTATCCAGTGTCATTGGGTCCACGTCCACCAAAGGCCTACTACCTTTCCTAATTATTCTAATCGTTGTTATTTCTTCCTCCTTCACGATACCAGCTCTTGTTTTTATATTTTATCTAATACCAGCTGTTGTTGGTGCTATCAACTAATATGATGTAAAACATTTGATTTTGATTGTTAACTTATATACAAGAATGCTGTTATGCTATTAAGTCGTTTAAGATGGGGCGGTGGTTTAAGAATGGGTCAGCCAATGCAGCTAGACCAGAATGGAAGTCATTTGGTCCTTTTGGACGTAAAAGACCCAAAGTTTAGACTTGACTCTCCCAACTTAGAATTTGGTCGAAACAATAGCTACTTGTGTACCACTCTCTTTCTAAATATAATAATCAATATTCATATTTTCAGGTGTAATTGGTTAAAGGTTGAATGGAATTTAAGTGCACATTCCAAGCTTAGGGGGCAAAGACATATTCAAAGGTCAAGATATATGCTCATTGTTGTAACGTGGTTTAGAATTTTGAGACCTGCTAATCTTAATTTATAATTGTAATCAGATTAAATGAGCTAGCTAAAACACAATCTGCGTACATCTAAACCACACGAATTCAAGAAAATAAAAGCAAAGCTGTTTCATCAAAATCTCTTCAAGTTTGTCAAGTTCTACAGATTTCAATAAAGAAGAATAAAGTTGCACAACTCATACCTCGTCAAGTCTATCAAATGATCAAATGATACTCAGCACATAATTTTTATTTTAATTGAAAACATTACATAAATTGAATAATAAAATAAATGAAAAGTATGTTTGAACAAAACACCAAAAAATGTTATCAAAATTTTAGATATTATTTATAATAAATTTTCTTCATAATTTTAGCTAGATAATTATTGGCGTATCTCTCACTGGAAGAATTAAATTGATGATTTGACACTTCAATTTAATACTGTACTGTAGTTACTATTATAACTTAATAAATAAGCAAAACCTATTAAATTAAGAGGGATAGAGGTTTTTTTTTTTTTTTGCATTTTGAGAGATGTGGTTGAGAGTGGAGAGGTTTCTTTTAATGGCTGGGTAGCTTTTGTTATCCAAAACTGCCGATCCAAGACCGTTGTAGTGAAGACTAAAGACGAGGGATGAGTACAAAAATAATAAAGAGAGAAAAATAGAAATGAAAAAGAAGGAAAAAAAAAAAGACAGATCGAGGTACCAACCCCAAGTAACCAACCGTGTAATAAGTATCTTCTGCCCAAATAGTCTTCCCATTGAAGTAAAGTTAGTTGAAGTTGGCCACACACACAGGGACACATTGAGTGAGAAAGTGGCCAACCTCTCTCTGTCTTTCTTCGTCATCATGATTCATGATCATCAATCCTCCTAGATAGCTAAACAAAATTATAAATCCCACAAAAGGTGAAAGGAGGTAAAGAAGAAAAAGCAAATTCATACAAGCAAGAACCAGATTCAAAGTTGTAGAGAGAGAGAGAGAGAGAGAAAAGGTGTTTTGGAAAAGAAGCATGTGCTTGTATAACAAAGCAAAGCTGGGAGACTAAGGGGGAAGCGACGGCCTTCTCTGCTCTTCTCTCTTCTCTGCTTGCTCTTTTCTTTTGCTTGTAGCAGCTTTTTCAAGGGTCTTTGGAAGCTTGGATGTTCTCAATAAGGTACAAATTATCTCAGTCTCATGTTAATTAATTATCCTTGTTAAACTTTTGGGTTTATATCGCTCTATGTCTTGGAGATTGGTAGAAATGATTTTTGATTTTAAGGATTTAATTTATATTAATTAATTGAAATATGGGTTTCTGTTGTGGAGCAAAAAGGAGCATATCTATTGATTTGCGGAAATTTTCATATCAGTTCTTTTTTCTTGGGATTCCTCTTGTGTTTTTTTTTCATTGCGTCAGATGCTGTTTCCTGGAGAATTATTGTCTTGTTACCGTTAACTTGTACGGCTGTACCTACCTACCTACCTCTCTCTCTCTCTCTCTCTCTCTCTCTCTCTCTCTCTCAGTGCCTGCAGATTTGTTCTGTGTTTTTGGCCGTTTGTTTTTGTTCTCCAGTCGAAAATCCTTCCAAATCCAAATATGGTGTGGTTAATTAAATAAGGATACTGGGTGTTTGGATACACAATATTCTAGTTTTCTTCTGATCTAATTCTAGTATATGGTTATATAAAATATTGATTAGGTAAATGTTAAGGGCGTTTGGAGCAACAGGCCGGAGTTTTGACTCCATGAATTATATTCGCTATAATATAGATGTTGAAGCTGTAGAAAGATCTCTTTGTTTCAGATGGCATATATGAGATTTCGGTTGCTCCTTACTTTATAGAAGGATTTACTTTTGTTGGGTAGTTGACCGTCTCACCATGAAATTGTAATCTACAAGCAGCTGTAAAATCCTTAATTGTTTGATGGATTTTCATTTCAGGAACAAACAGGAATGCTAGGAACATGGGAAAGAAAGGGAGTTGGTTTTCTGCCATAAAGAAGGTTTTTTCACCGCACTCCAAGGAGAAGGCAGCCAATGTAAGTAGATTTCCGCTCGTGCCTCATTTCTTCCTCCCAACAAATTTCTTCCCAAAAAAAAAAATATGCCAAATGGCTTCCTTCCTAATCAAACATATAGCATACTCACACTTGTTTGTCATATATTGCAGGGTTTGGAGAAGAAAAGTGCAAAAGAAAAGAAGAAAGGAAAACAAAAAAATGGAGACACTAATTCATTCATTCCCCTGTTCAGAGAACCAAGCAGTATTGAGAAAATTTTTGGGGATTTTGAAAGGGAGCAACATGTAATATCTTTTAGACCTCCTGTACCTGATGAGCAACCACAATCACCGCCTTCAGTGCTTCCAAGAGTTGCTTCTCCAAGGGCTCCTTCTCCAAGGGCAGCTTCTCCAAGGGTTCCTTCTCCAAGGGCTCCTTCTCCAAGAGCGCCTTCTCCAAGAGCTCCATCTCCTAGGATCGTTCATCACCATAAGGAGATCAGCTACAGACCGGAACCAACTCTAAGGAACCACCATGCTTCTGCTACTAAAATCCAAGCATCCTATAGAGGTTATATGGTAAGCTTATGTTTTGTATGATTAGAATTCAAGACGATTGGGCAATTTGAGGGTACAACAATACAGGAAAACCTGATGGCTACTGCTAGTTTAGTTGATATATGAACCGTTCCTCATGATACTGCATTTTACTATGGAGCGTATAAAAAGGACTGTAAATATTCCCCTCTCATGAATACGTTAAGAATTGTGTAGTTTCGTAATCAGTCATTGGTGTGATGTCTGTTCAAGAGTCTTTCATACATATATGTTTATTATATGATTTTTTGTTTTTTGTTTTTTTTTGTTTTTTATTTATTTTTTTATGTGGAGGAAGAAGATGAAGAAATAGAAATAGAGTTTTGTAACAATCTGTCGTAGGATCTGTTCTAGAGTCATTGGTATTATATACACACACAAATGTTACTGGAAGCCTATGGAACAAAGAGTAGAACTAGAATTTTACAGTTTCTTCCATTCTTGAATACGCTCTGATACCATATGAAGTTATCTTAATCAAGCCATTCATAGAACTACCTGTAGATGATCATGTATAGGTTTTTGTAACAATAGTTTATACAGTTCTGGTGACCCCATTAATCTGTATTTTTATGTTCTAATGTTAATGATTTGACTCGGCTAACATAATGTGGTACTTTTTTTTAACAGGCAAGGAGAAGCTTTAGAGCTCTAAAGGGTCTAGTGAGGCTTCAAGGAGTGGTTAGGGGACAGAATGTCAAGCGTCAAACAGCAAATGCCATGAAATACATGCAACTCTTAGTGCGGGTTCAATCTCAGATTCAATCACGGAGGATCCAGATGTTAGAAAGCCAAGCAAGACGTCAAGTTCAATACAAGAATGACAAAGATGTTGAAAACACATTTGGCAAATGGACCTTGAGCCAGGCAGTAAGTTTCCTGTCATCAATTTTTTTCATTATAATACTACTAATACTACTACTACTAGTATTATGTGTGTGTGTGTGTGTGTGTGTGTGTGTGTGTTGCATTTCTATATGTTATAGTTGTTATTTTGTTAATGGACAAAGAGAAGACCGATTTGTAAACTTGTAAGTGGACATAACAATACAATGTTATGGACAACAAAACCATGCCAATGCTAAAAACATAAACTTTCCTGCAAATAAATCCTATGCTAATTTCCTTTCAAAAAAAAAAAAAAAAAAGAATTCCTATGCTAGTTTAGACATGGACGCTAATAATGTAATCCTCAACAGATATCTGCACCTCCTCTCCCATTATTATTCCACATTTGCACCATTATCAGATTTGGTTGTGCTGTTCATATTTAACTATCAGACTCTGCCTACCATATATGGTTCAGACAAAAAATTAAAAAAGTACAGGAACTACTGATGTACGCATTCCTATTAAGTCTTCTTCCAAAAGTTTAACTCATAGGAAAGGGAAATGTGGAAGTATTGAAGTAGAATTAGCTAGGTCAGGTCACAAGTCCCAACCAAAATTGGTTGGTTTCCTTCTCCTAAAATTGTTACTCTGCCATTGGAAAAGGGCCATGAAAAGATTTATGACTTCCCTGAAACTTCATGGACTGACAAATAATTTAAATATTTATGACTTCCCTTCTATATGTCTGTCAAATAATTTAAAGCTGAGACACTAATGCCACTCTAACAGCTAAGCTCTCTGCAAAGTTTAGGGGAATGATTTTAGCTATGTGGATAAGCTGAGCACAGTTATGCTGCCATTGAAAAAGGGCCAAAAAGATATATGACTACCCTGAAACTGAGCAGACTAACACCCTCTCTATGTCAATAAGTTGAAGCTGAGCCAGTCACACCACTCTAACAGCTAAGCTCTCTTCAAAGTTTAGGGGAATGATTTTAGTTATGTGCATAAGCTGAACATAGTTGCTCACTACCCTGAAACTACACGGACTAACACGTCCTCTATATGTCTGTCAAATAACTAGAGCTGAGCCATTACCACTAACAGCTAAGCTCTCTTCAAAGTTTAGGGGAATGATTTTAGCTATGTGGATAAGCTGAACACAGTTATGCTGCCATTGAAAAAGGGCCAAAAAGATATATGACTACCCTGAAACTGAGCAGACTAACACCCTCTCTATGTCAATAAGTTGAAGCTGAGCCACTCACACCACTCTAACAGCTAAGCTCTCTTCAAAGTTTAGGGGAATGATTTTAGTTATGTGCATAAGCTGAACATCGTTGCTCACTACCCTGAAACTACACGGACTAACACGTCCTCTATATGTCTGTCAAATAACTAGAGCTGAGCCATTACCACTAACAGCTAAGCTCTCTTCAAAGTTTAGGGGAATGATCCTAGGTATGTGCATTAGCTGAACACAGTTACTCTGTCATTGGAAAAGGGCGAAAAAGATATATCACTAGCTTGAAACTACACGGACTAAAACTCCGTCTGTCTCTGTCTGTCTGTGTCAAATAACTTAAAGCTACCACTAACAGCTAAGCTCTCTGCAAAGTTTAGGGGAATGATCCTAGTTATGCGCATAAGCTGAATACAGCACAATGCATACTCACGTGCCTGCTTCAGAGAAAGCTCTTCTTAGTGGTTGTAATGCCAAACGATAAAGTCAGCTCATTCGTGTTCAAGCTGATTATAATAGGCCTTATAAAAATCTTCCTTACCTGCTTTGTTTGCCATTATTATTTATCGAATTTAGTCTATGCAATGGTCAATGAATTTACTCTGTATACTATGAAAGAGAAGAGAATACCGCCATTGGTATGCCTGTTACCTATTTAAATACTACGCATCTATAAAAAACAAAAATGGAATCCTAGTAATTGGAAGCAATGTGATGCAGTCTGAGATGGGAAATAATGATGACTGGGATGATAGCTTGCTAACTAAAGAGGAAATAGAGGCGAGGATGCAGAAAAAGGTTGAGGCTGTCGTCAAAAGAGAAAGAGCAATGGCTTATGCATACTCTCACCAGGTATTTCCTTTGTACCAACAGAATCAAATTTCACGCGCACTATGGGGTCTTTTACCAGCTACCCTACTGGCTTTTTTGACTTATGCTACCGAGTCTCTGGTCTTTTTTTACTTCATCTTATTTAATGAGTTCTTCATCTTCACTGTTCTGTCATAATTTTATTTCTCTATAGAATTTGAAGTCTGGTACTTGTAGAGTTGCAGCATTCTGACTCTTTTTAATAAGTTCATGGTTTGTGGGGGACTTGGACTACCACGATGGGGATTTGTTTTGCATAATTGATTAGTGTTAACATGCTGAGGGATTTGTTTTGCATAATTGATATTTTCTACTTCTTTGTGCAACAGCTGTGGAAAGCTACACCTAAATCAGGTCAAACACCTCTAGCTGATATCCGATCTGGGGGTTTTCCATGGTGGTGGAACTGGTTAGAACGTCAACTCCCGCCAAAAGACCCTCCTGTTGAAACCAATGCAATGAAAACCTTTCAGCCTACTCCGTCAAGACCACGTCCAGAGCTAAAGCAGAGCCCTTTGCCTCAATCAAGGCAACATCCTTTTGCATATGATAGCAATCTGGACACTCCAAAATCCTCAAAATCAACCATGAACCTCACAACACTAAAACAAGCACGAACCCCGCCTACCTTTAATATGAGTACTCCACAAGCAAACAGCTCTGGTTTATCAAAGTACACAAGACCAACAGCAGGTGGATCTGATTCCCCCTTCGGGTTTCCACTAAAGGATGATGATAGCCTTGTAAGCTGCCCTCCGTTCTCGGTTCCAAGCTACATGGCTCCGACGGCGTCAGCCAAAGCCAAAGCTAGAGCTAGTAGTAATCCAAGGGAGAGGTTTATGGGGACTCCAATCAGCGAATCAAAGAGAAGGCTCTCTTTTCCTTTGACTCAAGGTATTGGGTCGTTCAAGTGGAAGAAAGGACCTTTTTTCTCTAATAATAAGGATTCTGGCTCTCAAAGGATTTTAGATAAGAACCAGTCTCTGCAATCTATAGAAAATATGAGTATAGATTCCACGGTTTCTATGCCTGCAGGAGTTGGAAGGAGGCCGTTTAACAGATTTGTGTGATTAAAATTTTTGTTTGTTCTTAACCTTCTACCCCATTGTGTTTGTTTTGTATGCGTGTTTGGTGATAGATTGAGTCTCACTTGTTACTGGTGTAAAATAATAATAAACAAAAATATAGGAAATGATGGTTTGGAATTTTTTATTTTCTTATTTTCTTTAGGATTTGGGTGTTGGAAAAGTATTGAGAATTGTTCGTTTCGGTTTGCCAATCAAGCTATGCTTCGATGTTATATTTGGTCACTTTTTTTGTAGAATTTATTTTCACCATGTGGTCATGTGTTGAGGTATGCAATTTTTGTGGCAGGCATTAATTGTTTTCAGTTTTTCACTCTGTTTTCCCGGGCTTTTATTTGGGTGAGGCTATTGCTACCTTATAATTTTTTTTGTTCACTCTACTTGCTCATTACACCCTACATTTTAATTTCAATTATTAGATTTACTGATCCAACTAAATTCTCTTTCCAGGAATATCCTCCATCATATGACATATCAAATTAAAAAAGAAATTTTGTTTAACAAAAATTTCTCATTTAATTTATATCAATTAAAAAAACGTTCTAAAATATATTAAAGTTTTCTAATAAAATCATAATTTGATTTACTTCCTTTTTTTTATTTTTCCATTCAGTTTCAATGTTCATTTATTCCAATCCATATTAAAAAATTAGTAAGTGCTACTATGAGTCTATAAGCAGTGAAAAAAAGATTGATTTTTTTTTTTTGTGTTTAAAATTTTTTACTTTAGGTATTTATAAAGGTATTATAAATATTTTGATGAAGTTAACACTAATGGTTTTGTGAATTGAATAAAGAATTAATGATGAGGACGCAACAAAAATATAAAAAATAAAATTATAATAAATTGAAAATTGGATGGAGAGGATGAAAATTAATGTTATCAGAAGAGAAATAAGTGGTTTTGTATTTAATTAGTTATGTATTTAGTTTTCCTTAAAGATTTAAATTTTAGAATATTAGTGTACTTATTTGTCATTTTGCATTTGGGTAATATAGTCTTTCAATAATTCAAATATTTGTAGGGTGAACAAAGAAAATTGTAGGGTGGCAATAGCCGCACCCCTTTTATTTTGGTATCGGCATGTACTATCTAAGTCAACTTGTGGGTTCGATAAGTTTTAGCAAATCGTCAGTTAAGAAGTTTTTTTTTACCGAAGATTTGGGGGAGTTTTCTTGATGGTAAAATTATTCAAAGGCCAATATGATGATATGAAAAATGTAGGACGTGAATAAAGAACTTCAAATATTGGGGGAAGGTTTTTTTTTTTTAGGAGAAACTAAAATTTACAAACTGAAACCTCTAAAACAACAAGATCTAAATTTATCAAAATTAAAAGCAGAAAGAGCCGACAGCGGCAGTTTGTTAGTCCAAGTAATCAGCATGGCTAAGCTATGGCCAAAATTTGCTATTGCGTGGGCAACGAAATTTGCTTCTCAAGAGACATGAACAAAGGAAATCTCTTTGAAACTACTAGAAAGACCAAGGATGTCTTTGATAAGGGTCCATAGCCGCCAAGGAGTGGTGCATTTTCTGGTAATGACGTCAATGATCAGCTTGGAATCGCCTTCAACAATGAGCTTCCGGAAATTATTAACCCAGGCATGAGAGAGGCCGGCTCTAACAGTAGTACCCTCAGCAATGGGGATAGAGGAGAGAAATCAAATAAGTCTAATTTGGTTCATACTCTTAAAAGTTTAATTAAAAAATAATATGGAACTTTCTTCTTGTGGGAGAAATTACAATAAAATTATAATTTCTATATAAGAAACTCGTTGACAGTAGGCGGAGGCACGGGTATCTCGCTCTCTTTAAGAAGATTCAAGCCCTCTGCGGAACAATGCCGGTACACCAAAAATCTCTTGACTTGTTCCCTCAATGATACAACAGCTCAACAACAAGTTGTACGGCTCACACCAATCTGCACAAATTAGAGGAACCTAAAAGAACACATTTCTTTGACCAAAAAACACACAAGACACTTTGGGGGATTTTCGAAAGAAAGTTAATGGATGAATAGTAGTATTTCGTAATAGTATTACGTAAAAGCAAAGATATATCTGAGCATGCAACAAATGGTGTTATTTATAGGCTCCTAGGACACTCCCTACAATTAATAGGGTAGTAACCAAATGTCATAGATTACAAAAAATTAAAACCCAAAATAAAACACCATGAGTTACAAATAAAATTAAAAATAAATTCTGAAGCTAAACACAAAATAAATTCACCCAAATTTAATTTCAATGATAAAATATTAAAATGTAACAACATTCCCCCACTCATTTTAATATTTTAAAAGTAAATATAAATCAAAGTTATCGGCCTAAGACAAACCATTATGCGTCATGAAGGTGTGCTCTGCATTGAACCTTCACTTAGTGAAACAGCAATCTTTACTCCAGAGTTGATAGTGGTCTCAGACTTGAACTACAATTGCTTAAGTGAAAATAAGAACTACTACTCGATCACACATAATAATTCAGGTTTTAATATGAGCTTTATTAGCCAGCACGTCATGGCCTTGTTCTTATTGACTTAGATACACATTTATGCAAGCGTACATATCATTGTCGAGATAGGGAAATATTATGCCCAAAGTTATCGTACCACGGGGATTAGTGGTTAACCCACAATTCTTGGGTAATTGGAAATAAACACACTTAGCAAACAAAGAAAAAGAAAAAGAAAATAAATAAAAATACTACTCTAAGGCACCAAGTCTTAGCAATGCTCGGCTTTGGTTTGCACCAAAGCCTAATTAAAACTAAGACCTAGTGATGACTATTTACAATGAGATAGAAATTGTCACTGAAAATAGTAATTTGAATTTCTAATAACTAAAGTGCAAGAATTTAAATAGAAACTTTAATTAACAACTAAATTAAATAAAGGAAAGAAAACTAAAAAATGAATATAAATATGGGATTGGTAGTTGGGGATGAATTCTAACCCTAATTCAATGCTCTCGATGCTAATTTTATTTACGTGCAATTTATTAAAGATGGTAGAAGCCGTACCCAAGGCTTTTCAAAGCTCAAAGGCCGAAATTTCCTTTCATGGTATTCATACTCCAGTTCAAGGGTTGTAGGAACTCACTTGGCATGAATTAGAGCCGGTTCAATGGTCACTAATTCACATCAAGAGGCTTAGAGATCGAGGAATTAGACAACCAAGCTCACCATAACCGCGATCAAGCTAATCAGGTAGTGAACAATGCTTGTACTTCCCACGATTATTAAATTAGGGTTCGAGCTCTAAAATCTAAGGATGTCATCCCCTAAATTTTAATCTAGATTTATTAAAACACAAACCCAAGAGTTGACAATTTCTAATCATGCATTCTAATCAATTATCACAAAACACAAGCACCCAATAGTTAACAAATTCCATATATAAATTAAATTAACCATCAATTACATCAAATTTGGATTAGGGCACACAACCCTAACACCCAACAAAATTTCTTCTCACTATCCATAAATATATACATCATCAATTTCATACAAATAAAAGAGGGAAATGTATAGAAGAGGGAGAACAACCAAGACAAGCTACCAATGCTAAAAAGCATACATAACAAGTCTTGGTGATGAGCTCGAAATGAGTTCTCAAAATTAACCCTGTTGACAACTGTTAGTGTATAGCAAGTAGGAATCGTTCTATCTGGGGATTGAGGGTGCTCCTGTCATTTAAACATCAAAGAAAAAAGAATTAATTACAAGTATAAAGTATGTACAAAAATTACAAAGTATTAAGGGGATTTCGAAAATTGTTTATTTACTAACTAATTACATTGACCAATCAACCAAGAATCAAGATATAATGGATGGATGAGATGCATTGATAAAGTTAACAACCTTTAACACGAATTCAAGACTACAAATTATAATTTTCGAATCAAAACATCAACTTGAACGAAATCAATCAAGAACAAACCATGAACGCATGCATAAGTTCTTATTATTTTCCTTAGTTAAATTAACTAGATGAACGCACCATAGTTAACCATATTAATCATGCAAAGCTAGTGAGTCATCAATTCATCAACAATACACAATTAACGCAAGAAACACTTTGAAAGTTTGATTGATTTAAGAAAAACACACAAGTTAGAACGCTAATCAAGCATGCAATTCTCTTTGTTGATTCACCTAAATAATTATAGGTTTTCCACTTTAACTAACAAGACCTAGGATGCTAGCATCTTATTATGGATTCAATCATGCAATTCGAAACCTAAAGTGGCCACTAAAGAAACCGAAAACATAATAGGTGGGCTGAAGAATAAAACCAACAAACATTCAAGAACATATAAAGAATTCAAAAACTATAAATATGAAAATCCTAAAACAAATTCCTGCTTCAAGGCTATTGGAAACTAAACATCAAAACATTAAATTTAATCTACCATAAAATCGCAACATCTAAGAAAACCAAAAAGATAGAACGCTACACAATTTGATTTTTAAATTACAAAATAAAGAAAACCGAAAACAAGAATTAAGGTTCATGGTTATACTTTTAAAGAAGCTTTAAGGACGCAAGAAGATCTTCAAAGGTGGTGGAAGATGTTGAGGCTCACGGCAAGGATGAATGAATGGAGGATGAACTTACTTCACGGCTTTAAAACCTTGAACACTTGGAGAGGCCGAAACTTTGAGACAATAAAGGGAGGTGTTGCTATTTTGATTCAGGATTTCATGATGATCTTCACGGCAAATATCCCCTTCTTTATATAGTGCACGGCCTAGGGTTTAATTCCCTAAGAATTCTCCAAGTTTGCATCATCTGACCAATGAGAAAATTCCATTTGAATTAGAGAACAAGTCATCTTCATTTGGCCGAAATTCTTCATTGTACCTAGCCATGATTCGGCCACCATGCATGTAGAACACAACCAAGAAACCTAAAATGATTTTATTTTATTTTATTTTCCTTTCTTGGTTGCATACGAAGTAGAATTTCTCCCAAACTCTCCATATATGCTCTTGCCAAAATCTTCACGAATCTTTGATATTTTCTCCAAAAATCAATAATAATTGATTTAGAATTCCTCTAAGACGTTAAGAAGGATCTAGAAACTCATGTGCAAGTCACATGCTTCAATCTTTGGGCCAGACTTCTCAATTGGACAATTTCAAAACCCATTCCTTTAATTGCCGAAATTTCTTGTTCATTCTAGAATATTCTTGAGCAATCTTGAGTCATCTTGAAGCCACAACATCTCCTAACACCACAAGGACTCCTAGCGTCATCAGGTTTCCTAGTCCAATTGGGACTGTCATTTCTCATTTCCGAACACCATTTTTCCGAGCTCTTTCCTAGTTGCATTAAGATTCCTACTTCAATTGGGATTCCTTTTCCTCGTAGGATTAGGAAAGCTTCATTTCTCCATTTCTTTCCCATTTCTGCCCTTCATTTCCTCCTTGCCTTCTTTTTCATCATTTCCATCTTTTCTTAGCTCATTTCCTGCGTTTGGAGCTCATTTCTACCTAAATACAACAAAGTAAGTTAGAAATGATATTTTTAAGGGAATATTAAAATGTAGAAGAAATGACACTAAAAACATAGAAAATATTAGCTCGATCACTTGGGATTATACTTTCTTCATTTTACCTAAGTGGTGATTAAACATTGAAGTGCTTTCCATTGAATTTTGTGAAATTGATAAGAAGATGAAATTTTGGTGAGGTGGATCTTGGTGAGGAGGTGTGGATCTTGGTGAGGAGAAAGAATTTTGGTGAGGAGGATCTTGGTGAGAAGATGAAAAGATGAGAAAAATGAATTTTGGTGAGGTGGGGTGGTTCCTGGCAAGAAGGAAAAAATGGAGAAGGAAGGGAAAGAGAGGAGCCCAAAAGGCTGCCTTTGTTTTGGTGGTGCGGCTGTAGTAATTCTCCCCCGTGAGGAAGGGTGAATTGTTCAATTAAAGGGGGTGCTAGTCATGAAGGGAGAGGTGGGGAAAAAAGATATGGTCCTTGTCCCGTGAGGCTGGGATAGAAAGGAGAGAAGAAAAGATCTTCCCTTTTCTGCTAGGTGTCAGCTTGTAATTAGCTCAAGCTAATTGAACCACCATTGCTTAATTGCTGCACGTGATGGAAGCAGAATGTGATTAATTAAGAAAATGGTTTGATTAATATTAATTAATCAAACCAATGATTAATTAATCCAACTTCTTTTTCTTCAATTTTCTTCTCTTCTTCCTCCAAATTAAAATAGCACACAACATCATGACTAGTGAAGTTCCACTCTTTTGTTAGCGTCAACCACAATTGACCGGCATCCATTATTTCATCCTTTTGTTTGAAACTCTAATTTGCTCCAATTTTTGCACCATTTTTTCTAGTTTCCGCAACTACGCTTATTTTCTACACATTAATTACATATTAATTGACATGGGGATTAACTTATTTATAGTGTTTTAGATATAACTACACACATATAAATGCGAATAATCACTTATCCCGGTTTTCATGAGTGCATTTCAAGAATAAGCCGAATTCTCATAGAGAGTGGCCCCACTCTCACACTCATATAGGTAAAATTCGTCAAAGATGCTTTTGTAACTATGACATCCCACTCATATGAGCTACATATTTTATTAAGAGTTTTAAGTGAACTCAAACTTCTGATACGCTAAAAGTAAGCGCGCATAATTTAACCCTATAAAATGTCATCATTAGTATATAGTAAATAGGGACCGTTCTATTCCGGGGATTGAGGGTACGCCTGTCATTGTAAAATAATTAAATAATTAAAATAAAAACAAAGCATAATATTTACACATATATATACAATTTACGAAATTAAGGGGGGTTTAGGGTTTTAGGTTTCCGAAAATTAAAAGAAAGAAATAGAATTAAGTAAAAACAAAAACACAAATACAAGAATGAAACATAAGAAACAAGGATCAAAACCAAGTTCATAATCAAATTCGAATCAACCATATAATTGTTCTTCCAAGTCATGAGAAAGAAGTTGATCATGTGAAACATTTGAAGCAAACGATTTCCCATATTTTACTTTCCTTTACTAATTAATCTAAGTGAAAGCACATAGATCAATCCTATCAAACATGCAATCAAAGTCTATAAAGCTAGCAAATCAAGCCATGTTCAACGCAATAAACAAGAGAAAGGTTATCAACTTAAGTGCACAACTTAGTATGAAAAAGTTCATCTAATTGCAATCCTTTTCAATTAAATTCGATTCTTGTCCAAAACCTTTACTACTTTTGATTTAAGTTCACAAAACTATTAGGTGAATTATAAACTTAAATCTAGCACCAATTATATGCAAACCCTAAAAGTTTCGAACCATTTAAGACAAACACATAAAAGATATCAATCAAGCAAATTTAATTGAACAATCTCACAAAAGAAACTAAAGAATCACAATCATAGAAATCGAAATCTTCATTTAATCATAAAATTTTAGAATTAAACTTTGTTCAAACATTATTGTCAACTAGAAACAATTCCAACGAAATCATACAAAGTTACAAAGAAAGAGGGCGAATTACACTGTGAGATGGAGATGGGGATGGAGGCTTGACGTTTTGGATTCTTGAATCTTGGAAGCAAGTCTTCAAGGTGGATGATGGAAGGATGCTCATGGCTTGGTTCTTCTCTTCTTCTTCCTTGCTTGAAACGTTGAACTTGCACTAGAGGATGGAGAGAGCTTTTGCGTTTAGAGTAATTTTCTGAATTACAGCCTCTAAAACATCAACTAGAGGGGAGTATATATAGGGACGTTGGCCTTGGTCTTCAAGTCTTCATGAATCTTCTTTTATTTTCCAAGGAATTATCAGAAATTGCCACATAATTCCAACCAATAATTGCCAAGTAAGCTCTATTGTGTTGTCCAACCAATCATAAAACTCCAAAATGATTCCCTAATATATAGTTGCCGAAATTCCATGATTATATTCTGATTTTTCTCTTTTATTTCGGCCAAAATACCTTTAGGGAATGTAGGAATGAACCTAGACGCATTTTGAGCTTTTTCTTGTTGTCCACACTTCTTCTTTCCTTAAAACTCTCCCCAGAAAATCTCTTGCGTAGTCTTTTTATTCTTCCTTTGATTTTTACGTCAACTCCTTGTTTTCCTCTTGGTTTTTCACGGCAAACACTCCAACATTGTTTCATTGCGTCACAAGCCCTAGAATCCAATGGGCTTTTATGGGCTTTTATCCATTTTGCCGAAAATCCAAGTTAATCTAGAGAGTTCTTGGGCCATGTTGCGTCATCTTCAAGCTTTGATGGTTTCCAACGCCATTTTTTCATTATTTCGATCAAGTTTCGTAGTTGGCTTCGGAATCTTGCTTGGTACACTTTCCTCTTTTGAACTGGATTTCCTAGTTGGAACAGGAAAGCTTTATTTCTTTATTTCTGTAGCCCTTTGTGTCTTATCTTCACTCCTCTTAACGTTTGCTAGCTCCTCTTTCCTTTCGTGAGTTCATTTCCACTTTTGAGCTCCAAGTACCTGAAAATAGAAACTATTACTAAAAATAGAAACTTTCCTAAAACGAAAAATAGAAACTTTCCAAAAATGAAAAATAGAAACTTTCTAAAAGTGAGAAATGGAAACTTTCCTAAACTAAAAGGATTCATTTAAGGAAATAACTAAGTAAATACGAGGAAATAACAGTTAAAACGTCACATTAAAATGCTCCTATCACCTTCATATACGTTACAAGATTAGTGCACTTACATCATAGGGATGAGTAAGAAAATATAGTGCATTTTTCTTACCGCCACCTTATGATTCATTTTTCCCATTGAACCCAGTTTTTAGGATCTCTAATCACCGGGTTAGGTGTCCTCATATATGGCTCAAGACGATATGAGCTTCAATCCCATCCCCCTTGACGTACTCCAGACCTTTTCTCTTGCCAAACTCTCAGTTAAAGGATCTGCAAGTGATGCGGCTGAAATAGCCTCACAATTTAATCCTGCAAAATGTAGTTGTCAGTATAGGATAAGCAGGGATCGTTCAGTCCGGGGATTGTAGGGTACGCCTACACAAAAAGGTCAATTAACAAATAAAAGAATAAAATGGAGGGTTTTGAAATTTGGTTCCTAATCTACTTAAAATAAAAACGAAACAAATAAAACTATATACAATGATCGACTTCCCTAACCTTGACCAAAACCACTTGGAAATTACAAAGTGTAAAAACAGAAAATCCATTTCAACATGCTACAAAAATATGCCCATCTTTAATGCCTAGATAAGAGCTCAAATGAAAAGCCTCAGCGGATCAATCCATTTATCTGATTCATTCTAATGTAGGCATGGATCGGAAAAGTCCTTACCAAGCCTAATACTACTAATTTTCGAAAACACTCAGCATAATTCTCTTAACTAGTAGTATTATCTAACCCTCGAATCAACTCACACGTGCAAATTAACCATTACACATAGAATTTAACACGTAATTTCCAGAATCGTTTAACCATTGAAACATGATTTTTACCACTTTTTAGAACTAATTACTACTTGTTTAACTCAGCGTCTTAACAAATAACAATTACTCTTGGCAAATTAAGCAAACACACAAGAACACTCAGCGTGATTCTAGCATGCAAACTTATGAACCTAACTCTGAAAATTACCTAAACACGTAAAAGGGCACAAGATTGTAACATGCATCATAAAAGAATTCTCGAAATTAACTCAATAATAAACTGAAAATCTCAAAAATATTAATAAAAATATTCTGAAAATTCCGTGTCTCCAATTACACAACTCGCAAATTGAAACACACAAAACCGAAATAAAAATTGTAAGTAGAGTCATAGTTACACTTTGAAGCTTTCCTCAGCGGCTTAGCAACACGGTGATGAACTCGTCTCTGCTATGGTGGTGGAGCGTCCTTGACTCAGCGCCTAAGAGCTTTGTAGATTGATGGATGGATGGTGTCACGGTCTTATAGGTGATGGAAGATTAAGGAGTGAATTGGGCAGAGTCTCGGAAAAGTTTTTGGCCAGGAAGTGATTATCTTGGCTGGGAAGTGATGAAAATTCTGTTCTGGATGTTGCCTATTTATAGGGGAGCATTGGTTGGCTTTTGTCGATCATATCCTTCATCATTGGACGGATGAGATTGCATCGTATTTCCTTTAATTTTCTAGCTGAAACATCTCCTTTATGGCCTTAACTCCTCTCATAATGGGGCAATTCCTTTAATTTCCAAGCTGAAACATCTTTCTCTTATTTATTTTCCAGTTGAAACATCTTTTTCTTTTATTCCTCAACTGAAAACGTCTTTCTCCTTTATTTCCCTTCTTCATTGCTTGGTCAACTGTCTTAATGCTTTATTTTATGACTCCATCATTGCTGTTTCCAAGAGTTCCACCAGGCAATGTTTCCTACAACAAGCAGGAGAATATCAGATTTTTCTAGAGAAAATAAAGGGAATTAAAATGTAAAGACCGCAAAAACAGTCAACAGTGAGGAATCCTGATCCAGCTAGGATTTTTCATGAATTTTAATTTTTCCGCCTATTTCACTCCAAACACTCTACAAGACTCTTAAAATGACTCGATGACTTAAAACACGAAACTTAAGGGAGAAACAAGGCTAAAATGAGGCATATACTCATTAATATCGTTGCACATTGTGCTCCTATCAGCAAGATTATCACATGATTTAACATAATTTACATTAACAATTCCATCACTCAAATATGATCTCACAGTACTGTGCTTTCTTCTTATAGGTCTGGATTTACCGTTATAATAACGGTTATTTACTCTACCAATAGCTGCAGTGCTATGCTAATGAATCAATATAGGTGGTATATGTTGAAAACACTAGATGGAACAATAACTCAATGTCTTGAATAACTGACAAGACTTGATAATCAAACAACTCAAGTAACAGGAACACAAGCTTTTGCTGACGCAGTGTAAACCTCTCCACTGAGGAAACTTCACTGCATGGCTTTTAACGTTGCCAACACGAGAAATCAATCCAATATGAAATACTAGAGTTTACAGAGTGCAAGTAGTGTTGTTCATAACAAACACTTTCGCTTAGCAACAAATGCTAACTTATTTTACAACTGTTCTAAATCCTACTAGATCAACACAACATTCTAGACAATCTATCTTCAACCTTCCTTGCACTCAAACGAATCACTGATCTTGAGAACGAATTATGAACGTGAGAGATTATGCAATAGAATACATGAAACAAGCAGAGAGAGTTTTCAGAAACTAATTTGAACAGAAAACGAGTAGTTCAAGAGAGAACAATTTTATGCATCAAAAACTCTACATCTAACTGCAGTTTCAAAACCTTTTATAAGGAAGGAAGACTCCCCCTCAATCAAATCTCTTTTGCACCACAGAATAAGATATGTAAGTAAGGTTTTAAAACTGAATTCAATTCTTCCTATCTTTGTGTAAATCCGATCTCTACTTGATATGCATGCCAAAAACCTTCTAATGAGGATAAGCATATCAGATCCATTTATCCAATAGGTAAATCAATTTAATTTATGAACAATGATATGAAATGAATCCTACCATTAACTCAAGATCAGTGATAGTGATTCTCCTTGATTTTCTCTTGGTGATCTGATCTTGCAGACTTCTTTGATTTTCTTTAAGCCTCCGAATAAGTAGGAGAGATACTCTCCTAGTGTTTTGCATTTTCTGATTTCCTTGTGGCTTTGGGAAAGTCATGTGTTGAATAGGGATAGTCCAATGTACTTACAATCTCCTCCTTTGGGCATTCCCATTCAACACATGACTTTTTCACGTTTGAACCCCTGCATGTTAGATTTTACAGATAACAACAGATAGCAAGGATTTGCTTCTTGGATCAAGAATCAGTTTCCATCCTTTTCCAGATCCAAGATGCCAAAAATAAATTTCACATGAAATACTAATAATAAGCATCCCAAATAGTTTGTGCTTATGTACTTACAACCCCAAAAGCAAAAATAAATATTGTCCAACAGAAATTAAAATGCAGAAACAGAAATAACAAAAAAAAAAGAAAAAGTTTTTCTTTACTTCTCCCCCTTTGAATGGGAAGGCACGTCGAACTCCTCCATAAGCTTGGTGACATTGTCCTGAAACTCCTCGCTGGTCATGGAATCCGTGTTGTCCTTCGGTGGTGCTTCTTCCTGGACTGCAGTTGATGAACCAGGAGCGTCAAACCCGGGAGGGTGGCGCTGCATGTTCCTGACTTCTTTGAGGAGGTTGGTCAGAGTATAGTTGGTGCGAATGAGGAGAGAGTGCATGTCATCCATGTCATTTGTGAGGCATGCAATCCGCCAATCAGCCACAAGAATCGAGTCACGAAGACTGTCCAGAGAGACAGGAGGAGGAGGAGGAGATGTACCAGAAGGAGATGAGCGAAGAGGTGGACTCTGGCTGCGTGCACGGTGCATGCCAGGATGGAGGATGCTGGCCAGGTTAGCGGCCTGGCGGCCCTCCTCGGGAGGAGGAAGACGCCGGTGTCCACCAATGTGAGAGGTGATGATAGGAGCATTTTAATGCGACGTTTTAACTGCATTTCCCTACATTTTCTGCGTTATTTCCTTAATAAAACTCTATTTAGGAAAGTTTCCATTCTTCGATTGGGAAAGTTCCTATTTGTACAAAGTTTCCATTTTTGTAATTTCTATTTTTCATTTTTTAGAAAGTTTCCCATTTTCAGTTTAGGAAAGTTGCCATTTTTCATTTTAGGGAAGTTTCCATTTTTCACTAACAGTTTCTATTTTCAGGTCCTTGTCACAAATGAGCTGAAATGAGCTCACAAATGGAAAGAAAAGCTAGCCAACGTTGGAAGGAGACAAGGTGAAGTACAAAGGGAAGCAGAAATGAGCAGAAATGAAGAAATGAAGCTTTCCTGGTCCAACCAGGAAACCCTGTCCAGAAAGGAAAGCTTGCCAAAACAAGACTCTTGAGCCAACCAAGAGTGGAGATCGAATTAATGAAGTGACATGGCATGAGAGAAGCTTCTTGAAGACTCTAGATGATGACATGGCATAAAGGTGGCGCATGGAGGCCCAAGAACTCTCAAGAATGAAGTGGATTTTCGGCAAATGGATCAAAAGCCCACAAAGCCCATGGAATTAGGGTTGTGACGCAATGGATGAAACCCTAGGAAGCCTTTGCCGTAAAATCCTAAGAGATAAACAAGGAAGGTGGCGTGAAAATCAGAAATATAAAGAAGATTTCAGTGGAGATTTTCTAGGGCAATTTTAAAGGAAAGATAAACCCTAGGAGATCTTTTGCCGTCCAAACCAAGAGGAAAAGAAGGAATAGCCGTGTGAATCAAAGAGAAAATAAAAGATTTCGGCAAAGAGATATTCTCTAGAGAGTTTTAAGGAAAGAAAATATGTGTGGAGACCAAGAAAAGCTAAAAAGAAGTCTAGGTACATTCCTTAATTCCCTAAAGGAAATTTGGCCGAATTGAAACAAGAAAAATCAGAAATTATCTCAAGGAATTTCGGCCAAGATTTCTAGGGAATTAAAAGAAAATTTTGGGATTGGTTGAACCACCTCATAGGGCTTATGTGGCAAGCAAGCATTGGAGGAAATTATGTGGAGTAATCATGTTAATTTCGTGGAAAATAAAGGAGAGCACGGCTTGGAGACCAAGTTGGCCGTGCTCCTATATAAACTCCCCCTTTCTCAACGTAAAGGGTCCTCTCCTTTGACGTTTACACTTTAGAAAAAAAATCAGAAAAGTTCTTAGCATAGCCGTGAGTTCCTCCATCCTCTAGAGCAAGCTACGAGTTCAAGCAAGGCCAAGGGAGAAGAAGAAATGCCGTGAGCATCATCATCCACCACCATCCTTGAAGCTTGCTTTCAAGATTCAAGAGACCACAACGTTAATCATCCATCCCCATCCTCATCCACGGTGTAATCCGATTTTCCTTTGTAACCTTTGCTTTGATTTCGTTGGTTTTGTTCTAGTTGACATATGTGTTTGAATGAATATTAATTTCTGGAATTTTATGATTAATTGAGAATTTTCAGATTCATATATTGTGATTCGAGAGTTGCTTATGTGAGTTTGTTTAATTAAATTTGCATTATAGATATCTTTCGTATTTTAATCTTATGTGGTTGCAAACACCTAGGGTTTCGATATGATTGGTGCTAGGTTTAAGAACATGAAATCGACTTTTCGTTTTGTGTAAACTTGAATCAAAGTAGTAAAGGTTTTGTACAAAGATCGAATTTAATTAAAGAGAATTGCAATTAGGTGGACTTTTCCATACTAAGTTGTACACTTGAGTTGATAGCCTTTCTCTATGTGTAATGCGTTAAACATGACATGATTGACTAGCTTTCTAGGGTTTGATTGCATGTTTGATAGGATTAATCTAGGTGCTTTCGCTTAGGTTAATTAGCATTGAAAAGTAAAAAATGGGAATTCATTTGCTTTCGAATGTTTCACATGATCAACTCCTTTCTCATGACTTAAATGAACAATATTAGGGTTTGAGTCAATTTTAATCATATGTTTCGATTTTGATCTTTGTTCTCTCATTCCATCTTTGTATTTACGTTTTTGCATTTTAATTGTTTTGTTTACTTAGGATAATTTTCGAAATCAAAATCCAAAAACCCCCCTTTTTCGTAAATAATGTTTATACTTGTGAATATCTTTGTGAATATTATACTTTGTTTTAATTTTAATTGTTTAATTGTTTGCCAATGACAGGTGTACCCTCAATCCCCGGAATAGAACGATCCCTATTTACTTTTACTACTAATGACATTTCAGGGTTAAATTATACGCTTGTTCTAAAGCGTATCAGGTGATCTTTGAGCGAACCATGATGAGAGAGTTTGGAAAAACCTGCACACTTAGACAAACTAGAGTGAAATCCGAGAGAGACAGGAGAGGCTTTATATATTGAACCAGTAGGGTTAGAGAAAATCAAGGGACACACCGGTTGGGATAGCGTCTCCAAGGGGGAGAGGAGTTATGACAAGTTATTATTCTGAGAAACACACATGAAAATAACGTCTCCCCCTCAACTTAGGCTTAGTAAATAAGGAAATTAAGTGCAACCAGATGGTAATCAAAGAAGGAAACGAAGTGACAAATAGATTCCCATAATCAGCAATTATATCACATAATCGTTTCCTGTGCTGAGTATCCAGGTAATGAATGCAGTTGTCATATCAAAAAGAGAAAATATAGCATAGTTGAAACACAAAGAGCACTAATCAATTAATGAAAGGAACATAAGTCAAGGTATCAACCAGGATGTATTCCATCAACAAATAGAATTGGTACTCATTATTAGACATGAAAGAGTAAACCGGTGAATGAAGTGAGTATGAGCAGTACATGGGGCTTAGAAACATGTTCAGTGAAAGAGAGAAGAAGTGAAGAAGAAGAACTTCACACATAGACTGAGCTCAGGAAATCTCCTAGGAGAAGTAGGAAACATTGTTCCTAGATACTTATTTTAGTTGAGTCAAAGACTGCTTTATTTTGTAAACAAGAACTCATGTAACAAGATCCGTCTCAGTAACTCCCAGACCAGACGATCTTAGGGTACTAAGCATAACAAGGATGCTCCAAGAAGAGAGTCTCGAGTTGTTGTTTGAATTTTCACAATTTATGTACAAAAGTCACCTACCAACTCGTTTCTTACAAACCTTGGAAAGTTCACCACAACCAAGGCCTGATTACTTGGAGTGAAGGGATACATATATCCATTCTCGTTTCTTACAAATCCTTGAAAGTTCACCACAACAAGGACCTGATTACTTTTAGAAGAGGGAATGAACCATCTGAGCATATTAGGCATGTCGCGTACTTCACCTATTCTCCCTTGACAAGGAACACGAAAAATGCCACCACATAAAGCTATAAGTGAAGTGCATAGCAAAGTTACGTGATTCAGTGACTAAACATGAGTACACAATTATTTGTCCAGAATAAGGCATGGCAATAAAGGATACATAGCTGAATATATGTGCATTTCATTAGTGACAGTGGTAAAAAAGGATACTAAGATCACAATTTTCTCAATCAACAGTCACTACTACAAAAATTGAATCAGACGAAGGCTAAAAACCGTCGTCTTATATGGTGGCTAACCGTCGTCTATCGAGGCGCCGTCTGATGAAGATCTATTGTAGGGAACCGTCGTGTGAAGGGCTCGGCAGCATGCCAGCAGCCTGTCGACAGCATTAGCTGTTGCGTGACTATTCTTCAGACGACGGGCGACTTTATAAACTGTTGTGTGATTGCAATTCAGAGGTCGCTTTATTTTATGGCTGTTGTGTGACTTTCATTCAGACGACAGTTTTTCAAAGTATCCATTATCTATTTTACATTCAGACGACAGTTTTTATTTTTGGGTCATTGTAACTATTGTGCACATACGACAGTTTTTTTGTGGCTATTGTTGTCCTAATAGAATGATTCAATGCGTTATACTTGCTGGATGTGGAATCAAAAATGACCAAATTAATAGTAACTAATCAATATATATATATAGAAAATGTTATAATCCATATTATGCACCAAAATGGATTGTACAAAGATAATCTTTTATCCACAAAAGTAGTACATCTAATAGTCCTCTCCTATCAAAATACATCTAGAAATTTACTTCAGTGTCTAGCTTTGCAAGCTTTGCTGTTCTCATGGCCTCATTGGAGTCTAAGGAGCTTGAAGTTTGAGGAGCTCCTAGACTCAACACTCTCAATATCTTCTTGAGTTTCTTCAATAGCATCAAATTCAACTTTTCTTTTAGCATGTGCTTTAAGCAACTCAAGGTCCTGTTTGAATGTGCTTCCTTACTGCTCGAAGGCCATTCATATGCTTCGATTTATCCAAAGCTTGTAAGGGGCAGGAGAGAACAAAAGGAGAAAAATGAGAATTAACGATGGACAAAGTCTCAATTATGTACATATAACATACTAGATATAAAATAATGGTTGATCACACAAATATAAAGGAGAATGCATAATTTGATTAATGGAATTCCCTTAATCTGGACCCCTAAAATGAAATTAAAATAAACGAATTAAGTGCATATGAAAATATACCAAGACCTGGCACAAAGTAAGCTGAATATTACCAGCTCTAGGGGGGCATGTCAACAACAAGGTAATCCAGCTCTCCCCTACATAATGAAATGAACACAATTAGACACTAAAAGTACCATCTTTTAGCATTGAATTATGTAAGGGCCTCTGAACTTAAATTTTTTCAGTTGTGCTATCGAGATCTAAAAAAAAAAAAAAAAACTGATGGAGATGGAAGCTTCATTAACATAAGCTTCACAAGAATTTCATTGGCGATACAGTACTTAGCTCATGAAATGGGGATAATGATCAAACAAATTTGCACAACTTATTTTTGGAAGCATACAATACCACTCTGTCGTAGTTAGAAGCTGGTCTCTAGACAGGAATTCAAATTAAAAAGATATACCATCATCAGAAGGTTTAATAACAACAATCAAACCCTACAATTGTAAATTGAAACCATGAAGTTTAGCATGTAGCTCAAAATAAAAATACCAGCTAAGAAAGCACTAGACAAATATGGAAAATCTACCTTGTAACTAGAAACTGGCACAATATTTAAAATTGTCCGTAACCTTGCTGGAAGTTGCCCAGCATAAAGGGGTTTTGCAGGTTGTGCTGACACAGTCACATTGACATTCTTGACCCAAGGAAGGTCATTCACCACCTCATGATTTGCCTTTTGCTCAAACTGTAATGTAATTAAAGCTTATTATGATTGCTATTTCTTTCAACTGAAGAAAAAAAAAATGTTTCTATTTTAGTATTTCTAAATCCTTATTGATTGATTTATTGGACCCCAACTATCTCAATAGTCCATTCAATGTTACAAGTAGAAGCTAACAAAGTCATAATTTTTCTCATAAATGATAGAAGGTAAAAATCATTAAGCTAATAGTTACAGCTGCATCTTTTCATTAGATATAATTCATTCAAAGGACAAGAAAGAAATTGAGATTCATTCACATGTACATCAATCAGTAAGCATTTTTTAAGTTCACTTATAAATTAAAAGTCTACCATATCAAATTATCAAGTATATGCGAGTTCTTGATATAACAATGGTGATTGTGTTTACCATGTCCTTTACTAGATGTACTGGAGTAGTGAGCTCTAACCGAAATGAAACCTGAGATGAAAAATCAATATACCTGGTTGGGACATCTTTTTTAATGTCTGTCATTGAAAATCTTCACATACATGCTCTAAATGACCTCTCCCAAAGCCTCATTGATTTGTAGTCTTTCACAAATCCACACGAGACGATATCTGTCCCGAAGTCTGGATCAATGATTTGAGACAATGATTTCAGCACATCACTCTCAGCTATCCCATTTGAAACTGCAGCATCACCAGCTACATTTGACCAAAGGGAATAGGATAACTAAAAAGCTAATCGCAAAAGAAGCCATTAACAAATACCAAAAACTACCTACCAAAATTAACATCTACATCTGGAACGATGAACAACAAGAGTGCTGGTTTATTCACAGATGATGAACTATGAAGAAGGAATAAGGAACTAGCAGAGAAGTAACAACCAAACTGAAAACTAATATATTGAAGAGTAAACAAGAAATTAAGAACAAAAGATGAGGAATCGGGATATTTTTTTTTTCTCCTAGTCTAGAGAAGAGTTGGAGATAAAGAGTAATTACGAGAAAACAAAATCATCATATCAACCTAGTGTAATAAAACCATCCAAGGAAAAGTATTACCCAGTATCAAACTCAATTTTTAATATTTTTCAATAATTCAAGGCTTTCTCCAATCTGATTTGATAGAAAATTTTCAATGCTGCCTAAGTTCCAATCTTGAATGCTAATGCTTAAATTTTCACAACATAAATAATGCTTCTTTTGTAAAAGTTTCATTCTTAAATCTCATGGCTTTGACCATATGGAATTTTGATCAATTCCAGTTCATTAAAAAAATCAAAATCCCTCTAAAGAAAGGCAATGGGTTCCTTCTGGAGCAAAACAAAGACTAAAAAAACTGAATTGTGCAATTTTGGAAACTGGGTTTAATCCAGAAGTAGTTAAAGCTGCTGGGTTTGCTCCAAGAAGGTAGAGAAAGCCTTACCTTCCAAAGAAGCAGCTTTAGTTGTGAAGGAGCTCAACACGGTGCCTCTTCTTGATATCCATTTCTGGTTTTAAAGTTTCTTGTTCAGTAATTCTAGTATACAACCATGAACTGCTGCAAAAGCACAACAATACCGAATTACCCACAAAAATATATTTGGCAGAAACATCAGACAGTTCCAAGATTGACCCAAACCAGCAACAATTCATTATGTTATTCTAGAACTGGTCTCATCTATAGCTAAATCTGATTGATGAATACATCAACAGATAACAAACACAGTTGATGATGCATGAGAAAGCAGACCTATGCTTCTAAGCAACCAATCAAATAATTAATGAAACTAATTAGTCAAGCAAATTTCACAAAAGCTAAGCAAATGGAACAACAAAAACATATAACAAGAGAAGAATGAACAAACAGACTGCCATGAAAAGAAAGAGCATTGAGTGAATGCCTATTTCAGGATTTGAGCTGAAACCATTTATGGAGCGCATCTGAGAGACACATTTGGGGAAGGTCCTTCTCTTATGAAATCCTGAATACCCAGAAAGAAAAGTGAATCAAAATTAGTTCTTGAGCCTAAAAAGAAAAGCGAATCAATACGGTACGAAATCCACATAAATTCGCGCAGTACCAAATTACAATTAAAGATCAACACAATCGATGAGCATGAGAGAGGATAGGAGAGACAAATGCCGATAATGGCAACATGGAAATCAGAAATAACGGAGAGGTTACCACAGATGCGAAGTATCTCGAGATCCAACTCTAACATAGATTCAATTGGGGACATTTACCTTTCGGGAGACAATCAGTTGCGATGGGGTTCTTCGTCATCTATGCTAGGCACTGACTCGATCTTCTTGACCAGTTCATGGGGTAAAAAGAGCTTGAGCTTCGGGTTCTTCTGTAAACATATATAGAGAAGAGGCCACCTTGGATTATGCAAGAGAAAGAGGACTCGAAGAATTGGAGAAGAGAGGGTTCCCAATCTAGGGCTCTCTGCTGTCTGTTTTGAAGTGAGAGTGATGGGATGAATTCACCATCAATCCTATGAGGCGGAAACTGGTTTGGTTGTCGGGGAGAGGAGAGAAGAGAGAGGTCCAAGGTTTCAAAATGATGGATTTGGGGTCTAGGGGTAGAAGATAGAGGAAAAGAGGAGAGAGGTCTAGGTTTTAGATCAGATGGATTTCGACACCGTCAAGAACAAAGAGATATGGTTGAAGTGCGGAGGCACTGAAAGTTGTGGGTTTTGGTTACAAGTCTGTGTCGAGAGAGAGAGTGAGGCGCTGTCGAGAGATTGAGGATCTGTGGGTATTTTTGTTATTATTTTGCTCAAGTGTCAGGGCTTCAAGCCCGGTTATATCAATTTAGATAAAGACTCACACAACAGAATTTTATAAAAATGTGGTCTGAATGTAACCATTTAAAATTTGGGATTTGTCTCTAATCAATTTGACTTCCCTCTATAGGGAGGTAGAGAAAAGTGGTGATAGGAAATCTCCCTCCTTCAGCCAAACATATTGATCATACCATAGTTTTATTATTTTTTGTCGTATGATTAATACATGTTGGGGGAAAATTTGGGGTTTGAGATGGCATTTGGCACCATTTACATGGTGGGAAACTTGCCGCTCAATTTTTTAAGCGTCACACAACGGTTTTGTCCTTAAACGCCTTCTGAACTAATTCATAAGTCCATATCAGATGACAGAATTTATAAAAACGACATCCGAAAAAATAAAAATTAATCAGACGACTTAAAAGTATGATGCGTCATGTGATAGGCGTCGTCTGATTCAATTTTTGTAGTAGTGAGTGGACAGACATTCTTGTGCCTTAGTGCTTAGAACATATCCCTAGTGTATTTCTCAACATCTCAAACCGGGTAGTGTCAAGAGGCTTAGTGAACAAATCAGCAAGTTGACTTTCAGTGGGCACAAAGCTTAACTCAAGTATATTTTGCTCAACCAAATCCCTAATAAAGTGATATCGAAGGTCAATGTGCTTTGTTCGAGAGTGTTGAACATGATTTTTTGTGATGTTGATGGAACTAGTATTGTCACAGAAAATAGATAACTTACCTTGAGAGATGCCATAATCATGAAGTATTTGCTTCATCCAAAGCATTTGTGTGCAGCAACTCCTAGCTGCAACATACTCAGCTTCTACAGTAGATAAAGAGATGCAGTTTTGTTTCTTGCTATGCTAGGTGACCAGATTGTTGCCAATGAAGAAGCATCCCCCAGAAGTGCTTTTTCTATCCTTCAGGTTTCCTCCCCAGTCAGCATTAGAATATCCTGCAATTTCCACGTTAGTGTCGAAGGTATAGAAAATGCCACAGTTAACTGTACCTGACACATAGTGAATGTTTCTCTTGACAGCTTCCAAATGTGATTCTTTGGGGTTAGCTTGAAATCAAGCGCAAACACCCACACTGTAAGAGATGTCAGGTCTGCTAGCCGTGAGATAGAGCAAGCTGTCGATTATACTACGATATAGTGTGGGATCAACTGATTTCCCATCTTGGTCTTCGCTCAGCTTGGTAGTGGTACTCATGGGATTGTTCACTGTCTTCTTAGATTCAAGACCAAACTTCTTGATCTGATTCTCAGTGTATTTGGTTTGAGAGAGAAACAAACCTGTATCCATCTGCTTTACTTGCAATCCAAGAAAAAAGGTTAATTCACCACACATGCTCATTTCAAATTCACTTTCCATGACGGATTGAAACTCTTTGACAAGGTATCTGGATGTGGAACCAAAAACAATGTCATCAACATACACTTAGGCAATGATAATTTCATTTTTAGTTCGTTTTACAAACAATGTTTTATCAATGGATCCTCTAGTATACCCTTTTCCCACAAGATAAGTAGAAAGCCTCTCATACCAGGCTCGAGGAGCCTGCTTCAGTCCATACCGGGCTTTCTTGAGCTAGTAGACATGATCTAAGTTGTGTGGATCTTTGAAACCTGGAGGTTGTTCCAAATAAACTTCTTCCTTAAAAATCCCATTCAGAAAAGTAGTTTTGACATCCATTTGAAACAATGTGAACCTAAGATGACATGCTACAGATAGGAGTAACCTAACTGATTCTAATCTAGCTACAGGAGCAAATGTCTCATCAAAGTCAAGACCTTCAACCTGAGAGTATCCCTGAGCAACTAGTCTAGCTTTATTCCTGATCACATTTCCTTTTTCATCACTTTTGTTTCTGAAAATCCATTTGGTTCCTATAACATTGCACTTACTAGGTCGAGGTACCAAGTACGACACATCATTCCTAGTAAACTGATTCAGCTCATCCTACATAGCACTAATCCAGTTATCATCCAACAGGGCTTCCTTAATATTTTTTGGTTCAACGGTAGACACAAAACCAAAATGGGATATAACATTCATGCTTAGTAGATTTTTGGTAACAAAACACAGTAACACATTCTCTTGACTTACCTCAGAGGAACTTACTGGTGCTGCAGCTTTTCTCCTTGTTGTCGGTCCATCTGTTAGATTTCTGATGATATCTTGACTGGAGTGGTCTTTTTGAACTTGCTTGAACCCCTTCCTCTGGATGGGAGCCGATTCAAAAATGCTGTCAGGGATTTCTTCTTCCTCTTCCTCAGTTGGAGCTTCTGTGTTCAGCGGTGGTGTGACAGAGGAGGGTGATGGATCTGCAAATGATTCTTCCTGTTTCACACATTGATCATCAATAGAGACATTAATGGATTCCATAACAATTAGAGTTCTTTTATTGTAAACCCTATAAGCTCTACTGTTCAGAGAATATCCCAAGAACACACCATCATCACTTCTAGCATCAAATTTACCGAGGTGCTCTATATCTCGTAAAATGTAGCACGGACTTCCAAAAACATGAAAGTGTCCAACATTTTGGCTTTTTACCTTTCCACAGCTCATAAGCTGTTTGATCAGTACCTGGTCTGAAAAAGACTCTATTTATTGTATAGCATGCAGTGCTAATAGCCTCAGCCCAAAAGTTTGTGCTTAGACCTGCAGCATGCAACATCACTCGAGCCATGTCCAGCAATACCCTATTTTTCCTTTCCACAATGCCATTTTGCTGTGGAGTGATTGGAGCTGAGAACTCATGTGACACACCAAGCTCATGAAAATAGTTAGAAAAAGCGGCATTTTTAAATTCAGTACCATTATCTGACCTTACTCTCACTATGCTGGTATTAGATGACTGCTTCTCAATGATCAATTTTTGACTCGAGTTTTTAAAAGACTCAAACGTTTCAGTCTTGTCTTTTAAGA
This sequence comes from Rosa chinensis, assembly GCF_002994745.2. Taxonomy (NCBI): domain Eukaryota; kingdom Viridiplantae; phylum Streptophyta; class Magnoliopsida; order Rosales; family Rosaceae; genus Rosa; species Rosa chinensis. The sequence goes on along the minus strand of NC_037091.1, from coordinate 26,751,580 downwards.
AATTTACCCAAGTGTATCTTGAGAAATCATCCACAACTACTAGCATATAGCTCTTACCTCCAATACTTTCAGATTGAGCTGGTCCCATGAGATCCATGTGTAATAGCTCCAATACCTTTGTGGTTGCTGCAGAATTCATCACCTTGTGGTTTGGATATATCGATTGTGAAAGTTTTCCGGAGACTTTGGGAGGTCTCGGATGTGGTATGCCTTGATTGGCGCCACTTTGGAGATTTTAGTTCAAAACAGGGGTTTCGAACTTAAATCAAATGTGAATCGTTACTAAGTTGGAACCGTATGTGATTAGGTACTTGACGAAGTACATTGGACGATTATTTTGTGGATTGGCGGCTTTGTGCTATATTGAAGACGCAGCTGGAGTTTCGAGGTGAGTAATCTCACAAGGTTCATTATGAATGGAATTACCATTATTGTTTTGGCGTTAATTATTTAACTGCAAACTATAGTTGGTATTAGTAGGCATTCCTGAGAGAATGGCTACGTATATATATATTTACGTGAAATATATATATATATATATATCCTTGTGGATGATTGTGATGAATAATATGCATGATGGTGTTCATATTATTGTTAAATGTGACTTCAGGAAATAATATTGTGGAAAAAGTTGTTTTCTATTGTCTGAAAAGTATTAAGCTTGATGTTACATTTTTGAGTCAAGTGTGACTCATTTTAGATGTATTGGTCTTTGTACCAAGGGTCACAGATGGTAAGCAGGGATTGGAAAAGCCAAAACTAGATGTTTGTAACGCTTTTAGGTCTGGTGCGACTTGCTTAATGTTTGACTTTAAGACCAAACAGGGTCTGAAAAGATCACAGGTCACATATGATGACCTTAATGTTGATTCTAAGACCAGACGGGGTCTGAACATCACATGTCACAGATGGTGACCAAGACAGGAAATAGGTAATTACGTTCGTGGCCGGACGAGTGGTTACGATTTCAATAGAGCTACAGCTGTCTGCCATTATAGATTATGGGGGTAACGGTCGAGGTTGCTGGAGACTCATAAGTGTGTAGTTTAAAGGAGAGTTCCGAGAGTATTCTTTTATTGTCTAGATGAGACTTGAATTGCTTCTTGATGGTTAAGTTAGCAAATAGAACATTGTCACAGCGGTGATTTATATTGTCCTTTCGATGGAAAGGTTATAGAGTGTTAGAAGGAATCATGGTTGCATGGTTTCCTTAAGCTGATGTGTGTGAGTTGTTGATTGATGTTAATGAGTTACTCATACGAGCTTTCATAAGCTTACCGGGTTTTGTTGTGTGTAAACCCGGTGCACCATTCTATGGTGTAGGGGTTAATCCTGCAGGTCAGGGTAATCGTGGCTGAAGCTGAGGTAGCTTGTTGACAGCTGAACGGGTAGGAAGCAAATTTTGTTGGCTTTGCTATTGTTATGACTTCCGCTATGTAGTAAGCTCTAAAGAGCATTTACGTTTTATTTTGTGATAACAATTTAATTCGTAAGTTTTGTAATATATGACTCCGTGGGGCGGGTCAATATTTGAAATTGTGGGTTCAGGGCATCAATATGTACTTGCTGTAAAGGGAATACATCTCCATGTATTTTGTATTAATGGATGAACGATCGCACATGTATAATTATGGGATTATGTATCGATTTTTATTTGTGTTAAAAATCAGGGGCATGACATGTGTTCTATTTGTATTTCTAATTCATGTTAGTTTAGAATTTGTTTTCTAATTGGATTTGGTTTTCTAGTTTGTATATGATTAGTATTCTTTGTTGTAAATGGATTTCTAATTTGACTATGACTTGTAAAATGTATTCTAGTAGGAGTAGGATTCCTAATCTAATTATAACTTGTATTTCCTTGTAAATTTCGACATGTATGCCTATATATACTTCTATTTTCGTTTGTCTTGTAAATTCTTCTCCTTAAATTCATTTCACATGTAAGTATCCTCAATCCCCGGCTTGAACGATCCCTGTTTATTCTATACTAACAACTACATTTTTTAGGGTTAAATTGGTAATTGCTTTTGCACGTATCAGTCTGATTATTATATTTTCGTTGACTAAGCGAGCGACTTCTCAACCACCTAGAGTCTCATTTTGGATGTAGATGAAGTTGACATTTATATATATTTATATGTAATCCAAATAAATTGACTCTTTAAAAAAAAAAAAAAATCCCGGATATCCCTGATATTTCCGATATCTTCCTTTTTCAAAGTTTCGATAGATATGTAGATATAAATATTCTAATCCTTGTCTGCGCTTATTGCAAGTTTGACTGCTACTCGAAGCACACACATCTTCAGGTGGTTCCACTACGCCACCTAAGCCAACAGTTTTTTCTTGTTTAGGCTCAGTAACTTTAGTATACGAACTCCGATTTTTATGCACCACATATGCACGCGCTTGGTTTAACGTCCTCTACAACTTTCATGAAGAACATTTTCTCCAATTTTGACCCAAACAAAAAGTCAACTTTTAGGGCCACTAAAAGTATCAAAACAGAGTAAAAAGTGAAAGTAATTGCTGTTTACCGTCCAAATGACTAGTAAATAAGTAAATTTTGGTTTGGGATGTAACAGTTGTATTATATTGTTATTGGCTAGGTTAATGATGGATTTGGATTAGGAATTCTTATGTCTCGTAGGTCTAATGATGAATATTGTTATTTACATATGTTGTGGAACATCATAGTGATATATAATTTGTTTGTTGTTGTTATGTTTACTTAGATGAATGATAGATCTTAGATGCACGCTGAGAGGAGATATGTAGCTTATGAGTTACGGGTGAGAAGTTTCTTGAAGTTTGCCTTAGAAAATGCGAGAGATTGTAACAACATTCATTATCCATGTTTAAAATGTGGGAATATGGATGACTTTTGGATCTCTGTTATTAAGACTCATACTATATTACAATGGGGTTGATGAAAGTTATAAAATATGGAACTGGCATGGGGACAAAATAGGTACGACATCGAGTAGTAGTGATAATGTAGACTCATGTTCGATTGAATCTAAATCGGTGGATGTGAATGTTGGGGCAGATTGTATTGTAGAGATGGATGGTTTGATGATAACGATGGGTTTTTGTTAGAGTGCAATTAATTTAAGGAGTTCATTGAGGACGGAAATAAACAATTGCACCATGTCTGCACTCGATTCACCAAGTTGAGTGTCCTCATGAAGTTGTATAATTTAAAAGCTAAACATGGAATGAATGATGTTGCTTATTCTTATTGGTTTATTGCTTTTGAGAAGCATATTTCCGAAGGTAATGAAATCCCTACATCTGTTTAAGAGAAAAAAAGACTTCGGGAGCACTAGGGATGAATTATAGGAAGATACATGTCTGCCCTAATGATTGCATTTTGTGTAGAAAACAGTACATAGATGATATCAATTGTCCTATATGTGGCGTGTCTAGGTGGAAATAATTCAAAGGTGAGAGAAGATGTACCCGCTAAGGTACTTTGATATTTTCCACCGATTCCTAGATTTCGAGGAATGTTTCAATCTATCAAAACAACTAGCAGCTTGACTTGGCATGCCACTCATAGGCCGAAATATGGGTTAATGCATCATCTGGCAGATGCGTTACCTTACAGATCAATTGATGGGAAGTGGCTTGATTTTAGTTTGGAGGCAAGAAACCTAAGGCTTGCACTATATCAAATGATTTTAATCCTCATAGTTCTTTCAGCAGTAAATACAGTTGTTGGCTCATCATTCTTGTCAACCACAATCTTCCTCCTTAGTTTTGTATGGAGATAAAATATATGATGCTAACGTTGTTGATTTCCAGGCCTAAACAACCTGGAAATGACATTGATGTCTATTTGGAACAATTAATTGATGATTTGAAGTTTTTTAGGGAGGGAGTAAAACGAGTTTGATGCAAACCGAATGAATATTTTACTCTCAAGGCTGCACTGTTTTGGAAAATCAATGACTTTCCAACCTAAGATGACTTGTCTGGGAGCATCGTTAAAGGGTATAATGCATGCCAAATATGTGTTGAAAAGAAATTACTAAAGAGGCTGGCCCATGGACAGAAAATGGCTTATATGCGGCATAGAAGGTGGAAAGGAAGAAACCATCATTATCGAAAGCAACAGGCTGCTTTCGATAACCAACAAGAACTTGATCCTCCTCCTGTTTCATTGAGTAGAGAAGAAGTTCTAAAAAGGATGGAAGAAGAAGTATTGGTTTGGTCGTTTGGTATGAAACATACTTCTCCTTCATATAAGGGTGATGAGGATGAAAACAGACCTTGTTAGAGAGTCATATATAGAATTCACTTCCAATTTATATAAAAGTAATAGATTATTCAAATTAATAACCAAGATATATATTGAATCAATAACATAGAATAACAAACTCCAATGTTTATATTTCTTACCTCCTCTTTGTGCCATTTTGCCATTGGAACTGAGCCCGTTGTGTGAACAATGGTTGATTTATCCCGATTAGTTCTATTTCTTTCACTCATCTCTTGTGAAAAACATCAACGAATGAGAAAAGCCTCGAGGAATTTTAAACAGAAGAAAACTAGTATATTTAGTTACCTGCCATTCAGGTTTCAACCATTCTTCAACCAATTGGCCCCACACATTTCGCTTTATTCCTTTTGGGCAATTAGCATAACGAGCTACAGCGGTTTTATGCATTTTGAAAATGCTATTCCTTATTGCGCTCATCCAGTCAGGATATCGATTTTCATTATGCTTTTCAAATACATTCTTTACATCTTCTTCAGAGCATGTGAATTTGAAGTTACATTCTTGCCAATGTTCATACACCCTTTTTAAGATCTTTCCTTGCTTTTTGTATTGAGGCCATGTTGTAAATGGCTCCGTCAGCTCTTGCTTGAAGAGTGGGAATATTGCACGTGTTGCTTGAGGGGTTATGATCCTAAAAACAGCCCCAACATACATTTAATTTGAACAAATATCAATGTCCTTAGAGCCTTATATATACAATCCAAAAAAAAAAAAAGCAACTGAATTTGAAGAAAAGAATATGAAATTGATGAATACCTTCCATCATGTATATCAGCTACCATGTCATGTCCCTTTTCACCCTTGGCTCCCCCTCTACCTTTCTTCTTAGGAGGACCTGAACCTGATAAAAAAGTTGATTGGAATGTTTGACTTAGAGTAAAATAAAAAGGCAGGAAAAAACAAAATAATACCAAAGAACACATTTACACATTACCTGTTGCATTTTAAGGTTGAGACTCAGACCCTGTCTCTTCAGTTTCTTGCTCTTCACTGTCACTAGAAGGTGTAATACTATATGTGCTTAATGGTCTTCTGCGACTCTTTGGTTTCGTTGCAATGACTAGATATGAATTACAAATAGAAAAATCCTTAATGAAAAACAGGGGTTATAATATGAAAGAAAACTTTTATAGGAATTTATGCTGCCACTTTTAAGACAAGAAAAGGTAAGAAAAACATGACATACTAGTCTCTTGTGTTTCACTAACATTAACTGGTACTGATATTTTGTGTTCTGCTAAATGGCCTTCTGTGACTTGTTTTTTTTTTTTCCCATAACTGGAACATATTCCATGACAAATAGAAAAATTAATATTGAAGGTCATGAGGAGTTGTAGTATTAAAGAACATTTTTAAATGAATACATTCTGCAACTCCAAAGGAATACATTTTTAAAGTCTCTTTTATACGCAAAGACCTCTTCAATTATGGAGTGGCCGGGTAATTTTAGTCTAAAGCTTGAGATAATTAAATAAATTTAGACATATCAGTTGGTTTATATAGTTCACTAAGAAAATAGAGAGAAAGGAGAGATGGACAAACCTTTAATCGTCACCCAATCAATCAAGAAGCTTCTCAACTTTTCAATTCTTCATTGCCGTAGTGAGACAGCAGGAAGAAAGATGAGCTTTTAGGGTTTGAGAAACAAGTGCGTAGCAAAGGAAATTTTATTTTTTTAATTATCTAGTCGAACTAAACAGAAGGAGAAATAAGGAGTCTTTCCCTTTTTTGGTGAGATAAGACTCCTTATTAGGATATGTATAAATGCACAGGCCGGAGAAAGGATAGGAGGGAAATTTTTTCCTCCCTAGGCGGGAAGTTCTTTTGTTTGTTTGTTTTTTTTTTTAAATCAATTTTCATGGAACTTATATATAAATGCATATGTATTGGTATGTCGAACTATGTAGATCAACAAATTTATTCTAATATAAGATCGACCAATAATGAAAAAAATTTCATAATATTCTTGATAAATAAATATGTACTTGCTAGCCTTTTCAAAAAAAAAAAAAAGGTACTCGCTAGTATTCTATTTTTTCTTGTCTAGCTATTCTATATAATTGTATATGATCAATCAATGTCTACTGTATACGAATGCATATATGTGTGGAGGGACAGTCGTACTATATATGTAGTATGTATGTGATCGATAATGAATAGTACTATGTAACAGTATAGTGTGTGTGTGGACAAGTACACATGATCGATTGACAATGAATTGTGTGTGTGTGTAGGAGTCTTTCACTAACGGATATTTTTTTTGGCCATTTTAAGAGATCTTTTGTAAGACCCAATTTTTGATTACATATATCCATATCTCCACTATTCAATTTTAGGTCTTCATGAGTAGATCACTTATTCCAGCACAATTGATGATTGTTAATGTAGTCATAATCATGATTTACTATTAAGGTTTAGGGTTTTAGGGCGGAATTTCCCAGTTAACATGATCTCTTATTTAAATAGAGTGGAATCTCCTAGTTAGCATAATCGTGATTTACCATAGATGATCTCTTATCTACTTCTGCAACAAATAATATATTGGGTTAGGGCGGAACCTCTCAATTAGCATGATCGATCGATCAAGTCTTATATAAATCCAAAACACATATGTATTATGTATATATAACTATGAGACTTACAATATATATATATATATATATATATATATATAATATGTATATGTATATGTATATGTGTGTGTGTGTATTATGAGATTTATCCGATCTTACCTTATAACCAATATATAATAAAATTGTTTTGTCTTTAACATATAATGCATCAATTCTAATAAACTAATAATATGTCATCAAGTGACCTGTGGAACAATGGTAAAATTAATTTTGAAAAGTTAGAGATCCTATGCTCAATTCTCCTCTTTGAAATAATATTTTTATAAAAATAATACAATTTAGAGAAATATTTCCAAGGGTCACTAGCCGTCGGAAATATTTTGTTCATTACCGAGGGTACTTTTTTGCCCTCGAAATTAAGAAATCATTTCCGACAAAGTGAACTGCCTCTCGGAAATAGGTCTATCATTAACGACGACACAAAATCTTGTCGAAAATAATACTGGCGCCAAAAGATCGCGCCAATTTTTTTGTTTTTCCGAAAAAATTGGAACTCTTTTCCTACAGCATATTGTCCCTCGGAAATAAAATATATTTTGACATAACATTTCCGACGACCATTTTTTGTGGTTGAAAAAGGAGTTTTTTTGCGAGGGCAATTCTGTGCTGTTAGAATTTTCATAGGAAATGAGGACTTTTGTTGTAGTGATAGAAGACAAGACTTTGAAGACATTGAACACTTAAAGATATTGAAAGCAAGCACTTCCAAGGGACGACAACAAAGGTGATGGTGGCTAGGATGTAGATGTATCGCACGGCTTCTTCTTCTTCTTGGTTGATAACACAAACTATGAAGACTAGTGAATGGAAATCTAAAATTTTAAGTGAAAAAATGAAAGAATCCCCCATTATGTCTCACATATGCATCAATATATAGGGGACGGCAAAGTCTTGAGTTGCAGTCCTTCTCTACTTCTTCTCCATTATTCAATCAATAGAAATCCTCCAAAAGCAAGTATAAAACAAATTGAATTAGGATTCTTCCTTTTCCCAAAATATCTCTTTTGTAGCCACCAAATTGAATTAGAACTCCTCCCAAAATATCTCTTTTAGGTTATAGAAGGCAAATTGAATTAGGACTCCTCCCAAAATATCTGTTATCTTCTAGAGATATTTTGCCAAATTATTTTTTATCTTCTAGAGTCATTATGAAGCCACATGGTCTCCTAGTGCTCTTAGGTTTCCTAGTACCATCAGGACTCCTTGTGCAACCGGATTCCTAGTTGATCTAAGATTCCTACTTCAACTGGGATTCTTTTTCCTAATAGGATTGAGAATACTCAATTTCTTCATTTCTTGACCATTTCTATGCCTTATTTCCTCATTGCCTTCATTTCTTTCTTTCTATAGCTCATTTCCTTCATTTGAAGCTCAAATATACCTAAAGACATTAAACTAAGTTAGATATGATAATGTCAAGAGAATAACTTAGCAAAATGTGAGAAGAAAAACATTTAAAGCATCGCATATAATCCTCCTATCATCTATCAAATTTTTTATGTGCAATACCTAGTAGATCCTAAGTGGTCAATAGTTCTACGAGTCCCACAAAGGGAATTCTTGGACTTGGCTCATGATGATGAGTTTGGAAACACTATAATTGATCACCAGCCTCTTACTGATAGAATGTCATGTGTTGAGAGTGAGAAGGGGAAATAGGTTACATAACAGCAGACAATGAGGAGATTTTGATTAATGAATAGCAAAACTGCTCATTTTTTATGAGAAAGTGTTATTGTAATGTTACTATTCATGAATTGTTGGTTTTTGGTGTTTAATGTAATTCATATTGCTGTTCTTAAAAACAAGTTGTTCATCTTCAATGTTGTAGTTGTTTTCGGTGTATTGACTTACAATGAATGTACTGAAAATCAATTACTCTTAATGCGTTGACTTGTATTGTATTTCAATAATGTTCATGGACAGTATTGACTTATTTTATCTATATGTGCAGATAATGGCACATTCCAAGGCCATCTTAACATCAACTAAGATACTCCAAAGTCGCTCAAAGTAAGGAATCCCAAGTCTTCAAAGTCCAAGAAGGTATCTATATCAAATAATTCTGCTGCAAGCATGAGTAAAAGAAAGAATCGTGGAAAAAAGATAGAGAAGGATGAAGGAAGCACAAGAAGGCAAAAGCTGCTCAAGCGTCACCCTGTTACAATGTAAAGATGACTAAGGGTAGGGTTCTAAAGAAGAGACTTAGAGTCCAGTTTGACAAGAATGGCTCTCCGGTGGGGAAAAATGCAGAAGCTATGCAATCCTACATCAGTGTTGTGGCAAGAACAAAGATCCTAATTTCAATAGCATCTGGGTGTTAAGTAAAAATATGCACACAATGAGCGAAAATATCACCCAACATAATTTCATTCGTATTCATGAAAAGAATAGAGTTTTAATTAGTTTGGGTTCGACCTATTCAAGACAGAATGTGTCTCTTAATTACAAGCCTCCTTACAAGGAAACACCCTTTGATTTCATTTATGAAGAAATCAGTTGTAGGGATGTGTGTGTTTGTTTTTTTTGCAGCTGCACACGGTTATCTGAATGGTTGCCTACGTACCCTTGGAGAGGGATCAAACCACTCATAGTTCAAGAATTCCAATGGGTGAGTGACCCATTGGAAGGTATTGTTTTTTGGAATGAGAAGTTTGTTTGGACGAATTTGGTGTGAGTGAACCAGGGATTCGATTTGTCTTTGAGGTCATTTTGGGAATGATTTGACTGGTAAGGTCAGGGATTCGAATTGGATGAATTTGACTAGTGGAGTCAGGGATTCTGTATGGACTTACGGCTGCACCTAGTAGGTCACTAGATTGCCTACGTACCCATTGTGGGATCAAACCGACCGTAGTTCATATGTGTTTGTATTTCTGGTATTGGGAGAATTTGACTGGAGTCGGTGATACAATTTAGGACTGGCTGAATTTGACTAGTAGAGTCTGGGATTCTGTTTGGATTTGTATGTGAATTTGACTGGTGGAGTCAAGGATTCGATTTGAAATTGTGGTTGCATCTAGTGGGGTGCTAGATTAACTACATACCCTGTAAGGGGATTAAACCATTGTAGTTCAGATGAATCTGTATTTCTGGTTTTGTACCAACTTTTGTGTTTGATGGATGTATATATTTCTTGAATCCATCAAATGTATTTCTTTAGGGGACATCCGAATCTAAATTGGGCACCCGATGTATTGAATCTCATATTGGGCCATGTGAATGGGCTTTTATGTTGTCTCTCTTACTTGCCAACGAACAAATTTGGCCGGACCCGAATTTCAAAATGAACTGGCTTAAAAGGTGGTCTGTATTTCTTTTGTATTTCTAGGCCTTTAGCTCTATGTTGTGTCAGGCCCGAATGATTTAGATTGTAACAATTATACTCGGGCTTTAGTTTCTGCAGGCCTGATTGTGAAAGTGGTCTGTACACCCATGTTTCTTCTTCAGGTTTAAATTAACCACGGACATATTTCTTGAGCTCATCAGAGGCTCAGCTGGAACTAGAGAGCAAAGTAGAAGATCGGGATCGACATCCTTGGTCCAATTTGAAGAAGGGAACACGTCCCTGTACTCTCCATAAAATGGAGGAATCTACCAATTAATTCTGCTTTGACATTGAGTTCTGCATCACTGTCTTCAGCATAGAGTCTGGCACTCCACCTTTCTTGAATTTTGTCATCTCTTCTTGAGGGGGGTCTTGATTAATTAGAATTCTTGATTGCGTTTTTGGTGTTGGATTCAGCTTTCATGGCGGTAATTTGATGAGCAATTGGTGTACAGAGCTAGCACGACCCATTCTTTGAATGTGTAGCTCACTCATTCGAAACTCTTTTGTTCACTAACCAAATCAAATAAACTTGCCTTTGCGTTCTTGCTCAACACATAAAGCACCACATCAAGCAAACTTGGATTCGTGTTAATTAAATGTGCCACCTTTCATTTTGTCTTCTAGTTCAGCATGTTCAAGTTTCAATGCTTGTTTAGATTAGACAATTAAGCTTTGCCTCCATATCTTTTACTAATCAGATCACCGCTTCAAAAATAGATGATCACTTAATTAAATGTGCCACCAATTTTGTCTTGATTATCGCCACCGCTTCAAGAACACAAAGCAAAAGTTCAATTGTTCTTTATTGTGTTCCACAGCTTCAAAAGTATTTTGTTATCACCTTCCTTAATTAATGTAATCCTCCAATGCTTAATTATAGTTTATGTGCTGGTAATTAAAATAACCAAAACGTCCACCCATTTGTATTTCTTCTACACCACAACGTCATGAGTCTGGCAGAATCCCATTTTGGTGTTGAGATGTTATCATCTCCTTTCTGTTTTGGTACTTCTTTGAGCTTGTATGTATTAGTTGGAGCAGAAACAACTTGATGCAACACTAGGAACTACACTGCTCTTATACATATCATAATACTAATGCAATAGAGTCTTAATAGATGATATTCTTGCATCTATTTCTGATTGCTCAACACCAATACACTTCATCCACTCTTCAATGGCAAATAAGTTGAATCCAATCCATGATAGTAGCAAAGCAAAAGACCATTGGAAACTTATCTGATAGGAGCATAAAATGCGACGTTTATAATGTTTAACTCCCTATATTTTGCTAAGTTATTTCCTTTAGCTTGATTTATTTAACTTAGTTTGTGTTTTATAGGTAAAATGGAGTCTCAAAGTCTAAAAAATGACCAAGGAAGGCACAAATGACTCAAAAATGAAGAAAAATAAGGAAATGGAAGTTCTCCTAGTTTGACTAGGTGTTCTACTTGGACAAGGAAACCCAATTCTACTCAAATAAGGAAACCTAGTGTGACAGGGAATCCCTGTTGGATAAGGATTGCTCAAGAAGGTTCTGGAAGAGTGTAGAAACATCTCGGAAAAGAAGTTCGTATTTGACTAGGAAAAGTTTTATCATACTAGAAGACCTATGGAAGCTAGGAGACGTCTTGGAAGATTCATGAAGCATCTAGAAGTGGCGTGAAAGTCATGTGCAAAGTGTGTGTTGTGCAAAACACCAAGGGACTTGGATTTGGAATAAGTATGGAGATGGAATTCGAATTGGATTTGAATTATTTTATGCCGTGATATACATGAAGGATCTAGAGGATTCTTGATGTCTAGACTTCAACCAAGGCAAGAAGGACACAGTTTAGAAATGGTGATATAGCTTTGATGATGTGGAATTAATTTATTGGTCCGAGGATGTGTCAACCAATCAAAAAATTAGAAAGAAAACCCGAATCAACACAAACTAGGAGAATTAAATAGGAACGAATTGGGAGAATCTTTTTGGCGTCACAATATAAATACCTTATGTATGTGACGTTGGAAACACACAATTCTTTCTCCACAATTTCGGTTTCTCACTTGTTTTCTCTCTAGTTTCAGGTTTTCATAATCTTCAAGGAGCTTTGCCATGCCATCCACCTTCCTTGTTGTGAAATTCACTTGTTTCCGTGCTAAGGAGCCGCTTTAGATCTTTGGGACATAATCAAGGGTTGTTCATATGCTTTTCCATTCATCTTATTCACGGTTTTGTGTAATGTTTGATGGAATTTCTGCTTTGGATTTTTGAAGTGTAAACAGATTATTTTGAGTATGCAATCTGATTTTTGGATTCAATTTTGATGTTCTTTTCAATGTTTGATTCGTTTATATGTTCTCTTATTAGTTGTCGAATTAATGGAATGATAATCTAATTTTGTGTGATTTTCGCATGCGATTGTTCTCTTGGTTGCAAACATAAGAATACTTGTATGTAATTGAGCTACTAATTAGGTTTATGCTTTATAAATCCCAATTCGAATAAGTAATAAAGGCTTGCTTTGAGTCGAAATCAGATTATACATGCATAGAATTGACTTGCTTTGAGTGCGTGGATTTGCATGTTTATAAACTCTTTCATGAACTTAATGATTTGAAAATTGATTTTTAATGCAATTGCTTTGATTGTGTGATGCATGTTTTCAAAATAAATTGGTTTGTTGCTTTGCTAATTCAATTGATTAAAGAAGAAATTAAAAAGGGACATTGATTACTTTGATCTTGTTTCTTGGTTGATAACGCTCCATGGTAACCAATAAAGGATTAAAGGATGCATGAATGGATTGATCTTGAATTGTTCTTGATGAATTATTTTCCAAATATTCTTCTTTTCCCACCTATGTATATAACAACGTTTTAAGTTTTTTTTATTGTTTTTTGAAATTTACGATTTCAATCTTTAAAACCCCCATTGTTTTACGTTCTTGTAGATGTGTAAATCAATTTAGGGTTTTTAGGATGCATGTAAACGTAAATAATACATAATATAATCTGAAAATATACCTGTAATTTTGTAAATAATAGTTTAGGAATTAATAGTGGCCGAATTATATGCCTGGTATTTTGTAGGAATTGTTTTGGTGTTTTTTAGGAATTGTGTGTTTTAGGGATTTTTGTTGGTGTTTTTTAGGGATTTTAATTAGAGTTTGTTTCCTACTTGTATTTGTATTCCTAATTAGTGTATGACTAGTATTCCTTGTCTAGTATGGATTCCTAATTTGACAATGACTTGTAAAATGTATTCTAGTAGGATATACTTATGAGATTCATTTACTTTTTGTACATATCTATGCAAAGTAACTTTATGCTTTAGAGCTAACAGTAAAAGATCATATGTGGAATTCCACCTATGTGAATATCATTGTCTATATTTTTGTTTCAGAAACCTAAATCAGTACAACATTGCACCCATAATTCGTGCCTCTTAATAGAGGAATTCATGCTACGCACGATGGTGGTTATTTTACCTATTGATGGAGATGAAATACTTAGCCCATCTTGCACAATCAAATTTAAAACATGAGCATAGCAACGCACATGAAACAATTGCCTAGGCATTGATTCAATCAAAAGATAATCTGGAAGTTATTGTATAACTACATCATTATTTGTAGCCTTGTCTAATGATATAGAAAAAATCTTGTCATAAACATGCCAAGAAATCAATTTTTTCACAAAAATGATGTGCAAGTGATTCTCCGGTATGTGGGTACTCAATCATTTTAAAACAAATAATCCTTTTGTTCAAAGATCAATCCTTATCTATGAAATGTGCAATGAGTGACATATAACCCATTTTTTGACGTGATGACCAAACATTGGAAGTGAGACAAACTTTTCCTTCATAATTTAAAAAAAAATTGATTAGCTCATCTTTTCCTTTACGAAACTGTTTCATCATATCTCTTTTACATGTAGAGGGTGAGAATCCAGTATATTGAGGAGTAAATCCTCTTTGGATCATGCCTTTAAAATTATGTTTTTCAACAAATATTGTAAAAGGTTGTTTAGCTCTAATGATATAATCCACAACTTTTTTATCATACTGAAAATTTGATATATTTCCAGCAACATTTATACCTATCTGCATTTGCCCTCTAATGTCTTCACTATGACCATACGCACTAGCATGCCTTTTAATATGTTGGGACAGATGATTGGTAGCACTAGTAGGACCACGAGAAAGAAATTGACCACAAATACCACACTTAGATTTCGGTACTTTCTTTCTACCAATCACTACTTCAACTTTCTCAAAAATATTCCAAACATCACTCTATTGTCTACAAGTATTTGGGGGAACCAAGGACACATCCTCAGTTTGCTCATTAATTGCATCCATTTGACTTGTGCAACCAAGAAGTAAATGCAACTACGAGAGCTAACAATATAACAATCGACGAATATAATAAAAGGTCAAGAGTTAGAGTTACTTAAATGCAAGCAACAACAGCCCAAAGAAACTCACCATCTATCTTAGATTGTGCATGTTACAAACAAAAAAATAAAGAGGGGTTAAAGCTAAGGGGTGTAAATTAAATACCAAGAGGGGTTAAAGCTGCATGCCAAATGAATCAAAGTGATCGAGCTAAAAATGACAAATTAAAATTGAAAACTAAGTTTTATTTCAATTTTTTTTGTTTTCTAAAGTTCTCAACAACGACTAATAATCCTAATGTAATTTAACACTCTCGTATCTAATAGAATCTTTGCAGTATTACCTTATGGCTTTTCGTAATTGCACTTCCTGCTTACCCGCAAGACCTTATCTATAGTTTTTCACCTAGGGCGTCAGATTGCTCCTCCTTGTTTACACAATTATGCAAAGAGTATAATTAACTATTGAGAGAAATAGAATAGCCCAGGTTCATCAAAAGCCAAAACCCATCAAAAGCCAAGCCATTATTCTCTGTAATTAGGATTAATTGAAGACAATATAAACAATAAGAATGAATAGCAAAATGGGTACCCAACTCACAGATTTTGAGAAGAAAAAAAGAGAAGCTCATGAAACACATTGCAGTGGCTTTAACATCATCTAATGGCCTCCAAATCTCAAACTCACAAGAACAAGAAATAGGGATCTAGGAAAAGAACTTAGAGAAATTGAGAGGTTTGGGAAACAAAGAGCAAAAAATCAGCAATATTAACCAAACAAAGAGACTGAGAATTTCGTTTTCTTAAACAAGAACACGAGGTCTGAGAGATCGGAGTATTTGTTTCGCAAGTTTGGTATCAGACTACCAGAGAAGATAGAGAAGTTTGTGTGGTGGAGTAGTGGTCTTTGATTTGGGATTTATTTCAAGCGGTCTAACGTTAATCTTGTTTTATACAAAGGATAAAAAGAGGCTCTACAATGTAAGTGTCTAACGTCAATAAATGTTTATACACTAGGTAATAGAAAATACTGGACCTTGGGCTTAATGTCTTAATTCATAACCTGATAATGATATATACAAATTAGAATATAAAAAAAGGAACTGGGCTTTTTTGGGGCTGGGCAGGCTTGTTTCGGGCTTACATGGGTCGGGCCACGAGCTTGGCTTGGGCTTTGAACCTCCGCCTTAGCCCTACCTCATGCCCAACGGGCAAGGATGAGATGGGCTTTGCTGTAGGCCAGATCGGGCTTTAGTCCACTGGGTCAAGTGGGCCCCCATAGACTTTTGGGTCTGTGGGCCAAATGATAACCCCTAGGTTGCAGCAAGGGATATGACTGAAACTTGGTTCATCAAACATTTTCATCAGATCCTTGATGCATGGAGGTGGTTTGAGAAAAATGAAAAGCCATGTCACTAGACAAGATCAACATTTAGGACTAAAACAAAGTGTGATTTGTTGTTGAATAACTTATGTGAGTCCTATAATGCCTGTATTATTGAAGCAAGAGATAAGCCAATTCTAAGTATGATGGAGTATATGAGGGTTAATACAATGGCAAGGTTAGCCAATAGGAGATGTGCTGGTCTTAAGTGGAAGGGACAATTGTGTCACGCCCCTGATTTTACACACAAGAAAATCGATATATATAATCACATAATTATACATGCGTGAACGTTTAGTCATCAATACAAAATACCTGGAATCTTTTTCCTTTTAACCAAGTACATACTGATGCCCTGAACCCTCAAAGTTAACATACACTCGCTCCATAGAGTATATATTACAATGCTTATGAATTAAATTGTCAACAACAAAATAAAACGTAAATGCAACTCAGAGTAACTGTACAACGGAAGTCCTTAACAACAGTAAAGTCACAAAGATGGCTTCCTACCGTAAAGCTGCAAAAGCGCCAGCTCAGCTTCAGCCATGATTTCCCTGACCTGCAGGATTAACCCCTACACCATTCCATTGAATAGTGCACCGGGTTTCCACACAACAAAACCCGGTAAGCTTATGAAGCTCGTATGAGTAACTCAAAACCAATTACACAAATTTCACAAAAGCCTCCTGCTCATAACTTCAATCCTAGCATCCAATTACACAAATTTAGGTCAAACAAGACTTCTTCAAGCAATGTTTGACGCCATCCTAACGCACTACGGCGAATTTAATAATCACACTCATTTCCCATTTCCCCCCCTAGGAGCTTTTGTCATCAACATGACATCAAAGGTGAAAATCAAAGAGTCACCTTCCTATCCTCAACATAGAGTACAATTCGTCACCACTATGCTCTTAAGATAAATCAAACCATCAATCAATACAATCAAGAAGAAACAAGGCAATCACATATCAAAACAAGCCAAACAAATCATAGTAACCCCTGCATATAATTTAGTTCAGGAGGTCACATTAAGTCAAGCAATTCAAATCGTAGTAATCCTACACTCTGACGTCTATAGGTAACCCCAACTATCACAGCAGTCCTCTCGATCTTTGTTAACTTAATAACAACTCAGCTCCGCTACCGAGCAATCATGACACTGATCATCACCTAGATTTCAAGGATCATCACATAGATTCACGCAGATCTCGCCAATCATCACACAGATAGCGATCATCACATAGATTTCGCTGGTCATCACATAGATTCACGCAAATATCGCCAGTCATCACATAGATAGCGATCATCAGATAGATTCATCACGAACCCACCAATACATGAATACATATGTATATATATACATCCCATAATATATATATATACACACACATAATCATCCACTCAAAATGCCACAATAGCAACTATAGTCGTAGTTAACCTAATAACTCCAAGACAATAGGGTAGTCATGCTCATAACAAATATCGACCATATTCATAACAAATATTGATCCTGCTCATAACAATATCGATCCTACTCATAACACATATCGATCATACTCATAACAAATATCGATCCTGCTCATAACACATATCGATCATACTCATAACAAATATCGATCCTGCTCATAACACATATCGATCATACTCAACAAACGATAACGGAAATTCGTTCACTAATGAACCTTGTGAGATTACTCACCTTGAATCTCCCGCTGGGTCTTCAATACAGAACAAGGCAACCAATCCACAAAATAGCCGTCTGAGGAGTACTACGTCACGTACCTAAGGAATTACAGCTCTCATTCAGTCAACGAATCATAAGGGATAACGTTCGAAACCCTAAATCGAACCAAAATTCCCAAGGTGATGCCAAATGAGGCGAAACCACATCCGAGACCTCCCAAAGTCCCCGGAATACGTCCACGATCGATGTGACCAAACCACAAGTCGATCGGACGCTCGAATCCTCAAGGATCGAATAAATCGATCGGTATGAAACTGCAAAAATCATAACCATTCCATACGAACTCCAAAATTTACATATTATATATCGAAACTCTCGTATCAACGAGTAGAACATATAGAATACCAAAAACAGTTCCTTAAGTGGCCGGAACGCCACCACAGACGGTGGTGCACCGCCGCCAGCCAAAAACTCATTATTTCACAAAACTCCCAACATCAAAGTTCTTCATCTAAGCATGCTTGTGAATTCTCATAACTAGCTCGAAGTCAGAAAACAAGCATAAGGGGTCGAAAACTACCTCACAAGCCGTGAACAATAATCCAATCCGAGTTGATCGAAGTTTCACGTGAATCGATCCAAACAACCACCAAGGATCGATCGACGAGGCCGCTCTGAGTTCAACCAAGAAGACTTGAAGCCTTGCCGACGTCTGAACAAGGAATTCCGACCGGGTCCGAAATCCACAAACTGAACTGCCTTGCAGCGCCGCCGTGGAGGAGAATCGGAGCTACAGGACACCAGAGGGACGACCAGACGAAGGAGACGATCCAGCTGGAAAGTTTCGTCACCGGAGACCGCCGCAGTTCGCCTGAAAAGTCGGGTCGGATCGACCAGGTCCTGGTTGGGTCAGTCGGATTATTTCGATTCAGAAGGTGCAGCCGAGAGAGAAGAGAGAGAGAAAGTAAACTTCCGAAAATGGAAGTAATGAAAATAGTAAGTTTCCAACTTGGGAAACTTCTATTTATACCAAAATGGAAATTCTTTCCAATGGCCATAACTTTCTCATACGAACTCCAATTTCCGCGTTCCACATGTCCACGAACTCGTATCGACGCGCTCTACAACTTTCGTGAAGGAAGTTTTTGGAGAATCCCAATGAATAAAAAGTCAACCTTTGGCAACCCCCCCTAAAACCATATTCTTCAATTAATTATTCGCCCGAAACATTTCCGCTCCATCCACGAGCCACGAAACCGTCCAATAGTTATAAAATTAATTCTGGAAAATCCTCGGAAAATAATTACGAATTTCCGGGGCATCACAAATTGGGACCAAAAATTCAAAAGATTTTGAACAAAAATGCATTGAGAAGTTATGCATACAGGGCAAATAGATCATCTGATTTAGTATTTGATGTAAATGGAACAAGCGGCACTATTTTTGAATCACAATACTCAGTTGACTTGGCTATGGTGACTTATACTTGTAGAAGATGAACTTTATCAGGTATCTCATGTCCTCATGCAATAGCTTGTATCTTTGTGAAAAGGCATGATCCAGCTCAATATGTTCATCCTTACTATAGCAAGCAGTTCTATTTGCAAGAAAATGCATATCCTATCAATCATATTCTTGGAATAGACTTGTGGAAAATGGTATATCATCCCATTCAACCTCCACCATTTAAAAGAATGTTGGGGAGGCCAAAAAACGTTAGGAGAAAGGAAGTGGGAGAGGCCATACCAGCAAGTGTGATAGGAGCACAAAATGTGACGTTTTAAATATGTATTTTCCCTCATTTGGTTAAGTTATTCTCTTAAAATTAATAATTATAACATAGTTTCTGTTTTTAGGTACTTCAAGGACGAAAATGGAGAAAACAAGCGAAAAAGAGCTTAAATGAGCATAAATTAAGGACAAGTCATTTTAGAAACTTTCCTCTTTCATTTTAGGAAATATTTCTTATTTTGTTTTACGGAACTTTCTTTGAATTTTCCTATTTCTGATTTTCTTGTTATAAAGAGAGTCCATCACATTAAGAACTCTTGACTGATGAAATGAAGGAAAACTTAAAAGAGAACAAAACTTGCATAAATCAGGAAGAATTCAAGTAGATAAAAGAGAGTGTTTATAATCAATATTTTTTCCTAATTATCTTATTTACTATTGATTATAACACTAATTAAATTCTGATTTTTCTTGATTGTAGGAGTTCATTATGTGCACAATTGGAAGAAGATATTAGTGCAATTTAAAAGAGAGGAATAAGGGATGTATCTGGTCACTATTCAAGGAATATACAATGAGTCATTAAGGCGAAAAGAGATCAGAAAAATCAAGACTTTGTCATGAGAAAATCAAGCGAATTTGGAGGAGAAATCACCTCTAGATGATTGGCCATGATTGCATCACAAGAGAGGAGAATTCCACTATAAATAGCAGCCATTCTCTACTCCAAAATCATCACTTCTTCATACAAAATTCAGTTCATTAGCTTAGCTCTCTTCTCTCCAATCTCCAAATATTCAGAAAAAGCCTCTTGTCGTGAAGAGCTTTAAGACTTCTACAAGGCTGTTCGTGTTCTTGAAGGCCAAGCCTTGTGTTCTCTTGACATTCTCCAAGCTTCCTTGAAGATCAAAAAGTGTAATTCATGACCCTTATTTCTGTTTTCGTATTCTTTAGTATTGAATTTCATTTATGAGCTTTATTATTGCAGTTGGATTTTTGTTAAGAACGAGTTTATGTTAGTAATTTTCAGATTTGTTTCTTTATGTTCTTGATTTGTTTATGATATCTTTACAATCTGATTTTGTGCCATCTTTTATATCTTTAAGCATATGATTTTGGTTAAATAATGATGTTAATCTGTAGGTTAATAAAGCCAAATTTGTGTTCTGATTCACCTAATCATTTTGGGGCATAAATTGAAGTGGTAAAGGCTATGTACAATGGTCGAAATTATATGCTACATGTTTATGCGTTTGTAACTTCTTATGGATGCATACATGTTTGAATTCAGGTCTAACTGCACTTAATGATTCATATTTAATGTTGACGGATGCTCTTCAGTATTAACGTGATGTTTTATATGAAATATTTTAAGTTATGGACTTTTCCTAACTTAGGAGATTAATGTCACGCCCCTGATTTTACACACATGAAAATCGATATATATAACCCCATAATTATATATGCGTGAACGTCCAGTCATCAATACGAAATACCTGAAATCTTTTTCCCTTAAACTTACACACATATTGATGTCCTGAACCCTCAAAGTTAATATACACTCGCATCCAAAGAGTTATATATTACACAAGCTTACGAATTAAATTGTCAACAACAAAATAAAACGTAAAGGCTGCTCAGAGTAACTATACAACAGAAGTCCTTATCAAAGGTAAAGTCACAAAGATGGCTTCCTACCGTAAAGCTGCAAGCTCGCTGCCTCAACCTCGATTATCCTAACCTGCAGGATTAACCCCTACACCGTTGGAATGGTGCACCGGGTTGCCACACAACAAACCCGGTAAGCTTTTGCAAGCCCGTATGAGTAACTCAAAACACACATGCACAACTCACGCCAAAAACGAGGAAAACCTTTCAACTCGCGAATAAAGAAAACATACCATGCCTCCAAAATCAATACTCTTTTCCCAAAAGAAACAACGAAAGTCACACCGTGACAAAATCATATAAATCGTTAACCTAACAATTCAAATATGATAAATCGATCCAACCTGGATAAAACAATAATTAGGTCCAACCTGGACAAAACAGCAAATAGGTCCAACCTGGACAAAACAACAAATCGGTCCAACCTGGACAAAACATCAACACAAATAAATCATACCTATTGTTAACCTAACAAGTAGAATATGATAAATCGATCCAACCTGGATAAAACAACAAATCGGTCCAACCTGGACAAAACAACAAATCGGTCCAACTTGGACAAAACATCAACACAAATAAATCATACCTATTGTTAACCTATTGTTAACCTAACAAGTAGAATATGATAAATCGATCCAACCTGGATAAAACAACAAATCGGTCCAACCTGGACAAAACAACAAATCGGTCCAACCTGGACAATACATGTACCCAGGAGTCTTAAGTAACCTACTTAGATCCCTAAAGTACGATGGCAGACAGACTAGAGCTCTAACTGAATCGTAACCTGTCACCCGGCCAAGGTTCAATCTTACGATATAATATTGCCATGAGGATGCAACCTGCAACCCCGGATCCTTAGGCCAACCTGACCCTCAGATCAAAACGTCAAATCAAATCAAAAGGAGAAATCACAACCTGTGACTCTCAATCCTCAGACCACCGGTCGTCAGATCAAAACGTTAAATCAATTCAAAAGGAGAAATCACAACCTGTGACTCTCAAATCCTCAAACACTTTTCAAAACAATAGAAATACCATTTCCCACCAATTGTTTTCCAAAAGCCACAACCCAAAACAATAAAAAGCATCGCTTCATGCATATTGTTTCACAAATCCACAACTAATACATGAATACGTATGTATATATATACATCCCATAATATATATATACACACATAGTCATCTACTCAGAAATGTCACTAATACCATCTATAGTTTGCAGTTAACTAAATAACTCTCAAAACAATAAGGGTATTCCCGTTCGTGAAATGAACTTCGTGAGATTACTCACCTCGAACTCCTGCTGCGTCTTCAATACAGAACCGAACCAAACTATCACCAACAACTCGTTCAAATACTTCGTCAAGTACCTAATCACATACGGTTCCAACTTAGTAACGATTTATATTTGATTTAAGTTCGAAACCCCTGTTTTGAACTAAAATCCCCCAAAGTGGTGCCAATCGAGGCGAAACCACATCCGAGACCTCCCAAAGTCTCTGGAATACGTCCACGATCGATGTGACCAAACCACAAGTCGATCGGACGCTCAAATCCTCACGGATAGCATAAATCGATCGGTATGAAACTGCAAAAATCATAACAATTCCAAACGAACTCCAAAACTTGCATATTATATGATAACAGAAACAGTTCCTTAAGTGGCCGGAACACCGCCGGAACGCCACCACAGACGGTGGTGCACCGCCGCCGGCCAAAAACACATTATTTCACAAAACTCCCAACATCAAAAAGCTTCATCTAAGCATGCTTGTGAACTTTCATAACTGGATCGAAGTCAGAAAACAAGCATAAGGGGTCGAAAACTACCTCACAAGCCGTGAACAATAATCCAATCCGAGTTGATCGAAGTTTCACGTGAATCGATCCAAACAACCACCAAGGATCGATCGACGAGGCCGCTCTGAGTTCAACCAAGAAGACTTGAAGCCTTGCCGACGTCTGAACAAGGAATTCCGACCGGGTCCGAAATCCACAAACTGAACTGCCTTGCAGCGCCGCCGTGGAGGAGAATCGGAGCTACAGGACACCAGAGGGACGACCAGACGGAGGAGACGATCCTATCTGGAAAGTTTCGTCGCCGGAGACCGCCGCAGTTCGCCGGAAAAGTCGGGTCGGATCGACCGGGTCCGGGTCGGGTCAGCCGGATAATTTCGAATCTGAAGGTGCGAACGAGAGAGAAGAGAGAGAGAAAGGATTTCCGGAAACGGAAATAATGAAAATAGTAAGTTTCCAACTTGGGAAACTTCTATTTATACCAAAATGGAAATTCCTTGCAATGACCATAACTTCCTCATACGAACTCCGATTCTCGCGTTCCACATGTCCACGAACTCGTATCGACGCGCTCTACAACTTTCGTGAAGGAAGTTTTTGGAGAATCCCAACGAAGAAAAAGTCAACCTTGAGCCCCCCCCCTAAAGTCATACCTTTCAAATAGAAATTCGTCCGAAACACTTCCGCTCCATCCACGAGCCACGAAACCGTCCAACAACCATAAATTAGATTCCGGAAATTCCTCGGAAAATAATTACGAATTTCCGGGGCATCACAATTAAAGAAGAATTAAAGTGGTACTCGATCTGTTCAGACTTGTACTTCGAATTCATTTATGATATTTAGTGTTGGAACGATTTTAGATTGTTTAGATTGAAATAATTCATTGCATGTTGATATGGTTTGGAAATTCTGATTTGAGTGTGAAGAAGTCGATCACATGTATATATTTATCTTTTTGTTTTATTTCGTAGGAACTTAGAAACCAAAAGTTGAATCCCTCCTTTTTATGGTTGTTTCTTGTGTAAATTTGTAGATAAATACTTGTTTTATTAATTACTAATTTAACTTGACCTTTTTGTTTAGGTTTACCCTACAATCCCCTGACTGAACGATCCCTGCTTATCCTATACTAACAACTACATTTGGCAGGGTTAAATTGTGAGGCTATTTTAGCCGTATCAAAGTGAAGGGACAACCACTGCAGCAACTACTAATCCAACAATATCAACATCAAATAAACTACGCAAGATTGTATATGTTAGTGGAAAGTGCACTAGTTGTGGGAATCTAAAGCATAACATGAGAACTTGCCCCACTCATAAGGTAAATTCATATGACACTGCTGACAGATTTGTTCTACAAGTTTTATTATTTTTTAAAATATTTTTAAAGGGATGCTTGTGGTGACCCGGAGACCGGATTACCACAGCGCTGCCACCCCAAGGAACCCTACACCCGCAACACTTGGAGTAAGTGTTTTGGGCCTAGAATTCCTCAAAGAGACAAGGCCTTTAGGTTGGAAAACAAGATATCTATAAGCCCGAAATTTTTGGGCTTGTATAGTGGGCTTGGCTCGTAATCATAAGATTACGAACTAGGCGAGGAAGAGGAAAGGAAGGTGGTGTTGTGTTGAGTTTTAGAACCTATGTCAATTTTTAGTTCTTAGCCCAAGTTTGCATTAAGTTCATTGATTGGTAAGTTAAGTGAGTCTTCTAGTTCTAGCCCACTAGGACCTAAACTCAAATGGAGGTTCTAACCCTAGGGTTCCACTTTGGTGGTAAGCAATCACACACATCATCAACCATACATAACGTTACAAAAATTTAACGAAATCAAACAAGCCAAATAAAATAAACTTTAAACAAAACAAATTTTGGCCTCCAAGGATTATCCTCCGTACCCAAGCTTCGACAACAACAGCCTACAAAACAAACTAAAGTAGGGGTTAGGCTCCTACATCCAGTCACTGCCCATGTCCACCCCCATATCTAAGTTTAAAAAACAAGAGTTATCGTTTTGAATAAAAGAAGTAGATAAAAACTGGTTTGCGCTTCCACGTGATCGTCACCACGTAACTACAATCCCACAGCAATTGATCATCTTTCACCCTTCCATCACAACTGTCCATCTAGCCAATCACTTTTCGGAATTCAATAATCACAAGGCTAGAGACAAAGGGGAGATAACAAGGGCATGGTGCACACTGCCCACCACCGGTGGCTCAAGGAGGAACTGACCTCTCCTTACATCCCCATCAATTGCCAACACACCAATCCAATCCACGCAAACCATTTCAAGTTGTAAAAACATATAATTTCCAAAACATGCAAGAGGCCTCATATAAAACATAGTATATGCAAGAAAAGCATAGATAGAGTTAAAGGCATCCCCTACCAGGAACTCGAGCTTTCTCTTGCAGCACTTGGCCTCAATGCAACCTTGTAGCAACCACCAACTTCACAAGATTCCACCACAGTATCGTGCCTAGACCAATAAGCGACGTTAATAATGATAAACTAGGCTAGCTATTCACTCACATTACTCTCCGAAGAAAACCTTTCCTTTAACCTAATTACTAACTAATAACCAGACCATTAGGGCTCTAAGGGAGAGTTGGTTTTTCAGGAAAAAGTGGCAAAAACACCTTTAGAAGATAAGTTGTCAAAAGCTGGAAACAGAGTTTAAGTAGGAACTGTTAAGGGCCAAGGAAGAGTGTCCAAAATACTTGAGGTGATTCTTGGAAAATTTTGGAAAGAAGATGGTTTAACCACCAACACAGTAAGAATGAAATGGTTATAGAATTTTGAGTGAAGCCATGTGAAGAGTAAAGGTTTCAGAAGCTAAAGTAAAACAATGTGCAGTTTTTCTCCAGAAATAACAGCTTCTGTCCACCTATTTCAAAATTGCATAACTAATTCTAGAAAAATGTTTTTAGGGTGATTCAAATTCTGGAATGTTCATATATGTGTTGACTATCTTTTTCCAGAAAGGAACTGATCCCAAATTCTCAACGGTTCAGCTCCAGTTTTGAAAGGAATGAAGCAGGGTCAGATTATACTGGAAATTGAAAACTGCAGAAATTGGTTCTTTTGTGTAAAGCTCGTTTGGTACCCAAAATGGCTGGTTAAGTAGACTCTAAGACACCTATTAGAAAGTATCTAAAGCTTCTAAAAGCTTAAAGTCTCAGTCACTCTTCAATACTATAAGGGAAAGGTTTTGTAGCTCACTAACATGATGTTTTGAAGACATGGTGTTTGGACAACAGTAACACAAATAAACTCTTTGATCAAGCATGATTTCAATGTTCAAAATAACCATGTTCTAGCACAAATCCAACACACTTAATAGGCATGTCTAATGCTCCTAATGATCTATAGCTCAGGTTACTTTCTAATAGTATATGGGCAGGTGTTGTAGCTCAATGACATAATGCATTGAAACATGATATTTGGACAGTTACAAACAACAAATAACCTTTGAACCAAATACAATTCTAATACTCAAGGTGTAGCCATGACCTAGCAGAATCCCTAGACATTAGAATGGATGACAAATCAAAATTAAGGCAGCAAGATACCAACAACAGCAGTGACAAGTTCATAATCTTCAAGGATTCGTAATAACAACCAAAAATATATAGAGTTTTATGGAAAAGATGATACTCACCAAAGACTAATAAAAAAGGTGAGTTTATCTTGAGGATTTCAACAGGAAAGAGAGCTGAGGGAGCTGATTGGATCGAGTCCAGTCGCAGGCCAAAAAGTTCGCTCAATCTCGAACATGCAAAGTGCAACATAAACTTCTCAATATGTGGAATAGATGTTTTGAACGCATGAAGCCTAAAAATTGAAAAAAGAAAGGGGAACTTGATGGTTCCAAAATCTTACCAAGTGTTTATATCAGTCTCAAGTAAGATGTGAGGAATTCGGATAGAGCAAGAGAGGAAATTCAAGCAGAAATTCGGAGCAGGCTCGTTTCAGAATAGCTTCCTCTTCGAGGGGTGTACAGGACTCAAATCGACTCCAATGGAGTTGAAATTTTGAGGCTAGATAGAGGAGACATAGACGAACAAGTTTGGTGAAGAAATATTTTTGATCGGAGGTGCCTAATTAGGAGTTTCGAGGCACGAAAACACACTGATGTGTCCAGGGACGAGAGGAAAGGTGAGAAGAGAAGGGTGAATGACGATTTATGGCCTGGGTTCTCCCTTTTGAAGGTCTGAGATGATGTTCTTGGAGGAGTTGCCATATGCATGCTGGCAACGTGGAAGGGTGGAGCTGAACGAGGTTCCTTTCTCTCAGCCCAATTCTGATGTGAACAATAAAAGAGGAAAAGCTCTTTGCGTGTGAAAGAGAAGGCTCAGCTTGGGCAGATAAATTTGGGTAAAAATAAGAAGTGGTAAAAACCAAAGTGATGGGGAAAAATAAAAGTAAAATAAGTAAATGCAAGTAAACTCAAATTAAGGTGTTGGCAAGACCAAATAAGGATTGGGCCTCACCAAGCTTATATTTGGGTAGAAAAATAGCAAAGTAGATTTTGTCGGAATTTGCTTGAGTTTGAAAAACATAGGGAGTAAATAAATAGTATTTTTATAAAGTCGGAGGGATGGTTGATGAGCAAGTGTCGGGTAAGGTAGGTAGGAATTCAACTAATGGTTAAGAAATAAAGTAAAACAAGAAATCGTAAACGCAATCACAAGTATATTTCAAAATTATGCGATGATGTTATTATGAGCTACAAGAACCTTATTAGATCAAGAGAGATGTTCCGGTCAAAGATCAACTAACTTATTGGGCTATGTTCACTAGCATATCCGTCTGTTGGGTGTCCAAAGTAAATTTTGGACTCTAACCTTATGCTATTCTTGGACTCAAGGCCCAAGCCCAAACTATTTCCAAAACTCTTTGACCAAACAAAGGTCACGAAAAATTATTTCGTCAAAAACTGATGTTCGGAATTTCACAGGGTCTACAATGCTTCAGAAGTTTCTAACTATTACCACTTTATGTAAAGAAGACAAATGCAGAGCGAGAAAGTGTAAGCGTAAATGTGAGCACTAAAGGAAATAACATTGTCAATGTGTTCAAAATCAAGGCAATAATGATGTAAGTATTAATGTCAAATCCAAGTAAGCTGCTGCTGTTGCAAAGAAACATGTATTAATCCTAATGTTTATTGCTAAAGTCTACAGTATTTCTTTCTCTATGTTGTTATAGCTTGAGAAGATAGTAGCTTCACTTTAATATCTGTCTTGTTTTAGCATTTGCATGTGAATGATGTTGTCTTTGTATTCTGAATGAGACCTATTTTGGTATGTCCCAGTAGTTGATGATTTGGTTCTTATGACTGAAGGTTAATCTATACATGAAAATGCCTCTGTTGTTTCTTTGCTTTATTAACGAGTTTTAAATAGTTAGACCAAATTAAGTCAAGTATTCACATCATCTGGAGGTTGATTACAAATCTGGAAATTTAGGAAGTGTTCATTAATAAAAGAATGTATTGTAGGATGTAAAACTCGATCAAAGTCTGGGTTTAGGTTTTATTCTCAAGTTCAAATTCTAGAATGACATTATTGATTCTCATCTTTGAAGAGTAACATATGTCAAATAGTAGTTTAGCAAATACTAATGCTTTTGGGAGTTATCCAAAGCGTCAAAAAAAAAAAAGAGGGGGTGGGCTCAAATATCATTTTCAAAGCTCTCTGCATCATTGTAGATTATTTATTAATTAGTCAATTACTTAGTACTAGTGCAATGGTAATTGATGCAACTCTTTTAGTTATCAGTTAATGTGATTTGTCATTGAGTTACTTTGTGGTTACAGGTTAGGAGAAACATAATTAAGGTTGGTGAAGCATCCGGATCAAAAACAATATCTTCCCAAAGTACATCATCTTAGCCATCAATTCCAACAACTATTTTCCAACTTAACCACGCATCCTCAAGTAAGCTTATTGGTAAGAGGAAAGTGTCATATGTTAAAGATGCATGGGACTACTTAGGGTGGGTAGATTTGAAAGTATTGACATATCAGTCAATCTATTTTGTTAAGTAATGAAATTATTCTAGCTAGGCATGTTGGATTATGGTTGTCAGTTTGATTTGTGCCATGTTGGAACTGGCCTTTTGGAAGTATTGTTCCATGCATTAGGTTGTTTTTGAATTATTTGGTATTATTTTAGGAGTACTTTGAGACGTATCCAATTATTATTGTATAGCAGAATGCATAATCCTTATGTCATTCTTATCTAGGTTGTTTATGAATTATTTGGTATTATTTTAGGAGTACTTTGAGACGTATCCAACTATTATTGTATATCGGAATGCATAATCCTTATGTCATTCTTATCTTGTGCTATTTTACATCTTTGTTTCATTATCAAATTGGTTGCTACTTGAGTTGAATGTGGAATTACTTTCCAGTTGCATATCATCGCATTGTGTTCAAATCTATTTTCTACTTCTCTGATTTTAGATAGATAGTGTCGTGTAGGGCTAAAGAGGAGGGAAAATCCATGTTTTGGAGGGAAAATCAGTGAATTCATAGATAATAGTATAAAAAAAAATCTGATTTTGAAAGGTTGGAACTAGAGTTACCAAAATAGCCCTGAAAATTAGTCACAAGCACGACACAAATGACTATTTTTGTCATGCCCCGAATTTCAAATAAAGAAATTTGAATCTGAAATGCGATAAAATAAAAAGCCCAAAAGAACACTCAGAAAAATTTTCATTTAAACTAAGCAACAAAACAAACTGAGCTCACAATGTCAACACCAACTCGTTTTTAGAGTCATATATTACCTTACAAAAGAGTTTACAAATTAAACTGAATAACAATTCAATGAATAAACACATCCACCACACTCACTACACAACAGAAGACTAAAACTAAAAGTACTTAATAGGAGCATAATGTGCGACATTTATATTAATATTTCCTTGCATTTTGTCACACTATTACTCTTAATAGAAAGTATTAATGTTTGTTTTATTGTTTTAAGATTCATATGGAGTAAAGGAGAAAAGACGCATAAAAGGCGAAATCAGGAAATCTCCCTGTGCAGATCAGTCAACTTCGATAGAGAACTGAGAGTAGCTCAAAACGAACCAGATAATAATCTTTGTATTGTTGGAAAGCCTCGAACGTATAGTTTCCACAGATTTTTACGGTTCATTGATATCATTTTTTCAGAAGAAGTTATGACGATTTAGTATAAAAAGGTCAAGCTACGCGTGAATCTGGTTTTTGATGGGAATTTATATTTAAATGAAGATTCTAGAGTTTATGACATCCAAAGGCTTCTCCAATCATACTTGGATACGAATTGGAGATAACGACTTCAATCTTGTTGACATGGAATTATTTTATTGGCTTGAAAGTAATTAAATTGTGCACCAATCAAAGGAAACCTTAAGAAAATTACAAGCAGAGTTGAAGAACGAAAGTAGAGCTGTATATCCCCTATATAAAGAGTCTCTGCAACACAATGAAAAGGACCGCACCCTTCACATTCTCTTCTATCTCTCTTTCTTTCTCCTCCGCCGCCATCTGTTTCTTTTTCTCTATTTTTATTATAATATGACAATGTATAACTAAATTATTTTTGTTAGGGGCAAAGTTCGAAGCCCTAAGACATGTTTTTGACATTGTTTTAATTCTTAGTTTCAAAACTACTTTATTATGAAATTGTCTATTTGGTTTTGGTTTATGGATATCTCTTACTTGTTTATATTCATGAACCCGTGCATAGAACATTATGAACTTGTGAGTGAGGCTAGAAATATGTGTTTTAATTTCCTAAACAGTTAATAATGCTTATTTCAATGGTAGTAAAACCTATAGGACAATAGGTGAAACCAAATAAAAATGATTGCATACTAGGTAGGCGTTCCACACTAGTTTTGCATTCTTGTTTCGATCAAACTTCCACATATGCTTAATGCTTAGTATAAATTGTTGATAGGATAGCATTCTATACCTTGATTGTTTGTTCTAAAGGCTTAGTAATGGTGCGTTCATATTGCTTAAGTAATCTAGGGAAGTAATAAGAACTTATGCAGTGCGTTCACGGTTTGTTCTTGATTGAAACCGTTTCATGACTTGGTAATTGAATCTACGATAATACACTTGTCTTGAGCATGTTTTGGTGGTGGATTTTTGAGACTCTAACATCTTCATTCATATCATTGTATATCCCACATTGTTTATATATTTTACTTTAATTTTCTATGTTACATAACCTAAAACCCCCATTTTTACGATTTCATGTTCATATATTCTTTCATTATTTTTGTACATACTTATATTCATACTTTTATCTTTATTTATTCTGTAATTACTTGTGTACCCTCAATCCCCGGCTTGAACGATCCCTACTTATTTTATACAAACAACTACATTTTGCAGGGTTAAGTTGAGCGCTTGTTTTTAGCGTATCAGTACTTCGACATCCAAGCTACGACAGCAACAAAGCCTCAGTTTCAGCGAAGGCTGCTCGTTACTCTGGATTGCAGAATAACCCATACACCATGAAATAGTGCATCGAGTTGAAACAACAAACCCGGTAAGCTTTTGCAAGCTCGTGTGAGTAAATACAAATAACTACAAAACACCTTTCCGACTCATGGACTACAAATCAACTCAATGATTATTTCAAAATCAAATCCTTTTCTTTTTAAGGAAAACACAAGTCGCCACCGTGACAAACCAAATCATTTGAAAACTCATCAACAAATCCAAGAAATCACTTTTCTTTTCTCTCGACAGGAAGCATTTATCACCACAATGACATGATAAAAGCATTTCTCAACTCACTATGAGTCTCAACCACAACTGCACTCACAATTAAACTAAATAAAACCAATATAATCCCTGCATAGAAAATTAGTTCAGGAGATCACCAAAAAGCACACAATCCAAAACCATAGTATTACCCTGCATATAATTTAGTTCAGGAGATTATATTAAAATCAAACAATAGAAATCATAATAATCCCTGCATATAGTTTAGTTCAGGAGATTACATTAAAATCAAATAATAAAAGAGAAAAAGAAAAATAAATAAGGAAATCAAACTACTCATGCTAAAGCCAAGAAATCACCCTTTTAACTAAAGTGAAAACCACAAATTAGTAAGAACCCAAGTCCCTCATGGACAATAAAAGAAAGAAACCACCTGAAACTCTCTTTTAAAAATGTGTACTCATGAATCTCAAGTAACCACGTGTTACCCCATGACATACAATGGCAGACAGACTAGAGGTCTAACTGAATCGTAACCCGTCACCCAGCCATGAGGGACTTGGGTTTTAGACATAATAAATTTAATGAAAATAAAATTCATTAAATAAAATGGTCAATCTTTGAAATTTTGACTAAACAAGCTTAGTTGGCACATGGGTCCTACAAAAGGTACACGTGGCTCATACGTCACCAAAATTATGTGAGCTTTGAGGATTACACATGTCAAAACACGAGTGATCCATCGATTGAGTGACTTGGAAGCATCAATTGTGGAAGCGTTAATTTATTGCTGATTGATTGTTGCTCGAGTTAAGCATTTAAAGCGGATCAATCGTATTAAACTGATTGATCTCGATGAAAATCAAGCAAATCAAATACAAATATCGATCAAATTAAATTGTTTAATTCTGATTGAAATCAAGTATTAAATCAAATCATATTTGATTGGCATATTTCTTAAATAAAAGGTAATTAAATCAACGAATTAAAACTGATTGATTTAATTACATATTTACGGAATGTGATTAATGCTATGTCATCAATGCATTCCAAATTGAGGGAGACATCGATATTATGAATACCCCTTCTCAAATCAAGAGAAGGGAGGACGACAGACAGACGCAAGCAGATGGAAGCAACCTCATTGAAGAACCATCAAGCTGCCAAATAGCCAGTCTCTTTACCTCATTGACTTCAAACGAACAAAGGAAATCATCTGCAAGCTCAGAAGTTGTCAAACTCGCGGAAAATCAACAAGCATCAAGCAAACGTACCGATTCATCCGCCATCAAAGCCATACTCGCCACGTGACACCTCTCGTGGTTCAGGTATGATCAAGATCAAGCCTCTTCAGCCCTTGATCATCGGTCATCTTCAAGTCGTCAACAAAGTAAAGCTTTTGCCAAGTTCTTCATCAAGCTAGTGGAGAATCAATAAGCACTAAGCACACATGCCGATTCATCCACCATCAAAGCTAAAGAACACTCACCACATGACATCTCTTGTGGTTCAAATCCGATCAAGAGCAAGCCTCTGCATCCCTTTGATCAATCACCTCCGACAAGTCATCAACAAAGTAAATCCTCTACAAGTTCTTCATCAAGCTCGTGGAAAATCAACAAGCACCGAACACACGTGCCAGTTCATCCCCTACCAAAACAGACGAACACCCACCACGTGACACCACTCGTGGCCTAAATCGGATTAAGATCATGCCTCTACAGCCCTTGGTCAATCGTCTTGCTCAAATCGTCAACATAACAAGAAGTTCACACTACAATCATTCGATTCAAGATCAAGTGCTTGCCATCCTTGGATCAAATTAACGTCGGAGATCGAATCATAGAAGATTCTTGTGAAAGAACATCTACAGAGATTGTAACCCTCAAATTCATTAATAAAAAATTATATTATTTTGTACACGTGTCCTTCTTTCATTTATTGCAGGATTTCGTATTTACAAATTTGGCACGCTCGGTGGGATCATCTCTGCCTCTCATCTCTTTCTTTGACAATCTCAAGTCGTCATCCTCAGCATATGGCTTCAAAGATGATTCAACTCAAATCAACAAACAAGACCAATAAAGTAGCTACTCAAAAAATGAGTAGAAACCTTAACAATCATGCCGGTCGAATTGAGTTGTCTCAACTTGCAACGTTCACAATTCATCCATCCAAGTCGTGTAAGACTACTACTTTCACAACATTGGGGGCAAACATCACTAAGTAAGGAAGTTCAGCATACTTAAGTGACTCAGGAGAATATTATCCTTCACGCACTGCCAGTGTTGATCTGCATACATAACTAGGCCCCAGTTAGTCTTCTAATAACCAAACGGAAGGGATTTTGGAAGATTCCTCTTTTGCTATGCAAGTCATGGTGATAGGGGTCACCACCATGGAAGAACTGGTGACCCAAATAACCTAATTGGCTAAAGCAGTTGAGAAGCTACAGAAAAATATTGAAGAGAAGGATATGGAAATTGCTGCGCTCATGGAGAAGTTGGAAACTCAACGTGGCGATGACTCAGAAAAAGGTCAGCATGGTCATAAGAAAGACTCATCTAGCATATCATTTTTTTAACAAAAAGGAGAATCAGATTCCATCCTAGCTTCACGGTCAATTCAATAACTTCAAGACATGATTGCCAACACAATCAGAGCTCAATATGGTGGTCCCTCTCCAGATACGCTAACGTACTCCAAACCTTATATGAAACGGCTCGACAATTTGAGGATGCCAACTGGGTACCAACCTCCCAAGTTTCAACAATTCGATGGCAAAGGTAACCCCAAGCAACACATTGCGCATTTCATCGAGACATGCAATAGCGCTGGCACAGATGGCGACTATCTTGTGAAACAATTCGTTCGCTCACTCCAAGGGATAACATTCGAATGGTTTACAGAATTGGAGTCGGAATCCATTGACAGCTGGGAGTAAATGGAAAAAGAGGTCTTGAATGGCTTCTTCAGTACACGTCGCATTGTGAGCATGTTAGAACTTAGCAACACCAAACAACAGAATGACGAACCAGCCATACAATTCATCAACCGTTGGCATGCATTAAGCCTCGATTGCAAGGACCGACTCTTAGAGTTGTCAGCAGCAGAAATGTGTATTCAAGGCATGCATTGGGACTTACTGTACATCCTTCAAGGGATAAAGCCTCTCACCTTTGAAGAGCTTGCCACTCGAGCTCATGACATGGAACTTAGCATCGCTAGTCATAGTCGAAGAAAAGGTGAAATCATTGAACCACATAATCAGAAACGTGTCCTGGAAACTTTGGCGATCACAACTCCTGTCAAGATCACAGCACGAATCAAGTCAAATAAAAAAAAATAAGTTGGAGCCGACTCATGATCATACAAGGCGGTGCACTCTTAGAGAGCTAGAAGCTAAAAGTTACCCTTTTCCAGATTCCGATGTTGCTGACATGTTGGAAGATTTGCTTCAAAAGAAAATAATCAAATTGCCACACTGCAAACATCCAGAAGAGATGCCTCGCATCAATGACCCAAAATACTGCATGTACCATCACGTCATCGGTCACCAGATGGAGAAGTGCTTCGTGTTGAAAGACCTCATCATGAAGCTCGTACAACAAGGAAAAATCTATCTAGACATTGAAGATGACGTGGCTCAGTCAAATCACGCTGCCATCATCTTTGAACAACATGAAGCAATGTTGTCCACGCCTTTCCTGGGGGCATGCTGCTGGCCGATTCATCCTCCATCAAAGCCATACTCACCATGTGACACCCCTCGTGGTTCAGGTTTGATCAAGATCAAGCCTCTTCAGCCCTTGATCATCAGTCGTCAACAAAGCAAAGCATTTTCCAAGTTCTTCATCAAGCTTGTGGAGAATCAACAAGCACTAAGCACACGTGCCGATTCATCCACCATCAAAGCTAAAGAACACTCACCATGTGACATCGGTCGTGGTTTAAATCCGATCAAGAGCAAGCCTTTGCATCCCTTTGATCAACCGCCTCCTACAAGTCGTCAACAAAGTAAATCTTCTACAAGTTCTTCATCAAGCTCGTGGAGAATCAACAAGCACCAAACCCACGTGCCGGTTCATCCCCCACCAAAGCCGAAGAACGCTCACCGCGTGACACGACTAGTGGCCTAAATCCGATCAAGATCAAACCTCTATAGCCCTTGGTCAATCGTCTTCCTCAAATCGTTAACATAACAAGAAGTTCACACTACAACTGTTTCATTCAAGATCAAGTGCTCACCACCCTTGGATCAAATCAACGTCGGAGATCGAATCAGAGGAGATTCTTGTGAAAGAACATCTACAGAGATTGTAACCCTCAAATTCCTTAATAAAAAATTATATTATTTTGTACACGTGTCCTTTCATTCATTGCAGGATTTCGTGTTTACAAATTTCCACGATTGATCAAGGGCTGCAGAGGCTCGATCTTGATTGGATTAGGCCACGAGTGGTGTCACGTGGTGAGCATTTTTTTATCTTTGGTAGGGGATGAACCGGCACGTGTGTTTGGTGCTTGTTGATTCTCCACGAGCTTGATGAAGAACTTGTAGAAGATTTACTTTGTTGACGATTTGTAGAAGGCGTTTGACCAAGGGATGTAGTGGTTTACTCTTGATCGGATTTGAACCACGACCGGTGTCACGTGGTGAGTGTTCTTTAGCTTTGATGGTGGATGAATCGGTATGTGTGCTTAGTGCTTGTTGATTCTCCACGAGCTTGGTGAAGAACTTGGCAGAATCTTTGCTTTGTTGATGACTTGAAGACGACGGATGATCAAGGGCTGAAGAGGCTTGATCTTGATCAGACCTGAATCATGAGAGGTGTCACGTAGCCAGTATGGCTTTGATGTTCTTTCATGTAACGCCTTGCTTGACCTTGAGTCGAATCAAACCTGTTTCGATCAATTGATTTGATTTTTTATGTGATCTTTACAGGAGTAGTGTTGATTTCCAAAGACTCCATTACACGTTTTTGATTATGTGGTTCAACAATTTCACTTTTTCTTTTATCATGACTAGCGATGCTAAGTTCCATGTTATGAGCTCAAGTGACAAGTTCTTCAAAAGTGGTAGGCTTTATCCCTTGAAGGATTCACAGTAAGTCCCAATGCATGCCTTGAATGCACACTTCTACTGTTGACAACTCTGAGAGTTGGTCCTTGCAGTCGAGGCTTAATGCACGCCAACGGTTGATGAATTCTATGGCTGGCTCATCCTTTCGTTGCTTGGTGTTAGTGAGCTCTAACATGCTCACAATGCAACGTGTACTAAAGAAGCAATTCAAGAACTCTTTTTTCCATTTGCTCCTAGCTGTCAATGGATTCAGGCTCCAATTCTGTAAACCATTCAAATGCTGCCCTCGGAGTGAGCGAACGAATTGTATCTCAAGATAGTTGTCATTTGTGCCAGCGCTATTGCATGTCTCGATGAAATGACCAATGTGTTGCTTGGGATTACCTTTGCCATAGAATTGTTGAAACTTGGGGGGTTGCTACCCAATTGGTATCCTCAAATTATCTAGCCACTTGGTATAAGGTTTGGAGTATGTTAGCGTATCTTGAGAGGGACCACCATATTGAGCTCTGATTGTGTTGGCAATCATGTCTTGAAGTTGTTGAATTGACCATGAAGCTAGGATGGATTTTGATTCTTCTTTTTGTTCAGCAAATGATCCGTTAGATGAGTCTTTTTATGACCATGTGGACCTTTTTCTAAGTCATCGCCGCATTGAGTTTCTAATTTCTCCATGAACGCTGCAATTTCCATATCCTTTTCTTCAATAGTTTTATGTAGCTTCTCAACTGCTTCAGCTAATTGGGCTATTTGGGTCACCTGTTCTTCCACGGTGGTGATCTCTATTACCATGACTTGCATAACGAAAAATGCGTCTTCCAAAATCTCTTCCTTTTGGTTATCAGGAGATGATTTGGGGCATAGGTGTGTTTGCAGATCAACACGGGTAGTGGGCGAAGGAGAATGTTCTGTTGAGTTGCTTAAACATGCCGAACACCCTTGCTTACTGATGTTTGCCCCCACTGTTGTGAAGTGGTGATTGTTTTACACGACTTGGATGGATGAATTGTGAATCTCGCCAGTTGAGATGACTCTTTCTGAATGATACAATTGTTAAGGTTTCTACTCATTTTTTTAGTAGCTACCTTATTGATCTTGTTTGTTGATTTGAGTTTAACCATCTTGGAAGCCATATGCTGAGGATGGCGACTTAAGCTTGTCAGAGAAAGAGATGAGAGGCAGAGATGGTCCCACTAGGCGTGCCAAATTTTTAAACACGAAAATCCTGCAACAAATGAAAGGACACGTGTACAAAATAATATATATTTTTTTACTAATGAATTTGAAGGTTACAATCTCTGTAGATGCTCTTTCACAAGAATCTCCTCTGATTCGATCTCCGACGTTGATTTGATCCAAGGGTGGTGAGCACTTGATCTTGAATGAAACAGTTGTAGTGTGAACTTCTTGTTATGTTAACGATTTGAGGAAGACGATTGACCAAGGGCTATAGAGGCTTGATCTTGATCGGATTTAGGCCACTAGTCGTGTCACGCGGTGAGCGTTCTTCGGCTTTGGTGGGGGATGAACCGGCACGTGTGTTTGGTGCTTGTTGATTCTCTACGAGCTTGATGAAGAACTTGTAGAAGATTTACTTTGTTGATGACTTGTAGGAGGTGGTTGATCAATGGGATGCAAAGGCTTGCTCTTGATCGGATTTAAACCACAACCGATGTCACGCGGTGAGTGTTCTTTAGCTTTAATGGTGGATGAATCGGCACATGTGCTTAGTGCTTGTTGATTCTCCACGAGCTTGATGAATAACTTGGTAGAAGCTTTTCTTTATTGATAACTTGAAGACGACGGATGATCAAGGGCCGAAGAGGTAGGCTTGTTCTTGATCAGACCTGAATCACGAGAGGTGTCACGTGGCAAGTATGGCTTTGATGGCGGATGAATTGGCATGTTTTCTTGGTGCTTGTTGATTCTCCGCGAGTTTGACGACTTCTGAGCTTGCAGGTGATTTCCCTTGTTTGTCTAAAGTCGGTGAGGTGAAGAGACCGGCTATTTGGTAGCTTGATGGTTCTTCATGAGCGTGGGAGACTCCTGTGTTTTGAAGAGGTTTCTTCCGTCTGCTTACGTCCCTCTCTGTTGATGACCGATGATACGGTGGTATTTGTAATACTTTGGTTCATTGATGTGATGCATCTCTTCCGGACGCTTGTAGTCTGGCAATTTGATTACTTTCTTTTGAAGAAAATCTTCCAACATATTAGCAACATCGGAATCTGGAAAAGGGTAACATTTAGCTTCTAGCACTTTTAGAGTGCAGCGCCTTGCTTGACCTTGAATCGGTTCAAACCTGTTTCGATCAATTGATTTGATTTTTGCTGTGATCTTGACAGGAGTTGTGCTGATCGCCAAAGACTCCATGACATATTTTTGATTATGTGGTTCAACAATTTCACCTTTTCTTCGACCATGACTAGCGATGGTGAGTTCCATGTCATGAGCTCAAGTGGCAAGTTCTTCAAAACTGTGAGGCTTTATTAGGGGTGGGTTCAGTTTTGAGCCAAAACCGAGAACTGCACCGAACTTGAACTTCGGTTCGGTTCGGAGTTTTTCAGAAGTTGACACCGAAAACTGAACCGAACTGTTCGGTTCGGTGTAGTTCGGTTTTTTTCTTTTTAGTAAGACTTTCTACTTCAAGACACTATAATCTAAATTCCATAGTTCATAATCCATAATTCAAAACTTCAACATATGAAATTGTCAAAAAATATAAAGTCGAACATTTATAAAAGTCCATCAACATATGAAATGGTTAAAAAAATATAAAGTCCAAAGTTTATAGTCCATCATGTCATCAACACTAAGTCAAAATATAGCCCGAGTACTTGATCAGGGATCTTCTCCTTTCTTGCTTGATAATCTTCTTTAACCTCCCTGCATATGTTGATAAAACCTCCTGCACAAGTTTGTTATGAACTTTTAACAGATTGATTTATAATAAGAAATTGATCTGGAGCTTTCATATGCATAAAAGTTTACCTCATTCACAAAGAATGTTTTCAAACCATGAATGTTTTAAGAGAGAATAACAGCTAAAGATAATAATTTGCTTCGAGAAAGAAATCCAGATACTCAGTCCAGAATATCCACATACCAATCATACAGTAACAACCAAAATCAACAATTGCCTGAAAACAATCAGAAGAAACAAACCCTAGAATAAAGGTAGCTGATCT
This sequence comes from Rosa chinensis, assembly GCF_002994745.2. Lineage (NCBI taxonomy): Eukaryota > Viridiplantae > Streptophyta > Magnoliopsida > Rosales > Rosaceae > Rosa > Rosa chinensis. The sequence goes on along the minus strand of NC_037091.1, from coordinate 26,711,648 downwards.
TGACATGACAATTGAGAATCCATGTATCTGTATTTGCACACCGAATCATGAACAAATCATAAATATGCTAAATCCTTAATGAATGCAATCAATTAATGGTGATGTTGCCAACAAAACCACCTTGTCTATAATTGATTCCAGTTCTTCACCAACTAAACCTATTTAATAAAATTAAATATGAACATAGAGAAAGTAGGAACTTTATAACATAGAGAAAAAATTCTAAATTACATATAAAATAGAGAGAGCAGAACAAGTCTACATCAGTTCTCAAAACTCAATCGGATCTAAATGTACCCAAAAAAAAACTCAATCGGATCTAACCTTGTAAACTGGAGAACCTGTTCCTGTTGAGCAATTCTCTCAAAGTCCTCTTCGTTATTGCCATATCATCAATCAAAAAAAAGAAAACAGAGCAAAATCTTAAAAGATCATATCTTGAAGTTGAAATTGAAGAAACTGGAATCTGGGTTTGGCTCTTTACCTTTGCTTAAGCTGAACCCGAAGGTTTTGATGAGATTGTTTAGGAAATTCTTGGGTGGTCATTATCTTATGTTAGTACAGTCCATAAACGAATTGACTAGAAAACTAAATAGAGAGATCTAGAGGTGATGATGTAGTGGGTTTCGTTTTATCTGGACTGCAAAAACCAATCTCTGCTCCATTCAATTAACCCCTGCACCCAAACCATAAAAACCAAAATAATGAACAATCTACACCATAAAGGCATAAACTACTAGCTGACGAGAACAAAAGACATAAAAATTGAAAAGTTGGTGTACCCAGTAAGTGAGTTGGTCTTGGCACCCAACACAGCGAGCAAATATGCAGCGATCACCTTTATCTCTGTTTTCATGAAATATAAAACTGTTAATATCAACTAGAATCAAATAGAGAGAGAGAGATCTATAGATATATACAAATACACAGAGCTCTCATCTTGTAAACATAGATCCTTTCTATTCCTTCATTTTTTAAACATACCTTGGCAACAAAGCTCGGATCTTTTAAATCAAATCTTTTCTATTACCTGAGAGTTGAACAAGATAAATCTGATGCCTTTGCCATGGTAGATCTTCGCCCCACTGAACCTACAGAGTTCGGCCCTAGCAATCCAACATGAAAAAGTTAACAGGTAGAAGTAGTAAAATTGAAATGCATGCTAGCCAAACAAACACACAACCAAGAAGGAAAGGAGCTGACTGCGCTAAAAGTAAGCGCATAATTTAACCTTGAAAATATCATCGTTAGTACATAGTAAATAGGGATCGTTCAAATTCGGGGATTGAGGGTACACATGTCATTGTAAAACAAATAAAGAATTAAAATAAAAACAAAGTATAATATTTACAAGAATATATACAAGTAACGAAATTAAGGGGGTTTAGGCTTAGGTTTTCGAAAACTAAAATAAACAAAACGAACAAAATATAAAAACACATATACAAAAGTGGAACATAAGAAACAAAGATCAAAACCAATTTCATATCATCAAATTCGATTCAAACCCTATAATTGATCATCTAAGTCATGAGAAAGAAGTTGATCATGTAAAACATTTGAAGCAAATGATTTTCCATATTTTACTTTCCTTTACTAATTAACCTAAGTGAAAGCACCTAGATCAATCCTATTAAACATGCAATCAAAGTCTAGAAAGCTAGCTAATCAAAACATGTTCAATGCAATACACATAGAGAAAGGTATAGAGAAAGGTTATCAACTTAAGTGCACGACCTAGTATGAATAAGTTCATCTATCTGCAATCCTTTTCAATTGAATTCGATTTTTGTCCAAAACTTTTACTACTTTTGATTTAAGTTCACAAAACTATTAGGTGAATCATTAACTTAAATCTAGCACCAATTATACATAAACCCTAAAAGTTTCGAACCAATTAGAATAAACATATAAAAGATATCAATCAAGTAAATTCAATTGAACAATCTCACAAAAGCAACTTCGAATCACAAGTATAGGAATCAAAAATTTTATTTAATCATAGAAATTGGGCTTAAACTTTGCTCTAAACGTTATTTGTTAACTAGAACATGTTCGTACGAATTCAAACAAGGAAAACCGAAAGAGGTTACAAGGAAAAAGGTTGAATTACACCATGAATGGAGATGGTGATGAAGAACTTGAACGTTGAACTATTGAATCTTGGAAGCAAGCTTCAAAACTCACGGCTTCAAGGTGGATTATGGAGGGATGCTCACGGCTTCTTCTTCCTTCTTCCTCCCTTGCTTGAAAACGCAGACTTGAACTAGAGAATGGAGAGAGAACTTTGACGTTTTTTGTGAGATTTTTCTGAATGAATAAGTGTATCTAACGTCAAGCTATAGGGAAGTATATATAGGGGACAGCAAAGTGCTCTCCAAGCTTCATGAATCTTCTATTATTTTCCCAATGAATTATCTGAAAATGCCACATAACTCCGACCAATCACAAATTTCCATGTAAGCCTTATTGTGTGGTCTAACCAATCAAAAGTCTTCAAAATAAGTCTTTAATATATTGTTGCCAAATTTTCATGAATATATTCTGATTTTCTATCTTATTTTCTGCCAAAATATCTTGAGAGAAAGTAGGGAACAAATCTAGACTTGTTTTGGACCTTTTTCTTGTTGCACACACTTCATCTTTCCTTAAAACTCTCCCTAGAAAATCTCCAACATAATCTTTGATTTTCACGTTGTCTCCACCCATTTTCTCTTTGTATTTCACGGCAAAACATATAAATCCTCCAAGAATATCTCTCATGCGTCACAAACCCTAATTCCAATGGGGTTTTATCCATTTGCCAAAATCCACAATAGTCTAAAAGGATTTTGGGCCTTCTTGCGTCATCTTCAAGCCTTATAGTCTCCTAGTGCCTCCAGGAATCTTCTCTCAACGTCATTTCCCTTTATTATTTCGATCATGCTTTCTGGTTGGCTCAGGAGTCTTGCTTGACAAAGTTTCTTCTTCTGAACAGGACTTCCTGGTTGAAACAGGAAAACTTCATTTCTTCATTTTAGCTCATTTATGCAGCCCTTTATGTCTTGTTTTAGCTCTGTCCAACGTTGACTAGCTCCTCTTTCCTTTCTTGAGCTCATTTAAGCTTGTTTGCTGCAAGAACCTGAAAATAGAAACTATTACAAAAAATAGAAACTTCCTAAAAATGGAAAATAGAAACTTTCTACAAATAAAAAATGGAAATTTTCTAAAAATAGGAAATAAAAACTTTCCCAAACCAAAAGGAATTATTTAAGGAAATAACTAAGTACATATGAGGAAATAACACTTAAAACGTCGTATTAAAATGCTCCTATCAAGAGTGAACCCAACTTATTAATTTCATGATGAAGATTGTGATCAACAACAGCTTTGACGCCATGGTTAAGCATACCTAGTTTCAGATCTATTATTTCATGTACTAAATAAGAGAATAAAGGGTATTGAGAATGGCTGAAGTGATCTCCAATTCTCGATGAGGATCTTGGTCCTTGGTGGTCTCCTTAGGGCGATCTCGAATTCTCGATGAGGCAGAAAATGAAGAGAGGGCGAGAAGAGAGGTCAGAGTAGAAAGAGAGGCCAGAATGAAAAAATATCATGGAAACATTAGGGTTTGTGAGTCAAAAGTCAAACAAAACGACGCCGTTTTACATATGTGAACAGTAATTCGGTTTTCGGTTCGGTTTAGTTTCTATTGGGTCGAAACTGAAAACCGAACCAAACACTGTGCGGTTCGGTTCGATGCGGTTTTTTCTTTTCTGTTCGATTTTTTGTCGGTGCGGTTTTCTTAAGCTTCGGTTCGGGTTTCGGTGCTGTTTTTTTCGGTTTTCAGTTTCACGAGCCCACCCCTAGGCTTTATCCCCTGAAGGATGTACAGTAAGTCCTAATGCATGCCTTGAATGCACATTTCTACTGCTGACAACTCTGAGAGTCGATCCTTGCAGTCGAGGCTTAATGCAAGCCAACGGTTGATGAATTTTATGGCTAGCTCATTCTTTCATCGTTTGGTGTTGGTGAGCTCTAACATGCTCACAATGCGATGTGTACTGAAGAAGCGATTCAAGAACTTTTTTTCCAGTTGCTCCCAGCTGTCAATGGATTCAGGCTCCAATTCTGTAAACCATTCAAATGCTGTCCCTCGGAGTGAGCGAATGAATTGTTTCACAAGATAGTTGTCATCTTTGCCAGCACTATTGCATGTCTCGATGAAATGCGCAATGTGTTGCTTGGAATTACCTTTGCCATAGAATTGTTGAAACTTGGGGGGTCGGTACTCAGTTGGTATCCTCAAATTATCTAGCCGCTTGGTATAAGGTTTTCAACTCAACGGACTTTTTTTTTTTTTTTTTACAATATAATATATTTTTATTAATGAATTTGAGGGTTACAATCTCTGTAGATGCTCTTTCACAAGAATCTCCTCTGATTCGATCTTTGACGTTGATTTGATCCAAGGGTGGTGAGCACTTGATCTTGAATCGAACAGTTATAGTGTAAACTTCTTGTTATGTTGACTATTTGAGGAAGACGATTGACCAAGAGCTGTAGAGGCTTGAACTTAATCGAATTTAGGCCATAAGTGGTGTCACATGGTGAGCGTTCTTTGGCTTTGGTAGGGGATGAACTGGCACGCGTGTTTGGTGCTTGTTGATTCTCTACGAGCTTGATGAAGAACTTGTAGAGGATTTACTTTGTTGACGACTTGTAGGAGACGGTTGATCAAGGGATGCAGAGGCTTGCTCTTGATCGGATTTGAACCACGAGCGATGTCACGTGGTGAGTGTTCTTTAGCTTTGATGGTGGATGAATCGGCAAGTGTGCTTAGTGCTTGTTGATTCTCCACGAGCTTGATGAAGAATTTGGCAAAAGCTTTGCTTTGTTGACGACTTGAAGATGACGGATGATCAAGGGCTGAAGAGGCTTGATCTTGATCAGACCTGAACTACGAGAGGTGTCACGTGGTGCATATGGCTTTGATGGCGGATGTATCAGCACATTTGCTTGATGCTTGTTGATTTTCCGCAAGTTTGACAACTTTTGAGGTTGCAGGTGATTTCCTTTGTTTGTCTGAAGTCGGTGAGGTAAAGAGACCGACTATTTGGCAGCTTGATGGTTCTTCTCGAGTTTGGGAGACTTCTGAGCTTTGAAGAGGTTTCTTCCATCTGCTTGCGTCTGTCTGTCATCCTCCCTTCTCTTGATTTGAGAAGGGGTATTTATAATGTCGACGTCTCCCTCAATTTGGAATGCATTGATGACATAACATTAATCACATTCCGTAAATATGTAATTAAATCAATCAGTTTTAATTCATTGATTTAATTACTTTTTATTTAAGGAATATGTCAATCAAATATGATTTGATTTAATACTTGATTTCAATCAGAATTAAACTTGAAAATCTTATAGATATTTGTATTTGATGCTTGATTTTTATCAAGATCAATCAGTTTAATACGGTTGATCTGCTTTAAATGCTTAACTCAAGCAATAATCAATGAGCGATAAATTGATGCTTCCACAATTGATGCTTCCGCATCATTCAATCGATGGATCACTCGTGTTTTGACATATGTCATCCTCGAAACTCACATAATTTTGGTGACGTATGAGCCACGTGTACCTTTCATAGGACCCATGTGCCAACTAAGCTTATTTACAAATGAGCCATGTGTACCTTTTCAAAGATTTACAGATTTATTTAATGAATTTTATTTACAATAAATTTCTTGTTTCTACACCCACGTGTTACCCCTTTGACATACAACGACAGATAGACTAGAGCTCTAACAAAATCGTAACCAATCACCTAGCCAAAGGCTTGGTATCCCGATTGTGGTGATCCAGTAGGAAATAACTGTTCATTAATTTTTTTTTATTATATCAACAAAATCAAATTACAACAATTTGTCTTTCGTGAGTCGAGCTCACAACCTCCCACTTACAAAGAGGAGACTAGTGCCACTAAACCAAATGATATTGGCCAGATTCAGTTCGTTTATTGATTTGATCTAATTCAATACCTTAACGATCATCAATTTGGCTGAAATTTTTCATAAGTGATATACTCATAGAGACTTAAAAACTAAATGGTCGAGATTCTAATACATGACCAAAAAATTAGTCTAATAAGCAATCCCTTAAAATGACAAAAGAAAAAAAAAATCGCTCACTAGAGGGGCTATATATAAATATATATATATATATATATATATATATATATATACAGATCCTATCTAGAGCGATGCGTCTGAAATTAAAGTGTGAGGTTGGAGTTTAAGATAACTTTTCGGTCTCATATCCACATCTTGACCGTTCAGCTTTTAGATACTAATGTATAGATCGTCTCTGTAAAATTTCAGCCAAATTGATGGTCGTTAAGACATTGATAACTGCCTTAAAGCTAGTACTGTTCAGGTTAGACAGATTCAGTTCGTCCATTGGTTTAAGTGAGTTAGATACCTTAAAGATCATTAATTTGGCTAAAATTTTGCAAAGACGATCTATATATTAGTACCTAAAAATTAGACTGTCGAGATGTGGATATGAGACCGAAAAGTGACTCTAAACTCCAACCTCGCACTTTAATTTCAGAGCGAGGCCTCGTTCTAGATACGATACGTATATATAATATATATATATATATATAAGGGTAATCATGTGATTTAGGAGAATAATAAGGGTAGTTGGATCTGCCGGTAGACATATTTATACCACGTAATATTAGCCTCATAAATACTTCACCATCTCCCCCGTTCTGTGTGTCTCTGTTACAAAATATTTTGGTACAGTTGTCTCTCTTCTTTTGTTGTGTGGAGGAAACTGAAGGGGAGGAGGCTCAACTGACTCAAAACATCGGAACCCTCCTGAGAAGAGACCAAGGAAGCAAGGAAGGAAACAATGGCTCTCAAACTCAACGCCTTCACTATTCAATCCCCCAGGTTTGCTCTTCCCCAGATGGCCAGCCTCAGATCTCCCAAGTTCTCGATGGCCTCCACTCTCCGCTCTGGCTCCAAGTTAGTCTTTTTCCTTTCAATTCTTCATTTCTTCTCACACTCATATATGGATCTTGAGCTGCTTTTGGATCTGGGTCCTTCTCATTTCTTGTAATCTCCGCCTTAAACTTGCTTCATTTCTCATCTCTTACTTGTTCCCTCGTGCTATTTTTCATGGAGAAAATGTGGGTATCCTCTATTTTTTACTGTACTTTGTGTTCTTCTATCTCTATGTGTTTCTTGATTTTCAAGGTTGGTCTTAATGTGCTGGTTTTCTCATGCTTCTAATCTGATTACAACGCGTTTGAAATTTAAGTCGTGTATAGCTGTTTTCACTCGTGGAACTGCAACCCAAGATCGCTACTTATGTCTTCTTGTTCGGTTAATTCAATTTCGATTCCAGGATTGCATGTGGTCGGTTTAATGTTATGAACATATGTTTCTTCAATGGTTTTCCATTTTATGCATCAAATTTCTGCTTTGTTCCTATTTGTCTCTCTTCAAATTTAATGTTCTACTGTATTTGTGGATTTTATAAACTCTGCATCCTCAAACGAAATTTATTGTCGTTCTGCATTGGTATAGCTATATTATTCTTTTCAAATTGGTTGAATTTGTTCGTGGCTGGCATTTTGTTGTTACATGCTTTATTGAATGGCTGCATGAGTGTCCATCTGTTGGGTTTTTATGACTGTCGGTTAATGTTGTTGTCTGCATTATCGAAGATACTTGATAGATGGCTGTGTACATAAATGCCCAAGCTTGGAGTTATTTAGTTTTATAACTTTTTACTCATTAAAAAATTGTTTGCTATTTGTTCTCCTCTTTCTGTCATGACATGATTTCAAATGTAACTGGATGATGTCATTGGCTCATCTCCGGCTGTTTAAGGAGGCCAGTTTTGGCTTTTTCATGTTATTTATCTTATTTATTTTTTAATCTTTGTATTTTCCGGTTAATGTTTGATTCATGGATTGTCCAAATGTGTTATTGGTTCGCTGTCTTATGTAGTATACTGAACAAGTTTGTCCTCTGAATTTTATCTTTTGATTTCTGGGCTGGGGTTTAAAATTTCTCAAGTACTCAAGTGATTTGTCTAAGCTTTATGGATTGTATGAGTTGTATTCTTTATTTTGATTGTAACATGGAGACTGTATTTGCCTTACAAGTATATTCCAGTTCAGTTAACCTCTTCGGTGTCATTTTTAAATTCTGTACAAATGTCCATGGGCAAAGTTGTTGAGTCGGCTTTTGAAAAATGTATGCCTTTAATGAAAGTATCTTGTGAGAGACTGCAGTTTGCTAGCTGTATCTTTTTGTTTGGGATTGTGCTAGTATTTTCCACCTATGTATGTGAGAATATGTTGAGAATATCTATATCTATTCAGAGAAAATAATGCAACATTGAAGAGACGGAGACAACAATACTCAGCATGCCAACTAGGAAGAATATACTTTTGTTTTCTGCTCATTTTGATTTGGGTGATGATAAACCATCAACACTCAAAGAAGTATACTAGCAGTCTACTACTAAGTTTTTTGTCTTTTGGTTGTTAATGGATTTTCCATCCTGTTTGTCGTACATGCATTAACTTTTGAGGAAAATGAAATGTAGAATGTTTATCTCTGTGGCTTAATAGTATTTGCCATTGATTGCTTAACATACGAAGTTTGTTTAAATATCTTTGATTTTTTGTTAATTTGGCCATTACATGTGGAGACTTGGCATGAGTATATGACAATATGTTAGGAGATTAGTTGGATATAGTCTGTTTGGGATATTTCATGAGTCATTGAATACATGTCTGGCTGTTTGCCAGGTGTTGGGATGCCTTATACATGCTACCTTTTGTTTTTCAGCTTTTCACAAAGTTAAGTATGCATATGTGCCATTGTCGATGTCCCTCTGACAAGTTAACCCAAATTTTATCATTAGTTCTAAAATTCTCACCAGAGGAATCGCTTAGTTCAGTTTAGGGCATGCATATTCCTTTCTTTCTGGAGTTTTTGAAATAAATGGCCCTTTTTCTTCTGGTGATCTTGTAAGACCTACAACCCTCAGCAAATTATCATTATATTTCTACCCTTTTAAGTGAAGGTATAGTATAACTGTATAACTGATTCCTAATGAATCTCAGTCAGGGGACAAATTAATTGGCATTTAGATTTACATGTGAACTGTATTGTCAGATCAACAGCTTCAAGTTACAATACAACCCTTTAGTCCCTTCTCCATGGTCCTTTTGCTTTCAATATAAATGGATTGTAGTAATCAGATTCACATCAAGATTATATAATTTCATCTTAAGCTGTGTATAAGTGTTACTGCTGGCCTATTTATATGAACACAAGTGCTAAATTTGTTAATGTTCTGTTCAATGCAGGGAGGTTGAGAATCTGAAGAAGCCTTTTACGCCTCCTCGGGAGGTGCATGTTCAAGTAACCCATTCCATGCCACCTCAAAAGATTGAGATCTTCAAATCCATTGAGGGTTGGGCTGAGGAGAACATCTTAGTTCACCTAAAGCCAGTTGAAAAGTGCTGGCAACCCCAGGATTTTTTGCCAGATCCTGCATCTGATGGATTTGAGGAACAAGTTAAGGAACTACGGGAGAGGGCAAAGGAGATTCCAGATGAATACTTTGTTGTTTTGGTCGGAGATATGATTACTGAAGAAGCCCTTCCAACTTATCAAACAATGCTTAATACGTTGGATGGAGTTCGGGATGAAACAGGTGCAAGCCCAACTCCTTGGGCAGTTTGGACAAGGGCATGGACAGCTGAAGAGAACAGGCACGGTGACCTTCTCAATAAGTATCTCTACCTCTCTGGCCGAGTAGACATGAGGCAAATTGAAAAGACGATTCAGTATTTGATTGGGTCTGGAATGGTGAGATACTTTTCATATATCAAGTCTTCTTGTTTATGATCTTCTTTTAAGTTTGCAGAATCTGAACAAATTGTATATATTGGGCTCTTCTTTACACATGCGCACGCAAAACTTTTATAGATACAGATGCACAAACACTGATTGAGGGATGGACTGAAAATCTTTTACATTTGTGCTCATCATTTCGTGTCTTTCTTTACTGATTCGGTATTCTACCTTTTCCCTGTTTCAAAATCATCATTAGATACTTATAAAAGGAAGAAAGAGAAATGGAGTGTTTGAACAGTTGTAGCAAAAGGAATTTTAAATATTGCCTGAAATTTGGTGATTGGTTGATATGTAGTCTGTTTACTGCTTCAACATACCATGATAAACTGCTGTTTGAACTTCGATCTCTTTCGTTTATGTAGGATCCGCGTACGGAGAACAGTCCTTACCTTGGGTTCATTTATACATCATTCCAGGAGAGGGCTACCTTCATTTCTCATGGAAATACTGCCAGGCATGCCAAGGAGTATGGGGATTTGAAGTTGGCTCAAATATGTGGCACAATAGCCTCAGATGAAAAGCGCCATGAGACTGCATATACTAAGATTGTGGAAAAGCTCTTTGAGATTGATCCTGATGGAACTGTCACATCTTTTGCTGACATGATGAAGAAGAAGATCGCTATGCCAGCTCACTTGATGTATGATGGCCGTGATGACAAACTTTTTGAGCACTTCTCAGCTGTTGCACAGCGTCTTGGTGTCTATACGGCCAAGGACTATGCAGATATATTGGAGTTCTTGGTGGGCAGGTGGAAGGTGCAGGACCTGACTGGACTTTCAGGTGAGGGTCGCAAGGCTCAAGAGTATCTGTGTGGGTTAGCCCCAAGAATTAGAAGACTAGAGGACAGAGCTCAAGCAAGGGCTAAGCAAGGACCTGCCATACCCTTCAGTTGGATCTTTGATAGAAATGTGGGACTGTGAGTGCAGACTCACAATTCTAGCAAGTCTCTTCTCGCACAATCAATGGGGATAGTATTTTTTGTACTTGCATCTTGTTTAAAACATCCAGTTGATTAGACCTTCTGTGTAATGAGTGAACTTTGGTTGGTTGTAGATACAGTCGTTTCTTGTGTTGGTGGCGTATGTCATTAGATAAGAAGGTAGGAGTAGCTGGTGTTTCGGTGTTTTGTTCTTCTGAATGGTATCTTGTACGAGTCTACTTTGTTCTTCCGTAGCATGTCTGGTGTGGTGTAATAGAATAATCATTATGGCAATTTTGATGATCTCGATGTTATCAATCTCTAGTTATAAATAACGTTTCTTTTGGTTGCTAGGAGCATTTACCATATATGTTCTCTTCTTTTTGATTTACCAGCAATTGAATACATTTTTTTTTTTTTTTTTTTATCAAAGATGCAATTCATTAAAACAACGAACTTACAACGATAATGGATATCTAGTGGTCTCATTAAAACCTATCCCAAAGGGACTAGGATAGGGTACCACATCCACAACTACTAATTATGAGATACATCCATTTCAACACAACTATGAAGCCATGAAGGCCCAGATTGTAGACAGAGCATAGGTTCACCAAGATTGCAATCTTGTGCGCCACCCTATTGCAATCCCGCCGAACATGAACCCAGCTATATTGATTTAGCTGCCTCATAACCTCTTTAGCTTCTTCTAGCACATTCCCTTCCTCACTCAAATCCTCTGAACTTTCATGAAGAGTATTAATAACAATAAGGGCATCTCCCTCAATTTCCAACTTATTGAATCCGACATGAACTGCAAACTTTAACCCGTGGAACAAAGCAAGTGCTTCTGTTGCTCTTGGCTTTAGTCTACCCACTTGTCGTACAGCTAAAAAAAACCATCGATATTGTTAATCACAGCAATCTTTGTTGCCCCTTTACTGATAAATAAGACAGGACGGCATTCGACCCTAGTTTCACCCCCTATACTAATAAACCATCATTTTTCTGAACTTGATATGGCTTTCCTTCAACCTTTTTCTTACTTGGTCTAAAAAAAAGAAGGAATAATAAATAAAAAAATGTTTTTATTTCAACCTGATGACATTGTTAGTGAACTCTTTCCTTATTTTCTTTTTCGATGAAAAACAAAGAGGTACTCCTAAAACAACTGCTTCCTAAAAACGAAAAGGGAGCGCTAGGGGTTCAAAAAAAAAAAAAATCTCTCTGTCTGGCGACGCGTATGGTGACGCCTTTGTTTGATGGGACTTGTTGGTGTTTGGGTCTGACGTGTGTGTCGTACCTTCGATGTTACACCCTGTACCTAGAATTACCCATTTACTGATCATTCAGACGGTAAATAATTATGAATCTTATTTTTTACCTTCTTTTCAATCATTTAGGGGACCAAAAGTTGACTTTTTGTTCGGCTCAGTTTTTGAGAAAACTTCCTCTATGAAAGTTGTGGAGGACGTAAAACCAAATTCGTGAACATGCAACACGCAAGAATCGGATCTCGTATGAAGAGCGAAAATTACTATAAATAGCAAGTGATAAAGGGGAGACTTTTTGTCGGATATCCCTAACAGAAGACTCTCTCAGCACAACCTGGTTCAAATCTGACTCAAACGCGGAGACCCGACAGGTTCTTTGGAGTCTGGCCATCCCAAGCATCCGCTCTAACGTAGTTCGGCTCACCTTGGAATGCCCATTCAATTTTTGGGCCTTTTTTTAAATTTTTTTTTTTTTTTTTAAATTCTAGATGACAATTTAACACCTCACCCCTGATGTTAGTGAAATTTGTACTCATGACCTCTATAGTGTTAGCTAAGCTAGTTAACCAACAGGCCACAACTCACCGAGAGTCGATCACTACGGCAAATCGAAGTAAAAATCAACTCGACAGCTCGCAAGGGCCGACCCGTCCGGAACTCCTATTTCCAGCCACCTCTGGCGACGAGATTGGTTGAGCTTTGAAACTCTTCCAACATTTAGCAATCCCTCCAAATAGCATAGCACGAATCAAAATAAGGAAGGAGAATCGAAGCATTGAAGAAATCGAACCCCAAAATCTATTGTGGTATTTTCTGATCATATGGTTCCAAATTTGACTTTGTCATAGCTGATATTGTTGTTGGGTTTGGTTTTGTGAATCTTTTGGCATAGGTATTGCGACCCAATTTAAGGGTAAGAGATGGCGGCGCGTGAGGCCCAAGCGCAGCCATTTGTGACAATGTGTGGGGTCGCGTCCAGCCACTTCAGGTTTTCTGTGAGCATGTGGATATAGTTTGGTAGCCATACGATGAACTTTGGGATCGATAGAAATTTCTGAAGTTTCAGAAATTCGTGTTTCGATTCGGGAAGATCCAACTGTTGGATCAATGCCATTTTTCGATTGGTTGTTATAGTAATCAAGTCAACATAACCTATAAAATTTGAGCTTGTTCTGATATCATTTTGAGCTTTCGATGAAGTATTGTTTTAGGTTTTCGATTCTTATTATCGTCAATTTATTTTTGATTCTCGAAAGCAATTATTCATGATCATCATCTTATTTAGGAGAAATTTGTCAAACGGCCGTCATAGCAATTCCGTGATTGGACATTTTCTTTTTAAATAAAATTTACAAGCAGTATTATATTTTCGATTATTAAATTTTCATATTGATTTAAGTTGATATTGTTTAAGACTTTATCTTTATTTTATGATTCATTTATCATTTATCAGAATTCTTAATATTATGTTTTCGACGACATGGAGATAAATTCCGACGTTGCTTGAAGTCTAACATTGATTTTCTTGTCCGGATGTTATTATTGGCCTTGAGTTATGAGCATTCTTGGAGCTTTTGTTGATACTTGAAATTTGAGGATTTTTTTTTTTTTTTTCAGAAAGTTGATAATTTAAATCTTATGAGAGTTAATGAGTTTTGATTTATGGTCAAATTACAAATTATTGAGAATTTATGAATTATGCTTTCGACGATTTATTAATGATTTAGAAATTGATATTGAGATTTGCTTTGGGAAAGATAATGAGTTTGAGTTCAGAATTATGTATTCACGGAGGTAAATTATGAAAGATAGTGATGTCATGCATTACCTAGTCAGCAATACCCTCTAGGTAATAGTTTAGTCTGCAGTACCTTCTAGATTATATATTCAGGTCGGCAACACCCTCTGATACGTCATCTGGTCGGCAGTACCCTCCAAATGGCATGAGATGGTTAGTTGGCTGTACTCTTTAGCCATCGCCTCATAGTATTCCCGGTCGTTAATACTTTCCAAGTGACATGAGATGGTTAGTCGGCAATACCCTCTAGTCATTGCCTCCTCGTATTCCAATCGGCAATACCCTCCAGGTGGCATGAGATAACTAGTCCGCAGCGCCCTCTAGTCATCACATATTTTGTCATGTGATAATATTTACAGATGATTTGAAATGGAGTCTGAGATATCAGCATGTTTTGAGATGATTTGCAGTATATTTGAGATTTCTGGAATGACTTTGAGATGAGCTAACAGTATGATTTGAGATATTTCATTATGTGAGGTTTTGTTGAGACGAGTTTATAGCATGATTTGAGATTTCAGTACCAAAAATATTTCAAAGTATTCATATTGCATGTTTTGCTTTTATTTGAAAACAAATTTGGGAAGGCATTAAATTTGATTTTATTTCCTTGATATTATTAATTTTTCATCCACTCACTCTAACGGTTTTCTTGAATGCTTTTGCCTGGGCTTTTTGATTTTTAGTGCCCAGTCTGCAGATTAATTGAGGTCTGGTGTGCATAAGAATTCAGGCATAGTGCCCACCACCTTCATCTCTATTGTAGGTTACATGTTTAACCTACTTGTATTTTATTTCAGTTCCTGATCTAAATGGCTCTGATTGCCAAATTTCTATAGTATTGATAAATTGAGATTCGAGAAATGTGTTTAAGATTTCCTTTAATTGTGGGATTGAATCTTGAGGAGAGTATGTAGGTTTGTTGGAGTTAGAACCCGTTGTTGGAAATCTTAGAAATAAGTAAATGTTTTTAAAGTCTTGGGCAGTCCACTTTTACGGTAAATCCTGCCAAATTTCTAGTTAGGTTTCCTTTAAGGTGGGCCCCGCAGGCTGCTGGTTGCATCATGAGTATGAAAATATGTGCAAATTTGTGTGATGTTACCTGCTCCTAAGATTAGGAGGTCAAGTTTTAGTAAAGGGAAAAAGTAAGAGTATCGTACCCAAGAGATTGAGTAACTCTAAAATAAACTTAGAAAATATATGCAAAGTCTACCTTTTTACAAGTTTAATAGTTTTGGCCCTTTGGAAGCCTAACTACCAAATAATAATATCAACAATGGATAGTAGTGAATTGGCTTTTGAATTGATTTAAACTAAATTAAAACTAATATAAATTGCAAATAAAGTAAACTAAACTAACAAAGTGTAAGAGATTTGATCAAATGAGATGAAAATGGGGGTTGTAAGGCATCACACCTAACTTTCTTTGTGCAAAGTCTAAGTAACCAAACCTAATATGCTCATGCCAAGATGGACTCCCCCTCGGTTAGCTTGATTATCGAGTAACCAAGAAACAATTATACTAGAGAATGTATTTAGGCTACCCTTTGATTATTGGAAATAATTCTCCTACAAACCTTTAAGTTTCTACCCATTCCTTGATTATCGGATACAAGTAGACTTATGTAGATGCAAGCTAAGTCCCTTGATTAGCCCAATTGTAAGGACCCAAACAAGCTTATTTGATTATCACAAGATTACCATTTCTACATTTGCAACATGCTTTAGTTTACTAAGTTTGTCAAGCCTAGCATAGTTCCATGAAATCATCAACACTTACCAACCTTAGGTGACATATCTAAGATGCATAAATGATGAACAATGAAACTAGCAAAGTAGGAATTCATGGCATGATCCATATTAAATCTAACTACATAGTTTGTACACAAATTAGGCTACGGCTAAACTTTATCCCCAAATTTATTCTACTCATGACAACTCATAATTACACAAATCTAAGCCACAAACATGTGAAACATCTAAATATATAAGGGGTAGAGTGGAGAAATTGGATGTTACCCATGGGGTTGGTGTTTTTGGTACCAAACCAAAAGCACAAAAGCTCAATCTAGCCTCCTAGATGCAACACAAGGTGAGAAATGCTTCAAAGTATGGTAATTTCGGTTTCTACAAACCCAAATCACCACATAACTCCACAAAACTCTTAAAAACTATGAAGAACAAGACTTGAATCTATGAAAACTAGAGTGTGATTGATCAAAAGGTATAGAATCTCCGGTTTTGATTATCAACCAAAGATGCTATACCTCTCTCTCTACACAAAGGCTAAACAAAACTACCTAAAAGATGAAGAACTAAGAAGAATGGAGAGGAAACGGAGAGAGAAAGAAGATAAAATGGATGAAGGAAAGTATGAAAAACGTCCAAATGAGGGTAGGGTGTGTCTATAGGCCAAAAGTGATGAATAGAGGATGGAGATCAAAGGAAATGAAGGGCTAGATGTGATTGACAAATGTGTAAGCACAAAATGTGGATCTATTCTTTAACTCCACATAAAAATGACCTAGATATTTTCGTGAAGGAGAAAAAGTAAGGTAGAAGAGTCATTGTGTAAGGGAACAAGGTAATAAATGGGAGACAAAGGTGTAAGAATGGGACAACTTGTCATCTTTCAAATTTTGAATTTTAAAATAACCTAGACCTAAAGTATTTACACCTAAAGTCTCTAACCCTAGTCAGCTCTTCCTTGTCCTCCACACATGGTCTTGGCCATCCAACTTGACCGAAAATGTCCGGAATCCTGCGTTGACCTTCGTTGACTTCTTTTTTGTCCCTTTGAGCACTTTCTTCCCTTTTCTTCCTTCACTTAGATCTCCACAATGACTTCCGAATTGGCCTTTGACTTCTTCATACTAAATGTTCCTCCATAATTGTAGATCATCCTGGAAAAATTTCAGAGCTTAGTTCATCGTGGTGTGGCTGAAAATACTGTCGGAATCAGTACAGGTCTGGTTTTGCAGTTTTCGTCTTCCAGTGCAGAAACTTGGACCAATCTTTTGAAGGCCTTCCATTCCGAACTAGCTCTTGCACTCTTCATAAAAAAATGATCCTTAGGATGTTAAAATGGATCTGGAAAGTTTCAATTCATTTGGAGTTCATTTGATTAGTCTGCCGCTCCTCCTTCCTTGCCTAGCTTGGTTTCTCCTAGCAGGAGTAGGAAAATGTCCTAAAATTGACTTTTCAATGCATTTCCAACCTTCTCCATCATTTTCTAACATGATAAGGAAAACATAATAAATATAAATAAATAAACACAAAGGTTAAGAAAAAAAATACAAGATTAAGGGAATAATTACTAGGTAATTATGGACCTAACACAGGCCCATTTGAATTTCAAGGTGAAATCCGACGTGGGTTCTGTCATTCAAACTGGACGTGTTTGATCTAGTGATAGGAGCACAATGTGCGACGATATTAATGAGTATATGCCCCATTTTAGCCTTGTTTCTCCCTTAAGTTTCGTGTTTTGAGTCATCGAATCATTTTAAGAGTCTTGTAGAGTGTTTGGCGTGAAATAGGCAAAAAACACAAAATTCATGAAGAATCCTAGCTGGATCAAGATTCCTCACCGTCATGCTAATCTGTGGGCCTTAAGAGAGAATTTATGGGAGTATTTTTCTGAAATTAAATTGTTTTAGTTCTTTTTATTTTCTCTAAAAGAATTTAATTTTGTGCCCTTTATTAAATCAGGTTGACCAAGCAATGAAGAAGGGAAATAAAGAGAAAGACGTTTTCAGTTGGGGAATAAATAAGAGAAAGACGTTTCAGTTTGGAAATTAAATGAATTGCCCAATTATGAGAGGAATTAAGGCCATAAAGGAGACGTTTCAGTTGGAAAATTAAAGGAATTATGATGCAATCCCATCTGTCCAATGATGAATGGTACGTTCGAAAAAAGTCAACCAATGCTCCCCTATAAATAGGCAATGTCCAGAATAGAATTTGCATCACTTCCCAGCTAATATAGTTTCCCAGCCGATCACTTCCTGGCTGATCGCTTCTTGGGCGATCACTTCCTTGCCTATCACTTCCTGGCCAAAAATTATTTCAAGACTCTGCCCAATTCACTTCTCAAACCTCCATCACCTACAAGACCGTGACTACCATCCATTCATCAATCTACGAAGCTCTTAGGCGCTGAGTCAAGGACGCTCCACCACCATAGCAGAGACGAGTTTATCACCTCGTTGCTAAGCCGCTGAGGAAAGCTTCAACGTGTCACTATGACTCTACTTACAATTTTTGTTTAGGTTTTGTGTGTTTGGATTTGCGAGTTGTGTAATTGGAGACATGAAATTTTCAGAATATTTTTATTAATATTTTTGAGATTTTCAGTTTATTATTGAGTTAATTTCGAGAATTCTTTTATGATGCATGTCACAATCTTGTGCCCTTTTACGTGTTTAGGTAATTTTCAGAGTTAGGTTCATAAGTTTGCATGCTAGAATAACGGTGAGAGTTCTTGTGTGTTTTCTTAATTTGTCAGGAGTAATTGTTATTTGTTAAGACGCTGAGTTAAACAAGTAGTAATTAGTTCTAACGAGTAGTAAAAATCATGCTTTAATGATTAAACGATTCTGGAAATTACGGGTTAAATTCTATGTGTAATGGTTAATTTGCACGTGTGAGTTGATTAGAAGGTTAGATAATACTACTACGCTGAGTGTTTTCAAAAATTAGTAGTATTAGGCTTGGTAAGGACTTTTCCGATCCAAGCCTATATTAGAACGAATCAGATAAATGGATTGATCTGCTAAGGCTTTTCATTTGGGCTCTTATCTAGGCATTTAAGATGGGAACATTTTTGTAGCATGTTGAAATGGATTTTCTGTTTTTACGCTTAGTAATTTCCGAGTGGTATTGGTCTAGGTTAAGGAAGTTGATCATTGTATATAGTTTTATTTGTTTTGTTTTTATTTTAAGTAGATTAGGATCCAAATTTTAAAACCCCCATTTTATTCTTTTATTTGTTAATTGATCTTTTTGTGTAGGTGTACCCTACAATCCCCGAACTGAACGATCCCTGCTTATCATATACTGACAACTACATTTTGCAGGGTTAAATTGTGAGGCTATTTTAGCCGTATCATCTAGGACAAGGGGATCAGAGGAAGATGGAAGAGGAGATCAAGGCGGATGGTGGGTGATGGTTGCATTCTTGCTAGCCGAGTTTGCGTATTGTATTGACTGATACTAGTAGTTTGGATCAAAGTGGGTTGTAGCGATGGCTGGACCGACATGAATAAGTGGCCCGGGTCTAGACAAGTCTCTTTGGTCACCTAGTGATGATGGGTCGGCGAAGGAGGTCGAGACAATTGTGGTGGGTGATGTCTTTGCTAGGTTTGGAGGAGGTGATGGCGAGAAGATGAGGGCAACCTGACATTACTAGTGGTGTCGCAGAAGTAGTGCTAGGTTGGTAGTGGTTGTGTAGGAATTTGGCCGGATCATGTTAGTAGGCTATGATCTCATGGGTATCTTAGCAAGGGGTTGAGCTTGGGCTGATTTCTTGGGCCATGCCTGGGCTGGGGTCTATTTAAACATTTTTCTTTATTTTTATATTTTACTTTAGTTGCCCGTTAAGTGAGTAATAAGTTCATGCATATATATACTATAGGGTTAGTCAAGACATGTCCCTGTGTATGCATTCTAAGTGCTTTATCTAGCCTGCGAGGTGGCGAACCATTTGCAAGATCAAGTGGATGCAACCTTCTAATGGCAGCATGTAATAGAGTGTCGTTAAAATTGGTTCCTTGCAAAAACATAGTAGGACAACTGTGTTATTTGTAATGATGCTTCTTTATAATAGAGTTATCTTTCCGGTATGTCACCGCTATGTTAAAACAAATGGAGTAGCAAGTATAGTACTATTTGCTAATTTGTGCATGTTAGAATGCATGGAGACTCCTGATATTATTTCAGGATGTTCTCTTGATGCTTAGAGCACATGCAGCCAAGTACCAATTGGTTGACCAATTGGATAGAAACGTGAAATGAGGTGATGCAGCGGGAGTGGATTGCTCGGGCAATTGGAGGGCCCCAGCTGCCCAGGCAATTGGAGGGCCCCAGCTGCCCAGGCAATTGGGTGACTGATTCTCAGCAAGCGAATCGCCCGACCGTTGGTGGTGGGCTCCCCACTGACATGGCCTGCTGCCAACGGCTCTATCTTTTTTTTTTTTAACTGATCCTCTTTTGCAACGGTCAATTAATTGCAGCTGTTGGATCATTCGATCCAATGGCTGCAATTAATTGACAACGGTAACTTATTTTTTCACTTTTAAAAATAATCTGGAAGGTAAAAAAAAATCATAAATGTTTTTTTTTTTTTTAATTCTATAAATACCTACTCCCTCACCTTAATTTCTCACACCAAAATTTTCAAAACTTATACCTCTCTATCTTCTTTCTCCATCAATCTTCTCTTCATTTTCTTCAATTACCATCCAACAATGGGAGATTCGGGTACTAATTGGCAAGTCGAGGAGCAAATTCAATTGTGCGATTCATGGGCGCGTAAGACGGTATGTCCGATCACGGGCAAACACATAACTTCCTCAAAGTTATGGGAAAATGTTCATGCTGATTATGTGCAAAATTGGCAAGGTCCACCAACAAGCCGAACTCCTCAAGCTCTCCAATCTCAGTTTCGAACATTGAAAAGAATTCTCAAAGATTGGCACAATGCACAAATGACTTCTCGTAATCGTATAATGAGCGGAACCAATAAAATGGATGAGGTATTCATTTTTCTCCCGATCCTATTTTGTTATATTATTATTATTATTATTATTATTATTATTATTATTATTATTTATGTTTTTAAGTTAAATTTTCCCCATACAAATGTTATATTGATTTTTTGGTTGATTTTTATTGCTTCATTCTTCTTGTTTAGGAAAATCAAACTCACGATATCTTCATGAAAAAACATCCCAAGAAGTTTGATAAATTTGAATGTTGGGAGAAAGTTAAGTATCACCCTTATTTTGTGGATCCACCATCTAATTCTTAACCACCGGCATCATATTCGACAACTAGTGTCTCCGAAAGCGAGTCACCAATTGACTTGGATGATGAAATAGTTTTGGAGACACCATCAACCTCTATGCCGAGACCAATGGGACAAAAGAGAGCCAAGGAAGCAAAGAAGAAGGGAAAGAAGGCGCAAGATGTAGCAGAAAGTATGGCTCTTGCTATATAAGCCATGGCAGAATCAACTCAAGCTTCTGTTGAGCTAGTGAAGAAAAGAAACGAAGAAATGGCTGCTCACACAAAGAAGGTATTTGAATTTGAAGAGGCGAAAGAAGAAGCAAGAATTATGGCCATGTATACTAATTCCATGACACCACAATCAAAGGCTTGGTGGAAAAAGTAAAAGGGTGATATCGTAGCGAAAACAATGTCCGATGGTGGTAGCAGCGGTTGCTACATACCTCAATTCGATTAATTTTATTATGTAAGCAACATTTTATTATTCGATACAAAAATGTTGTCTAGGAAATCAAGTTTTATTTTATAATTTTTTTTATGTAATCTTATTTTCACTTATGTAATTTTAATTTTATGAAATAAAATTTTTATGCTTTGAATAAATTGATGAATGAACATAACAATAATAAGAAGTATGTAACTCCAAATGACAATAGTTTTATTAATGTTAAACAAATTTTATTCTCAAACATACATAAACATCGATTAAAAATACAAATAAAACCAAACATATCAGGAAAGCACACAAACATAGAAAACATTGATTAAAATTACAAACCACCATTTATTCAAATCTAAATGGAATAGGTGCTCCAGTATCGGGATGCACAGGCCGGTCATAGACGGTTGCCATTGCTGGATTCATTAGATCAGCTTCTTGAGACTCCATAAATTCTTCCTCAACAAACTCATCATCCACAATCATGTTATGAAGAATGATACAACTTATCATGATGGCTCGAAGATCCTCCAGTTTAAACAACCTAGCACCGTGACGCAGTATGGCCCATCGAGATTGAAGGATACCAAAGCACCTCTCCACATCTTTGCGATAAGCCTCTTGTTTTTTACAAAAGTGTTTCTCCTCATCTGTTCTAGGGTTTGATAATGTTTTGACAAAAGTGGACCACCTGGGATATATTCCATCAGCAAGATAGTAACCATTGGTGTACCTTTTGTTATTGACTTCAAACTCAACCAGAGGAGCAGTTCCACCTATGACACGCTCGAACACATTAGACGCACCCAGAACATTTAGGTCATTTTGAGCACCAGGAGTTCCAAAGAAGGCGTGCCATATACGCGTGTCGTAAGACGCCACTGCTTCAAGAATAATAGTTGGTTTACCTTTTCGACCCGAGAAAGCTCCAGCCTAACTAGTTGGGCAATTCTTCCACTCCCAATGCATGCAGTCGATGCTCCCAATCATGCCTGGAAACCCACGGCGTTGTCCTCTGTTGAGAAGCCTATATAGATCAGCGGGCTTTGGAGGACGAAGAAACCACCCACCATAAAGAAACTCGACTTGTCTACAAAATTTCTTGAGACATTCCAGCGCTGTAGAAGCCCCCATCCTAGTGATCTCATCACATTGATCTGCAACTGCACCGGACGCAAGCATTCTCAGGGCACCTGTCATTTTTTGTTCCGGAAGCAATCCCATTTTTCCAGTGGCATCTGCTTTTTGCCCCCAAAAACTATCGAAGTTGCATAGGTCCTCCATTATCCGTTGGAAGACATGTTTTTGCATTCTGTACCGCCTTCGAAAATCTGCTTCGTCGTACACTGGACGTTTGACAAAGTAATCATCCAGGAGAAAATGACCTCGAACTTCTCTATATCTTTCGACATTTGGGGCACGGCCAGGTCGTGAACCACGCCCTCTAGGTGCATCCTGCAATTGATATTGCGCCACCATCGCAGCCGCTTGAGAGTTTGTTGCTTGAATCCGCTCGAGCTCTTCCATATTTTCACGTTCCCTTTCTAACAACCATTTGTTCAATTCTTCCATCGGAAAGAGAAGAAAAGAGATGTATGATAGATTTGGAAAGAGATGTAGGTGTAGAATGAGAGGAATGTGTGAGCAGAGAATGGAGTCTAAAGCTTATTTATTAACAATATTGAAAGATAAAAAGTTAGGATAAGTACACGTGTCACGTATATATAGGTTGAAAATCTTATCACATATCCTAAATATATTTTCAGAAGATAACGTTGACACGTGTCCAATGATGATTGGGCGATTATCTTATCAGAAATTATATAATTTTTTGTAAGATAAATGTATCTAAAGTCGACACATGGCAAATGAAGATTGGTCGGTAATCTTATCAATTGTCATAGATATTTATACTAGATATACAATTTTATTTGTTTTTAAATTTATTCATTAATTTTTTATTACATTAACATTGGATGATTAATTTAATTATTAATTAATTAGTTAATTAAATTATTAATTTAATGAATTATTCAAATTTGAAGTGTGAATAGTGGATTGGCAGGCAAATTGCCTTTTACTAGTGCATTGTATAAACTGGAGGCAATTGCTAATTTGAGATGAATAGTGGATTGGTAGTACCAATTTTATTGGCAAATCAGCAATTGCCCTTGGTTCATGGGTGCATTTGCTCTTATTGTCAGTGGCAGAGCCACGTTGGGGCCTACTGGATCTCGTGACCCAACAAAATTTATATATTTTCTAGTTTGTTCATATGCAATGTGATTAGTCTGGCATAGTGGAAGCTTGATTAATTGGCAACATTTGGGTCAGGGGTTCGAGCCACCATGCACGAATAGCATTTCTGTTTTTTTGTTTTGCATATGCAATGTGATTAGTCTGGCATAGTGGAAGCTTGATTAATTGGCAACATTTGGGTCAGGGGTTCGAGCTACCATGCACGAATAGCATTTCTGTTTTTTTGTTTTGCCTTTCTGGCCTCAACATTTATGTTTTGTGTATAATATTATTAATATATATTATGTTTTGGACATTTACACTAGTTTTGAAATTGCTTTTAATATAGTTATTTACAAATTGTTTCAGAGAATACAAGATATCATTTTGGGTGTTTTTTTCTTTCTTTTATTTGTCAATGAAAATTTTCTTTTCTTTTATGGAGTTTTAATATTTTGTGAGTGCCCCACTTGACATCAAATCCTGGCTCTACCTCTGCTTATTGTAATTTGAGGTTTATGTTGTATGTCCCCTCTTGTATTCTATGGTTTCAGTAATCAAGACTTGAGGGCAGCCAATAGCAACCATTTTCAATAAAATAAAAAAACAAAAAACAAAAAGTACATAAAGTAATTGGTGTAGGAGAAAATATGGGTAGCATTTAAAGAGACTTGTTGACATAGGCAATATGAGTTTAAATGCATGTGAGCACAAAATGTCAAATCCATTTATTAAATAAGCATTGATCTTGAATCGCTAAACATCTCAAAATCAATCAAACCAATTAGACATAAGTTCGGTTTCATCATCGGGATTTGTTTCATATGCATCCATGTGGGAAAAACTAAATTTGTTGAAACTATCTATGCCTAATTATGTGAGCTTTTGAGCCTGAGAGAGTGCATACAAGTTTCAACAAATTTAGTCCTTATTTTTCCCACATGAATGCATCTAAATGACATAGGCAATACGAGTTTAAATACATGTGAGCACAAAACGCCAAATCCAGTTATTAAATAAGCATTGATCTTCAATCGCTAAACATGCTCAAAATCAATCAAACCAATTAGACATAAGTTCGGTTTCATCATTTGGGTTTGTTTCATACTTAGACCACGCAAGCAAACAAACACACAGATTTTTCAATTTTTCAAAATTTTCAATTTTTATGTTTTTTTTTTCAATAAGAAAAAAAAAATAAATGAAATGATAAGGAATTTAATTACTTAGCCTTACCAACTCACACTTAAATCAGACATTGTCCTCAATGCGCCGTTATGAAAAAATGTGAAATATGTGCAAAGCTTATGACCAAATAAAAAACTTCTTAATGCTAGTCAACTCAATTTATTAACACATTGATCTAACCAAGCCTTCCATGATCAAAGACTCAAGATAAAGCACATAGAAGAGGGGCAACTTGTGCTACTCTTCAACTCTAAGTTGAAACAGTTTCTGGGCAAGTTGAGGTCAAGATGGAGTGGACCATTTGAGCTTGTGGAGGTATTTACTCATGGGGCTGTAACTTTGAAAAACTTGGCTGATGGAACGACCTTTAAGGTGAATGGTCATAGAGTCAAGCCTTACTTAAGGAGTGCATGTAAGGATGCATACGAGGAAGTCAATTGCTTTAAAGACCCTCCATCTATTTGAGGAAGCACTAAGACCTTGTTAATGTCCTTAAACTTAAACCCAATTTGGCGGATTCCAAAAGAATGAAGAAAAGAGGAAGAGCTTGAGAGTTTGTGGAAGAGCAATGAAGCCAAGATCTAGCAAAATGTGTCAAAGCCTAACTGTGAGATTCCTTTGGTTCTATGTGCATGGAGTTTAATGGATGGCAAGTGCCTCACTTGGCCTTGTGTGGTTATCACCTATTTGCATTATGGAGCTAAATGGAGGATCTTCAAAGAGTTTTTGTTTTCTAATCTCTCACTTTTGTCTTTCCTAGCATTATTTTTTTTGTTTAATTGTTTAAGTGTTAGTATGTTGTGGTTTTGGGAGTTTTGGATAGTCATTTTACACTTAATCAAAGGATAAAACACAAAAGATTTAGCTTTTATTGAAAACTTTGTCCAAAGTTTAAGTGTTAGATGGCTACCTTTTCTTTCTTGCCTTGTAATTAGTTTAATTGTTTTGATGCTAGTCTTGGCATTTAATGATGCATGCTCCCCAAAACATTGATAGGATCTTAATAGCTTTATTATACATTAAGGATTATATGATGTTTTAAGTGTGAAGTGCTTGTTTGGCCATTGTTAATTGTTAATAAATTGTGCTGATTAGCATTAAGAAGTTTTTTATTTAGTCCTAAGCTTTGCACATATTTCACAATTGTTCATAATGGCACATTGAGGACAACGTGTGATTTAAGTGTGAGGTGGTAAGGCTAAGTAATTAAATTCCTTATCCCTTCATTTATTTTCTTTTTCTTATTGAAAAAAAAAACATAAAAATTCAAAAATATATGTGTTTGTTTGATTGCTTGGTCCAAATATGAAATAAACCCCGATGATGAAATTGAACTTATGTCTAATTGGTTTGATTGACTTTGAGCATGTTTAGCGATTGAAGATCAATGCTTATTTAATAAAAATATTTGGCATTTTGTGCTCACATGCATTTAAACTCATATTGCCTATGTCATTTAGATGCATTCATGTGGAAAAGATAAGGACTAAATTTGTTGAAACTATCTATGCCTAATTATGTAAGCTTTTGAGCCTAAGAGAGTGCATACAAGTTTCAAATGCACTAATTCTTTCATTGTGCATGTAATTTAGAACTTGCTCCAAATCTTTCGAAACTTTATATCAAAACATAAGTTGTTATTGGTGAAGATTAAGACATTATGAATCCACCATGGCCAAATAACTTTTGTCCTTAAAATGAAAATCCATTAGTAAGCCAATTTGAGCCTTTAAAAAAAAAGTGTTAGCCTTTCATTTCTTCACCACCACAAATGTCTACTTTTTTAAAACTTAAACACTCTTCCTACCCTTTCAAATCAAAGTGGTAAGCAAAGTGAGTCCTCTTATTAATTTGGTGCTTGTAAATGGGTTTGAGGATATTACAAAAGAATAAGTGTGAGGTGGGGTAGAATATTTGTGTGTGTAGCCAAGAAAAGAAAAAGGGTGACCCTAGAAACATGTTCAAAATATCAAAAGAATTTTTCAAAGTCAATATGCACAAGGGTCACCAAAGAAAAGAAAATAGAAAATGAAAAAAAAAATGTGTTGTGCAAAAATCGTGTGAAAAAAAAAATTACAAAAACAATGTGGGTTGTACAAAAGGGTGAATAATAATTTTTAGTAGTCCTTTAGTTTCTAGGTTTGTGAAAAGAAAAAAAAAGGTTTTACAAAGCACCTAGAGTCTTAGAGAAAAAGGAACTCAACAAGAAAATTGCTTACTAGGAGGCTTAGAATTTGTAATTTCCTTTCCCTTCATTTCTTAAACCCCCGCCTTAAGCCCCATTATAACCTAACTAAAAGACCTTGTGATCCAAGAGAACTCATGCAATGATCATGTGGAGAAAAGATGGAAGAGCAAGCATATGGAAATCATGTCAATTGAATTGCTTTTGAATGCAAATACTAATCATTAAAAACTTGAGTGAAAATGAGTGATATCCATGTGAGTTGATGGATAGACAAGTGTGGTTCAAGTTAATCCCACATTAATCATTTATGGTGGCACACATGACATATGCACAGAATTTGTTGAGCATGACTTTCCAAATCCAATTATTAGCTTTGCATTTCGAAAATCTAGTTTCTAAGCTTGCTTAATGGAAAGTCAATTTACTAAGTCATGGTTCTCTGAGAGAAAATGATTAAACTCATCAAGGATGCAAGTGAGCCTGTTAGTTTGTTCATGCTAGTTTCGTTTATGTTTTTGCTTGAGGACAAGCAAAGTGTAAGTGTGAGGTATTTTGTTATATCCATAATTACCTAGTCATTATTCCCCTAATTTTATACTTTTGCTTAACCTTTGTGTTTATTTATATATATTTATTATGTTTTCCTTATCATGCTAGGAAATGATGGAAAAGCATGGAAAAACACTAAAAAGTCAAACTTAGCACATTTTCCTACTCTGGTTAGGAGAAAGTGAGGTAGACAAAGAAGGAGGGGCGGCAACCTGACCAAACGAACTCCAAATGAGTTTAAACTTTTTAGATCCATTCTTAACATCCTAAGGATCATTTTTTATGAAGAGTTCAAGAGCTATTTTGGAGTGAAAAGCCATGAAACGATCTGTCCAAGTTTCTGACTAAAAGAGGAAAACTGTAAAACCGGACCTGTACAGATTCTGGCAGCATTTTCGGCCAAACCACGATGAACTAAGCTCTGAAATTTTATCATAATGATCTACACTCATGGGAAAAAATTTGGTATGAAGAAGTCAAAGGCCAATTCGGAAGTCTTGGCGGAGATGTAAGTGAAGAAAGAAAGGACAAGAAAGTGTTCAAACTGACGAAAAAGAAGTCAACGGAGGTCAACACCAGATTCCAGACATTTCCGCCCAAGTTGGCCAACCAAGAACATGTGTGGAGGACAAGGAAGAGCTGACTGGGGTTAGAGACTTTAGGTGGGAAGACTTTAGGTCTAGGTTATTTTGAAATTCAAACTGTGAAAGATGACAAATGGTCTCATTATTACACCTTACATATTTGTCTCCTATTTATTACCTTATTCCTTTACACAATGACCCTTCTACCCTTACTTTTTCTCCTCTACAAAAATATCTATGAGCTTTTTAGGTCATTTCTATGTGGATTTAAAGACTAGATTCACATTTTGTGCTTACACATTTGTCTATCATATCATTTCCTTAGATCTCCACCCTCCATCCATCACTTTTGACCTATAAAAAACCCTCCCCTTATTTGGATTTTTTTCATCTTCTCTTCTCACATCTCTTCACACAATTCTCTTAGTTTCTTTGCTTTAGTTCATAGTTTCTTAGCTTTGTGTAGAGATAGGTGTATAGCTTCGTGGGTTCTTGGTTTTTCCTTACCAAAACCAAAGTATCCATACACTTTTGATCAATCACAACTCTAGTTTCATATATCCAAGCCTTGTTCATCATAGTTCTAAGAGACTTATGGAATGGTATGGTGTTTTTGGTTTCCTTCTCTTATTAGAAACTAAAAATACCATACTAGGAAGCATTTCTCACTTTGTTTTGTATCTCGGAGGGTAGAAAGTGTTCTTAGAGGTATGGTTTGGTTCTTTTTGGAACCAAACCCTTGGGTATTCCTCTCTTTTTCTACTCTTCTATCTCTTTACTTGATTCTTTACAAGTTTATGGGTTTAATTTATGTAACTATGGGTTATGAGTAGAATAAATTTGGGGCTAGGGTTTAGCCCTAGCCAAAATTCATGTATAAAACAATGTGATACCATGTTTTTGATGAATATGCATATTTTGAATTCTTTAGCTATTTTATTTTAATGTTATCTTACATGTGTTTTTGGATTTGTCACCTAGAAGCATGTTGTAGGAATTACTGAAATCGGAAACTTAAACTTGACAATCTTTTGTAACCGAGAAGCATGTGTAGCTAATAGGATGGTGGTTTAGCTTATTCTTACGGGAAGAACTAGATTGCTTGGGTTTCTCACCTTAAAATTAATGCTTGGTTCCATGAGTTTAAGAGTCGAGAGGCCTTACGCTTGTGGCATCAATGCCCTCTTATGTTTTAAAGAATGTAGATGTGAGTAAGGTTATGTAATCTAGCTTTGCTTTAGCGACATGGTCAGGTTGCATAATTAGTTGGTAGCTTGGTTTCTCTAGTGAAAACCGAGGGGGAATTTATCAAAGATGTTGGTATTTGAAAATGAGTTACATTATATGCATGAGGGAGGCTAGGTGCAAAAACCTATGCTCCTATTTATCTCATTGATCAAAGTCTTTATTTTTTTATTAGCTTAGTTTATTTTTGTGCAACTTAGTTTACTTTATAAAAAACTAAAACTAACCAAGCCGTTCACTACCATAATTGTCAATACCATCCTTGCAATATTTTGCTTCCAAAGGGCTAAGGTTGTGAACTTATAAAAAGTTAGATTTCATGTTTTTCTAGGCTTTCTTGCCGAAATCTAGCTAGGTTTGAGTTTCTCCCAATCCTTTGGGTACGATACTTTTCACTTCCTGATATTAAAACTTGGCCTCCTATACTTGGGAGGAGGTAACATCACACACAACTTCGCACATATTTTCATACTCGTGATGCACCCAACAAGTTTTTGGCGCCGTTGTGGGGGATGGAGGTAAAACTCAATCCCTAACTAATAAGTTACCGTGGCACTAGAGAATCCGTGCAGTTTATCTTTACTTTATTTTGCTAGTTTTTGTGGTAGTTTTCTTATTTTTGAATTTGTTTAAGTAATTTGGGTAAGTAATTGGTAAATTATGGTAAGAGATGCTAAATTGAGCATGTCAAATTAAAAAAATAAAAAATAAATAAATATATTGTCTTGCCTATTTACTATTTGCTTATTACTTATTGCAAGTTCACCTTTTAGTATGTTGAAAGTAAAAAGTTGTAATTGCGGTAAAATTGGACTAATGGGAGCATATTATACTTGTGAAAGTTAGTCTTAACTACTCATTATTTTTACTTAAAACTTGTGCCAATTTTGCTTTTGGCTTGTAAGTTAAAAATTTCTTTGAATTTGTCAAGGTATTTTAATTTCACTTCTTTAAGGTCTGAATTTAATTAGAACTTGTGGAGTACGATTTTATCTTTGTACCGTCGAGTTTATTCACTCTCCACAACTAGGCTCATCCGATTGAATTAATTCATGAGGAGTTACCAAAATGTTGAGTGTTAGACAACACCCAAAGATCAATTCCTATTCCCCTTTTAAGTAAACTGGATCGGGATTTCACATTTGTAACCTATTAGTTCATCACTTTTCACAAGTATGCTCACCTTAAGAAGGTGATGTCTAGGTAAGAGGCTAGGGGTTTATCCCGGCTGTTGTGCCATGTACTAAGTGAGCCTTGCTCTACCAAAGTCGTACCTATTCTTACCTGGTCGTACTGGAAAAAGAGTTGTCGAAAGTTGAAGTGTTGAACTTTGCGCTTAAATTTGTTACTACGCCAAACGTTGCGCTTACTTGGAACTATGCCAAGCATGGTTTGGAATTACGCCAAATTTGTTAAACTTAGTTTGGAACTACACCAAATTTGAAATCCTTCTCCCATTTGCTTTTCGACTTACAAGTTCTAGCTAAATTCTTATCCTCTTAGAAGCGCAATTAAAGTTCTTTCGATAAAGGAAGGGAGGTTGAAAATAAACATCTTTGAGCAAATTGCACATTTGGGTAAAAAGCGTAAATAGTTAAACAAGGTCTAACAATTGCAATTTGCAAAAGTTAGAAAGATTTCTACGATTACTCTTTTTAAGTGAGCTGATTTGTATGGTTTCTTGTATTCTTATTTACTAACACTTTTGACTTGTGTGAATCATAGGTGTATATGTCTTTGTCCCCTCAATTTGCAAGTGGTTTACATGCCGTTTTTTAGCCTAACAATCAAGAGACACCGCAAGGGTAATCACTTAAGCTCATGGCTCCTTCTTCTACTATCTATTCTAATCCGTTGATTCAATTATCTGAGGAAGATTCAAGTAGTTCAAGTGACAATTCAGAGAAAGGGAGTCCGGTTCTATTTGTTAACAATCTAGCCACCTTGGAGAGATTATTCAAGCTAGACTAAGAAGCAAGGGTTGCAAATCCAAGCCTTGGACCGAGAAAGTACCATATTGTGATGGCCAACAAAGAGGAAAGAGAGGAAAAGGGAGAGCAAAGGCCAATAAGGGATTTTATCACTAATTACTTTCCACCCGGAAAAGCAAATGAGAGGAGGACCGCTTTGATGACTTCTAGAGAAGATCAAGATGAGTTATTTCACGAAGCGTGGGAGATGTTCAAAGACCTTGAGCTTGGTTTCCCTAACCATGGTCAAAGTCAAGACATGTTGATGAGTCTTTTCTTTCAAGGGTTGTCTTCAAAAACTAGAAGGAATGTTGATAATGCAAGTGGCGGTGACTTCATGGATATGACCTCAAGAGAAGCACATCAAGTGTTGGAGAAACTAGCTAAGAGATCTCAATTATGGAATAATAACCCACAAGGTCGCAAGCCTTCTAGTTTATGAAGACAACCCTTGATAGAAAAGGCTCATCAACATGTCTTGACTTTGACCATAGTTAGGGCAACCAAGCTCAAACTTCTTGAACCTCTCCCATGCTTCGTGAAATAACTCATCTTGATCTTCTCTAAAAGTCATCAAAGCGGTCCTCCTCTCATTTACTTTTTCGGGTGGAAAGTACTTAGTGATAAACTTCCTTTGCATATCTTCCCAAGAGTGGATACTATTAGAAGACAACTTGTTGAGCCACATCTTTGCTTTCTCCTTCAAGGAACATGGAAACAACCTAAGCTTCAAAACATCCTCCGTCATTCCATTGAGCTCAATGTTTGCAAAAGCCTCCTCAAACTCTAGTAGATGGTGATATGGGTCATTGTTTGGCAATCCATAAAAGGTTGGAAGTGTTTGCAAGAAGCTTGGCTTTATCTCAAATGAAGAGGCACACGGTGGCAAGATAATGCATCTTGAATGTGTGGGCAATGATGGTAAGGCACAATTCCTTATTGGCCTTTGTTCTCCCCTTTCCTCTCTTTCCTCTTCGTTGGCTATCACAATATTGTACTTTCTCTGTCCAAGGCTTAGATTTGCAACCCTTGCTTCTTGGTCTAGCTTGAATAATCTCTCCAACGTGGCTAGATTGTTAACAACTAGAACCGAACTCCCTTTCTCCTAATTGTGACTTGAACTACTTGAATCTTCCTCAGATGATTGAATCAACAGATTAGAATAGATAGTAGATGAAGAAGGGGCCGTGAGCTTAAGTGATTGCCCTTGCTGTGTCTCTTAATCGTTAGGCTCTAAAACGGTATGTAAACCACTTGCAAATTGAGGGGACAAAGACATATACACCTATGAATCACACAAGTCAAAAGTATTAATAAGTAAGAATACAAGAAACAATACAAATCAGCACACTCAAAATGAGTGATCGCATAAATCTTTCTAACTTTTGCAAATTGCAATTGTTAGAGCTTGCTTAACTATTTACGCTTTTTGCCCAAATATGTGCAATTTACTCAAAAACTTGTTTATTTTCAACCTCCATTCCTTTATCAAAAGAACTTTAATTGCTCTTCTAAGAGGATAAGAATTTAACTAGAAGTTGTAAGTATAAAAGTAAATGGAGAAGGATTTCAAATTTGGCGTGGTTCCAAATTAGGTGTAACAAATTTGATGTAATTCCAAACTATGCTTGGCGTAATTCTAAGCTAAGCACAACGCTTGGTGTAGTTCCAAACTTAAGCGCAAATTTCAACACTTAAACTTACGGTAACTCTTTTCGAAGTACGACCAGGTAAGAGTAGATGTGGCTTTGGTAGAGCGAGGCTCACTTAGTACACGGCACAACACCTGAGATAAATCCCTAGCCTCTTACCTAGACATCGCCCTCTTAAGGTGAGCCTACTTGTGAAAAGTGATGAACTAATAAAGGTGAAATCCCGATCCAATTTACTTAAAAGGGGAACAGGAATTTATCTTTGGGTGTTGTCTAACACTTAACATTTCAGTAGCTCCTCATGAATTAATTCAATAGGATGAGTCTAGTTGTGGAGAGTGAATAAACTCGACGGTACAAAGATAAAATCCTACTCCACAAGTTCTAATTAAATTCAAACCTTAAAGAAGTGAAATTAAAATACCTTGACAAATTCAAAGAAATCTTAAACTTACAAGCAAAAAGCAAAATTGGCACAAGTTTTAAGTAAAAAGAATGAGTAGTTAAGACTTACTTTCAGAAGTACAATATGCTCCAATTAGTCCAATTTTACCGCAATTACAACTTTTTACTTTTAACAACCAATTTCAACATACAAAAAGGTGAACTTGCAATAAGTAATAAGCAAATAGTAAATAGGCAAGACTATATATTTATTTATTTATTTATTTATTTTAATTTGACATGCTCAATTTAGTCTCTCTTACCATAATTTACCAATTACTTACCCAAAGTACTTAAACAAATTCAAAAATATGAAAACTACCACAAAAACTAGCAAAACAAAGTAAAGATAAACTGCACGGATTCTCTAGTCCCACGGTAACCTATTAGATAGCGATTAAATTTTACCTCAATCCCCGGCAACGGCGCCAAAAACTTGTTGCGTGCATCACGAGTATGAAAATATGTGCAAAGTTGTGTGTGATGTTACTTACTCCCAAGCATTGGAGGCCAAGTTTTAATATAGGGAAGTGCGGAGAATCGTACCCAAAGGGTTGGGGGAAACTCAAACCTAGCTAGTTTCCGCAAGAAAGCCTAGAAAAACATGCAATCTAACTTTTTATAAGTTCACAACCTTAGCCCTTTGGAAGCTAAAGATTGCAAGGATAGTATTAACAATTATGGTAGTGAACGGCTTGGTTGGTTTTAGTTATTTATAAAGTAAACTAGGTTGCTCAAAAATAAAATAAACTAAGCTAATAAAAAATAAAGACTTTGATCAATGAGATAAATATTGTTTTATACATGAGTTTGACTAGAGCTAAACCCTAGCCCCAAATTTATTCTACTCACAACCCATAGTTACATAAATTAAAGCCATAAACTTGTAAAGCATCAAGTAAAGAGAGAAAAGAGTATAGAAAGAAAGGAATACCCATGGGTTTGGTTCCAAAAAGAACCAAACCGTACCTCTAAGAACACTTTCTACCCTCCAAGATACAAAACAAAGTGAGAAATGCTTCCTAGTATGGTATTTTTAGTTTCTAATAAGAGAAGGAAACCAAAAACACCATACAATTTCACAAGTCTCTTAGAACTATGATGAACAAGGCTTGGATATATGAAACTGGAGTTGTGATTGATCAAAAGTGTATAGATACTTTGGTTTTGGTAAGGAAAAACCAAGAACCCAAGAAGCTATACACCTATCTCTACACAAAGCTAAGAAACTATGAGAAACTATGAGCTAAAGCAAGGAAACTAAGATAATTGTGTGAAGAGATGTGAGAAGAGAATATGAAAAACGTCCAAATGAGGGGAGGGTGTTTTTATAGGCCAAAAGTGATGAATGGAGGGTGGAGATCGAATGAAATGAAGGGCTAGATATGATAGACAAATGTGTAAGCACAAAATGTGGATCTAGTTTTTAACTCTACATAGAAATGACCTAGAAAGCCCATAGATATTTTGGTAGAAGAGAAAAAATAAGGGTGGAAGGGTCTTTGTGTAAGGGAACAAGGTAATAAATGGGAGACAAAGATGTAAGGTGTAAGAATGGGATCACTTGTCATCATTCACATTTTGAATTTCAAAATAACCTAGACCTAAAGTCTTTCCACCAAAATTTTGTAACCCTAGTCAGTTCTTCCTTGTCTTCCACACATATTTTTGGTCGCCAACTTGGCCGGAAATGTCTGGAATTCGTCGTTGACCTCCGTTGACTTCTTTTTCATCCGTTTGAGCACTTTCTTCTCCTTTCTTTCTTCACTTAGATCTCTGCCAAGACTTCCGAATTAGCCTTTGACTTCTTCATACCAAATTTTCCACCATGAGTGTAGATCATTTTGATAAAATTTCAGAGCTTAGTTCTTCGTGGTTTGTTCTGAAATGCTGTCGGAATCTGTACAGGTCCGGTTTTGAAGTTTCGTCTTTAGTCAGAAACTTGAACTGATTGTTTGAAGGTCTTCCACTCCAAAATATCTCTTGAACTCTTCATATGAAATGACCCTTAGGATATTAAGAATGGATCTGGAAAGTTTCAACTTATTTGGAGTTCGTTTAGTTAGGCTGTCGCCCCTCCTTCCTTGTCTAGCTCACTTTCTCCTAACCAGAGTAGGAAAATGTGCTAATGTTGACTTTTTAGTGTTTTTCCATGCTTCTCCATCATTTCCTAACATGATAAGGAAAACATAATAAATATATATAAATAAACACAAATGTTAAACAAAAGTACAAGATTAGGGGAATAATTGCTAAGTAATTATGGACCAAACACTTGTCCCAAACTAAAACAACTACATGAGTGTGCAACATCCGCAACGAAATTAAATTCCTTTCAAATGTGATTAAATTAGATTGGAAACAAGACCTTGTTGTTAAACGATAGAGGTCATGATCATCTACAGAGTTTGAATAGAACCATTAATACTATTAAAATGTACTGCTTGATAAAATTTGGATATGCTTGTTAATTTCTTGAAACATGACATAGAGGCACTAGGGGGGTTTGCATGCCAAAATTATATGGTTCTAGTAGCAACTGCAAACAACACTTTGAAGGCAACATAGAGCTGCACTATAAATTTATTTCTATACCATCATATATGCAAACAACTTTATGTCATAGAAAGGAAGCATCCCAAGATAAAGGGGATCATAATATCAAAGAAATGCTCCACACTTGCTTTGATAAGTATTACAGACAATTCATAAAAAGTGGTTAAAAGATATAAATTTGGTCTTTATTTTTTTAGAAGAAATGTTAATTCATTAATAGTTCGACGAGAATCAGAGGGGTCTAGTATTAGAGAAATGCTCCCACAGTCCCACTACAAAGAAAGTAGGATTAGAAACTATTCTTCAATAGTAAAATTTTGACCTCTAATTTTTTTTTTTTTTATATAAAGAAATGTCAATTTATTAATAATTCAATGAGCATACACATAGCAACTCACCTTTGTGAAGCTGTCAAAAAATAGCATCATCTTTCTATCTGTAAAGCTCAAAATATACAAGCACAAAAACATCCCAAGAAAATACTGAAGGGCTTAAGATCTACATGCTAACCTATGACATCTCCATTGAGAAGAAGATTCCACATGCCCTCCATCCATTTAAGTATAAAAATCAAAGATAAAAGCCGAAGGCCAGTTACAAAATCCTTGGCCCAATACCAACTTGTAGGCTTTTAGCAATCCCAGCACCAACAATGGAACCCAGCAATACTGGCGCTGAGCTGAGTCCTACCTAGTACCTAAGAATGTAGACCAGAGGACCTCCAAGAGATGGCCTACGGCCTACCCAACGTCAACAACCACCGACGAATGACCATTGCAAAAATTACTTCAACAAAAACCACCATGTAAGGCGGTACGAATGGGAAGCCAGAGCTGTCTACGTGCTAGATAACGACCATGGTCATCTCCTTGAGTCATATACACAAAGGATTGATTGGATTTTAAGCCAAAACTTTGTTTTAAAGCGGTTGTGTGAGAGCAAGGATGAAAGTACCCCTATCTAATCTCTGTTTTTACTCCTATTTCTGATAAACTGCCCTCTAAAAATTTTGAGGAATATCAATCCTCTGTATCATGAGTTCATTTGTATTCACTCGCAATTTCTAATGCCTAGGTTCTCATTGTATACTCTACCCAAATGATAAAATAATATCTCCTCTTCCCCAAATCATACCTTTAAACTCTACAGCGGATTCGAACTTTCGGTTTTTTTTTTTTTTGTTCGACACCCATGCCATAATCCATCAAATTGACTAGTAATGTCGTTCACTATCTCATCAAACTTCCACCCAGAATAATTTTTATTATTACTTCCATTGTTTCTTCAGACATGCATTGTTTCTTTCTGATAGTTCCAGCTAAATCAGCAATTTTTTTAAGTCCTATTCTTTCCAGCCCCATCATCGATCGCATCTTCATTAAAATCACCAATCAAATTTGAAAATAAATTAATCTAATCTAGAGTGACCTTTTTCTTTTTTAACAGGAAATGTGGAGTTCCGTAAGTTCTCATAACCACAAGAATGAACAAACTAATGTTACATGGTTATTTTCGTGTTGATCTAATCCTTTTCCATCTTACTCTATAGTTAAAGAGAACAACAACCAGAAAAACGAAAACCCAACAAATTTATACATGAGAAAACAGTCATTTCCCCGCAACATCAGAGTTCAGAGGAATTTTAGATCTGAAGAACAGAGGTTTTGACAGATCCTGAAACTACAACAAAAAGAAAAAGAGGGAGAGAGATGGGAAGGAAGAAATATAGCGACTTGTTCGAGGCCAAACTCAAAATTAAGAGATTTGGAAGGCACGGAGAATCGCTTCATGGTTAGTTATTGCCAACCTTCAATGCAATTTGCGCCATTAATTAGACGCCTTTGCTCTGCAAATTGGCTTTTCTCTATCAAATCAAATCTAACAAGTTCTCAAAACCAACACAACAACAAGAACATTTTGAAAACGGATACAAACCAAAACGACTATAGGATACGAGAACCAAAAAGACCTAGAGAAGGAGACTGATGAGAAAAGAGAACCATGGAATCTCCGCTTGAAATCTGAAGCTTTTAGACTTGGTATTTATAGGCCCACAAGGCTGAAACCCTAATCGATGACTCAGTGAAATGACGAAGCTGTCCACCGAATATTTGGGAATCTCCGAATCTG
Source organism: Rosa chinensis (assembly GCF_002994745.2). Classification (NCBI taxonomy): domain Eukaryota; kingdom Viridiplantae; phylum Streptophyta; class Magnoliopsida; order Rosales; family Rosaceae; genus Rosa; species Rosa chinensis. The sequence continues at coordinate 26,673,537 of NC_037091.1, read as the reverse complement.
GCCATCCTTTGAATCTATATAATATCATGAGATTTTGACCATTTACTGATTTTACTCTAATTTAGGCCTCATCAAAAAATCCGCGGATCAAGTGGGCCGATGGAGGCCTGCCGACCTTGAAGGCCAAAAGCCTGGCCCCTCAAAAACCCTCAAAAATCCTGCCCGCCAAAAGCCAGCTAGGCCAGACCCGTAAAAGCCCGCAAACAAAAAATATTATATAAATAACACAGAAACTGTTGTGCAAAATACCTAACTTCGCTGAATTACTGGAAATTGCTTAAACAGAATTAGGAGTTGTACCCTATATACACGGAAAGCCCCATGTGTCTAGTTTCTGAGGAATTTTACAGTTTGCAATTCCGACTTTTCTAGAAGGAGTTATGGCAATTTAAGTGAAGAAAGTTCAGCTTGAACGAGAATCTGCAACATGGAAACTGTTGTGCAGAACACCTAAATTCGCTGAATTACTGGGAACTGCTCGGATGGAACTAAGAGTTGTGCCCTATATGCACGGAAAGCCCCATGTTTCTAATTTCTGAGAAATTTTACGGTTTGCTATTCTGACTTTTCTAGAAGGAGTTATGACAATTTAAGTGAAGGCAATTCTTCTTTGATGGGAATCTGCAACATCTTTTACAAGTTCATGTCTAGAACCGAACTTCGCTGAATTATTGGGAGCTGCTCTAATAGAATTAGAAGTTGTACCCTATATGCACTGAAAGCCCCATGTGTCTAGTTTCTAAAAAATTTTACGATTTGCGATGTCGACTTTTCTAGAAGGAGTTATGGCAATTTAAGTGAAGGCAGTTCAGCTTTGACGGGAATCTAGAAGGCCCAGCACATATATTTGGAAATATTCAGTGTGCCACATCATCATTATATCTCTGTGTGTGTGTGTGTGTCTTTGTGTGAGTATGAATTTGTTGTAATTTGGCTTATGGTGAAATTGGACGTTCTCATACTTCTATATAGAATATGTGCATATGTATTTTACATGTCATGACTACGGTTGACCGATTTGATCATATTCGAAAATATGGTGAAATTAGCTAAATTTCTTACCACACATATAATTTGTTATAATAATCTCATCCAACGGTCGGTTTTTCCATTTTATTTGAATTGATAGAGGTTACCCTTTGGAGTGTATAATATATAAATATAGGTTTATAAGAGTAACTAAGTTTGACCTAGTTGATCGAATTCGAAATGAGAACTAAATTGGCTGAAATTTTTACAACCACCATAAAACATTACAATCTCTCCATCGAGCGGTTAGTTTCTCCAAATTCATTTTTCACTTCATGTTTGCTATAGATTGAACCTCAACAATTTAAATGCAATGTATAAGTTATACAACTTTAGGAAGCAAATTGGTATGAGCCAATGTCTTTGTAATTAAAATTGAAGTTTTTATTTTATGTTCACGCACATCCATCTATGGAATATTTACAGACGTGATGTGAAAAAATAAGCACGTTTCGCAGTTGTTGTGTCATCGGTCAACTAAGAAAACATACAAGTGACGATGGTTGACCAATTCGATCGGATTCGAAAATATGGTGAAATTAGTTAAATTTTTTACCACGCTCATAATTTATTGTAATAATCATATCCAATGGTTGGTTTTTCAATTTTCTTTGAATTGATAGAGGTTGCTCTTTAGAGTGTATGATATATAAATATAAGTTTATAAGAGCAACTAAGTTTGACCTAGTTGATCGAATTCGAAACGAGAACCAAATTGACTGAAATTTTTACAACCACCATAAAACATTACAATCTCTCCATCGAGCAGTTGGTTTCTCCAAATTCATTTTCCACTTCATGTTTGCTTTAGACTGAACCTCAACAATTTAAATGCAATATATAAGTTATACAACTTTAGGAGGCAAATTGGTATAGACCAAAGTATTTGTAATAAAAATTGAAATTTTTATCTTATGTCCACGCACATCTATCGATGAAATATTTACAAACGTGATGTAAAAAAATAAGCACGTTTCACAGTCATTATGTCATCGATCAACCAAGAAAACATTCAAATGACTACGGTTGACCAATCCGATCGGGTTCGAAACTATGGTGAAATTGACTAAATTTTTAACCACATGCATAATTTATTGTACTAATCACATCCAAAGGTCAGTTTTCCCATTTTCTTTGAATTGATAGAGGTTGCTCTTTGGAATGTTTGATATATAAATATAGATTTATAAAAAATTAGTGTCTTTAAATATTTATTATAAATAAAGCCCACAAAGCCCGTCCTGAAAAAGCCCGCAAGGCCCACTTTATATAGACGGGCTTGGATCCTTCGATTTACAATAAAGCCCAGCTCGGCCCGCCATTATTTAAAAATATAATAAGGCCTGGCCGAAGCCCGCTATGAATGGGCCGGGCCAAGAGTTGACGAGGCCTCTAATTCTAGGGATTCCCTCCCCCCCCCCCCACCCCCCACCCCCCGGTACACTACCTACTTATTTTTTCCCACTTACCCATAAAGACTCTAATAAGGTATTCCTTCATACACAATTAAGTTTTTTTTTTTTTTTTAAAAAAAAACTATTTTGCCCTCACCTATTTGTTACATATGCCGCGTTTGGTAAAGTAGATAAGATTATATTAGGATTTCAAACTGCATTAGACTCTGGATAGAAGATAATTAATCTTGCGTTTGTGTAACAAGATTGGTAACTGGATAACTAAAAGATTAAAAAAAGAAACAAAGAAAAAGAAAAGAGCGACTAAGTTGAGTCCACTCGAAAATGGACTCGTCATATTCATCTTCCACCGCTTCAACCTCCATTTTCAACCTAATCATGGACGCCTCCCTCATGGCAGTCTCTGCCTTCTACATATACAAATGCAGCGTCGACCAAGTCCTCAACCGCCTCATCGAGATCCACCGCAAGCCGCCCTCTCGCATTCTTACCTCCACCTTTGGCCGGCTAGTGTGCTTCCTCCCTCCATCAAAATCTGAAGTTTTGATGAGTTTTACTTGTCACGCCCCAAATTTTGAATAAATAAATTCAAAACCGAAACTCGAAAACATAACAATCACAAAAAAACACATAGAGAAATTTTCATTTTAAACAAAACTATAAAGCATTCGAGCTCACTGACAGCAATACGGACTCACTCTTTAGAGTCACATATTATAAAGAGTTTACAAATTAAACTGAGTTACAATTCAATAAGTAAACACGCTCACCAACTCTCTACACGGTGGAAGACTAAAACCAATACACTTCTATGTCCAAGCTCCAGAAAGTACGCCTCAGCTTCGACGACGATTAATCGATATTCTTACCTGCACAATAAACCCTACACCATGGAATAGTGCACCGGGTTGAAACAACAAACCCGGTAAGCTTTTTAAGCTCGTATGAGTAAACTCAATTAAAATGACTCACGTCACTCATGCTTATAATTTCTCAACTCGTGAGATAAATTAAAACAACAACATTTAACTCCACAAAACACAACCAAACATACAGAACCATCATTCATTTGTCTCAACAAAAGTAGTTGTCACCTCAGTGACGTTTCAAATCATTTTCAGTCTCGACAACACAAACACAAAATCACACTTCTTTCCTCTCAACATAAAGTATTTATCACCACAATGACGTGATAAAATATTTCTTGACTCACTACGAGTCTCAACCACAACTGCACTCACATCATTAAAGTAAATAAAACCAGTAATCCCTGCTTAGAAAATTAGTTCAGGAGATCACTAAAAGCACATAATTCAAATCATAGCAACTCCTGCATATAGTTCATATAATAAAGGGTTATTATCATAAATGGTACCTGAACTATACCTCAATCTTATCGATGGTACTTGAACTTTAATTTTGATCACAACCAGTACCCGAACTTTTCGATTTCATTTTAAATGGTACCTAAGGCCACATTCGGTCACTATTCCGGCCAAAAAAGCCAAATCTAAAAATAAAAAAAAAACAAGTTCAAGGCAAGTCTATTACAAAAAAAATCATCACTATATATGATTGCAACCGTTGAAATCATAAAAAAATCATCACTATGATTGCCTCCCATGCAGTTTTTAGTCGGAATAGTGACCAGAGGTGGCTCTAGGTACCATTTAAAATGAAATCGAAAAGTTCGGGTACTGGTTGTGATCAAAATTGAAGTTCAGGTACCATCGATAAGATTGAGGTATAGTTCAGATACCATTTATGATAATAACCCTATAATAAATAATAAAAATAATAGTAATCTCTGCATAGAGTTTAGTTCAGGGAATTATATTAAAACAATCAATTTAGAAACAGTAATCCCTGCATAGAATTTAGTTCAGGAGATTACCAAGAAAACAAACAATTCAATAATAGAAATAAATAGAAACATTTACTAAAAACATCCATTAATAACGCTAACCATTAATCAAGCTATATTGGCAATGACGATCTGGAGGATTTTTTGGGGAAAGCATTAGTTGGTTAGTTCCCTTCTTCAAGCGAAATATTTTCCAGAAAATTGTTTTCTCAATGCAACACTGGGTCGCACGCCATCCTCTATTTGGAAGGGTCTGATGTGGGGAAAGCAGGTGATTGATAAAGGGACAAGGTGGAGGATAGGTGATGGGAGGAGAGTGAGTATCCGATCTGACAGGTGGCTGCCTTGTCCGGTCAATTTCAAAGTAATTAGCCAGGTACATATTTCGGAGCAACAGAAGGTGGAATCATTGTTGACCGACTCTGGTGGTTGGAATGTGCCCTTGATTAAAGGTATGTTTTTATCACATGATGCTGACATGATCCTAAGCCTACCACTGGGGTTAAGAAGTGTTCCTGACAAGCTAGTGTGGCACTATGCCAAAAATGGTGCTTACAGTGTAAAGTCAGGTTATTGGGTTGCAAGAGACATGCAAGATCAAAAACGGGGTTCAATGGCAGGTTGTAGTGTCAATAAAAGTAAGGCGGTCTGGGAAAGAGTTTGGAGTATTAATGCACCCCATAAGGTTCGGGTTTTTATATGGAGAGAAGTTCAAGGCTTTTTACCGTGTGCAACAAATCTGCATAAGAGGAAAATCCTGCATGATCCTGATTGTTGGCAGTGTGGAGATCCTAAGGAATCTGAGGTGCATGTTCTATGGAATTGTCCGAAAGCAAAGCAAGTGTGGAAGAAGACTTTCTTGAATGGTGTCTACAGAGTGTGGCAGGAGCCATCTTTCTTGGACTTAGTGCATCACGTTTCTTCCATTGCTACTGGAAGTGAGTTTGATTTATTTTGCTCTGTGGCTTGGTGGATATGGAAGAATAGGAATCTCCATTGACATGGAGAGAAGACTGTGGACCCTAATGAATTAATTTGCTTAGCTGGGGATTGGCAGTTGCAACATTTGACCACAAGAAACCCAACTCAGAAAGAGAAAGGTGCACAAAGTCAAAATAAAGTTCATTGGTCACCACCTCCAGTGGGAACACTTAAGCTTAACTTTGATGGGGCCTGTGATGTGAAAAGAGGAGCATGTGGTTTGGGGATAGTATTCAGAGACCACCAGGGGCATTTGAAAGGTGCTCTTGCAGTCCCACATGTCGGCAATCTCCCCCTAGATCTGTGGAGGCCCTAGCACTTCTACATGGTCTTCGTTTTGCTGCACACGTCGGATTCACCAATATTGACATTGAGGGTGATGCTCTTTCAGTTATCAACACTCTACATGAGAGTTCAGAGGATTTAAGTTATGAAGGTCATTTACTTGAGGAAATTAAGTTTTTAATTAAGTCTTTTACTAGTTGTCGTAGCCATTTTGTGAGGAGGGAAGGTAATAAGATTGCCCACCGTTTAGCAAAAGAGGCTTTGAAAGTTAGTCAATCGTTACTTTGTTTAGAGTCGGGGCCAGTTTGGCTTCACCAGTCTGTCAGTATGGATTTCCAGTGTGAAGTCTAGTTAGGTTTGAGTTGCAAAAGTCACCATGTCGGTGTGCTTTTGTAGACTCTTGACCCACAAATCATTGTATTCAGTTTCAGTATTAATGAAGTATCTTTTTGATAAAAAAAAAATAACGCTAATTACCACCACACAGGTCATCACACAGATCACCACACAGGTCATTACACGGATCACCACACAGGTCAACAATTCACACTAGAGTCGATGATTACCAATCAACACCAAAGTCGATGATCACCCATCAACTTCAAATAAATCATCTCACAACAACCCACATCATTTACACAAAATCATCATGCAGATCACCACACAGGTCATCACATAATATTGTTTCCTCATCTCCAACAACCTCAAACAATAATGAAATCATTTTCCAAATATTGTTTCTCAACTCAAACCATCACCAAAACCACACCTATTTCTTTCAAAACTCAAAGCCAACAAAACCATCTTTTATTTCCAAAACCATATATTTTCCTCAACATCACATTGCACAACAATAGTAAACTACACACTCAATTCCACCAAGATATATATATTTTACGTAAATTTATATATACGTAGTCATTCACTTAGGGATGCCACTAATACCAACTATAGTTTTATAAATTATACTTCTCGAAAATCATTTTATAACAAAACATTGTTTTAACTTACCCATGAACCGTTGTCGATCAAGTTCATATATTTTAAAACAAATAATTTGTTTCAATAAATGCGATTTTTCTTGCTAACAATTAAATATACTAAATTAAAACAAAACTACTTTATCAACCGAAACACCGTGAAATTTACTCACCTCCAAATCCTGCTGCGTCTTCACACAAACCAAGACCATCACAAAATCATCCATACTCCACTCACACAATTCCGTCAATCACCTAATCACATCAAGGTCACACTCAATACAACAAAAAGCACACAATTCATAAAACAACATTATATGACGATCCAACAGTGAGACCATCCAACAACCTCGGAACACTTCTACGATCAATAAAACAAAACTACAAGTCGATCGAACGGCCGAATCCTCACAGACCGAAAACCGATCGAATCGAAAATGCTAAAACCCTAACATGCTCAAACGATTTCCAAAAATTACAAACCACATATCGAAATACCGTATCGACGAGTAGGTCAAAATCAGGAATAGAAATTGTCCCTGGGGTGACTGGAAGCCGCCGGAAAACACCACCACAGTGGCGGCGCCGCCGCCCACCCAAAGTCAAAATTTAATAAAACTCACAACCTGAAAGTTTTTCATCTCAACTCCAATTACAACTTTCATAACTACACCAAGGTCAGATTATAAGCCAATAAGTATAATTTTACCTCACAAAATTTCTAGATCGGATGAACCCTAATTTCCCAATCGTGCAAAATCGATCAGCACAGCTCAAATCGATGCAACCCACCTAGGGGAAAATGATCTATGTCCCTTGAAGTGCAAAATCCCTTTTGGAACCACGGACAAAGGTGGCCGAAGCTAGGAGAACTAAGGCCCGCGATTGGAGGTGATTCCGGTTTCGTCTCGGCCTCTTCTCGGCTTTGTAACTCGAGGTACGCCTCGACCCACGCTCGATTGCTTCCACAGACCTCTAGAGGAGAGCAAGGCAAGGAAAAACCCCTCAAGAATCTCGTCAATTGGTGGTCAGACGGTAAAGAAATTGGTCGGCGAAGGGAGAGGGCGAAACCGGGGTCGGGTGAGAGGAGAGAGAAAAGTTTCCGGAAATGGAAAGTTGGAATTTCTGAAATAATTTCCGGAAAAATCCCATATATACCAAAATGGAAACTTTTTTCGATGGCCATAATTTCTTCATACGAACTCCGATTTCCTTGTGTCCACGAACTCGTATCGACGCCCTATACGACTTTCGTGAAGGAAGTTTTCACAAAATCAAAGCGTACAAAAAGTCAACTCTTGAATCGAAACATTTCAGCGAATAAAAGTTCGAAACACTTCTGCTCCACCCTCGAACCATGAACTCGTACTAACGAACACTTTATTAATTCCAGGAAACATTTAGGAATTAATAACTAATTTCCGGGGTCTTACATTACTAATGTCGGATTTCGTTCTTACACGTATAAAGGTAGCTCCCAAACTGGTTATGTTTTTACCATGGAAACACCGCGATATTTGGAGGTCTACTAAATAGAATATTGTCGCTACTTCTTTGAATCATGCAAAGTTTATAGCTCTTCACAAAGCTGTTCGTGAATGTATATGGTTACACTAGTAGAATTTTTCTCATATACATTGGCCAGAAACCGATGTAAAAAAAAATTTGTACACATGTGTTAGTGGGTGATGTAAAAGATCGGCAAAAAATAGACATCGGTTAAAAACCGATGTACCATACTACAATACACATCGGATTAGATTCTAGAATCGATGTTAAACTGCTATTATGATCACAAATTGGTGTTTTTAGATATTGTTAAACCTTCATATTTATGCATTTAATGCTTAACGAAATATAGGTCCAATAGCACTAGTATTCATTTTAACATCGTTACTCATTCTAGAAACGATGTGTAGTAAATTCTTACACATCAGTATTTTTGAAATTTGCCTGCTGTTTATAAGCTTTACGGGTACTTGCCATATATCAGACTATTTAAGATTGAATCTACATTCTTTTGTATTACTCGACCGATGTTCATTATTATGTTAAACATCGTTTCCTTTTATGAAGTGATGTGCAAGCTTATATTAAACATCAGTTTTTGATGTTGACACCGATGTTCATACTTATACTAGACATCGTTTTTCATTTAATAAATCGATGTCCATTCCGTTGTTTACATCGTTTCTTACTTAAAAAGTCGATGTCCATTCAGTTGTTTTACATCGTTTCTTACTTAATAAGTCGATGTTCATTGCGTTGTTTTACATCATTTCTTACTTAATAACTAGATGTGCATTGAATAAAGAGACATGGATTTTTGTTTCCAATCTGATGTATCATCTCTTTAATGACATCGTTTTTGTAGTTTAATACTGATTTGCAATAAACGTATACATCATGTCCTTTACATGAGCATAATGTCCACTAACTTTATAATTGCTGCTACAATATATCTATCTAATCCACATTTGACAACATGAAATCTCAAATAATTTGAATATGGGGCATTGCATTAATTTGTATACAACATCAAAAATGTTAATAGTTCAAAAAATAGGTAAAAATACCCCAACCTACTTCAAGGCTAGCCTAAAACATACCATTGCAATAAGTGTACATGTAGTTTTGTTCACATTTGCTGCAACAGTACAACTACTCCAAAATAGTTCACAAAAAATCTAGCTAGCCTTACTCAAAATCACTTTGCTAATCAGCATCTATAGCAAAGTCTGCAAATAGTCAGCCACCTCAATGCGCACCTCGTCAAGTTGATGTTGGGTGTATCCTTTCCGAGTCTTTGCTGCCCACTAGGAATGTATTTCATAACGTAAGTCATAATCATCGATACGACCACATAATCATAACGTAAGTCTTTGCTTTTGTTCACACTAAGCAAATTGCAGCTGAGAACCAAAAGACATGAAGAATACTTACCATTTAGATTTCTGCCTTCTTGTCCCCATTGATACGACCACATATGTTTGCTTTCCTACTGCCATCTTTAATGTCTTGGTTGCAACTTAAAATTAATTGTAGCTTTAATCATACACCTCATGAAATAAAAGTCAAGTTCTCGGCTAAAAGAAAGGAAGGGAATAAAAACAACAAACAAAAACAAAAGCCCTACATGCCATATGCATCTAAATAATTCACCTGTATATAAATAAAAGAACACATGTGACTGATTGGCTGAAGAAGCACTCAGTATAAGATACCAAGAGCAAGCCTATAAATAAGATTTCAGTCCCTCAATTGAAATAATCCCATCAGTTCTAATTGTTATCTTAGTCACGGAATGCAGATACAAGGTACCAATTAATTAATCTCTTAGAACTATGTATAAGAGATTTTTCATTTACAATAATGTATACGAGACTTTTCATTTCTCCTCCAACAAAAAATGTGAAAGAGATCTTTCATTTCTCACTATATTTCCGTAACAATCAGTCTACATAAAGCTATTCAGTGAAGATTTGGTACCTTGTTTTGGCTAGTGAACATTTTGGTACATGAAGGATGCTGAGCACAATTACGAAAATTAAAGAATAAAAACATGCTAATTCCACCAACTTTATGTAAACGGGTAGTGCAAGAGTTTTGTATTTACCGCACTGTCACAGGGCCATCTTGTTTCATCTTAATGAGACTGCTTTCTATGTTTTGCAACACCGGTTTATAGCTGCCATACATTAGATGAAATTTATCTTATTACTGCAGCCTTGCATGGAATTTATAAAAACAAGATGAACAGAGAGATGGAGGAGAGAAAAATTACAGGCGTGCGAGACCATTGTATGCTTGAGTGGTTTGTTGGAGTCTTGCTCTGAGCTGTAATACCTCAGCTTTGCTCTGTTGTTTTGCAAGTTGATCCTAGAATGTAACGTCCCGTAGCTTAATTACCCGTTTACTAGTCATTTGGACGGTAAACGACCTTTATTTTCACTTTTACTATCGTTTTAGTACGTTTAGTGGCCCTAAAAGTCGACTTTTTGTTCGGGTCAAAATTTGAGAAAATTTCCTTCATGAAAGTTGTAGAGGACGTTAAACTGAGCGCATGCATATGGTACGTAGAAATCGGAGTTCGTATGCGAAAGTTATGAGCGAATTAAGGAAGTTACTATTCATGGTAAGTAGTATATATTTGAAAAAGTTACTGTGGCCGGTAAGTTTTTTCTTTCTCTTTCTCTCTCCTTTCTCCCGCGTTTTCTCCCTCTCCTCGGCTCTCTCTGCAACTCCGGACATCTCTCTCTTCCGGCCACCTGGGAGCGAACAACCGGCACCGGTCGACACCTCTACTCCTACCCAACCTCCCCACGGCGGTAACTCACGGCGGCTTGGCCGGAAAATGACGCATCGGGTCCTTGAAGTTTCATTGTAGCAGTTTGTAATTTCCTTCGATTCCGGCGATTCCAGCCGTCTCCGGCCACCAAACTGGCGTCGAAGGTTGGGTTTTTGCCGGTGATCATTTCCCCTAAGGTCATTCACTTCATTTTGCAGCGTGGAGGTCGAATCGAGGAAATTCCCAAACCTAGGGTTTGGAATTTCTGGGTTTTCTTCACCGGTTGATTTCGACTGTTTCAAGGTAAAATTAGATTGTGTTGTAGTTGAGAAAAAGATTGGGCGTGTTGAATAGTTGTTGCTGCCGAAATTTGGTGGCCATCGGAGGTGGTGGCCGTCGGCGCGTGGGCCCCACGCGCCGTCACTGTAGGTTGCGCGTGGAGGAGCGTAGGGGTTCTTTTTAAGTTCAATTTTTAGCTTATTAAATTCTATAATTGTTGTAGAGGTTAAATATGTGATTTTGGTTAATTTTGGGAGAAGTTTGACATGGATTATGAATTTCCGAAGTTTGGGAGTTTCGGTTGTTGAATTGTGGGAATCCGACCTTCGGATTTCCCTTGTTCCGATATGGAATACATTAATCGACGGATGGATATTAATAGTGAAGTTTGATTGGGTGTGGAAGAGGATTGGAGAAGTTGAGGTTATGGGTTTTGAGATTAATTATTGATTATCGTAAATATTTATCAAATTGTTGTTTACGGATTATAATTGTGTACAGGACGTGATACCGACCTATTGCTCGACGAGGATCCTTACGCTTGGATACCACGTTAGCCGTATATCGTGAGTGGACTTTTGTTTTTAAGTAATTGATGCATGCATTATTTTAAAAAGTATGCTCTATTTATTCATCAATTTACATTTCGAGTATGAGATTATAAATTGATTTCGTATTATCTCATATAAATACTTTGATTATTGATTCGTTTCCGAAATTGCTTTTGATTTATAATCTTAATGGTGAAATTATCTTATTTCCGAGGTGATTTCCGGAATTATTCTCTAATTACATTTTATTTCGATTTGAGACTTTTAAAGGAGTTTCAAAATGGGATTTCAATGGAGTTGTATTTCCTCTTTTTATATCGACTTCGGTTTTGGCATTGAGAATGCCTTGTTGATGATTTTGGAAATGGATTTTGTTCCGGTTTACGAATAATATTATTTCTGCCTATTTACTTTGAATTTGAGATGATCTTGGCGTGTGGGACACGTCATGGGAATTCATTTGCAATAGATGGGGAAGCTTTATGTACTTATGGATTTATGAGGTTTTCGGATTTTCTTTTGCCATACTTTGGGTGACTCATCATTGCTAGCATTGATTTTCCGCCTTTGTGGCGCGGTGATGGGATCACCGTAGCCCTTCCGCCTTTGTGGCGCAGGTTACTGTCTTTGTGACTGTAATTCTGTAGCCCGGTATCCTATCGCTACACTTAGTGGCGTAAGGGTATATTACGGGAGTTATGGGAGTATTTTAGCCTGGGAGGCTCACTTGTATGGCTATCGTCTCACCTACTCATTTTACTATTTTCGACTAGCCCCTGAGCCCTTGTATCGTCTCCCCTACTCACTTGTATGGCTAGTCCGATTTATTTTAGCCAGCGGGGCTGGTTTTATTTTTCTTGAATATCAGAGATTCAACCTTTTCTTTTAATCGTTTGTGACTAGCGAGGCTAGTCGGTTTTCTTGAGCGGAACTCCTCTTGTTTTATTTTCATTAATCATTGCATGCATTGGAATTTTTTTTAAAGAAATAAATGTGGGAAAGTATAAAATCCCTTTTGTTTGAAATTGTTTATTTTTGTCCACTCACGCTAACGTTTTTATGTACTTTCCCCTGAGCCCTTCGGTTTCAAATGCCCAGTTCGCAGTGTAGCTGTTCGGCTTTAGGAGTTGAGGCTTAGCACCACCGCTGTCATCTATCCCTCGTAGGTTACTTGCTAACCTACTATGTGTATCGTTGTTCTTTTGGTTCTAGATTGCTCTGATAACCTTGAGTATTTTGTATTATTATTGTAACCTATGACTTGGTTGTAATTTGAGTTAATTGGATAATTTGATACTCTAAATTGTGAAGTTGTGCGGTTTTGGGAGCAGGGTGGCTCCAAGAGTTTTGGGAGGGTTGTTTAGAAGTGAAATTGAAATTCTACAGGTTTTGGGTTGCCCATTTTTAAGGGAGGTTATGCTGAAATTTTTGGTAAACCTTCTTTAAAGGTGGGTCCCGCGGGGCCACTTCGGATTCCAGGGTGGAATCCGGGGTGGACCCTGTCATAGAAACAAAAAGCTACCCCGATGATACACCTTATCAGCAATATCAGCCTAAGAAATAACAAAGTGAAAAACTAATTGGATTATCATATTCCTAGATAACTCCTTATGATTATTCTACAAGAAGTTGTTATACTGCACTGGCTGTTTCTCTACCTCTTAACTACCCAACATCCACATAGAATAGAAAGTTCAAGAGAACTCTATTGATGATCAAATGTGACACTAAACCAACAGACTAACCTTGATAGAGAGAACTTCAGGTGTATATTCAGCTAAACCAGTCTTGTTAGAGCCATTGCTATGGGAGTTGAGCAACCCCTTGACCTGGTCAGTTCTTAACTTATCTAAGATTCCTCGGAGCTCTTCATTTTGCTTAAGACAGTCTTTCACCTACAAGTTTACATTAGGGGCAATAAGCAAAACAAAATAGACGAACACGTATATAAAACTGACTTCTACTCCCGGAACACAAGACTTTGCATTTATCATTAATTATTCCACATCAACACGTTGTTTCATACTGCAAGCTCAGATTAGATGGACTCACTACTATTCCAGGAAAAGTAAAGTGTTAGCTTAAAGAATATCACCCATTTTCATGCACAACTGACAATTTTTTCAGCCTAGTTAATGGGAAACTAAACCGTCCAAGAATACTACAAAAAAATAAAAGTAAAATAGTTAATTGATAAGTAAAATAGTTAATTGATAGATGCACAGATAGGCAATAGTAAAGTTCCTTGAACACAAGCTATATTCTGTCAATTCTCATCAATTAAGAAACCAAAAGTACCTGATTCTCCCAATGCAAAGCTATGCTCATAGCCTCCTGATGAGAACTAGATAAATTAGAGTTTTCCTCAAAAAGCCTTTCTATCTCCGAAGATTGGGAATCAATCTGCCACCATTTCCAAAAAGTGAGTTAGCTGTGAAACAGCATATACACAAAAGAAAAAGAAAAAAAATGCCATTGGAATCTAGAAAAATAAATTGCCAATAGAAAAATAAATACACAAAAAAAAATGCCAATAGAAAAATAAATTGCCAAGACTACCTCCATTAAAGCTTTTGTCTACTGCTTTCCAATTTTTCAATCACTACAGCCATGTCATGCATCTGCTTCTCGAGTATCTCCTTGTCTTCCTTTTTATTATGGTCATAGCAAGTGGACTACCTTTATGACCATGCTCAGAAACCCACTAAAAATTTCTGTGCATTAACCAATTCACATTTTGAATTTTGATCAATTGTGATTGAAATTACATGCCATTGAGTCCTCTATGTATTCCATGCTATTTTTTCCTTGAAATGGAGTTCAAAACATGGTATTACCAATATTATTCTGTTTTACTAAAATAATTCTCTCAAAAAAGTACAAAACTATTAAATCAATGAGAGATTAGTACCCCCAGTGGTACAGAAGATGAAGTTCATAAACAGAAACCAAAGTTGATTGTCATATCATTCTTAAGAACAAATGAACAACTTTGAAAACAAATGAAAAATCTGTATACAGCAATATATACCGTCCCATTTGCAGCTTTGTAAACCACACAACAAACCACTAGAAGTTCTTGGTTAAGAATTTTTACTTTAAACTGTTGGATTGCCAGTTTATGACATGGCAACATCATAGTGAAGTCCAAGCAGATTCTAGCAAATGTGCAGGTTATAGCAGAGAATCCAGATCCAACTTTCTAAGCAACCAAAAGCTAACTTTGAAAAAATTAAAATAATAACCCAGTGATTAGAGAAACAGCTGAAACAAACTATCATTATAAATAATGACACCATGACACCATCAACAACTGCAATGGCGTAAAAAGACACACACACACACACACACACACATACTGCCACAATGACACACACACACACACACAAACAACTGCAACATTAGAAACCATGCATTGATTACAATGAAGTAATAAGCAG
This sequence comes from Rosa chinensis, assembly GCF_002994745.2. NCBI lineage: Eukaryota > Viridiplantae > Streptophyta > Magnoliopsida > Rosales > Rosaceae > Rosa > Rosa chinensis. Next base: position 26,658,425 of record NC_037091.1, on the reverse strand, counting down.
AAGGAGTATTTACTGTTTTCGCTTGTTGGCCCAAGTTTAAAACTTCCAAGCTACAGAAACTAGATAACACAGTTCGAAGTCTCCTCTGCAAAACCCAAAACCTATAACTCAACAAAAGCGCAAAAATTTCCCACAATCAATCACAAACAATGAGAAGAATCGAGAGAGAGCAAACCACATATGGAGAATGTCCAGAAAACTCAGAACATGAATGCACAGAAAGCTCGAATGCAGCCCACAAAGCTTCGGTAGATGCAACACAAATCCTTGGAAGCAAAATAAGAAACAAAATCAGAAACAAAATCAGATCAGTGAATTAAGGACTCACAAATCCTTCGAAGACATGCATTGAACGAATTCGTCAATTACCTATGACAAAAAGCTCAAATTTTCTCCAAAAGGCCGGCCGGCCTTGATCTCTGATTCTCTTCACCGTCTTCGAGCAGAGGAGCTGGTCCAAGGTGGAAAAGGAGGAGGACGAGGAGGGTTGGGTTGTGATTGTAGCCGGAGAACGAAGACAAGAAGGAGGGTTGTGGTCGGAGGCGGAGAACAAAGAGGAGGATGGTTTTTGTCGGAGGCGGAGAACGAAGGAGGAAGGGGAGGTTTGGTCGAATAGTGTTAGGGCAAGCTAAAGTCAATGTCAGTCCAAATATGTCTAAGTGTGGGAATGAGCTTTTCCTCCCCCGCACTTCTTTAAAATTTTTTAACTTAGCCGCTTCCGCGTTTTTGAAAATTTTAGAATGAAAATATAGACATCGGTTAACAGTAAAAAGCGATGTCAATTATATACATACAAATCGGTTTTTGAGGAATCGATGTTAATGACATTGTTTTACATCGCGTGTATTTCTCACCGATTTAATTGTCATGATGTCTATGAGCATAATTCTAGTAGTGTTAAGATCCATAATTGGGCATATTCGAAGTACTTGTGTGTGATGACCTGGATTTTTGTTATTTAATTGTTGCAATTAATAAATGAACTAGTTTTACGAATTGTTGTTCTTATGCCTTGTATTGATGTTATTTGTGATTTAGATTTATTTTCGGACGAATAATTACTGGAACGTGTGGATTTCGGGAGCTCGGAAGTTGACTTTTTATTCGTTGAGTTTCTTCAAAAAATTACTTCACAAAAGTTGCAGAGCGCACCGATTCGAGTTCGTGGACATGCGACACTCATAAATCGGAGATCGTACGAGAATGTTATGGTTAGCGGAAGTTATTTTCACTTTTAGAAATTTGTGTATAAATAGAAAGTTTCTGGAAATATCTCACAAAAATCGATAATTTCCTTTTTGGTCTGAGTTCTAGAAAATTCTAGAAATCTGTTCTCTCTCTCTCTCTCTGTCTAACCCTCGACCTGACCCGTACCTGGAAAACTGACCCGGGCCATACTTTCCGATTCTGGCGACTACCAACGACAGCACCAACCCAGACTTGACGGCCTCCTCCTTGTGGTCTTCCCTGCAACGGTAGTTCACTCCGATTTCCATCCACGATGGCGGATCGAAGCTCGTGGTGTCCTCTTCATTCTAGACTGTTGGATCGTCCACGTTCTGAGTTTGACACTAAGGCGGATGGGGCTCACGCGTAGCTGCTTGTGGAGGGGAGTGGCAATGCGTCCGGCCGCGGTTAGAGCAGTTTCTATCATCTACTCGTCGATACGAGCATTTTGATATATGGTTTGTAACATTTGGAGATCGTTTGAACATGTTAGGGTTTTTCATAGTTTTGATTTGTTTGGTTTTCAATCTGTGAGGATCCGACTTGTCATTTTGACATATCGATCCCAAAAGTATTCCGAAACTTGGGTGGTCTAGGATGAAGTTTCGTCTCAATTGGCATTACTTTCAGGTTTTAGTTCAAATGTGGGATTCGAACTTTAATGGCTTTGTGTTTCGTACTGAGTTGAGACCATACTTTTCTTAGGTAGTTGGCAGAGGGTGTTCTGTGAGTTATCTAGTTGTGGAAAGACACAGTGGGAATTTCGAGGTTACTAAACTCACAATATTCATTTACGAATGAAGTTACCTTATCATTTTGGGAGTTATTTATTTAACTGCAAACTATAGTTGGTATTAGTGATATTCCTGAGTGAATGACTACGTGTGTGTGTGTGTGTATTTACGTGAAATATATATATATATATATATATATATATATATATATATATATATATTGGTGGAATTGTTGTGATGCATGAAATAATTGTGATTGGGTTTACATATATGTTTTGAGTTGTGACTTTTTGGAAAACAATATATTGTGAAAAATGATGATTTCTATTGTTTTGAAAGGTATTGACATTTTGGAACATTTTTGGGTTTTGGGCGACTTATTTAAATGTTTGGTTTTTCTACCAGTGGTCACAGCTGGTGATCAATATTGGAAAATCTTTTATTTTGATTTGGGTACGTAACATTTTTGAGTCATGCGTGACTTCTTTAAATGTTTTGGTATTTGTACTAGAGATCCAAAGACTTGAGGGTTGAGGATCGGGGGTCACAGGATATGGCCAAGGCATGTTATCGGGAACCAAGCCTTTGGCCGAGTTGGTGGTTACGATCAGTTAGAGCTCTTGTCTATCTGCAATTGTATCTTATGGGGGTAATAGTCAAGATTACTTGGGACTCATGTGTACGGATTTTAAAAAGAGAGTCTCGAGAGTATTCTTTCTTTTATTGTCCATTAGGGACTTTGGGTTTCATATTTATTTTGTTGAGTGATCAAATAATATGATTTTGTCACTGAGTGACATGTTAATATCCTTTGAGGAAAGGATTTTGAGATTTGAAAGGAATCAATGCGTGGGTTGTTTTCCTTAATTTGAAAGGGTGGTTTTCTCGTGATTAATGTGAGTTGTTGATTTATGTATTTGAATTACTAATACAAGCTTTCAAAAGCTTACAGGGTTTGTTGTTACAACCCGGTGTACTATTCAAAGGTGTAGGGGTTAATCGTGCAGGTCGGAATAATCATGGTCGAAGCTGAGATCTTGTAATTGCAGCTAGTATGGGTAGGAAACTAATTTTGTGACTTTGCTATTGTTAAGACTTCCGCTATGTGGTAAGCTTTTGAGGAGCGTTTACTTATTATTTTATTGTTGCAACTTAATTCATAAACCTGGGTAATGTAATATATGACTCTATAGATCGAGTCTGTATTGACATTGTGTGTTCAAGGCATCATCAGTATGTACTTAGTTTAAAAGGAAAAAAATTCCAGGTATTTTGTATTGATGGCTTAACTATCACGTCCGGTTTGATTGTGGGATTTATATTGATTTTTAATTATGTTTAAAAATTAGGGCGTGACATTGTGGTTTGAGGTCTACTACAGATGAACCTACGAGCATTTATGAGGATAATGCTGCTTGCATTGAGCAAATAAAGTAAGGTTACATCAAGGGCAACAACACCAAGCATATATCTTTTAAATTCTTCTACAATCATCAACAACAAACTCTCCTCAAGATCAGAGTGAAGCTGAGGACAATGTGGCAAACTTATTTACTAAATCATTGCTTTAATCTACATTCGAGAAACATATGCAAAGTATTCATCTACGGAAATTATCAGAATTCCCGTGATCACTATCATCAGGGGGGACGTTAAAATCAGGGGGAGGCTCGATGTCTACATGTTTTGATCTCAAAATATGAAGGGTGTGTTGTACTATTTCCCCCCTTCTACTGAGGTTTATTTTTGCACTACTTGATTTTTGTTACTCGGCATGGTTTTTAATAAGGCAGCGTGAGAAACACCAATGTTTGGACGACATAAGGGGGAGTGTTGAAGGAAACCCAATTCGTGTGTGCTTGGCCCAAACATGATTACTTCTTCTAGTTGTAATAGGGTAGAATATTCTAAGTCTCCTAATCCATTTTTAGTTAGGGTACCTTATAGCCTAAGGAATTATACATGTAATCCTCTATATAAAGAGGCACATATTATTAATGAAAGTACCTCAATATTCTCCAAAATTCTCTTGTTCTTAAACAATCAATGTTTTCTTTATATTTATAAATATTAACTAATCTAGTCTGGTCTTTTGATGGTATGACACAAGTGCATTCTAAGGGAAACTCCAACAAGGGGGTTCCATACCAAAATTTGTAGAAATATAGGACTTTTCATCTCCAATAGGCATTTTTAAGGGGTCTCAAACCTAGAATTATAAGACTTTGTGCTATCCCAAGTCTCAAATATGAGACCCTTTCAGAACTAGCTCCCAGCTACAGTGGGCCAGGACCACTAATTCTGCTGACCCAGCCCAAGCACGGGTCAAACTCACTTTAGAGAGAAATTGCACACAACGCGCTTGAGGGACAGAAGAGCAGTCAAGCACGCGCGTGTGGTGCGCTGGGAGAAAGAAGAAAGATGGAAAAGTGTGGTGCGGCTGTGGTGGGGCCTATGGGCTCTGTCCTCTCCCCTACTGATTGTTGGAACCCCCAACGGTCATATTAATTGATGGTTATGATTCATCCATTTTGGATATGGACGGCGGCTCTGATGTCGTCCTTTTTTTAATTATTTTTTATGCAACAAATATATTTGCAATCAAACAGATCAAATTTTATCAAAAAATTTAATCAACGGCTCCTATTAAATAGAGGGTTATTAATTTCAATTTTATTCAAAAAAAATTATAAAAATTACCAGAAAATTGTAGAAAAAATCTACCTGTTGGAACAGTAAATTGTAAGAAATTCTATAAATACCAATCCATTCTTTCCTAATTCCTCACTCCAAACATCCTCCATCTCCTTCAAAAAAATTTATTTATTCACCGATCTTCTTGTTCTTACATTTTTTTTTCTTTCTCTTGGAAAAAATGGGTCCAAGAAAGAATTCTTGGAGACACATTGAAGAAGTTGTTCTTTGCCAAGCTTGGATCACCGTTGATGGTGATGGTTGTGTCAGAATTGAGCAAACGTTGGATTTATTGTGGAACGGTATTGCGGAGGAGTACAATGCGCACAAACCGGCGGATTGTGTAACTAGAACATCTTCTAGTTGTAAGGCTCGTTGGAAAAAAATAAGTCCAGATGTATGAAGTGGCGGCAAGCTCTTAATAAGATCGAGACTTTTCAATGAGGAAGCGGCGAAAATATGGAGGACGAGGTAATTATATTGAAATATGTTAAGTAGTAATAATTTTTTTATTTGTCATATAGTTGTGAAAAGTAAAATGTTGTTATATAGTTTATTAATCGATTTATACTAAGCTATTTTTTTTCATAGTATTTTATTTACTTAATATTGTATATAGCTCATGAATGTTAAGTCAACGTACTACGACTCGGTTGGTAAAGGTTTCTGCTTTGAGCATTGTTGGGTTTACTTCAAAAATACGGAAAAATTTGGTCCTACACCAATAATGGAAAATTCCAACCATGGTGTTCCTACTCCTATCGACTTGGATGACTGTGGAACACACACAAATGAGGAGGAGACGACTTCATCAAAGAAGACATGTCCTCAAGGACAGAAAGCTCAGAAGCTAGATAAGAAAAAAGGCAATAAGCATGATGCGGATGACCTACAACTTCAAATGCAAAAATTTCAAGAACAATGCGAGCGTTAGTACCAACAAAGGCAACAACAATTTGAGGAAGGTCAACTGATTGAGCAACGCGCTGAGGATGCTTGCACGATGATGGTGGATATGTTACGTCCTGTATCTCAATTTACCGGTTTACTAGTCAGTTGGGGGGGGGGGGGGTAAACGACAATTATTTTCACTTTTTTTTTTACTTTGTTTCAATACTTTTAGTAGATCAAAAAGTTGACATTTTTTTTTTAGGTTAGTTTTTGCGGAAATTTCCTGCATGAAAGTTGTAGAGGACGTTAAGCCGAGTTTGTGGACATGTGGCACATTTATATCGGAGTTCGTATGCGAAAGTTATGGTCAAAATACTAAAATTACTATTTATGATAATTTTTCTATAAAAGGAGGAGTTACTGTGGTAAGTTTTCATTTTCGGAAACTTACCCCCGAGAGTCTCTCTCTCTCTCTCTCTCCCCGACCTCATCATCTTCTTTGAGTGATATCTTCTCCGTCCGGTGATGGATTTTGACGCCACAGTTACCGTTGGAAAGCACTCGTCGTCCTCTTCAATTATAAGGTGGTTTGGTAGCTTGTCTTGAACTGTGGAAGGTGTAACAAGGAGAAGAAGAACGCAGCATCGGCGTTTTCTCGGGTTTTGGTTGGAAATCGAGTTTCTGGCCACTTCCAGCGACAATACTTAGTAGGTCATGGAGCTCTTGGATCATACATCAATCTCTCAAAGTCTCTTGGTCCAATTTGAAGTGTGGAGCACGAATTGAAAGATTGAAGATCTAGGGTTTTAAATTTCCCGTCTTTGCTTTCGAGGTAAATTCCAGACTTTTGGCTTTAAATTGAACTTTGTTGTCGTTATGAAAATTGTTGGACTTTATGAGAGGAAGATTTTGGTATAGGTGTTGATACATGGTTCGAGGGTTGGTCGGCAGCGCGTTGGTCTTGTGGAGTCTGTGGGCGCGTTGGGGCCGATTCTGGCTTCCAAAATTTACAGGTTGCATTCCTTGTAACTTGTGGAGCATGTTGATGTGTTTTCTATGAAAATTGAAGAATTTTTAGTATCGACTATGATAATCTGAAGTGTGGGGTTTCGATTGTCGATTTACAAGAATCCGACTGTCAAATTTTTTTTGGTTCTACTCTAGAATGCTTAAATAGACGAATCGATTGTAGTGGTGAAGTTTGGGTTGAATCCGAAGAGAAATGGAGATGTTTGTTTACGAGGGGTTTTCGAGTTTTGTTTTAGAATTGTATTTAATTGTTGAATTGTTGATTACAAAATATAATCTTGTACATGACGAGGTACCAACCCATCGCTCGACGAGGATCCATACGCTTGGGTGCCACGTTAGCTGTATATTGTGAGTGGGTTTTTGTTTTAAATGATGATGCATGCGTTTATTTCTTGAATTAATGCTTTCCTTAATTATCATATTATTTGTCGAGCATATTAATTAATTTCGGATATTATTTGGTTTTGAATATTTATTAGAATACTGATTGGATTTTCCATCATGATTATCGAACGTGAGTTTTCTATGCTCGGATTTGGACTTATGATTTATAATGATATTCGATGAATTATTTTTTGAGGTGATTTCTGAAATTATATACTATATTTTTATTCATCGATTTTCAAATTTCTGAAAAATTTTTGAAAATGGGATTTTCGATGGAATTATATTTCTTGATTATTTATCGGCTTTCGGTTTTGGCATTGGGAATGCTTTAGCGATGATTTCGGTTTTGGGTTATTGTTTCTGAATCTACTTTAATTCTGACTATTTGGTTATCGATTTAAGAATACTTTTGACGTGTGGGACACGTCGTTGATTTACTTTATTTTTCTCTTGAGATTTACCGAGTATGGTTGGGAATCTTACTCGTGTTTTCTATTGCGAGATTTGGGGAAGCTATATGGATTTGTGGATTGACTGGTTTTCGAATGTTTCCTTCACCATACTTCGGTTGCTTTATTTTTAGTTCTCCTCCACACGTGAATTGCAGTCGAGACTCCTCCTCACTTACTTTGTGTTTGTGGGTCGAAGTCGAGGATAGAGCCTGGGAGGCTCCTTCGTTGTATGGTGATTTTTTCTTCCCCATACTCTACTATTACTTGACTAGCGGGGCTAGTCCCTTTTTATCTAAACCAACGGGGCTGGTGTGCTTTCACTAGATTCTTGGATTTAAAGATAAATGTTTTATCAACGTTGCATGCATCAAGGTTTTCAAAGGAAGAACACGTGGGAAAGTATTAAAGCTTTGCTTCATTGTATTTATCTCATTTATTTATTTTTGTCCACTCACGCTAACATGTTTTTGAATACTTTTGTGGTGACCCGAGAGAGGGTTCCCATAGTGCCGCGACCCTGAGCTAATGAGAAATCGACATGTCACGAATGACATCCTGATAACTCATCAGCCCGAAATCGCAAGGCCTTTTGGGTTTAGATTGTTGGTTTACAAAACACTTTCTTGGACAAATCATTCTAGCAACCGAACAACATATTTTCAAAAGTGGAATTTAAAGTGAGCTAAAGGATTTGGGCTTACAATCGGAGCCCAATTTGGAAATAACAAATCATTGAGTAAATACAAGTATGAGAGACGCGCCCCAGGGTTACGGGTCTCCCGAAATTTTGTAAATAAGCGAGTAGAAAATAAATAATTAAATCAGTAGGAGAGTAAATAAATAAGGGACTTCAAAACCCAGTAAAGGACGAAGACCTTAATTGAATAAAGTGAAAGAGAAATACCCCAAGCCGGGCCATGCGCCTCCCCTGTACACTCGCCGACCATATGCTCGAAACCTGTACACTATTGTAGGGGTGAGCTTTCGTCCTCGCATACCCAGTAAGGGCCGACCCAACCATGCTAGGTTTGAAAATAATAATAATAGTTGAAAATATTTACTACATAATATTGTGCACGTTTATCAAAAATACTTTTAAAAGAGGCAACCACAAACATTTATTTTCTTTTATAAAACATATGCAGCATGCTTCACACAACTTAGAGCTCCGAGATGCTTACCTGTCGGCTACTCTAAAACAATCGGTGACCGGCCCAGTTCGTCATCCTTCGAGAACCGGCCAACTACTCTATAGTGGTTATGACTACAAGTAGCGAAAGTGTCCATTTCCTGGCCTTGAGTGTCGTATGATTGGTTCACCGTTGTTACTTACCTTTTTCCTCCACGAACATAAGAGCACAGCCCCCTCCGGAGGTTAACGGTTTTTGGCCAGTCTTGGAATGGTTTTTGGCCAGGAAGTGATGCCAATTATGTTCTGGACGTTGCCTATTTATAGGGGAGCATTGGTTGGCTTTCCCAACTGAAACGTCTCCTTTATGGCCTTAACTCCTCTCATAAAGGGGCAATTCTTTTAATTTCCAAGCTGAAACGTCATTCTCTTTTATTTTCCAACTGAAACATCTTTCTCTTTTATTCCTCAACTGAAAACGTCTTTCTCTAATTTATTTTCCAGATGAAACGTCTTTTCTCCTTTATTTCCCTTCTTCATTGCTTGGTCAAATATCTTAATGCTTTATTTTATGACTCCATCATTGCTGTTTCCAAGAGTTCCACCAGGCAACGTTTCCTACAACAAGCAGGAGAATATCAGAATTTTCTAGAGAAAATAAAGGGAATTAAAATGTAAAGACTGCAAAAACAGTTGACAGTTAGGAATCCTGATCCAGCTAGGATTTTTCATGAATTTTACTTTTTCCGCCTATTTCACTCCAAACACTCAACAAGACTCTCAAAATGACATAATGACTCAAAACACTAAACTAAGGGAAAAATAAGGCTAAAATGAGGCACATAATCAATAATATCGTCACACATTTTTGGTCCTATCAACTACCCCACACTTAGCTTTTGCTAGTCCCTTAGCAAAACGAAAATACAAAACAAAACAACAACTCAAAAAAAGTAAATGACTCTATTGCTCCTAACTGTTGTCTCAGAGACTCCAAACTCATGGCTTTCACGTTAAACACTTAATCAAAATCGCATAGATAATTCCATGGTTAATAAACATGTGACATTCATATGACTAAGCAAGATATGGAGAACTTAAGTTATACAATGAATGATAGCATGTTTCGAACAAGTCCAATCCAAACTCACAAGGCATACTCTCTATTTTTCTCTCAGAAATGGCTATGCTTAAAAGCTTCACACTCAAGTATATGCAAGAGAACAAATTGTAAGGCAACAAACAGCTTGCATATTTCATCAATAAACGCATTTTGTGAAGAATTTTTAAAGACCTCATGAAATGACTAAGTGCACAAATGGACCTAAACCATAAGCTCGACTGCGTACCTGACTCCACTAACCAAAGACTACCCATCTCAAGGATCAAGTAAGCACTTAAAACAGGTTGTAATGGGGCTAAGCTAGGGTTTTCGAAATGAAGATTAAGGATACAAAAATCCTAAGGACCTAGCAGAGCATATAAGGACCACGTTATGTCATCATTTTTGTACGCCAAATATCATTGTTTTGGGCCAAACCTTCACTCTAACCAACATGGGAATGGACAAAGGCATAATTTTCAACTTTGAGCCTTCTACAAATTTGAAAGTCCAAAACCACACTTCAACAATTTCCCAAGAGTTTTCTTTTCAATTTGTCTCCTCTTTTGCCGTTTTTCTTTCTTTCTTTTTTTTTTTTTTTTTTTCATTTTTTTTTCTTCATTTTCTTTCATTCATTTTTCACGGCAATCTTCCTTCTTTTTCTTGGTTTTTCCCACCCCACACTTGTCTTTCATCGTCACCCCTACACACTATGTCATGCTCTACTAAGTCCCTAAGACAAGGGTAGAGATATCCTGTACTAAGCTCATGGTAGGGTAGTGAGGGTGATGAAACAGAGGTTTTAAACGTAGGCTCAAAGGGGTTCATTCTAAGGAGTCCCACGACGGGCACAATTGGGGACACATGCTTGTTTGGCTATGGTGGTTACCCTAATGCCTTCTATCCTATCCAGGATCAGGGCATATTATGGCATACAAGTTTTGACAGTCACAACAGCCGAGTTCTAGTACTCTCTAGTCCATTAAAATCTACGGCACATGATCATTGGATTTTCAAAGAATGATGAGGTTTTGCAAATACAGCCATGAAATTATGAATTTATCAATAAGCACTCGAAAAGAAGGTATTTTAGCTCAACAGCTCACTTAGGGTCAAATGAATCAGACTTAATCCTAGCATGCTTAATGAACCAAGTTACAACCCTATCTCAAATCTTCATACAAGCATCACAACGTTGATTAACCACAGAATTCAATTAAGTCCTATTTCGATTGTGAAAACCTTCAGCCATGAATTCAGAGACATGTTCATCCTAGACGTTAGGAGCATCCTAAGACTCAAACAAACAAAAAGACTCTAAAACCAACATTTTTTAAATTTTTTTTTTTTTTAAACTGAAAAAATTTTGAAAATAAAGGTGTAAACCCACCCCACACTTAGAATCTACATTGTCCTCAATGTAGGCAAAAAAATATGGTATATATATGGTATATAGTGTTGAAAAAGAAAAATCGCATCTCCAATTTAAATTTATCCTAGCCATATATGAAGCACAAAGTTCCAACAAAAAAGAGAAAGATAAGACTTTGTTTCAATTAAAGGATGTGGACGTGGCAAGTTGGAGATTGATAAAGTTTGTTACAAAGTCAGTCAAAGAAATAGGAAGTGATAGACTTGCCGAAGTAAAGCTGGGAAAAATATATATATTCAAGAAAGGAAGAAGAAGATATATTCAACATTCTGGTGTCTTGTTTAAAATGCAAAACCAAGTGATAAAGGCGGTCAAACCTTTTTCATTCAAATCTACTTCATTGCAAGACGCCTACACATGCAGTTTCATTTTTTTTGAATCAAAAACTCTATCATGATCAGCAAAACAAGTGGATGATTGTTGGAAAAAGGAGGCATGCATGCAAATCAACGTCCAAGTTGTTTAGTTGGACTCTTCAACTATGATAAGATCAAAGCCAAATCCCAGCGGCTTTGTGGGGATGCGCCAAACACCTACAAACTTGGTCAAACTGATTTTGAATATCAAATCATTCAAATTCAAACTGGAGTCATCCTCAACTCAACCTCATCCATTACTCTCCTATAAAAGGAGCTACCATACCGGGGGGAGAGCAGCAAAACAAAAAGAGAGGGCAGAGAGGCAACGAAAGAAGAAAAAAGAGAGAGAGAGAGAGAGAGCAGAGGAAAAAAAAACGCAGGAGCAGAGAAAGAAGAGGAAGGGAAGAAGAGAAGAATAATTCGAAGCTAAGAAGAGACCACGAGAAGCTACAAACATAGAGCAGTGGGTATAATTTCTTCCATATGCTGTCAATTATCATTTTCACTCAAGTGTTCTCTTTGTTCTACATAATATGATTACAGAAAGCTAAATAGGTGATCATGTAAGACTATGAGCACTCCAAACAAGAAGTTGATGGTCTATCCTCTCTCCAAAAGTCCCTCGTTGCTGTCATCCTCACAAATCTCACCAACGGCTTCCGGGCAAGACACAAAGTCGACATCAAGCCCTCATTCACAGCCGTGGTGTCACTCCATGCTGCACTTGCTTTCGATGCCTATACTGCGGTGCGTCCTGCGTATAGGTGGCGGAAGCAAGCTTCAAGTTCAAGGGGGTTCACCATGCTTGTTTTTGATGCCTGTATCGCGGTGCGTCCTGCATATGGGTGGCAAAAATAAGCTTGTCAAGTGAAAGCCTGAGGCTGCCAGTTCACACCAAGTACAAATCTGCAAAGTTCTTGGGCTCACGAAGTGAAGAAACAGCTCTGGAGGGATCTTGATGCAGCGCCAAAGCTAGGACATTACTCCACCTGCATCAAATTCATCATCAGAATCGTGCCCCTGAAAGCAAAGTGGCTACCTTTCTATAGAAGGGTGTTTACCTTCAAACACAAGACTGCATCGTGTTATGCTTGACTCACTTATGAGCACTACACTGCAGAAAACAAGGTGGAGGAGTTATGGGAATTGTCTGATACTTGCGGCAAGCACACAAATGCAGAAGGCATCACGAATGCTAGAGCTGTTCCTTGTGGGCTACTCTAGCATGCATCGAGGATTGTTCTGGTGCAATCAATCCTGAGACCACCTGAAAGCCACGTGATGGACAAGAACAAAGCGGTACTTTTGGTATGAAGCCAAATTGTCATTGCAGTAAGCTTTTGCAAGATGATAAGTTTGGAGCGGCAGTTTTTTGTCCTAACCAACCAAGCTTGAGCCATGATTCATCTCCATGCATGATTATTCTTGAGAAGCCACCCACAGCCATCACTACAGGAAAAACATGATTCCTAAGCCAAAGAATAATCACACTAGTGTTGTTGCTGCTCATACGCACCAAACAAACATGGTGCCTTCCTTGACCAGAACTCACTAGTCAAAGTGGCAGTAATTTTTTATTAGCATCTGAAGAAGCTCAAAGAAAGCCTTGGCTAATTATGAAGCTAACCGGAGACAAAAATGAAGAGACCAAAGAACGGAAATGGTGGTCTGACTGCTCTCTGCTTTTAATAATTCACACTCACAATGCAATGTGGAGATAAAACCCACCGCTTCGTACTCGACATAAATCAAGATGGTGCTATCATAATTGGCTTCCTACCTTGTCATGAAGTCATGCTTATCACGTCAAAGACTAATGACAAAAACAGTTGGTTAATTAATTAATGGATAATAAATTTTCATTAATTTAACTTGAAGAATCACATTTTGAGAAGTCCAAAGAAGATCGCATTTGACCGGGTCGGTTTATTGGGCCTCCTACAAAAAAAATGGAAGCAAGCCCACTCTATAAAGGTCCACATCAAATCTTCGATTCCAATCTCAAAGCTTATCTGGATGGGTGTCCAAAACAATTACTCACTTGAAGCAGATCACTATGGTTCAGGCGAAGTGACATAAAGCTCATTGCACAGCAAGGCTCGATGGGTGTCCAAATCAAATTGGCGGACGATCTATCAAATTCGGTGTTCACTCAAAAAGTCTATTTGATGGGTTCAAAAAATATATACACATCCGTTAAACACAAAAGTCGGTACAAAACCGAAAAGTCAAATTCCAATGAACTACAGTGGTTTGATCCCTTCACAGGGTATGTAGGCAGTCTAGCGACCCACTAGATGCAACCGCAACTCTAAACAGAATTCCTGACTCCACCAGTCAAATTCAACCAGTCCCATATGAATCTCTGACTCCAGTCAAATTCTCCCAATACCACAAAAATCAAATCCATTCCAAATCACACAAATAAAGTCCAAACCAAATTCAAGGGCTTTAAACCCTTCCCCAAACACAAATTCAAAACAAATGGGTCATCTACCCATTTAAATCTCAAAAGTCGGAACTACATGTGGTTTGATCCCGCAAAGGGTATGTAGGCAATCTAGAACCAAATTCATCTAGATGCAACAGCGTCCTAAACACAAAATCGAATCTCTGGTCCACTTAAACCAAATTCGTCCCAAACACTACTCTCATTCCAAAATCAAAGCCCTCCAATGAGTCATTCACTCATTGGAACTCTTGAACTACGAGTGGCTTGATCCCTCTCCAAGGGTACGTAGGCAACCCATTCAAATGTCCGGGTGCAGCCGCAAAAACAAACAAACACACATCTCATCAATTGGTTTCTTCATAAATGGAATCAAAAGGTGTTTCCCTGTAATAAGGGATTGTAATTAAGAGACACATTCTGTCTTGAATGGGTCGAACCCAAAATAATAAAAACTCTATTCACTAAATGAATACGAGTGAAATTATGTTGGGTGACATTTACGTTCACTGTGTGCAATTTTCTCTCAACATAATTTTTGGCACGCCCAGTGGGACCCATTCTCCTTTTCATCTCCATTTATGATATAACTAATCATATTTGTTACTTGTTTGCCTCAGGATATCACATGGCACCACAAGTGACAATGAACTTCCAAGATCTCAAGGCTACTGAGTCAAAGGCTGGAGATGCAAGACGAGCTGATCATCGTGTTTCATGCATCATCGATGCGGCTCCAATCAGAAGCGATGTCCCAAAGCTCAACCATGATACACATGCCCCTGTCACTACTCAGATAATGATTGGTTCTATTCCAATCACTTTAGTCGTTACACCACATGAGGTTCCAACAAGGCCCGAAGCCCGGTCCCTCAAGTCCCCACAACAAGTATATCTTCGATCATCGACCGCTAACATAGCTTCCAAACCTCAGATAGTCAAGTTCACCTCAACCTCTGACAGCTCATCTGGCCGGCAGGACGAAGTTGTTAAAGTGCACCATCAACAAAGTCTATCAGGGGTCAACAAAATAGCTTCTACAACTGGAAAGTCCAAGAAAGCACGTATACCAGTGGGGGCATTCCAAGCAAATAGATCACAGGGGGCATTTCAAGCTAATGTACCACAGGGGGACTTCCGGGACTCTTCAGCAGAATCAAGACCATATTTGGTCCCTGTTGTTAGTCCAAATACTCAAGAAATGTTTAAGACAAATAACGGCACAAAGCCCGAGACCATGTCAGTTATGGTCACAAACGCATCGACGATAGAAGAGCAGCTAGAAGAAATGAAGATGATGCTAGCTGAAAAAGATGCTCAAATAGCAGCACTGACTTCTCAATTAGCCACTATGGCTAACATTGGCAATCACAAAAATGATGAAAAAAGTGATCGTGAAAAGCAAATAGGAGGGCATGGTTCCACAATCGCAAGTCTTGAAGACATAAAGACACTAATTGCAAAAGGAATCCGTGAAGTATACACGACCTCAAATCCACAGTTCTCTGGGTACTTGAAACCCTACCCTGCTCATTATGATGCACTACCATTCCCTAAAGGCTATCAGAGGCCAACTTTTGACAAGTTCGATGGAGTAGATGGCTCTCCGCATGAACATTTGGCTCATTTCTTCTCAGCCTGCGGGGAAACATCACAATCAGATGCATTGCTAGTAAGGCAGTTTGTTCAGTCCCTCAGAGGAGCAGCTTTTACTTGGTACAGTCAACTACAACCAGGTTCTATCCTCACATGGGACGATATGCAAAGAGCATTTCTGGCACAATTTGTCAGCTCCAAAAAGAAAGTCTCGATTATCGACTTGGCTGACACTAAACAGGAGTCTGATGAAAGCACCAATGAATTCATATCCAGATGGAGGAGCTTAAACCTTCAATGCTCGGAAAAATTAACGGAGCTTTCGGCGGTACAAATGTGCTCAAACAATCTCTTGCCACATATAGCAACTTTTGTCAGCACCGCAGAACCTCAAACATTCGAAGCGCTAGTCTCAAAAGCTAGCAATGTCGAAAGACAAGTTGCCCGTAGAAGATTATGACACAGAGGGCATCCTTTAAAGACCATAGAGTCGACAATACAGATGAGTCACTGGCAACCTTTGTCGAAACTGACACCAAGTCGAACAAATGCAAAGGAAAAGAAGGGTCTAGAAAGTTCACTCTCAAAGAAAGGAAAGAAGTCAAATACTCTTTCGATGATGATGATGTCGAACAAATTTTCAGTGAGCTCAACAAAGCACGAGTTATCGAGCTTCCTGAACCAAAACGACAGAGCGAAGTCAACAAGACCAACGACCCCAGATATTGCCAGTACCATCGAATTGTTAGTCATCCAACGAAGGATTGCTTCGTTTTGAAGAACATAATCCAAGAAATGGTCAACAACAAGGAAATTGAGGTGGAGACATCGTCAGCAAAGTAAAATCGAAATTTGTTTGCGATCTTATCTGTCTCTCAAAAGGTGCTTCAAAAAAAAAAAAAAAAAAAAAAAAAAAAGAGGATGCTCGCTGGATTGAAAACCCGAAAGGGCAGTCCAAGCAAAAATTAGAGCGGAAAAAAAAAGTATATATGCCTGTTGAACAAAAACCCCACAAAGGGTAGTTCAAGCAAAAATTAAGGCTTCAAAAAAAAAAAAAAAAAAAAAAAAATCCTCATGGGAACTACGTACGGCTTGATCCCTTAAACGGGTACGTAGGCAGTCTAGTCTCAAATTCTAGATCCAGCCACAAAATTCTCAAAATCAAATTTTCTCTGCCAACAGGTTGTGATCCAATGGCGCAAAGCCTTGCACCTCAGAGACTCCTTGTGCGAGTATAAACTACAACTAGTGAAGAAAAGAAGCCAAAGTATGGGAAAGATGAGTTGCAACATGGTCAAAGCATCAACTCGCCTTCATTGAAAATAGAAAAAGTTGTCAAGCCTCGCACGCGCAAAGCTATTCCACGCACGACGCTTGAGGGGGCAACTGTTGAAAAAGAAAAATCGCATCTCCAATTTAAATTTATCCTAGCCATATATGAAGCACAAAGTTCCAACAAAAAAGAGAAAGATAAGACTTTGTTTCAATTAAAGGATGTGGACGTGGCAAGTTGGAGATTGATAAAGTTTGTTACAAAGTTAGTCAAAGAAATAGGAAGTGATAGACTTGCCGAAGTAAAGCTGGGAAAAATATATATATTCAAGAAAGGAAGAAGAAGATATATTCAACATTCTGGTGTCTTGTTTAAAATGCAAAACCAAGTGATAAAGGCGGTCAAACCTTTTTCATTCAAATCTACTTCATTGCAAGACGCCTACACATGCAGTTTCATTTTTTTGAATCAAAAACTCTATCATGATCAGCAAAACAAGTGGATGATTGTTGGAAAAAGGAGGCATGCATGCAAATCAACGTCCAAGTTGTTTAGTTGGACTCTTCAACTATGATAAGATCAAAGCCAAATCCCAGCGGCTTTGTGGGGATGCGCCAAACACCTACAAACTTGGTCAAACTGATTTTGAATATCAAATCATTCAAATTCAAACTGGAGTCATCCTCAACTCAACCTCATCCATTACTCTCCTATAAAAGGAGCTACCATACCGGGGGGAGAGCAGCAAAACAAAAAGAGAGGGCAGAGAGGCAACGAAAGAAGAAAAAAGAGAGAGAGAGAGAGAGAGCAGAGGAAAAAAAAACGCAGGAGCAGAGAAAGAAGAGGAAGGGAAGAAGAGAAGAATAATTCGAAGCTAAGAAGAGACCACGAGAAGCTACAAACATAGAGCAGTGGGTATAATTTCTTCCATATGCTGTCAATTATCATTTTCACTCAAGTGTTCTCTTTGTTCTACATAATATGATTACAGAAAGCTAAATAGGTGATCATGTAAGACTATGAGCACTCCAAACAAGAAGTTGATGGTCTATCCTCTCTCCAAAAGTCCCTCGTTGCTGTCATCCTCACAAATCTCACCAACGGCTTCCGGGCAAGACACAAAGTCGACATCAAGCCCTCATTCACAGCCGTGGTGTCACTCCATGCTGCACTTGCTTTCGATGCCTATACTGCGGTGCGTCCTGCGTATAGGTGGCGGAAGCAAGCTTCAAGTTCAAGGGGGTTCACCATGCTTGTTTTTGATGCCTGTATCGCGGTGCGTCCTGCATATGGGTGGCAAAAATAAGCTTGTCAAGTGAAAGCCTGAGGCTGCCAGTTCACACCAAGTACAAATCTGCAAAGTTCTTGGGCTCACGAAGTGAAGAAACAGCTCTGGAGGGATCTTGATGCAGCGCCAAAGCTAGGACATTACTCCACCTGCATCAAATTCATCATCAGAATCGTGCCCCTGAAAGCAAAGTGGCTACCTTTCTATAGAAGGGTGTTTACCTTCAAACACAAGACTGCATCGTGTTATGCTTGACTCACTTATGAGCACTACACTGCAGAAAACAAGGTGGAGGAGTTATGGGAATTGTCTGATACTTGCGGCAAGCACACAAATGCAGAAGGCATCACGAATGCTAGAGCTGTTCCTTGTGGGCTACTCTAGCATGCATCGAGGATTGTTCTGGTGCAATCAATCCTGAGACCACCTGAAAGCCACGTGATGGACAAGAACAAAGCGGTACTTTTGGTATGAAGCCAAATTGTCATTGCAGTAAGCTTTTGCAAGATGATAAGTTTGGAGCGGCAGTTTTTTGTCCTAACCAACCAAGCTTGAGCCATGATTCATCTCCATGCATGATTATTCTTGAGAAGCCACCCACAGCCATCACTACAGGAAAAACATGATTCCTAAGCCAAAGAATAATCACACTAGTGTTGTTGCTGCTCATACGCACCAAACAAACATGGTGCCTTCCTTGACCAGAACTCACTAGTCAAAGTGGCAGTAATTTTTTATTAGCATCTGAAGAAGCTCAAAGAAAGCCTTGGCTAATTATGAAGCTAACCGGAGACAAAAATGAAGAGACCAAAGAACGGAAATGGTGGTCTGACTGCTCTCTGCTTTTAATAATTCACACTCACAATGCAATGTGGAGATAAAACCCACCGCTTCGTACTCGACATAAATCAAGATGGTGCTATCATAATTGGCTTCCTACCTTGTCATGAAGTCATGCTTATCACGTCAAAGACTAATGACAAAAACAGTTGGTTAATTAATTAATGGATAATAAATTTTCATTAATTTAACTTGAAGAATCACATTTTGAGAAGTCCAAAGAAGATCGCATTTGACCGGGTCGGTTTATTGGGCCTCCTACAAAAAAAATGGAAGCAAGCCCACTCTATAAAGGTCCACATCAAATCTTCGATTCCAATCTCAAAGCTTATCTGGATGGGTGTCCAAAACAATTACTCACTTGAAGCAGATCACTATGGTTCAGGCGAAGTGACATAAAGCTCATTGCACAGCAAGGCTCGATGGGTGTCCAAATCAAATTGGCGGACGATCTATCAAATTCGGTGTTCACTCAAAAAGTCTATTTGATGGGTTCAAAAAATATATACACATCCGTTAAACACAAAAGTCGGTACAAAACCGAAAAGTCAAATTCCAATGAACTACAGTGGTTTGATCCCTTCACAGGGTATGTAGGCAGTCTAGCGACCCACTAGATGCAACCGCAACTCTAAACAGAATTCCTGACTCCACCAGTCAAATTCAACCAGTCCCATATGAATCTCTGACTCCAGTCAAATTCTCCCAATACCACAAAAATCAAATCCATTCCAAATCACACAAATAAAGTCCAAACCAAATTCAAGGGCTTTAAACCCTTCCCCAAACACAAATTCAAAACAAATGGGTCATCTACCCATTTAAATCTCAAAAGTCGGAACTACATGTGGTTTGATCCCGCAAAGGGTATGTAGGCAATCTAGAACCAAATTCATCTAGATGCAACAGCGTCCTAAACACAAAATCGAATCTCTGGTCCACTTAAACCAAATTCGTCCCAAACACTACTCTCATTCCAAAATCAAAGCCCTCCAATGAGTCATTCACTCATTGGAACTCTTGAACTACGAGTGGCTTGATCCCTCTCCAAGGGTACGTAGGCAACCCATTCAAATGTCCGGGTGCAGCCGCAAAAACAAACAAACACACATCTCATCAATTGGTTTCTTCATAAATGGAATCAAAAGGTGTTTCCCTGTAATAAGGGATTGTAATTAAGAGACACATTCTGTCTTGAATGGGTCGAACCCAAAATAATAAAAACTCTATTCACTAAATGAATACGAGTGAAATTATGTTGGGTGACATTTACGTTCACTGTGTGCAATTTTCTCTCAACATATAGACCCTAAATATGGGGGGGGGCTACGAAAATAAGAGAAGGGTAAAACAAACAAACAAACAAACAAAGACACAAGTACAATTCAACCTAAGCAAGTGAAGGGATAGAAATGTCAAACTCTCGTTGATGGCTCCTTCACAGCTTCGGTTGAAATGGGTTGCCTCCCATGCAGCGCTTAATATTTATAGTCCTTCAGCCTGGACTCTTCTCCTTGTTCACACGTCATGGGGTGCCTCCTGGAGGGGTATCTCTTCCAATGTGTGCCCCACCAAGGACTCATAGTAGGGCTTGAGACGATGCCCATTTACCTTGAACTCCTTCCCCGTCTTCTCACTCTTGATCTCTACAGCACCATGAGCAAACACATTTGAAACTATAAATGGGCCAACCCAACGAGAACGTAGTTTACCCGGGAATAGCTTAAGTCTGGAATGGAATAACAGAACTTTCTGGCCCACTTGAAAGCTTTTTCCGCGAATCATTTTGTCATGGTAGGCCTTTGTCTTCTCCTTGTATATCCATGAAGCAACGTAGGCCTCATTCCTTATCTCCTCAAGCTCATTTAGCTATAGCTTCCTATGTAGGCCCGCTTCATCATAATCCATGTTGAACTTCTGGACAGCCCACCAAGCCTTGTGCTCTAGCTCCATTGGAAGGTGGCATGCCTTTCCGTAGGCCAACCTAAAGGGAGACATCCCAATAGGCTTCTTGTAGGCCGTTCTGTAGGCCCACAACGCATCATCCAATCTCTGGCTCCAATCCTTCCTTGTCGGGCCCACTGTCTTCTCGAGTATCCTCTTGATCTCCCTGTTGGATACCTCTGCTTGGCCACTGGTCTGAGGGTGGTAGGGCGTGGACACCTTATGGGTTACCCCATACTTCTTCAGCAAAGCCTCGATTGTATGGTTGCAAAAGTGAGAACCTCCATCACTGATTAGCACACGTGGCACTCCAAACCTGGAAAATATGTTAGTTTTCAAGAAACCTGCAACCACTTTTGAATCGTTAGTCCGGGTGGCTTTTGCTTCCACCCACTTTGATACATAGTCCACAGCCAATAGTATATATAAACAACCATTAGACGAGGGAAATGGGCCCATAAAGTCAATGCCCCAAACATCAAAAATTTCTACATTTATTATTGGGCTCATGGGCATTTGATCTTTTGGGCCAAGATTACCAGTCCGTTGGCACCTATCACAAGAAATACAAAACAAGTTTGCATCCTTGAAGATAGTGGGCTAATAAAATCCACGATCTAAGACCTTCAAGGCTGTTTTACGAGGCCCAAAGTGGCCTCCACAAGCCTCACTATGGCAAAATGATAGAATTGACCTATGCTCAGACTCTGGGACACATCTCCTAATAACTTGGTCACTACAATGTTTCCATAAATAGGGCTCATCCGAAATAAAGTGCCTAGCCATTTTCTTCAATTTATCCTTACTAGCTTTGGAAAGTGTGTCAGGAAATGTCCTAGTGACTAAATAGTTAACTATATCCGCATACCAGGGCACACTAACCTCTATCCCAAAGAGCTGCTCATCTGGGAAAGTTTCCTGTAGGGGCTGGACGTCCTCCTCATGTATTATCCTGCTCAAATGGTCCGCCACCACATTCTCGCTGCCCTTCTTGTCCTTGATCTCTAGGTCAAATTCCTGAAGCAACAGGATCCATCGAATCAATCTGGGCTTGGCCTCCTTCTTGATCATCAGATATCTCAAGGCTGCATGGTCAGAGTAAACAATTACTTTAGAATGCAATACATAAGAACGAAACTTATCTAAAGCAAAGACTACGGCCAAGAGTTCTTTTTCAGTGGTGGAGTAGTTGAGCTGGGCATCGTTGAGGGTCCGAGAAGCATAGTAAATAGCATAGGGCTTCTTATCCTTCCTCTGGCCCAACACAGCTCCAACAGCATAGTCCGATGCATCACACATAAGCTCGAAGGGTAGACTCCAATCCGGAGGGCATATGATGGGGGCCGTGGTCAACAACTCCTTGAGCTTTTCAAACGCCTTCTTGCAATCCTCATTGAACACAAAGGGCACGTCCTTTTGCAATAGGGCACACATAGGTCTCGCCACCTTGGAGAAGTCTTTGATGAACCGCCTGTAAAATCCTGCATGGCCAAGAAAAGAGCGTACCTCCCTCACAGTTGTGGGGGAGGGTAAGTGACGTACAAGATCAACCTTAGCCTTATCTACCTCAATGCCTCTATCAGATATTATGTGTCCTAACACTATTCCTTGTGTCACCATGAAGTGACACTTCTCCCAATTCAGCACAAGGTTAGTTTCTACACACCTCTCAAGTATCAATCCTAGATTCTCTAAACAAGTATCAAAATCTTTACCAAAGACCCTAAAGTCGTCCATAAAGACTTCAATAATATTTTCAATGTATTCTGAGAAAATGGAAAGCATACATCTTTGGAAAGTACCTGGTGCGTTGCATAAGCCAAAGGGCATGCGCCTATAAGCAAAGGTCCCAAAGGGGCATGTGAAGGTCGTCTTCTCCTGATCCTCGTGGGCTATGCAGATCTGGTTGTACCCACTATATCTGTCCAAGAAGCAATAGTAGGAATGGCCCGCTAAGCGCTCCAACATCTGGTCAATAAAAGGCAAGGGCATATGATCCTTCCTCGTTGTGGCATTCAGCTTCCGATAGTCGATACATACCCTATGACCAGTGACTAATCTCTGGGGCACTAGCTCATTATCCTCGTTCTTCACCACTGTCACCCCAGACTTTTTGGGCACCACTTGCACTGGAGAGACCCACTTACTATCAGAAATGGGGTAGATCACCCCACAATCTAGCAACTTGATCACCTCGTCTTGGACCACCTTCATCATGGGCGGATGTAGACGTCTTTGGGCTTCTCTTGTGGGCTTGGCGCCATCTTCTAACAGGATCCAGTGGACACACGTGGTTGGGCTGATCCCCTTGATATCTGCCAGAGTCCAACCAATGGCAGTCTTGTGCTTCTTCAACACGTCCACCAACTTTGTTTCTTGCTCTACCTCCAGCGTTGATGATATGATCACTAGGAGGGTCTCCTTTTCTCCTAGGTACGCGTACTTCAAATGCTCAGGGAGTACCTTCAATTCCAACTTGGGTGCCTGAACAATAGAGGGTAGCATTTTATTAGTAGAAACCGGAATTGAAAAATAGGAAATTGACCTCTTTTTAGGCTAAGCCTCCAGTGAGGCCACAGTCTTGATCACTCTAGGCTCCTCAACGTCCCACTCAACCTTGGGAATAGGTTCCCCATTTGCATCATATCCAACCCCCTCTTCTAGGATTAGAGCCAATTCATCCTCAACCATTGCTTCAGAGAAAACCTGCGCGAGTGAATCAACTACATCAATAGCAAAGCAAGGTTTCAAATCAGAAATAGGGTACCTCATGGCTTCAAGAATGTTGAAGCGTATAACATCACCATCAAACTCCATGGTGAGAGTCCCTTTGTACACATCGATTTTAGTTCTTGCAGTCCTCATAAAGGGACGCCCTAAAAGTAATGGAGTGGTATTTAGGGGCGATTCCTCCATGTCTAATACGTAGAAATCCGCAGGGAATATCAGATGGTTTACCTGCACAAGAACATCCTCAACATACCCTTGAGGGTATTTGTTAGACCTATCAGCAAGTTGAATGACAACATTATCCCTCTTAAGAGGGCCTAGACCTAGGAACACATACAAATTATAAGGCATAACATTTATGGATGCCCCTAAGTCTAACATCACATTTTCAAACCTGGTGTCACCAATGATATAGGGAACAAAAAAACTCCCTGGGTCCTTCAACTTTGGGGGTAGCTTCCTCTGGATAACGGCTGATACCGTTTCGCTCATTTTCACCACCTCCTTCTCTCTTGTCTGCCTCCTTGTGGTGCATAGCTCCTTCAAGAACTTGGCGTATTTAGGCACCTGTTTGATGCACTCGATCAAGGGCATGTTCACTTGAACCTTCTTGAAGATTTCCAAGATCTCTTGATCAGATTTATCTTTCTTTGTCTTGGCAAACCTGCTTGGGAAAGGTATAGAAACAACTGGGTTAGTCTTAACTAAACCAGTAGAGTTAGGAATTGTACCTTTGGGTGTCTCAACTTGGGGCAAGTCAACTTCCACCCTTGATGTAGCTGGGTCCTTCTCAACATCCTTCTTAGACACCTCCACAACGTCTTCTTCTTCATTATGGGCCGCTTGGGCCTTCTTGTGGGCTCTGGGAGGGTCAACTAGTACGTGCCCACTCCTAGTGATGATGGCTTGGGCGTGCTCATTCCTTGGGTTAGGCACTGTGTTGCTTGGAAGTTTCCCTGTTTCAGCAATCCGGCCCATGAAATCCACCACTTGGCCCATTTGATTCTTAAGCTCTGCAATATCCTTTGAATGGGTCGCCTGTCCTACAACCAAAGCTTGAGTAGCCGTGTTAAGTTGTTGTTGCCCCACAGCAAGGGACTTCAACAGTTCATCATAATTAGGGGCACTCAAAGTATTAGAAACAGGAGGTGGAGGGACAGAATTGGGAATACCAAAAGTTTGAGGTACCTGAGGCCTCAAAAACAAACCTGGTGGGCGCTGAGAATTCTGACCTGGGCCTTGAGGTGGTCTCAAGGTGTTATCATTGTTGGCCCAACGAAAGTTGGGGTGGTCTCTGAGCCCAGGATTGTAAGTATTGGAGTAAGGGTTGTACCTCGGGCCTCCTTGACCTCCTTGATACCCTAGGGCATTAACAGATTCCCATCCTTCTGGAGAGGCAAGCTGGGGACATTTATCTGTAGGGTGCCCTTGAGTCGAGCACATCCCACACACTTGAGTCATTGCTCCTCCTCCATTAACGTTTAAGACTTGAGACAGCAGAGTAGACATCTTGTTGACCTTGTCTTCAAGAGCAGAGTTAGTGGACACCTCATGTACCCTCCGTTGAGAGGAAAGCACCCCCTCATATTGTTGATAGTTTAGTGCACGATTAGTAAGTAGCACCTTGGCATCAGCAGGTGTCTTATCCATAAAAGATCCTCCAGCAGCAGCATCTAACAGACCACGCTCATTAGTGGTGAGTCTTTCATAAAAATAGGTTAGGAGGGACCCCTCACTCATCCCATGGTTAGGGCATGATGCTACAAGGCTCTTAAATCTATCCCAATAATTGCATAAATTCTCCTCATGTCCTTGCGTGATTCCACTAATCTGCTTCCTCAAAACAGTGACCTTTGAGGTAGGAAAGTACTTCGTAAGGAACTCGCCCTTCATCCTATCCCAAGTGTTGATAGTCCCAGCAGGCAGCTCAAATAGCCAAGTCTTGGCCTTGTCCTCCAAAGTAAAGGGAAATGCCTTCATCTTCAAGATATTGATATCAGCTCCTTTAGGGCACATACTCCCACAGACAAACTCGAACTCCTTGAGATGCTTGTTGGTGTCTTCACTACTCATCCCATGAAACTTAGGTAGGTGATGCAGAAACCCACTCTTTAACTCAAAATCATCATTAAGCCCCTCTCCTGGTTCTGGATAGGCAATGCATAAGGGTGCAACACCCCCACCTGTAGGATTAGACAGTTGCCTAATAGTCTCAGCCATTGGTGCCTGTACTTGCTCAACACGGGCGTGCTCTTCCTCTTCTTCCTCTTCAATGACCTCCTCTTCTTCCTCTCCCAAGACTTGTTCTTCTCCTTCTTCAGAATGGTCAGGTTTGTTGATCTCCTCAGTTGATCTAGTTGAGGAGTTATGAATAGCTAGAGTCCTGAGATCCCTCCTTTCTAGAGGAAGGCGGTCTGAAAAAGTGAGTTCTGCCCTTTGCTTAGCACGTTCCAATTTTTCAAAGAGCTCCTTAGTCTTATCAGAGACAGTGGACATTCATGGACCTTTAAGACCAAATCAAGTGTTAGTAACATGTACAAGGTTCGAAATACAAACATTATGTCTTTCCTTAACTTTCTAAGTTACTTTTACATTTACATACTTAGGTACTGGAATAGAAGACCTCGTTTGTGCAATGGGACTATAGAACAGCTACCCTCGACAAAGTCATGTTTAATCCAATATACCTTAAGCAGGTCACACATCATTTTTTTTTTTATTATTATAAACATAGTTAATATCTCAATTGATTCCAAGTTGTAAGTCGAGCCCAATAGAAACCACTACTATTGGTGAGATACGATATAGGGATAGTCGCCCAGACATAAGTCTCTTTCCTTTGTTTCAGAAGGCCGAATGGCCAGATTAAGAGGTAAGTGAGAGGGAGGACTCATTTTAGTGATACTACGGAGGCTACTCCCTCATAGAGGTTTAGGCCCCTATCGGCTACTCCCACATAGTGGTTTAGGCTCATTCTATAGTATCTCTGAGATCCAATTGAACCCATCACCCAGGGTCTCAACCTAAGACACCATCCGTATGCGCCCCTTACTCAGCTGGGAAATTAACTTATGTGTTAGACCGTTCTCCAAGTGCTAATAAAGGCCGCCCTCAACCTCAAGAGACCTAAGCAAGGTACTAATGAAGGGTTTAGGCCAATATTAACAAAAGGGCCCTTGTCTACTCATACGATTTTACACACTTACAACAATTAAGTATTTAGCTAAATTCATATCCTAAGTATATTAATCTAAGTGAAACACATTCAATTTACAATATGGTTAAAAAAAACAACTTCTACAAATTGTACAACAATGATAAAAGACATGCTTAATTTTGTAACACTCATAAAACTTAAACTAAATCACAATTAAAGGTTGGCCTAACCGAAATCGCAATTTGTCACCATTCCACAAGTGTAGTACAAAACTTAGCATGCATTCTATATACAACAAAATCGATGACACTTTAAGTGCAAGGGATTTTAACAATCCCCGGCAACGGCGCCAAAAATTGATGCGGCTGAAATAGCCTCACAATTTAACCCTGCAAAATGTAGTTGTTAGTATAGGATAAGCAGGGATCGTTCAGTCCGGGGATTGTAGGGTACACCTACACAAAAAGGTCAATTAACAAATAAAAGAATAAAATGGGGGGTTTTGAAATTTGGTTCCTAATCTACTTAAAATAAAAACAAAACAAATAAAACTATATACAATGATCGACTTCCCTAATCTAGACCAATACCACTCGGAAATTACTAAGTGTAAAAACAGAAAATTCATTTCAACATGCTACAAAAATGTGCCCACCTTAAATGCCTAGATAAGAGCCAAAATGAAAAGCCTCAGCGGATCAATCCATTTATCTAATTCGTTCTAATGTAGGTTTGGATCGAAAAAGTCCTTACCAAGCCTAATACTACTAAATTTCGAAAACACTCGGCGTAATTCTCTTAACTAGTAGTATTATCTAACCCTCGAATCAACTCACACGTGCAAATTAACCATTACACATAGAATTTATCACGTAATTTCCAGAATCATTTAATCATTAAAGCATGATTTTTACCACTTTTTAGAACTAATTGCTACTTGTTTAACTCAGTGTCTTAACAAATAACAATTACTCTTGGCAAATTAAGCAAACACACAAAAACTCTCACCGTTATTCTAGCATGCAAACTTATGAACCTAACTCTGAAAATTACCAAAACACATAAAAGGGCACAAGATTGTAACATGCATCATAAAAGAATTCTCAAAATTAACTCAATAATAAACTGAAAATCTCAAAAATATTAATAAAAATATTCTGAAAATTTCATGTCTCTAATTACACAACTCACAAATTGAAACACACAAAACCGAAACAAAAATTATAAGTAGAGTCATAGTTACACTTTGAAGCTTTCCTCAGCGGCTTAGCAACACGGTGATGAACTCGTCTCTGCGATGGTGGTGGAGCGTCCTTGACTCAGCGCCTTAGAGCTTTGTAGATTGATGGATGGATGGTGTCACGGTCTTGTAGGTGATGGAAGTTTAAGGAGTGAATTGGGCAGTCTTGGAATGGTTTTTGGCCAGGAAGTGATGCCAATTATGTTCTGGACGTTGCCTATTTATAGGGGAGCATTGGTTGGCTTTCCCAACTGAAACATCTCCTTTATGGCCTTAACTCCTCTCATAAAGGGGCAATTCTTTTAATTTCCAAGCTGAAACGTCATTCTCTTTTATTTTCCAACTAAAACATCTTTCTCTTTTATTCCTCAACTGAAAACGTCTTTCTCTAATTTATTTTCCAGCTGAAACGTCTTTTCTCCTTTATTTCCCTTCTTCATTGCTTGGTCAAATATCTTAATGCTTTATTTTATGACTCCATCATTGCTGTTTCCAAGAGTTCCACCAGGCAACGTTTCCTACAACAAGCAGGAGAAAATCAGATTTTTCTAGAGAAAATAAAGGGAATTAAAATGTAAAGACTGCAAAAACAGTTGACAGTTAGGAATCCTGATCCAGCTAGGATTTTTCATGAATTTTACTTTTTCCGCCTATTTCACTCCAAACACTCAACAAGACTCTCAAAATGACATAATGACTCAAAACACTAAACTAAGGGAAAAATAAGGCTAAAATGAGGCACATAATCAATAATATCGTCACACATTTTTGGTCCTATCACAATTGCGATCAGCCCAGCGGCAAAGTCTAGCCAAGCTTTAGGGGCAAAGTCCAGCCGTAACCCTCCCTAGCGGCAGAAACCCAGCTATGTTTAGTGCTTGTCCGCTAGCTAAGCCCCACTCCCTCCTCTCACTTGACGAACCAGCCCTGCTAGCTGTCAACGTCAAAAAGCTCTGCTATCCACATCACCACCGGGTAGCATAACTGCTAGAGAATCTCCGCTAAGCCTCTCCATTGACCAAAGCTTCACGGACAAACCCCGCTGACCAAAGCTTGGCTCCGCTGGCCAAATCTCCACTACCGCTAGCACCTGCCTCCTCTTAGCAAGGCGAGCGGCCAAAAACCCCCAACCCTAGCGACTACCTAACGAGGCTAATGCCAGCGTAATGATCTGCTAGCGGGTCTAGCTCCAGCTCCAAGCTCGTCACAGCCAACGAGCAGCACCAAAGCTCAGTCCACCAAGGAGCTGAGCAACAAACATCGAATATCAATAGCCAAGTCAGTGGAGTCAATTAACCAACTACTCTGGGTCAAAACACAATTGTACAAATACCGCCAGTTTTTAAACTCGGAATTTAAACCTATCGGTCAAACCTATACACCGCCAACAACAAACCATCAAACCTGCAATTGATCTGGGGATGGGATTAGTGGTCACCTTCTGGTCGACACCTAACCATCAAGCAATTTGCTCTCTACACCCAGCAACTCGCTATCTTCTTTGCGCACAAATCATTGATCGGAGTAATATTTTCTACGTTTTTAGTATCATTTTCCCTACATTTTACTTAGTTAATCCCTTTAACAAGTTCATTTCTAACTTACTTTGTTGTATTTAGGTAGAAATGAACTTCAAACGTAGGAAATGAGCTAAAAAGATGCAGAAATGAGGAAATGGAGTTTTCCTAGTCCAACTAGGAATCCCAGTCAACGCAGAAATCCTGATGAGGCTAGGAAACCTGAAGGCATTAGGAGATCACATGGCTTGAAGATATGATGTGGGGGATTTAAATCTGATTTTGCATGGGAAATTATGGAGTTAATGTAAAAAATCAAGCGAGGATCAAGGATAATGATGCCATGGAGAGATTTAAGGGAGAAAAGGTCCAAAACAAGTCCAGATTCATTCCTATTTTCACTCAAGATTATTTTGGCCGAAAATTAAGAGATTAAATCAGATTAAATCTTGGGAAAATTAGCAATAATATATTTGGAAAGATTATGGAGTTATTTTGGAGCTTCCTGATTGGTTGAGTGACATGGCAAAGCTGACGTGGCATTAATTCATTGGTTGAAGCTATGTGGTGCAACCAGATACATTCCTTGATGTCCACATTCATTCTTGGCTGAAATTGAGGAGATAAATCAGAAAATAATTATGCAATTAATTCAAAAATAATCTCCCAAAATCAAGGTGCTAAATTGGAGGTTTCTTATTGGTTGGATGACATAGTAGAGCTGACGTGGCGTTATCTGATTGGCTAATGCTGTGTGGATCATTCTTGAAGACTTGGAGACTAAGTTGCCATCCTCTTATAAATAGGAGCATCAACAACGACCATTACACACATTCTCTTATTCAAAATATCATCAAACCTTGAATCAAATACGCAATCCTCCCCTTTTTTCTCTCAAAATTTCGTCATCCTCTCTTCAAGTCAAGAAGTCGTGATCAAGCTCCATCAACATTATCTTACGTCCACCTCCTTTGAAGCTTTCTTGCGTTCTTGAGATCTTCAAAAGTATAACCATGTCCTTTTCTAGTTTAATTTCGGTTTTCTTTTCTTGTAATTCAAAACAGATTTTTGTTTTGTTATTTTGGATGTTTCGAATTCTTGTTAGATTAAAGTTTGGATGTTAAAGATTGATTTCCAATAACCATGAAGCATGTTTTGTTTTAGGTTTTTTAGATTATAATTTTCAGTTTCATATATGTCATGATTGTTTGTTGATTTTGTGCTTCAATCTCACCTTTTATGTGATTATGTTCTTTGGTGCGCAACTTAGAATTATAAGCATGTAATTGCATCCAAATTAAGATATGCTAGCGTTCTAGATCTTAATTGCTAAGTGGAAAACCTATAATTCCTTAGGTAAATCAACAATGAGCTTTGCATGATAAGATTAGCGTTCTAACTTGTCGTCTTTGCTTAAATCAATCAAACTTCCACATGTTCTTAATGCGTTAATTGTGTTTTGTTGGGGAATTGATCACTCACTAGCTTTGCATGATTAATAGGGTTAATTATGGTGCGTTCATCTATTTAATCTAATTAAGGGAAGTAATAAGAACTTATGCATGCGTTCATGGTTTGTTCTTGATTGATTTCTCTCTATGATATGTTTGATTCGAAATTATGTTTGATAATCTGCTTAATGTGTTAATGGTTGTTAATTATATCTCTACTTCCTCCATTCATCTACTTCTACTTTGATTCAGATTTGTTTGATGACTTGTATAATATGTAGTAGTTAGATTTAGACACAAACTTTCAAAATCCCCTCTTAATTCTTTGTAATTTTCGTAGATATTGTATTTCTATAATTAATATTCTTTTCTTGACGTATAAATGACAGGAGCACCCTCAATCCCCGGATAGAACGATCCCTACTTGCTATATACTAACAATTGTCAACAGGGTTAATTTTGAGAACTCATTTCAAGCTCATCAATTATGCCTTCAGGCCCTGAGCATCGAGCCTCTATCATCGGTCAAAATGATCAATAAGCTAAGTCTTTCTTAACTTATCTGATCCTTATATATATAAGCACCACAAGCTTATTTGGGAGGTTGGGCATGAGTTCTAATCTTGCCATCTACTAATAGTATCATATATACTTGACACTTGGTCTTCGTGTGCACTTGCCACAAATACCTATGTCGCTGCACATCACGATATGCTGAAATCAGAAGCATAATTAAATTGCAATGCCCGTAATCATCCATATATCATTCATATATGCCTTGATCTCTCTTAGCTCAAAACCATGCATAAGAGTTATATTATGAGCCTTGTGTTTGTCTCTAGTGCATTGCTACTAGCTTCTCACTCGTGCATATGTGCATTTATATATACACATACATTACAACAGCTTGCTTGACAAATTGACATGAATCATATGAACTGCACAACACCTACTAACATGCATAATTTTACATTGACATGTGTTCTTTACTAGTCTCCCATGCTCCTAGTCAATTTATTGGTTGTACCATATATTTCCTTTATATTATGGCCACAACATGTTTCAAGGGCCTGCGACCAATATATTCTCTCTGCCTATACTTGTTACAAAGCTACATTTTGGCTCATAATTGATATCATATTCAAGTGGACATATAAGCTAGGCATATATGACCCATGACATGATCACGCTAAACCCACTATGTTCACTGCAAAGCTTTTCATAATTGGGGTATCACATGTTAACAATGTCACAACAAGATTAATTTGGCTTGTCATCAACCATTAGCATCTACGAGCAGTCCATACATACTCATTGATACATATATTCAAAAAGTTTAGTATATTACTTTGTCCATTTTATCAAAGTATATATGCAAGATACTAGTGATAATTTTACATATTCATGTACTAATCACCTATTTTGTTTCAAGGAGACATAATCACCGATCACCTCTCCAATTAGCAAAATCATCACCTTTCTACTAAGGAACTCCACTGGAGCAATGGAGCGTCATGCTTGGAACAACTCCAACATAATTTGGGTACTTACATTGATTTCAATTCAAACCCACTTCCATCGGCATAAGATAAGTAACTATATCTCAATACACGCTCTTTCAATTTGAGCTAGTGCCATGCTTTTACTACTTCTAAGCATGCCTACAATATATCACACTTGATATACATTTACATGCTTCTATGACTTTAAGCATGCTTATCACTTGTACCAATTTTACAAGTACACCTACTACGCTGAAAAGCCATGCTTAAAATATCCTTAAACATGTCTACAAAAATACAAAATGTTATTAGCAACTTTACTACTAGTACATGCTATACCCAGAAATCAAGAAAACCATACTTTTCACTGAAACACACCAATAATTTAAATGCAAAAACCAGAAATTTTAAGTAAACCTACAAAACTTACTTTCGCTCATACGCTTTGGCATCATGAGCTCCCTCTCCAATTCTTGGCCCAACAAAGAGATGCTTAGGATCAATCAGCCATTTGGAATCCAATCTGAACTCATCACCAAAGTAAAACTTACTCCCAAAGTAAAAATCTAATCTGGATCAATTTGTAGAGTAAATCCAATCTACAAAATGGAATGAATTCAGCTTTCATCTTTCTACAAAATGGAATGAATTCAGCTTCTATATTATAGTAAAATAAGACACATATCAAAACCCGTAAAAGGGAAAAGCTTTAAAAAGCTCATTCACCAAGTCAATGAATTTGGATAAGTTAACAAAGAATGACATCTCAAGAACAAAAGGCCAAGAAGGTGTGTGTGTGTGTATATATATATATATATATATATGTATGTTTCTGGTTACAGAAACCCAAAAACAAAAGCTCAATGCTCAAAGAGATTTTCTTGAAAGCCTTTTTATGGGGAAACGAGAAAGATCCCTCACAATCAGATAACCAAACCAAGATTAATGTCGTTCCAATAATCACACAACTAGAAACTATCATTTGGTATCTAGGTAATTCCCTGATGTTCCATTTTCTTTCAAGGAAGTCATATACAGTTTAACAACAAATTCGACTAAAACTATAGATAAATCTAAATCAAACATCGATAGTTCATCATAGATAGGACAAATTGCGATACTTTACAATTAGCCATAGCTCAAACACAAATGGAGAAAACTACCCAATAACCCTCAATGAGTTGATTGATAAACAAACAAACCCTTATCACCCAACCCACGAATAATGAAACAAAACCAAAGATCCAACAGAATGTTGTCAAGTAAACCCAGGCCCTTACCACTTTGTCATCTCCTAATTCTAAATTCTATACCTCCAAACTGCTGAAAACCTCACAGTTAAGCTCCACTACACCATTAATTCTAAACACAGGCCCTTACCTTCTTCATCTCCATCAACCATCAAGCTACCTACTTCAAGCCTTCAACACTGTGCGGTCTCCAAGTAAAAACCTAAAAATTACTCCAATATCCCAAACATCAAACACTGCACCAAAATTGAAGGGCCAATTAACGAATGGGATAATGAAATCAACCTTACCAAAACTAAAAGAATGAACCGGCGACGAGGCGGTAAGGATAATGCAATCAATCTTCGACATCAATTGCCGGCGACGGGGCTACGGGTTTGGACGAGTGAATAGTTTGTGCTTGTTGGTGGCAGCGGTAGGCTAAAGAAAGGGATCAAAATCGGGGAACATGGACCCTAGTGTTGCGGCTTTCTCCACGTCCATGCGGTGAAGAACCGTTGTTCGGTGACAGTGGGCCGGGGTTTGTTCTTCATCTTCAACCCCTGTGGTACGGTTTGGTGGTGGTGGTGACGAACGCCAACAACCGGAGGCTGGCGTTGGAGTTGCAGCGATAGAGGCGGGAAGTGGAGTGAGGCTCGGGCTAAGGAAGAGTGAGAGAGGGAGAAAAAAATTAGGAAGGCTGCTAGGGCTTTTCCCATTAAATAGGGCAACTCATTAATTTAATTAGGACAGCAGAAGCCGAAATAGAGGGAGTAGAAAAATTGAATTTTGGCTGAGTGCTGAAAGTCAATTAGGGCAGCAGCATTTATCAAGTCATAAAACTTATACAACAGAAACACACAGCCATTGTCTGAAGGAGAGTTGCACAACATACATAGAAAAATTGTTGTTTGAATATATAGTTAGACAACACCAAATACTAACATTATATGAATAATAATTGCACAACAGATACAAAAAAACTATTGTTTGAATATATAGTCAGACAACATCAAATACTAGTATTATATGAATAATCACACTATAGACACAAAAAAACTATTGTCTGAATTAAATTACTCAGACAACATCAAAATCTCACCATTGTTTAAATAAAAATTGAACAATAGAGAAGTAATAACTGTTGTGTGATTAAAAAAAATCAGACATCTTTTCTCAACCATTGTGTTAATCAATCTTTTACAACATCAATGTAATAATTATTCTCTGAACTGATTGATTCAATCAACTTCAAAAAATAATAATGGTCTGATTTACAATTGCACAACAGCAATGTAACAACTGTTGTCTGATTCAAAAATTGGGACAACAGAATAATTCCCAAAGTATCAGACGACAGTTAAAAATTTTGCAGTTGTCTGATGCTATTATTGGCATAGTGTAGCCTCATATTTATGCATCAACCTTGTGAGCCCCTGAAAATTTTAGTTAATTTCCAAAAGTAATTTCTCGCCAATAAGACTTTCGCAAGGTAATTTAAGTGAAGAAATCAATTTCGGAGATTGTTTTGGTGTCAAGACCACCTAGTGGGCCTTATGATTTAAGGTTTGGGCCGAGATTCTTTCATTTGGGCCTAGAAGGTTATAGTAGTTAGTGAGGCGATCGTTTACTGATGTTTCGAAGAAGATAAATTAAGTTGTAACAAAATTTTGGATTTTGAGTTTTTACGAGATTGAGTTTTGGGCCAAGAACGAAGTCGAGAATTAACTAAGGAAGTTCCGTCGAAAAACGAATAAAAGAAAAGTTATGAGCCTCAAACTGAAAGCAATTAGCTAGAGGGTTGCATAATTCGTCGCAAGGGAAAAATGAATATTTCGCGCACATTAGTATAAACAGGAAATTGTGAAAAACCTAACCTCATTTTTTCTTCCTTTCTCCCTCACAGCCGCGTTTCTCTCTCTCTCTCTCTCTCTCGCTCCCTATCTCTTCTTCTTCCCTCTGTAACCACCGGAGAACATCATCTCCGGCCATCACCTCTTGTCACCGCCACCACCCATCAACGCAACACCAAAATGCGACCCAAACCCAAGAGAAATCGAAGCCATGCATCGACCCCGACCTCTCTCTTCCGCTTTCCTTCTCTCTGCCATTGCCAGGAAACCCAACTTCCCGTCACCACCTTACATCACCCCTACCATCCTTCAAACCAGCCCCCAATTTTGATCAAAGCCCAAGCCCAGCACCGCCATGCATCAACTTGGGCCTCCACCCACGACCACCAAAGCCGCGACGCTGCTGCCTCCCCTAGTCCTCTAATTTCCAGCCATCAATTGTAACCTTTACTACCATAAATCGAAGCACCAGGCTCTAGAGAGAAAAACCCGAACCGCAGCCTCAATCTCCGACGCTGGGAAACGCCGTATGAGGACACCGAAACTCGTAGCTAGCTCTGCATGCCTTCGTTCTCCAACCTCCAGTCCAAATCGAGCTAAACTACCTCTATAAATGGAATCAGTGCCTCACTACCCACCTGTTCCCTAGATACCAACCTCCGATTTCGACTAGAGGCTTCATACGCTCCGGCGATTGCGCTTGAGCTACCCAGCGCCGCCGTGAGCGCCACCAAGTCACTTCTTTGGTCTGGTAAGCTGGATTTTTGTCAAGTTTATCTTGGTTAAGGCTTTTGTCTTGAATTGGATTAAAGATCATGATTCTGTCGTTTATTTCGATTATGTGAGGATTTGGTGGATTTCTGCATTCTGGGAAGTTTTGGAGAAAGGAGAGAAACTGTTGGGTCAATTCAATTGATATCGATAAAAGGGTATGGACTTCGAACTCAGTTTTGGTTGTGAATTGGTTAAGTGTTGAATATGGAACGTATTGTTTTTCTGCTAAAGGTTCAATGGTTGATGGTGGTAAAGTACAGCCATGTTAAATAGACTGCTAGTCTGGAAAGAAGAACGGTATGGGATTGTATTTTGGATCTGTTTGGACACGAACTGGTTGTACTGATCGAAGTTATGGTTTTACAAAGTATGTGAAATATGGTTTAGTTAAGCATGTTGTAAGATGATTGGAAAATGGGATAGAATGGAGGTTGAATTGAGGTGACTTTTTATTTTGGGTTAAATGCTTAAACAGTTTGGTAATTGAGATTGGATCAATTTTACGACGTAAACTAAATGTTGTGATTGATGTTAATATTGAGAATTTGTTGGTAAAGAAATGGTGGATTCCATATGATTAAGTTATTCTATTAAAGTTAATGAAACAAATACAATTAAAGTATTCTCTTAGTTATCATATCCCGGAATGAACATATTTAGTAAACAAAATCATTTGGGAATGGTAAATTATCCTTTGTTTTCCTTATCGACAGAATGCTAAACAAAGAAAGGTTAAATGAGTTGATCCGAACTATGCTTAATGGACACAAGTGTTAAGTTTGATCACCATATCCTAAATGATTTAAATGCTACATCATTTGGATTATTTGGGAATGGGTAATAGGTTTTAACGACTAAAGGAAAATTCTATGGACTTCAATGAAGTTAAATAAATGCTTTGGTTGCTCAGTTAATTGAGTTATAGTGTAGTCAATGTACTCATTGATTTAATTTTATCTCAAAGGACTCGAGTGTGTGCACATGGATTTGGACAAATGATCGAAAGTTGGGAACAAACCCGAATGTGGACGAGCACTTCAATTCCAGGTAAGGTGAGCTGTCCGTTCCTTGTTAGAGGCGTTTCCATATATGTAGAATGCTCTAGTATAACAGTATGTTGCCTGCAAGTACATTTTTGGTTGTTCATTAGTCGATGCCTCGTGATACCTATGTTTCCATAACTGATAATTGTTGATTGCGAAAACCGAGGCTAGACTTGCATGTTGAGATACTGTACCCTTTGTATATTTGTACTTGTGACCTGAAAGTGAATGGGACCTAGACGCATAGATTCCTAGGGATCCCATGGTGTTGATAACCGTGAACCTCTGGAGGGGGCTGTGCTCCTATGTTTGTCGAGGAAGGGTGAGTACCGACAGTGAACCCAGTCATAGGAGACTCAGGGCCAGGAAATGGACACTTTCGCTACTTGTAATCACAAGGACTACAGAGTAGTTGGCCGGTTCTCGATGGATGACGAACCGGGTCGGTCACCAATTTATTTTAGTTTAGCCGGCAGGTAAGTATCTCGGAACTCCAAGTTGTGTGAACTCCAAGTTGTTGGATTTGGGGAGCAGGGTGGCTCCATGAGAATAAGGTTGATTTGTTAGAAGTGAAATGTGTTTTTTTTACAGGTTTTGGGTTGTCCACTTTTAAGGAAGGTTCTGCTGAATTGTCGATAAAATCTTCTTTATAAGTGAGCCCTGCAGGGCTACCTCGATTTTAGGGTGAAATTTCGGGGCGGGTCCTGTCATGGACAAGTTGACACTTTGTTACCTTGCTATTGCCATTGGTCAGTAGGCTTGTGAAACTTATGCATTTATCTCATAACTTGCTTTTACAAAAATCACGCCACGTGATGATGCAACTTGTAGGATATGGTTGGCATTCTTCAAGTTGTCACTTTTTAATGAGATTTTTCAAAAATTTTAAACTTACAAATTTTTATTACGGGACTATAGGATTTAATGAAGAACAGTCCCTTATTATTACTACTAGCCTCATCTATGTACAATGCACGTGTTATTATTGAAATGAGGAGAACATAAGAATTTTTTCTCATCCACTTCCTCAATTTTATGTTTTGTATTATTTTAGTTTACAATAATAACCATTTTGTTTTAGAGAAACGGGAATTGAGAGAAAATCGCTGTGTATTCTCATTAATTATAGGGATCCTCTTTATATAGAGGATTACAATGCATAGAATCAGAATCATACAAGGAAAGGTAATCATACATTGAATATGAATATCTAGATTCTTCTAATTAAACCCTATTACCACTAGGTCAAGTAACCTAGAGTTTGGGTCAGACACACAAATAGGGATTTACTTGAACACTCCCTCTTGCCTAGCTAAAAACTTTGCCAAGTAACAAAAACCCAGTGGGACAAAAATAACCTCGGTCGAATGGAAAAAAGAGCACAACACATCCTTCATGTTTCGAGACCATACATGTAGACTTCTCCCCCTAATGTCTACATCTCCCCATGATGACAACAGTCATGGGAGTTCGGATATCTTCCGCAAACGATGCTGCCAACATGTTTCTCGAAAGTGGAATTTAGGCAATGACTTAGTGAGCAGGTCTGCCATACTGTCCTTAGATCGAACCTAGTTCGCTTTGATCTTTAGGAGAGTTTGCTGTTGCTGATTATGCTTGGTGTTGTCACTTTTGATGTAGCCCTACTTCATTTGTTCAAAACAAGTAACATTATCCTAAATGCTTGCAGGCTCATCTGTGGTAGACTTCAAACCACAATTATTCGAACATGCGTAATTATGGATTCAATCCATAAACATTCACTAACCACTTTGTGAAGAGCAATAATCTCTGCATGGTTCGAAGATATAGCGACTAAGGTCTATTTTGTAGACCTCCAAGATATCACGGTCTTTACCCATGGTGAACACTTAACCAGTGTGGGAATGACCTTTGTGTGCGTCAGAGAGATACCCAACATCAACAAAACCTTCCAAAACACTTATTGTTTTGGGATGGGGATAGAGGACGCAGGCCAGTGTTGGCGGCGTTCTTGGTATGTGATGGGTCCGAATCCATCATCTCTCTGTAGGGATAGAACAAGCCCATATCAATCATACATTCCAAGTACTGAAAGATATCTTTTACACCAATCTAATGGCATTGCGTTGGCGCAGAGCTATACCTTAGCTAACAAGTTCATGGAAAATGAGATGTCTAGTCTTGTGCATTGAGCTAAGTATAATAATGCGCTTATTATACTTATGTAAGGCACTTCCGCTTCTAGCACATCTTCACCATCATCCTTAGGACGAAGAAGATCTTTTCAGGATCAAGACTACGGATGATCATGGGGGTGCTTGAAGGCTTGACCTTGTCAAAATGCCTAAGCATCTGTCAACACGATGCTCAGGTTCCAAACTGAGACATAATCATGTTCTCCCAAAATCCTTCATCTCAAACTCGGATTTCAAGTGTTTAGCGGTTTCCCTTAACTCTTTAAGGGCTTCCTGCGAAGATCATGTCTAACATGAACTGTGATAGAATTCGAAACTTGTTATGGAAACTCGCGGGCATATCCCTTCCTAATCAAGCAGTCACTTTAGTGAACGTTTCAACCTTATTACAAACGCGCTCCGTGGTCTAGAGCCACTTGACTTGGGTAAATGAAGTCCACTATGAACCTTCATGCACATTCCATATCTAGAACTCCGTAGAGATACGTAGTGACCACATTCGTAAGCTGCATGATCAGTTATTCGGAAACTACCAAACTGACAGGGTAGTGGAGTGCAATGACATCCATTACGAGTGAATATGTCTCATCGTAGTCGATTCCAGGGCGTTTTGTGAGAAGTCTTGCACCATAAGGCGAGATTTCCATCTCTTTTTCTCATCACGCTTTCTTATGAAGACCCATTTAGTCGATAGGTTTTTATGTTAGGAGATGTTGGCATCACTGGCTCGAAAACCTTCCTCTTCATTAGAGAATCCATCTTAACCTGGATCGTATCTTTTCATTTAGTCCAAATCTCTCTACGTTGGCATTCATTCATCAACGGAGCGTGGTTCGATATCATCGCACTCAAAAAACTCATGCATAATGAAATGATTGACTACATCATCAATTATGATGGAGTTTCTATCCCACGTCTCATGTACACTATTGTTATTTTCATAGAGCTCTATATTCTCAGGAATAGGTTCTGACGTTGAGGCGTCCCCCAATGATAACCATAACCCTGAAGATACTCATGAGATGGATTTTGAGTCTTGATTATCAAAGGATTGGAATGTACCAAAGTATCATTCGAACCCACGGGTCTCCCACGCATCCTAGCTGGGGCCATGGCCTGTAACGCCAGAGTGCCACTCTCTTTGGCATTGGCGCCATGCCTACCTCCGTGTAGGGTGGCGCTACGTCCTCTAGTATGGACGTACTTCCTTGCAGGCATATTTGCAGCAGATGTGTGATCTCGTCACTTTAGTAGGGATAGAGATGAGACATAATGGGGACAGGCCATGACAATTCCTGTCATTCCTGCTAAATATCTGTGTTCTTATCTCCCCCTAATGACGGGAAGACTCTCATCAAAGTGACAATCCACAAATCTAGCGGTAATGAGATCGCCTTGCAAGGGCATTAAGTGGAGGACGATTGTTGGAGTCTCAAATCCAACGTAGTTGCCTATTCGTCTATAAGAACCCATCATAGAGCGTTGTGGCGGCGCAATTGGTGTATAAATGGCACACTCAAATATGTGTAAGTACGATATTTGTACCCAGTCATTAGCTGTAACGCAGAGGTAGATTGAGTGGCAGTGGGTCGTAGACGAATTAGCATTGCTGCATGCGATATTGCAACACCCCAAGTGGATATAAGGAAATTGGTGCTCATTACCAATGTCCGGACTACCATCGTAGTCTTTTCCGCGAGACCATTTGGGTGTGTTCATGGGAATATGATGTCCAACATCAGTCCCAATGCAATAACCATCGAAAGTCTTCGATGTAAACTCTCTAGCAATGTCAAATCCAATTGACTGAATATGATGATTCGGGGAGTGAGCCCGTTGTCATATGATATGTGCTAGGAGTGTAGCATAAATAGCATTTTTAGGTGGACAATGGCACAACACGTGACCAGCGTGTTTGCCAGTCAACCAACATCATGAGATATTTAAACGTCTGCGAGTTGGTTGAATTAATCCACAGAATCCCCACGGACTCTATGTAAGAACACAATGAGTATTTTCATATCCTTTGCATAGGACAGTCTCAGTCCTAATTTCCCTAAGGAACGGGCTTTGTAAAGCAAGCGTGAGGCTTTAGAAGCAACCAATGAGGATTTTGGTTGGGCCTGAGCGTCTGAAATGCTATTAAAAGCAAAGTTGGTGATTGCAGCATCACCATGATGGACGCCATCCATGGCGCCATGGATAGGAACTGTGCCAGCCCTAGGCTAGTGGTGGATAGCGGCGACGCCAGAGGCAGCAGCGGCAGTCACACTTAGTCCAGGAATCAACTTTTGATTCATGCTTCGTTGTGCTTGAGAGAATGGATGTCCATGTGAAGTCTTTTGTAGACGGATCATCATATCATGACTAGGATGATCTATCCTGTCGTGACAAAGCCAATATGTGTTTAAATCCAAGAGATCTTCTCTCATAACTTTTATTGGATTAATAGCTCGAATAGTGACATAGAGTCCGCTAGAGAGACACATAAACTTCTCTAAGATGCGCCTTTAATCATTAGAGATATTGCAAAAGAACTCATTTCCGTTCTCTACATGCGTTTTCGCATGGAATCCGTTGGCTATTCATAGGGTACGATTTGCCCTAAGAGCTTAGAGAATTTCTGTGACAGTAATCAAGGTGTCATTTGGCAAGTGAAACTTGGGCTATTCCATGTCCTTGAATTAATATCGATGGCCCAGCCATCGTAATCACAAAATAATATGCTCAGAATCAAAATGGAGTCATAATGAAAAGAACTCGAAATTTTATTCATAAGCCAACAGAGTTACATCATTGTCTCTTTGACCAAAGAAAATCTAATCCAAAATGCTATCTAATGCAAAACAATGGTAGTCGTCTAACTTCTTTCGGTAATTCCAAAATAAATGTGACCAGGTGAGTAGAGAGATGTCGGTGGAGCAAGGCTCGCTTAAGTACCACTAATCTCAGAACCTTCCTAGACATCACACTTACTTTGGGTGAGCCTACTTTGAAGAAAGACTTAACCATTGGCATATACTACAAAAATATATGGCAATTGCCTATTACATCTCTTGGAAAAATAAAGACTTAAACAGAATTGGCGATCTATTGATCCCAGCCAGATTTGTAGTCTTCAACCCTTCACTCTAGATCATCTTCTTGATATTCTTGTTCCACATCGTGAGCTGATTCACATGCGATTTACATGTGTTTCTAGCCCTAATTACCTTGAAATTAACAAATACTCAAGCATTATTTTGTAGTATTACTTTGTTTTCTTCATTTGTAGGAAATTATGGTCAAGAGAAGAAAAAGATGAAACAAAGAGCGAATTTGAGCAAAAAGTCAACTCCGACTAAAGGACAAAAAGTCAACTGATTGACCATCAGGTCAACCGACAACTTGGTCCAATAGCAAGAAGTTCAAGGCCCAAGACCAAAGAAGCACACAAGTGAAGACCCAAGCCCATTTGTATTACATCTTTGTATTTAAATTTCAAATTCAAAATTGATGTAATAACAATAATAATTAGTGGACCACACACCTCACACACATCACACATGTGGATGGAGATATTTATTTGTGTTCACACTAGGCACACACTCACTTACACTTTTACCCTCCGGTTTTCTTTATATTTTCCAAAATGTTTTCTAATCTTCTAATTCTCTACATTTTTATTAGGTTGTTTTAGTCTTTTCATTTTACCCATTTTCTACTTGTCTTTGAGCCATTGGATCTAGGGTACAAGTCCAATCTTGACCCTTGAACCCAAGGGGGTATTTAAGTACCTTTGCACACACATTTCACAAGCTTAAGACCCATTTTTCTACACGCTAGGCCTTTTGGCCGAATTTGGGAGATCTCTCCCTTCTCACCTCTTCTTCACTTATTCATCCCCCTTTCTTCACATGTAAGCGTGCACAAGGAGGAGGCACACACATTTCCGGTATCTAGGCCACCATCTATACACCATGGCTTCATAAGGGTAGCAAGAGAAGCCATGAAGTTATGGCAATAGCTAGTGACAAGCTTTGCCTTAACTTTCATGGATTTCTCCTCTCTTTCCCTCTTCTTTCTCTCTCTTATTTCTTGCTTATGGTGTTGTTTGATGTGTAATGATATATACTTGTGTGTGATCCCTCTCATGGTTTTAGGGTTTTGAAACCCAAGTTTAGTTTTGTATGGTTTTGTTGAGGTTTTGTTGAGGAATCAATAAAATTGATGTTTATTCATATGATTTGTGTACTCTTTAAAACGTCCCGAACCAAAATTTACCAGTTTACGAGTCTTTCGATGGGTAAACGACATTTACATTTACTTTTTTGCTCTGTTTCGATATTTTAGGGGGCCCTAAAAGTTGGCTTTTTATTCGGGTCAAAATTTGAGAAAATTTCCTTCATGAAAGTTGTAGAGGACATTAAATCGAGCATGTGCATGTGTGGTACGTATAAATTGGAGTTCGTATGCCAAAGTTATGGGTATTTTCATGTGAGGGGTATTTTGGTCATTTCATCACTCCTTAATTATAAGGGGCTGATCAGCCCCATTTCCAGCCATTCTCCCCATCCTTTATGATAGAAACCAGAAAGAAAAAGAGAGAGAGAGAGAGAGAGAAAGAAAGAAAGAAAGAAATCTTCCGGCTCCGATTCCGGCAATTTCCGGCAGCAAAAATGGTATCAATCTCTTCCTTATCTCATGGGTTTTCTTTTAAGTATAATATTGCAAAGATTTATTGGACAATTTTTGAGATTGAAATCCGGCCACTATTCACAAATTGGGGTTTACCGTTTTCTTAATTGTTGAGGTAGTTCTAGTTGTTTTCTGAACTTGATGTAGTTGAGAAAAATGCTAGGGGGGTTGAGATGAAGCTGCTGCCAAAATTTGGTGACCATCGGAGAAGTTGACTGCCTCGTGAACAGTGGTGGCGTTTAAACAGTAATTTATATTCTTTTTTTTTTTTTAACTAGTTAAATCCTAAATTTTCAGAAATTCATAATCGATTAAAAACTTCTCCAATTCCAACCAAATTCACATATTCAACCTTTACAAAAAAATTATAGGATTTAACTAGCTAAAAAAAAAAAGAATATAAATTACTGTTTAAACGCCACCACTGTTCACGCACCGCACTGTTTACGCGGCGGTCAACTTCTCCGATGGTCACCAAATTTTGGCAGCAGCTTCATCTCAACCCCCCTAGCATTTTTCTCAACTACACCAAGTTCAGAAAACAACTAGAACTACCTCAACAATTAAGAAAACGGT
This sequence comes from Rosa chinensis, assembly GCF_002994745.2. Classification (NCBI taxonomy): domain Eukaryota; kingdom Viridiplantae; phylum Streptophyta; class Magnoliopsida; order Rosales; family Rosaceae; genus Rosa; species Rosa chinensis. The sequence goes on along the minus strand of NC_037091.1, from coordinate 26,613,670 downwards.
AAACTCCTATTTGTGAATAGTGGCCAGATTTCAATCTCAAAAATTCTCCAATAAATCTATGCAATATTATACTTAAAAGAAAACCCATGAGGCAAGGAAGAGATTGATACCATTTTTGCTGCCGGAAATTGCCAGAATCGGCGCCGGAAGATCTCTCTCTCTCTCTGGTTTCTGTCGTAAAGGATGGGGAGAATGGCTGGAAATGGGGCTGATCAGCCCCTTATAATTAAGGTGTGATGAAATGACCAAAATACTTCTCACACGAAAATACCCATAACTTTGGCATACGAACTCCAATTTATATGTACCACAGATGCACGCGCTCGATTTAACGTCCTCTACAACTTTCATGAAGGAAATTTTCTCAAATTTTGATCCGAACAAAAAGCCAACTTTTAGGGCCCCATAAATATCGAAACAGAGCCAAAAAGTAAATGTAAATGTCGTTTACCCATCGAAAGACTCGTAAACTGATAAATTTAGGTTCGGGACGTTGCAATCTCTCATCTTTATAAAAATTTCGTCCTCAAAATTCCATATTGTTGAAGTTGAGATGGGTGCACACGCCAATCCGTAGTAAACATTCACGAAGATGAATAACACATCAATCCTACAGCAGTGGCGATGATAAGGGACAAAAAAGATGTGCAAGTCTGCTGAAATTATGTAGAAATTACCTTCAAAACTGATCCAAGACTTGACCAATTAGAACAGGGAGATCAACCCTTATAAGAAACAATCCTCTAGCTGAAATCTAGCCAACACTACTACAAAAATTGAATCAGACAACGGCTAAAAACTGTCGTCTGATATGGAGCTAAACCGTCGTATATCGAGGCGCCGTCTGATGAAGGTTCATTGTAGGGAACCGTCGTGTGAAGGGATCGGCAGCCTGTCGACATCATGTAGGCAACATGGCAGCAGCCTATCGATAGCATTAGTTGTTGTGTGACTGTTCTTCAGACAACGGGCGACTTTAGAAACTGTTGTGTGATTGCGATTCAGAAGTCACTTTATTTTATGGCCGTTGTGTGACTTCTATTCAGATGACAATTTTTATTCTGTAGCCATCATGACTATTGTATACACTCTACAGTTCTTTTGACAAAAAGTGTGGTGTGAAGACTAAAATTAAATGTATTTGTGCTTGAAGACGACACATTGAGCTTTTACAATTGTGCTATAACATGTTGGACAAAATATACAACAATCAAATTAATTCAAATCCCACCAAATGTAAAATGAATTCAATAAATTGATATCAAATAGGTAGTATTTCCCAAGTATTCATACACAAATTTAAGAGGGTCATTTGTACATTTGTCTTCTTTCTCTGTTTCTATCAACTTTTGCTATTTTCTACATCATGCAATGGCCGAGTACCTTGCAGCTCCATGTCTACTAGTCAAGCTACTGTCTGTGATCCTTGGCACACATCCCTGATACTTGCCATGTTGCTTAGCTTGGTGTTGGCACCAGTAAGAATGGGCAGTCCTTCTCTGAGTTCCAAGTGATATCCCAATAACCATTCCAACAGCAATTGAATAGGGGCAGAAGTTTCCAATTGATGTTAAAAGCTGCAATCATTAAACAAACATTACTTTTTGTTAACATTTAGTATTGGTGAAATTGGTCATTAATACAATGTATAGAAATTGTTCCCATCTATTAACCCATAAGATTAGCTCATCTATGATTAATACAAGGTGGAGAATGTGAAATAAACCTACTGGAAATGGCTAACATGTATCGTTTTTCTAGACAAACAAGGCCCAACAGATGAAATATACTTGCAACACTACCAAAATCTGCCAGCTTTTCTGGCCCAGCCAGAAATCTCAGTACGCAACTGAAGTAACCAACCTATCATATAAAGCATCACAAACTGGATTGATCACAAAACAATCAACGACGCACCCAGATCAGATACAGTTTAAGCCCCACATGTGAGATAATTGCAGACATTTTATGACTCATACTTGTTCACATGAGTATACAAATATAAAACAAGTTTCAGAAAGTACCAGTTTTCATTTAGTATCAAAATCCAGTACTATCTGAAGCAAGCATGTACAAGTTAATATCTGAAGTCGAGACATATACTTCAAAAACAATAAGGATAAAGATACAGAATAATTCACCTTTTTGTCATTAGCACATTATCAATTAAGTTCTTGATCGGTAACAGCAAGTAGTGCTATATATGTTGTTAGCTAATTAAAGGAAAACAAGAAAGAATGATAACATTCATTCCCAGTATTCAATCAACTACCATAAGAAGAGAAATAAGTTATATATACTGACCCCTCATAGCACAGATCATAACTTTCTAAAAATAGATGTAAAAGGAAGATGGAGGGGAAAAGAACTAGCCCTCATACCATGTTTACTGCAAGGCATGTAGCTTCAATGGTACGGTAGCTCATTTTGTGAGCTTTGCACTTGCTTTCATTTGCTTTGCTGAAATTTGCCATGAGAATCTGTAATATCAACATAGAAAAACCAATGTTAGCTTAATAAGTTAATATCCAGAATGCAAGAGAGATAAGCAAGAGAGATAAGAAATTGCACATATAGTCATAAGAACATGCAAGATAGACAACAATAAGGCATTGAACTTCAACCAATAGTAATGGATAGTCCTCTGTCTAAGGTAATACAAAACTGATGCTATATAAAACATGAAGCTGCAATAAAACAAATTTCTTTCAAGTATAAAAGAAATTTATACAACACACACACACACACACACACACATATATACGTAAACACAAACACGTATATTATACTACATATACACATAATACATATATCAGTTCTATATGTTTTTTAGAGAGCAGAGAACTAATAAAGAGTAGTAAACCCAATAAATGTTCAAGCAACTAGTGGCAAGAAATCTAGTGCTATCAGCATGCATAAACCTATGGTGCTCTGTAAACTTAGACAGGTGGTGGAATAAGATATCCTATAATTGATTCAAGGCAGTGCAGGAACCGATGTCATGTGGGATGGGACCTTCCAGATCACTGTTGGCAAGATTCCTGACACATATCACGCAAATTATAAATGTGAAGGTATTCTTAAACAAGTACAAAGGAATAGGAATAGTGGCACAATATTACTCACAATTCAAACAACTGGTACAACTTCCCAAGCTCACCAGGAATTCTACCAACCAGATTATTGTCATTTAATTGCCTGCAGAGATAATAAGCAAAGAGACTTCTTACACAGAGCATAAAGCATGGCACCAATGAGTTTGTATCAGTAAAACATTGCATCAATGGGTTTATAACAGATGAGGCAACTCACAAATAGCTAAGCTTTGACATATTGCCAAGCTTAGGAGGAATTGTTCCAGTCAACTTGTTACCATGCAGGTATCTGGAATAACAAACAATTGTGTTCTGATATAAAACTGAAGCATTACTGATGAAACTTTCACACAAAGGAAGCAAACTTACAGTTTCCCAGTGTATGATAAATTGCCTCGTATCGGTGGAATTGGCCCTACAAGTTCATTCTCACTTAAATCCCTGGAAAACAAGAATGAAATTATAAACTCCTTTAACTCTTGCAAAAATGTACTGGAGTTAAAGTATTCAAAATTAAAACAAATCACTTACAAAACAGCAAGGGCTTGCATTAAACCAATAACCTCAGGAATCTTTCCAGTCAGTCTATTGCCTTGTAGCGACCTAACAAAATGCACCGTAAACATGCTTCAACATCTGAACTCCACAAACACTACACTACCACTAACAGTCCAAAGAAATTGAACTTACAGGGTAGCCACTTGTAAAAATCCAATGTTATATGGAATCCCACCAGTGGTTTGATTGTATGATATGTCCCTACAATTTCCAACATAAACAAATATTAAGCAACCAACAGCTAAAAGCTTCTTTTAAGTTCATGGGAGAGATTTGGATAATTTCAAACTTTTTCAATTTAACAAATTTTCTTACAGGATCTCAAAGCTTGTATAGTTGCCAATGTTGTTGGGGATCGGGCCAGTCAGGTTATTGCCTCTAACATCACTGAGCATGAAAGGAAATTTCAATACCAACAGAAACACAAAAAGAACACAAAGAAACCAAAACTGGTTGAAATACAGGAGGAAAATACTTACAAGTACCATAGACCAGTTAATTGACACATATCAGGGGACAGTGCTCTAGTCAAAGAGTTGCCTTGCAATCCACTGTAAACTCAAATTCCAACCAAGAGAATCAGAAATATATAGGACTTTTAACAAATACAGTAAAGCAGCTACAAAACCAAGGATTGTAAATAATCTACTGAATCAAAAACACACATGAAAGCAAGAACAATAGCAATACACATAAATTCATGGAATAATTGTTTCAAGTACTCACAGAGATATAACAGTTACAGACCATCAGTTACAGTTCATGATTTGACAAAATCAATGAAGCAAATGAAAGAGTAGACAAGTGAGAAATGAGAGCCCAGAAGAGAGAGAGAGAGTATTAATACCTAGTAGTGGGGCAACGGAAGGGAAGGTTGAAGCAACAAAAAGAGGGAGTCCGATTAACTGAGAAACTGAGAAAGCCATAATAAGGCCGGAAATTCATCTCCATTTCGATATCACTCACACTATCCCTTTTGCTTCGAATGGATTCGATTCACTACCGACCTTTGTCTTTCTTTTCAGTAATCACATGAGCGCCACCACTGCTCTCGACCAAAGCAAATTTCACCTCCGTCGTCAACCAGAGCTCCGATTCTGATCTTCGGACCCTCTACTTTGATCCCGAAGACCTCCCTCTTGGTCCTCTTATTGCAACAAAGAAAATAATCGCATTAGAAATCAAAATCCCCAAAATTCAAAAAATCAAAAAGTTAGGTCAAAATCGAAAAGAAGAGAAATTGGATACCCGTTGGTGCTGGAAAGTGAAGGCTTGATTTAAGCCAAGGGAGTTTGGCTGCCGGTGGCGACGTCATCTTTGAGGCCGGAGAGGCTCCTCTCAGATTAGGTTGATGTGGAAACTGGTTTGGTTATCGGAGAGATGGATTTGGGGTATAGGTGTAGAAGATGAGAGGGAAAGAGGAGAGAGGTCTAGGTTTTGGATCCAATGAATTTGGTGTCGGTGTAGAAGGTTTTGGGGAGACGCTGTCGGGAGAGTGAGGTGATTTGGGTTTTGGTTTTAGGTCTATGTGCGAGAGAGAGTGAGGAGGTTTGAGTTTTTCTTTATTTTGTTTTTCTGAAGTGTTTCATGCCCGACCTACATTAATTTGGACAATGACTCACACAACAAAATTTTATAAAAATGTGGTCTGTATGCAGCTATTTGAAATTTGGGGTTTGTCTCCTATCAATTGACTTCCCTCTTTGGGAAGTTGGAGAAAAATGGTGGTGGGAAATCTCCCTCATTTCTGTCAAACATATTGATTAGACCACAGTTTTATTATTTTTCGTCGTATGATCAATACATGGTAGGGGGAAATTCGGGGTTTGAGATGTGGTTTGGCACCACTTACATGGTGGGAAACTTGCCATTCAAATTTTTTAGGGTCAAACAATGGTTCTGTCATTAAACGTCTTCTGAACTAATTCATAATTCCATATCAGACGATGAATTTTATAAAAACGAATCTCTAAAAAAATAAAAATCAATCAGACGGCGGAAAACTGTAATGCATCGTCTGAGAGGTGTCGTCTGATTCAATTTTTGTAGTAGTGCAATCATTGCGATCTGAGTAATTCTCACAGCGTTCTTACTAAATTAAGTGTCTTAGGAGGTAGATTTACTTCCACTCATTACTTACAATCCTTAAATACTGAGGGAGATCATCATTAAAGCATTATGTTTGAAGCAACCTGTAAATGGTTCAACTATGTGAGCAGAAACATCTAGTAAAATTTCCAGAATAAAGACTTAAGGCTAAATCAAGGTCGATTACTTGAACGAACTACACCTTGAAACTACATAACGAAAATCAAATCTTCTTTGGGTTAAGTTTTTCCGTTTGCAATCTTAAGTCAACGACTAGAGCAACTGATAATTCAACAATCTCAATTACACAAGCAACTAAAAACATAAACTTAAAATCCCAAATTTATCAATGTTCCAAGTTGGATACCCTTGTCTTACCTAATTATGTAGTAGTACATACTCACAGGTACACAACTCCGGCATCAAGAAATTTAGGTCAAATACTAGTCCAGATAACTCATACACAAACTATATATTCAGTTGGAATAGTAGCATTTATAAGCTTTTCATATAACTTGTACGGTGATGATCCACTCCGTTCATCAACAACATTGTGATAATACATCCACCCACCCTTAATACAGTTTCAATTCGTACACGGGTTTATGGAAAGTCCAACAGTTAATAAAACACCACAAGATGTTCACTGATAACCCACATGACTGAAACAACCAATTTTCTTAGCAACCACAAAACCGCACTTGCTTTTTGTCTGTTTATGCTTAAATTTCTAATCGAATGTCGTGCACGTAGAGGTCCCATAGTGTCAAGCATATCAAAGAGTAGCCTCGAACTAACCTATAAGTTCTTAATCATGTAGCTTCTTTGACTGCCACAAGGCAACAATCTTCGGGTACCACACACCCGTTCATGCTCAAAATTTCTGTATCAAACTTCTAGCAAAGTAGTTCATTCTTTCTTCTCCGCGTTTCCAAACCATAATATTCCAAAAATCAACGTCGAACTTGCAAGTACTTGAGTATAGCCAACTCTCCTTACATGGCTCAAAGCCGATATCCCCAAGCGATACTGTCATCGCTAAACTGAGGATAAAGTAGCTGAAGATCCGCCCTCCAACAACACTTATTCAATAATATTCCAGCTACAACAATAATTCCAAAAACTAATCTGCGCTAACTAAGATTGCACCAAAATTTCCCAAACCTCATCTCGCTAAGCATAAATCTAACAACACAACTCAATCATAGTCGCTCAACAATTTGATACTTCAAGTGTCAGTTGAAACCCTTGATAAAACCCAAGGTCCAAACAATAAATTTTCAAACTCAACTCTTTATAAATGCTACTATTCCAACTGAATATATAGTTTGTGTATGAGTTATCTGGACTAGTATTTGACCTAAATTTCTTGACGTCGGAGTTGTGTACTTGTGAGTATGTACTACTACATAGTTAGGTAAGACAAGGGTATCCGACTTGGAACATTGATAAATTTGGGGTTTTAAGTTTATGTTTTTAGTTGCTTGTGTAATTGAGATTGTCGAATTATCAGCTGCTCCAGTCGTTGACTTAAGATTGCAAAGGGAAAAACTTAACCCAAAGAAGATTTGATTTTAGTTATGTAGCTTCAAGGTGTAGTTCATTCAAGTAATCGACCTTGATTTTGCCTTAAGTCTTTATTCTGGAAATTTACAGGTTGCTTCAAACATAATGCTTTGACGATGATCTCCCTCAGTTGTTAAGGACTGTCAGTAATGAGTTGAAGTAAATCTACCTCCTAAGACACTAAATTTAGTAAGAATGCTGTGGGAATTATTCAGATCACAATGATTGGCTAAATTTCAGCTAGAGGATTGTTTCTTATAAGGGTTGATCTCCCGGTTCTAATTGGTCAAGTCTTAGATCAATTTTGAGGGTAATTTCTACATGATTTGAGCAGACGTGCACATCTTTTTTGTGCCTTATCATCGTCACTGCTGAAGGATTGATGTGTTATTCATCTTCGTGAATGTTTACTACGGATTGGCGTGTGCACCCATCTCAACTTCAATAGTATGGAATTTCGAGGACGAAATTTTTATAAGGAGGGGAGATTGTAACGTCCCGAAGCTAAGTTTACCAGTTTACGAGTCTTTCGATGGGTAAACGACATTTACATTTACTTTTTGGCTCTGTTTCGATATTTTAGGGGGCCCTAAATGTTGGTTTTTTGTTCGGGTCAAAATTTGAGAAAATTTCCTTCATGAAAGTTGTAGAAGACGTTAAATCGAGCACGTACATGTGTGGTACGTATAAATTGGAGTTCGTATGCCAAAGTTATGGGTATTTTCTTGTGAGGGGTATTTTGGTCATTTCATCACACCTTAATTATAAGGGGCTGATCAGCCCCATTTCCAGCCATTCTCCCCATCCTTTACGACAGAAACTAGAAATAAAGAGAGAGAGATCTTTCGGTGCCGATTCCGGCAGTAAAAATGGTATCAATCTCTTCCTTACCTCATCGGTTTTCTTTTAAGTATAATATTGCATAGATTTATTGGAGGATTTTTGTGATTGAAATCCGGTCACTATTCACAAATTGGGGTTTACCGTTTTCTTAATTGTTGAGGTAGTTCTAGTTGTTTTCTGAACTTGGTGTAGTTGAGAAAAATACTAGGGGGGTTGAGATGAAGCTGTTGCCAAAATTTGGTGACCATCGAAGAAGTTGACCGCCGCGTGAACAGTGCGGTGCGTGAACAGTGGTGGCGTTTAAACAGTAATTTATATTCTTTTTTTTTTAGCGGCTAGTTAAATCCTATAATTTTTTTTGTAGAGGTTGAATATGTGAATTTGGTTGGAATTGGAGAAGTTTTTAATTGATTATGAATTTCTGGAAATTTAGGATTTCGATTATTGATTTACGAGAATCCGACCGTCAGATATCTCTCGGTTCTGACTTGGAACCTTTAAGTTAACGAATTGGTATTAGAGGTAAAATTTGGGTTGCATCAGAGAAGAAGTGGAGAGATGATTTATGAGGATTTGATTTTGAGAATTGAATTTGATTGTTGAATAGTTATTCACGGAAAATAATTGTGTAAAGGGAGACGTACCGAGCTATTGCTCGACGAAGGAACTCGTATACATGATCGTCGGAATAGTACTGTGAGTCAACATTTATTTTAAATTAAATGTGCATGCAGTATATTATTATTTTCCGATTGAGGTTTAATTTATTATTTGAATTATTGAGTATTATGATTTTATGAGCTTGATTTCTTGAGATTTATTATGCTCTATGAGTACCGGGATTTTTAGTGGATTTCCTTCCCGAGGGCTTTCAGTAGATTTTCAAGCTAATTCTTTATGAGTTATTGAGTTGGGAAATGATTTTCCGGAAGTGACTGATTAAGAAAATATTATGAGAATTATTGTTTTCGAATATTAGTTTTTATGATGATATACGAGTACGAAGGATTTAGCAAATATTTGAGCATGATTGAATTATCGAGATTTCTTGAGTTTTGAGCTCCGCACTTATCAGCCTCGAGTTAGATTGAGATTTCTTTCCGAAAGCATTTATTTACAGAGTATTTGATTTATGCTTTCGAGGATTTATTGAGATATTGTGATTTGAGTTAGCGAGATAATCCTGAGTTATATTTTCGGTGAATTTTTAATGTTTTATTGAAGTAACAGCGAGTTTCTTTCCGAAAGCAAGTAATTGAAAGAGGTTGTTTCCAGTTTATTGAGGAGGCTATTTAGTTTACTGAGGAGGCTATCTTCGGCGCATGCGTATATTACCTAGTTGGCAGTCCCTTCTAGGTAATAGTCTGGTTAGTAGTCCCTTCCAGACTACATCCCGGTTGGCAGTCCCTTCTGATGCGTCACCTGGTTGGCAGTCCCTTCCAGATGACATGAGGTAGTTAGTTGGCAGTCCCTTCTACCCAGTGCCTCCTATTCCAGTTGGTAGTCCCTTCCGATGCGTCATCTAAGTGGCAGTCCCTCCTAGATGGTATGAGATGACTAGACAACAGTCCTTCCTGGTCATCAAACGAGCCTCTTGAAAATGATGTTTTTTTAAGGATTGAGGATGAGATTTTAAGAGATTGCAAGATGTTTTGTTTTTTTACATGATTAAGATTGCAGTAAAGATGATGATTAAAAGTATTTCCAATATTGTTACTGCATGCGAGGTTTTAGAGAATAACTTGGGAAAGCATTAAGTTTCACTTGTTCATTCGAAATTACTTATTTTTCGTCCACTCACTCTAACGGTTTTTAAATGTTTTCTTCTGGGCCCTTCAGTTTCAAATACCCAGTTTACAGGCCAGTTTAACTTGAGGTTGAGCGTACATTGGGGTGGAGGCATAGCTGTCATAGCTTCCGCATTATAAAAGTATCGGTCCTTTATCTTGTATTCTATTCTTTTGTATGTCTGTACATTAAATTGCTCTGATAACCCATGATATTAATATTCTTAAGTTCAGAAATGTTTGTGAAATGGGAGATGTGATATTTCAGGGAGCATGGTGGCTCCAGAAGATTAAGGGTAGATTATTTTAGAAGTATAAATGTTTTTCTACTGGTTTTGGGTAATCCACTTTTAGAGGGAGTTCCGCCAAATTTTTGGTAGAATTTCTTCAAAGGTGGGCCCCGCAGGGCCACTTTGGATTTCAAGGTGAAATTCGGGGCGGGTCCTGTCACTCTTGCTTTAATTTCTTCACTCTAGATGTATGGTTTAGGTTTTCCTCTCCTTAATCTATGTTTGGTGTGTTGGAATTGGAATATTAAATTGGGGAATTTATATTTCAATTTAGATTATAGCATGAGTATGGTGGAATTTGCCCATTGCATATGTCTATTTCCATTTGGATTTCTTAGATTGTGGTTCTCCAATCACCCAATTTTGAGTATTATTACCCTTGATTGTCAGAATAGTATTCGGAATTGTTGGGTAGGGTAATTGTTATCACAAGTACTCTTTTCGACCTAATTATTTGTGGTGATGGTTGCTAGAGTGTGTTATAATCGATTGTCGAAACATAAAGCATTTAGTTTTGATCACTTATGGCTCTAATAAGGCATAAGGTTTGAGACTAGTATAGGGTAGCCAAAAACTAAGTATTCTTTCTTCTTCTTGTTTTTGCTTAGGGTTTGACTACTATTTTATGACAATCAATTTAGCTTTCTTTTCGACCTCTTAATGCTAAATGGAAATCCGACAAAACATTTGAAGTATTATTTGAATTAATCATCATCATTGCATATGATTTTAGATTTGTGTGGAGAACCTTGAATTCTATGGTGACCCTTGATGCGATGCATCCCATCCTTCTATCTATCTTATTTTTATGTCGTAGTTAGTTAGTTTATTTATCATTTATGAAAATCCATAAAACATTGTGACTTTCCCACTACCATTCATTTGTAAATCCATGTGGGCGTGAGCATGACAAGCACTTTTGTGTGTTTCACGGCCCTATCTAGGCCTTGCTTAGTGCAAGGCCGTCTATGTGACTTTGTGTGATGCAAAGTTATGCTCGAATGAGGCTCGGTGCCTTGTTTAGCATTTTTTTTCTATTTTTATTTGTTTGTGCAAGTGATTTTCGGTGACCTAGAACCATAGGATTCTTAGCTAGCTCGTAATCCCTGAGGTACGATAAACCGGGACGTAAATACTTCCCATCTTTGATGACCGTGTTGATTGTTACACGATAAGTGAATGAAAAACGCTAAAATCATGAGCTTCTGTTGCTTCACAATATGCTTTGTAGGCGGTGACAATTTCTTCATGAGCTCTACAAATGATCAGATACTCCACATCGAGAACATACATCTCTTTGCTCAGACTCCATTGATTGAGGAGCTTTGAAAGCGTCATTTAGATGGTTCTTAGTGTTGGTGGCGCCACCAACATGGCTAGAGACGTTTCCTCCCTCTCTTTTTCCACGTTTACCTCTTTGGTTCCGTGTTCGCCTATTTTGGCGGTTACATTCCTAAGTAGAGCGATTATATGGACCAGAAAGTCCAGAAGTATCCCTAAGATTAGGGTTTCGCTCTTGGCACCCTCTCTTAGGGGCGCGACTATAATTGGATTTCGGAATATGCTCTATTTCCACGGATTTCGAATTATAGTTTTTCACAAGGATGTTGTCATGCTTTTCAGCGACATTCATAGCTCCAATGAGCTTATGAAACCTTATGATCCGTCCTGCATTGATTTGATAGTCCTTAGCAACCATTAATGCAGAGATGAGGAAGGTAGAGAGAGTCTTCTCAATCAACATCGCATCTGTAATTTTTTTACCACAGAATTCCATTAAGGATTTAATGCGAAGTGCTTCCGAGTTGTAGTCAAGAACTGACTTGAAATCACAGAAGCGGAGGCTATGTCATCTCACTTCTAGGTCAGGAAGCAGGGAGTCACGGACGTTACCAAATCGTCCTTCGAGTGAGACCCACATCCTTCTAGGGTCTTCTTTATTCATATACTAGTACTGGAACGAATCATCCATATGACGAGTCATTAGGATGATGGCTTTCGCCTTATTTACCTCTAAGGCTGCTCTATTTGCTTCCAAAGCTTGAGCTAGCTCAACAGTTAGCACGTCCTGGCTAGGCTCGAGAATCGTATCCCGGATTCCATCAGCCATGAGATGCTGGTGAATATCACGAACCCACTTGTAATATCCAGAGCCAGTTGTTCCCAATGGATCAAAGTCCAGTTTATTTAGGTTACTCATCCTGAAAGAGAACAAGAAATTAGGGTTAGTTTCGAAGCGTAAAAGGCTACCACGAAAACATATAAAATTTCTGAGCGTAATCGCTTCCAAGAAATTAGGAATTTCTGAGCATAATCGCTTCCAAGAAATTCAATTCTAAGAGGTATTGGATTAGATCGAAACAATGACGTAAGTGGTCGATCTCAACAAGCTCTACAAACTCTAAGTTTGGAGATCTCAACAAGCTCCAAGCTTGGAGTGAGCACGAACCCCCACAGTTCGGCTTAATTTGGTCTTCCCTGTGATGAAGAAAAGGGGAGTAGAAGAAAGGAGTTTGCAAGTCCCCGAGAAAAGAAATAAAAACTTCAAAAACGGGAACTTTTAGTAAAAAAAACCTTGAAATAGGTCACCGGAAAATTTGACCGGAAAAAATGGTAAGACAAAGTTGTCGGAAAATGGTCGGAAAGTGGTGGGCAGCGGCTGGAAAAGTCGCCGGAAGTTAACAGTCGTTGACGTTGCAGGTCCATAGCTGAAGTGGCAGCGGGTCTTGAGCTGATGTGGCGCTGGGCTACTTGGTCTTCTGGGCCGAGGTTTGCTTCTCTTTTTCTGGGCCGGGTTCTATTTCTTCTGGGCTTAGGGCTGCTTCTTCTTCTTTCTTCTTTTTTCTTTTGGTTTTTTTGATGGCAAGTGGGCTGTGGGGCCCTCTTTTTTCTTTTCCTTCTTCTTCTTCAGCTGGGCATCGTGCCCTCCTTTCTTTTGTCTTTTTTTTTTCTTCTTCTTCTTCTTCTTCTTCTAGCAGGTGGGCCGAGTGCCCTTTTTTCTTTTGCTGCCTTTGACTGAAACGTAGGCCACTTGCTTACTTCCCTTTTTTCGTTTGTCTACCTTTGGGAGAGATGCCGGCAGGCTTGGCGTGCGCTGCTACGTGTGTGCCTGCTGGGACTAGCAACTCTGAAAGAGATTTTTTTTTTTCAAGGGTTTTGGATTTTTAAGATTTCAGGGTTAGGGTTTCGTGCTGATAACGTGTTTTAGAGAAACAGAAATTGATAGAAAATCGCTGTGTATTCTCATTGATAATAGGGATCCTCTTTATATAGAGGATTACAATGCATAGAATCCGAATCATACATTGACTAGGAATATCTAGATTCTTCTAATTAAACCCTATTACCACTAGGTCAAGTAACCTAGAGTTTGAGTTAGACACACAAATAGAGATTTACTTGAACACATTTTAAATAACTTTAATATAATTTTATATTTTTATTTTAAAGGTATTCTAGATATTTCAAATTTAGTGAATCCCTGAACACTAAATTCTGCCTCTCTTTATAGTAGCATAGCCAAAAAGGAACAGCCGACGGGACATTAGCCAAATTAAAATAATAATAAATAAAAAAGAGAAAGAAGGCCGTTCCTATTTATTTTAAATTGTTGTTTTACATATTACGACACAAAACCCTAAACCCTTTAGAACCCCCAAAGCCCCGAATTGCAAAATGGATCACATGGCAGCGATGGAAGAGCAATTAGTATCAGAGAGGGTTAAACAAAAGCTACAAGACGTGAATGCGGCTGCCCAAAAGTATCTCTCTCCGGTCCAAGACCATGTCAATTTCACCCTCCAGGTATATATATCTCATGGGTATTGCATATCTGAGATCAATTGGGGTTTTTCTCTTCCTGTTTTTTTTTTTTTTTTTCGGTTAAATTTGGATGGAGGTTTGTTTTGTTAGTATGGATCGACACTGGTATTCCACTCATTGCTGTTCCGTGTCTGAGAAAAGTTATTGTAAGATAAAATCGTAGTTGTGGTCTGTTTGGTCAAATGCCTGAAATTGAGTTTGCTGATGTGATGATTGATACTAAAGAAATTAATTTATTGCATTTTCTTGTTTGGGGGTTCATTCTGATCCAGTGTAAATAAATTTCTGGACTGTTAGGAAACTAAACATGTGTTTATGTTTCATCTGAATATCAGAAAGATGAGTAAATAAAAGGGATAATCAGATTCTGTATGTAGTCAACTGTAGTAGTAGAAGTAGTATGTCTTCTGTTTTTCTTCCATCTCTCAGGTTTTCAATGGTTTAATTACTATTTATATTATTTTTGCTTTTGGCAGCAAGCATACTTTAAATGTGCATACGAGTGTTTTGATAGGAGGAGAAGCGAACAAGAGATTGGCAATTGTGTTGAAAATTGTAGCGTTCCTGTTGTTAGTGCTCAACAGAGAGTTGAGAATGAGATGGCCAAGTTTCAAGTAAGTGTAGCTTCTTTACTCCTGCATCTCTCAGTGTGAAACTCTGTAGGAGGTTTAGCTTGTGGTGTTGTAATGTCTTGCATGCTATAGGGGGTTTCTGTTTATACTTTACTGACGATTAAATTTCAAGGACTTGAGTGTTTGATTAAATCCACACAACGTATCAAGGGTTTTTTAATTTTTTTTTCTGCTTTGATTTCTTGCGCAATGAGATATTACCTTGCTTGACCTCCCACCATAGGTTCTCATTGTTTCTGAAGTGTCAGCCCTTTGTCTATAACAAAACTAGGAACAAAAAGATATCCCCATGACAGTGAATGCACTATTTTTTTTCCATCTTCACTTCGCTAAAGGCCTAAACTCTTAAACCTTTAAATATCAACAAATAGCCCTCATGATATTCTTTCACTCCTTTCACTCCATATATAGTTCAAAATGAATGATGCTTGGCTGCCTATATGTGGGCGGCACTTCCTAACCATCCCTAACGTGTATAACCTACAGCCCAACACCTGTTCCTTTTCTCTTTGTATCATCTGATATCCCCTTCTTTCTTCCCCATAGTTCTAATTCTTCACATGTAATCAAACCGACTTTAGAGAGTGAAGGCTCACAGGGGTCAGAGGTGGGTGATCGGGAATGACCACGGTGATCAGCGGGGAGGTTACATACTTGGAACTTGGAAGAAGAAAGAGAACAACAAGATTGAGGAGGGAGTGGATGAGAAGAAGTATTGCTGCTAAGATAAACTCTGGACTCAGAGCTTAGGGTAGGTTCAAGCTTCAAGCACTGTGACAACAACGAGGTCTTTAGAGGTTTATGTGTTAAAGCTAGTTGGGTCCTTGAAGATGTCACTATTGTGTGAAGAATTGGAATGCAGAACTGATGGGGGAAGAAGATAAAGGGTTGTGTTAAAAACCGAAAACAGACAAGTGTTGGGTTGTGGGACAGACACATGAGGGATTGGTTAAGAGCGGCTTTATGTGAACAGCTAAGTATTATCATTTCAAAACTATTTAGAAACTGAACATAATGTGTAATAGAAAGTTCAAAATCATGATGTATAAAAGTTCTTGAACTTGGGCAAAGATTCCTGAAAAACATGTTTCTAGTATACTGCAGTAGGTATTCAGTGGTTTAGGTTGGACCATTTACATTCATGCCAAATACAAACAGTAAGATGATCCTTTATGTAGTTTTTTGCCGGAGTCAATGCGATTTCTGTAACTGGCTCTTTTTCAAAGGCATTCATAGTTGTTGAGGATTAACCTACTCAGTTGCAGTCATGGTGGTGTGAACAGTAATTGTAGCATAGCTTTGGCTTGATAAATGATGCAGTTGTTAATGACAATGGAGGTTGCCGTGGTAATGGAGTCAGTGATGTATAGGTGACATGTATGTATTCTTTTTGTATATAGAAGCAGTTAGGTTAGGCAACATAAGTTTTCACAATATTTTGTCAGCAAATGATGTGGTAGAGGGCTTTGGTACAGATAACTTTGGCCTTGCTACTTCAGTCATACTTTTCCATTCCATATTTTAGTAATTTTATTCGAAGATAGTAGTAATTAAACAATTTTTCTTGTGTTATTTTAGTTTACTATACTTAAACTGTCCATTAAGACATGATCAGTTAATTGAAGGGATCACAATCTTAATTGTGATTTCATCTGGAATCCACTCATGATCAGACTTCTTTTTGGTTGAATGTGTATCAAGTTTGTTCTGTGCCACTTTGTATAAAAAGGACTTGTTTATTTCTTATTTTTTCAAATTTATTTGTAGTTTATGCTGATTATACAAGATAAAGTTATGCATTCTGTATTGTTTTCCTAGGTTGTATTCTAGCAAACTGACTCCTCAGTCCTCACTCTTGTGTATCTTGTGTGCAGGAAAGGTTGAGTAGGGCACTGATGGTCTGTCAAGACAAGTTTGATGCAGCTAAGCTTCAACAGGTCAAAACTAGTGCACTCAATGATTTGGAGTCATGTGTTCAACAAACGACCGAAGATGGAATAAAGACACTTCCACTTCTTGCTGAAAGATTGAAGTCTTCCTTTTCGATCAACAATTAAGTTAGCCGTTATGTTGGCAGTCTGCTTTTATCTACCCTATCTATTTCAGCCCTCATTGATATGATATGCCTATGAGCCCTTTAATGACAACTAAGAACAGTTGTGTACGCAAGTTATAATGCTCATTGGTTAGCAATTGTTGTTTATGTTTTTATTTATTTTTTTCCTCTTATTTCTGGACTGCCACTTCTAAGCAATTGTGCATGCCTGGAAATGGATTACTTGCATCAAATTTCCGATATCATCTTAATCATAAGCATTTCTGATATCATCTTAACATAAGGATTGTCTGAAGTTAATTGCATCCATTTCCACTTCTGCATTTTGTCTACATTTTTGAATCCATCCCAGCTCTGGTGGAGCTTCTCTGGTCTTCCTAAAATATTAAATGTATGCATGAGTATTTTTACAAACCATGATTGCTCTATAAGTCCTATTTAGGAATAACATCCCCTTAGTCATAAAAAGTTCTCGGTCCCAACTTCGGCCGGTTATAATAGGGATAAACTCTACGTTATAATTTTTTTAGATCGTGCTTTTTAAAATTTTGCCATGTTCAAGATTGTAACTCCTCGCAAACCGTAGCCATCATGGCTTTGGGTTCAAGACTTGCATACAACGCCGTCCTCAAGCGGAACCTTGATCTTTGCATCTCGTTGCTTACTCTCAACTATCCAACATCGACCTCGTTCGGCGACCTTTTGAAACCTACAAGTCCGCACCTTGGGCGCTCACCATAGATACAAAAAGACATCATCTTGCCGGAACCCGAGTCTTGTGTTTGGCGAGATAATTGAGTTGGGATGGAAGACCTGGTTGAGTAGGGGACGCCTCAAAGTTTCTGGAGATCGGAAGTTTTGAGAATTTGGCCTTTCGCTGGTGACTTGGTGAGGGATGTGATCGAGTGGATCAAGGCTCTTGCATTTGTTAGTGACGAGTTGCACAGGGTTTCTTTCCCGTCTTATGAAGATTTGACAGGGTTCTTTCCTACCGGAGTAGTTGGATTTCCGTGATTGAGTTGGTTACGTGGGGAGGGTGTAAGCGCTAATTGTTGGTCCATGCTCTGGTTTCTCTTGAGCATTGGCTGAGTTCATGGCGAGTTCGTTCAAAATTTAATCCAGAGGCGGAGGACAATGGTACTACGGTGATGGTTGACGCAGGTGGTCCTGCAATTCGGAGCAGTGTGTCCGCGAGCACTTGTGTCCAATGCAATATAGGTGCCCCTAGTTGATTGGGTTGAAGTTTGGGCTTTGGCCCAAATTTGGGATTGTGGGGGTGGTGGAATGATATGTATTTATTTATTTCTTTTAAGAGTGTCATGTATTATGAAACATAATTATAGTTAATCATAATGTGTTATGAAATATAATTATAGTTAATCATAATGTTTTATTAAAAATTATATTTTAAGTATTAAATTATTTCAATGTGTTTCAGTTGGACTATGGTACTGTGTCACTATGAGCACCTCAATTGCGAGCAATGACGAGCAGCATAGCTGGCTTTTTTGGGACGAGGATAGACTGCAACAATTTGTAGCTTTATTGTTTTTATATTTCCAAGGAGTGCGCTTCAATTCTGTAATTGGACAACCATTCAGACAACTTATGATTTGTTCAACATTAATTATGCTTTCTCATTAACCACTCTTCATTTTAGCTCTTGTTGAAATTCAAGATGCCCATGATAGCGATGGTAACTAGGGGTGGGTTCGGTTCCGAACGGTTCAGTTTTAGGTCAGAACTGAGAACTGAACCGAAATTTATTTCGGTTCGGTTCGGTTTTGTAAATTTTAGTAGTTGAAACCGAAAACGGAACCGACCGGTTCGGTCCAGCTCGGTTTTTTTAATTAAAAATTGTTTAATTACAGTTTTTTTCCTGGTCCGGTTTTTTTCAAATAAAAATTATGTAATAATGGTACTTTTTTCACTACGCCTGTTTGATATTGAATTCTCTTTCTCTTTTTGCAGTTCTTTTAGGCCCTTGATAAAAAAAAATTAGGAAATTATGAATGAAGGCCATTGGAGCCTTTTTGATATAAAAATAAATAAAATTAAAAAGAACAAACCATTAATTGAAAAACCCAAAAACAAAAATATTAACTCCTGGCAGTGATGATCCTGATGAGCTCCTTCATATCAGAAAGCACTCACAAGAGGTACTGTCAATAATACTATCAACATGTCAAGAAACCTCAAAACAAAACACTCTTCCTGATCCTCGAAAAGCTTCAGGAGTAAATCTAGTTAAAAAAATTACACAAAAAGAGTTATGTATTACAGTATCAACATTGGTGAAGAAAAATAAAATAAACAGAGTTATGTATTGAATGGCCAATTTTAGCAAGTGAGAGCTAAATTTTATGAGAAGAAACATTGAATTGACAAACGAACAGTTAAATGGATGAACGAAATATTAGTCTGCTAGATTATAAATTAAGTAAAGCACAGGACCAGCCAAATGAAGAAAAGAATATATCAGATACTCAGATATGCAAAGGCATTTGACAGCTGCAACATCGAGCCAAATATAACTTGTTCAACGAAAACATAATAGTCAAAGCAACCTTCTCTCTATGTTTCTTCAAATTCCCAGAAAGAACAAATAGCATTAGGTCTATTAAATAGTCAACAATATATGGCTCCCCTCTCATTGCTTTCATGATTACTTAAGTTTCAGGTGAGACTGATGCATGAGATAAAGACATGGTCAAGTTAAACATCAAAAGTTTACTGATAAAGACATACGCACTGAGAAGAATGATAAACAAGAGATTATACTCTGGTTCAACATATAATCCTCCTTTTAGCCTTGCTTCACCCTTCAACCGGATCAGATCTTTTCACCTTGGCTACTGGATATGAGAATCTAAATAAAACAATCCAAAGACTTTTGTCATCACATAACCCATTTAGATTGAAGGCTAACAATAAATCACAAACTACTCTGAGATTGCATAACAAAATTTAGAACCCACCAATCTACAAAAAGAAATTGAACAAGAATTAAAGCAACTTACTTTGCTGCAGGATCAAGAATCTAAGGCTTCTTTCCACCATTAACACCTCTAGCAAATACCAAGTTACCACCTTTGCCCAAATAAAAACAAATCCGCGATTACCATCCACAATATCAGAATGATTGAACAATCTTAACTGAAATTCGGTACAAGGAACCTACCTCAGTCCTCAGGCTTCTTTTCCAACATTAACTCCTGATGTTTTTGCGATTGATCCAACCACCCATCCAAGTTCAACTGCTATCTGTCTGTAACATGAAGAGGATATATCAGCATACCTTTTCAGCACTGGTTTGTCAGAAAGATGAAATTAATATAAAATAAATATATAAATCCAGCATCAAGAGCAGAGAGACTTGAAACTGAAAAAGCTTGAAATCGTACCAGATTACTAGCACCTCAACATCGCCATCGGTAATCTACTGATAGGAGCATTTTTATGCGACGTTTTAATAATTATTTCCTCATATTTTTCTTAGTTATTTCCTTTATTTAATCATTTTTAATTTAGTTTTTATTTTATAGGTACATTGAAATAAATGGAGAAGAAATGAGCTGAAATGAAGAAATGGAGTTTTCCTGGTCCAACTAGGAATCCCAGTCAACGCAGGAATCCTGATGAGGCTAGGAAACCTGAAGGCATTAGGAGACAACATGATGACATGGGAGATATTTTGGAGAATAAAATCTGCATTTTGTCATGAAAATCAAGAGAAAATCAAGGGGAGGATGTTAAGGATAAAGCCATGGAGAGATTTAAGGGAGAAAAAGTCCAAAACAAGTCCAGATTCATTCCTATTTTCACTCAAGATTATTTTGGCCGAAAATTAAGAGAAAAATCAGATTAAATCTTGGGAAAATCAGCAATAATATATTTGGAAAGATTATGGATTTATTTTGGAGCTTTTTGATTGGTTGAGTGACATGGCATTCTGTGATTGGTCGAAGCTGTGTGGCATGATTGGACAGTTATTTGAGGAGATAAATCAGAAAATAATCATGCAATTAATTCAAAAATAATCTCCCTAAATCAAGGTGTTAAATTGGAGGTTTCTTATTGGTTGGATGACATAGCAGAGCTGACGTGGCGTTCTCTGATTGGCTAATGCTGTGTGGATCAATCTTGAAGACTTGGAGACTAAGTTGCCATCCTCCTATAAATAGGAGCATTCTCTACACAATTCTACACACCATCACACAACAACACCACCACAACAAACACCTCTTCATTCAGAAAATTCTCTCCATCCTCTAAAGCAAGCCACGGATTTCAAGCAAGGCCGAAGGGAGAAGAAGGAGCCGTGACCTATTCCTCCACCATCCACCATTGAAGACTTGCTTTCAAGCTTCAAGGATCACAACGAAAATCATCCATCCTCATCTTCCATCCACGGTGTAATTCGACCTCTACTTTGTAACTTTTGTTTGAATTTCGTTGGTTTTGTTTTAGTTGACATTCATGATTGAACAAAATTATTATTTCTGGAATTTTTATGATTAAATGAGAATTTCGACTCTTATATTGTAATTCGAGAGTTGCTTATGTGAGTTTGTTTAATTAAATTTGCTTTGTAGATATCTTTTGTATTTTAATCTTATGTGGTTCGAAACACTTAGGGTTTTGATATGAATGGTGCTAGGTTTAAGAACATGAAATCAACTTTTTGTTTTGTGTAACTTGAATCGAAGTAGTAAAGGTTTTGGACAAAAACCGAATTTAATTAAAGAGGATTGCAATTAGGTGGACTTTTTCATACTAAGTTGCACACTTGAGTTGATAGCCTTTCTTTGTTCTTAATGCGTTAAACATGTCATGATTGACTAGCTTTCTAGGGCTTGATTACATGTTTGATAGGATTAATCTTTGTGCTTTCACTTAGGTTAATTAGCATTGAAAAGTAAAAAATGGGAAATTATTTGCTTTCGAATATTTCACATGATCAAC
Organism: Rosa chinensis; assembly: GCF_002994745.2. Taxonomy (NCBI): domain Eukaryota; kingdom Viridiplantae; phylum Streptophyta; class Magnoliopsida; order Rosales; family Rosaceae; genus Rosa; species Rosa chinensis. Next base: position 26,591,968 of record NC_037091.1, on the reverse strand, counting down.
TCCTTTCTCATGACTTAGATGAACAATATTAGGATTTAATCGAATTTGATCATAGTTTCGGTTTTGATCTTTGTTCTCTCATTCCACCCGTGTATATATGTTTTTTACATTTTCTTTATTTTATTTATTTTAGTTTTTAATTTAATAATCCTAAAACCCCCTTTTGTGTTCATTTGTATATATTTTTATTCTTTGTTTTATTTTTGTAAATAATACTTTTTACTTTTATTAATTTGTTTTTATATTGATAGGTGTACCCTCAATCCCCGAAATAGAACGATCCCTACTTGCTTATACTACTAATGATATTTATAGGGTTAAAGTATGCGCTTGCTTTTAGCGTATCATCTACTGGGTTTAAAAATCCTAGAGATCCTTGCCTTCGACCGTACACCCAAATGAGAGAATCTCCTTCACGGTCCCGCCCAGGTCCTTGGCGATCTGGTCTTCATGACCCAACTGAGACCTTAGCCTCATGAGCTTGATCTAGTCCTTGGGAATCTCTAATTTTTTGTGACGATGAGAAAATTGAGAGGATTGATGAAGAGAAGAATGAGACGGCGAAAGGCTAGAGACGAATGAGAGGGAGAGAGAAGAGAGAGAGAAGTTGAAGAGCAGTTCTCGAGAGAGAGACTGAAGACTGACCGAGGGAGTTAGCATCTATATATATGGCAGCCACTAGGGTTTCCTGAAGTTAAATCCAAAACGATGTCGTTTAGGCTGACTTCGGTTCGGTTCGGTTTATTTCAGTTTTTGACACCCATAAACCGAAAACCGAACCAAACCGGTTCGGTTCAGTTTGGTTTTTGTTCAGTTCGGCTTTTTTTGGGCTGCGGTTCGGTTTTTTTAGGTTTTCGGTTTCGCGAACCCACCCCTAATGGTAACTATCACCATATGATTACAAGTTAAAGTTCTTATGTAAAAAAAAAAAAAAAAAAAAAGGTTCCATCTTAAGAAACTATAAGTAATGTTTGTCAATAACATACAATGTTATAATAAAAATTGACGATGAAATCAGCATTATTTAAAGTTTTCTAGGACAATGCATGGTTTATTTTGTTAGGGTTGTGTCACGTGTTTGAGCTTACGAGGGCGTAATAACTCATCAACATAGACAACCTTATTTATGAAAACAAGCTTATTATTATCAAGCATTTCTACAACTCCGTAGAATGAAAATTTGGTTATGTTTGTACTTTTAATGTGTTACATATTTTCTATTGCAACAACTTCTATTAAGGAAAACCAAGTCAAGAAGTAATTTTTCAGCAACACTTTTGTTAAGGAATAATCTTCTTATAGTAATAAAATTGGTTAGGTCCCAACCATAAGAGGTTTCACAGTAGTAGATTTTTGTGTGATACTGCCCACATTTGATGAAATTTTTTTCATCAAACTAGACATAGTTGCCAGATTGGTAACAAAAGAGTAATTTGGATGTGAAATTGTCAAAATAATCTGCAAAGTTTTTTTTTTTTTTTTTTTGGTCTTTGTTTTGTTAAAAATGTGTTTTTTGTTTAAGGAAAATTGAAATTGGGAGAGAATTAAGTCGTACTTTCATTGATAATAGAGACATCTTTATATAGAGGATTACATGACATAAAATCAGAGTTGTACAAGGAAAAATAATCGTACAATTAATCAGATATCTATGAATATCTCTGAGAATATCTCTAATTCAAAACCCTATTACAACTAGGTCAAGTAACCTAGAATTTGGGTCAGACACATATTCTGGATTTACTTGAACATTTTTATGTTTTTTCGTCGCACAATTTTACTCACCTTAAGCTTGGATGTAGTAACCTAATGAAGCCACTATATGCCCATTGATCTTATAAATTTTTGGAAGTTCTTGATAAATGAAATCATTCTCCATATGAAGGAAAAAAAAAAAAAAAAAGGTTAAATACTGTTTACTCCCAGAACTTTTACCAAAAAAACACTTCAGTCACTGTCCTTCTAATTTCACACGTTTGCTCCTTGTACTCTTTTGGACCGATAGATCTATTCTGTTACTCTCTGTCAAATAGCTGACGTATCAATTTCTTCCACTCTCAAATGTCCATTATACCCTCGCTTCCTTTTTTTATTTCCTTATTTTTTTTCTTGTTGAAGGAATATTGATTTAGTGTGCCTTATCAAATTAGGAGTAGCAATAGGAGAGAAGGTTCTAGATTTCTCAATCCTACACGGATTGGTATTCCTTGTAACATTAGAACATGTACTCTGTAATCCCTATATATAGGGCTCCTATTCTCAATAATGTGATTGACAATTCTCTCATCAATCTCTCTCAATTCTATTATCCTTAAACACGTTATCAGCACGAGTTCTAACCATAAAACAAAAACCAAAAACCCAAAAACTTCTTTTCACCAAAAATCTGCCGCAAACCCTTGCCTGTAGTTTTCTGGCCATCTGTGTGCCTGTTGCCCCTAGCCCGTGCAAGCCGAACATTCCCTGCAGCTCGCCCCGAGCGCGCTCCGAGCCACGTGCCCTGCAGCCCATGCTACGGGCCCCTGCGCTCCTTCGCTGCAGCCTGGGCACCCGTGCGCTTGCAACTCTGTATCGCTGCCCCTGCAGCCCCACAGCAGCCCCTGCAGCCCCACAGCAGCCCCTGCAGCCCCACAGCAGCCCCTGCAGCCTTGCGCACTGCCCCTGCAACCTTGCCGCAAGCCTACTGCACCTACAGCCCCGTTTCAGCCATATGTTACGACCAGGATTGCAAACCGTTTGCAATCCTATCTTAGGATTGAACTGCTTCTGCAATCCTACCCCCAGATTGAAGCATCTTTCGGCCTTCATCCCTGCAACCCTTGGTAGCAACCAAAATATCTTGCTGCCATCACCACCGAGCCATCCAAAGCTGCCTCCATCGATCAACAAATAATCCAAGCTTCCAAGTTCAAGCTTCAAATTAACCAAGTAAGTATTTACATTAAAGTTCCCGCTTTCCGAATTAATTCCTCCTTCTTTTCTTCGGGGACTTGAAAACCTCCCTTCTTCTTCATCCTACCTTTCTTATAACGTGGGTTCGATCCATGAAAAAGCGGAATAGTGGGGATTCACGCAATTAACGAACTAAGAGAGTCCGTAAGCATCGATTTATGACCACATAAACATCATCGTTTCGGTCTAATCCAATTATTCTTGGAAATCGATTTCTTGGTAGCATAGCTCGGAAATCCTATTTATATTAGTTTTCGTGGAAGCATTGACTCTGAAACTAACTTGTTTTTGTTTCATGTTTCAGGATGTCAAAAAGGAACAAACTCGATTTTGTTCCATTGGATTATGCAGGCAAAGGATATTTAGACTAGGCCATTGACGTTGAGACCCATCTTACTGCCCAAGATTTGTTGCATACAATCCAAGAGCTTTGTCCTATAGAAACAACTCCAGACCCTCAAACTGAGAAAGATAATTCCAAGGCACTTGCCTTCATGAAACGTCACATGGATAGTGACCTACAGTTTGAGTTCATAAATGAGGATAACGCCATAAAGCTTTGGAAAGCTCTTCGCCAACGATATGGCAATGTTCGTGACTCCATCCTTCCGAATTTAGAAGCAGAATGGAATGATCTTCGCTTCTCTGAATTTGACACTGTCATGCAATTTTATTCGGAAGCCCACCGCATCAAAACAACGATGCGTCTCTGTGGAAAAACAATCACAGAAGACCAATTGATTGAGAAAACCCTCAATACCTTCCCTGTCCATGCTATAAGGTCCTCTAATTTATTTCGGACTCATGTATTTGCTAGGCGGATCTCAAGTTTTCAACAGCTTATTGAAGCTATGGCCACTGCTGAAAGACATGGCAACGAGCTTGTGAAAAGAGAAATTGATAGGCTTCAAGATAGCCATCGAGAGCATCGTCCTATGGCTAGAGAAAGTCGCCATCGCCGTCATGATCCATACCATCGAAATGCTCAAGAAGGTAATCGCTCAAGGCGACGATCACACGACCGTAGGAGGCGTGATTTTGAGGGACGTAGGATTGGGAACCATGGAGCCAACGTTGGCCATGAGCACCACTTTCCAACGCCACCAATCCTAGGGACTATGCACATTGCGCCAATGCACCTCAATCAAGGGAGAATCCTCTTTATGGTGTCTATTTCTGATATGGAACGTCTGATCAATGGACCTGAATTTGCAATGTACCTAAGAAGGTAGTCGCATCATGGTGATCCAGACATCGAGTTCATAAAGACATTAAATCTGGCGATGAAGACATCATGCCACAGATTTTTATTTAAAATAGTCTTTTAATTTTCCAAGAATTATGTAATGGCAATTATGCCTTAATCAATAAAATGACTTATTGGATTATCTCTTTTCCTCTAGGCGTACTCAATTAAGTATGATGTCTAGGAAAGTAATTGAGATTAGTGGTACTTAAGCGAGCTTTGCTCCACCGACATCTCTCTCTACTTCCCTGGTCATATTTAATTGGAATTACCGAACGAATTGAGTGACTACAATTTCTCTAATGTTGATTTTACTTTGGATTAGATTATGGTCACGAAACTTTGATGTAATCATTGGTTATTATTAATACAGTATCAATTTATTTTTCATGTCATGGACATATTTTTCGAACTTTATTACTTAAAAGATATAAGAGCCAATGGTTTTCATGCGGAAACACATTGTGAGAATGGACAAGAGTTCCTTTTTTGCATCACCTATAACGACTACGGACATAAAAGAGTTTTAGAGAAACTTATGTGTCGATCTAGTGGGTTGTATGCAACCACTATTCGAATAATTGAATCCAATCACGTCATGAGAGATGATTTATGGGATTCTGACACATATAGGCTTTGGCATGACCGTTTGGGACACCCAGGACGTGATATGATGATCCGTATATTAAAGACTTCACACGGACATCCCTTTTTCAGAACGAAAAGGAGTAAAACTCAAAATTCAGATCAAGGAGGAGCACCTGCCCCTCATGGCGCCTTTCCCTTTCAAGTCCGGCCACCACAGGCCTGCGCTGCCATCCCCTTGCGGCCCAAGGGTGGCTTTGACGCCACCTCTGCTCCCCTGACTCCAATTTCTACTTCTAAAGTCAATTGGGACTTTGTGGCTCAACCAAAATCCTCATTGGTTGTTTCTAAAGCCCATCATTCGTTCTGCAAAGCCTACTCTTTAGCAAAATTAGGATCAAGACCATCCTATGCAAAGGACACTAAAGAAAATATATCGTTCTTACAACGAATCCAAGGTGATATTTATGGACCTATTCAACCACCATGCGGACCATTTAGATATTTTATGGTGTTGGTTGATGCATCGACACGCTGGTCACATGTCATGCTATTGTCCACTAGGAACGCTGCATTTGCTAAACTCCTAGCCCAGATTATTAAGTTAAGGGCTCACCACCCTAATCATCCTATTAAGTCTATAAGATTAGACAATGCTGGGGAGTTTACATCAAAAACTTTTGATGATTATTGCATGTCCATTGGGATTGAAGTTGAACATCCAGTTCCTCTTGTTCACACCCAAAATGGTCTCGCAGAAGCTGCCATTAAACGACTACAAATGGTCACTAGGGCATTGGTAATGCGCACCAATCTCCCTATTTCTGCTTGGGGCTATGCAATATTGCATGCAGCTGTGCTTATTCGTCTGAGGCCCACTGCCACTCAACCTTTTTCTGCGTCCCAGATGGTGACTGGGTATGAGCCTAATGTCTCACACTTACGCATATTTGGGTGTGCAGTTTATGTGCCAATTGCGCCTCCACAGCGCACCAAAATGGGTCCTCAACGACGATTAGGCATTTACGTTGGCTATCATTCTCCAACGATTGTCTGCTATTTAGAACCCTTGACAGGCGATCTCTTTACCTCTAGATCTGCAGATTGTCACTTCGATGAGACAATCTTCCCGTCGTTAGGAAGAACATCAATGTTCAACAGGAACGACAGAAATTGTCGTGGTCTGTCCCCACTCTGTCTCATCTTGATCCCCGAACCACACAGTCCGAAATTGAAGTGTGGAGAATTCTCGATCTTCAGAACGTAGCAGAATCGATGCCTGATGAAAATTTTTGATATCGCTAAAGTGACGAGATCACACATACCTGTTGCAAACGTGCCTGCAAGGATTGATGTCCCTAAAAATAGAGGACATGACGCCATCTCAAGGGCAATTGAGCATGGCGCCAACGTCCCCTCTCACAATGATGGTGACGTTGTGGCTAGGCCCATGGCTCCTGCCAGGAAGCGCGGGAGGTCCATAGGTTCGATGGATTCTCGCCCAAGAAAGAAAGCGAGTTTGGCACAGAATAATCCATTAATCATCGATGTGAATAATCCATCTCATGAGAATATTCCGGATTATGGTTATGTCCAAGAGACATCATTGGGGGACGCTTCAATGTCAGAACCAACTCCAGAGAATAGAGAGATCTCCATAAATTACACTAGTGTACATGAGATGATGGATAGAAATTCTATGGCGATTGATGATGCATTTGCATATCATATTGCAAAAGGAATTATAGAATATGATGATATCGAACCTCGCTCTGTTGAAGAATGTCAACGAATAGCAGATTGGCCTAAATGGAAAGATGCGATCCAGGTTGAATTGGATTCACTAACAAAGAGACAGGTATTTGGGCCTGTAACGCAGACACCCCCAAATGTAAAGCCTGTTGGCCATAAATGGGTCTTTGTTAGAAAGCGTAATGAGAAAAATGAGGTGGATATAAAGCCTGCCTCGTGGCGCAAGGTTTCTCACAACGCCCTGGAATCGACTACGAGGAGACATATTCTCCCGTAATGGACGTTATAACGTTCAGCTACCTTGTTAGTTTGGCAGTTTCCGAAAAACTTGACATGCAGCTTATGGATGTGGTTATGACATATCTCTAAGGGGATCTAGATTCAGAGATATATATGAAGGTTCCAGATGAACTTCAACTACCTAAATCAAGTGGCTCTAAACCACAGAGCGCATTTTCAATAAGATTAAAACGCTCACTAAATGGATTAAAACAATCCGGATGGATGTGGTATAACCGTCTAAGTGACTACTTGATTGGGAAGGGATATATTAACGATGAAATATGCCCATGCGTGTTCATTAAGAGAACAAGTTCCGGATTTGCAATCGTAGCAGCCTATGTCGATGACATGAACCTAATTGGAACTCTAGATGAGTTGAAGGAAACTGCTAAATACTTGAAATCCGAATTTGAGATGAAAGATCTTGGGAAAACACGGTTTTGTCTCGGTTTAGAACTCGAGCACCGTAGTGATGGGATTTTGATCCATCAGTCTACATATACTCAGAAAATTCTAAGGCGCATTCATGAAGATAAAGCAAAGCCTGTGAGTATTCCCATGATTGGTCGTAGTCTTGAGCCAGGAAAATATCCATTTCGTCCAAAGGATGAGGATGAAGAAACATTAAAGGCTGAAGTGCCCTATTTGAGTGCAATAGGCGCATTATTGTACTTAGCTCAATGCACAAGACCAGACATCTCATTCGCAGTGAACTTGTTAGCTTGACATAGCTCTGCGCCAACACGCCGCCATTGGATTGGTGTAAAGACAATCTTTCGATACCTAAGAGGTACGATTGATATGGGCCTATTTTATCCCTACAGAGAGAAGAGGAATGACGGAAGAATGGGATCGGACCCCATTAGGTATGGAGCCGCCGTCCATAACATGACCGTCGACCATGTTGTCACCGCCAGCGCCGCCGCCGCCCATGGTGGCCGGCCTCAACCTATTCCCCTCCATCAAAACGACAACAATGTTTTGATGGGTTTTGCTGATGCAGGGTACCTCTCTGACCCTCATAAGGGTCGCTCCCAAACGAGTTATGTCTTTACCATGGGAAGCAATGCGATATCTTGGAGGTCTACGAAACAGACCCTTGTTGCTACTTCCTCGAATCATGCAGAGATTATTGCTCTACATGAAGCCGTTCGTGAATGTATATGGCTAAGGTCTATAATTAGACATATTCAAGGAAGTTGTGGTTTGAAGTCTACCACGGATGAACCTACATGCATTTAGGAGGATAATGCAGCTTGTATTGAACAAATGAAGTTAGGTTTCATCAAGGGCGACAACACCAAGCACATATTGCCTAAATTCTTTTATAATCAGCAACAACAATCACTTCTAAAGATTGAAGTGAATCAAATCCGATCAGAGGATAATGTAGCGGACTTATTCACTAAGTCGTTACCTAAATCCACCTTCGAGAAATATGTGAAGAGCATCGGATTAAGAAAGTTATCCGAACTCCCACGATTGTAGCAATTAGGGGGAGATATCGACATCAGGGGGAGTTATGATGTTTACATGTTCGATCTCGAAGAGTGAAGAACGTGTTGTGCTCTTTTTGTCTTTCGACCAGGATTATTTTTGTCCCACAAGGTTTTTGTTACCTGGCAATATTTTTAACGAGGCAACAGATGAAACGTCACCATCAAGTTTGAACGGCACAAAGGGGAGTGTTGAAGGAATATTGATTTAGTGTGCCTTATCAAATTAGGAGTAGCAATAGGAGAGAAGGTTCTAGATTTCTCAATCCTACACGGATTGGTATTCCTTGTAACATTAGAACATGTACTTTGTAATCCCTATATATAGGGCTCCTATTCTCAATAATATGATTGACAATTCTCTCATCAATCTCTCTCAATTCTATTATCCTTAAACATTTCTCTCTTTTTCTTAAATTTTTTTATTTTTCTCTCTTTTTTACTTACTGCTTACCATCTCTCCAAAACCCCCCAACATCTTCTGTCTCCCAACCACCACCTCCCACCTACATTTCCCGATCTCAACACACACAACTCATACACAAAATTAGAAAATCAAAACCTAGAAAATTTTCATGTTCTTGAACCAAATCCAAATAAAAAAGAATAAGAAAAACTGAAATTGACAGGGCCTGCCCCGGATTTTACCCCGAAATCCGAAGTAGCCCTGCGGGGCCCACCTTAGAAGAAATTCTACAAAAAAATTGGCCAAACTTCCCCTAAAAGTAGGCTACCCAAAACCTGTAGGAAAACATTTTCACTTCTAAATCAATTCATCCTTATGCTCCTGGAGCCACCCTGCTCCCCAAATCAACATCATCCCAATTCACATAACACAAATCACAACTTAAATAACATTAATTTCTCAGGTGATCAGAGCAATTCTAATAGCAAGGGTAGTCAAGGAAAACCTAAAACAAAGAAAAACGCGGAAGCCATGCTGTTGACTATGCCTCAACTCCAATGTACGCCCGACCTCACCTAATTTCGCCTACAAACTGGGCATTTGAAACCGAAGGGCCCAGGGGAAAGTAATTGAAAAACACGTTAGAGTGAGTGGACAAAAATAAACAAATAAATGAATAATTTTAAAGAAAAGAAGTTGTATTACTTTCCCACGAATTTAAATTCATAAAACTTCGATGCATGCAACGTTTATAAAACGTATGTGTTTAAAACTCGGAGTGTCGTGAAAACATACCAGTCCCTGCTGGGTAAGAGAAATCGGACTAGCCCCGCTAGTCAAGTAACCAATAAAAGGATATGGGGAAGAGATGTCACCATACGGGTAAAGGAGCCCCTTAGGCTCTACCTACCCTCGACTGCCACTCACACATAGATTGTGTGAGGAGGAGAACTAATAACCTCGACTGCCACCCATGTGAGGAGGAGAATAAGCTACCTCAACTGCCACTCACAAACACAAAGTAAGTGAGGAGGAGACCTAATCAAATGACCCGAGTATGGTGAGGAAAAACAATCGAAAACCAGCAAATCCATAAGGCTTCCCCACATTGCTCACGAGAAAATACATATATTCCAGTGACGTGACCCCGCACGCCAAAATATTCTCGAAAAGATAACCAAATAGGCGAGAATCCTTCCGAAAACCTCAAGTACGATAATATGGTAGAAAAATCTCAAAATCGCCAAATAAGATGTAATAAAAATTTCTGGAATTCTCCTCGGAAAAATCTTCATCGATCATCACATAACTCACAAATTCATTTCCCAACTCATACTCGAGATGGATTAATCAATTTCCGAAAAAATCAAATCATACTCCCGAAAAAATAAATCTTAAATCCAAATCCGAGTATAATAAAATTAAATTCTAAAACTCATATGGAAAAACAATGCCCAAAAGTATAGTCCAAAGCCAAATATTATACTTAATAAATAGAACGATAAATAATTAAATAAACCAATCATCATTTCGGAACAATAAATGCATGCATCATTCTTTGAAAACAAAAGTCCACTCACAGTACTATTTAGGCGATCACGCGTACGAGTTTCTTCGTCGAGCAATAGCTCAGTACGTCACCCTCTACATAAATATAATTCATGAATAACGGTTCGGCAATTAAATACGATTCTAATAACTTATCCTCCTAATCAAACTTTCAATTTCTTTTCCAATTTAATCCAACTTCACCCCTAATACCAACTCATTAGTTTAAAGGTTCTAGAGCAGAACCGAGAGAAATCCGACGGTCGGATTCTCGTAATTCAATGATTGACATTCCAAACCTCAGAATTACACAATCGACACAACCTCCTTCAATTTCCACCAAACTTCACATACAAGATCCACAACATTTATAGGATTTAATTGGGCTAAAACAAGAATTAAAAACCTACCTTACTCGCCTCCACGCGCCACCAACAGTGGCAGTGCGTGGGCCCCACGTGCCGGTGGCCACCACCTCCGATGGCCACCAAATTTTGACAGCACCACCTACTCAACAGACCCAACAATTTTCTCAACTACAACACATTCTAATTTTACCTTGAAGTAGTCGAATCCGTCCGGTGAAGAAAAACCCAGAAAACTCAAGAACCCTAGAAATTGCAATCGTTAATTCGACCTCCACACTGCAAATTGAAATGAAAGACCTTAGGGAAAATGATCTTTGGCAAAAACCGAACCTTCGACGCCGGTTTGGTGACCAGAGATGGCCTGAATCGCTGGAAATCGACGAAAACCCCAAACTGCAGCTATGAAGAACTTTGCTTCGATCCAAGGTTCCTCGGCCAAATCGCCACAATATAAGGCCACTAGTGTGCATAGAGGAGGGAGGCACTCCTGTGGTGGCCGGAAGACGTGGAAATCGAAGGAAGGAGGAAGAACCCGAAAGGGAAGGAAGAAAAGTCGGGGGAGAAGAGAGAGGGAAGGGGTGGGTTTCCGGTTTTGGAAACCTACCTCAGTAAATTTCCTTATTTAACTAAATTTTTATCATGAATAGTAACTTTCGTATTTCACTCATAGCTTTCACATACGAACTCCAATTTTTACGTACCACACGTCCACGGACTCGGTTTAACGTCCTCTACAACTTCCACGAAGGAAACTTTCTCAAATTTTGACCCAAACAAAAAGTCAACTTTTAGGGCCACTAAAAGTATCGAAACAGAATAAAAAGTGAAAGTAATTGTCATTTACCGTACAAAAGAATAGTAAACCATTAAATTTAGGTTCGGGACGTAACAGAAATAGTTCTTCTCCCAAACCCAGATCGATTAGACAAAGTGCAAAGAAAACCAAAACGATCCCATCAACAACCCATGAGCTCCATCAAACCTTGCTCAAAACCTTCTTCAAAAACCCCAATACCATCAAATCCCAATCTCAGGCCAAACAGCTCCATGCCAAAATCTTTTTAAATTCATTTACCAAAACCTCCACAGTAATCTTCTTCTACCTTGACATCGACCTGCTTCAGAAGAAAACCCGACACCTGGAAGACCGAGAATTCGGAGGCCCATGAAATGGTTTGTATGCTCATCAGAAGCTTCAGCGACATAGAGCCTCTGGGGATTCGATTCTTCTTCTTCCTTAGCTTCGAATTTGATTTGGGTGGGTCTCTGTAGGCAAGGTCGGCGTCAGAAAGGGTGAGGCAGGGTGGTCGAAGGTGGGGATGGAGGCGGTGGAGCTGGAGCTGCTTCCGCTCAGTGGTCAACAAGTGTTTTCTAGCGTTTGATAGGCCGGTGGATTTGGGGCAATTTTCTGATGGTGACTAAGCAAAGACAACGCGGGGATTTGACCCTGAATCCGGTTCCTCCATGTTCGACATCGATCGAGACCCATATCAATCTTCTTGATCAAAGAGCTTCGAAATTAAATGAATCGGAGAAGCTCCAGGGGTCTGATATGCTACGGCGACCCTCCTTTGGACTTTGGTGCTTTGGGGTTAGATGGGTTTTGGTAAAGGTATGAGTGAGAAGTGTGGGCTGGTTTGGCTTAGGTGAAGGATAAATAGAAGAAAAAGAGAGAGATGGAAGAAGAAGAGAAAACATAAAAGAAAGGAAATAAAAAAAAGAAGCGAGGGTATAATGGACATTTGAGAGTGGAGGAGATTGCCATGTCAGCTATTTGACGGAGTTTTTGGACGGCGAGTAACGGAATGGACCTATCGGTCCAAAATTGAGAGTACAGAGAGTAAACATGTGTTTGAGAGTACAGGGAGTAAAATTGAGATGAATATATTGACACCCGCCCTATGGGTTTGGGTTTGATTCAAAAAAAAAAAATCTATACATCTAGGAGAAGATAAGATAATTACAATAGAGAAAAGGAATATCACGTAACAGAAGACAAGTATGCTTGATCAATTAATGATTGGTTTATCATTTGAATGGTCATACTTCAATCTTGTTTACTTTAGCTAACACCATTTTTGCTTGTAGTTATGTTACAGCAAAGTATCTGATATGGGAGATAGTACAATAATGTAAGCCACACACACACACACTTCGATTTCTTCAGTTACATAAACTGATAAAAGTGTTTGCACGCATAAACTGATTAAGTTTTAAGCCACAAGAATATAAGATGTGCTAGCCAGCTAGGGAATCATCTTAGTTTTTATGGGCCAAAATTCATAAAAGTTTTATATATATTTTACCTACATCTAATTGCATATGCATTGAATGACATCGCCATTCCCTTTCTTTGATCAGTTGGTGCAGTTGCTGGATCAATCACTCTAGCGGTTATTGTTAGCCTCTTAATTAGGGCAAACTTATCATTCCAAAGATCTAGTATCTTTTTGAAGAGGGAAGACCAAAGTTGTAAAACTATTAAGGCCTTTCTTATGAACTACGGGCTACTTCAAGTTAAAAAATATGGCTATTCGGATGTCAAGAAAATGACCAACTCCTTCAAGAAAAAGTTGGGGCAAGAAGGCAATGGCCGGTGGTGTATACAAAGGAGAGTTAAAGAGCAACCGTATTTGTAGCAGCGAAGGTCTTAAACAGATCAAAAGGTGATGGAGAAGAATTGATGAACGAGGTCGCAGTCATTAGTAGAACTTTCCATGTCAACGTTGTCAGCTTGTTGGGATTTTGCTTTGAGGGTTCAAAACGAGCTCTTATCTATGAATTCATGCCTAATGGATCTCTTGAGAAGTTCATATTTGATGCAAATAACCCCCAAAAAATCATCATTTCGGATGGGAAGCATTAGAAAGAATCTCACTTGGCATTGCTCGAGGCTGGAGTACTATTTTACGTTGTGGCTGCAACACAAGAATTTTGCATTTTGCCATTAAGCTAAGCCTCATAACATTCTTCTTGATGAGAACTTCTCACCTAAAATCCTTGATTTTGGCCTTGCCAAAATTTGATATAGGAAAGAGAGTATTGTGTCAATGTTGTATGCAAGAGGAGGTACTGCTGGATACATTGCACCAGAGGTGTTCTGTAGAAACTTTGGAGGAATCTCGCACAAATCCGTTGTGTATAGTTATGGAATGATGCTTTCGGAGATGGTTGGAGGAAGAAGGAAAATAAATGTTGAAGTGGAAGATACTAGTGAGATATATTTTCCACACTGGATTTACAAGTCTTGATCGAACTGGACGAGGAGCTTGGCCTGCACTGCATCACAAATGAGAAAGACAAAGGAAGTGTAAGGAAGATGATAATAGCGAGCTTGTGGGGCATACAAACTGATCCCTCAAACCGACCAGCAATGAAGGAAGTGATAGAAATGCTGGAAGGAAATGTGGAGTCCTTGAAGATACGACCTAAGCCTTACTTGTCTTCTCCTTCAAAATCCCCTGCAATGGCAGATTCTTCTACTACATTGGTATCAATACAATAGAACTCTGTATTTGACTTGTTACTTTATAGGGTTATTCTCACAAATGGTACCTAAACTATACCTCAATCTTATCAATGGTACCTGAACTTCAATTTTGATCACAACCAGTACCCGAACTTTTCGATTTCATTTTAAATGGTACCTAGAGCCACCTTCGGTCAATATTCCCACTAAAAACGGCATGTGAGGGGATCATAGTGATGATTTTTGATGATTTCAAAGGTTGCGATCATATATAGTGATGATTTTTTTGGTAATAGACTTGCCTTGAACTTGATTTTTTTTTTATTTGGCTTTTTTGGCCGGAATAGTGAGCAAAGGTGGCTTTAGGTACCATTTAAAATGAAGTCGAAAAGTTCCGGTACTGGTTGTGATCAAAATTGAAGTTCAGGTACCATCGATAAAATAGAGGATAAGTTCAGGAACCATTTGTAATAATAACCCTATTTTATATGTATTTTATTTGTCATGTCTTATTTTGAATCCAACACATGGACTGTGAATGATAAGGGATAAAAAGAGAAAAAATTACAAACAGTACCCAACTTATGGACCACTCCGAATTTCTATACCCAAGCTTCTGAAACTATCACAATGGTACCCCAAATATCCCACCCGACCCAACATTCGTACCTGCCGTCATGGACGGCGTTAACTATCATGCCAAGTGGCATTTTCTTAGGGGTAAAACTGACTCTCTGTCTTTACCTCCAGGGAAAAAAATACAAATAGTACCCAACCTATGACTGATTCTGAATTTCTATACCCAAATTTTCAAAAACTATTACAATGGTACCCAGGTTATCTAGCCCGACCCAACATATGTATCCGCATCCCACGCTTGCGCAGCCCACCCGTGCCCAAGATGATGGGAGAGTTGGGAGGAAGAAGAAAATGAAGAGAGTTTGAGGAAGAAGAAGAAATCTGGTGAAATGACGAGAATACCCCTCAAAGTTTGACAGTTGACTAACTCCGTAACGACCAACGGTGTTTTAGATACTAAAGTTGTGTCGGGGTCCGAACTTCAGGTACCAAAGTGATAGTTTTGGAAACTTAGGTACAGAAATTCGGAGTTGACCATAATTTGAGTACTGTTTGTATTTTTTACCCAGATAGAAATGAAGCTGTGATGAATTTTGAAATGTGATCGAGCATTCATTCTAGTTCAAAAAAACCCTACTTTTGTTTGGAGTGTCAAAATAAGGAGGATGTTGTGGGAATGAAATGACTCATCAGAGTAGTGTAACTTCTTTACTTAGTTCTTCCTCCCTA
Source organism: Rosa chinensis (assembly GCF_002994745.2). Lineage (NCBI taxonomy): Eukaryota > Viridiplantae > Streptophyta > Magnoliopsida > Rosales > Rosaceae > Rosa > Rosa chinensis. Next base: position 26,576,556 of record NC_037091.1, on the reverse strand, counting down.
TATTTTCTCTTAAACATTTCATTCTATCTTTTGTAATCCTGTCTCTTGGGCCAGGCATCGGTTGAATGTTACTTTAGTGATCCATGAAATGAAATGTGTGTGTAAATATGATAGTTTTGTAAACTGAGCTTGAGGAAATGAAAGAAACCTCGCTTTATTTCTATCGAAGTAGTGTTTTCTTTTTTCTTTCTTACCTTTCTCTCTCATCCGTCGGTCTACTGTCTCTCACATCTCTTGATCTACTCTCTTTCGCACCTCTCAGTTTTTTTTTTCCCTTCTCTCTGCTGCTTTTGCTTCTAGTTTCTCTCTTATCCTTTCATCTGCCCTTCCGATGATTGGTCTGCAACATGGAAATCGTCGTTCATGGAGGTGAAGCTCCGGTTGGGGATCTGAGATACATTGGAGATTGATTCAATGGTTGATTCGGCCGAGTTGGAGAGGAGAGCACCAGATATGGGTTTTAATGGTAAAGGAAAAAAAAGTAATCTTTAATCTTAAATCTTCAGAGATTAATAGTTGGGAGTTGTAATCCAAACAGTAAAATTTTTAAATACTCAGATTTCAATTTCACGTATTTTAAATTACATCTGATTTGAAATCAAAATCCAAATTCAAATCTTGCTTCCAAACGGGGCCCCAATATGCTGTTCCTGTCCAGGTAACGTGGCTTGACTGATTTCTACGAAACACAATCATCTTCGTGGAAACTGTATGTGTTCAACTACTCTCGAATTCCAAATTAAAAATTTGGATATTGAATTAGCCTAGGAGACCATCTCCACCGACGACTCCGATCGAAGACCAAATAATGTCATTGTTCTTAGATCATCTTTGTCTGTTTCTATTCCCTGTACCACAATTGAATTTCCTGGATCGAAAATGTATCAAATATGTAATCTGTTTTCTCCATTGATGAATATTTGTGTTCTCATTATCCTTTGGCAATTAAAAAGCTCATCTGCTGTGGATTCACAGTACAAATACTGCAGTGTGCCCAAAACTTGTGGTAACGTGCCCATCAAGTATCCCTTCTATCTCGACGGACAACAGGAATCGTATTGCGGCTACCCTGGTTTCCAGCTCTACTGCAATGGAAACGGCCACACACTCCTTAGTAGCGGTTTCGGGTCCGCAACGATTAACACAATCGATTATGAAAACCACACTCTTCACTTGTCACACGATGGTCTTTTTGATCATGCCGGAGATTGTCTTGGATATTTAGAAAACTTTACCTCGCCAAATGGTCCGTACGAGCTGGCTCCAAATCAAAAGGAATTCGTTTTGCTATACTATTGCAACTCTTCTTTGGTTGATGAGTCGTTTTCAGAGTACAAGCTTGGCTGCTTTGACGACACCAGAACGAGGACAACAGTTCTGGCCCTGACCAAGGATGATCCACAGTACGGAAATGCCCTTGACAAGTGTGGAAAAGAACGGGAGACGGTTGAAGGGGTATATGCCAATGTTACTGGCACCGCTGCGGGAATAAGAGAGGGGCTGAAAGCAGGGTTTGTGGTAAACTGGTCAGCCAGAAACTGCAGTCTCTGTGAGAACAGTGGTGGGAAATGTGGAACTAGTGTTGGTAAGTTAACGTGCTTCTGCCCGGATAAACTTCATGATTTCTTCTGTCCTGAAGAAGGTTAGTCTGTGTCTTTCTTTTCCCCCATATGAATTGTTGGTTTTATTTTTCGGTCAATTTTTTCTGTTTTTACCTAAGAAGACATAAAAAAAGGTTCTAATTCAGACAGAAATATCTTAAAATATAAAACATCTCTGTGATCCTACTCTATTTGGAGTTGGATGCTTACAACTTACGACTTATGCCTCATATTGCTGACTTAATTAGAACACACGTATACATGTCTAGTAAGTTTACATATGCATGATGCATATGCAAATGCAAAAGCATATGGTTGAAGGTGAAAAATGTAGTGTGCATGGCAGAGAACTATGACCACCATCAAGACTTTTTCGCTTCCAATATGATCTTTCTTTCTAACAAATTCATTCTCACATGTGCTGAAGCACATGAGCCACCCCGAGATGTAGCACATGAGCTACCCCAAGATGTCGTTGAACACATTTGGGAGCTAGAATTGGTTGCATTACTCGCGTCCAAGAATCAATGGGGTGCATGCCTTAATCAAACATACCCTTAAAGTTGCTTTTGCTCTACATTATATTGATATGATGAGAATTGGAAATGTCATTTTACTTCCTCTTTAATCCGGTTATGCACTATAGACCATATTCTTATACAGTGATTATTAATTTTGCAGAACCTGGAAATTTGGCTACTCAGTTGTCAATAGGTAATATACCATTTAGTTCTTATATATAACTCCTTTCTTATGTTAACTTTTTTATTGTAAGCTAGTTCATATTTCCTCACGAATTTTTTTCTATAATTAGTTGGAGCAGTTGCTGGTGTGGCGCTTCTAGTGGTAATTGTTTGGTGCTCAAGGGGAAAGTTATCAACTTATAGAATTATTTTCTTTTGGAAACTGCAAAACCAAAAGCGGCGAACTGTTGAGGCCTTTCTAAGAAACTATGGGGGACTTCAAGTTAAAAGATACAGCTATTTGGAAGTTAAGAAAATGACCAACTCCTTCAAAAGAAAACTAGGACAAGGGGGCTACGGCGGTGTATACAAAGGAAAACTAAATGATGGCCGTCTTGTAGCAGTGAAGGTCTTGAACAGACCAAAAGGTGATGGAGAAGACTTTATGAATGAGGTTGCAGCCATTAGTACAACTTCCCATGTCAACATTGTCAGCCTGTTGGGGTTTTGTTTTGAGGGTTCGAAAAGAGCTCTTATCTATGAATTCATGCCTAATGGATCTCTTGAAAAGTTCATATTTGATGCAAAGACCCCCCAAAAGGATCATCACTTGGGATGGGACATGTTGGAAACAATTTCACTTGGTATTGCTCAAGGACTAGAGTATTTACATCGCGGTTGCAGCGCAAGAATTTTGCATTTTGACATTAAGCCTCATAACATTCTTCTTGATGAGAACTTCTGGCCAAAAATATCTGACTTTGGCCTTGCTAAAATATGTGACAGAAAAGAGAGCATTGTGTCAATGTTGGTTGCAAGAGGTACTGCTGGATACATTGCTCCAGAAGTGTTCTGTAGAAACTTTGGTGGTGTCTCGCACAAATCTGACGTGTATAGCTATGGGATGATGCTTTCCGAGATGGCCGGGGGAAGAAAGAACATCAATGTTGAAGTTGAAGATACAAGTGAGATATATTTTCCACATTGGATATACAAACGTCTTGAATTGGATCAAGAACTTGGCCTGCAGAGCATCATGAATGGGGAAGACGAAGTCAGAGCAAGGAAGATGATAATCGTGAGCTTGTGGTGCATACAAACCGACCCTTCAAACCGGCCATCCATGAAACAAGTCATAGAAATGTTGGAAGGGAATGTTGAGTCCTTGCAGATACCACCAAAGCCTTACTTGTCTTCTTCTCCAAAATCCCTTGCACTTTCTTCTCCTACATTGGTATCAATACAATAGAACAACTGAGCTCGGCATTTTTACTTCACTTGAATGCATCTGTCTGTTTCAGGGAATCTGTAGTTCTGTACAATGAACAATATTTCCTAATCTCTATATTTATGAGCATGATTGAAAATAAAGCTATGATCAATTGATCAACATTATTTCATATTCTAACAAGTAAAGCTATATTTACTCGAATGCATCTTGTGTGTTTCAGGCAACCTGTAGTTGTACAATGAGCAATATTTCCTTAATCTCTATATTTATGAGCAAATGATTGGAGATAAAGCTATGATCAATTGATCAACATTATTTCATATTCTAACAAGTAAAGCTATATTTACTCGAATGCATCTGTGTGTTTCAGGCAAACCTGTGGTTCTGTACAATGAACAATATTTCCTTAATCTCTATATTTATGAGCAAATTATTGAAAAGAAAGCAATAATCAACGTTATTTCATATTCTAACAAGATCATTAGGCAAGTATTGTGGATTCATTCCCATTCGATCTTTACCAAGTCAATAGGCTCCAGTGTCAAACCAAACTCATTATTCATTAAATTTGACTTCTCACTAATTCAACCAGTCAAAGCAGACGGCTCTCTACCGCTCAAAGGTTAGAGAGCCAAAGACTTCAATTTGGGCCACCATCAAGTCAAGAGTTAAAGACTGTCTTTCATTACTGCTCAACGCCACTTTATTATTCCCTCTCAACCTGATTTTGTTCATCTTTCACTGTTTGTACCCGATTTTCAATATCTAAAATGAAGCAAATCATCTTCTTCCCCTCATTCATAAATCTCTGCGTCCTCATCTTCTTTCTTCAAACAGACACCTCCTTTGCTGTCGACATTAACTACCAGAACTGCAGTGCCCAAGACTTGCAGTAACCAATACATAAGCTTTCCATTCTTCATCCCAGGCCAGCAAGAACCCTATTGTGGCTTTCCAGGATTCCAACTCTCCTGCAACGAAGAAAACGGCTACCCTAGTCTTCAATTGGCCGGCCATGATTACTTAATCCAAAATATCAGTTACCAAGACCGAACTCTCGTGGTCTCAAATGCTGCTCTTTCAAACTCAAGGAAAGCTGGTTGTATTCTGTTAGTCAAAAACTTAACCTTTCCTACTGATCAGTATGACCTTGTTCCAAATAAAAAAGAACTGCTTTTGTTGTATAACTGCAGCAAAACTTAGTTGATGAGTCATTTTCAATGTACAAGCTTAGCTGCTTTGAGCCAAAAAACATGGAAAGTTGACTTCATTCCTACCTACTGTCACAATGGAGAATGCTTGCTACTCCCATCCTGGTGGTTTGGGATTCAACTGTTACACTATGGAGCTAAGAGGTCATAATAACTAGTTTAGCACTGCTCTTTCAACTCAAATTATATTATTATCAAGCATGTATTATTGTATTTACACCCTTCCCCCAGACCCCTTAACTCCCCCTCTATGACTTCTGAAGGAAATTGATCGTAGACAATTTATAAATATAAACTAGTCTTTATTGATACATGCAATGCATGTGTGAAACATTTTTGTTTTTTATTTTTACTTGTTGGAGAAAAAAAGTAGGAAGTTATACGTGTAGATAGTGGGATTGACAGTTCTTTCTTTTTCTGAATTTTTATTTTCATTTATTATTTTGCTATTTACCATAATATCCTTCAGATATTAAAGATTATTTTAAATTAGGCTATAGTTAAAGGATATTTATGTCATTTCACCCATTTTGACCGGGTTCTCTTAATAATAGTATAGATTAACAACTGAAAAAGTCAAGCAAATCCAGGTCTTCAACAACATCCATAATGATCCAAAATTACACCGGGCATGCATATAAGTGCTTCTGCAAAATCCCTCTTTCTGATTGCTTAGACATTCCACGGAGTGGTGGACAAAATCATAAACTATGGCTTAGGTCACAACAAAACTTAAATGTATTACCAAGAAGAAAAATATTGCATATTCATTTGAAAAAAGTAAATAAAGAGCTGCAAGGTTGTCTTTCACAGCCTTGGTTACCTAGTTCTCTGCTACATTATTACAAACTGATTTATAAGATCAAACCTTTGACGGCATGCTTCCTTCAGCCTGTTTCTGGACTTTGTCTCCCTCAAACTTATCTATAGCCACTTGTAGTTCATCTGTACCTCCAACAGCTCTCATGGTGTAGAAGTACACGCCAAAGACAAAAGCTGTCAAGCCCCCAGCAACTATAACATTCTTTGTTTTAGGTGCAAGGCCCCTAAATCCCGAAATCCCAGCCATATCTACCAGTAAATGCGACAGCAATCTCAGTCTGTGCTTTCAATTGAAAAAACATACAATTCAAGTTAAAGAAGACTCCATGCAATAGGTTTTTTCATTTTTTATACAGAAAGTTTGAGAAAAAGACTCCTGCAGACGAGCAGACTGAAAATATGGTGGCTCTATAGAATCATACAAAAGAATAATGGGAAAGCAGTTGCATATCACATACTCCCATTTCAACCAACTGCTATAGGAAGCCCTAAACAAGTGTGATAAAAGCAAAATTTGGAATGGACAAAAAGACCTGTAACAGAAACCCTGACCATGCAATACTTGAATCGTAACAAAGGGATTTTTATACACAAACGTAAGTTACAATGAATTGTAGGTATGCACTTTCCTGCAATAGTAAGAGAGTGAATCTAATTGAGCAATATTCCAGAACAGCGAAACTATTGTTTCATTTATAAATTTGGGATTTTCTCAGAAACACAAAAGAAAGGGCCAGGGATCTATCTGGCTGTGTTTCTCAACAGACAATGCAATACCCATTATTAAAATCAGAACTTGACCTATAGAGAATCAGCAAATACAACTTTCAAGATACTAACTTCGATTTGCTTACTGAGAAATCAAACAGAAAAAAAAAAAAAAAAAGGAAAAAAAGAGAGTATCATCGATATATAAATTATTGGTCTTAAAGTCTTATTCAGTGCTCTAGGCTATCAAACGATGAACAAATCAATCAACAATCAACTCAACACAGAAGGCTGATTATTTCTGTTCAACGAATATCGAGGAAAACAAACCCAAAATCACTTGCAAAGTTTAGGAAACCCAAAGAAATCAAAGAAACAAGAAATAAATATATACCTGAATTGTGAAACGTAACAAAGTCTGAATTCAATCCAAAACCCTTGATAAACCCGATCGCCTCTTCAATCGTTCAATTTGGGGTTCCGAGTAATTTACAGCTTAAGGGCAAATAGTGCACGTGCGCGGTGGCTGAAGGGGCACGTCCTCAACCTTTGCCTGGGCCAAGATTTTAATACCAATTTGGGCCTCATTCAGTTTTCAATTTAGATTGGGATAATGATAATTTAGTCAAAAGTTCAGTTCAAATGTTAAAATTAAAAAGGTCCGGTCAGGAAAAGACATTCCAGGCTTGTTTTTTTTTTTTTTTTTTTTTTTTTTAAAGGGGGATTGAGTGTCAATTCATTAATATTAAAAGTGTAAAAACCCGAAACTTAATATTACTGTAGAACACTCTAAGATTAGTTAAACAATATTTTTTTAAACATTTCCTTTAAATACTATATTAGCCACTCACTTTACTAGACCAGCCACTCAACTTACTATATTAGTCACTCATCTTAATATATTAGTCACTTACTTATTTTAGTGATTAATTCTAGCCTATATAAACATATGATCTGATCATAATTCCTACAAGCTTGAAGATCAAATGCAAAATTGATAAAAAAACTCCCTTAGTTGAAGAGAAAACACAAATCCTTCATCCCTTTTCTCTTAAGAAGTTTTCTGGTACGCCTAAAAATAAGCGCGCAATTTAACCCTGTAAATGTCATCGTTAGTATATGGTAAATAGGGATCGTTCTAACCGGGGATTGAGGGTACACCTATTAGGGGTGGGCTCGCGAAACCGAAAACCGAAAAAAACAGCACCGATACCGGCACCGCAGCTGAAAAAAACCGCACCGAACTGGAAAAAACCGCACCGCACAGAATCGGTTCGGTTCAGTTTTCAATTTCGGCCCCTCCGAAACCAAACCGAACCGCAAAACGGAATCTGAGATGAAAATGGCGTCGTTTTTGAATAGGGTTTTTAACTTACCCTAATCCACTCGGTCGCCTAACCCTCGCAGAGCCGCATCGCATCGCACTCGCTTTAAGCCTCTAACTCTCTCAGACCGACCTCTCTCTCGATCACGTTCCAGAAATCAAAGCTCTCCCGACTCGGCTACTCCCAACCTCTCTCTCAGACCAACCTTTCTCCCGATCACGTTCCGGAAATCGAAGCTCTCATCGATCTCGCCGGTAAACACTATGTATCTCTCATCGATTTGATATTTAGGGCTAGTTTCTGAGTTTCTCTCATCGATCTGATTGAGTTTCTAATTGACTTGATTCACTCAGCCCCCAATTTCGCCTAACCCTCGTAGAGTCGCATCGCATCGCTCTCGCTCTAAGCCTCTAACTCTCTCAGACCTCTTTCTCTCTCTCAGACCGACCTCTTTCTCGATCACGTTCCAGAAATCGAAACTCTCCCAACTCGGCAACTCCCGACCTCTCTCCCCATCACGTTCCGCAAATCGAAGCTCTCATCGATCTCGCAAGTAAGCACTGTGTATCTCTCATCGATCTGATATTTAGGGCTAGTTTCTGAGTTTCTCTCATCGATCTGATTGAGTTTCTGATTGACTTGATTCACTCAGCCCCCAGTTTCTCTCCTCACCAAGTCACCAGCTCGCCTCCTCGAGTCCTCCACAGCAGTTCTGGGCTCGTTCTGTCTGGAGTTCTGGGCTCGTTCTCCTCCACAGCTGCAAGCGAGCAAGCCACCTCCACCTCAGTACACTCATCCGAATCGTTACACCGGTAAAGGTTGGATTGCATAATCTTGAATCGATGGGTGTGATTCATTTTGCTCATTTGTGTATAGAATCGATGATTTGGAGTACTTATTAGGGTTTTGAGTACTAGGGGATTCCAAAATGTCTTTCTTTTGCTTGTAGAGGTTGGGAATTGGGATGTATGTGGGAGTCTCCACTCTGCTCGCTTTATTTGTAATAAATTTGTCCTTTGTATGCTATGCAATTTGACATTAATATATTGGTTTTAGTTATGATTCTTTGCTGTCTGTTTGCAATCTATCATCTTTTATCTCTTTTGTACGTTGAAAGCATTGTATTTCTTCCCTTCCCTGTAGCTTTGTTTGCTCTAATTCTAATATACTCGTACTTCTTTATGTGGTGTTCTATACAATTGGATGTTTACTCTTCAGACTTAAGCTTGTTTTTTTATTTTCTAGCACCAACTGGTGGCATTTGAATTTAGTTATACGATCTATTTGCTTGTAGAGGTTGGGATATAGGTTTGGTATTAAAATCATTGTCAGGTTTTGTTAATGAGTTGCTAAAAGTTCTCTCTGAATTGCTAAAAGATCTTTTCTCTGATTTTCCCAGACGTTATTCATATTTCATAGTTTCATACTCTTATTCATGTTCTATAGTGATGTTCTGCAATTTTAGGTAGTACTTGATTTATTATGTATAATGTGGTATTAGTATAATATTGTGTAATGATGTTCTGATGTGATTTTGCAATTTTTATACTAGACTATATATTACTGTTTTTATATGTAGTAAGCTAATTGAAATTGCAACTCCTTGAATTTGAATAGGAGTGATCAGTAGCAAACATTATGAAGAGGCAATCTAAATCTGCTGCTACTGTTCCGGTGCTAATCCGAAATCAACTTCTTCATCTCAGGTATCAATTTTGTTTCTTTTAAGTGCTATGGGATTTGGATTTTCTGGAAATTGGATTTGAGATAATCACATTACACATGTTTATGCTGTTTGGTAAATATATCAAGACTGTTTGCACTCTGCAGTTTGTTTTTATGTTTTGTGTTGGCATTATTGCAGTTTCTGCCTTTTGTTTTCTGCTGTCATTAGTGCAGTTTCTGTTTTGTGGTATTAGTATTATTACAGTTTCTTATATATCAAAACTGCTTATGTTTGAGTTTTGCGCACTAAAACTGCAATTTCTGTTCTTTGTCTCTTATTGCAGTTTTTGTATTTTGTTTATGTTTGCATTTTCTGTTTTTTGTTTCTTATTGCAGTTTCTGTTCTGTTTTGCAAATCAACACTAGTGTTGTTGAATCTACAACACCAATAACTCCCCATGAAGGAACTTCTATTGCAACTGGAGCTTGAGATCATGCTATTGCCCTCATTCATATGTTGATGTTAGTTCATTCTTTTTTTTTATGTTTAATCTTTTAGTGAACTTATAAATTTTTAATTTGTGAGGTTAGTGTTGATGTAATGATGGACTTTTATAAATTTGGACTCTATATTTTTTTGACAATTTCATATGTTGATGCTAGAATTTGATGGACTATATGAATTGAATTATATGGACTATGGAGTATCGAATTAGAGATTATTGTCTAGTGAAGTACAAAACATGCATTAGTAAACTTGTAAAATTCTTGTTATAGATTATTATTACAGTTTTGAAGAAACAAAAACTTCTCGAGTTACAATACCAAAGGAGTATATTTGGTAAAAATTTGTTTTTCAAAAAAAAAAAAAAAAAAAAAAACCGAAACTGGTCCGAACCAACCCGAACCGTTCGGTTCGGTTCGGTTTTCGGTGCCAACTTCCCAAAACGCAAAAACCGCACCGATTCTTATTTCGGTTCGGTTTTCGGTTTAGGCTCGGAACCGAACCCACCCCTAACACCTGTAATTGCAAAAACAACTAAAGAATTAAAATAAGTATAAAGTATTATTTACAAAAATAAAACAAACACAAGGGGGTTTTAGGATTATTAAATTAAAAATTAAATAAATAAAATAAAGAAAATGTAAAAACATATATACAAGGGTGGAAAGCAAGTAACAAAGATCAAAACCACAATCATATGAATGAGATTCAATCACAATTCCTATAGTTGATTTTCTATGTCATGAGAAAGAAGTTGACCATGTGAAACGTTAGAAAGCATTTTTTACTTTCCTTGAATAATTAATCTAAGTGAAAACACCAAATCAATCCTATTGAACATGCAATCATAGTCTAGAAAGCTAGCTAATCAAGAACACATTCAACGCATTAAGAACAAAGAAAGGATGTCAACCAAAGTGCACAACCTAGTTATGAATAAGTTCACCGATTTGCAATCCTCCTTAACTGATTTCGACTTTTGTCCAAAGCCTTTACTACTTAAATTAGCTCTAATTACATGCATATATCCTAAGTTGGCCACCAAAGGACACAAACATGCAAAAGTTTTCTGTAATCCAAAATCAATCAAGCAATCTCACATAAGCAACATATAAATGAACATATAAAAATTACAATTTTTTTTCAAAAACATATAAACGGGCTTTAAACTTTGCCCTTAACGTCATGTTAACTAGAATTCATAACTCTACGAATCAAACAAAGGAAAACAAAAGAAAGTATGAAATACACCGTGAATGATGAATGACAAAGCCTTGAGACGAAGAACTCGAAGATCCTTGAAAGCAAGCAATCTTCTAGGGACGACACAAGGGTGGATGGCGGATAGGATCTTGATGTATTGCATGACTTCTTCTCCTTCTTGGTTGAGACGCAGAGCTTCTGAAGACTAGAGAATGGAGAGAATTTTTCTGATGTTTATTTACTGAGGGAGAGAGATGTGTTGTGTTGTGGTGGTGTGGTGTTGTAAACCGTCTAGAGAGGAGGCTATATATAGGAGAAGGCAAGGCTTCATGAATTTAATTTCCAAAGTATTTTCTGGTTGCACCACACAGCTTCGACCAATCACGTAGCGCCACGTCAGCTCTGTTGTGTCATCCAACTAATCAAAAAACTCCAAAATCAATCCCATAATCTTTCCAAATATATTATTGCTGATTTTCCCAAGATTTTATCTGATTTTTCTCTTAATTTTCAGCCAAAATAATCTTGAGTGAAAATAGGAATGAATCTGGACTTGTTTTGGACTTTTTCTCCCTTAAATCTCTCCATGGCTTTATCCTTAACATCCTCCCCTTGATTTTTTCTTGATTTTCATGACAAAATGCAGATTTTATTCTCTAATTTCAGCCAACATATCTTGAGGGAATTAAGGAACGAATCTGGACTTGTTTTGAGACTTTTCTTGTTGCACAATCCCTTGAAACTCTCCCAAGATTTTCTCAACATAATCTCCTTGATTTTCACATTATCTCCATCATTTTCCATGCAAAAATCAGATTTAATCTCCCATAATATCTCCCACGTCATCTTCAAGCCATGTGGTTTCCTAGTGCCATTAGGACTCCTCTCTTTTCGCCATGTGTTTTCATTTCACCTCGTTTCTTCTCCATTTATTTCAATGTACCTAGAAAATAAAAACTAAATTAAAATTTATTTATTTAAGGAAATAACTAAATAAAATATGAGGAAATAACAATTAAAACGTCGCATAAAAATGCTCCTATCATTTTCTTTTGTGAAAGAAGTCCAAAGGTTGATCACAAGACCTTCTGAGTTCCTTAAGTAAGTACATGAATACATTTCTATATTTTTTTGTCTTTAAGATTTATCAAAATGCATAACTGATGATAAAATGGAAAAGGATCTGCTTTGTTGCAAACCTGTATTTTCGTATATAATAAAGTTTGTTTTGTCAAAAATAATTATAGTGTTAAATTTCTCATCAAAATTTCTTCAATTTAGGCTTTTGAATCACTAAAAAAGGTTAAGAAATGAAGAAGTTATGGCTAATCAAAGTTTTCAACTTTTAAACTCGCTGGAAATCTCACACAGCTATCATAACTTCAAAAATTCATATCTCTCTCATTTCTTAACCATTTTCTACAAATTTTATATCAATTTGAATCTTAGGACCTCTACTTTTAATCCGGAAATGTCTGAGAAGTATTAGTAAAATATACAGCACGTAAAGACTTAGACATCAAAGGTTAATATCAAGACTATTAGTTTCTACGCTGTTATGGTTCTTCACCATTTCTGGACCATGTCACTTTGAACTGGATTACATGACTTATTTCATTGGATTCCTTGTGAAAAGTCCTTTGAAATGGTGTACTCATTTGTTTAATTCGTACTTGTGATGGATAACATAACATATTTTGAATGTTTGATGACTCTAATTGGAGAAACATGAACATGGTTGATGAACCTCAATGGATTTGGACATAAGGACTAAAATACTAACTATAATATAATTTTCTTAAATTATGTATAGTTACTCATTTAATTCTTGTGCTTTATTATTACATATTTTACTTGATTTCAGTTATGTATAAGCTTACTTTAATTATGTTGTTTGCTAGTGAATTTACTTATATGTGTTATACAATTATGTTACATATGTTTTCATATGAGATTATTCCTAAGTATATGTCTCTATAAGCATGTGTACATATACATATATTACGATCTATACACTATGCCAAAAAAGCCTTTAGACGACAGATCTGATCTGTCGTCTGATGAAGTAAAAATCTATTGTCTAGGTGGCTGTCGTCTCTAAGCCACTCAGACGATAGATATTCTCCGTCATTGATAATGCACTCAGACGACAGATTCAGTTTAAGGTACTATCGTCTGAAGTACCTAATATTGAAGAATCGGGGTCTATCTGTCGTTTGAAACACCATACCACTACATATTAATGTTGTTGGAAATTCACTTCATCAACGGATTCAAAAAATAAATGTCGATGTAGTTAATGTAAGATGACAGAGTTTTTGTTGTTTCTATCGTTTGATTGAACCAATATTAAGCTTAGTTGATGCTTCTGTCGTCTGATTTAAAGAACAATGACAGTTATATGTCGACTGATTTCGTATGCAACAACATTTATACCATGAGTTATGTTGTTTGAGATTTGTTTGGACTACAGATAATTGTGATTCTTGTGGTTAGATTTGATTTCCAACTACAATTTTAGTTTTTTTTATGTTGTTTGAATGTCACTTGGACTATAGTCTTACTCAAATTTCTGTTGTCTGAAGTAGTATTCAATCTCATTTTTCTGTTGTTTGTTTGGACTTTCAACCATTGTTTTAGTTATGTTCTGTTGTTTGAGTGTTAATACAAAAACAAGAGCCATTTAATTTTGTTGTTTGAGAGTGATTAGAAGTATACTTTTATGTTGTTTGAAGTAGTTTGAAACAATAGATTAACCACCTAATTATGTTGTCTGGGAGTTGTTTGACCTCTACTTTTATGTTGTTTGAAGTAGGTAAAAACAACATATCAACCACCTACTTCTGTTGTCTGAGAGCTCTTTGAACTATACTTTTATGTTGTTTGAACTTGGTAGAAACAACAGATGATCATTTGTTTCTGTTGTTTCTATTTTCTTGATACAACATAAATTGTGAAACCTACATATATCTGTTGCCCTTCAACCATTTCAACATCATTCATTTACAATCATCAAAACCATAAAATTGGACTAAATTAATCAGCATTCAAAATGATGCCTACGTTTCATTGCATCAACATCATCCAAAATACAATCCATAGTTCCAACTCTAAACCTAGCCAACAGTTACATGATGATCGAGAGAACCAAAAAACCATCTTATCTCGATCATTTACCTAATATTACACTAAGTCAAAAACCTATAAGGTAAAGAAAGAGTAGCTAGGCAAAGCAACTGCATGCATAATTTAGGTTCATCAACAGTTTCCATCAGTTATATATAAATGCACAAAAGCAGTTCCTAGTGCTACTCATCTACCTTAAATAGAACCAAAGTTAGAACTTCTGTGACATGATTTGCCCATTCAGCTCGAACCACATCAATATCCTTCTGTGTGTAAGCAAGATTTGATTTCCTTTCCCACTGAAACAAGCAAATGCAGCAAGTTATTATGATGCAATCAGATTTCATATTATAGGCATATTTCAGATTAAAATATAATAAGATTCATTAAATTTGAACTTGAACATTCAAAAAATTAAATCTGTGACATTGTCATATAGTGCACTAGCCTATACAGGATATGATTGACACTAACAAGAAATTGATAACAAAGTCAGAAAAAGTCTAAAAGGTATAAACTGACAAGTCGTAGAAATGGTTTAGGACATTGAACAAGTGAAGACTTGATCTAAAGCACACTTGAGGATTTCAGTATATGAACGAGATTATATATCACCGAATAAACTTAATATATGGTAACGGCTTTCTATTAGCAATAAGAAGAGCATGCCAGTCCCTATTTATAGAGGGTAACCGTTATGATTAGTGAAGTTTCTTGAGTTCGCAGGAGTCGAACCTACCATCGTGTATCAAGCAAAAACTCAACAACAACACATAACCCAACACCCCCCAACCCCAACACCATTTCCCCACCACCCCCCTGGGCTGTACATGTCCAGAATAGAAATTACCATAAACAGAAGTAATGATGTATTAACAACCAGGCTCTGATATATCATGCTAAATTTCCCTTTGATTCTTAAAACTTAAGCTATCAAGAGGTAACGGCAACAATGCAAATCAAGGACTACACAACATAAATTTAACCTATCACTGCTTCAAGATCCCAACCAACAATGTGACAACTGCATGAAGGGCGAGACTTTCAAACACATATACAAAGTCGGGCAAGAGGTTCTACTTAACAACAGCTTTATCACCATTATTCCTTAAATATTTTCTTATAACTTTCAGTTTTGATCCTACAGATTAAGTAATAGATTGTTTACATTTGAATATTTCAATTTGAGTAATCAAATGCACTATCACAGGTGTGCTTAACAAACAAGTAGTTACAATGTTAAAGTATAAATGGATTGGAATTTGTCTACTCATTTCATTCATAACCCCTTTATATAGGGATAGGATTTCAACGGAAATATCAATTACATTGATGATACTAAATACTGATTGAGCTGTGATTTGTAATTGCTTGATTCCCTCTTCGTCTGTTTCTTTGACGAAGGCACATAATGTGCTTTTCCTTTAACACTCCCCCTTGTGCCAAGTCAAAGACAAAATGGTGCATGAGTTGTTGCCTCACTAAAAACCTTGCCAAGTAACAATAAAAACCCTGTGGGACAAAAATAAAACTTGGTCAAAGGAAAAGAGCATAATGCACCTTTTACATTTGAGAATGACATGTGAGTGTTAGACTCCCCCTGACGTCTACACCTCCCCCTGATCATTACATTAATCAAGTGACTTGGAAAGTCTTCGCATTCCTATGCTTTTCACATGTTTCTCAAATGTGGCCTTAGGCAGTGATTTGGTGAACAAATCTGCCACATTCTCCTTAGACCTTACTTGATTCACTTGAATCTTGAGAAGGGTCTGTTGTTGCTGATTGTAGAACAACTTTGGCGATATGTGTTTTGTGTTATTACCCTTAATACTACCTAGCTTCATATGTTCGATGCAAGCTGCATTGTGTTCATAAATGCAAGTAGGCTCTTCAGTGGTAGAACTCAAACCACTAATCCCTCGAATATGTGCAATGATAGTTCTTAACCATACACACTCACGAACCGCCTCATGTACAACAATGATCTCTGAGTGGTTCGAGGAGGTAGCCACAAGGGTTTGCTTGGTTGATCTCCAAGATATCGCCATGTTCCCATTGGTAAATAAATAACCAGTTGGGGAACGACCTTTATGTGGGTCAGAGATGTACCCAGTATCAGCAAAACCGACCAAAACGTCATTTGGCGTTTTAGTGTAGGGAGTGGCACTTTCGCCATCAATATTTTCTTCAGGGATTGCAGTTCCATCTGCAGTCCCTCTCGTCTCTCTGTAGGGAAAGAACAGTCCCAAGTCAATGGTTCCTTTTAGGTATCGAAAAATGTTCTTGATACCATTCCAGTGACGCTGCGTTGGCGTTGAGCTAAATTTAGCTAACAAGTTCACTGAGAATGCAATGTCTGGTCGAGTAAATTGGGGTAAGTACAATAATGCGCCTATTGCACTTAGATAGGGAATTTCAGCTCCCAACACTTGTTCGTCATCTTCCTTTGGATGAAATGGATCTTTCCTTGCATCCAAACTTCGACCGATCATGGGAGTGCTAGCAGGATGTGCTTTGTCCATGTTATATCGCCTGACTTTTGGACATATGCAGACTGGTGGATTAATATTCCACAAACTCGGTGTTCTAGTTCAAGGCCTAGATAGAATCAAGTTTTCCCAAGATCCTTCATCTCAAATTCAGATTTCAAGTAGCTCGCAGTTTCTCTTATTTCATCAAGAGTACCAGTTATGACATATACTACTACAATTGCAAATCCGGAACTTGTTTTCTTTATGAATACGCAGGGGCATAATTCATTGTTCTTATATCCCTTCCCAATCAAGTAGTCACTTAGATGGGTATACCACATCCGTCTGGATTGTTTCAATCCGTAAAGTGAGCGTTTCAACTTAATTGCAAACGCACTCTGTGGTTTAGAGTCACTTGACTTGGGTAATGTAAGGCCATTAGGCACTTTTCATATATATCTCTGAATCTAGATCCCCATAGAGATATGCAGTAACCACATTCATAAGCTGCATTTCTAGTCCTTCGGAAATTACTAAGCTAACTAAGTAGCGGAACGTTATAACGTCTATTTTGGGAGAGAATGTCTCCTCGTAGTCAATTCCAGGGCGTTGTGAGAAACCTTGCGCCACAAGGCGAGCCTTGTACCTTAGGACTTCATTCTTCTCATTACGCTTTCTGACAAAGGTCCATTTATGTCCTACAGGCTTTACACTTGGTAGGGTTAGCACTACCGGACCAAATACCTGTCTCTTTGTCAGAGAATCTAATTCTACCTGGATTGATTCTTTCCATTTAGGCCAATATGCTCTTTGTTGACATTTTGCAACAGAGCGTGGTTCGATATCATCGTGCTCTATGATTCCTTGAGCAACAGTATATATCATCAATGTGTATGGAAGATCTTTCTATCAACTCATACGCACTCTCGTAATCCTTTCAGATTTCTTTGTTCTCTGGAATCAATTCAAACATCGGAGCGTCCTCCAGTATTGATTCATGGACATAACTATAATCAGAGACAATCTCATGAGAGGGATTCTATACATTGATGATTGGTTTGTGCCTTAGTCACCCTCTTCTTCCTTGGGTGAGTGTCAATCGAACCAAGTGACCTCCCCCTCTTCCTTGGGGAGCCACGGCCTCAACCACACCTCCACTAAGTGCGGTTGCAGTGCCTCTATCTACGGCACCGTGCCCCTTGTTGGGGACTTCTAACCTTGCAGGCACATTTACAGCTGGTATATGTGATCTCGTCACTTTATGATATCAGTAAACGCATCTGGCATCGAATCTGCTACGTTCTGAAGATTGATTATTCTTTTCACTTCACTTTCACTTTGTGAAGTGCGGGGATCAAAATGAGACAGAGTGGGGACAAACCACGACAATTCCTGTCGTTCCCTTGGAAAATCCTTTTTCTGATCTCCCCCTAACGACGGGAAGACTGTCTCATCAAAGTGACAATCCGCAAATCTAGCGGTAAAGAGATCGTCTGTCAAGGGTTCCAAATAGCGGATAATTGTTGGGGATTCGTATCCAACATAAATACTTAATCGTCTTTGAGGACCCATTTTGGTGCGCTGTGGGGGCGCAATAGGCACATATACTGCTCAACCAAATATGCATAAGTTTGAAATGTCAGGCTCATATCCAGTTACCAACTGGTACGCAGAAAATGGTTGGCTAGCTGTGGGTCTTAAACGAATAAGTAAAGCTGCGTGCAATATTGCATAACCCCATGCAGATATAGGCAGGTTGGTGCCCATAACCGATGCCCTAGCCACCATCTGTAGCCTTTTGATGGTGACTTCTGTGAGACCATTTTGTGTATGTACATGGGGTACAGGATGCTCTACATCGATCCAAATAGATATGTGATAGGAGCATTTTTATGCGACATTTTAATACTTAACTCCTCATATTTTACTTAGTTATTTCCTTAAATAAATCAATTTTTAATTTAGTTTCTATTTTCTAGGTACATCGAATAAATGGAGAAGAAATGAGCTTAAAGGCAAAAGGGATGCAGAAATGAAGAAATTGAGTTTTCCGGGTCCGACTAGGAATCCCAGTCAACACAGGAATCCTGATGAGGCTAGGAAACTTGAAGGCATTAGGAGACCACATGGCTTGAAGATATTATTGAAGATATTATGGGAGATTAAATCTGATTTTTGCATGGGAAATGATGAAGATAATGTGAAAATAAGGAGGAAATCAAGGAGTTTTCATTCACATAAATTCTTCTTATTTCGTGGTGATAAAAAGGGAGTTTTATTTCAATATTTATCCTAATTATCTTATTTCCTATTTATTATAATTCTAATTAATTTCTGATTTTTCTTGATTTTAGGAGTTTATTGTGAGCACAAATCTTGCAAGAAATTAGTGCAATTCAAAGGAGAGGAATAAGGGATGTATCTGGTCACTATTCAAGCAATATACCATGAGTCATTAAGGGGAAAAGAGATCAGAAAATTCAAGACTCTGTCAAGAGAAGATCAAGGAAATTTGGAGGAGAAATCACCTTTAGATGATTGGCCATGATTGCATCACAAGAGAGGAGAATTCCACTATAAATAGGAGCAATCCTTGACCAACAACAACACCATCACACAACAACACCATCACACAACAACACCATCACACAAAAACACACCTCTCTCCATTAGAAAATAAACATCAGAAAAATTCTCTCCATCCTCTAAAGCAAGCCACGGAGTTCAAGCAAGGCCGAAGGGAGAAGAAGGAGCCGTGACCTATTCCTCCACCATCCACCATTGAAGACTTGCTTTCAAGCTTCAAGGATCACAACGAAAATCATCCATCCTCATCTTCCATCCACGGTGTAATTCGACCTCTACTTTGTAACCTTTGTTTGAATTTCGTTGGTTTTGTTTTAGTTGACATTCATGATTGAACAAAGTTATTATTTCTGGAATTTTTATGATTAAATGAGAATTTCAACTCTTATATTGTAATTCGAGAGTTGCTTATGTGAGTTTGTTTAATTAAATTTGCTTTATAGATATCTTTTGTATTTTAATCTTATGTGGTTCGAAACACTTAGGGTTTTGATATGAATGGTGCTAGGTTTAAGAACATGAAATCAACTTTTTGTTTTGTGTAACTTGAATCGAAGTAGTAAAGGTTTTGGACAAAAACCGAATTTAATTAAAGAGGATTGCAATTAGGTGGACTTTTTCATACTAAGTTGCACACTTGAGTTGATAGCCTTTCTTTGTTCTTAATGCGTTAAACATGTCATGATTGACTAGCTTTTTAGGGCTTGATTACATGTTTGATAGGATTAATCTTTGTGCTTTCACTTAGGTTAATTAGCACTGAAAAGTAAAAAATGGGAAATTATTTGCTTTCGAATATTTCACATGATCAACTCCTTTCTCATGACTTAGATGAACAATATTAGGGTTGAATCGAATTTGATCATAGTTTCGGTTTTGATCTTTGTTCTCTCATTCCACCCTTGTATATATGTTTTTACATTTTCTTTATTTTATTTATTTAATGTTTAATTTAATAATCCTAAACCCCCTAATTGTGTTTACTTGTATATATTTCTTTCTTTGTTTTATTTTTGTAAATAATACTTTGAACTTGTATTAATTCTTTAGTTGTTTTTGCAATTACAGGTGTACCCTCAATCCCCGGTTAGAACGATCCCTACTTATTCTATACTGACAATGACATTTCAGGGTTAAATTGTGCGCTTACTTTTAGCATATCAATATCCAGCATTATCAAGCCTTATAGACTTGATAGGGTGATTAGGGTGGTGAGCCCTTAAACGTATAATCTATGCTAGGAGTATTGCAGCATTTCTGGTGGACAATAAAACGACATGTGACCATATTGTCGAAGCATCCACCAGAACCATAAAGTACTTGAATGGTCCGCATTCTGGATGGATAGGTCCACAGACATTTCTTTGTATCCTTTGTAAGAATGGAATGTTTTGTTTTGTATCTTTAGCATAGGAAGGTCTCGATCCTGTTTTTGCTAAAGAGTAGGCTTTGCAAAACGAGTGATGTACCTTTGAAATAGTCAATGAGGCATAATGGGAGGGAGGTAGTGCTTCTGGTACTTCAGAAAAGCAATGACTGCATTTGAGCAATCCTAGAACCGACACCTTGCAGTGTGGCGGATTTTTCTCTCATTTTTCACTCAAAAGAAGGGATGTCCTTGTGAGTTCTTGAAAAATACGGATCATCATGTCACGACCTCAATGCCATAGGCGGTCATGCAAAAGCCTGTATGAGTCAGTGTCCCACATTTCATTATTGGTGACAGTATAGGATTCAATGATCCGAATTGTAGTTAGGTATAGTCCACTAAATTGACTCATAAGTTTCTCTAAGATGTGTTTCCTTCCACAGTCGTTAGATGTAATATCAAGGTATTCAGTTCCATTCTCACGGTGTGTTTTTACATGATAACCGTTGGCACAAATTGCTTTGAAACATTAACAAGGTTCGATTAGCTCTTGGTGCATATAGAGCGTCTGTGACTTGAAATGTTGCGCCATTAGGCAGCAAAAATTTGGCAGTTCCTCGCCATTTTATTAGTTGTGATAATCCAATCATCGTAGTCATAGAGGAATTATAGGCTATTAGTTCAATGAATAATTACCTATTTCTTAATATTGTGTGGGTAGTCCCACTATCATCTAAGCACTCAAGTTCTCCTCCATTCATTCCTATAAATAAATGGGAGGTATTTAGAAAATATAACTCATATTCTTTAGAGTATTTCTATTTGCGTAGAATGGTATTCTTTTCATTCTAATAATTTTTCTCTAGATGTATTGCTTTACATCTTTATAGTGCTATGTCGAACCATGTAAATATGTGTATAGTAAATAAATTTGAATAAATTCAGTGCTTCAGAATAAAATTCAAAATTTATTAATAAGCCAACGATAATCAAATCAAGGTCTTGTTCAGAAATCTTATTCATCAATCCATGATTGAAAATAAACTTTAAGACCAAACCATAGTCTAATTAAAAATGAGGCATGATGCCTTCACAACTGTCTTTGGAAAATAAAATGAATAAAGCAGATCAGTCAAGATTGAGAGCATCCACTGACTTAGCAAGTTCCTCTTTGCCATTGGAGTCTGCAACTGTAAGGTTGACGTCTAGGTCATGACCTCCTTCTTCCATATAGTGAGCCACTTGTTCTTTAGACTCTCTATACCTCTTGTAATTGGCTGCTACTCTGTTGTTTGCTTGGCAGTTCTTGTACCAATGCCCAATGAATCCACACCTATAGCATGGTTCATTGTCAACTCTTTCCTTTGGCATCTTGTTTCGATGATCCCCATGTTCCTTTCCACGTGGTGCATTGTTGCCACGTGGGTAGGGAACAGCACGTCTATACCCCCTTGCATTGGAGTTATTTACACCTTTAATTTTTCCATAATTAGCCTCGGGAATTTTCTTTGTCCCAGTGGGCCTGGCATTGTTATTCAAGAGAATCTTATTTTGTCTCTCAGCCACTTGCAGTAGGCTTATCAACTTATTGAAGGTTGTGATTCTTTTGTTGTCATAATCCAACTGATACTGGTTCGCTAGTATAAAAGCTGAATTAGGAAAGGTGGTAAGAGTCTTGTAGATCATATCATCTTCTGTGATTTCCCTTCCACAGAAATTGAGACGTGCCTTTAAGCGCAACATGTCCTTGTTGAAGTCATTGACCTTTTTATAGTCAAGCAAGCGGATTCCATTCCACTGAACAGCCAGTCCTGGGAGCAAAGTATCGTGAATGTTCCCAAAACGTCCTTTAAGGGCATCCCACAGTGCTTTGGGTGTCTTCAACTGAAGGTACTCCCAGCGTAGGCTAGGATCAATATATCGCCTCAGAAAAATTAAGGCATCTGCTTTCACCTTATTAGATAGTTCATCATCTTGGGGATCAGTAATGGTGGCAATGTAGTCTTTTGCCACAAAGGCAGTTTCCATATCAGAAACCCAACGATGGTACTCAAGTCCTTCTGAGTCCAAGATGTCAAACTCAGGTCGAGTTGGATCAGCCATCTACATAAACAAGAGGGAAGATATAAATTACGCAGTCATAAAGACATCCACGTGAATTATTTTCCAAAAATATGAATTAGATTTCAAGACCAAGATTCGTAATGGTCACATTTTTTTCCGATGCTATGTGAAAATACTTTATCACAGTAAGTGAGTGTATAATGCGCATGAATTTTCATTATCATGGCCAAACGGTATTGATATGTTGCATTAAAGATAATCATAGTACATTTAAATATATCATATAAAAATAAGCTACATGGCATGCTCAAATTTCACAAATATACAACAAATTATATACTACACATAATAATAGCAATAATATATCATGCGTAAAATAAAATATAAATAATAGCATAATATAAAGGCATGCTTAGGAATAATTATATAAGAGTAAATAAAATTCACAAAACATGCTCACAATTGCATAATAAAAACATAAGCAATAAAATATAAAGCATGCTTAAACATAATTATAAATCATGCTTAAATATAATGATATAAAACATAAATAATAAGGCATGCTTAAAACAATCAAAATTATCTAATTAAACATGCTTAATAACAAAATATAATAAAAGCATAAACAATAAAATTATCTAATTAAACATGCTTTGTTAAAATCATAAAATAAAATAAAGAAAACATACTTGATTTCGATAAAACAATTCTAGCACACGCGCGTGTTGATGCAGGCGTGCGTAGCGATGTTTTTGGACTTGAGAAAAATTGAGCCGCTTTCTCTTTTTCAGCAATGGGCCTTGTTTTTTTTTTTTTCCTTTTTTTTTCTGGGCTGCAAGCCTACTTTTTCTTTTTTTTCTTGTCTGGGCCGCAGGGCCTCTCTTTTTTTTCTTTTCTTTTTCTGTTTTTTTTTCATTTCTGGGCCTGCAGGGCCTGCTGTTATTTTTTTTTTTGGCCTGGGATTCCCCCTTTTTTTTTGACCGGACCTTTTCTTTGGGCCGGTTGACTTTTTCTTTCTCTTTTTTTTTTTTGGCTTTTTCTTTCCTCTCTTCTTTTTGGTTCTCTCTCTCTTTTTTTTTCTTGCAGAGGTGGTTGTATCGTAGCCGGTGGCAGGGGTGCACGTCCAGGTTGGGCCGTGCGTGCTATGTAGTGCAGGGCTGTAGGCCGGTCTAGATGGCAGGTGAGGGGAAACTGTGCAGACTCGCGCTGGATTGCAGGTGCGGGGCTGGGTTGCAGCAGGACGCGGGGCTGCTGTCAGGAGGCTCGGGCACGCTGGAGGGCGGGCTGGGCTAGGCTGGAGACAGTGATGGGTGTGCGTACGCTTTGGTGTGGGATTGGGCGGAGCAGCAGCGAGGTGGGTCTGCCGGTTGTTGTTGATGCCCACAGGTTGAGGCTGGCTCTTGGAGGGCAGAGGGTAGAGGGCAAGCTGGAGGGCAGAGGGCAGATCGAGGCTAGTGGCCAGCGGGGATGGGCTGTTGTGTGTCGGCGCAGTAGCAGGTGAGAGGTGGCAGCGAGGAAGGGGCCGGTCTTGGCCGGGCTGAATTTTTTTTTTTTTTAGTTGGTGGCGGTAGGAAAAAGGAAGAAATTTTTTTTCTTCTAGGGTTTTGGTTTCTTTTTGATAGAAAGAAAACTAGAAAATTAGGATTTTTTTCTATTGGCTATTTGCTCTGAGCGTGCTGATAACGTGTTAAAGTATAAATGGATTGGAATTTGTCTACTCATTTCATTCATAACCCCTTTACATAGGGATAGGATTACAACGGAAATATCAATTACATTGATGATACTAAATGCTGATTGAGCTGTGATTTGAATTGCTTGATTCCCTCTTCGTTTGTTTCTTTGACGAAGGCACATAGTGTGCTTTTCCTTTAACATACAATACATTTTAATGTAAATTAGTTTATATCTTACATTGCAGTTTGGTCTCCGAGCAGCAACAACAGAACTCTCTATTAAACCATATCCATTCTGCACTTTTACGCCTATGGCCTACAAATGTACAATACTTATATGACAGGAGCAGATTATCCATACTACTATGGCCAGAAAATAAGTGGGAGAGTTCAACCTCAAAAAATTTATCAATATATCAATACATGCTACCAAAACTACCTCCTCCACTGATGCCAGCCTACAGGATGTGAAGGAAAGTTCTACTTAGTCCCCTACCTTCATCATAATCAACACCATATGAATGAAATATAACAATCAAGAAAATTAACAAGAGAATAAGTTATCTGTTGTAAACATGGAAACTTCTGCAAATGAGGAAACAAAATGGAGCCAATGAGCAATTTCTTCCACTTTTTTGGAAACTAGGATTGATTGAAATCTGCTTCTTCAAAATATTTCTATGAGTATTTGATTGGCCACGATCTGTGAAAATGAACCAAAAAATTTAGAAAAGCGAGTCTTAATTATGGCGACCCGGAGACCGGATTACCACAGCACCGCCTCCCCAAGGAACCCTACACCCGCGACATTTGGAGTAAGTATTTTGGGCCTAGAATTCCTCAAAGAGACAAGGCCTTTAGGTTGGAAAACAAGAAATCTATAAGCCAGAAATTTTTGGGCTTGTATAGTGGGCTTGCCTCGTAATCACAAGATTACGAACAAGGCGAGGAAGAGGAAAGGAAGGTGGTGTTGTGTTGAGTTTTAGAACCTATGTCAATTTTTAGTTCTTAGCCCAAGTTTGCATTAAGTTCATTGAATGGTAAGTTACGTGAGTCTTCTAGGTCTAGCCCACTAGGACCTAAACTCAAATGGAGGTTCTAACCCTAGGGTTCCACTTTGGTGGTAAGCAATCACACACATCATCAACCATACATAACGTTACAAAAATTTAACGAAATCACACAAACCAAATAAAATAAACTTTAAACAAAACAAATTTTGGCCTTCAAGGATTATCCTCTGTACCCAAGTTTCGACAACAACAGCCAGCAAAACAAACTAAAGTAGGGGTTAGACTCCTACATCCTGTCATTGCCCATGCCCGCCCCCATATCTAAGTTTAAAAACAAGAGTTATCGTTTTGAATAAAAGAAGTAGATAAAAATCGGTTTATGCTTCCACGTGATCGTCACCACGTAACTACAATCTCATGGCAATTGATCATCTTTCACACTTCCATCACAACCATCCATCTAGCCAATCACTTTTCGGAATTCAATAATCACAAGGCTAGAGACAAAGGGGAGATAACAAGGGCATGGTGCACACTGCCCTCCACCGGTGGCTCAAGGAGGAACTGACCTCTCCTTACATCCCCATCAATTGCCAACACATCAATCAAATCTTTCAAGTTGTAAAAACAGATAATTTCCAAAACATGCAAGAGGCCTTATATAAAACATAGTATATGCAAGAAAAGCATAGATAGAGTTAAAGGCATCCCCTACCTGGAACTCGAGCTTTCTCGAGCTTTCTCTTGCAGCACTTGGCCTCAATGCAACCTTGTAGCAACCACCACTTCACAAGATCCTACCAAGATATCAAGCCTAGACCAAACAAGTGACATTAATCACGATAAACTAGGCTAGCTATTCACTCACATTACTCTCTGAAGAAAACCTTTCCTTAAACCTAATTACTAACTAATAACCAGACCATTAGGGCTCTAAGGGAGAGTTGGTTTTTCAGGAAAAAGTGTCAAAAACACCTTTAGAAGACAAGTTGTCAAAAGCTGGAAACAGAGTTTAAGTAGGAACTGTTAAGGGCCAAGGAAGAGTGTCCAAAATACTTGAGGTGATTCTTGGAAAATTTTGGAAAGAAGATGGTTTAACAACCAACTCAGTAAGACTGAAATGGTTATAGAATTTTAAGTGAAGCCATGTGAAGAGTAAAGGTTTCAGAAGCTAAAGTAAAACAATGTGCAGGTTTTCTCCAGAAATAACAGCTTCTATCCACCTATTTCAAAATTGGATAACTAATTCTAGAAAATTTTTTTTGGGATGATTCAAATTCTGAAATGTTCATATATGTGTTTACTAACTTTCTCCAGAAGGAACTGATCCCAAATTCTCAACGGTTCAGCTCCAGTTTTGAAAGGAATGCAACTGGGTCAGATTATACTGGAAACTGAAAACTGCATAAATTGGTTCTTTTGTGTAAAGCTCATTTGGTACCCAAAATGGCTGGTTAAGTAGACTCTAAGACACCTATAGAAAGTATCTAAAGCTTCTAAAGGCTTAAAGTCTTAGTCACCCTTCAATACTATAAGGGGAAGGTCTTGTAGCTCACTAATATGATGTTTTGAAGACATGGTGTTTGGACAACAGTAACACAAATAAACTCTTTGATCAAACATGATTTCAATGTTCAAAATAACCATGTTCTAGCACAAATCCAACACATCAGAAAGAATGAAAGGTTCTAAGTTAAAGCAACATGATTTCAGCAACAACAGTGACCAATTGTAATCTGCAAGAGTTGTAACAACCCAAAAATATACAGAGTTTTATGGAAAGGATGAAACTCACCAAAGACTAACCAAAAAGATGAGTTTCTCTTGAGGGTTTCAACAGAAAAGAGAGCTGAGGGAGCTGATTGGATCGAGCCCAGTTGCACGTCAAGAAATTTGCTCCATCTCAAACATGCAGAGTGAAACAGAAACTTCTCAATATGTGGAAGAGTTGTTTTGAATGTATTGAGTCTAAAATCGAGGAAAGAAAGGGGAACTTGATGGTTCCAGAATCTTACTGAGTGTTTGTATCAGTCTCAAGTAAGATGTGAGGGATTCGGGTAGAGCAAGAGAGGGAATTCAAGCAGAAATCCAGAACAGGCTTGTTTCAGAACAGCTTCCGCTTCGAGGGGTGTACAGAACTCAAATCGACTCTAATGGAGCTGAAATTTTGAGGCTAGATAGAGGAGACATAGACGAATAACTTTGGTGAAGAAAGTTTTTTGATCGGAGGTCCCTAATCAGGAGTTTCGAGGCACGCAAACACACTGATGTGCCCAGCAAAGAGAGAAAGGGCGAGAAGAGGAGAGTGAATGACGTTTTCTGGCCCGGGGTTCTCCCTTTTGAAGGTCTGAGATGATGTTCTTGGAGGAGTTGCCATATGCATGCTGGCAACATGGAAGGGAGTTGTTGATTGAGGTTTTCTTTCCCTCTGCCCAACTTTGACGTGAACAAAGAAAGAGGAAAAGCTGGGCTTGCGTGTGAGATAGATGACTCCGCTTGGGGGGAAGTGAAGGTATTGAATCAGATAATTTGGGGTAAAAATAAGAGGTTGTAAAAACCAAAGTGATGGGGAAAAATAAAGGTAAAATAAGTAAATGCAAGTAAACTCAAATTAAGGTGTTGGCAAGACCAAATAAGGATTGGGCCTCACCAAGTTTGTATTTGGGTAGAAAAATGGCAAAGTAGATTTTGTCGGAATTTCACTCAAGTTTGAAAAACATAAGGAGCAAATAAATAGTATTTTTATTTTTATTTTTATAAAGTCGGAGGGATGGTTGACGAGCAAGTGTCAGGAAAGGCGGGTAGGAATTCAACTAATGGTTAAGAAATAAAGTAATACGAGAAATCGTAAGTGCACGCACAAGTATATTTCAAAATTATGTAAAGATGTTATTATGAGCTACAAGAACCTTATTAGATCACGAGAGATGTTCGGGTCAAAGGTCAACTAACTTATTGGGCTAGGTTCACTAGCATGCCCTTCTGTTGGGTGTCCAAAGTAAATTTTGGACTCTAACCTTATGCCATTCTTGGACCCAAGGCCCAAGCCCAAACTATTTCCAAAAGTCTTTGACCAAACAAAGGTCACGAAAAATTATTCCGTCAAAAATTGATGTTCGGAATTTCACGGGGTCTACATTAATAGTTGAACCCAAGTACAATAAATAACTTAAAACTAATAGCACCTTACAGATTGCATTATTCAACAAAAACAAGCCGCAAGATACATACTATTTCAAAGTCAATTCCTATAAAAAGAAGTTGACACAAAGAACTGAAATAACCTGACTTGTCAGTCCAAAAAGTAAGAGAAATAACCTTTGATATTCCAATAGCAGAGTGAATTTTACTATAGACTAGTTTTGTTCCCAACACATGCAAAGGCCACAATATTGCAGCAACAATCCTTGCCCCCATCCAATCAACTAGTGAAGCACAACATGAAGGCTGCTTCTGGTTCCTTGTGAAATATGTCCCCTGTGAACCACATTGAAACCATCCAATGCAATAAGTTTGGGTGGGAAGCCAGCTATTTCTTGTGAAATAGACAAAATAGTTTGGCAAGAGGATACAAAGTACGCAAGCATTAACCAAGTGAATATCATACAAAAGCACAAGACTCAAACTGAGAATTGTTCAACGCAGCACGAGCACATATCCAGATATTTTTATGGTTTTAATTTTATGTGCTTAACATCAACCGTGAGAATAGAAAATAGCTCGATTTAAACAACACAAAAATGCACAGAACCAAAAAAAAAAGAAGGGAAAACTATGGGTAGACTGCATTAGGCATATTAGAGTTAATTAAGAAAAGAAAAGAATTGCAGCAAGGAACGTTGAATTCATTCATGCCCATTATTGAATAAACAATCATCAATTATAGGTTATTCAACAATTCATCAACCCATCAATCCAAGCACTGTTCTAAAATCAAACCAGCAATTTTTAGTATCTAATTATCCAACAATCATCAATTCATCAATCTATGAATCCAACAATCATCAACTCATTAATCCATGAATCATCAACTCATTAATTCATCATAACTTCATAAGGCAGTAGACAAAACAGAGATCGGAGCAGTGGAGAGAGAAACGGTGACCGTTGACCATTGAGGAGAGATTGAGAGAGAGATGAAGTTAGAGATGTGCTCTGGAGATACAGCGACTAGCCGACAATGGCTTGGGAGTTGTGGGTTTCGAAAGCAGACAATGATGTGTTTAGAGTTATGGGTTTTATTCGGAAGTGAGGAAGACGAGCACCTAACGCCTAGAGCCTTAGATTCTGAATAACCATAAACCGTCCCAAATCGAAATGAACCATAAACCATCCCCAAAACCATAAACCAGAATAAAACCCAATTCTATTTCAATCACCCCATCTCTATATCGTTATCCCAAATCTAATTTCAAAGGAAACTCCCAATTTGATATCCCAAAGAAACCCTAAAACCCCAAATCGATATCCCAAGGAAGCGCTAAAACCCAACACAAATCAAGGTCGAAACCCTAAGACGAAGAATAAGGCTTACCCTGAAATCGAAGAACTCCACCAACAGTGTCTTCTTGACCTAGATCGGGGAGAGGTTGATGAAACTCTTCTGTGTAGAAAACCTAGATCAGGGAGAGAATAACCATAATTGGGAAAGGGAAAGAATGTCTCTGATGGGGGGGGGGGGAGAACCAAAATGGGGAGCTGTAGTTGCTCGTGGTCTAGCTCAGGGAGAGGGAAAGAAGGTTTCTGTTTTTTTTACAAAGTGTTGAGAAAACTCGGGGTATAGGCATCTGCTAGTTCACATTAAGTTTTAGTTCAGCCAAAAACCTTTTTTTGTCCAGATAAGGGTAAATAATTTTTCCATTTACTCAGACAACAGAATCTGTTGTCTGAATTTTCTAAATTATAACAAACTTGAAAAAGTTGAATTGGTGTTGATTTTGATACCATTTAGACGACATAAATAGTTAAAACTGTTGTCTGAAGACGTTCAAAAAAATCAGACAACAGAAAAAAAGTCTTCTGTCGTCTGAGAGGTATGGTATGAAGCATTTTTTGACATAGTGATAATTCATAAAGATTGTATTTTGTGAATTTGATTATGTCTGAGAAGTACAGTTGTGAAGTCGGGTGATTAGTACTACCTCGCGCTTAAGTGAATTACTGGTATAAGTGTTTTGTGAAGTTAAGCAAGGGCCCGAGTCCCTACAGATAGTGCACTATTATACTCATAGGAAGAATGTGTCGACCTTGAGTATACATGCTTTGGTAGTGTCCTCAGTATGCTGCGGCTTATCCGTGCTTTGAGTAGAGTGGACTCTAGCATGTGACTTTGTGATTTATTACCAGTTTCATAAACATTCACGTGGATGAATATATTTGGCTATATATGTGTGTATCGTGTGTATACATATACATATTTACGAATTGGTAAGAACATATAAATGGTTCTTGGTACATTTGAATTGGTTGTCCAAATTTGATTTCTTATAAGACATTTTAATATAAAAATGTAAGCTGTATTTACTGGGTGCTAGAGGTTTAATTTTGTTTTCATCTACTCTTCCGCAGATGCCAAGCCCAAACCTCAAGGTGTGTTACTCATGATACTACACCTTGTTTTCAGGTAACGAGTAGATGCTTGGGGAAAACGGAGTGGATCCACTAAATAAATGAATGTTTTATTTTCTACTACTTTCTCAAAAGAAATAATGTAATATATTTTGCACAGCTCCGGTATTGTAAAAAAAAAAAAAAAAACATTCAATTCCTAATAAGAGTATTTTTCAGACTTATATATAAATTCTTTTATTTTATTCTTTGAGGAAGTTTTATTTGTAATAACTCACATAACAAATTCGGGTACCATATTTCAATATAATATTGGTCTTGGGTTTGGGGTGTGACAAAAAGGTAGATAACATTACAAAGAAACAGCTCACCCAAAAGAAGGGCTATGACAAGATTGAGTCATCCTTAGGGAGCCAATGTGTTTAAAACCAAATGAACTCAGATAACTAGGGCAACCTAACATGCAACACTATCCTAATATTAAGCTCAAAGTAACTAGTAACCTGACACTATTAAGGAAATGACCGGAATGAAACCAAGAACTAACCTTAATATTATTCATATTTTCTAGGACCAACCTACGCAGAGGAGGCACCCCTAGAGGACAATGCAAAAAACTAAGCAAACCTAGAGTAAAAAGCCCTAAACTAACTGGGCCTAAAACAAAGCAAGCCCAGACCAATCTGACCAAGCAAAATGGAGACCCAAACTGAGACCTAGCACCCACCGTCTGACCACGACCCTGCCAAACCCACATGCACCCACCTAGTTTGATCCAGACCAAAAGGAGTCCCCCTCCGACAGCCGGCCAAGACGAAGATCAGCAACCGCACAACTATGGGTAGACTGCCACAAACCCAGTTGTGACGTCCCGAACCCGGATTCACCGGTTTACTAGTCATTTGGAGAGTAAACAACTTTTACTTTCACTTTTACTGTCGTTTCAATGCTTTTAGGGGGCCCTAAAAGTTGACTTTTTGTTTGGGTCAAAATTTGAGAAATTTTCCTTCATGAAGGTTGTAGAGGACGTTAAACTGAGCGCGTGCATATGTGGTACGTAAAAATCGGACTTCGTATGTGAGAGTTATGGCCAAAAATGTGAAGTTACTGTTCATGGTAATTTTTGATTAAAATAGAAATTTACCCCGGGTAGGTTTCCATTTCCGGAAACCCACCCCAGCTCTTTCTCTCTCCTCTCCCCCGACCTCTCTCTTCTCCGGTTCGACCATTTTCCCTCTCCCTCCTATTTCCGGCGATTCCGGCCACCAACCGGCGTGCCACCGGTCACCAGAGGAGCGCCTCCTCCCTCCGAGCACCCTAGCAACCTTGGTTTTCCACGATTTGGCCGGAAAACCACGGATCGAAGGAAAAACTCCTCCGGCTGCAGTTTGAAGCTTTTGCCGATTTCCGGCGATTCCGACCACCTCCGGTCCCCATCTCGCCGTCGAAGGTTCGGTTTTCATCACTGATCATTTCCCCTATGGCCTTGTATCACGATTTGTTGTGTAGATGCTGAATCGACGAATTGAAATTCTAGGGTTCTTGAGGATTTCTGGGTTTTTGTTCATTGAATCGATTTCGGCCATTTTTAATTGTTATTTGGGAATGTTGTAGTTGAGAAGTTGATCAGTGTGTTGAGAAGGTGCTACTGCCAAATTTTGGTGGCCATCGGAGATGGTGGCGGCGGCGCCGCCACTGTGGGCGGCGGTAGCGGCGGCGGCTAGGGTAGTTTATAAATTTCAATTTTTAGCTAGTTAAATTCTATAATTATCATTGAGCTTATATATGAAGTTTGGTGAATTTTGGAGGAGTTTGGAATTGTTTGTGAATTTTCGAAGTTTGGAGTTTTGTGGTGGAATTATGGGAAATCCGGCCGTCGGATTTCCCTCGTTTTCATTATGGAATATGTAAATTGAGGAATTAGAATTGTGGAAGAGATTTGGGTTGAATTTGAGAAGTATTGGAGATAGGGATTTTCGGATTTCGTTTAAGTTCGTAATTATTTTATCGGATTGCCGTTTACGGAAATATAATTGTGTACAGGGCAATGTCGCGAGCTACGGTTAGATGAAGGAACTCGTTTGCGTGGTTGCCAATAGTACTGTGAGTGGACATTTGTTTTTAAATTAATTCCGCATGCAGTATTATTATTATTTTCTTCCAATTGAGATTTAATTATGTTTTGAATATTTGAGATTTAGTTTATCGAGATTTATTTATGGATTACGAGATTAGTATTGAAATTCCTTCCCGAGGGCTTTTAGTATATTTTTGAGATAGTCAATCATGAGTTATTGAATTGAGGAATGATTTTCGGGAAGTGACTGATTCAGAAAATATTATGAGAATTTTGGATTTCGAATATCGGTTTTTATGAGGATTCACGAGTACGAATGTTTCATCGAATATTTGAGCATGATTGATTTATCGAGATTTATTGAGCTTTGAGCTCCGTACTTATCAGCTTTGAAGTTAGATTGAGTTTTCTTCCGAAAGCATTTATTTATTTACAGAGTATTTGATTTTATGCTTTCGAGGATTTATTGAGATATTGAGGTTTGATTTAGTGAGTTAATCCTGAGTTATGCTTTCGGTGAATTATTATTGATTTATTGAAGTAATACCGAGTTTCTTTCCGAAAGCAAGTAATTGAAAGAGGTTATTTTCAGTTTCTTGAGGAGGCTATTCAGTTTATTAAGGAGGCCAGTTTTGGCGCATGCGTATCTTACCTAGTTGGCAGTCCCTTCTAGGTAATGGTCTGGTTGGCAGTCCCTTCCAGACTACAGCTCGGTTAGCAGTCCCATCCGATGCGCCACCTGGTTGGCAGTTCCTTCCAGATGACATGAGGTAGTTGGTCGGCAGTCCTGTCTACTACCTGTGGTTAGTCGGCAGTCCCGTCTACTACATGTGGCTAGTTGGCAGTCCCATCTATCCACCGCCTCCTATTCCGGTTGGCAGTCCCTTCCGATGCGTCATCTGGGTGGCAGTCCCTCCTAGATGGCATGAGATGACTAGACAGCAGTCCTTTCTAGTCATCGAACGAGCCTCATGAAAAGGATGTTTTTATAAGGATTGAGGATGAGATTTTAAGAGATTTCAAGATGTTCTTGTTACGTGATTGAGATTTCAGTAAAGAGGATGATTAAGAGTGTTTTCAAGATTGTTACTGCATGCGAGATTTTAGAGAATAACTTGGGAAAGCATTAAGTTTTACTTATTCATTTGAATTACTTATTTTTCGTCCACTCACTCTAACGGATTTTAAATGTTTTCCCCTGGGCCCTTCGGTTTTAAATGCCCAGTTTGCAGGCCAGTTTAGCTTGAGGTCGAGCGTACTTGGGGTTGAGGCATAGCTGTCATAGCTTCCGCATTATAAAAGCATCGGTCATTTATCTTGCTTTCTATTCTCTTGTTCGCCTGTATATTAGATTGCTCTGATAACCTATGAGATTAATATTCTCAAGTTTTAGGAATTTTGGTGATATGAGAGATGTTGTGATATAGGGAGCAGGGTGGCTCTAGGAGAATAAGGATGGATGATTTAGAAGTGTAATTGTTTTTCTACAGGTTTTGGGTTGTCCATTTTTTGGGGAAGTTCTGTCAAATTTTTGGTAGAATTTCTTCTAAGGTGGGCCCCGCAGGGCCTCTTCGGATTTCAGGGTGAAACTCGGGGCGGGTCCTGTCACCAGTCGCATCTAGCAACCAAACTCTCCAACACGTGACCCTAAAGTGCACTATCTTACCAGTGTTACCATCTCACGAGCCTCTCATAAGTCAGAGACGCACTAGATCAGAATCCGATCAAGGTATCAGCCCCTGGCGCGAAGGAGCTTATTCGTCCCCACGCTCACCTCCCATCCCGGTAGGGAAGCAGATTAACATGGAGGTCCGGAAGACTCATCTGACGATGACATCGGGCCGACGTGTATGTCACATCCAATTTTTTTTTTAGATGTGACTTATATTCCAAAATTGAAATACAAATAATTGGAAAAAAACCATACTAGACAAGTTTCTGAAATTGAAACACAACCTTTATTACAAGAGAGGTTTACACCAACAGTTACAACAAAAGGACAACTATATTCCAAGTTCTTGTCTAGGAACCCAAGTATGATTAGCAATAACACACATGTATATTACATTATTAAAAAAAAAAACACCCTTGTAGTAAAATAACTTCAAACTCATTTATTTGTCACCTGCAAAAATGATAAAAGGGGTGAGCATACATTGCTCAGTAGGAGAAATAAACCTCTTTGAAAATCATAGTTAGAATAGTAATAATGAATGGATGCAACTACTATCTACTCCCGATAATCCATATTGCAAAATAAACCGAGCCTACATGTCCCATACCATGTATTTTACCATGAAGGTGACTCAGAGTATTCAACAATGTGAACTAACCCCCATCCAAAGTCAATCCCCCTAACCCTCTTTTGCTAGTCATCTTGTCCATTCCCCTTTCGCCAGTCCCGAATTACCCTTGCAATATCCTATACTAAGTGCATATTAACAAGTGGGCATACCTGGGATCTGGTACCTGCTGAGGTTATAGACTCAACTACGCAAAAGATAAACCAACATACTTATTCCAATAGCATATTCACATTATCATCACCACCCTTATACTTCATGTCTTATTGATGCACAAATACTTTGAATATGTATGTGTATTCACTATTCAGCCATACCAAACAAACAGAAACAGAGGACATAAATGCATATTATCATGTACACAACCATCCAATACAATCATGTAAACAACCATCCAATGCAAACATAGAGGCTCCCCAAGTTTTTCCCCTACCTCGATTGATTTTCACGTTAAGTATCCGGATGAAAACAAGTTTCTATTGCAAGAATAGAATTTATTAGTTCCACAAACAAAGAATTAAAGTAAAACTCAGCTAACATACTATGAAAATCTTAGCAGTGAGTTATTTTGACCAAAACAGGTTTTTACTTGACAAACTGAAATACTGCAGTTTTCTGATCCAGTCACCTTAATGTTAAAAACTGTACAAATATGTTTAAAATCTGCTTTCATGGTCTTCTAACAATTTGTAGCTGACATCCTAAAGAAACTCTCGGAATTTGAATCACCTGAAAAAAAATTTCCTAGAATTAGTTATGAATTTTTAAAGTTCAGCTACAGTCCCACGTTTTTCTGCAGCAACTGCTACTGTGTGCTAACCTCTTCCGTTTTAATGTACTTTCTACAACTCCAATTTGTGTAAAACTTTCAATACAGAAAATAGACTTTCTAAAGTGTTAAATAAAAGAAATAACACTTTCAACAAGGCTTTAAAGGATGAGTGAAGTTTTTCTAAATTCAACTTGAAAACTGCTTATGTTTCCTACTTGGTTCTTGACTCTTCTCCAGTCAGATTCTATTAATCTATGTCTTCCAAAAACTCTAATGACTAAAGGAAACAACAAACCAGATACAAAGTGATTTCAAATTCAAATTTGGATTAATTCAAAGACCAAATATAGAAACTATTTTCCAGAAAACTAGTGAAATCAAAATAGAAGATGAGAAAATAATTAGTTTTGTTCTAGTAACAACAACTTTATTCCTAACTGAGCTTTATCTCTATTGCAACTTCTTCTATCAATCCAGGTCTTAATAATAGCCTATGGATATTTAAAGCACAAACATAACCCTATTTCCAAATTGCATTAACCATCAGAACCAACAAAGAGCTTATCAAATTAGAAAAAGAATCACACCTGAGTTTTTACTCCTCCACTTCTAAGATACCAAATCTTTTTCTCTCTCTCCCTTGTTTATCTATGTATCTAGCAACTCAAGGAACTGTATGGAAAGCATAGATGGTTTAGCCTATTTATAGTGTCTGGAAAGGAGGGGTAAACGAAGAAAGCAAGATTGGTCTAACAGAAAGAAAATTGGATATTCTAATTGAAATCTTACCCATATAGATACTAGACTTGCCACCTCCAGATTTCTAGAGTTCCAGCTCTTGATTCTAGAGTTGAAGCTCTAGCTTCATAACTTTGGGGAATCACCAATCTGAAACTTGATTTCCAAGGCTGTTGACACCTCCTACTTACCCATGGCGGCGGCTATGTCCTTTGTACTTTCCTAAGGCGGTGGCTTGGTGTATCAGATGGAGAAGAATGTGGGGGTGAGGAAGACGATGAAGAGAAGGGACAAAACTTTGAGTTTAGGCGTTGTTGATCTAGTTTTGGTCGTGGAAATCATTCTGTAGGCTGTTAAGTTACTTTGTGTGTGAGTTTTGGGCCAAAAACTTTGGGCTACTCTAATTATTTAAACCTAAAAGAAAACAAGTAAATTATTTCTAAATAATAATAATATTTAAACAAATAATTTAGCACAATAAATAAAATTAAACTTTTTTTTTTTTTATAGAAAATGTTAAAAATTTTAGGTCATCACATTGTAGCCAAACGGAGCAGAAAAAACGATGGCGGCTGTTCCTTGAGAGAGAAAGTCGAGGTGCTCTTTCTAGTGAAGATGGATAAATTTACTTTTTCTTAGGAAAACCTGTTCTAAGCCTTGAAATAAAAATAAACTAGCCTTTAACATGCCACAACTTCATCTAACGGCCTCCTGTCTAGTGGTTTCTAAAACGGGCGGAATCACGTACTACTGCTTGTTTTTAAAACAAATAAAGAAAGGTTTCATTTGAAGTAGAAATTCTAAACTTTTAACTTACAAGATAATAATATAATCTGAAACGAAATAAAGATTAACTAATAAATAATAACTTGACAAAGTGGATGAGCAATCTGAATTTATTCATTCAAAACATATTTACAGGCTAAGAATTCATAACCTCATTCTTATATAAACAGCTAAAAGTTGTTTAGCTATCTATGATTATAAACACAAGTACTTACTTGAAATAAAAGCACACCTCTCCACTTGAACTCTATAGGAAAGAAGGCACACCACAAACACACTACTCGCAAAAGTTAACGACTCTCAAGAATCTCATTAGAGATTTTGCATCTGGAATATAGTCCGGAAACTGATAGATTTTCTTGACTATATGTTCTTGAAGAAAAATCTCTTCATCTTTAACATGAATGCCAAGAAAATCAATTTCTTCTTTAATTAGATGGATCTTCTTTTGTCCAAGGATGATCCTTTTTTGGACAATGAGTTTGCACACCTGTTCGTGCTTCATGTGTTCATTCATAGTTTTAGAGAAAACAAGAATGTCATCTATATAAACTATGCAGAAGTTTGAGCATGGTTTAAACATATTATCCATTTTGATTTGGAGAATAGACGGAGCCTACTTGAGTCCGAATGGCATGACTAGCCATTCATAATGCCCTTGAGGAGTTCCAAAAACGGTTAAAGCAATGGAGTCAGGATGCATTCTGACTTGCCAGAATCCTGATTGCATCAAATTGAGAGAATTTTTTTGCTCCTCTGAGCCTGTTGATGAGCACTCTTACCTGGCCTTTTGATAACCGTCTGTAATCTATTATCATTCTGGCTTTTCCTCTTAGTTTCTCGGCATGATTTCGTACCAAAAATGCTGGAGCATGATGTGGGCTATTGGAAGGCCGAATGAGCTTCTTTTCAAGGAGCTCTTGGATTTGATTTCCCATTTCATTTCTATCTTCTTCTCTGTAATGAGGAATAGCTTTTACATGGCAATATCATTTTCATCATGCATTTTCAGCTGGCAATATATTGGGTCTTTCTCTCAATACAACTAAGGGTCTTCGCTGATTACAAGTTTCAGAAGATTTTCTATTTCCGCGAGAGTTGGTATTGTCACGCCCCGAATTTTGAATAACAATTTCAAATCCGAAATATGAATAAAAACTAATGCAAATAACGTCCTGAATTTTTTTCTTAACCAACGTCTCACAAAACATAAAACAAATCTCGTAGCAAATTATCTCTCGAGTCAATTATTACAATACCACCATAAATAAAAAGTTACGCTCAAAAGAGTCTATAAAACACACCAAAATAGAGCAAGTGCTAACATCAACCCCGCTGCCCTACTCAGCTCACTCTCCACCCTGATTATCCTGACCTGTAGGATTATCCGCTACACCGTTTGAATAATGTACTGGGATTGCGACAACACCAAACCCGGTAAGCTTTCTGAAAGCTCGTGTGAGTAAATAAGAAATGAACAATTGATTTATTAAATCACAATTCTTTTAATTCAAGTAAAACAATCCAACAATCTGAACACACACAACAACCACAACAATTTAATCAACAACCCAACTCACGTGGCACAAAGTACTCACAATGCAATAACCTAGTTACCACCATGACCGTACTCCCACAACAGACTAGAGCTCTATCTGAATCGTTACTTGTCACCTTGGCCCAGGTGTAAGCATCCGATATACTTCGGTTACTACTATAACCGTCGAACTTTGGGCATTTCTCCCGTAGAACAAAAACACTTCGTTTATCACAATGATGACCGTCGAACTTTGGACATTTCTGCCCTCAGAACAAAACACTCTGGTTATTATAACCATCGAACTTTGGACATTTCAGTCCGCAGAACAAAATATAAACAGAATCCCACCAGATTCACAATATCACGTCTCCACCCAAATCATGCTCACAACAATACCAATTATCATAATATTCATGGCAAATAAATCTTTCATTCAAGTATATAAACGAAATCATCAAAAAACCACATATTTCAATGTCACACCATTCCGTATAAAATCACGCAAATATATATATATATATATATAGACACACATGTAATCATCCACTTAGGAATGACCACTAATACCGACTATAGTTCACACATAGTAAAACCAAGAAATTCATTTTCTTATATACTTTAAATCTCATTTTCTCACACATAACAATTAATTGTGCAATAAGGAAATTCGGTTTGTAAATGAACCATGTGAGATTTACTCACCTCCAATCCCCTGCGTCTTCTCAACAGCTTAAAATACAGTTCACAATCGTCCACCGACTCAAAGCGTCAATCACCTAACTAAATACGATAATTAACTTAGTGTACAATTCAAAAATGCACTTATCTGAAGATCCAACGGTCGGATCTTCACCGGTGACTACACAAAGTCATCGGGACAGTCCTAAGATCATTATATCAAAACTACAAGTCGATTGGACGATCCGATCTTCACAGATCACAAATCAAATGATTGAAATCGATCAAAATTGTAAAATTCATAACTTAATCATACGATCTCCAAAATTTACATGCTATATAACGAAATGATCGTATCGACATGTAGAACATAAAAATGGGCAGAAATTGCCCTTGGGGTGACCGGAAGTGGCCGGAAATTGCGGCCAGAGTTAGAGGCAGAGTCGCCGCCGACCACCGTGAACGGCGTCGGGGCCTGGCTGTTCCTCCTCGTTTCATCGATTTGAACAACTTTCGTAACTGGCATGAAGTCTGAAAACGAAAGGAAGTGGTCGAAAATTACCTAGAACAGTCAGGTTTGGTCGGAAATTTTTCAGAAACCGGCGAGCTCCAGTTCAACGTAAAAAAATTCAATCACTCGCCTCAATCCCTTCTGGATACTTGTTCAAAAAATCAAGGTGAGTTCACCAAGCTAAGAATCATAAGGAATAGTGGTCTGTAACTCGAGATATCCAGATCGAAAGGTTATTTTTCGATCTAGAAGGGTTGAGCTCCAATGAACATGAAATCGATCTACCCAGGTCCGGTCTTTCTTGGTGCTTGTTCACGAAGTTAAGGCGAGTCTAACGAGCCAAAAATCAAGAGAATTGGTGGCCTGTAGCTCGAGATATCGAGATCGACTCGAAATCGGTTCAAAACAGAGCCGACTCCACCACAGCCGCTTCAGGCCATGTTGCGGCGCAAGGCTGCCACTGGCAGCTGTGCAAGGTCGAGGCGAAGCTAATGAAGGTGGTCCAACGTCTTGAGGTGGCCTGAGGAGGAAGAGATCGGCTGGTGAAGAATTGCTCTGTTTTGAGCTCGTTTCGGCCGAGAGAGAGAGAGAGAGAGAGAGAGAGAGAGAGAGAGAGAGAGAGAGAGAGAACGAAGGAGAAGAGGAAGAAAACGGATGACAGAAATGGAGACCCTAAATGGGGAAAGTTTCCAAAAATATATATAATAAACATGGAAATTCTTCTAAATGCGATAACTAATTCATACAAATTCTGATCCTTGTGTTCCGCATAAACATAGACTCGTATCGACGAGCTCTACAACTTTCATGAAGGAAGTTTTCCCAAATTCCATACGTATCAAAAGTCGATTTGTCGTAACCCTAAATAATGTTCGGTTTTGAAAATAAAATCGTTCGAACTAATTCCACAACTTCTCCAAGCTTCGTACTCGCTCCCACTACTGCGAAATCATTTCTAAAAATCCATGGAATTTAATTTGGATTTTTCGGTGTATTACATGTATCTTCTTCTGTTCAATTTTATTTGCATAAACTTTCAAGTTATCTCTATAATGAAGATTACGTACTTAACCATCTAAACTTTCCACTTTGGATTCTATCTTAGATTCTGCCTCAGAGCTTGTTGTGTCATTCATTCTAATCTCATTGTGATCTTTTAACTATAAGATTGGCAGAAAAATTGGCTTACAATCACTACTCTTCGCTGACGATCTCTGATATTGTTGAGTAAAGCCCTTACCAGTGATGCTTACTGCATTAGTAAGTCTTGGTTCCCAGTAATTTTTTTTTTGTTTTTCTGAAAACCACTCATTTGTTCGTTTTGCGTTACTATTTGCTGAAGATGGAAATCATTTCCTATCAACAAATCAGCGTCCTAGATTTTATATTGCCAAATTGTTTTCATGATGAAGTTTACTCCTCCTATCGAGATCATGACATTTTTAGTCCTTGTAGTCATGGATATCTCTTATGCTTCTAGAGCAACTCCAGTGGCTAACTTTTAAGACCTTTCCCAACATTCTTCAGGAATGGCATATCTTCTTACTAGGCTGTATCCAGAACCACTATCAACATACGCATTTAAGTGATATTTGTTGTGGTTGGGGAACTTTAGTCTGACTGTTATATAATTACTATACTTGCTTGTCCGGAGTTGCCCTGCTTGTTTCATGTTTGCCGGATCATCTAGTGATTCTGTAAAAGAATTAGTATCCTTTATAGTCTCATCATTAGAGTCCTATTCTATTATAGGATTCACTACTACATGCTAGTTGATACACATCGGTTAAACACTAATGTCTTTTTCATTGAGCAGCCGATGTCTCGTTAAGTGATGTCTATTATAGCAGTTTTAGACAACAGTGGAAAACTGATGTCCATAAAATACACAGACATCAAAATTTCTAGAGTAACCGATGTTGCACATATGCCAAAAGGCTTTACAATAAAAAAACTTCGATGTCTAAACCAAAACTTCTTATGTCTCATGTGGTATCAACATCAATAAGTAGAGTTTTAATTTCTAGTTAATTCATTTATAGTTATATTTACTATGCAATAGTAATAGTAGCATAATTAATTCTATCTATACTATTTGAGGGTTATTGGCACTATAGCTTAGGAACAGTGTCGGCTCTGCTCAAGCCCTGTAGTGAGGTGGAAAGACGGTCGTGCCCTCCATTGGCTTGCATGCAACAATGGCTTCATGGCTTGCGCAGATAGATAGAGTGACAGATGGTTTCGTTTCCATAGAGTGATAGAGCAGAGAGAGAGAGAGAGGGGTTGAGAGGAGGCGACATACAAGAGAGAGAGGCTCGGGTATGTTTTGGAAAAGATGGTGGAAGAATCAATTGACGACGGTCGTTAAAAATTCCATACCTGCCTCCGATCAAGACTTGCATGTTGCATGATCAGCGTCCATCATAGTCGGTCCTCGGCTCTGTCGTGGTTTTTGCTTGCTGGATTCTCAGATAAGGGTCAGTCTCTGTGCAATACCTCAAAAATTCGTTATTAATTTCTGACAATTTACCAAAAATTATTAAGTTGATTGTTAGGACGATTTCATGGTTCGTGGATGGAGTGGAAGTGTTTCAGACAAATAATTACTTGAAATGTTTTATTTTCAAGGGGTCAAGGAGTTGAATTTTTATTCATTGAGTTTGGCCGAAAACTTTCCTTCATGAAAGTCATATAGCGCGTCGATACGAGTTCGTGGACATGCGATACAGGTAAAATGGAGATCGTGTGAGAAATTTATCATCAATGGAAGAACTTTCCATTTTTAGAAATTTTGGTATAAATAGGGGTTTTCCGGAAAAATATCATAAATTCTAAAATTTCCAAATTTGGAAACCTTTCTTCCCCTCTTTTCTCTCTCGGCTGAAACCCTCACCATTCCAGAAACCCAATTGACCCTACCTGAAATTTTCGGCATTTTCCCGCAAAGGCACCAGCCTAGAACTGCTTGTTGTGGTGTCGTCGTCATCCCTAGTAGCATCTCTTGCACTGACTCGGGCCACAAGTGGCGGATCAAAGGCCGACGGTGCGTAGCGGCGGTCTGATGGTGGCCCTGCCAATTCCGGCAATGAAAGGGGTTGAAATTACCCACGTTTTGAAGCTCTCCTCCTTCTTATCATAGCCATACAAGCCTTGAAGCTCAATTCGAAGTGTGGTGGCCGGAATCACGATTTGAAGTTCAACGGTGGAGATTTTTGAGCTTGATCTAGTTTGAACTAGGCCGAATTGGACTTAGTCTCAGGTATGAAATTTGCTTCCCATGACGTGTTCTACATGTTGGTAGGAGCTTATCCTCCAGTTTCTGGTGTCGGTCCGGCGGCGCGTGGGCTCCACATGCAGCCTCTTGTGGCAACGCGTGGTGGTGCGTCCGACCTCTGTTGGGGCAGTTTCTTACTTCATTATTATCTACTCGTCGATATGAGCATTTTAATATATGATTTGTAACATTTGGAAATCGTTTGATTATGTTAGGGTTTTCCGTAATTTCAAATTGTTCGGTTTTCGATCCGTGAGGATCCGACCGTTGGAACGACTTGTCGTTTGGACATATCGATCGTAGAAGTATTCTGAAGACTTTGGGTAGTCTCAAATGAGGTTCCACCTCGATTTTTCAAATGGGGGATTCAAACTTTAATCGCTTGTGTTTCGAACTTAGATGCTGTCATACCACAAGTGGTATTAAGATGTGCCCTTGATGTGATTAGGTACGTAGAAAGTGTGTTGAGCAGATTTGATGCGATTAGTGCTTATCTCAGTTTGTGTGAAGATGCAGTGGGGTTCAGAGGTGAGTAATCTCACAATGTTCATTTACGAATGATGTTACCTTATAGTTTTGGGGGTTATTTATTTAACTGCAAACTATAGTTAGTATTAGTGGCATTCCTGAGTAAATGACTTATATATATATATATATATATATATATATATGTATTGGTGGTTTTGTTGTGATGCAAACAATATTTTTCTGTGAGTTCATATTATTATTTTGAGGTATGACTTTTCGGGAAACAACATGTTGGGAAAATGATGTTTTCTATTGTTTTGAAAAGTATTGAGATTTGTGTAACATTTTGTGTCTTGTGCGACTTCTTTAAATGTTTTATTATGAGGGACAGAGAGGCCCGAGGATTCAAGGTCACAGGGTGACTTTAGGCAATAAATCAAGTGACAATGCCTTTGGCTGAGTTATAGTTACGATTCAGTTAGAGCTCTAGTCTGTCTGCTAGGATATCTCATGGGGTAACAGAGCGATGTTATTTTAAACTCATGACTACGTTTTTGAAAGGAATCAAAGTATCAGTTATCTTCCTTTACTATATTTTTGAAAGGAATCAAGGTCTGAGTTGCCTTCCCTTACTACATTTTTGAAAGGAAATCAGAGTGTGAGTTGTCTTCCTTATTACGTTTTCGAAAGAAATCGAAGTGTGAGTTGTCTTCCTTTACTACGTTTTTGAAAGAAATAAAAGTGTGAGTTGCTTCTCTCTATTACGTTTTGGAAGGAATCAAATGTGAATTGTTTTCCTTATTATTGAGTGAGTTGCTTTCGTGAGTTGCATTACCATGATTTTGGATAGCATGATTTGGTAAGTTGCTTTTGAGCATTAATATGATTTCAAACATTACTTGAAGTGGTTTTGTTTTGAACTATGATTGTGAAATTGAATGTTGAATTGAAATATGAGCATATAGATTTTGTCA
The DNA here is from genome assembly GCF_002994745.2 of Rosa chinensis. NCBI lineage: Eukaryota > Viridiplantae > Streptophyta > Magnoliopsida > Rosales > Rosaceae > Rosa > Rosa chinensis. Next base: position 26,531,605 of record NC_037091.1, on the reverse strand, counting down.
TGATTGGACTTGCTGATGCATGCTATTGAATGATGAGAAATTGATAGTTGATGCTGTGAAATATTCTTATTGATTGTTAGGTTGAGAGGACTTAAGAATGTGTTCTGTTTTAGGTTGTTGAGTTTACTCATACAAGCTTGCAAAAGCTTACTAGGTTTGTTGTTGCAACCCGGTGCACTATGCCATTATGTAGCGATTGAAGCCGTAGGTTAGGGTGAACGTGGTTGAAGCCGTAGAACTTCATTGCCGTTACAGTGGTAGGTTTATTACTAACTGTGTGCACACTTGATAGTCTTCCGCTGTGTAATGAGTGTAGTCAAGGTTCGAAAAATCGCTAGGCGCTAGTCGGGCAGTGAGCTGGGGAGGAGCGCCCAGGCGGCTAGGCGGGTGCCTAGGCAGCGCCTAGGCGGTTTTGTATTTTTTAATTTTTAAGTTAATTTTATGACATATAATTAATTAATTATATAAATAAAAATGTTTAAAGACCAACAATAAATTAATAACATGTAAAATTAGACAAAATTAGTCCCCTTCGTCTACTTAAACTGGACGTCTCATCTATAATTACACCTTAAATCCTAATTAGCCCAATGTAAATCAGAGCCACCCATCTTCCCTTCAACCCTACCAAGCCAAAAAAGCAAAAATTAACACTGCAACACACCGCCACAACCTTAAACATTCTCTCAGTCGAAAGCTCATACCTTTTCACTTTTTTAGTGCCCTCTGTTGATTTCAATCTCCAACGTCTTCACCTTAAGCAACCCAAGACCCCATATCACAAATAAAGCAAACACAATCCATATTCTTTCCCTCATCTTAAAGTTTCAATCTTTCAGTCCTCTCTTTGAAATTTCAAATACCCAGAAACCAAAATCAAAATCCAATTCGTGTTTCTTCATTTCTGTGCTACCCAATTCACCAAGTTCTGATCTGCTATTTTGGTGTTTCTGGAAATCGAGCTATGAAATCCCAACCTTCAAATGTGGTGGGTGTTTGAGCAAATTAGTGGTTTAGATTCACAAAACATCATCGCAAACCTCGCAGTTCTCGTCTCCTCCAAAGACATCCAGAACGACGATCCACCGCATCCCCCCGCCTCCTCCAAGAAAGCCTCTGCGATGAGAAAGTTCTTGAAAAAAAAAAAAAAAAGCAGATCCGCCTACTCCGCCCAGACTACTAGGCCGATTAATCTCCCGCCCAAGCTGACTAATCGGCTGCCCAAAACCCAGGCCGCCTACCTCACCGACTTGGCCTTACTCGCGGCCGAGTTTTAGAACACTGAGTGTAGTGTATGCATTTATTTATTGAATTGATGTTTTAGTTTAATTTGTAAACTCTGTGTAATATGATATGTGACTCTAAAGAACTAGTCTGTATTCACATTGTGGGTTCGGGACATCATTGGTTGCCTTTGTTAAAGGAAAATTTTCACAGCTATTAGTATTGATGTCCAAACCATAACGCCCGGAATATTTGTGTTTGATTTAATTGTATTATTATTTGTGATTGAAATTTGGGGCGTGATACTCCGTATGAAGCTGAAGTTTAAAATTTGTGTGCAAGACTGCCTATTTTTAACTGTAGATGACTCCATGATATTTTTGTAATGTTTCATGTGGGAGTTTGAAATTTGCCCCATTCAGCTTTGGTGGTTAGAATTTTTTCTAGGTTTATGTTTGTGTCATTCACCCTATTGACATTATCCCTTAAGACCCCACCTGCAACATAGAACCAAAAGAATCCCTGGATCTATCAACATCGAGTTTGATATTACCAGGAGAGGCCAGCTTTATCCAACTTAACATCTCATCCTATGGTTATTCTGATCGAATCTTACTTATGGCAATAGCATCCAACCATTCATTAGTATAATCTTGATATAAAAGTGTAAATTCTCACCAAAAACACTCTTAACATATGAACATAAACATGACAATCCATTGCATACTTGAAAGAGAGCTTCTATCGACAATCAGTTACATTAGCATTAATAAAGCTACAGTGGGCACTTTTAACAGTGATATGGAGCTTTGTTTAGATTTGTAGTTGACATTCAATGATGTCTTAGATGCTGAATAATTGTTGATCTTCAAGTTTGTTTTGGGTCTTGATTTCTCAAGTTGCTCAATATGTGTTTGCAGATAATCTAGCTAGGGTTAACGTTCTTCATGGCATTGATAAAGTCATGGCAGGTGGCACATTTGTTTTAACACTCAAAGATCAGAATAATCTAGCTGATGGTGTCATTAATGAATGTAAAGTAGATTGGCATTACTTTGTGTATAAACTAAACTAATATTTTTTTTTCCTAAGCTACAGTCAAAATCTTGAATATGCAGGATTATAGTAAATTCTGTTTTAAATGAATTGCAATGGTAAAATTTTACTGCTTGGTCTTATACCCTTGATTTATAATTCTGCAGTGGTATCAAATAAAATGAAGAAAGGCTCATACAGGATTGTGGAATCTGTTATTTATGTATACCTTCTTTGTTATGTTTTTTTTTTTTGACAAGGAATGGAAGCAATGTCATTGATGGTAATGGGACAGAAACGAGTCTTATAATTTTTGCAACTATAGGTGGAAGAAATGCCATCCAAAATAGGTAACTTTTTAATTTTTACTATTCCCATGTTTGATATGTCTGCCATGTCAGAAGAAATAGATATTGGTGATCGGTCTGCGTTTTATCACAAGATATTGATGATCAGTCTACAAGATTGTGGAATCTGTTATTTATTTGTGCTTCTTTGTTTTTTTTTCTTTTGATAGGAAATGGAAGCAACAGTCACCAGTAATAGAGATGATGTGTATGTTGCAGCAGTGCCTCTAAGAACCACAAAAGGAGGCCCAGCTCCTTTCCTCTACTGCTTACTCTCAATCTATGAGATTTAAAGCATTTCATGGTCATCATTAAACCCTCCTCATCACCACCACATTTTAAGGTACTCCTCCTTCCAATTCCCACCATTTCTATTAAGGTAGCCAATTCCAAAATTTACTTGGACTCTCTTAGTTAGTGGGTTCTTTGGTTTAGTTAGGCTATCTCCAGTAGGAGGGAGCTATATTGAGACCAGGGCTCTATAACTTAGCCCCTAGAAATATTATTCTTTATTCATGAACAAGTAAACCATCTCTAGTAAGGCATGGCTAAATTTTAGCCCTTTAGAGTATTTTATGATTTTACATTATGTTTTTCAATTTTTCTGATTTTATTTTGTTTTAATAATATTTTAATTTAGACTAAAATTAATTTTTAAGGTATATATTTGGATGAGTGATCTATGTGGTATTGTTGATAACATTTTCGGATGGATTTTTAAGTGCCACATGCCACTTCGGAAGCAAATCTGTAGATTCTCGATTAAATTTTATGCATACGTGGCGGTTCTATCTTCAGCTTCAAACCTCAATAAAAAGGGTGGTTTCAAATGCATATCTCACTATCTCCTCTATCTCCTCTATCTCATCTCTAATTGTTTGTTCAGTTTATAACTTTTCATTACATTTTGCAATGAATTCAAACTAGTTTTCTCAGTGAAATGACAGGCAACGTGAAGACGAGGAAGATGACAAAGAAGATGAAGAATTTGATGTTCAACTACGAATAAATACAACACAAGTTCTGGCGGAAGTAGCTAGCTGATTGGCCACTACTTTAACAACAATCTCAATGGGGTGGTTTTGTTCATGGCCACGCTACCCGTCCTCGATCACGTGAGGCAACTAATAAATTTTTTAAATGATTACTTCGTAGCTGACCCTGTGTACCATGCCAAAACTTTCAGACGACGTTACAAAATGATGTGTGAAGTGTTCGTTCGCATATTAGAGCATGTCCAGATGGCGGATCCATACTTTAGGCAATCACAAGATTGTGCTAAGTGTCCAAGCTTCTCGTATCGCCAGAAATTGACGTGCATACTCCGGATGCTAGCCACTGCATGCTCAGTTGATTCCTTAGATGTATCATTTTGTATGCTGGAATCAACTGCCATTGAGAATCTTAGTCGATTTTGTTATACCATTGTCACCATTTATCAAGAACACTGCCTTCAAGCTCCTACAACAGAGGATCTATATATGCTCCTATAAAGAGCTGAGTGACGAGAGTTTCCTGGAATGATAAGTTTGCTTGACTACATGCATTGGCGATGGAAGAATTGTCCATTGGGATGGCAGCTAGCTTTAGCGGCAAAACGAAAAAGCCAACCATTGTTGTCGAAGCTGTGGAAGGTCCCGACACCTGAATCTGGCATGCTTTCTTTAGAATCTCAGGAGTCTAAAATGACTTCATGACTGTTCTCAGACGCTCCCATTTGTTTAATACTGTCACAGTAGGTCAATCACCATAACTTAACTACTATGTCAACGAGTCTCTTTATGAGTTTAGGTACTACCTTGCTTATGGTATTCTAAGTGGGCTATGCTGGTGCAATCTATCAGACAACCTGAGAATCAATAGGAGGAGTATTTTTTCACAAAATAGGAGGCGTACCACAAGGATGTTGAAAGGGTATTTGGAATTCAACAAACACGATTTGCAATAGTTAGGCAACCTACAACAGGTTGGGATAAGGATTCATTATTGACAATCATGTTGGCTTGCATAATACTATAACCTGATTGTGGAGGACGAGCGAGATGACTACTGTAATGGTGAGTCCGATGATGATGAACCAAACCCAAATAGGTCAAGGAGAGCCCGAGCATGAATATATGATGGCCTAAACTCACCTCTTAATCCAAGAACCGGAAAAATTACAATGGCTGAATACATGTCTCGTTACCGAAGGGTACGCTCTCATATTAGAAATTGTAATCTACGAAAAGATCTTGTCAAACATGTTTGGTCAAGAAGAGGATGAGGAGGACAAGGCTATATGACAATTACATTGTCATCCTAATAATTTGACAATGTAATTGTCATGTCATAGTGCTCGTTCTTAATTTTTATTTTTATTTTTTTTATTTGTGACTTGTTTTTATTTGCTTTAACTTTTATTGTGTGGCTTGTTTGGTTTCAATTGTAATGAATAAAAGTTTACTTTAATTTCACCATTTATTTCATAAATAAAATATTACATAAACTTCATTAACATGATACAAAAATCAATAAATTAATATTTACATACACTTAAATGAAACTAATTTATATTCACTAAAATTCGTCTTCATTGAATGAGATTTGTGGATGATAGTCATTCGATGTTGAGTCGGTATTTAGAAACAACTCTCGCGCGCTTAGCTTTTCAAGTCCTTCCCTCTTTTTCCCATCAAAATAAGTCTCGCTCTTGGGAGTAAAATTAACAGTTTGCATCATTAAAATAACTTTTTCTCTATCTCTCTCTCATCGATCCTCCTTCATCTTCTACCTTATTGCTTTTGCCTATTCTGTCTTTGCATTATCTTCCGCCATGCGAGCTAATAACTTATCTTCAAAGACTTTCTTCTCCTTGATTTGCTTTCTTCCTATCGGCTTAGGAATCGGATCCCTAGATGAAGCTGGTGTTTAATTATTATCGATAGGATCATCATCATCTTCCAAGGACACCGAGAGGTTTCTTTGCACCAAGGGTAGACCAAAATGTTCTTGTGAGGGTTTGTCAAATGTCGGGGACCTTTGCACAAATTGTAGCAACTATGTAAATTGAATGATTTTCCGTTCATGTCTTCCCTAAATATATCCTAGGCGAGGTGTTGCTATAACAATATTTTCAACAACAATAAATAAGAATAATAATTCATGAAATGATATTGAAGTACAATACATAAAAAAAAAATGAAAGAATTCTCACTTGATCTATGTGATTTGCTGTCCACTATGAAGCTTCCTCTCGGAACGTGTAACTCAAGAATGCTACTTATTTATGTATGGAAAGAAAAATTTTTGTTATCGAGACTTACAACTTTCATCTGATCTTGCATTTGGAGGATTGCCATTGAAGCAGTGAATTAATTTTCGCTCTACTTGTTTTCTAATGCCATCTCCCTTTTGGCCATTGCCATTTGTAGAATTTTTGAAGACTTTTATATATTCAACACAAAGAGCTTAATCTTCTTTTTTTGTCCAATTCACACATTTGAGAGAGTGGACATGCTTCAAATAAGTAGAAGTGGTAAAAGAGAATGTAGAAATTGCGAGAAATTAGGAAGATAGAATGTATGTATAGTATAGGTAAAGTGGGAAAAAAATGACCGTTTTTTTTTCTTCTTGGTAATACAAATCTTAACATTAGGAATACATATAAAAAAATAAAAAAAAATTGAACAACGGCTACTAGTTGCATGCATGTTTTTATGCTCCTTGATTATGTACCGTTGGATTAAAACGGTCAAATCTTATGGGCCTTTGGATTTGTTTTCAAATGCATACAGTCTATGCATTGCATCATAAGAGCCAAAGGGCCACTAAGAGCAAGTCCATCCTTTCGGGTAACTGTCAAGGTCATTGGGTTGACCGGTCAAGAAATTGTTCATTGCCACTGGACATGACTTTCCACCCGTTCTGTTTCTTAACCAGTTAGTTACTGTTCATTAAAATTTTTTTTGTTTATTGTAAAATTGAAATATATTTGATGTAAATAGATGGTAATAATGGAGATTTATGGATAATTAATGTTAGAATTGTGATTGCTATAGCTTTTTGGAAAAGGAACGACGCTAGGAAGAGAACTCATCGCTTCGCCACGATATATAGGGTTTTTCAGGCTTTCGGGATCGTTTCAGGCTTCAAACCTACAATTATTTTCGGTGGACAATTTATGAGCCACCTACAGTTATCAACAATTTTTCTTGAAATGAGTAAAGCAACCACCAACAATTTTTTTGAAAAGCTTGAAACAATCTTTGAACGGACCAGATCATTTGCATTCTATTCAATCTAACGGTTATTATCGATGTAATCTTATCTAAGATTTTGGATCAAATTACGCAGAACTAGGAGTGAACACGTGTCCTTATCATCTGATCACATTTGATGTGAAAATTGTAAATAAATAGAGAAGAGGCAGCACTCCATTCACACACAATCTGACATTGGCAAATCTCCTCATTTTTCATATCTCTAGATCCAACACATTTCCTCTCATTCCCTCATTTCAATGAAGAGATTGTGGGCTAATTTTCGACAGTCTCGAGATGAAGATTATGAGAGATGTGTACAACTAATGCCCTTGTGATCGCTGCAGTTGCTGAAGCCGAATCTTCTAATCAAACACGACGAGGGGGTTCTCGATTGGACTGTGCACCAAATGAGGAGCGATTTAGAGAATCAAGAGGCAAAAACATGATGGAAAATTACTTTGTTCAATGTCCAGTTTTCAGTGATGAGGAATTCCGGACATAATGTTTTCAACCGCATCTCAGTGACCTTTGTCGCTATGACCGGTACTTTGTCCAGAAATCAAATGCTACTAAAAAAGTCAGACTACTTCCCGAACAGAACCTCACATGTACCTTACAAATGTTTACTTCCCGAACAGACCAATGCGCTGAGTATTGTTTGAGGGCGAAATCTACTTCCATCGAGGCTCTTCAACGATTTACCAGAGGAATCGTTAATCTGTACTCAGTAGATATCTCTGGGCTCCTACTCCGGCCGACCTCAAAAGACTGCTCACTAAAGCTGAGAGAAAAAGTCTTCCTGGATGATCGGAAGCATCGACTACATGCACTGGCAATGGAAGAATTACCCAATAGGTTGGCTTGGAGAATACAACAGTTCAAAATTTATCCCCACTATCATCCTCAAAGCAATCGCATCTTACGACACATAGATATGGCACGCCTTTTTTGGAATGTCTTGGTCATGCAACGATCTCAACGTGCTAGCAAAGTCTCTGTTGTTTGACGAGCTTACTGCTGGTCGGCCCCTTAGATCCAATTTCAATTGAATAACAGAATTCATAATTTAGGCTACTATCTGAAGGCCTTTACAACCCAAGGATCTGAAGTTTTCCCAGGCTCAAGAGGGGTATAGGAAGGATGTGGAAAGATGTTTCGGTATTTTACAGTCGCGCTTTAGTATTGTTAGAGGAGCGGCTCGTGGGTGAGATAGGGAAGACCTTCGATACATCATGTTGACTTGTATTATATTACAAAACATGATAATCGAGGATGAAAGAGCAGATGACAACGATAAGGAATTGTGGTTTGATGAAGAAGAGGATAAAAATATGAGGCCCAGGTTGGCTATGGTTTGGGAAGGATCGACCGGTGAGGACTTTGATTCTATTAGTAGAGATGGTTATTATTTAAACGGATTCATGGATCGATACGATGCCATTAAATGTGCAAACACTCACTCAAACCTTCAAGAAGATCTTATAGAGCATTTGTGGAACATTCAAGGCAACTTGGAGATCTAGATCTGGTAGTTGTTTGAATAATTGGCTAATGTCTATGTTTTTTTATGTTTTTGTGCTTTTAGTTTGGCTCATATTATGTTTGTGTGCTTTTAATTTGGCTTGTATTATGTTTTTTATGTGCTATGATTTTTAATGTAAGGTGTGTGCTTTAATAAATGCAATTTTCAAACACAACTTTTATTTTTTAAAATTTACGCTTATATAAATGAAAAACTAGGAATAAGTACAATACAATTATACAACATGCATAATCACCTAATTATTCTCATCGTGATCCTCATCCTCTCTAGGAATCCAATTAGTGTTTGAATGGTCATCATTAGGGTGAGGGTTAGAGGAATCACCCGTAGAGAAATGTGAAAAGTGTGGTTGTGTAGGATATCCACTGGTGTAAGATGGTTACGGATAGTATCCACAAGGGTAAGGAGGTTGTGGGAATCCACCGCTGAAGGGAGGTTGTGGGAATCCACCACCAAAATTTGGTTGTAAGAATACACCACCAAAATTGGGTTGTGGATAGTATCCACCCATAGAAGGTGGCGTCTGCTCGCCAAGATCTTCACTTTCCGCTATCTTCTTTTGCTTTCTTGACCAATAATGCTTTTTAGTTGGAGTCATCTGACTTGTATCCATCTCCATAATTTGTTCTTCCATCTCTTATACTCGGAATGTCTCTTTTCGCATATCCATTTGCAATCGGATACAAGCTCGTTGATTTTCATCTTGGAGACTTCGAGCAAATTCCTCATTGAGTTTTTTCTTGCTAGCGGTTGCCTCTTTTTGGTTGCTCGCTATACTCTCGACATCGGTTGACAAATGACTTTGATCATTTGCTGTCTTCTTTCATTTCCGAATTACTTCTTTCGCAGCCTTCCTTCCTTGAGGCCTCACATTAGGATATGCAGTTTCACCGGTAATTACCTCACCTACATCCATGTCCAAGTTGATGGGAGAATTTTCAGCAATTGGTTGTGTGTGCGTCTGTTGACTTCCTTCATTTGATGGTCCTCCGAATGTATGGTTAGGGATGTCTTTAAATTGTATAAAGCCCTCCACTACAGCTTAACAATCTAAACTCTGAAAATTGTATCTTTTGGTCTTCACTTTTCTCTTCATCCCGACATGCCACAATTTATGTGCTTCCTCAAGCTATGTTATTTAAAAAAATAATTAAAAATTCAATTAGTACAAATATAGAAGCTGTTATGAAGGGTAATCTATTATAAAGTAATAATTTTAATAACAAAGTATATCACCATTTTACAATAAAAATCAATCAGTACAAATATAAACACCGTTATAATTACATCATTATTTATCAAGTAATTATTTTAATTATAATCTGTCGTATAACAAGAAAATAAATTACTACAATTATAACGATGTTATAAAGTAGAGAGAATATGAAGAGAGAATAGTAGGGAGGAAGTAGAAGTGTTCTCATTCAGTCTCATTAGCCTCCTTTATATAGAGGTAGGGTCTACATCAAAATACATAACTAATGAGTATTTACATGGACATCCACATAGATAATAATATTTACAACACTACCCCTAGGATGTCCGCGCCACCAATGAATGATGGTATTGGACTTGCCTCATTAAAAACCTTACCAGGTAACAAAAACCCAGTGAGACAAAAAAACCCTGGTCGAAGGACAAAAAGAGCACAACGCGCATATGTACTAGGTAGCATACTTCCGGATGGTCCCCTTGATGAGAATCTCCCCCTGATTGTTGCAAGCCTCAATTATGTATGCGATAAGCTACATGTATAGTAGTTTGATGTCTCTATCACTGAAGTGAGACCATGTGTGCTTTGCATATAGGGGCTCATCACAAATTTTCATAACTGCAAAGTTTAAGCAATACCAACAAAGCTAGACAATTTTCAATAAGCCTTACCTCATATGATAAGGTTAGAAACAATCTCATATGCTCAAATTCATACATAAAGTAATAGCTAAACAATATAAAGAAATTGACACATTTAACTTTGTATAGTTTAAAACATTGAAAATCATCATGGCATACCTAGCCATACACATCAATATCTTTGTGTATTGATATGTCTCATTTAAGCTCTTCAAGAGCTCTAAATAATTCATAACTGTGCAAAAGTTAATTAGAATATGTTGCAACAGTATAATCATAATTCGAATTCGATTTCGTAGTCTTGTCATAGTACTCATTGAGGCAATTTAGGTCATGTTAACTATAACGAAATGAGTATATATGAGCTAGCTTAAGACTCTTTGATTCCATGAGTGAGCTTCAGGCTTTTTCAACCTTTCATGGACGTGCATTTGAATTATTCATGTATTTGAATCCCTTGAGGATTTGATAAGCAATACGCTTACAATGACACTTTACTTTTGAGATTTTACTTTTACCAATGTGTCTTTAAGATCTTCATAATATACGATGACAACGTGCTATAAATCTCTCGTCAATATACACTACTACAAAAAAAGCATTTTAGGACGTTCGAAAAACGTCTTTGAAAACTTTAGATGACACGCAAAAAAAAACGTCATCTATCAAGGAGTCATTGTAAGTCACTTACGAGGACGTTCAAAAAACGTCCTCTAATGTTTTTAAGGACACCAGAAAAACGTCCTCTAATCTAAAAAAAACGTCATCTAATGTTTTTAAGGACACTAAAAAAGCGTCCTCTAATGTCTTTAAGGACATTAGAAGAGCGTCCTCTAATGTATATTAGGACACTTTTTAAGTGTCCTTAAATCCGAGAAAAGGGTCAACTAATGTATATTAGGACGCTAAAAAAACGTCCTTATATCTATTATAGAACACAAAAAAAAAATGTCCTTGAAACGAAAAGAAGACATTTACATACAAATAATCTTTACAATCCCAAAACAAATGTCATTGTATCTTTTACTCGTTACAATATACTTGACTACAAGCACATTCTAGTAACTAATTCCTAGTTATACTGTGATGACCTGGATTTTCATTTTGTAATTTTGGTAATTAATAATGGACTGGTTGTACGAATAATTGTTATTAGGCTTTATTCGTAGGTTGTATGTGGAATGGAATGGTTTTCGTACGTATAAATATTTGAATTTCACAGTTTAGGGGGTCGTGTGAAGTTTGACTTTTTATATGTTGGGATTCTCGGAAAACTTCCTTCACGAAAGTTGTAGAGCGCGTCGATACGAGTTCGTGGACATGCGGAACGCGTGAATCGGAGTCCGTATGAGGAAGTTATGGCTATTGGAAGAAGTTTCCGTTTTAGTATATAAAGGAAAAATCAGAAAATACATTCATTTCCTCATTTTCCTTTTCCGGAAGCCACTCCCTCTCTCTCTCTTCTCTCTCGTCCGCTCCCTCAGTATCGAAGAAAACCGCCTGACCCGACCCGAACCCGGCCGATCCGACCCGACTTTTCCGGCCAACTGCGGCGGTCTCCGGCCTTGAAACTTGGTCAGCAGGGTCGCCTCCTCCGTCTGGTCATCCCTCTGGTGTTCTCTTACGGCGATTCTCCGTCTCGGTGGCAGTTCAAGGCGGTGCAGACTGGAGAAATCGGACCCGGCCGGAAAACACAGTTCCGACGTCGACACGGCTTCGATTTTTCTTGGTTGAACTCAGAACTTCCTCGCCGATCGATCCTTGGTGGTTGTTTGGATCGATTCACGTGAAAATTCGATCAACTCAGTTGGGATTACTGTTCACGGCTTGTGAGGTAGTTTTCGATCTCTTAAGCTTGTTTTCTGACTTCGATCCAGTTATGAAAGTTCACAAGCATGCTTAGATGAAGCTTTTTGATGTTGGGAGTTTTGTGAAATAATGAGCTTTTGGCCGGCGGCGGTGCACCACCGTCTGTGGTGGCGTTCCGGCGGCGTTCCGGCCACTTAAGGAACTGTTTCTGGTATTATATGTCTTCTACTCGTCGATACGAGCGTTTCGATATATAATATGCAAATTTTGGAGTTCGTATGAAATTGTTATGATTTTTACAGTTTCATACCGATCGATTTATTCGATCCGTGAGGATTCGAGCGTCCGATCGACTTGTGGTTTGGTCACATCGATCGTGGGCGTATTCCGGAGACCTTGGGAGGTCTCGGATGTGGTTTTGCCTCGATTGGCGCCACTTTGAGGGTTTTAGTTCAAAACAGAGGGTTTTCGAACTTAAATCAAATGTAAATCGTCACTAAATTGGAAACGTATGTGAATAGGTGCTTGACGAAGTACAGTGGACGATTATTTGTGAATTGCCGGCTTTGTGTTTGGTTGAAGACGCAGCAGGAGTTTCGAGGTGAGTAAATCTCACAAGGACCTTTATGAACAGAAGTACCATTATTGTTTTGGCGTTAATTATTTAACTGCAAACTATAGTTGGTATTAGTAGGCATTCTTGAGCGAATGACTACATATATATATTTAGATGAAATATATATATCCTTGTGAATGATTGTGATGAATAAGAATATGCATGATGGTGTTCATATTATTGTTAAATGCAACTTTTCAGGAAACGATATTATAGAAAAAGATGTTTTCTATTGTTTGAAAAGTATTGAGATTGATATTATATTTTGAGTCAAGCGTGACTCATTTTAGATGTATTGGTCTTTGTACCAAGGGTCACAGATGGTGAGCAAGGATTAGGAAAGCCGAAGCTAGGTGCTTGTAACGTTTTTAGGTCAGATGCGACTTACTTAACGTTGACCTTAAGACCAGATAGGGTCTAAGAAGATCTTACGTCACAGATGGTGATAGATCATAGATAGTAACAGGTTGCAGATGGTAACCTTGATGTTTAACTTCATGACCAGATGGGGTCTGCAGATCATGAGTCACAGATGGTGATAGATGGTGATCAATGGTTGAGCTGAGACCAGATGGGGTCTAATGATTATAGGTCACAGATGGTGACAGGTTGCAGATGGCGACCTTGATGTTGATTTCCTGACTAGACGGGGTCTGAAATCATATGTCTCAGATGGCGACAGATCACAGATGGTGATCAAGGCAGGAATTAGGTAATCACGTCCTGGTTAGGACGAGTGATTACAATTTCAATAGAGTTCTAGTTATCTGCCATGATAGCTTATGGGAGTAACGGTCGAGGTTGCTTGAGACTCATAGGTATGCAGCTTAAAGGAGAGTTTCGATGGCATTCTTCTTTAATTGTCTAGATGGGACTTGAATTGCTACTTGATGGTTAAGTTAGCAAATAGGGCATGGTCATAGTGGTGACTCATGTTGTCTTTTCTGTGGAAAGGATATAGAATGTTAGAAGGATTCATGGCTGCATGTTTCCTTAAGTAGATTGATGTTCATGAGTTACTCATACGAGCTTGAAGAAGCTTACCGGGTTTGTTGTTTGGCAACCCCGGTGCACCATTGTATATGGTGTAGGGGCTAATCCTGCAGGTCAGGAAAATCGTGGCTGAAGCTGAAGGAGCTTGTTGGCAGCAGAACGGGTAGGAAGCAATTTTTTTGTTGGCTTTGCCAATATATGACTTCCGCTATGCAGTAAGCTCTGAGGAGCATTTACGTTTTATTGTGATGACAATTAAATTCGTAAATTTGTATAATATATAACTCTGTGGAGCGAGTGTATGTTATCTTGGATGATTCAGTGTATCAGTAAGTACTTGTTTTATGGGAAAGATGTTCCAGGTATTTGTATTGATGACTGAATATTCACGCATGTATAATTATGGGATTATATATATCGATTTTTATTGTTGGAAAAAAAAATCAGGGGCGTGACAGATTGGTATCAGAGCGTAAGGTACATATTTGGTGACACAATCAATACTCCTCGAGTGATGGCCCGTCTGCAGCGGATCCCCATCATATGCTCTTCGGTATTGATATAGTCATTGGGTATGTAGTGAACGGTAGGATGTGAGTCGTCAGGGTAGTGTCGACTTAGGGAAGGAAGTGTAGGAGCTAGATGTAGCTTCTATGAGTTAAAGACTTTTAAGGAATGATGACCTTTAGTCTAACTCAAGATTTACGTAGGGGATGGAATTGTATCCTTGACGTAGCATTGTGGTTGATTGAGTCATAGCGTTGACTTATACTTGTGTTTGAGAGTTATACATGTATTAACCACATGTTGTTATACTCCTTAGGTGATGGACCCTCGAGGAGGCAGAGCTAGGGGTCGAGGTAGACCCAGAGGCAGAGGTAGAGCCCGAGGTAGAGGCGGGATTCCTCCTCCTGTTGAGGAGATGTTTGAGAATGATGTGGAGGCATCAAATGTTGAGTTGCCTGTTCCACCTGTGGTGGAGGTTGCTAATGTTGTAGATCCTACTCGTTTGTCGAAGTTGGCAAAGGAGATTTCGAGATTGGGAGAAGTTCCATTTCAGGGAGGTACGGATCACATGTTGGCAGACCAATGGATTGAGAATATGAAGACCTACTTCGAGATGGTCGTCTGTGACGACATTGAGAAGAGGAAGATTTCCACATTTATGCTCCAAGGCGATGCACGGGTTTGGTGGAATGGCACACAGAGGGTGATGGACGTGTCCACCATGACCTGGAATGAGTTTGTGGAACTGTTCAGGAAAAAGTACTTTCCGCCTTCAGTGAGGGAGCAGATGGAAAGGGAATTCATCTCGTTAGTCCAAGGGACTAAGAGTGTGAGGGAGTATGAAGCTGAGTTCTCAAGGTTGTATCGCTTTGTGAGGCAGATGGATGCTGAGAGCTTAGCTATAAAGTTTCAGTGGGGACTGAATGCTTCAATCCGGCGCGATGTCGCTGTTCTGGAACTGAAGACGGTGGAGCTCATTTTCGTTAAGGCTATGGCCATTGAGCAGGAGAACTTGACTCTCCAAGAACACGAATCGGCTGAGAGGGATTTCCAAAGAAAGGGAAAGGTAACTGCGGGGAGCAGTAAAGCATCTGGGAATCGAGGTGGATTCTGGAAGAGACAGAGGACTAATCAGCAGGCACCAGCTAGGGCTGCAGCTGCACCTGCTAGGGTTGCACCTAATAGGCCAGTGGCGAACCCGAAGTGTTTCAATTGCAATGAGATGGGCCATGTTGCTCGAGATTGCACGAAACCTAAGAACTTGGCATGCTTCACATGTGGCCAGACGGGGCACTTCTCAAGGGATTGTACCCAGCAGCGTAGGGGACAAGGAAATCAGCAGAGGCATCTACCTCCGGGAAATGCTAGGGTGTTTGCTATTGGTCAGCAGAATGCCGGAGTGGAAGGTACCTTATCCTTATTTGATTTCTTTGCTAGGGTGTTATTTGATACGGGAGCGTCCCACTCTTTCATATCTAGTTCTGTGGTTGATATGTTAGGTTTAACTCCTAGGCCTCTTGCTAGATCCTTGTGTGTTATTTCCCCACTTGGTGTTTCCCTTGAGCTTGATAAGTTTTGTGATGCTTGTCCAATTGTGATTGGTGGTAAGGAGTTTACCGCGGCCTTGATTGTATTAGCAGATCATAAGTATGATGTCATTTTGGGTATTGATTGGCTGAGGCCAAACCATGCTATGATTGATTGCTTTGAAATGGTAGTGTCATTTCATATACCTGGGCAGCCGGTGTTTCGTTATCGGTGTCTTTGGTCAGATACTGCTTTAAGGGCAGGATTCTTAGCTCATGTGGAGTCAGTGAGTTGTACGGCGGTTATGGCAGAGATTTCTGTGGTTTCCGAGTACAGTGATGTATTTCAGGAGATACCAGGATTACCTCCGAGGAGGGAAGTGGATTTTGCTATCGATGTGATACCAGGTACTGCACCTGTATCTATGGCACCATTTCGGATGGCACCAACTGAACTTAAAGAGTTGAAGGAGCAAATTGATGGTTTACTTGAGCAAGGGTTCATTAGACCTAGTGCTTCTCCTTGGGGTGCACCTGTGGTGTTTGCGAAGAAGAAGGATGGTTCACTAAGGTTGTGTGTGGATTATCGGCAGTTGAACAAGGTGACGATTAAGAATAGGTACCCTTTACCTAGGATTGATGACTTGTTCGACCAGCTTAAGGAAGCTGCTGTATTCTCGAAGATCGATTTGAGATCCGGATATCACCAGTTGAGGGTGAAAGATGATGATGTTCCTAAGACTGCTTTTAGGACTAGGTATGGACACTTTGAGTTTGTTGTCATGCCTTTTGGTTTAACCAATGCACCTGCAGCCTTTATGGACTTGATGAACCGTATGTTCAGTCCGTACTTGGATAAGTTTGTGGTAGTGTTCGTGGATGATATTTTGGTTTATTCCAAGACGTTGGAGGACCATGATCAGCATCTGCGGATTGTGCTACAACTTTTGAGAGAAAAGGAATTGTTTGCGAAATTCGAGAAGTGCGAATTTTGGCAAAGGGAGATCAAGTTCCTTGGTCATGTGATTTCGAAGGATGGAATCTCTGTGGATCCTTCTAAGGTGGAAGCAGTGATGAACTGGGGCCAACCCACTACAGTTACTGAGGTACGTAGTTTCCTGGGTTTGGCAGGTTATTATCGGAGATTCATTGAGGGATTTTCTAGTATT
The DNA here is from genome assembly GCF_002994745.2 of Rosa chinensis. Taxonomy (NCBI): domain Eukaryota; kingdom Viridiplantae; phylum Streptophyta; class Magnoliopsida; order Rosales; family Rosaceae; genus Rosa; species Rosa chinensis. Next base: position 26,514,738 of record NC_037091.1, on the reverse strand, counting down.
GCTTCGGCTTTGACCAAGTTGACAAGGAAGAATGTCCAGTTTGTGTGGACTGAGGAATGTGAACGACCATTCAACGAGTTGAAGGCTAGATTGACCTCAGCCCCAGTGTTGACTATTCCCACAAGCGGTGGCGGTTTAGTCATCTATAGTGATGCGTCTCATCAAGGTTTGGGATGTGTATTGATGCAGTAGGGAGGTGTTGTCGCTTATGGTTCTAGACAGTTGAAGGTGCATGAGCGTAATTACCCCACTCATGATTTGGAGTTGGCTGCTGTTGTGTTTGCCTTGAAGATTTGGAGGCATTACTTGTATGGGGAGAAGTTCGAACTCTTTTCGGATCATAAGAGTTTGAAGTATCTGTTCTCTCAGAAGGAGTTGAACATGAGACAGAGAAGGTGGATGGAACTCATAAAGGACTATGATTTCACCTTGGAGTATCACCCAGGAAAGGCCAATGTGGTGGCGGATGCTTTGAGTAGAAAGCCCAGAGGTATTGTTGCTTCTATTATGGTTCAGGAATGGCTTATGTTGGAGACTGCATCTGAGTTTGACCTTGTGCAAGCAAGAGTTGAGAATGGAAGTTTCCTTGGAAGTATCACGGTACAGCCTGCCCTGATTTCCAGGATCATTCAAGGTCAGAAAGAGGATGAGTTCTCACGCGCGAAGTTGGCAGAGTTAGCTGCAGACGTACCCATTGATGTTCCATGTGAGTGGACGGTGGGAGTAGATGGTGGTTTGAGATTGAACCATAGGTTGTATGTTTCGGATCGTGTTGACCTCAGGGGAGAGATTCTTCGTCAGGGGCATCGATCGCGGTATACTGTGCACCCTGGAAGCACTAAGATGTATCGGGATTTGCGAAGGCAATTCTGGTGGAATGGAATGAAAAAGGACGTGGCAGAGTATGTTTCCAAGTGTCTTACTTGCCAACGTGTGAAGGCTGAGCATCAGAGACCTGCAGGTATGTTGAAGCCATTACCTATTCCCGTATGGAAGTGGGAGCAGATCTCGATGGATTTTGTCACTGGACTGCCTAGGTCCCAACGAAGTCACGATGCAGTGTGGGTGATCGTGGATCGTTTGACAAAATCAGCGCATTTCCTTCCGGTGTCAATGACGCATTCGGTTGACACATTGTGCAAGCTTTACATCGAGGTAATCGTGAAACTTCATGGTGTGCCCGTGTCAATTGTTTCTGATCGTGATGCTCGGTTTACTTCAAAATTTTGGAGCAGTTTCCAAAAGGCCATGGGAACTGATTTAGATATGAGTACGGCATTTCACCCTCAGACTGATGGGCAGACTGAGCGAGTGAATCAGGTGTTGGAGGATATGTTGAGAGCCTGTGTGTTGGACTTCAAGGGAAGCTGGGAGGATCATCTGCCGTTGATTGAATTCTCCTACAACAACAGTTATCACTCCAGTATTGGCATGGCACCATATGAGGCCCTGTATGGTAGGCCATGTAGATCTCCGATCTGCTGGGCAGAGGCAGGAGATAAGGTGTTATTGGGTCCTGAGATTGTCCAGGAGACCTCTGATAAGATTTCGGTTATCAGGGACAGGATTCGAACAGCACAGAGTAGACAGAAGAGTTATGCAGATTTGAAAAGGAGACAGGTTGAGTTTAAAGAGGGTGATCATGTGTTCTTGAAGGTCTCGCCCATGAAGGGTGTGGTGAGATTTGGCAAGAAAGGAAAGTTATCACCAAGGTTTGTCGGACCTTTTGAAATTCTGGAAAGGGTAGGAGAGTTGGCTTATGGGCTTGCCTTACCTCCTACTATGTCTGGTGTGCATAATGTTTTCCATGTGTCTATGTTGAGGAAGTATGTTCAGGACGAGTCACATGTGATTGATTATGGTACGATTGAGGTGCATGCGGATACGACCTTTGTTGTTGAACCTGTTCGAATTTTGGATAGGTCAACAAAGCAACTTCGAAGGAAAGAAGTTGACTTGGTCAAGGTATTGTGGAGTCACCATGACGAGGGTGATGCTTCTTGGCAATTGGAGTCGGATATGAGAGCGAAGTACCCACAGTTGTTTGTTGATGAGCAAGCGGGAATTTCGGGACGAAATTCCTTTAAGGAGGGTAGACTGTGATGACCTGGATTTTCATTTTGTAATTTTGGTAATTAATAATGGACTGGTTGTACGAATAATTGTTATTAGGCTTTATTCGTAGGTTGTATGTGGAATGGAATGGTTTTCGTACGTATAAATATTTGAATTTCACAGTTTAGGGGGTCGTGTGAAGTTTGACTTTTTATATGTTGGGATTCTCGGAAAACTTCCTTCACGAAAGTTGTAGAGCGCGTCGATACGAGTTCGTGGACATGCGGAACGCGTGAATCGGAGTCCGTATGAGGAAGTTATGGCTATTGGAAGAAGTTTCCGTTTTAGTATATAAAGGAAAAATCAGAAAATACATTCATTTCCTCATTTTCCTTTTCCGGAAGCCACTCCCTCTCTCTCTCTTCTCTCTCGTCCGCTCCCTCAGTATCGAAGAAAACCGCCTGACCCGACCCGAACCCGGCCGATCCGACCCGACTTTTCCGGCCAACTGCGGCGGTCTCCGGCCTTGAAACTTGGTCAGCAGGGTCGCCTCCTCCGTCTGGTCATCCCTCTGGTGTTCTCTTACGGCGATTCTCCGTCTCGGTGGCAGTTCAAGGCGGTGCAGACTGGAGAAATCGGACCCGGCCGGAAAACACAGTTCCGACGTCGACACGGCTTCGATTTTTCTTGGTTGAACTCAGAACTTCCTCGCCGATCGATCCTTGGTGGTTGTTTGGATCGATTCACGTGAAAATTCGATCAACTCAGTTGGGATTACTGTTCACGGCTTGTGAGGTAGTTTTCGATCTCTTAAGCTTGTTTTCTGACTTCGATCCAGTTATGAAAGTTCACAAGCATGCTTAGATGAAGCTTTTTGATGTTGGGAGTTTTGTGAAATAATGAGCTTTTGGCCGGCGGCGGTGCACCACCGTCTGTGGTGGCGTTCCGGCGGCGTTCCGGCCACTTAAGGAACTGTTTCTGGTATTATATGTCTTCTACTCGTCGATACGAGCGTTTCGATATATAATATGCAAATTTTGGAGTTCGTATGAAATTGTTATGATTTTTACAGTTTCATACCGATCGATTTATTCGATCCGTGAGGATTCGAGCGTCCGATCGACTTGTGGTTTGGTCACATCGATCGTGGGCGTATTCCGGAGACCTTGGGAGGTCTCGGATGTGGTTTTGCCTCGATTGGCGCCACTTTGAGGGTTTTAGTTCAAAACAGAGGGTTTTCGAACTTAAATCAAATGTAAATCGTCACTAAATTGGAAACGTATGTGAATAGGTGCTTGACGAAGTACAGTGGACGATTATTTGTGAATTGCCGGCTTTGTGTTTGGTTGAAGACGCAGCAGGAGTTTCGAGGTGAGTAAATCTCACAAGGACCTTTATGAACAGAAGTACCATTATTGTTTTGGCGTTAATTATTTAACTGCAAACTATAGTTGGTATTAGTAGGCATTCCTGAGCGAATGACTACATATATATATTTAGATGAAATATATATATCCTTGTGAATGATTGTGATGAATAAGAATATGCATGATGGTGTTCATATTATTGTTAAATGCAACTTTTCAGGAAACGATATTATAGAAAAAGATGTTTTCTATTGTTTGAAAAGTATTGAGATTGATATTATATTTTGAGTCAAGCGTGACTCATTTTAGATGTATTGGTCTTTGTACCAAGGGTCACAGATGGTGAGCAAGGATTAGGAAAGCCGAAGCTAGGTGCTTGTAACGTTTTTAGGTCAGATGCGACTTACTTAACGTTGACCTTAAGACCAGATAGGGTCTAAGAAGATCTTACGTCACAGATGGTGATAGATCATAGATAGTAACAGGTTGCAGATGGTAACCTTGATGTTTAACTTCATGACCAGATGGGGTCTGCAGATCATGAGTCACAGATGGTGATAGATGGTGATCAATGGTTGAGCTGAGACCAGATGGGGTCTAATGATTATAGGTCACAGATGGTGACAGGTTGCAGATGGCGACCTTGATGTTGATTTCCTGACTAGACGGGGTCTGAAATCATATGTCTCAGATGGCGACAGATCACAGATGGTGATCAAGGCAGGAATTAGGTAATCACGTCCTGGTTAGGACGAGTGATTACAATTTCAATAGAGTTCTAGTTATCTGCCATGATAGCTTATGGGAGTAACGGTCGAGGTTGCTTGAGACTCATAGGTATGCAGCTTAAAGGAGAGTTTCGATGGCATTCTTCTTTAATTGTCTAGATGGGACTTGAATTGCTACTTGATGGTTAAGTTAGCAAATAGGGCATGGTCATAGTGGTGACTCATGTTGTCTTTTCTGTGGAAAGGATATAGAATGTTAGAAGGATTCATGGCTGCATGTTTCCTTAAGTAGATTGATGTTCATGAGTTACTCATACGAGCTTGAAGAAGCTTACCGGGTTTGTTGTTTGGCAACCCCGGTGCACCATTGTATATGGTGTAGGGGCTAATCCTGCAGGTCAGGAAAATCGTGGCTGAAGCTGAAGGAGCTTGTTGGCAGCAGAACGGGTAGGAAGCAATTTTTTTGTTGGCTTTGCCAATATATGACTTCCGCTATGCAGTAAGCTCTGAGGAGCATTTACGTTTTATTGTGATGACAATTAAATTCGTAAATTTGTATAATATATAACTCTGTGGAGCGAGTGTATGTTATCTTGGATGATTCAGTGTATCAGTAAGTACTTGTTTTATGGGAAAGATGTTCCAGGTATTTGTATTGATGACTGAATATTCACGCATGTATAATTATGGGATTATATATATCGATTTTTATTGTTGGAAAAAAAAATCAGGGGCGTGACATATACATTCTAATCTTATCTAATCCTAGATGACAATAGACATACATACAAATGTACAGATCTTTATCTAAGGAAAACAAATAGCACAGCATTCATTAAGTAATGTATAGGGGAACCCTCCACCTACAGTAGGACTTTCATGATCAGATAGCACTGGAAGTCTGGAACCACCTAAATGTAGTTTATCTATAAAACTGAAAAAGTTACCAAAAAGGTCAATTACAAAACTCAAATCATTGTACAAAACGACAAGTTTAGTAGTAGTCACCTAGAGGAGCATCATGAGCTTGGAACTTGTATATAGACTGATGACGAAGAGGAAACACCTGAAGAAACTCAAGCTGCTGCTTAGCATGTCTTTTTAGTTTTTAATACACATGAAGCTAAAATTGATGCGTAGAAGTACCTGCATTACAATAGTTTCAGAAAATCAACAATATGACTAGAGCAGAAAATTCAGTCTTCAATCAAAAGACCTATACCAGAAAATCAACAATATTGTTGTAGATAGCTGTCCAATCTTGTCAAGATTGCATAATATCAATTAACAGAGAAGAAATATATGCTTTACCACTCAATTCAACTAAGAAGAGAACTTATATTACTGCATTTTCTTTATGGGGTAGACAAAATCAAATTCCCACATGTATATAAATGAATTTGAATCACACACACGGAGACAGTAAGCAAATTATTAGTGTAAAAGCTTACAAGATCAATTGTTTGGAAACACAAGCAAAAGTTAGAACGTAATAAGTAAAGGGCATGGCACCAAAAACCTTCTAGCCTTTTCATAGAAAGTTCTCAATTGCATAAATACCATACCACGGTATTATTGATTCCATTTTCTAAGCTATAAACTTATTTGAAACTCAACCCACATATCACCTATACCATAATAACTAAGACAGATTTTCTTAAGGCAAATCATGAATTTTGGCAGAGGCAAAAGAAAGAAGCAAAACAAAGTTCCATTTGGAACTATGTGATTTTCCCTTGTAGAGCAGTCATATTTTGAAATGCAATCTCTATGATCCCAAACTTAGGACTTAAGCAAAAGTAATTACCATGTATAATCCCGGTAGTTAATGTACTTTATTGGCCTTTTGATCTTTCTTTTGCTAGTCCTCAACCTGATATCAAAAATTTTACATTAGTGCAACTGAGCAATATAACACTACTATTAATCGATTAAATTACAAAACAAACTACATAGCAGCATCCTAATAAAAAACTTAATAGATGCAACCACATATGGATGTCCACATCAAAACAAACAAGCATCTAAATCATGCAGAACCACGCAACATTCCTTACTTGTAGAGTAAACCAATAAGCCACAATCAAAATACAAACATTCCTTACTTTACATGTTAAAAACTTTAACATTTAAACATGCCAGCAGCTACTAGCAACTTAAGTTGAGCATGTGTTCTGCCAAGTAAAAAAAAAAAAATTGATTAAATAAAGAACAGAAAAGCTACCTTTACTTCAACTGCATCAATATGTTTTCCATGGTGAAATCCCGCTGCCAATTTGCCAGCATTCCAAACTTCTTTGAATCAACCTGTTCCCAAACACTTCATTAAATAACAAGAACCGCAAATACAAAATTCTTGAATAGTGAGAGGAAAACCACTCATACATATTTGTAGAAGAAATCACTGCAACAAGATGGAAATATGACAATGGCTCAACGAAACAAAGTACAACTCAGAATTTTATATTTCAATAAGAGATTACACCTATATGAAAGCAAGTTTCTGACAGTCTGATTTCCTAATTCTTAGGACATATGATCATATTGATAGTGATAAGTCTTGATTAATTTCCCAATAACATTGAAATCATATCCTCAACCAGTATCCAGTATAAGGATTGGGATAATCACATATGAAAACAGGGAACAGAAATTAAAACCAGGAGCAAAGCCAATAATTGTCAAAACCAAGCAGTTGAATAACATCCTAAAATGCAGGTTATGAGACAACATTACCACTCCAGTTTCATGATTGACACAAGTCATCTTGATGCGTGTATGAAATCGTACACTTGGTGGCTTCTCTGGATAATCTTTGTCATAGAACAGTTTTAGTTGATATATGCACCCTTCATGAACAGTCTGAAACAAATTCAACGAGCAAACCATGAGCATTTTCCGTTCGAGATCTATCAACTTCCTCAAAACAATGCATAATTAATTGCAAGCAACAACTCTCGCAGTGAGAAACTCCAAAATGAAAATATTATAAAAAGTGCATTCACTTCAAGCAAGCTGTGATAAAATGCAATATCAAACGAAACTGGACTACATAACCACCTCAAAATATGCACCACAAAAAGAGAATCGACAGAAAATTTGGCACATTACTGCAATGTCAGTAAATTAAAGTTCCCGAGAAATGAAAGATCCATGCTTTGTTCACCCACCACAATAATAGGAATTGGACGAGCACAAACAAAGTCCAACAAAATCCAAAGATACTTACATCGGAGCAGCATTTTCTATATTTATTCATTCCAAGGAGAAGATCAGGGAGCCAAAATTGGTTTCTTTTTTAGTAATACTATAAAGAAGATTTTGAACCTTGAAGTTAGACCAACATCAGTTATGTGTAAGGTGTACTTAACTAGAGCCAAGGAAAAAAGAAACTAAACAATACCCAATTTCGATCAAATGTGGAGTAAAGGTCGAGCACCAACTTGAAGACAAAAAAAGCTTCAAAACATACAATCCCCCTAGTGGTAGAGTAAGATTAAGATCTGCTGTGGCGCACTCTGTACCGCTCAATATACTTGCTTGAAACGTTGCTTAAGTTTAAGGCAGGATCTCAACCTGTTCTGGTGGTTTTATGCCCGTATATCTAAGAATATCATGCCATGGTGAAAAATTGCATGCCAAAATCCTATGTCATTATAAACTTAGAATATCTACTGTAACTATGACAACCGAAAGTGTAGGCCAAGGATTTGATTGAATATATCCTGGAAAGGAAACCGACCACTGGGAATTAAGAAGTAATGGTTGTTTTGAAATACAAAAACAGTTCATACGAGCAATTTACTCACTACCCAACACCAAATTTCATTCAACGAACCCTAATGTGAAAACTTTAGCAAGCAAAACTTAATCAATAAGCTAAGACCATAACAGAATAGTTAAGACTGTCCCCACAACATATAGAGTTAGGAAACAAGTTTTACCACACAACGTAGTACCGTAAGCAGAAGAGGACCCAATACCATGTACTACATGTAGCTAAAATGCTAAATCATTCTGCACTCGATTTAAAGAGTATTAGAAACAATACAGCAATGACAGAAATAGAGATAGGGGTAGGCACAAGAAAGAACTTGCCTTGAATATTTGAAGAAGTAGAAAAGCCCCCAAAGAATTACTAGCACCATCACCCTTTTCCATCTGAGGTTGAAACATAGAGTTTGCTGAAAAGAAACACAAGTTTAGCTCCCATTCTAGTCAGAAGTGTACAGAAAAAACAGAACCATACACCAGTACTACTTCCTCACCAACAATGACTTCTCTTCTCTGGGATTTAGAAGTTGATATACCAAATCCATATAATACAACTCGATTTACATGTAAACGAAGAAGAATATATAGATTTAGACCAGATTCATACCTTGCAAGCACTCACAGTTCTCCGACTCTTTGCGCAGCACATTGAGAACCGAATCTATCAAGTCAGCCCTCTCGGTGTAGTGACCTTTCGTCAAATTGTTTCTAGCACCAGACTAACCGAAGACGAAGTTATCAGGAGGGAAGATCTGACCGTAGAAACTAGATCTGAAGCTGGCCATGGTCCCAAGCTCTAGATCCATGAGGACAACGCGTGGAACATACCTCCAGCCGCTGGCTTCATTGTAGCATAAGTTAGCCCTCTTAAGCAGCAGCTTGGCGTCGTTGGTGTATCATTCGTGGGATGGATGTCATGCTCGATGCGTCTTCTGAGAGAGAGAGAGAGAGAGAGAGAGAGAGAGAGAGAGAGAGAGCTGTTGTTCTGAGGGGTAGAAACTAGAAGACAATCTCATTTTTCCTCCTTTTAAGTTTCAGCTGTTTTGGGCCCAACGTCATTAAATGGGTTTCATGACACTCAAAGTAACAAAACGTCCTTAAAATAAAAAACGGGGTGTCCAGATATGCGTTTTGTGTGGTAGTGATAACAGCTATATGTAACACTGTACTTATAGAAAATTGTCATTCGTATAAGGGAATGTATTCATAATCTCATGTCTTTAGAAATAGACATTGTGTCATAGTGATTTATCTTCACTTCAATAAATATCCTTTTGTAACTTGTAGGGTTAAAGGTCTAAGTATTTCATCACGTTTCAAATATTCAATTTCATTGGAATTGCCTCTTTCCAATTTGGCCAGTAATATACTTTGTCGACATTCATGGTGAAACGTGGTATAGCGTTCATACAGCCCTTAAAGATTTTTGGTAGCTACCAAATGTAAAGTATCATCATGATCAACAATCATAGATCCCACACATTCTTATATGCATGCATTAGCTATAATAAGCTTATTGATATTAGGTACTCATGCCACTTCTGGGGCATATATTGTCACTTCTAGGACAATCATCGGTCATAGATGAATTATGTTAAGAATATGGATCTTTTTACTTATAATCTCATGTAGAGAGTTATAGGGCTTGTATGAACTTCCCTCTTTGGAAGCTTATAACTTTAGACCTAGTGGATACATTCCACATAAATTCACGCCGTTATTTAAATGACAGTAGTCTTTCCTCCTCCTAACGGCGGGAAGACTATCTTATTTTGACCATGCTCAAAAGATGCGTTCACAAATCTATCACTTTCATTGGAGTGAAGATGCTTATTGGTTGGTGGTGAACCCAAACCAAGATTTAGGTCAAAACATGCTTTATTCATTAGCATCAACCATATCGATTTATTATTGTATCACTAAGATACCATTTCCTAATGGCGTACCTACATCCTCTGTATGTGTAGCCATATTAGGAGCTGTGATATTGTTTAATGAAATTCTCTTCAGGAGAACCATGTCAATTGGATACACTTGCATCCCACAAATCAAATGGAGTCTACATTGTTTGTATTAATATGGTCGGTCTAAAGGACTTTAACCCAAGCAGATGCATTTGCATTTAACATATAATTTTGTCACTTTCTTTTATCAATTCACTAGTTTTGATATTTCTCGAAGTCAAAATGAGACGGTGGATAAATATCTCACACCAATTCATATCGTTCTTTTGGAACAATCTTTCTCCCCCTCATGACAGGAGGATTGTCTCATTAAAGTGACAACTAACAAATATGCGGTAAATAAACAATTTACTTGTGAGTAAGATTAGCAGTCATCAAAACTTGTAAGTGATTCCATGCAACATGGCAAAAGAAAGATGATGTAACGAGTTATGCCATAATAGTGTATTTGGTTCAATGAACTTTTAGTTCATGACATTATATGCTTCAATTTACTGTAGAAATTTGATACAGTATATATCTGATGGCATAAAGTCTTCTCCAACCATATAGGAGGCAATTAATGCAACAATATTTCAAATTTGGTAACATGATAGTAGCTCATTCGGAGACATAGATCAAGATCTATAACTCTTGATATGGGTGTTACCTTAGCTTCAGTAAATATTAATTGTGGAATACTGATAATTGGAATGGACCAACTTCATTTTGAACTGCTAGCCAAAATGATATATTCGAAATTTCCAAGTTGAAAACTATAATCCATAATAATTGAGTGACTTTATCATGTGGAGAACCTCAAGCTCTGTGTCACATATAAATGTATAGTCATAAAGAGGAGGGACTTCAGACCCTCATATAATTGGAGATCCAAGAAACTTGAGGTTTTAATTTTTTTCAATTTATAACAACCTCTTATGTAACATCAAGTTCCTAGATAACCGGAATTTAGTTTCAATAGAAACTCAAGAGGGTACAATAAATCTGTGGAATAACACACAATAGTGCTTTCAAGTTGCTTATTATAAGCAAAAGGCATCAGGCATTGAGATGAATCTCAATGTTCTTATTAGTCAATGAAATTTAATTTGACTAGTGCCATTTTGAAAATGGCTTCATAAACATCCACCATATAGTGTACCATAGGTGACACACGCCCAATTTTTAATTTTCTTACATGTGTGGATGTTAGGATAATATTTACCTTGACTCCTGATTTCTCTCTAGCCATGATCCACTTCTAGTGGTATTTCATGGTGTAGTCATGTCAATCGGCTTTCTTGCTATACAATGAGATCCATGAGACAGAGATATTATACATCTCTGGTAATATTGGAGGCACAGAATGCAAAGAGACAATAATGTGTGCTCTTCTGGAGCCATCAATTAGATATGTAAGATCTGAGATAATTGTTATATTAGTCTCATAAGCATAAGCCTTAGTAATGTTTTCTGGACACCATGGATAAAATCGCATTGCCTGAAAGTCACTCAAAACATAAAGTTTGAAGATGATACAAATCAAATTTGCAAGAATTGAACAGTGGATCTCATAGGATATACACGAAACTTCTGGTTCGTGTTATACAAGTAAAACATGACGTTCAATTAATGGATTGTTCTTTGATGTAGATTAATAACATCAAATGCATTTTGAACTTCTGGCCAAAATGATTATTCAAAATATCGAGTTTAAACTTAATGACCATAACTTATGCGTGAAGGACTTTAGATGGTCATCTAGTTAGTTTGATCATTGAGGAACTTCAAGTCCTCATGTAATTAAGGATCAAGGAACTACAAGTTCTGATCTCTTTTAATTACAAAATCCACTATCACAAATTTGGGGTATACTCATACTCATTCGTCATAAACCAACGGTTAAATATCTGCTTACTTTTAAATTGGTGTCAATATAATTCCCTCAAAACTTCAGGTTTGGGGTTGACCGAGATTAAAACTCTTTGATAAATTGTCCATATATCCACTCGAAACTTAAGGCTCGAGTCTGCACAATTAGAACTTCAGGTTCTAAGGTGGAATGCTTTAAGCAGACATAAAGAAGAATGTATCAATCGACATATGAAAATTTACTCGAAACTTCTAGTTCGAGTTGACATAAAGTCAAATAAACTATGAATGAATTATATGTGTAATCAAAGCTTCAAGGTCAAATATTTTTTCTATGAACTGCAAGTTCTAAGATTTCGTAATTTGAAATTCGGGTTCAAATAAATTTGGTGCTCGAAACTTCAGGCTCGAGGTGACTAAAGTGAATCTTCAAGTTCACTTTTAACTAATTTATATTTTATACTCAAAGCTTTGGGTTTGAGTTTTACTATTAGAACTTCAAGTTCTGCTATGAAATTTTGAACTTCTGGTTCAAAAATATTACACTCAAAATTCATATCTTCGAAGTATAGAACTGCTGGTCCATATGAGTAACAAAAAAAATTAATTTAAAACATAAGTACTATAATGAAAGTACATAACAAAATAGCAAACTTGCAGGGAAAAAAATAGATATATTCCAATATTTTACAGTGGAAACTTCTAGTTCCTTGAATGAAGAAAATACACAGAACTTCTGGTCTGCTTAACTTCACAAATATGATAATCTTGTTTCTCTCCTCTAATTGCACAAGAACATAATCTCAAAATAAGGTAAGGAACTTCAAATTCACATTGTCATGCGGAGAAGGAAACCCCAATACCCAAACATTTTGAGGAACTTTTGGCCCTCTTATAATTATTAGGGATAAAAAATATGTGAGTTCATATGCTCGATTATATAACTCTGAGGATCTTCTGGCCCTCGTAATTGCATAAGTTCTGAAGAGCTTTATGTCACAATTTTCCATTTTACATTTCATGACCCTAGAGGAACTTCAAGTCCCCATATGATCATGGATCAAGCAACATGCGATTTTGATCATTGTATAACTCTGAAGAACTTCTGGTCCTTGTTAATTGTATAAGCTCTGAGAAACTTCATGTAGCAATTTTGATTATGTAACTCTCGAGGAACTTCAAGTCCTCTACAATTCAATCAAGAGACTTCATGTCTCGATCCATGATTCTAAAATTTACAACTGGATGTAAACGTGTGTTTAATCTCAATTCATAAAATTGAAATATATCATGAAATTAATAAATTGAATCCAAATGGTCAAATAGACAGAAACATACCTGGATATATAGGTTATATGCTTACCAATTTATAAGTGAAAAGCCGTTGATGAGAACTTGAGATAGCTATGGAAATAATACTGATGGAATCTGCTAACTCGTATATGTCATATGATATTGATAAAACATAATTGACCAAGTATGCTACCCATGTTAAATGGAATGGAATCCTTTGCTTTGATGTTGTTACTATATACAAGAGTGCAGAACATTCTAACGAAAAACTAGAGTCACAATACAATATTAATTAATTGATGCATGTTTCTATATGCTAAAGATGAAACCAAACATGAAACAGAGATGTTGGTTTTGGTTTAGAAGAAGCAAAACTAAGAGCAGAGAGGCACAATCCAATGAAAAACATGGGGTCGAACACGTTTTCTTGAAGTAGATAACTACCAAGTATTTATCCCCACATATATAAAATAAGAACCAACAAACAATTCAAAGCAATTTAGCAAATCGAAAACACCCATTCCGTAACCGAAACCAAGATCACCACCAAACATAAAAAAATTGAAGTATCGTAATTAAAATGATGGGTCTTCTAACCATACTAATTGATCAATATAACATTTACAGATAACATCGACCAAAAGATTACTAGAGATTATAGAAACTCATAGATCAAGAGTTATGGCCAAGCAACAATGTCACCCCATTTGACTCATGGATCATCATAGAACATAAAAATAAAGCAGAGTGAAGCGTGCTGATAACGTGTTATAAATAGAGAGAATATGAAGAGAGAATAGTAGGGAGGAAGTAGAAGTGTTCTCATTCAGTCTCATTAGCCTCCTTTATATAGAGGTAGGGTTTACATCAAAGTACATAACTAATGAGTATTTACATAGACATCCACATAGATAATAATATTTACAACAAATGATATTATAATTAAAACATTATTTATCAAGTAATATTTAACTATAATGTATCAACAAATTAAATGATTTATCAACAAATGCATACCTCATCAACCGCATTCGAACCGCTTTTGTATCGATTATGAGCTTGCCTTAATGCACAATGTCACTCAAAGTGTTCTATCCTGAAAAGTTCTCACCTTCCGGACAAAGAGGAAGAGGATCAGCCCTTTCCATTCCAATTTGCGGCAAAGTGTTGATTCACGCGCCTCCATACCTCGGTTTTTTTTTATCTTTTCCCAAAGCCGGATTTTGGCTTACATATTTCCAAGACTTGCACAATTGAACATCTTTCTCATTCGTCCATCTCCTCCCAGATTTGTTATTTTCATCTTCACTTTGATCTCCCCCTTGTCTAGCCACTGGACGTGTGTTTCCCTTTTGTTCGGCCATATTGGATATAAAAAAATTTGGAAGATGAGAGCTAAAGGAAGAGGAGGAAGAACAACTTTGTGTAACTGTGAAATATAATTTTTTGAGTGTGAGATGTAAAATAAAATGTAGGTATTTAAAGAGAAATTTTGGGTTTTTTTTAAGAATTTTTTTGTTTGTTACCGTTACCCTTATAATCATACATCTTAATTATATACCATCAGATCTGCCACGTCTCCTTCCTTGTCACATTTACTATCTCTATGCGACAAATCTGCGATGCAGCATGCATCTAGCGCTATGCGTCAACATGTTGGCCATCACGCACGTCTTCATCGCATCATGCTCCCCACTTATTCCACTTTCATCAGCCACATCCGACTCTGGGCCGAGCTGGCAGACTCCTTCGACTAGGTCAGAATTTTTGTCAAGCCCTTGCCTTTTTTCTTCAACTGGATCAAGGAAAGCCATATTTTGGCTGGTCAAGGAAGGCTCAATGGAAGGATGATTTTGGTGTTTGAAGGTCACCACCTCACCAAATCTAGGTGGAGGCCGATCAAGGAAGGCTAGGTCGACAGGCTCTAATAGGACTATTTTTAGCCCTCTCTACCCCCCTTTAGACCTATAACTCTTTGGACCTTTTGTTATTATAGCCCATAATTTAGAAAAAAAATGGCTAGAGATCTCAATACGATCCTCTTATTGAAGATGGCCTTACTACAATTTTGTTTTGCTTTGTTGGTTTATATTAAAAAAAAAATTATGGTGCATGATTATAGTTGCTACTGCTCTAACATGGGCATTTGTATGATTCTTAGAGTCAATTTTGTTTGGTTTCATATATCTTCTTCTTTATATCAAAATAAGCTTTTGGGTAGTTATCTCACTTTGGTCCTTGAATCTCTAAGGTCCGTAATCAAAGACATTTTTCTTTTACCGATTTTATTGACTATATGGAATCACATACTAGAATCAAGTACCAAGCTTTGTAATTCAAAGTTTGAGACTTTAGTTTTGGACATTCACTGTAACATGATTGCAATATGTGGGATTGTGTTTCCTTCAGTAAAAATGTTTAAACTTCAATTTTATTGAAACTCTTTTTGTAGGGTTTGGTTTTTGATTTTCAACCTAAAATAACTTGGATTACCCGGTGATGGTTTGTGAGTTTGGCAGCAGCAGATTCATTGATCATTTATCATTGTTCTATGTAGGAAATATGAATTAGCTTAGATCAATCAATTATAATTTTTTTGGCAGTGTTTTTATTTTCATTGTTAATTTTAATACCAATCTAAGTCTTTATTGATTTTTTGTTGGCTATAGGTACATTAATTCTTGCGGGAAGTATTGTATTCTACATATTTATGCAATTCTCTCTATTCTCTTCTAGCTCAGTGATGATTGTTATCCAAATTTTTCTTTTGAATGATGAATTCTTATATTTCTTGCTATACAGTCGATAGGTACATTATGATTATGATTTAAAGAAGTAAGCTTTTTCAAACTTGGAAACCAAGTGGTATTACTTACTTCTACAATTGAAGTCCTTGAATCACATCTAAATTGTTTGCAGGTTGCCTGAAAAATCCCTCGATTATCTACCATAATGCTATTGGCTTCTTTCCCATAGTAGGCCTAACTACCTAGACTTCAATGGTGCATGGTATGATAGTTAGCATTCCCATTCTTTCAAGCTATTGAATAATTTTGGTTTATTCTTTATTGTTGATATAATATCTAAGTACTTGGTTTTATCAACCACATGTATGTAGGTTATTCAACTATGGTGACATAGGCATTCTTCTCCTTCAAGCTAGAGATCTCGAACCCTAGAAAATCCTGTAGTGGCTTACAATTTGTATTACATGATTTTGATCATACCAGTAGGTTGTAGATCGATTTCTAAAAAATTAATGATGCTGCCATGAACTAAAAAAGAATTCCCAGCCATATATTATATTGATGTTCGCTGGTTGGTAGTTGGAAGACTTTTAGTATCTAAAAATTTTCTTATCACTTGATTTCACATATTCCTCACTTCATTTAAACAGATCTTATTTATCTTTGTTAACCAAACCATACTCACCTACAGCATCTACAACTCAGTAATCTTGACATATAAATTCTGCCCCGGAGCATCGCGTGTGAGATATTCCTAGTTTAATTACATATCAAAGTGACCCCAAAACTGATGTTGTACAAACTTATGAAATCAAACTTTTAGTAGTCTTGATGTTGAACATAGATTTCACATCAAAAAGTACTCTAGAATTAATGTCATTTGCGCTTTAGCAGGGCCGGCCTTGCCCAAGGGCGGGCTTGGCGATGGCCCAGGGCCCAAGTGAGAGGGGGGCACAAATTTTTTTTTTTTAAATAAGGTTATATATATATAAAAAAAAATATTTATATATAGTATATGTCGACAGTAAACAAAAAAAAAAATTGCTTTGTTCCCAAATGCAGTGTCTTCTCTTCTCCTCTCCTCACTTCAAAATGGTTTTCTCTTCTCTTCACTTTGAGAATTGTACACACAATTATAGCAGACGAATTTCAAGAGTCTCTTAACTCTTTCTAAAACTTTAAAAACAAACAAATTTCTCTTGAAATATTGGGGTTTCAATGGTTATTCAATCAAGCAATTTATTTTCATCATCTGTCACCTCCTCTCAATCTTTCGCTCCTATATTTTTCTCTTCTTCTACGGTGATCAGACATAATTTTTGGCATTCCATAGATTCAGGCTGCAATAGAGATCGATCAAAATAGGTATAGTTAAATTGGGTGTTCTTTAAATTATTATTATTATTATTTTTATGGTGGGTGTTCTTCAATTTTTAAATTCGTTGAAATTTTGGACATTATAAGTTCTATTACAGGCATTTTGTGGTATTTGTTGATTATTCTAACAACTATTATAAATTTTTGTGCCTGTAATCTCAAAATCTCGACTATACTGTCACCGCTGATGTTCAATTTGCAGCTTTCAACATCCTTAATCAGTTAATTACAGGTTCAATCTATATTGAACACTAGAAGATCAACTTTTTTTTCCCCTACAATGGAATTTTTTTTTTTTGCTCTCTTTCTCTACAAACATAGCATCTTTAGATGCATTAATTGGAAGTCAGAAGTTGCAGGTTGATATGTTGATGCATACGTATTTACAATTGCTACATCGCAATCCTTGTTTTATTGTTCTATGCTCGAATGTTTATCATTTAAAATTGTACTGTTTTACATATGAATATATATATATATATATATATATATATATATATATGGGTAGTTAGGCACCAAATTTTTTTTGCCCGGGGCATCAAAAACCTCAAGACCGGCCTTGCGCTTTAGATCTTGTAGTTCTTGATAATTTCCAATGTCAAATAATTGGTACAACATCAATTTCTTTAGAAACAAATTGTCTGTAATTAAGGCTGTTTTCAATATCAATTTTTATATTATTAATATGAATAAATCCATCCACATAATAATGTATGCTCTTCTCATTACTCACATGATAGAGAAACCAAAAATTCCTATAAAATATCTTTTATTAACCAAAAGTAAGAATTTCATGTTCTACAATAAGTAAACTACATAAGTACTACTACATATTAAACACTGAAATTTAAATAATTTTATCTGACTTAAGAAACAATTAACAAAGACTACTTGTTCTATAAAAAGCAGCAATACATATATCATACACGATCATAAACATCTACACGTATTTCCTTGTAACAAACTCACTCCATTCATTCTGCTTCTCATTAATTTGCTCTTGTGAGTAGTTGGTTCTCTTCGATTATTTACTCCACTACATAATATGCAAATATATTTTAGAACACACTATATATGTGATGCCCCGAAAATTCGTGTTTATTTTTCGAGGATTTTCCGGAATCTAAATTCTGATTATTGGATGATTTCGTGGCTCGTGAATGGAGCGGAAGTGTTTCGGGAGAATAATTATTTGAAGAATATGGTATTACGGGGGGGTTGCAAAGTTTGACTTTTTATTCGTTGGGATTCTCTAAAAACTTCCTTCACTGGAGTTGTAGAGCACGTCGATACGAGTTTGTGGACATGTGGAACGTGCTATTCGGAGTTCGTATGAAGAAGTTATGGCCATTGGAAGAAGTTTCCATTTTGGTATAAATAAGGAATTTCAGAAAAATCATTTCATAATTTCACTTTCCTTTTCCGGAAAGCTTTCTTCTCTCTCGGCTGCACCTTCAGAATCAAAGTTTTTTGACTGACCTGACCGGGCTTTTCTGGCAAACTCCGGCGGTCTCCAGCGACGAAACTCTCTAGATAGGCTCGTCTCCACCATGCGCTCCTCTCTGTGGTGTCCTCTAGCATCTATTCGCAGCAGCGACAGTGCAGCAAGGCGGCGAACTTTGGTGCAGTCGGACCCAATCGGTGCTCCGATCTCTGAAGACAGCGGGGCTTCAAGTTTCCTTGGGTGAGTTCAGAGGAGCCTCATTGATCGATCTGTGGTGGTTGTTTAGATAGATTCACGTGAAACTTGGTTCAACTTGGATTGAACAATAATCCATGGGTTGTGATGTAGTTTTCGACCCTTTATGCTCGTTTTCTGATTTTGAGCTAGTTATGAAAATTCACAAGCATGCTTAGATGAACAGCTTTGATGTTGGGAGTTTTGTGAAATATTGAGTTTTGGCCGGCGGCGGTGCGCCACTCCCTGTGGCGGCGTTTTGGTGGCTTTCCGGCCATGTAGGGAACTGTTTTTGGTATTATCTGCAGGGTTATGCATATATGCTCAGGCACCCCGGAATACCTTCCGTTTTCTATGACCACTTCTATGATTCGGGTGATTCCATTCATGATCAGATCGTGAAACTGGTATAGCAGTACAACTAGCTAGTTCCTTTATTGATGTAGCAGTACAACTAGCTAGTTCCTTTATTGACTTGTATCTAGTAGGAGTTCTTCCTTTATTAAGCATTTGGACTTCCAGATTAGTATATATGGGCCATTTTGAACTGATGCTCATGATTAGGTTTGTGTACATGAGACAATTGTGGATTAATAGAAATTGCAATGAATGATTTTGGATGTGGATTTTATGGTTTCATGAATGGGCAATTTTAATTTCCAAAATGCATGCATACCAATTGTAACAAAGGACTACCACTATGTGTTATCTCAAATTGCAAGCTACAACAAAAGCACACTAATGTGTAGTTGCAGCTGCACAAAAGCAACACAAAAACCAATTAGAAGTCTATTGATTTTTTGTCTTTGGGACGATAGAAAATTGTAGTCTAAATAACAAAACAATAACATAAGTTAGATGGAATTGTTGGCTAAAGCATATAATAACAACAAATAAGTGTGGTTGGACTTGATCACAGACAATATAAAACACGTACTATTAGTGGTCTTTTTTATATTCATATCACAAATATTTGTCGTCTTAAATAACCTCAAACGACAGTAAATTGTCGTTGTAATGAGACTGACATAACAGAAAGAATATGATATCTATTGTCTAAACCATTTCCCAACATCACATACGTATAATTTCAAAACCTTTCACACAACACTTATATGTCATATAAATCTACCCTAGAATAACACTTAATTGTCCTCTGATGCGCTTTACGACCACAGATAATTGCCATTTAAAGTCAATTGGTACATGATGCGGCTAAAACAGCCTCACAATTTAACCCTGCAAAATGTAGTTGTCAGTATAGGATAAGCAGGGATCGTTCAGTCTGGGGATTGTAGGGTACACCTACACAAAAAGGTCAATTAACAAATAAAAGAATAAAATGGAGGTTTTGAAAGTTGGTTCTTAATCTACTTAAAATAAAAACAAACCAAATAAAACTATATACAATGATCGAATTCCCTAACCTAGACCAATACCACTCAGAAATTACTAAGTGTAAAAACAGAAAATTCATTTCAACATGCTACAAAAACGTGCCCATCTTAAATGCCTAGATAAGAGCCCAAATGAAAAGCCTTAGCGGATCAATCCATTTATCTGATTTGTTCTAATGTAGGATTGGATCGGAAAAGTCCTTACCAAGCCTAATACTACTAATTTTCGAAAACACTCAGCGTAGTTCTCTTAACTAGTAGTATTATCTAACCCTCGAATCAATTCACACGTGCAAATTAACCATTAGACATAGAATTTAACACATAATTTCCAGAATTGTTTAACCATTGAACATAGTTTTTACCACTCGTTAGAACTAATTACTACTTGTTTAACTCAGCGTCTTAACAAATAACAATTACTCTTGGCAAATTAAGCAAACACACAAGAACTCTCATCATTATTCTAGCATGCAAACTTATGAACCTAACTCTGAAAATTATCTAAACAAGTAAAAGGGCACAAGATTGTAACATGCATCATAAAAGAATTCTCGAAATTAACTCAATAATAAACTGAAAATCTCAAAAATATTAATAAAAATATTCTGAAAATTTCGTGTCTCCAATTACACAACTCACAAATGCAAACACACAAAACCGAAAGAAAAATTGTAAGTAGAGTCATAGTTACACTTTGAAGATTTCCTCAGTGGCTTAGCAACAAGGTGATGAACTTGTCTCTGCTATGGTGGTGGAGCATCCTTGACTCAGCGCCTTAGAGCTTTGTAGATTGATGGATGGATGGTGTCACGGTCTTGTAGGTAATGAAAGTTTAAGGAGTGAATTGAGCAGTCTTGGAATGGTTTTTTGGCTAGGAAGTGATAGGCAAGGAATTATCTTGGCTGGGAAGTGATACTAATTCTGGTCTGGACGTTACCTATTTATAGGGAGCATTGGTTGGCTTTTGTCGATCATACCCTTCATCATTGGACGGATGAGATTGCATCATAATTCATTTAATTTCCCAATTGAAACATCTCTTTTATGGCCTTAACTCCTCTCATAATGGGGCAATTCCTTTAATTTCCAAGCTGAAATGTCTTTCTCTTATTTATTTTCCAGTTGAAACATCTTTCTCTTTTATTCCTCAACTGAAAATGTCTTTCTCCTTTATTTCCCTTCTTCATTGCTTAGTCAAATATCTTAAATGCTTTATTTTATGACTCCATCATTGTTGTTTCCAAGAGTTCCACCAGGCAAGGTTTCCTACAACAAGCAGGAGAATATCAGAATTTTCTAGAGAAAATAAAGGGAATTAAAATATAAAGACCGCAAAAACAATCGACAGTGAGGAATCCTAATCCAGCTAGGATTTTTCATGAATTTTACTTTTTCCACCTATTTCACACCAAATATTCAACAAGACTCTCAAAATGACTTAGTGACTCAAAACACTAAACTAAGGGAGAAACAAGGCAAAATGGGGCACATATTCAATAATATCGTCACACTTTTTGCTCCTATCAGTACAACATTTAATTGTTGTTGTATGACAGATTACAATGTTCCCAAAATGCAAAACTCATCAGACAACACATGACTTTTATTTTTTTATGTCGTCTGATACCCCCAAGACACGACACCGTACTAGACGACACATTTTGGTTCGTTCAGATGACAGAACAGTTCTGTCGTCTGAAGGCCTTTTTGGCATAGTGTATAGTTGGTATTAGTGGTTTTCCTGAGTGAATGACTACTTATATATATATATATATATATTTATGTGAAATATATATATGCATTGATGAATCTTTGTGATGATTGCCATGTGAAGTTTGTGTAGGAATATTTGTGTAATGAATTATTGGAATCAGTATGATGAATCTTTGTGATGATTGCCATGTAAATCCTGTGTAGGAATATCTGTGTAATGAATCATTGAAATCAGTGTGATGAATCTTTGTAATGATTGCTATATGTGTGATGACCGGTGAAATCTGTGTGATGATTCGCTGGATCATGGCTATCTGCGTGATGACCGGCAAAATCTATGTGATGATCAGCTGGACAATTGCAATCGATGTGATGATCTTTGAAATCTAGGTGATGATCAGCTGGACAATTGCTATCTATGTAATGATCCTTGAAATCTAGGTGATGATCAGCTGGACAATTGCTATCTATGTGATGATCCCTGAAATCTATGTGATGATTAGTAGGATGATGAATATCTGCGTGATGACCGGTGGAATCTGGAAATGTGTTTTGCTTTGTAGTTTTGAGTTTACTCATACGGGCTTACAAAAGCTTACCGGGTTTGTTGTGTGGCAACCCGGTACACTATTCAAATGGTGTAGGGGTTAATCTTGCAGATCAGAAAAATCGGGGCTGAATCTTTGGTAGCGCCTTTGCAGCTTTACGGTAGGAGGCCATCTTTGTGACTTTACCGTTGATAAGGACTTCCATTGTATAGTTACTCTGAGCAGCATTTACGTTTTATTTTGTTGTTGACAATTTAATTTGTAAGCGTATGTAATATGTGACTCTATGGAGCGGGTCAATATTGTCATAGTGGGTTCAGGGCATCAATATGTAATTGGTTTAAAAGGAAAAAAATTTACAGGTACTTTGTATCGATGGCTAAATATTCACGCATATATAATTATGGGATTGTATATCGATTTTTGTTTGTGTAAAAAATCAGGAGCGTGACAATATATACATCATAACTTTAAATAAATTATTACTTAAGTGATATGCTTACCTTCTATGCAAACGAAAACCTTGGATCCTCAATTATTTCCTTCATTATCTAATGACATAATAGCTGCATTCAACACCACCCACTTATTTTGGTGCACCCTATTGTAAAGTGTGAAGGTCAAGAACTGATCAACTCATAATTTCTAACTAGTGGAGTCAGCTTGATAAAGTAGATGTACGTACTAGAAAAGAAGTTAGAAACTAAACTAAGACATATACGTACTAGAAAAGAAGTCAGAAACTAAACTAACACATTTTTCCTGCATTCCTAGTGTTTCATCTCATTCAACCATAGTAATTCACATCTATGATTTTTTATCTTTGGCACTAGCTACCAACATTGTCTTTGCCACTAAACTCACTCCACTATTTTGAACAACCCGCATCTCATTAGGTGCTTTTCTGTGATATTTGCAACCGTTATACTGATAACAATCATACTTTAAAACTGTTCTACTAGGACCTTGACCTAGCCACCTCAAAATATGTGATATTTTTCTAGATTTATGCTCAATTTCCTCTACCACCTGCAACCATACAAGTAATTAAAAAGTGGTAGAAAAACCATTACAGACTAGTCATTTGGATGGTAAACAGCAATTACGTTAACTTTTTACTCTGTTTCAATACTTTTAGTGGCCCTAAAAGTTGACTTTTTGTTCGGGTCAAAATTTGAGAAAGTTTCCTTCATAGAAGTTGTAGAGGACGTTAAACCGAGCCTGTGCATATGTGGTACTTAAAAATAGGAGTTCGTATGAGAAAGTTATGGCCTAAAATGTGGAAGTTACTATTCACAGTATGAGAAAGTTACTGTGGTAGGTTTACCCCGACTTTCTCTCTCTTCCTCTCCCTTCTTCCCTTTGATTCATCCCCCTCCGGCCACCAAACGGTGTGCAACCGGCCATCCAAGGAGCCCCTCTTCCTTCCCTATTGGCGATTTGGCCGGAAAACCCCAAGTCGAAGAGAAAACCCTCACTGCAACAATTCGGTGTTTCCGGCAAATTCTTCCAATTCTGGCTTATCTACGGCCACCAAATCAAGTCCAATTGGGGCGCCTCGGGCCATTTATCTTTCCCCTCAAGTTTCATGCATCAATTTGCAGTGTAGAGGGAGAATCAAGCAAAAACCCGATTTTAGGGTTTTGAAATTTCTGGAAATTTTTCACCTGCAAATTTCAAGCACTTCAAGGTAAAAATTAAAAATTGTTGTAGTTAAGATAAATGTTGGGCTTGATAAGTAGGTGTTGTTGCCAAAATTTGGTGACCATCGGAGGTGGTGGCCGGTGGAGCGTGAACCCCACGCGCCGCTACTATAGGTCGCCCGTGGAGGCGCGTAGGGCAGCTTTTTAATTTCAATTTTTATCCTATTAAATCCTATAAATACACCATCAAGGCATCAATTGCATCTTCAGTCATATGAGCTCTTATGAGAAGGTCACACTCTCACAGGTCGATGGGTCACAGTGTTTTCAAACATAGTCTTATATGTTTCTCCAACAAGTTCAAATTAAAAGACATATATAGAGATCCAAATTTGGCAATTTTGGTTTTAAGTTTTCTGTGGCGGTCTAAGCGTCCGACAAGGAAACCTACTTTATCAGCAGCAAACCGTCAAACGACAAGGGCCCAGCATCAAGGTCGTACCACCTTGAGCTTTCGCTAAGTTTGAGCTTCCACCAAGAGCCTCCACCAGGAGGTTACATCGCCAAACACACTCCGCCAACCGTCAAGCTCTAAGTTGCGCACTGCCAAGATTCATCGATCTTCTCCGTCAAATACGGGTTGACGGCCGCCAATTGACATCCACCATCCGCCAAGCTTCATCAATCTTCTTCGTCAAATATGGGTTGATGGCCGCCAAGCTCCAAGCTTTATCTCCTTCATCAATACGGCATTGACGGCTAGCAACGTATGCAGCAACTGCCATTCTTTACCACCAGCGACAAGCTTTAGCCATGTATGTCTCGTTGAGTGTCGTGCAATCACTGGCAGCTTCGTCTCCTTCGTTAAGAGATTGATGGAAGACAAGCAGGGTTAAACACCTTCGATAACATCAATTAAAGGCCTTCAATTGGCGTTAAGCACCTTCGACCAGCTGTGATCAACCTGGGACTAACAATATCAACAAACATAACGTAACGTAGTCTTCCGAGCTAGCACACAACCAACATCATCCCATCTCCGTCAAGCAACACTCCGCCTAGCTCCAGTTCTTCCCTGCGCCAAGGATTCAGCTCATTCTTTCAAAACTCGAAAGTACCAACATCCATCCGACGAACACAGATTCTTGGCGTACAAAAATCTCAATCTGGGCATACAAAAATTTATGTCCAATCCCAGCTCTTCAGCGGTCATCTCTTGTCAATCCTCTCCGGACATCACACCTTGCACTTTCACTGCAATCTTCCAAAAGAATGAAATCTTGCGGACACTTCTCCAATAGCAAGCTATCTGCTATTATCAGGAATAAAACTAAGTCTTTACTTTTCGCTCACCTCCATACGCACGCATATATATGTTCGCTGAGCTATTATGAAAGAACCATATGTCATATATAATTTGATACTATTATAAACTATATAACTTGATTACGCTTGTATACCTATTAGTATGTGTGTGCAGCTCACCTTTCCACACATAGTCTGCCTTACACTTTACACATTTATGCATGCTAGTCATGTCTTTTTATTACATGCCCAATTACTTAGTCCATAGGACATATGTCTATAGCTATCCAATTAATCACTTGCTGCATGCCTTGACACATCTCTCAAATGCATGCATAATTAGCCTGTAGTATTACATGCACCCACCGTCAATACTACTAGGCTTTGTGTAAATTTAACTTATCATTGATGATTCATTGCAGTATTACATACTCTTATGCTAGTGATATACACGCAAATGCACCTAATAAATAATCTAGCTAGGCTACTAGAAGTATTGGCTACTTAGCCACTTAGCTACACATGCAAGTTTATGCTTATGGGAATTGTAGTTGTATGTCTAGGACTATTTAGTTTACATGCTAGCCCAAGTAACCATGTATCAATTACAATCCCAAACTATGCTATTCACCTTTTTTTTTGGCATTATAGCTTATAAGCATGTGAGTAGCTAAAACATCTATCCACAAGCTTGCTCACTTAACTGACATCATTGCCTTTTGAAAATGCTCATATGGCTAGTAAACTCACATAGCTACTGCATATATGTATATATATCATTAATACCATATGTACGTTGTATATACATCTCAACATCATAATTGCACATTCAAAATGGCGACGCCTCTTGGTCTAAACCAATCTAGTCATTGTACGTAGTTCAATGTTTGTATTGATATATGTTTGTATAGGCTCCAGCGCCTAGTGTACACTTGATGACTTATTTTCATTGTCAATTCGAAATTCATGTTAAAAGCATACAATCAAACATGTCATCAACTCCCACATCGCTTATACACTTTGCTTAATATCTTTCAAAGTACGTATGCAAGATACTAGTGTTGATTTTACATACTCATGTACTAATCACCTATTTTGTTTCAAGGAGACACAATCAACGAGAACCGCTTCAATTAACGAGCCTTCTATTATGGTGTTTTACCGGAGCAATGGAGCATCATGCTTGGACAACTCCAACATGATTTGGGTACTTATATTGATTCCAATTCAAATCTACTCCAATTAGTATAAGATAAGTACCTATGTCTCACTAAATGCTCTTTTAATTAGAGCTATTGTCATGCCTTTACATACTTTTACTACTTTTAAGCATGCCTATAATATATCACACTTGATATTCGTTTACATGCTTTTAATAACTTTTAAAGCATGCTTACAATATGTATCAATTTTAGTAGCACACCCACTATGCTTACATACTATTGCCATGCCTTAACATGTCTCCGTGACCCTTAAGCATGCCTACAAATATACAAAAATGTTACTAGCAACTTTATTACAAGTGCATGCTATACACATATGCCATGCTTTTATTTAACTGCAACTCAGTTAAATAAACATCTTACACTCACTTAAATAAATTATGTCATGCTTAGAAGCTTGTGACACTTATGACTTAACTAAACTTGCTCGGACTACGACTTGTTTGGGTTATGACTCGCTTAAGTATCGAGCATGGCCACGACTTGTTTGGGTCAAGTCCCGCATGCTCGAACAACGCCAACACACTTAACTACACCCAACTCGCTCGAACATATCCAACATGCTTTAATTAAGTCATAAAAGTTCACTACGCTTCATACCATTCGCGGAGAACTTACCCTCAAATTTTATATAGACACCCATCACACTTGCTGCTATCTATTATGCATGTTACATGGCCATAAGATCCAAATAATACTACTTGCTATGCCTATTTGTCCTGTTCATACAATTTGCAAACTTTACATTTACTCTATATGCAAATATTTTGTCTAGCCTCTTGGCATCATACTTTGTCAAACTCTCTCCACGGGAAAAAGACCTATACGGGTTAGACTCCACGAGTCTATAGTCCATTACCAGCCGCCAAGCGGTAAGGTAACGTCTCATAATGACGATGACTGCTACGCAGCATTGCAGTCAAGCTTTTCTCCTCCGAAAAATAGTAAATGGGTCGATTAACGCAGCCCACGGCAGCCATTGATCCAGCAGTTAACCCCCGACGCTTGGGTATCAAAGATTAGGTTTGCTACCTAACGCCCTCTGCTCAAACGCAGCTCCCCTCATCAAACAATTTTTCGACCATACGTAGGTCTATAGGCAGGAGTGAGGGACTTCTTGGAGGGCCTAGTAGGGGCCCACCTTAAAGGGCATAAAGTGTTCGCTCCAACAAAATTCTAGATGGACAACGCACTTGCACTAATTATGCTCGTTATACGGCACAAAGCCACGCTTTAGTATCAACCCCGTAAGAAAACCCTCCTTGACTGGGGACTTCGGGGACTTGTACATACAACCCAGCATAATTAGCAACGGTTACGCTCATGCCTCAGGGCAACACCTTCAAAATACCCGTTAATGCCTCATGGCATCCCCGAGATTTAACGCTCTTGCCTGCCCGGCAACCTTGAACTTTAACGCTCTTGCCTTTCCGGTATCACCGAGCTTCATGCTCTTACCTTCCCCGCAACCCCGAGCTTTACACTCATGTCTCCTCGGCATAATGAACATTAATGGAACATTGAATTCCTCTACCATTTTTTGTTTCCAACAATCGAATTCTTTTCACGTTCCATTAATCCGAGCAAAAACCAAACTAACACAACACAAGTGTTTACATATTCATTGTTCATGAGCCACAAACCCTTGGCTTCACGGCACTCATGCAACTTACACCTCACGGGCGTAACCTCATCAATTCAACCTCGTTTGTTTTTCTTGCGCACATCACGCATTCATCATATATATGCAACTCATACGCTCATTCTTAGTATGCGCGTTCTCGAGCTTATACGTCATAATCGATCATACTCGGCGCCATTCATATATATACATCATAATGTATCATGCACCTCATACATTCGTATATGTCAATGCATATCAATACAACTCATGTGCGTTGCCCAAAACAACAAGCATTCTACGTGCGCATGTTCTTATATTTGTTTTACAAGTTGAAGAGTCCCTTCTTGCTTACGGAGTTCGGGGACTTGTAGAGGCTTGGCGCCACCCGGACGTCACTTATGCTTGATGACATCATGTGTATAACTCCCTAACCAAGAAGCTCCTCTTACTTGGAGACTTGTACATACCTCCACTATTATGGAGGATTTGCTATGTCACCAAACATATGTAACACCCCCTTTAGGGGGGCCCACAAGTCATGGTGGGACCCAACCGCGATATGCATCCCGTAGCCCGATATCCAAGCTACGCCGCAGTGGTAGGAAGCAAGGACCAAAATATCGAGTTTCGAGGAAATATCGATGTTCCCAAAAACGAAAATATCGAGGATATATCGATTTCGGTAAATAATTAAGAAAAATGATGGAAATTTGAAGAAAAACATGGAAATTTTAAGTGAAACTTTTAGATATGTTTATTTTATCAATTGTCTACTATATATAGAAAGAAAACCTTGAATAAACCTTGTTAGATAGTAATTTGTAATAATTTCAGATGAAACGGTAAATGCTGAATCGCCGATAACTCTAAAATTTTTTGAAATAAACATCTAATTTTTTTTTTATGGCTGGAAACCCAATGGGAGGCTAAGCCATCACGCCTTATATACATTTTTTTGTACATATCATACATTACACCTTGAATTACATGAGTAACTTAGAACCACATAGAAGACCTATGAGGTACAAGGTATGAAGATTATTTTAAACTATTTATAGAAGTTATAATTTGAAATGTTGTTGTAAAATATTTGAACATTTAGTAAAAAAAAAAATTCAATATAGAAATTAAGTGTTTCAAGTTAGTTATTGATTGGACGTGTATCTAAGTTTTCAGATTCGTAGGCAAATGAATATATATTAGAATGTTGTAATTAATACATAAAGATTTGTGCAGCAGAGTTAGCAAACCCCCTCTCAAAGGGTAGTGGGAAGACCAAGGTTCGATCCTTGGTGTTGTTGTTAGTTTTTTGGATTGAATTTTATGCCAACTACTCATCCACCACACGTGTTGGGCCCACGGAGATTGACTTTGGATGTGAGAATTGTTGGTGGAGATGGAATGTATGGGGAAATATCGAAAATTTCGGGAAATATAGGAAATATCTGGAAATATCGAAAATTTCGACCGAAATTGTCATGGTATGCTATGGATATATCGGGCCTCCAAAAAAATGAAATTTTCGGAGAAATTTCACCGATTTTTTCGATTTTTCAGTCCTTGGTCGGAAGTGCTCAAGAGCTTGCCAGGAAGCCAACTTCCCAACCATGACAATATGCCTTCACAACATGCTTTGAAGACTAGAAGGACTTCTTGTCCCACATTGAAGAAAATGTAAAGGAGAATGGCTCTCTTCCTTATAAAGGGGCCACTCCTCCCACTTAGAATCCATCTCATTACATACTTTCTAATCTTGTTGGGCCACAAGGCCCAAACACTAGTTAAAGTTTTTAAGTGGATGTAGTCTCCCGCTAAAGCAGGAGGCGAACCACTATATTTCTCGTGTCATACTCTTTCTCTCTTGCTTTTCTAACGTTAATTAGAGTCTCCGATTCTAGTGTTAACAATTACATTTGAGCCTCATCAAAGCATCCTTAGCTTCTAATATTAGTTACAGAGAACATAGATTAGATTTAATTTATTATCATGATTGCAGGACACAAGGCTGATGGAGATTGGAAACCACAGGCTTATCAAGCAATAGTGGATAAGTTGAATGCTACATGGCAACTTGATCTGACAAAACTTAATGTCAAGAATAGACTCAAGGCTTGGAAGAGACATTATGCTATTATCATCGACATCAGAAGTCAAAGTGGGTTTGTTTGGGATGAAGAGAAAAAGGTGGTTCCAATCACTGCAGAAAACCTGGAAATTTGGAATGTTTACATTGAGGTATGATTAAAACATTGAATGACTTATTTGCTTTATATGTTTCTTTAGCATGATTCATTTTCATATTTTTGTAGTCACATCCTAATGCTAAAAGATATCAAAACAAGTCAATAGAGAACTGGGATGATATTGCTATGCTATGTGGGAGGGATAGAGCTACTAGTGAAGGAGCAGAAGATGTTGGAGATGCTAAACAAACTATGGAATTTGAAGCAGAAGAAGATGAAAGTGATGTGACTCCCAATTCACATGCAGCCACGTCAACTTGTGATTCACATCCTCCAAATAAGAAAAAGAAAAAGGATCCACTAGCACAAGCAATTGGTGATGTGGCCAACACATTGAAGGAATTTATGGCAGCTCAAGTCTCCCCACAACTCAAAGGAGAGGATGTACATGAAGTGGTTTCTAAAGTAGAAAACCTCAGCAAATTGCAAGTTTTCAAAGCTGTACGCATATTGATGAGTGGTAACCCGAAGAATTCTCTCTATTGAAGTCTCTTAATTATGCTGAAAAGAGTGAGTGGGTAAGAATGCTCATATGGCAATCAGAAGGTATGCTTGTTCCCACTTTCTCTCATGTTTCAGCTATTGGATCTGCTTAGATGTTCTTTGATTGTTTGGAATGTCATCATATCGTATTCTTTGTTAATTGTCAATCTTCATATCATATTCTTTGCACGAAGATTTGTTGCATAGTATCCACAGTCCAGCTGAGCTATTAACAGCCAATTTTGATGGCATCAAGGTGTTGCTTTCTGGACAGGAAGGGACCTGTTACTCAATGTCTTTGATTCTACAGCTCTTTACCACATCAAACTGGTCTTTAGGGTTTTAAGTTGCAAACCCTCTTAGTCAATTGGTCAGCTATATCTTTTTTCTTTTTCTGAAGGGGTTTGGTCAGCTATACTTTGTTTAATAGAATCAATTCAAAGTTCCTTTCTTTTCTTTTTTCTGTACAAGGAAAATTTTAAAGCTTTTTGCTGTTTTTGGAGGGTTACTTTGAATGTTGGATTCTATTTTGAGCCCCGAATATGTGCATTGTTAGGCATATCAGGTATAGAAAGTAATTCATTTTGATTGCATTGTTTGTAAAACTCATATTTGTTAGGTTTTTGATACATGATACATGTTTTATGACAAAAAAATATTGTTAACGGTCATATAGTATTCTTTGTTGATTGTTTTCAAGGCAACTAAGGAATAGAGAGTGAGCATGACAATTTGGATTCGCATGAGTTGGAATTATGGAGATGAAACACCTATTAATATCATTATTGTTATGTTTTTTTGAGAATATTAGATGAGACACTTTGGATTTGTATAATTGAGAATATGAGATGGAACATGTATTATTATTAGTAATATCATTTTTTTTTTTTTGAGAATATGAGATGAAACACTTTCGATTTATATTGCTTTTGGAATTATGGAGGATGACAATTACCTCCATAGAAATTAAATGCTAAAGCAAATTTTCATTCATTAGATTAGTATTTACATAAGTAGCTTTCTTCATTAGTTTTGAAATCTTAAATTCAAATCCTCATGATTCAATTGTACCCAAACAGATGAATTTGAAATCTTAGGATTTCAATTACTTAGATTTGAAATCCGAATCCAAATCCAAATTCTATTTCCAAACGGGAGGCCCCATATTATTCCCGGGCTGTTTCAGACTAGAAATCAATAAAGTTAATATCATGAGCTCCTTTTCATACACAACCAAGGGGGAAGGTTATAGGTTACCAATATAACTAGCCAACAACTATACCTACTACTTAAAGTGCTGTGAGGATTGATACCGTTAGCTAGAAGACCTAACATGAGATTCCTTGGCTCGCTAGCAAAATCAGGCTCCTTATGGTTTACCAACCTCTAACACGGAGAATCAACATGATGGCGCATTTTACCGTCATTCACTCTTTCATCTTCATGCCAAGTTTTTAGCCGTCTCACGACATCTAAACATTCATTTAAATCTTGGGATTCGTGAAAAGTAACACAATACCTTTGCTGACACTCCTTTTTTCTCCTTTAAATCCTTGGTAACCTTCACCTAGAAAAAACCACACTTAGGATAGTTTGTGCATCCTCATATTCATTTATGTACAAAATCCAGTCAATCGGGCACACATGTATTTTCTTGTAATCCATTCATAATGAGGACAAGGTCTTCTTTGCCTCATATAAAGATGAGGGTAGCACATTACCACTTGGAAGTAAATCTGCAACGGTCACAAGCAAATCTGAAAAGCTTATGTCCGTCCACCCATACTTAGCTTTCTTATTATACAGGGATACCAAGGTGGATAACTTTGTGTGTTAATATTATAAAACTCATCTAGATCACCATCAAAGTCATCACATGCAGCTTCACACATATCTACTATTTCAGACACAAACTAACTTTCTTGTCTTATTTACACATTTTAACTTGAACTTGGACAAGATGAACTAGAAGGTTTCCCATGCCATATCCAATTCTTATAGCTTTGATTAAAACAATTAAAATATAAATGGTCCCTAATAGTTTTGACCGTCTTTTATTATTATTATTTTTTTATGCTCCCACATTTTAAGCAAGGACATAACAAAAATTTAGGATTAGAAGCATTTGATGCATCAAGCTTAAAAACATTTCAACTCCTTTATCATACACAAGACTTCTTCAGTCAGCTTCCATCCATGATTCATCCAATTGTGTTATTCTTATCTATTTCATGCATATAGAAAATCAACTAAATTAACTAGAGCCTAAAAACAAAACAATCCACAATAACAGTGTAAGACCCTGAATTTCCATTATTAATTTTTGATGATTTTCTGGAAATTATTAAGTGGTTATTAGGACGATTACGTGGTTCGGGGGTGGAGCAAAAGTGTTTCGGATGAATAATTACTAGAAACGTTTTATTTTCGAGCTGTCCAAAGGTTGACTTTTTATTCATTTGACTCTTCATGAAAGTTGTAGAGCACGTCGATATGAGTTCGTGGACATGCGGGACGCGTGAATCGGAATTCGTATGAGAAAGTTATGATTAGCGGAAATTTTTATTATTTTTGGATATTACTATAGATAGAAGTTTCTAGAATTAGAAAATCACTTTTGATATTTTCAGAAAGTTTTTGAAATTGGAAACTCCAAACTCTCCGTTCTCTCTCCTCAGAAACCCTAGGGTCCAGCCGAAACCCGTCTGACCCGACCCGACTTTTTCAGCCATTTTTGGCGTTCTCCAGTGGCGCGACCACCACAGATCTGTTCGCCACCACCTCGCCATCCTCCCTACAAGTGTCTCTTGCACTGATTTTTACCGAGCACGGCGATGGTCCAAGTTGGCTCCAACCGATTCCGGCAACAATAGGCCATGAAATTACCAGCGTGTTGACGCTCTCTTCTTGCTGATTCTAACAGTACCAGTCTTGAAGCTCGATTCACGGTGTGGTGATTGGAATCCTAATTTGAAGGTTCGAGTTTTCGGCTGTGATTTAGGCCCAATTGGGCTTTCCTCTAGGTATTAATGTTGATCATAGTGGTATACTCTATATTGTGGACGGTTGGATTATCTTGGAATAGAGGTTGAAATGGCGGCGCGTGGCCACACAACCAGCCTCTTTTGGATCAGATCCTTGCTCCATTATTATCTACTCGTCGATATGAGCATTTTGATATATGGTTTGTAGCATTTGGTGATTGTTTGAGCATGTTAAGGATTTTGTAAGTTTCAGTTCATTCGGTTTTTGATTCGTGAGGATCTGACCTTTGGATCGACTTGTTATTTTGACATATCAACCCTACGAGTGTTCCGGAGACTTTGGTAGTCTCGGATGAAGCTTCATCTCGATTGATGTAGGCTTTGGGCTCTAGTTCGCGTGTTTAGGACTTAGATCCTTTCATACCTCAAGTAGATTTAAGATGTGACATTGATGTGATTAGGTACGTGATGAAGTTGTGTTGAACGGATTATGGCAATTAGTGCTTATGTCGGTTTGGTTGTGAAGACGCAGTGGGATTCAGAGGTGAGTAAATCTCACAATGTTCATTTACGGAAAAAGTCACCTTATCGTCTTGGAGTTATTTATTTAACCAAACAATATTTGTGAATGTGTTCATATTATTGTTTTGAGATGTGACTTTTCGGGAAGCAATATATTGTGGAAATGATTGACTTGATACATATTTACGCAACCGTACATATCATTGTCAAGATACAAAATTATCGTACCACAGGGATTAGTGGCTAACCACAATCCTTGGGTAATCAGAAATGAAGACACTTAGCAAACAAAAGAAAAAGAAAAAAAAATATAAAAAAATGCTACTCGAAGGCACCATGCCTTAGCAATGCTTGGCTTTGGTTTGCACTGAAACCTAATCAAAACTAAGACCTAGTGATGACTGTTAACAATGAGATAGAAATTGTCACCGAAAATAGTAATTTGAATTTCTAGAAACTAGATTGCAATAACTAACAAAAAATAAATATATAAAATAAATCATGACAACTAAATGTACAAATAAAAACAAATAAAATGCAAGAAACAGAAATTAGATCACTAGGGTATCCTCCTAACCAAATTCAATACACAAATATGTCCCTATAGTGGTCATTCAATTCATAATGGCATCAAGAACCGTACCCAAGGCTTTCTGAATCGTTAGATTCCTTAGAGGGTATTCTTACTCCGGATCAAGGGTCGTAGAAATTCAATTAGGACAATATACAGCCTTATTAGGGCCTCTAGTTGCACCAAAAGGCAAAGAGTTCTAGAATCAAAGTTCCCAAGCTAGCCAATACGGCAATTAAAATTGACTTTGTTACTAATCATGTTCTAAACTAGTGTCCTCGCTATAAATTAGAGAAGTGATTAGGTTCCTGACTTGTTCTAGACATGCTCAACCACACATTCAGGAGTTAATCAAACTCTTAATCATGCATCTAAGCCAAATAATATAGATTATAACATATGTCAAACACGAAATTGAAAACCATTGAATTAAAGCATATTTTTACATCAAATCCATGCAAGGGGTCAAACCCTAGTTTCCCAAAAAAACTACTCACTACCCATATATAGATACGTCATCAAAAGTATAGAAAAATATTAAAGTTATGATAAAGAAGAGAGGGGAGAATTGACTTGGTCACTCCTTGTTATGCCCCAAATTTTTCGTAGACAACATAACAAATTTATAATTTAATGATGACAAAAGCAGAAAAAAAAATATTTTCTTAATAATAAACTTCCAAGCTTCAAAGTTTTGAAAGAACAACCCTCTAAGAATTTTGGTATCGCCAACAAGAATAGAAAGATAAACTATTCCATGAATATTCCCAAAATAAATGTTTTAACAAAAACATCTAGCGAACTACTTAAGCTCTTCTCAAGAACCCCAACCTAGCTAATATCGCTGCCAACTCCTCTAAGCATCAGACAGATCAAGATCATCACCTAGAAACACAACAAACTAATAATGAGATTAACTCAGTAAGTAAACTAGAATGTGTCATACCAGCAAATAATATATATATATATATATATATATATATATATGTAAAACAAAATAAGTCATTGGCAAACTAAAGGAACATGAAAGACTCCCTATAGCATTTAGCAGTCAGTCTTCCATAACTTACAAACTACAAAAGACATCAAATCATACTATCAACTTGGTAGGACTTGTTAACTTATCAGACACAAATGAGCCATAAGTCACCCGTCGACGGCACCACAAAAGTGGAACAGTACAAGTGAGGACTTACAATAACCTGAACAAATACTCTCACCCAAAGGCTAGAGCCAGACTCCTATCATGATCATCGATAGGCTCTCCCACATGTACCAATCGGTCTCCATATGAATATAGAGACACAAGACAGAAGCTCCATATGCCTACGAAGAGCACGACGAACACAAAGCTTTCTAGATAACAAACACTCATATAGGCATTAACCTGTTTTCTAATTCTCATAACATAGAGCACAAACCATTTATTCATGCCATTAAACATATATCCATATATGTATACACTGTGTATGTATATACATCTGCTTAGTTTCACTATAGACTAGGAGTTTACACAATGGTATACATGCATAAACATCGAACGTATAAACAACAACAAGACAATAGCACACATATCTGTTTATTGTGATCCCAGGAAGAGTCTAGAATTACTTACCTCAATTGAAAAAGTTATACCAGCAACTGGCAGGGCGTCCTAAGTTGAGATTTCTCAGCCTAAAGCAAACAAACACTCAAAATGAGACACGAACTAGAACCTTACAATCTGCGTTAAAAGCACCCTAGAAGGACCTATGTCCAAATGAAAAATCTCACTTGCTACACTCATAAACTAAACCCCTTGAAAATTTACAAGATAAAACTAGACAACCTCAAGTATCTACTGTAAAAATATCAAGTCAAAAGAAGAGCAAAAACTTGTCCAAATAATTCTCCAAAAACGACCACTGTTGCTGCCCAGAAATAAAACTGTCACCGCCAATGGATATTCCAAAAACTCCATAATTTTCAATACCATCTTACAATTATTGAAATTTAACAGAACCATTTAAGACTCAACAGCTAGAACACGTTAAAAATTTGAGAGCAAAACCATCATTCCATGAACCCCAAAAGTTTCCCTTGAAACCGCAACCGAAACAAATCTCTCAACTTAAACAGGCATAGTTCAGATGATTTTCGAATTTCATAAAAATAAATATAAGATATAAATTCTTGAAAATTTGTAAAAGAAACTAAACACAAAGATAAACGTCCCAGAAAAATTTGAAGACTGAAATAAATCATTTGGCCTTTCAACTGACGACTGCAAAACGTTCTTTAATTCTGTCAGCAGAAAATCCTGTACCTCTATCCCAAATTGGAAAAATCATGTAGACTTCAAAATTGACTGGAATTTAATGAAATTTTAACCAAAGAACGACTAGGACGTCTATTTTAACATATAAAAATTTCAACCAAAATACGAAGTTTTTGTACAGGAATACGAACACAAAGGTCGTACAGCATAGTATAAACAGAAAACCCAGATTCTCCCAAACCAAACTTCAATTCTCTATTCAGAATATAATGCAAGGGATACAAAAGCCAACAAGGAACAGTCAAACAAGAGAAACTAATTAACCCTAAGAGGGAGATACCTTACTGTTTGTCAAAATCTTCTCCTCCCCCAAACTTCACACACGTCAATTCTGTACCTAAATTATAGAGAAAGTTTTCCTCAATTCCATTGCTAAATTAAGGAGTTCTTCTAAAGTACAAGTAGAGGAAACAGAATGAAGCACATCACCCTTACCTCTTGGCTAAACACACTTGCGGCTAAATCCCCCGCTTCTAGGTTTTCCTTCTCCAAAAATGTATTTCCTTCGTTTCCTTCTAACCAACGTGAAAACTATTTCAGTCAAGAATAACTTACTCTATTTCTTTTCCCCCTAATAAAGTTAAGACTTAAATAAATATATATTTATATTTATATTTACACATAAATAACTAACAAGTGCTACCTAGATGCCTCTAAGGGCAACTCCAACCATAGACTCTATTTGGGGGGTGCTATTCTCATTTTAGCACCCCCTTGTTGCACTATTCATATATGACTTAATTCTCATCTCCAACAATGAGGTGCTATATGGGTGCTATTTTCACTATTCTTGATTAAATATAATATGAGAGTAATGTTGATGAATATTATATTAAAAGTATGTTAATATAGTTAAATAAGGTAAACAATTGTGAAGGAGATGGAGGACATTTGGTGTGAGGAAATAGAAAAGAATGGGTTGATATTTATAGAATTTCCCACAATTTACTGTTCCAATAGGTATATTTTTTTTTCCCTCAATTTTCTGGTAATTTTTTAAATTTTTTTGGAACAAACTAGAAATAATAACCCTTGAATTAATAAGAGCCATTGATCACTTTTTTTCCTCAAATCTGAGTCGTCAGATTAAATAAAGTCAATTTGAGTAAAAGCAAATAATAATCCATTTGTTGGGCCCCATGAACAGTATCCGAGTCTTGGTCTTGGAAAAGTCCCAAATATGAGGCTTGGGATGAGCCCAAGTCCTATAATTTTAGGACCAACTCCCCTAAAAAGCATTGTTGGAGATGAAAAGTCTTATAGTTCAACAAAATATAGTTTTGAATCCTATGGTTGGAGTTGCCCTAAGGAACTAACCAAAAGGAAAAATAAATAATTAAAGAAAACAACCAAATAAACTAAGTTGCAAGAAAACATAACCCAACACCAGATATTACACTCCTAGCTATATGCTAATATGAACTAAGCAATTTCTTCACCCAACTACCCAAAATGAAGGTGTGGTGCTATTCATGATGATTCGTTGAAGCTTGAGTAAGTCTTTCTTCAAATATCAAAATAAGATTAAAGCAAAAAGGAAGAAAACAGAAAGAGAGGAGAGCAGCCCAAAGGACTGCCTGCCTTTTTTGGTGTGCGGCGCTGTAGCTCGAAAGTCTAAAGATGAGGTCGTCCCTCTTTGTGAATGGATGGGATTTAGGGTTTAAAGGAGGTGATATATATATATATATATATATATATATATATATAGATATATGTCAATCAATCATGTGGTCTCGGTGGTGTGGTGAGAGCTAGGAAAAGATTAAAAAAAAACAGGGTGAGGTGGCAGCATGTGAGAGGCTAAACAGAAAATAAAAGAATTTAACTTAATGAAAATTGAAAGAGGATCAGGTGATGTGCAAGTGGCTTGAGTGTGAGTTTGGTCAATTAAACATTGTTTAATTGACAACAATAGATGTAGTACGTTTTTGCTAATTAAGCTTAATTACTTAATTAAGATATCTACCAATTCTCATTTTGTCAAAATTTCAAATTGCTCCATTTTTGCACCATTTTCTCTTGTTTTCGCAACTCCGCTTATTTCCTACAAAATAAATAAAAATAAAATAATTACACAACAATTGACTTAAGATTCTAGATACAATTACACACATAGAATTGCGTGCAATGACATCCCCACACTTGAACTTTGCTTGTCTTCAAGCAAACTAAATGAGATCTAATCCAAAATCTAACCTACTCACACAAATGAAATCAGTGTAATGATCTTTGTGATGATTGTTGTGTAAATGATGTTGAAAATCTATGTGATGATCGGTGAAATCTGTGTGATGATCAGTGCGATGATTGCTGTAACGTCCCGTACCTCAATTTACCAGTTTACTAGTCATTTGGATGGTAAACGACAACTATTTTAACTTTTACTTTCGTTTCCGTACTTTTAGTGGCCCTAAAAGTTGACTTTTTGTTCGGTTCAAAATTTTAGAAAATGTTCTTCATGAAAGTTATAGAGGATGTTAAACCGAGCGTGTGCATATGTGGTACGTAAAAATCGCAGTTCGTATGCAAAAGTTATAAGCGAAATATGAAAGTTACTGTTTATGGTAGATTAGTATAAATTTGAAAAGTTACTGTGGCCGGATAACTTTTCTTTCTTTTCTCTCCCCTTCCCCAGTGCTCTCTCTGTCTCTCTTCTGCAACTCTCTCTTCCTCCACCTCTAGGCCACCAAATGGCGAGCTGCGAGCGTCAATAGACTCGTCTCCTCCTCCTCAACAAGCATGTAGGAGTTGTTTACGGCGGTTTGGCCGGAAATGTGGAGATCGAAGCCAATATTTTTACTGTAGCAAATTGTCAACGCCGATTTCCGGCCACCTCCGGTCATAAACCCAGGTCCATTAGAAGCACCTTGAGCCACTATTTATGCTCGCCAAGTTTCATAACCCAGATCGAAGCATGGAGGAAGAAAGCATAATTGGAAAATTTCAC
Source organism: Rosa chinensis (assembly GCF_002994745.2). Lineage (NCBI taxonomy): Eukaryota > Viridiplantae > Streptophyta > Magnoliopsida > Rosales > Rosaceae > Rosa > Rosa chinensis. The sequence continues at coordinate 26,474,381 of NC_037091.1, read as the reverse complement.
TGTACTTCGGTGTGCTTAATTGTTCGGCCACTTCAAGGTATTTTCTGACTTTGTCACAGTTGAGAAAGTTATTGGAAATGTTGAGATGATGCTGTGGATGAAATGTGGTGGCCGGAGGAGGAGTTGGCCGCCGCATGAACAGTGTTGCCGCATGAATAGTGCGACGGGTGAATAGTGCGGTGTATGAACAGTGATTAAAATTCTGTTTTTATTTAGTTAGTTAAATCACATAAATATTGTAGAGCTTTTATGTGAAGTTTGGTAATTTTTGGAGAAACTTGGAATTAATTATGAATTTCTGAAGTTTAGGATTTCGATTATCGAATTACGAGAATCCGACCGTCGGATATCTCTCGGTTCTGCCTTGGAACCTTTAAATTAACGAATTGGTATTAGTGGTAAAATTTGGGCTAAATCCGAGGAGAATTGGGAGGTGAAATTATGAGGAATTGATTTTAAGAATTGTATTAAATTATTGAAGAATTATTCACGGAATATAATTGTGTACAGGATGACGTACCGAGCTATTGCTCGATGACGGAACACGAATGCGTGATCGTCGGAATAGTACTGCGAGTGGACTTTTGTTTTAAATAGCAATGCATGCATTTTTTTTCTTAAAATAATGCTCTAGTGATTATTCATATTACTTTTTGAGGAAATGAATTAATTTTCGGAAATTGATTTCAAATTATATCATGGATTTGCTTTCAATACTGAGTTTCAAAGGTTGGTTTTGATTTATAATATTATTTGATGAATTCCTTATTTCCGAGGTAAATTTCCGGAATTAAGCATATCCCTAATCACCGAGTTAAGCTCCTGGAAGATTTTTAAGATGAGTTTCAATGGAGTTGGATATTCTCAATTGTTTATTGACTTTCGATTTTGGCATCAGGAATGCCTAATTAAGGATTTTGGATTTGGTTGGCTTCTTGGAGATTTTGAGAGATTTTTGGAAATGGGATTTACCTATACTAATTTCCGGTTTTGGTTACGGATTTGAGAATATTTGGGCGTGCGGGACACGCCATCGATTTATTCCTATTTCTCACTTATCCATTTTGAGATTGAGAGTAATCTTGGCGTGCGGAGTCACGTCGTTGAATACATGGTTTCCATCTCGTGAGAAATGTGGGGAAGCTACATGGATTTACTGGTTTTCGATGATTTTTCCTCACCATACGCGGGTTATGAGATTAGGTCTCCTCCTCACTGACTTTGTGTTGGTGAGTGGCAGTTGAGGTAGCTTGTTCTCCTCCTCACCTACTTTGTGTTGGTGAGTGGCAGTAGAGGTGATTTATTCTCCTCCTCACGTGGGTGGCAGTCGAGGTTATTTGGTCTCCTCCTCGCACAATCTATGTGTGAGTGGAAGTTGAGGTTATTAGTTCTCCTCCTCGCACAATCTGTGTGTGAGTGGCAGTTGAGGGTAGGTAGAGCCTGGGAGGCTCCATTTCCCGTATGGTGATATCTCTTCCCCATATCCTATCATTTCTCGACTAGCGGGGCCTACTCTGATTTCCGTGTAACCAGCGGGGCTGGTCTTATCCTGTTGAGTATCGGAGTTTCGATCTTTCCTCTCAGTTGTTTGTGCCTAGCGGGGCTAGTCGGTTTTTCTTGAGCGGAGCTTCTCGTGATTTGTTTTCTAAATCGTTGCATGCATCGAGAGCTTTTTAAGGAAATAAATGTGGGAAAATATAAAATCCATTTGGTTTAAAAATTGTTTATTTTTGTCCACTCACGCTAACGTATTTTATGTACTTTCCCCTGGGCCCTTCGGTTTCAAATGCCCAGTTTGCAGGCGAATTGGTTGAGGTCGGGCGTACACGGAGTTGAGACATAGTCAACAGCATGGCTTCTGCATCTGCCTTTGAATTAGGTTTTCCTCTTATACCTTTCTGTTAGAATTGCTCTGATTACCTATGGGATTTATGCTATTCGAGTTGAGATGTGTGTTTTGTGAATTGGAGACTGATGTTGATTTGGGGAGCAGGGTGGCTCCAGGAGCATAAGGATGAATTGATTGAGAAGTGTAAATGTTTTCTACAGGTTTGGGTAGCTCATTTTTGGGGGAAGTTCCGCCAAATTTTTGGTAGAACTTCTTCTAAGGTGGGCTTCGCAGGGTCACTTCGGATTTCAGGGTGAAATCCGGGGCGGGTCCTGTCAATTGCTCTGTAAAGGAGGTTTATTTGTTATTAAGTTAACAACGATCGAGAGGGTTACTCTGATGATTTCTTTGTGAAGGAGGTTGGTTTGTTATTAAGTTAACATGATTGAGTTGGTTGTTGTGAAGATTGGAGCTACCTACAGATACAAGAGTATGGAGTTTGTGATTATTATTATGATTTTGATTGATTGATTTTAATGTAATCTCTTGAACTAAATTATACGCGGGGATTACTATGACTTGAATTGAGTGTTTAAATGTAATCTCCTGAACTAAATCGTACGAAGGGGTTACTATTAATTGATTTACCTTATTTTAAATTGTGATTGCCTTGTTTTCTTCTTGGAATTATTGTTGAAGGTTTGAATGATTTAAAAGGTCATAGTGGTGACAATTGTTCTCTATGAAGGGAAACATGAAGTGATTTATATGGTGCGATTTTGTAATTCGCCGTTGTGTGCTAAAATGATTTTCAAACATTACTTGAGGTGGTTTTGTTTGACTATAATTGTGTAATTAGATGCTGGGTTGAGAATAAGAGCATGTGGGTTTTTAGTCACGAGTTGACTTATGTAAGCATGATATGTAGGGACATGAAAACTGATGGTTGTAGTTGAGATGTATGCTTATCGCTTGTTTAGATTGAGATAACTTAAGCATGTATTTCTGTTTTGTTGATTTGACTTTACTCATACAAGCTTTCATAAGCTTATCAGGTTTGTCTGTTACAAGCCGGTGCACTATTCAATGGTGTAGGGGTTAATCCTACAGGTCAGAGTAATCGTGGCTGAAGTTGAAGTCCTGCAATCGCAGTTGTAGGAGTCAGAAGCTAATTATGAGTACTTTGATTTTAATAGACTTCCATTTTGTGGTAAGCTCATAAGGAGCATTTATTATTTTGTTAAAACAACTTAATTTGTAAACTTTGTGTAATGTAATATGTGACTCTAAAGAATGAATCTGTATTTATATTGTGGGTTCGGGACATCGTTGGTTGCCTTTATTTAAGGAAAAAAATTTTCAGGTATTTAGTATTGATGTTTGAACCATCACGCCCGGATTATTTGTGTTTGATTGAAATTATATTATTATTTGTGATTGAAAATTGGGGTGTGACAAACAAAATGCAACTCTACGAGAAAAAAGTCATTGCAGTACCATAGGGAGAATGCAACTTCTGAAATAAAACAGAACAATATCTATGACAATAGTAGTACTTGCTCAATCAAATAATCAAATAAAACATATTGACACAGCTTAAGACCACCCAGAAAATTAAGAAAAAGAACATGTACCTTAAAGCACCTAAATTAAACGAAGAAAAAGTAAGACACAGAGACCCCACACCAACTGCTATGAAGCAATACAACCTGCAACAAATTAAAATCATTTATAGGCAGTTGTTGTTATTTAATAAGGTAAGAGAATCTTAGCAACATATATTAGCAATTACAATACTGATTCTATTGCCCGAAAAATGACCAAAAAATATATGACCAGTCATAACATAGGAACCACAACAAGCATCAAGATTTTAATTGTAAGCATGGTATAGGTAAGCTGAAACTACTGTCCTTGATTAAAACAACTAGCACACTAATAAAACAAAGCAAGTAAATAAGTCTCTACGCAACAGTAACTATAAAAATTTGTAGAACTGTAGCAGCATAAAACAATTGAATTATTATAAAAGAATAAGCTATAAAAATAGTAAGAGAACAAGAAACAATGAGATCGGAAATTTTCGACATTGACCATTCTTTCTTCAAATGCTCACAACCTAAGATAAAAACTTTGTACAGAGTGATTCTACTTAAAATAGAAAGTAAACACAAAGAGCTTTCTATCCACATAAAGTTGGCCACCCAATTTCAGTTGAAATTGGTAGCTTGTCAAAGTTGCTAAATTGGTCTGCAAACTGCTGCATAGCTATAGTTGCTCAAACTGCTATTTCTCCCAATCCAGAAGATTAAAAAGGGTGAACCACCTGTAACAAAAACTAGACATATTTCTTCTTCTTCCCATAAAGTTTTACACTACAATTAAGTCTGAGTTGAAAATTGTAGGCCAATAAGGCTATAAATTCACTGTTTTATTATACAGATTTTGCTAAAACCTTATTCTGATATTGGTGTACATGGTTTGCCATTGTGGAAGCTACATGGCATGAAATTATAAACTGTCTCTCAGGCATATGTGAGACATGTAGGTCTAAATTCTCAGCTCCATATTCCCACTGGTTTAAGAACTATAGCCTTCCAAAGTTGATCCACAGTAATTTTTTTTGTTCTGACTCTCCAGAATTCCAACCAATATTCCAGAAGTTTTAGAACTCCAAATGCAAAACCCTTTCACAGGAAAACACTAGACATATAGACATACAATCCCACATGCAGAGTTTAAGAACTTATGCTCTCACGAGGTGATCGAGAACTCTAGGACTCCAAAATTGACTGATATTTTGTTGGGGTGAAATGGAAGTGCAGTATCCTAGGGACTAGTTTTTAAAGGAAATTTGCAGCTATTTGATTTAACAAAACAGAGGGGATTTGTAAGACCTCGGAAATTTGTTATTAATTCCTAAATGTTTCCTTGGATTAATAAGGTGTTCGTTTGTAAGATTTCGTGGTTCGAGGGTGGAGTGGAATTATTTTCGGACGAATAATTATTCGAAGTGCACGTTTTAGGGGGTTCACAAGGGTTGACTTTTTATACGTTGGGATTCTCCAAAATCTTCCTTCACGGAAATCGTAGAGTGCGTCTATACGAGTTGGTGGACATGTGGAACGCGGAAATCGGAGTTCGTATGAAGAAGTTATCTCATTCGGAAAAAGTTTCCATTTTGGTTAAATAGGAAAAAAAATCCGAAAATATCAGAATTTATGTTTTTGGAAAGTTTTTCTCTCTCCTCTCTCCCGAGCCCAGTTTTGCCCCCTTCCCTTCGTCAGCCGATCTCTTCACCATCCGGCCACCAATCGGTGCGATTCCAAAGGGAATCCTGCTCTCTTCAGTCCCCTCTACACGTCTGTGGTGGTTATTTGTCGTAGGAAGCACCATACACAGCGGTACAAGGCCGAGAAGTTGCACAGTGGAGCTGCAAATCGCCTCAAATCGCCGGCCTTGGTTCTCCCAGCTCCGGCCACTATAGCTCGAGTTCTTTGAGGGCTTTTCTAGCCCAGAGGAAGTAGAAGTTACTCCCAAGAACGCTTGCAGCAATTTGATCCGTTGTGATCGAATTTTGGAGTTTTTGAAACTAGGGTTTTTCGAATCCTTCGGCTTGCAAGGTAAAATTCTACTTTTTGGCTCATAATCTGATTATGGTGTAGTTATGAAAGTTTCAATTGGAGTTGAGGTGAAGAACTTTGATGTTGGAAGTTTTGTCAAATTTTGACTTTGGTTTGGTGGCGGTGCCAGCACTGTGGTGGTGGTTTCCGGCCACCTCTGGGGCAGTTTCTGCTCCTCAGTGCGATCTACTCGTTGATACGACATTTCTATATATAGTTTGTAATTTTTGGAAATCGTATGAGCATGTTATGAATTTTCAAAGTTTTAGGGTTTCGGTTCGATCGATTTTCTATCCGTGAGGATTCGGCTGTCCGATCGACTTGTAGTTTTGATATAGTGATCGTAGAAGTGTTCTGAAGATGTTGGATGGTCTCGGATGAGGATCCGACTGTTGAATCGTCATATAATTGTGTTTTGTGAATTGTGTGTTTTGTGTGGTATTGAGTGTGACCTTGATGTGATTAGGTGATTGATGGAATTGCGTGGGCCGAGTTTGGATGATTTTGTACCTGTCTTGGTATTTGTGTGAAGACGTAGCTGGAGTTAGAGGTGAGTAAATCTCACGGTGTTTCGGTTGATAAATTAGTTATGTTTTAATTTGGTGGATTTAATTGTTAGCATACAAAATCGTATTTATCGAAACAAATTATTTTTTTTAAAACATATGAACTTGATCGACAACGGTTCATGGGTAAGTCAAAACAATGTTTTGATATAAAATGACTTTCGAGAAGTATAATTTATAAAAACTATAGTTGGTATTAGTGGTCATTCCTGCGTGAATGACTACGTATATATATATTTACGTGGAATATATATATTGGATGGTGTGACATTGGTGAAGTAATGATTGAGAGTTGATTGAATTGTTATTTCGAGCATTTCTCTTACGAGCACACAATTATCATGATGTGTTGATTATTGTGTAAAAGTGTGTTTTCCTTGAGGAAGGTATTTGAGTCATGGGGGAATTGTTTTAAGTGTTTTCTGATCTTCGGATCTGGTGTCACAGTGGTGACAGTTTTCTGTTCTTCGGATCTGGTGTTTACTGGGAGTTGATGGGTGATCATCTAATTTAGTCGAAGTTGATGGGTGATCATCGACTATTGACTTTAATTTGAAGTTGATGGGTGATGATTGACTTTAGTGTGAGTTGTTTGACTTCTTTATTGATTTTCCTTTTCCTTTTAATTGTTGAATTTTAAGTAATCTCCTGAACTAAGTTACATGCAGGGATTACTACCTTTGTATTATTTGTTTTAATGTAATCTCCTAAACTAAGTTATATGCAGGGATTACTTCCTTTTGATTGTTTTCATGTAGTCTCCTTAACTAAGTTTCTGTGTAGGGTTTACTATGAACTCTTTTGTTTGTTTTCATGTGATCTCTTGAACTAAATTTTATGCAGGGATTACTGATTTTGCTTAATTCTTATTGTGGGTTGTGATCTGTAGTGATTTGAAAATGAGTTGGGATGACATGATTTTAGCAACCGCATTATTTTGAGGGAAATGAGTATGATTTCCTGGTTGTGCCGTTGAGGCAAAGGAATGGTGATCTGATAGATTGTGGGGCGTAAAATGTTTAAAATATTGGGAGTTATTTGTATAGTTGGAGATTGTGGGAAGTGAGATAAAATGAATTGAGAGTCAGAGCATGTGGGTTTTAGTTGGGTTGAAATTATTGAGCATGATATTGATTAATTTGAACTTGATGTTTTTGTTGTGATAATTAAATATTGTTGCTTTAATTCATCTCACGAGTTGAGAAATTATAAGCATGCGTGACGTGAGTCCCTTTATTTGAGTTTACTCATACGGGCTTCAAAAGCTTACCGGGTTTGTTTTGTTCAATCCCGGTGCACTATTCTATGGTGTAGTGATTTTTGTGCAGGTTAGAATATTGATTAATTGTCGTCAAAGCTGAGGAGTACGTTCGGTAGCGTGGACGTGGAAGGGTACTCTTAGTTTTAACTTTTAAGTCTTCCGCCATGTAGAGAGTTGTGGTAGGTGTGTTTACTTATTGAATTGTCATTCAGTTTGATTTGTAAACTATCTGTAATGTAAGATGTGACTCTAAAGAACTAGTCGGTATTGACATTGTGAGCTCAGTTTGTTTTGTTGCTTATTTTAGATGAAAATATTTCTATGTGTTTTCTTGTACTTGTTAAGTTTCGCGTTTCGGATTCGAATATCTTTATTCGAAATTCGGGGCATGACAGGATTACAAAGATGGATAAGCGGAGCTGCTGCCAAAAGTAGGAGATGTGGATCTAGAGATGTGTTTGCAGCTTTATTATGATACCATAATTGTGATATCCTCCAATTTACTTAGTTTGTTTTGGTGTTGTGAAATATTTTGTTGTTGGATCATATTATATTTTTATGAGACTTTATTATTATTTTTTTGTACAGTTAGTTTTAAGGTTAATTAGTTATTTTAGTAAAAAGGAAAATAGGAATTTTAAACTAGTTGTTACAAAGAGGTTGTGTTTACTGGGTAAGTCTAAGGTGTGTTGATATTTGTCATACATCAACTTTTTAATAAATATATATTAAATTAAATTAGTTGGTGAAATCTGTTGTACAGGTCAATAGGTTATCCACTTATAATTTGACATGTGATTACCATACTAAGCAGTCATTAATTTATTGTTTTATTTGTAAATCATTCAAAAACTTGTAATGAAGATCGTAAATGTAGTAATTACTTTGATTACAACTATAATTATCACTAAATATGTCCAATGTGGTTGTTTGTTGTAAAATGTCTCATCGATGATATAATTTACAAAAGAAAGGACTCTAATTACATAAAGAACAACTGGATTACAAGAATAATAAGGACTTGAAAAGTTTTAGGCCTAATATAATTATTTACAATATAAACAAAACATTTGTTGTAGCAGTGGTAAAGTGATCGTTTTTTTTTTTTTGGTAAATAGAATCATATTTCAAGTAATTATCATAAAAACAACCATAATTACAACATTATACCTCAATTGTTGTAATTTATAGTAAAATGCATTGTCAAACGAGTAATTATCTCATGGATGATGAGATTTACACAAGAAAAGTATTAAATTACAAAATATAGAACTTTAATAAAAATTAAGGACTCGCGCCTCATTTACAACATATACATAAAGTTTTACCATTTTGACTGTCACACCCCTGATTTTTAACATAAATAAAAATCGATATATAATCCCATAATTATACATGCGCGATCGTTCAGCCATCAATACAAAATACATGGAGACATCTTCCCTTTACAGCAAGTACATATTGATGCCCTGAACCCACAATTTCAAATATTGACCCGCTCCACAGAGTCATATATTACAAAACTTACGAATTAAATTGTCATCACAAAATAAAACGTAAATACTCCTCAGAGCTTACTACATAGCGGAAGTCATAACAATGGCAAAGCCAACAAAATTTGCTTCCTACCCGTTCAGCTGCCAACAAGCTACCTCAGCTTCAGCCACGATTACCCTGACTTGCAGGTTAACCCCTACACTAATAGAATGGTGCACCGGGTTTCGACACAACAAAATCCGGTAAGCTTATGAAAGCTCGTATGAGTAACTCATGAACATCAATCAACAACTCACACACATCAGCTAAAGGAAACCATGGAACCATGATTCCTTCTAACACTCCATAAACTTTCCATCGAAAGGACAACATAAATCACCGCTGTAACAATGTTCTATTTGCTAATTTAACCATCAAGAAGCAATTCAAGTCTCATCTAGACAATAAAAGAAGAATACTCTAGGAATTCTCCTTTAACTACATACTTATGAGTCTTCAGCAACCTCGACCGTTACCCCCATAATCAATAATGGCAGACAGACTATAACTCTATTGAAATCGTAACCACTCGTCCGGCCACGAACGTGACTACCTATTTCCTGCCTTGGTCACCATCTGCGACATGTCACCATCTGTGACATGTGGTTTTCAGACCCCGTCTGGTCTCATAATCAACATTAAGGTCACCATCTGCGACCTGTCACCATCCGTAACCTATCACCATTTGTGACACATGATCTTTAGACCCCGTCTGGTCATGAAATCAAACATCAAGGTCACCGTCTGCAACCTGTCACCATCTGTGACATATAATCTTTTTAGACCATGTCTGGTCTTAAAGGTCAAACGTTAAGTAAGTTGCACCCGACCTAAAAACATTACAAACATCTAGTTTCAGCTTTCCTAATCCCTGCTCACCATCTGTGACCCTTGGTCCAAAGACTAATACATCTAAAATGAGTCACGCTTGACTCAAAAATGTAACATCAAGCTCAATACTTTTCAAACAATAGAAAACATCTTTTTCCATAATATTGTTTCCTGAAAAGTCACATTCAACAATAATATGAACACCATCATGCATATTATTCATCACAATCATCCACAAGGATATATATATATATATATATATATATATATATATTTCATGTAAATATATATATACGTAGTCATTCGCTCAAGATTGCCTACTAATACCAACTATAGTTTGCAGTTAAATGATTAACGCCAAAACAATAATGGTAATTCCGTTCATAAATAATCTTGTGAGATTACTCACCTCGAACTCCCGCTGCGTCTTCAATAAAGCACAAAGCCGCCAATCCACAAAATAACTGTCCAAAGTACTTCGTCAAGTACCTAATCACATACAGTTCCAACTTAGTAACAATTCACATTTGATTTAAGTTCTAAATCCCTGTTTTGAACTAAAATCCCCAAAGTGGTGCCAATCAAGGCAAAACTACATCCGAGACCTCCCAAAGTCTCCGGAATACTTCCACGATCGATATGTCCAAACCACAAGTCGATCAGAAGCTCGAATCCTCACGGATCGAATAAATCGATCGGTATGAAACTGTAAAAATCATAACAATTTCATACGAACTCCAAAATTTGCATATTATATATCGAAACGCTCGTATCAACGAGTAGAACATATATAATACCAAAAACAGTTCCCTACAAGGCCGGAAAGCCACCAGAACGCTGCCACGGGCGGTGTTGCACCGCCGCTAGCCAAAACTCAATATTTCACAAAACTTCCAACATCAAAGCTGTTCATCTAAGCATGCTTGTGAATTTTCATAACTAGCTCGAAGTCAGAAAACAAGCATAAAGGGTCGAAAACTACCTCACAAGATTTGGATTTTTGCTTAAACTGAGTTGAACTGATTTCCATGTAACTCGATAAAAAAAAACAGCATAGATCGATCAGGGAGCCTTCTCTGAACTCAACCAATTAAGCATGAAGCCACGAAGTCGCCGGAGCTGCGTTTTCCGGTCGGGTCCAAAAACACCAACTGCACCGCCTTGCTACGCCGTACACGGTGGATGTCGCTGCTAGAGGATGCCACAGAGACGACCAGAAGGAGGAGACGAACCAGCTGACCAAGTTTCACGGCCAGAGACCACTGGAGCTGGGAGTTCCGGCCGGGTCGGATCGCCGGGTTCGGGTCGGGTCAGGAGGAAAACCTTAATTCTGAAGGTGTCGACCGAGAGAGAAAAGAGAGAGAAGATATTTTCGGAAATGGAAATATGAAATAATGAATTCATTTTCTAATTTTCTCTATTTATACTAAAACGGAAACTTCTTCTGATAGCCATAACTTTCTCATACGAACTCCAATTCCCGCGTTCCACATACCCACGAACTCGTATCGACGTACTCTACAACTTTCATGAAGGAAGTTTTCCAAGAATACCAATGTATAAAAAGTCAAACATCACACGACCCCCTAAACTGTGAAATTCGAATAATTACACGTACGAAAACCATTCCACTTCACATACAACCTTCAAATAAAGCACAATAACAATTATTCGTACAACTGATCTATTATTAATTACCAAAATTAAATAATAGAAATCCAGGTCATCACATTGACAGCAATTCGAGGTGGTGGTCCAGATTATAGAATACTAGAGAGAAACGAAACTCCAATTTAAAATGGGTGTTGCTCTGCAATTATGCTTGTCGTTATGTTTCGCATTTCCAATAATCATCCCTAGTTAAGCATGAGACTTTTGTGTAGATCTATGATCTTATTCATTAAGTTTCTTCTTAACAACCAGGTATGAAGAAAAGAATCGCTTGGTTATTGGTAGGCCTCATCATATGGCCCTTGGGCCCTAAGCCCGCCCGGCCCGTAGGGCCGAAGCCCGGCCCGGCCCTTCCATTAGGGCGGGCCGGCCCGACCCTTTTTTATTTAGGGTAGGGTATGGGTCACACAAATAAAGCCCGGCCCTACCCTACGGCCCGGCCCAATTGAGCCCGTAAGGGCTAGGCCCGGCCCGGCCCTTAAAGCCCGGCCCTAACCCGGCCCTAAAATTTATATTTTATTTTTGTTATTTTCTATTACATGTGTTATATGTATAAAAGTAATAAAACTATGGAAGTGTAGAAAATAATTTCAATCTACCATATTAGGAAATGAGTCTTTTAAATTGAGCCATATTTTGAGAAGAAAAAAAATAATTTTTTTTAAAGAATTAACCGTTAATTCGGCAAAAACGCCGCCGTTTTAATATAATCTTATGGGTATTTTAATATTTACCAATAATTACTGTTAACTAATTAACTGTAATAATTACAAAGCTATTATTTCAAATTGGACAATATATTCATGTAATACCAATTTTTAAATAAATCAAGTAATCAACATAACTAAAAATAATCAATTGGTCGAGTTGAAACCTTTTTACCAATGTAATGTTAACTTCTTAATGAGCAAAATGGGGGACAAAATGGAATTTTTTAAAATGAACCGCTAGATGTTGTTTTCATATAAATATATGTTAGTGCTAGAAATTTCAACAATTTCCGCATTCGGTTGGACCTCGATCTACCCGGTCAACTCAATATCCTAAATAGAACATAAAACAAATATGTTCTTAACCAGTCCTTGGCAATTCACTTTTTTCGATCTTTCAGCTCCCACACTCTCATGGGTAGGGGGTCTACTTATGGATGTCAAAATTCCGCAACGTTTGTCCGCGCATGGTGCCGCTCCACTTAGGGAAGTTTGCTTGTGCAAAGCGTTGACCGCTACGTTGGACGCCTTATTCACGGCGGATCGGCCTAATTTCTTTACACAATACCTATCACTATTGTATAAACATATAAGAATTTTCAGATTGATCGATTTTCATTTCAAAATTTTTGGATCGCACATAATCCTTATATGTCTTGTAATGTAGTATAACTAGTTTATTAGGCTTGTTACCCTCCATGAGCAAAATGAGGGACGAAATGGAATTTTTTAAAATGAACCGCTGGATGTTGTTTTCATATGAATATATGTTAGTGGTAGAAATTTCAACAATTTCCGCATTCGGTTGGACCTCGATCTACCCGGTCAACTCAATACCGTAAATAGAACATAAAACAAATATGCTCTTAACCGGTCCTTGGCAATTCACTTTTTTCGATCTTTCAGCTCCTACACTCTCATGGGTAGGGGTCTACTTATGGATGTCAAAATTCCGAAACGTTTGTCCGCGCATGGTGCCGCTCCCCTTAGGGAAGTTTGCTTGTGCAAAGCGTTGACCGCTCCGTTAGGTGCCTTATTTACGGCGGATCGGCCTAATTTCTTTACACAATACCTATCACTATTGTATAAACATATAAGAATTTTCCGATTGATCGATTTTCATTTCAAAATTTTTGGATCGCACATAATCCTTATATGTCTTGTAATGTAGTATAACTAGTTTATTAGGCTTGTTACCCTCCATGAGCAAAATGGGGGACGAAATGGAATTTTTTAAAATGAACCGCTGGATGTTGTTTTCATATGAATATATGTTAGTGGTAGAAATTTCAACAATTTCCGCATTCGGTTGGATCTCGATCTACCCGGTCAACTCAATACCCTTAATAGAACATAAAACAAATATGCTCTTAACCGGTCCTTGGCAATTCACTTTTTTCAATCTTTCAGCTCCCACACTCTCATGGGTAGGGGGTCTACTTATGGATGTCAAAATTCCGCAACGTTTGTCCGCGCATGGTGCCGCTCCCCTTAGGGAAGTTTGCTTGTGCAAAGCGTTGACCGCTACGTTGGACGCCTTATTCACGGCGGATCGGCCTAATTTCTTTACACAATACCTATCAATGTTGTATAAACATATAAAAATTTTCAGATTGGTCGATTTTCATTTCAAAATTTTTGGATCTCACATAATCCTTATATGCCTTGTAATGTAGTATAACTAGTTTATTAGGCTTGTTACCCTCCATGAGCAAAATGGGGGACGAAACGGAATTTTTTAAAATGAACCGCTGGATGTTGTTTTCACATGAATATATGTTAGTGGTAGAAATTTCAACAATTTCCGCATTCGGTTGGACCTCGATCTACCCGGTCAACTCAATACCCTAAATAGAACATAAAACAAATATGCTCTTAATCGGTCCTTGGCAATTCATTTTTTTCGATCTTTCAGCTCCCACACTCTCATGGGTAGGGGGTCTACTTACGGATGTCAAAATTCCGCAACGTTTGTCCGCGCATGGTGCCTCTCCCCTTAGGGAAGTTTGCTTGTGCAAAGCGTTGACCGCTACTTTGGACGCCTTATTCAGGGCAGATCGACCTAATTTCTTTACACAATACCTATCAATGTTGTATAAACATATGAGAATTTTCAGATTGGTCGATTTTCATTTCAAAATTTTTGGATCTCACATAATCCTTATATGCCTTGTAATGTAGTATAACTAGTTTATTAGGCTTGTTACTCTCCATGAGCATTGTCAGATTGATCAATTTCCATTTTGAAATTTTTGGCCCGCCCGAATAAGCCATATTTTTTTTTCTATTTTTTAATTACGTTTCTCTTTTTTCTATAATATGCAATTTATCTCTTTCTTTGTAATTGATTTCATAAGTTTTGTTTTCTTTAATTTCTATTTTCTTTGTTAGACAACAATTAATATTGGGAAATTTATATAGATAGTTAATTGAATATAACCACCTTAAGTAATATTAATAAATGTTATAAGTTACAAGTATTATATTAATATAAAATATGTTCAATAAAAAACAATGAGTCTTTTATCACCAATATATACCATTAAGCCATATTTTGAGAAGAAAAAAATAATGTTTTTTTTTTGTTAAACAAAATAAGGCCCTTTTTGGCCCATTTCAGCCCTATTTGGCCCTATTTGAGGGCCGGCCCAACTCGGCCCTTTCGGCCCTAACGGATCGGGCTTTTCGGGCGGGTAAGGGTTAGCATATTTAAGCCCTGGCCCTACCCTACCCGGCCCTAAATTTTGTTGACTTTGACTAGGCCCGGCCCGGCCCGACCCTAAGCCCTAAAATTTAGGGTAGGGCCGGCCCTAGCCCGGCCCATGATGACCCCTAGTTATTGGTCCTTGCTTGGATGTTGGTGTCAAGGAGGTTAAAGGCTGGACTGCTAGACTTCTTCTGTCAAGACAGGATTGCCCTTGTTAACTCATCACTGTATTAGATGTAGGTTACCATAGTGTTGTCTATGTTAAATATGGCTTGCATCCATGTTGATCAAAATTACTTAGTTTCATGACTTGACTTGTGTTAACGTTTGGATCCGTGGGGATCTCTAGTTAGCTTTAGAGAGAGAGAGAGAGTGACACAAGATGTATAGTGGTTCGTCTCCCGTCTTAGCGGGAAACTACGTCCATTTGAATGTTACACTAGTGTGTTGAGCCTTGCGGCCTAAGGGGATTACAAAAGATGTAATGGAGTGGATGTTTAAGTGGGAGGAGGCATTCCTTTTATAGGTGAAGGAAGCAATCTCCTTTACATGGTTTCCGATGTGGGACAAGCAAAGATAACTATTCTAGTGTAGAAAGCCTAGTTGTGAGGTCATGTTGGCAAGGCCGAGAAAGTGGCTTCCCGGCGACGGATTTGCCACTTCTGGATACCGTGGCGTAGCTTGAACATAGGGCTACAAGATGCAAGTAGCGGTTGGGCCTCACCATGGCTTGTGGGTGTCCCAAAGAGGGTGTTACTTATGCTTGGTGAGATAGCAAACTAGTCATCCTAGTAGGTATCTACAACTTGCAACTAGCCCTCATATTAGATTTTTTCTTTTCTTTTTGTGTGCCATCACTGTATGAACATTGACGTTGCCAGAAAAAGTAACCTAACTGAAAATCACCAAAAGATAACAAAAGGATAAAATGATGGCCAAAACTGATAAAGAAGTTGTTAGCCAAGCCATTACGCCTAATACACAATAAGAAAAGATTTAGACATGCGAACTCTTTTCTTGTTACTCATGTACTCTTCTCTTCTTTTCCCTTGAGCAGAACAAACCAACCGCAATGAAGTGACTCTCCCTGTTCTATGTGTACTTAATCTCTTGTAGTCGTTTCTAACATCAAAACCCATGGCCTTTGCATAAGCATTGTAAAAGGACTTAGCTTCCTCCACAGTCTTAAACTCTTGCCCTTTCAGATCTTCTATACACAACTTATCATACCGAACTCCCTTATATTGCATTTCATTACCGTCACTTCCATTAGACGTTGAAGGTTCATACGATCCATCCATGACTGAAATAAAGAAAAAATTACACAAACAAAGATTACAAACTAATATGCAACATATAGTTCTAGGTATTTGTAGATGGATTATTTATATCAAATTTAAACCTATAGGATATATCCTTTATTAAAACAAAATTACTGTACTGAGAACAATATGTGCGTACATAGTAGACCAATTTAAGGCAGAGTGGGGCAGCATCTAAAATAATTGGGGTTGACATTAACCCCAATAAATTCATCAAAGGTATATTCTTTTTTCGTTTAATCAACAAGGTATTTAGATTCTAATTTCTATAAGATTGGCTAAGTTAGTACTAGTTTTGTAATGTGAACATAGGCCAAGCAAGGGGAATCACGGATTTCATAAACCCTACCGAACCTGGAAAGCCTTTGCATAAGATTAGTTATGTTATATAATTTATAATGAAGACTAGACCTACTACAAGATTACTTGGTCTGTCAAAACTTTGTAACCTAGGAAAGCAGTCGAGAAGTGAAAAATAAGGATCAAAACTTTCAAGTTCATTGCTTCATTGCTTTATTGATATCATGTTAAACAACTGGTAGAAGCCTATAACGTGGCTGAAAAACATAAAGCAGCTACAAGTCTAACAATTGACCAAATTCTATCCCAACAAAATATCAATACCAAAGCCCTAAACTTCTACTACAAAAATGATCTCAGCATGGTCTAAAAGGCCTATTGGCCATGCCTTTGATTAAGACCGATAAATATAGTTTTAGTATAATGATATCTAGTTATATTTACATTACAAACACTGCATCATTGTTAACAAGTCAAATGACTATTGCTCATCAGAATATAAGACATTGACATGTCTATTTGCATGCCATACCCACTGGCAGTACGAGGACCACCACTACCATCAACATGGCCTTACTTAAATAAGTATGTCCTTCAGGATGAGAAACAAGCACATTGAGGATGTTGCAAGTTTCATCACTGAAGATCTCCACATGGAAATCTTAGTAAGACTCCCGGTAAAATCTCTCATTCGGTTTTAATGTGTATGCAAGCGGTGGAGGGATTTGATTCGTAGCTCAATTTTTGTTACAACACATATCAGACAACATTCCCATACCCATCTAATTACAAATGACCGCTCAAGGTTTGACCAAGTTGAGCTTTGTTGCTCTCTGTTTTCCTTTTGCAAGATTTGAGAAGTCCCTGGAGTTAAAACCTCCCTTTCATCCCTAACTAGACTATAAATCCCGACTAGACTACTTCAAGATATATGCTTCAACGAACGGTTTATTGTGTCTTGCTGGGTATATAATGGATTCAAACAGCCCTATATACATATGGAACCCCTCTGTTAGGAAATTCAGGACTCTTCCACTACCAACAATCGATCATTATTGTGTGGACTGTTTTCCCAAGCATGTTGATATCCCTCTCTTATTTGGATTCCAAGCAGATCTAAATGACTACACTATGCCAAAAAACTTATCAGACGACAGACAAAAACTGTTGTGTGATTTGGAGTGCCACCGTTGTAGAGCGAGCCGTTGTATGTTGAAAATTCAGACAACGGTGAAACATAGTTGTCTGAGAAACAAATAGGCAACAGGTATGTGTTATAACTATTGTGTGATGGCTCGACAGATGGCTTGGCATATGCCATGCACAGCTGCGCAGCAGTTGAAGCGTTGCCTTTAGACAACAGTGCTTGGTTTCAAGCTGTTGTATGTTAAGCATATCAGACAACATACTTTTATTTTTTGTGTTGCTTCCATTGTATGATTACCGTTTAGGACAACTGAGTTTAGTTGCTTCTGTTGTGTGAGTAGAAATTAGAAGACACTGATTTGTTAAAAACCGATGTGTGATATGAATGATGGCATTCAGTTTCTACCCAATTTTTGGCCATTCAGACAATGGGCAGTCGTCATTATATCCATTCTGTTGTGTGATCATTTGAACATCTCATTCCTGAATTAGATTGTGCATTCATTTGGTCCATTTACTAAATGAACAGTACTTCATCAAACATGAATATTGGAAACCATCAAATGAGTAATCCAACCAATACTTTAAACTTCAAAAGCAAAAGGGGTGCATTTCCCAATCATTGAAGCCAACAGTTTAAACAAAAAAAACATTCTAGTGCATGCCCATCTATACTTGGGACATCAAAAAGCTGATACACATATATCTATTGTTCCAAAATATGACACATTAAGCACAAAAAAGTTGCTTTCCTTATCAAAAATGTACCAGCAACAAGCGCGTTACTTCATAGCTCATGCACATATTTGTTGACAACAAACTTTCCCCACCCATTTCGCACTTGATCAATATCTGCTTGGGTGTATTGGCTGCTGCCTCTTGTCTCCCACTGAAATCAGTTTATTATATCAAAAGGATTAGTTAATCACTTTGGTGAATGAGGCATGGACATAATAACAAAGTTATGAGAAATTGAGTGAAGTGACAATATTTATAGCTATATATGTTGAATAGTACAAGCACAAATGAAAGCTCATGACAGTGAAACTAAAAGAGTCATTAGGGAGCAACTAAAATAGTACAAGCACTTGAGTTGCTGAGAAGAAATTGCAACTTAACATATAACCATTAACATGTGGGCAACGTAGGGCACATACATTGTTTCATGCAATGCGGACACATACATAGGTTTCTACTCAACAAGATTTAATAACTACCAACAAAAACAATAATATATAAATTACAACCAGGTTGTTCATAGTAAACATAATAAAGAAAAGATTTCACCATCAATTCAATAAACACCTACTAACCACCATCAAGATCATATCTTTCAGTAGACCATACATAGTGCATTACCATATATGTTAAGATTCTCATCAGAGCATACTCAAATAAAATGTAAAGTCAAGTTATTAAACTACAACACCTATTTTAGTTAATCAGTGGGATGATCTCAGAGAGAGAGTACCTGCAACTCGTTGTAGAAAGTTATGGGTGATGAACTGGAGTATTTCCGCTTGCGTTGTGATCTAAATTGAAATTGTACTGAAGGCATTGGTATCTCATAACCAGACTCATTCTAAAACTTGCAACTAAACTAAAATAAAACCCATTGACAAATCATAAACCTGAACCAGACCCAACAGAATAAGGACCTTACAAAAGACAGAATAACAAAAAAGTAAATACAAAAAGCTAATCTAGATGGAGGGAGAGAGATATGAACCTGCAAGATCAGAAGAACTTTAGATCTGCCTGCCCAAAGAAACAACACATTTGAATATAAGCAAAATAGCAAAGAATTTGCATTACAATTGAAAATATAATACACTCTCATAACAAATTGGCACTGAGATAATACGCACTTACCCAGAGAGAGAGAGAGAGTACCATGTGTAGCCATTACAATTCTTTTTGGTAGTGATATGACAACGCAGCAAATAAACTAAACCCAAAACACAAGACAACAAATCAATCAATGATTCTTGAATTCAAGCCAATATGCACAGTAAACATTTGGTTAAGTAAAAACTGGGATATGAAAAGAGAACCTCAAAGAAGGACTAGCAGCTTATGCATCAGTGAGTTTATCCATGGCTAAATCAAACTTTCAAGAACAGAAGTATCTACATAGTGGGTCAATGAAAGTCTACAACTCTGAGCTCAGTTGATCCCAATTACATGATAATCAGATAAAAGAAAGAGTTGGGTAGTTGATTGTTGGACCAAAACCTGCAAATCAAGGAAACCCAAATTGAAAAGATTAAAATTTTGAGGGTGAAAGACGAAGCGATCAAATTGGACAGTGGTGCAGATGAATTGGGTGAGGCAGACGACAGAGCCCTCCTGAACTAGTCCTCTGTCGTGATCTTTAATATTGCCCCCTCCTTTAGCCTCATATCCATCGTTGGAAAAATTGAAGGAAAATTCGTAACTGAAATTGAACCTGAAGATGAAGAGTTGAACGATAAATTGGGTGGAGGAACTTACGGTGTCGTTTCGCTCCTTCTTTTCCTAAACCTTGATCTTCTTGCTTGAGTGCCACTATCCTGATCTTATCGAATCTCTTGGATGCACCAGCCACTAATTCATGAGATCTATTGGAGGTTTCGAAGACCCAGCCTTCACATTCCTTGATGAGCTTATTCTTCCCAGTACGCAGAACCAGCAAATCGGAGAATCTCCTTTTTCCAGTATGAAGAACTCTAATCTCAAGTCGAAATAGCAGAGAGAGGAGAATTATACGCCTCTTCAAATTCGAAAATCGAAAATCAAAGAAAAGAGAGGTTAGTGATAGGAGGATTTTAATGCGACATTTTAATATTTAACTCCCCATATTTTTCTTAGTTATTTCCTTTACTTAATCATTTTTAATTTAGTTTCTATTTTCTAGGGACATCGGAGAGAAGAGATAAAAAGTGCAGAAATGAGCGTAAATGAAGGATAAGTCATTTTAGAAACTTTCCTCTTTCATTTTAGGAAATATTTCCTATTTTGTTTTAGGGAACTTTCTTCCTTTGAACTTTACTATTTCTGATTTTCTTGTTTTAAAGAGGGAATTTAGGAGTTCATCCCAATGAGAACTCTTGAGTGATGAAATCAAGGAAACATGAAGGATAAGATGAAGCACAAAAATAAGGAGGAAATCAAGGAGTTTTCATTCACATAAATTCTTCTTATTTTGTGGAGATAAAAGGGGAGTGTTCATAGTCAATATTTATTCCTAATTATTTTATTTCCTATTGATTATAACTCAAATTAATTTCTTATTTTTCTTGATTATAGGAGTTCATTGTGAGCACAAATCTTGCCAGAAATTAGTGCAATTCAAAGGACAGGAATAAGGGATGTATCTGGTCACTATTCAAGGAATATAACATGAGTCATTAAGGGGACAAGAGATCAGAAAATTCAAGACTCTATCATGAGAAAATCAAGGAAATTTGGAGGAGAAATCACCTCTAGATGATTGGCCATGATTACATCACAAGAGTGGAGGATTCCACTATAAATAGCAGCAATTCTTGAAGTCACACCACACAACTTCACACACCACTTCACCCAAAATTCGACACACCAAAAATTCTCTCCATTCTCTAGTCTTCAGAAGCTTTACGTCTCAACCAAGGAGGAGGAGAAGTCATGCAATATATCAAGATCCTAACTGCCATCCACCCTTGGTCGTCCCTAGAAGATTGCTTGCTTTCAAGGATCTTCAAGTTCTTTGTCTCAAGGCTTGTCATCCATCTTTCATGGTGTATTTCATACTTTCTTTTGTTTTCCTTTGTTTGATTCGTAGAGTTATGAATTCTAGTTAACATGACGTTAAGGGCAAAGTTTAAAGCCCGTTTCTATGTTTTGAAATAAAGTTATGATTTCTTTAGGTTGATTTCTATGTTGCTTGATTGATTTTGGATTACAAAAAACTTTTATATGTATGTGTTCTTTGGTGGCCAACTTAGGATATATGCATGTAATTGGGGCTAGATTTAGGTAAACAATTCACCTAATAGTTTTGTGAACCTATATCATAAGTAGTAAAGGTTTTGGACAAAAGTCGAAATCAATTAAGGAGGATTGCAAATAGATGAACTTTTTCATACTAGGTTGTGCACTTTAGTTGACATCATTTCTTTGTTCTTCATGCATTGAATGTGTTCTTGAGTAGCTAGCTTTCTAGACTATGATTGCATTTTCAATAGGATTAATTTAGGTGCCTTCACTTAGATTAATTATTCAAGGAAAGTAAAAAATGGGAAATCGTTTGCTTTTTAACATTTCACATGGTCAACTTCTTTCTCATGACATAGAAAATCAACTATAGGAATTGTGATTAGATTTCTTGCATATGATTGTGGTTTTGATCTTTGTTCTTTGCGTTCCACCCTTGTATATATGTTTTTACGTTTTCTTTATTTTATTTTAATTTTTGATTTTATCATCTTAAAACCCCCCCTTATTTGTGTTTACTTGTATATGTTTTTATTCTTTTTTTTATTTTTGTAAATCATACTTTATACTTGTATTAATTCTTTGTTTCTTTTTGCAATCACAGGTGTACCCTCAATCCCCGGCTTGAACGATCCCTACTTATTCTATACTAACAAGTACATTTTGCAGGGTTAAATTGCGCGCTTACTTTTAGTGTACCAGTTAGGGTTTGCGACTCAAAGAACTGTAAAGAGGGGAGTGAAATCAGAGAGACGGGAAGTGTGGAAGTTTTTTTGGCTGAAATGTATCTAGAAGAAGATGGGTTTGATTCTTTAAGAGAAGAAGACGGGTTTCACTTTCAGAATCTAGAAGAAGATGGGTTTTGCGGTTTTTCAGAAGACTAGCTAAGTGGGAGATAGTGTGGTGGAGAAAGGCGCATTAAGTTTGGTTTTTCACTTTGTATAATCAATTCAGACAACACATAAATGAATTTTGGTTGTCTGATAGTCTATACTTGAAACTTAGGGACCTAACAAGCAAATCTCCCGCCTAGTACGAGTCACATACAAACTCACTTCTCCCACCTAGGATTGCCATCTCGCATTCACATAACAAAAATAGGTCTTTCCGTTGGAGCTTACAATCGTGTACCAGCATTTCACCAAAAAATTGGTCTTTTTGGGGCTAATCACTCTCATTTTGGAGTACATCTGATTTTCTTCCAAACTTGCACAATGGAAACAAAAGATGTGTTGTATGTTATTTTGCAAATTACTCTTATACAACAGATACAACTATACTGTTGTGCAAGGTCAGTCAAAATTTCGACCCAAATTTGAGCAAGGTGAGAGGGAAATTTTTTTTCATTCAGACAACAGACAAAACCTTATACCTTTTGTACAATAATCTTGCACCCAAAAAAAAATTGATTTTTGACCTCCTTATACAACTAAATCTCATTAAACCTATTGTGTGAAGTTGTTTTTGTCAACACATAACGGAAATTTTTTTTTCGTTGTCTAAAAAGTGTAGTGTGATAAGGATTTTGGCATAGTGCTATAAGGTGATAAGGATGATGCTACCTGGTTCCATCAAAATGGAGGTTTATACTCTTAGCACAAATTCTTGGAAGATTATTCAAGTCATTCCACCTTGGCTCAATACCATGAAGTTTTCTACTCGATTTGAATTTTGGAATGGAATGGCATATTGGCTTGCTACGAAAGATTTAATGGTTAGGGTTGTGTCGTTTGATACTAACAATCAAGATCGAATTTGAAGAACTGGCTGTCCCGATTACTATTTTGAGTGATGATTGGTATGCATATATCAAAGTGTACAAAGAATCAATTTGCCTACTTCATGTAAAAGTTGAACTGGATAATGACGTTGACAGGAAGCAAACAAGGTCAATTGAAGAAAACTTTCCAGCGTGCTGCGACATATTCTTCCTCGATCAAGCTCTTCATCCTTCCTCTCGTCTTCTCCTCTTCAAATTAGGGTTTTCTCTTTGAACAAAATTAGACAAAAACTGAATGACTGTTGTAAAAAATGGACGAGTAATCTGGACGAGGACAATATTCTTCCTCTAATCTTCTTCTTCTCCTTTTTAATTTAGGGTTTTTTAAATTTTATTTTTGTTATGTAATTGGAATCTTTAAAAAAAAAAATTGATACAGGTTAAGGGGTAAGCAGGTTACCACTATTGAATATTCCAGACCGTCAGATATATTCAACTTTTAATTAAATCCAATAGTCTAAAATTTTCAAAAAAACTTGATGTATGGCATACGTCAACATATACTAGAATTTTCTGTGTTTACTTAGAAGTCTGAAACTTATCAAATAATTTCTAATAAGTTAACTGAACCTATGAGTTTTGAGAGAGAATAACAGTCTTTTAGACGTGTTTAAGGTAGAAAAAGAAGAGAGAACAACATCTGCGTGCAAGGATAGAGAAAGGAGAAAATAGGTTAGGCTGCGCTGACCACAGAGGCTTGAGACGAGGTATCAAGTCTGAGATCAGGTGTTTTTGTTACAATTTCGACCAGGTATTTTTATTTAAACAATTATGGTTCTTTCATTACTTGAAATCAAACATATCAAGGGTTATTTTGGCGTTGATTTCACAAAAAATATTAAGAATCGAATTTATGGTGATTTTTCAAAGTTGACATAGAGGAAACATGTTTTCTGCTGACTAAAGTCAGGAAAGTGTTACAGTAATTTTTTTGAAGAGCCAAATGCTTTGTTTTAGCCATCACTGTTCTGGAACGTTTCTCTTTATGTCTATTTTCTTGGGAATGAAATTTCATGCCATTGAGTGACACGATTTTGCTAAGAATTATTTCTTGGATTACTGAGGACAGATGTAGTAATACCGGGAGTTTTCAAGAGCCTAGTATTCGACCTTATCAACTTGTAATAGATTCAATACTCTATTGCAAACTCCATCATTCCCTTCTTCATAAAGATACCATCTGCCTTGATTCTCAATCTTAGACAGTATCTCTTAGATGAGTAGTGAAATTAAGGAAGATATTAAAATATGCCACCTGATTGCATAATGAAGCTTCCATAGTTCCTAACAGTCTTTCTGTAAAATCTGTTATTCTATTGTCTTGTAAGATATATAGAACAAAACAATCACTACTATAGAAAATGAAACACACGATACCTCTCATATGATGCCACACTATTTTCCGTGGTGTGAATGATTTTTCATTTTTGGGATGACGGTTTTAAAATTTCCATTTCTAATATAAATTCAACCTATGGGTGTTTTTCATACTGGAATTATGAATTGTTTCAGAAGACATTTATAAATGGAAGTGTGATGTGAGGTTAAAATGGTTATAGGGGTGGCAAGTTTCCCACCATTTGGCATTCCTCAACATGTAGTGGCAATACGACGGTTTGTTTAAAACTGTGGTACGAATCCATAGATTTGCAAGTGAAAAACATGTCCTCCAACATTTCCCTCCATTCTCTCTCTCCCCCCCCCCCAAAATCCATTTCCCTTTTACCAGGCAACAAGAGGTGGCAAAACTGAAAATTTTCAAGTGGCATTTAGACAACATATATGTGGAAAACCATGGTCTGATGCCTTGTACATATATGCATGAATCAACATTAATGGCCATGTGTCCTAGCTAGACAACTACACAATAGTATATTCCATTCAGAACAAATTATTAGAACACTTATGAAAAAAATCTCCTTTCCAAAACTAATGCCTTGGCTTAGACCAGCCCACAACTATACCCCGACACGGCATTCACTCCACAAAACCACACAACTAATTAACCAAATCTACTCACCCCAACTCTCTCTCCAACTCACTCTGACTCTCTCGCTGTCCGACTTACTCCACAGCCCTAAACCCTAAATCCACCTCCTCCGAAGCCCCAACTCTTTGGTGCGAAGCCTTCGAAGCCCTCAATCGGAGATTTCTCTTCTAATCCAGTAAGCCCTAAAATTTGGGGGTTTCTTGTTTCTCGTCCTCTCATCCTTTTGATTTCATAAATAATGCTTTTGATTTTGGGTTCTTTACTTTTGATTTCAGGTTTTGATTAACTGGAGGATTTTGGGTTCATCACAAATCACACTATTGATTTGGGGTTTTGATGGAGGTTTTTGGCTTTTGATTCCTTGAAGATTGAAACTTTGAACCATCACTTGACTGTGTAACTTTGAAGCATAAAGGTTTATACTTTCTGTTTGTCAAGGTGAAGTTGCCTATAATATCGATTCAGTTCTTTCAATCTGTGGTTATGTACATTGGGATCTTATTTTGACGGTTTGTTTGGATATTTTGATTAGGTACTTTTTGAGGAAGTTGGAGAACGTAAAGAAGAGCAATTGACAAATCTTGGTTATCAATGAGGTATTTATCTTGCATTTCTTTCAATAGAGCGCTTACTCTTTGAGCTAATATATATTGGACTTAGAAAGGATATATGTGTGGTAGTGAAGCTGCTGGCTCCGTAATTGGGAGTTGGATTGTGTTTCAAATGGAAAATACCTGAAAAGATCCACAAACCTAGAACCAATCGATTCCGAAGCTCGAGGACTTTCTCGACGACTCCATGGTGCGCTACACTAATAGCCAAACTGAGACCCAAGACTCGTCGCTAACCCAAATCTACGACCAGGGTTCCACCTACTTTGGTGACCACCACCAGAACCAGGATCTAAAGGAAATTACTTGGTTCCAAGCCTTTTCGGCTAAATCAGGCTTTGAGGTGGAGGACTCGGCCTCTATGGCCCGGACTCAACTCATCAACAATTCCTCCGCGAGCTCATTAGCAATTCCTCTGATGTGGGTGCCTCTCTCTCTCTCTCTCTCTCTCTCTCTCTCTCTCTCATTGTTCTGGTTTTGCTTCATCAATTCAGATTTACTAATTGCAATTAGCCCTAACTTTGATCTCTGAGAACCTAATTTGTGAACTAGTAATTGTTTGAGATTGTAATCTCGGAAGGTTTTGATTGTGATTTGTATCTATGATTAAGGTGTTGTTAGTTTTTTTGTTTCTTTCTTTCTCTGTTGCATTAGGTATCAAAATTAGATTAATAAATTGCAGAAGCCTCAATTTTGATCTTTGAGAACCTAATTTGAGAATTAGGTTCTTGCTTGAGAGATTGTACGCTAGGAAGGTTTTGATTTTATTTATTGGTGCAGTGAACTGTGAATGGTGATTGTGTTTGGATTTGCTTTTGTGTAGGCTTTAGGTAAAATTTGATTTGAGAGCCTTATTGACAAGAGCAAGCTAGATGCTCAACCCTAGCTTTTTATTAGGCTTGTGCCTGATAAGACCCACAACACCCTCTCCACCATTGATAGTGGTATTCGCATGACTAAAGCAGGTAAGTTATACAATCTTTGCTTTTTGTTATGGTTGATTTCGCAGAAAGTTCATGATTAGGGGTTGTGCTTTATCTACATTTGTGCTGAAAAAAAGTATTGGTTGTGCTCCTGTGTTAAATATAAAAAGAACTGTGCAACTTGTTATCAAATACTTGTCAACAAATGTTGTCAGGAAATATGATTTTTTTTCTTTTATTTGAAACAGTCTAATAATGGTATTACTTTAGGTTATATATCCTGATGTTTTGGTAGTCAATTTATTTCAAATTGATAAATCTGGATCAAGATGAAGGCTTTTCATTTATGTGAAATTGTCTAGTTGTATTAATTTAGGTTATCAGATCTTGTTGGTGGGTAGTCAAGCTAATTTAAATGAATTAATTTATTTTATGTGTTTTTTTGTTTGATCTTTTGATCGTTGAACAATTAGTTATGGCTTGCTGTGATTGCTAACAATCATGTCAGTACCTCTGGTTATATTTCAGAGATTGCTAAATTCTCCAAGCTAATCCAAGGTCACATTCCACATTAACTATAAGTATTACTTTCCTTTGGAAAAGTTTTGTCAGATTGTTAGTGTATTAGTTTGTTTCAAATATTTGTATGATTGAGTTGCAGATATGAGAATCAGCTAGAGAAGTTCTGTGAGTTTATGGATCCTTTGCTGAATTAAGCTCCTCCAGAATCTTCGCAAGGCGCCTCAGTGTTGTGGTTTTGGTGACCAGTTGAAGGATAAGATGCAAGTCAATGTTCTGGGCTTAGCTTCTGAGACAGGCTGTTGTCTTAGGCCAGAAGGATATGGTGTAAGAATTCATTTCTCTAGTAATGTGGATGGAAACAATTATGGTTAATAGTAGTGCTAATCAGGTAGCTGCCTTACTTTATGTAATTACCAGATAGAACAAAATGATTAAGAGACCTGCTTTGTAAATGTAGTATTCACTTTCACTTTCATATGTTTTGAGATTTCCAATGAGTTCATCCAGTGGATAGTCATCAATATCAAAAGAATCCTCAATACTGGTGACCTTAGAATGAAACTTCTCGGGCAAGGCCCTAAGAATTTTCTTAACAACCTTATCTTCATCAAAAGGGACACCTAGACTACGACATTGACCTGTAATTTTTAAAATTCTACCATGGAAGTCATCCACGGTTTCATCATCTCCTATAGTCATAGATTCAAATTCATAAATCAAACCTTGTAGTTTTTGTGCATGTACCTTTTTGTTGCCTTCATATGAAGTCTGTAACAGATCCCAAGCTTGCTTTGCAGTATCACAATGACTGATCCTCAGCTTTTTACGTTCAAAGAGAGCGGTAAAGATGCTATTTTTTGCATTGAAATCAGCTTGAAGATCACATACTTCCTCCTCAGTCCAATCCTTTCGTGGTTTAGGAATAGAGGCAGATGAACCTTCACCTTTAGCTAGAACTATAGGTGTCTTCCAGCCTTTTTCCACAATATTCCATACATGTTCATCTTGAGCATACAAATATGATTTCATGTATATCTTCCATTGAGTATATTTTTCACATCCTCCATCAAACCATGGAGGACTATTAACAGATCCACCAGAAGCTCTATCTCGAGATTGTTCCATCATCCCTGCGATCTACTAGAAAAATCTAGAACCTGCTCTGATGCCAATTGTAATTACCAGATAGAACAAAATGATTAAGAGACCTGCTTTGTAAATGTAGTATTCACTTTCAATTCAACACAAAGATTGCTAACGCAGTGTAAACCTCTCCACTGAGGAAACTTCACTGCGTGGCTTGTAATGTAGCCAACACGAGAAAATCAATCCACTATAAGTCAACTAAGTTTACATATACAAGTAGTGTTGTTCACAACAATCACTTTCACTTAGCAAATAGCTAACTTGTTTTACAACTGTTCTAACCCTTAACTAAATTATCATACTATCAAATGAGCCAATCTTCCAATCTTCCTTGCACTCACAGTCTCACTGATCTTGAGAATGAAGCATGCAAATGACAGAGTATGCAAGGGAAAGAAACATATAACACACGAAGAGAGTTTTTCAGAAAATGTTTTAGCAAAACATATGCAGTACACCAACGACAAGATTAGACCAAAAAACCCTACTAATGAAATCAATGTCAAAACCTTTTATAGAGGAGAAAGACTACC
This sequence comes from Rosa chinensis, assembly GCF_002994745.2. Lineage (NCBI taxonomy): Eukaryota > Viridiplantae > Streptophyta > Magnoliopsida > Rosales > Rosaceae > Rosa > Rosa chinensis. The sequence goes on along the minus strand of NC_037091.1, from coordinate 26,445,421 downwards.
CCTCAATCAAATCTCTTTTTCATATCAAATAAGATAAGTAAGGAAAGCTTTTAAAACTGATTTTGATAAACACTCAATTCTTCCTAACTATTTGCAAATCCAATCTATATTTGATATGCATCTCAAAAACCTTTTAATGCAGATAAGTATATCAAATCAAGTAAACCGATATGCATATCAATTCTAAATGCAAAGTGATATGGAATGAATACCATCTTAAACTCAAGATCAATGAGAATAATTCTCCTAGATTTTCTCTTCAATTCTTGCATGCCTCTTTGATTCCTTGAGTCACCGGGAAACTTGGAGAAGTCCTTTCCTAGTCTTATGCAACTTGTGTTCTCCGAGCAACCTTGGGAAAGTTATGTGTTGAAGGATAATAGCCCAATATCCTTACACTTTCCCAATTTCTTCCTTCTTCCATTAATTGATTGACTTATATATGGGTTGTGGTACTTGTCAGGTCCCTAGTTTGCTTGAAATTCATTTGACCTTTTTTTTCCCTTACAAGTACATCAGGCAATTTTTGTGGCTTTGCTATTTGGACAAATTAAGTGTCGCATTGTGTTAGGGTTTGAACTAGTACTTTTTCTTTTTACAGTGTTTGAATGAAGAATCAGAGAAGTGATTTTGGTTATCTTTACTCTTCAACCACCACTCATTAAACGTTCACTTTCTTGTCATCATCATATTTTCATTTTCTCCTTATTTTGAGTTTTGAGGGGACTATAACAAATTACACCTTCTATGAATACAAATCTGGATACATCCATTGCCGTCATGTTGATGGCCAAGAGGTAAATATGATCAGTTTTTGAAGAATTGCTTTATCGAGTACCATTGATGGAAAAGCATGACTTAGTTGTGTAAAGTCTTAGACCATCATTTGTCACGCCCCGATTTTTAACACAAATAAAAATTGATATATATAATCTCATAATTATACGTGCGTGATGATTCAGCCATCAATACAAAATACCTGAAAAACTTTTTCCTTTTAAACCAAGTACATACTGATGCCCTGAACCCACAAACTCAATATATACACGCTCCAAAAAGTTATATATTACACGAGTTACGAATTAAATTATCACAACAAAATAATAAGTAAATGCTCCTTAGAGCTTACTACAAGCTGAAGTCTTAATAACGGTAAAGTCACAAAATTGGCTTCCTACCGTAAAGCTGCTAGCATACTACCTCAGTTTTGAGCCAAGATTACCCTAACCTGCAAGATTAACCCCTACACCAATGAATAGTACACCGAGTTGCCACACAATAAACCCGGTAAGCTTATCCTAAGTCACGATCATAAATCATTAGCACAATTTAAATTCCGGAATGCTTCTCAGAAGTAATTATTCAAGAAACATAAGTCATGACTGCAATCAAAATCCAAACTATTTATTGAAAACCATATGCCATGACTAAATTCATAATTTCAACTTTGAACATGAAAAACCAAAGTAAATTATAAAACTAAAATATCTTATCGGAAAAGCAAACTAAGGCATCAATCATAAATCAATTTTCAAAACTAAATTTCAACATGCTCAAGGAAAATGAAATAATCGTTCAAAAAGAATTCCATGCATTTTATTTAAAACAAAGGTTCACTCACTATGGCATTAACCAGTGAAGCGCATGGATTTCTCATCAAGCAATAGCTCGGTATATCATTATGTACATACCATTACGGATGAATAACTAATCGGAAGGGCGAAAGGAATTTTACATTAAATAAAACTGAAAACCCTAATTCATCAACCATTCGAAACCTAAAGCTCCAGTTTTCCTCATAATCAACCCAAATTTCACCAATACCATTGTTTTCACAATTCTAATGTTCTATAATAGAAATGAAGGAAGCCCTGATATGTTAAAAGTAGCACCCAATTTAACCCTGTAAAATATCATCATTAGTATATGGTAAATAGAGATCGTTCAAACTGGGGACTGAGGGTACACCTGTCATTGCAAAGTAACGAAACAAAGGGGGTTTTAGGATTAGGGTTTCGAATTATAAAACAAAAATATAAAATACATATACAAGATAGGGGGGACATTAGGAATAAAGATTAAAACCGAAATCATATGATTAAATTCAATTAGAACTCCTATAGTTGATCATCTAAGTCATGAGATAGAAGTTGATCATGTGAAACATTCAAAGCAAATGATTTCTCATATTTTACTTTCCTTAACTAATTAATCTAAATGAAAGCACCTAGATTAATCCTATTAAACATGCAATCAAAGTCTAAAAACTTAGCTAATCAAAACATGTTTAACACAATAAGCATAGAGAAAAGATATCAACTTAAGTGCACAACCTAGTATTAATAAGTTCATCTACTTGCAATCTTCTTCAATTGATTTCAATTTTTGTCCAAAGCCTTTACTACTTTTGTTTTAGGGTTACAAAACTATTAGGTGAATCATTAACCTAAATCTAGCACCAATTATATGCAAGTCCTAAATGCTTCGAACCACATAAGATTAACACATAAAAGATATCAATCAAGTAAAATCAATTGAACAATCTCACAAAAGCAACTTAGAATCACAACTTATAGGAATCGAAATTTATTCAAACATAAGAACGGGCTTAAACTTTGCCCTAAACGTTTATGTCAACTAGAAATCAAGTTCATATGTAATCAAAACAAAGAAAACCTAAAGGTTACAAGGAATAAGATGGAATTACACCGTGAAGGATGAATGGTGGAAAGCTTGAGACGTTGAGGCTTCAATCTTGAAAGCAAGGCTTCAAGGCTTCACGGCACAATGTGGATGATGGAAGCTAGGAGGCTTCACGGCTTCTTCTTCTCTTCTTCTCTTTGCTTGAAGACGTAGAGACTTGAAACTAGAGGATGGAGAGAGAGCTTTTGGACGTTTGGAATTTTTCTGAGGGGAGAGGTGTGTGAAAAATGTCCAAGGGTGGAGGTATATATAGGGGACGGAAAGGCTTCATGAATCTTCTTTTAATTTCCAAAGAATTATTTAGTTGCGCCACATAGCTTCTACCAATCAAAGAATGCCACATAAACCCTGCTGCTTCATCCAACCAATCAGAGGCTTCCAAAATTAAGAGAATTAAGTCCAAAATTCTTCAAAAAGATATTATTGCCTAATTTTCCAAAACTTTATGTGATTTTTCTCTTAATTTTTGGCCAAAATACTCTTGAGTGAAAGTAGGAATGAATCTGGACTTGTTTTGGATCTTTTCTTGTTGCACACACTTTACAATCCCTTAAATCTCTCCATGGCATCATCTATCCTCTAGATCCTTCCATGTATGATGCCATCCTCTTGATTCTCTTCCCAATTTCACGGCAAAAAGGATTTTATTTTCCAAAAATCAGTCTTTTCACGTCCAAAGAACCATAAATCAATTGGACTTCTTCCTTTTGCCGAATTTCTCATTTAATCTAGAAGGATTTGGGCTTTCTTGCGTCTTTTTCAAACCATGTGGTCTCCTAGTGCCTTCAGGACTCCTCTCTCAACACCATTTTTCTTCATTTTTTTGACCTTGATTCCTAGTGGACTCAGGAGTCTTGCTTTGACAAAGTTTCCTATTTTGAAAAGGATTTCTTGGTTGAATCAGGATTTCTTGGCTGGACCAGGAAAACTTCATTTCTTCATTTCTGCTCATTTTTGCAACCCTTGTGCCTTGCCTTAGCTATTTCCAACGTTTTCTTGCTTTTTTTTGTCTTTTAAGCTCATTTCTACTCCACTTGCTCCATGGGACCTAAAAATAGAAACTTTTATTAAAATTACTAAAAATAGAAACTTTCTTAAAAAAGAATGATTTATTTAAGGAAATAACTAAGTAAATATGAGGAAATAACATTCAAAACGTCGCATTAAAATGCTCCTATCAAGCCCAACGATCGGATTTCCATAAATCGACATCTGAGAACCTAAAGTTTGGACTTCTCCAATTAATATAAAATCCTCATCAAAATCTACCAAATTTCACCAACACCTTCAAGATGTCAAGCCCTAGCTAACGAGCCAAACCAAAAGGATTGAAGCGGCCCAACGCGCCCCAACATGCTGCCAATTCTAACCACTCATTTGGGCTGCGAAACTTACATCAAAATATTCATGGGAACAAGCCCAGCAATTCCTTAAGTACTACAGTCTAAAAACAACTACAAAAGTCAGAAATTACCCATAAAGTTTAAATTTCCTGAAATATTTAGATCTTCCATTCTTCCTCCTCGCATTGAATCAATGGATGGGGCTTAGGGGGTTTGAACTATGGTGAAGAGAGCTTCCAAACTTGTTTGATGGCACCGCCTGAAAATGCCAAAGCACGGTGATCGAATTAGGTCAAGGCGACGATCTGCCGTGAGCTTCAATGCCTCGATTCCCTTTCTTCGCTGCAAATCGAGGCTGGGGAAGGTGACATGTGTGGTCAGGGTGGAGAGACAGTTCCAACGTGACCGATGCAGCGACAACGATGGTCGGACGGTGGAAAACCCCCCGAGTCAACATTTTAGGTCGAGTCGTGAAATCTGGGTTGCGCTAAGAGAGTTTCCAAAATTTGGGTTTGACTGAAAATGGAAACTTACCATGGTGAGATTTCCTATTTATAGTAAGTTTCCCGAAACCGTAGTTTTTGATTTCTAGACCATAACTTCTACATGAACTCCGGTTATGCATGCCACGAATCCACAAACTCGGTTTAACGTCCTCTACGACTTTTGTGAAGGACATTTTATCTACATGTGAACAGAATAAAAAGTCAACTTTTAGGTCCACTAAAAGTTCAGGACGTAACATCAGAGTCTATTACTTGAGCTAGGGAGGCTCACCATTGTATGGTGATCATTCTTCCCCTGTTTTGTTTTCCCCTATTTGACCAATGTGCTAAAATGGTCCCAAATAACAAACTTTTGAGTTTTTTGTTTTAAAGGAACTTTATAAATTGTTGCATGCATTGGTTTTGAAGAAAGAACTAAATGGGAAAGTATTAAAATTTTCTTCCTTTATTTTTATTTAAGATTATTATTTTATCCAATCACGCTAATGTTTTCTGAATACTTTTTCCCGTGACCTTCTATTTCAAATGCCTAGTTTGCAGATTAGCTGGTTCGGCATAGCAGGAGTTGAGGCATAGCATTCTTCTGCTGCTACAGTTTTGTAGTAGGTTACCTCTTTAACCTACTTGTAAAATAATTTATTTTCGATCTCTAGATTGCTTTGATAACCTATGGGATTATTGTCTTAATTTGGAAGTTGTATTTGTGTATTTGAGAAACTGCTGGATCTTGGATATTGAGAATTGTTAGATTGATATTGTATTTGTGATTGTGGGGGAGTCTGGTTGCTGTATTTATGGGGAGCATGTAAACTCCAGTAGTTGAGGTTGGATTTGTGAATTTAGAAGTGAAAATTCAAAGTCTACAAGTTTTTAAGTAGTCCATTTTTAGGAGTGATTCTACGGAATTTTCGGTAGAGTTATTCCTAAGGTGGACCACACAGGGCCACCTTAAATTTCTCAGTGAAATCCTAGTGGGTCCTGTCTACAGGACAGGTGCCCAAGTCAAATGATCAGACGCTTCACTAAAATTGAGTGTCCACCCAAAATGAAATGAGTCATTGTGCCTCCTACAAAAAAATGGAAGGAAGTCAATTGGCAAAAGTCTACTTCACATCCTGAGCCCAAAATAAAATATTCGACTCATCATAAATAGAGTGTGACTCAACATAAAAGCTCAACTCTTCATAATGGGTGTCCAAATCAACTTTACACTTACTTTAAGTTGCAGACTCAATCAAGCAACATGAGGCCCATTTCAAGTCTGTTGCCCAATTACAAGCTCGGCATGACGTGTGTCCAATGAAAACGTGCAATTGACAAATCCACTAAAAATTTTGGTCATTCAATCGACACAAAACCGGAATTCAAATTGAATAAACTACGGTCGGTTTGATCCCACAAAGGATACATATGCAATCTAGCGACCTACTAGATGCAACCACAAAGCCAAACAAAGTCTCTGACTCCACCAGTCAAATTCAGCATGTCCTGAATTGAATCACTAACTCTAGTCAAATTCTTCGAACACCAGAAGATCAAATCATTCCTAAATTACACCAAAATTCCAAGGGCTCTAAACCCTCTCAAATCTCCCAAACACCAAGTTCAAAAAATTAATGGGTCATCTACCCATTTGAATCCTAGATACCAGTACTACATATGGTTTGATTTCGAAAAGGGTATGTAGGCAATTTAGAACCAAATTAATCTAAATGCAACTGCGTCTCAGACACAAAAATGAACCCTTGGTTCACTTTGACCAAATTTTCTCCAAAGACTATTCTCATTCCAAAATCAGAAGCCTTCTAATCGGTCTTTTACTCATTGAAACTCTTGAACTACGAGTGGCTTGATCCCTCTCAAAGGGTACATGGGCAACCCATTCAAATATCTTGGTGCAGCCACAAAAATGAACAAACATACATCCTCTTAATTGGTTTCTTCATAAATGAAATCAAATGGTGTTACCCTGTAATAAGGGATTATAATTAAGACACACATTTTGTCTTAAATGGGTCGAATTTGAAATAATTAAAACTCAATTCACTAAATGAATACAAGTTAAAATTATGTTTGGTGACATTTTCGCTCACTATGTGCAATTTTTACTCAACATTCATTTAGCACCTTAGAGACACACGGTTGAATAACCTCAAGCGCTGCTTTCATAGCCTCATAATCTATATCCGAAGCAGTAAACATCTTCGTGAAATAAGAAGACACCACCCATTCCATGCCTTCATCATCTTCACACTACTTTCCTATTTCATCAAACAAACCTTTTAACATATTCTTCAATTTTCTATTGGCAGCTTTCCTATGAAGTAGCCTGTATTCCTATCCCCTTCTTTTAACCAAGTTACTTTGGAACGTTGTTTCCAGAAAGATTCCTCCTGAGACAATAACATTTGTAGCCGCTCCATCAACTGCTTTTTCTCTACATAAACTGCCGCAATAATGGAAATTTTTAACATCCATAAGCTCCTCTAACCTAGCTTATGGAAACATCCATAAGCTCCTCCGTTGATGGCATCACCATCCATTGTCGTCATCCTCCTCCTTGTATAGCCACCTTGAAGCTGCCTTGCATCCTTGGAAGCTTGAAGAGATGTCATCAAGGGCTACCATGAACGTTCATCATCTCTTTTCACGATTTTTCCATCCTTTTGTAATAGATATGTTTTCTTTTGTGATTTTCGAAACTATGTGAAACTAATCTTATGTTAGGGGAAATTTTGAAGCCTCATATTATGTGATAATCATGTTTATGTGTTCTTAATATTCTTTACTTTGCATTTTTGTGGGATGATTAATTGATTTCGGTTTCTTGATATCTTTTACATGTTATTGTTCTTCAGCTGCAAACTTAGGATTATATGGATGTAATTAGAGCTAGAATTAGGTTAATGTTTTGTGACCCTAATTTGAAAGTAGTAAAGGCTATGAACAATAGTTAAAATTAATTAATTTGTGTTCTTGACTAGACATGCTTTGTGTACTAGGATGAATATAATTATCAACCAAACTTTCACATGCTCTTAATGATTTGAATATGTTGTTGATAGGATTGCTTTGATATCTTGCTCGCATGTTTTGAAATATGTTAGTTTAGTGCTTTGCTAAATTAATTGTGTAAAGGAACTATTGTTTGCTTTTAACTTTGTTTCGTGGTTGATAGCTTCTCACGACATTAGTAAATAATATTAGGATTCATAACTTGATTTGATCATATTTGGCGGTGGATATATTGTTTCTAACATTCTCATTCATTGATTTCTAAAATTATTCTTTGTTTTCTTTACTTTACGTTTTCAAAACCCCAAATTCTAAAACGTTATCTTTTTATTTTTCTTTTAGTTTTCTTAATTTTATTCTTCTCCTCCCCTCTAATTGTGTTTTCGTAAATTGTTTTTAGGTTTCTAGTTTATATTGTTTCAATTTCGTAACTTAGTTGATTTGTTAGATAGTAATTATGAACAATCCTTGCTTGCTCTATACTATGATTTCACAATTTTCTCAGGGTTAAGTTGTGTGCTAGCTTTTGGCATACCAGAACCTTAGTTATATTAATAGAGATTTTTTTTAATTTTAATTGATATTTCGAAAACTAATGAGTTGTCAATGAGGTAAATGTTACATGAAAAATAGAATGTATAAGAAATATGTAGGTAGTACTGGCTTACTCGGTAGATTGACCTGATCCTTGTCAGCCTAATTCGGACGGCCTTCAAAATGATTTGATTCATTTTAGTCTCTTTCATGTGTATGATTTCTCAATATGGTGGCACAACTAAATTGTTTAAATAAAAGTCACGATGACCAATCAAAATATATATTATGAGTTGAAGGGGGTGGAGAAGTTCAGGTCAATGTATCTGGGAGCAGTGAAAGACAATACCCAAGTGGTTGCGATGCGATGGTTATAGTTAGCGAGGTCAGGCTAGCTGGAGACATCATCATATACTTTTGGCTTGATTCGGTTGTTAGCGTAGCTGTTGTAAAATACTTTTTTCTTTCTTAAGAGCTGACCAAGTCGATCGATCACCTCCAATTCTACCAAGTACGTACACACTACTGGATTGAGATTCGATCCAATTAATTATTAAATTTTACACACCAAAAACAAGTACTGCGTACCCAGAGCCTTTCACATGCTAAAGATGCCTACATTCTAAATCTCAGTTCACCAAATTAATGAAATCAAGATCGAATTTCTGAGTTATAACTTGGAGGATACCACCACATTATTATTACTGGTACTAGTACTACTGCTACTACCCCATAGAAAAAATTTTCCACTCTGTATCTTGTCTGGAGGAAGCAAGGCCAGCCTAGCACCGACAATGGCCGCATCATCGGCGGTGTGATCTCCCTTGCACCGAGTCATCGAGGTCTGAGTAAAGCCGGGACAGAAGCTATTCACACTCAAACTTCCTTCGTAGCGCTTTGCCAAAACCCTGGTGTATGCATTCAGTGCAAGCTTCGACACCGCATAGTCCGTCCACAATTCAGGCCAACCTCCGGTCTTCCATGTCCCGGTCTTCACTTGTTCCAGAAACAAGCTAACAACTGCCTCGATATCATCCTCTGATAGTTTCTCGCTTTCTAGAACCTCTTTAATGCTAGGGTTTCCCACTTTCTGCAGTGTACCACACAGTAGGTACAGTTAATATTAATTACATCAGATTAATTAAGAACCGTACGAGGGACGGAGTACTTACATTTAGGGAACCAAGTCTAGAGCTGAGATTGAGTATTCGACTAATGGATGAGGTACGGAACATGGGCAAGAGAGCCTCAGTCAGTAACTTTGGTCCATTGAAATTGGTTTTTATTACTGTCTTGGCATGTTCCACTGAGTTTTCATTGATTTCGTTGAACGAAACTGCTGCGTTGTTCACCTAGAGAGAATATATATATCTTATATTCATCAACTTACAATAAAAAATAATAAAAAATAACAATATAAGAAATAGTGTGAGGTAATATTCATCAACTTGCGATAAATGATCGTTGTTTAGGACTACTGACTCAAGCAAAGAAATAGTAAAGAAAAATTATATATATGATATATTCCTTTTCTATGTGTGCATGCAAGGTGATATTTAGTTTTTTTTTTCCTTTCTCATAACTATTTCAATGACTTTTCATCTATAAGTTATGTATATTGAACATTGTCCGGGTGTGCAATTCCTCGTTTAGTATAAAAAAAAAAAAAAAAAATCCAATCATTACGTAATACCCGAAGGTAATATATTTTTCGATCAACTTGACCCGGTCGAGATTATGGTCTTGAAGGCTCAAGTGTCCACATTTTTTCAAAGAATAATTTGAATCACAAATAAAATAAATGAAGTGTGCACCTTACTCAATTAGTGTGTTGATTAATTATTAGTTCAATTATATTAGTGAGATTTAACAAATCTTTTAAATACGTATATATCTGTATAGTCAAAGTTTTTATAGCTTAGGAGACGATGCATTGCAATTGTAAACCCTACTCGATCTGCTAATAATTTAAGTTTTTTTTATTAGAAATGAAGTCTGCCAATAATTTGATTAAATACTTTACGTTTTGTGATTGCTTAGAGATATAACTTTTTTTTTTTGGGAATAGGAATTGATTTCATTAGATAATCAAGTCATAAAAGAGGTAAAAGTCTAACATGCACTTACATAAAAAAATCCGGCAAATAAACCCGAACAACCTATCTAAGCCAAAACTAAACTTATTAAAGTCTAAACAAATACTTGTTGAAAAGCAAACCTAAAACAAGCAAGAACAATTTCGTTTTCTATGAAAAAATCATTCATACTAGTTGACAAAGTTTTGCACTTATAATTTGATTGGTTATGACAAATTTTGGAGGTCTAATGCTTGAATTAAATGCATGTTTAAATATCTAGAAGCCAAAGTAATTACTTTAATTGAAATATACAAAAAATTATTCTTTTTTTTTTGGGAGGTGGGTCCGCCCCTGCATATATCAGATCAATAAAAACTACGTTGATGATAATCATATTATGAAAATGGATAAACAGTTGACAGTTTTTTTTTTTGAAGGGAAAGACGACAAACTATATTAGGTGAAATTGAAAAGTACATGGAGCGATGCAAAAGCATTGAAATAAAAACAATAAAGCATAACAAGATGCACAAACGCATTTATAATGTAGGAAAACAATAAAAGATAATAAGATGCACAGACACATCTAGAATGAAAGGTAACAATGTGACTTGATGCCAAACGACATCGTTGCACTGCATATGTCACGAAAGCAGTGTAAATAAAATAGTAACCGTAACCGTAACCGGTGATAGTGTTGATATTGATTATATAATTTGCATGATATATCATTAAAGGATAACTCCATATAGCCCTGTTCCGATTAGTATAAAGCACGCTAAGTAAAATTATACGTTGATCACTTCAAAAAAGAAAAAATTATTGTCATTTCTTGGAGTTTTCTTTTTTTTTCTTTATAAATACACATTTTTTCATATTTGTATATAAATCTGTATTATCAGTGGCGGACCCAGCATTCTTTTTCTATGGGGGCGTGTATGTTAAAGTATATATATATAACTGTTAAAGTATTAGATTTAGTCAGATAAGTGGGGGCATGTTTACAAAATATGAAGACAAAATACTATCTTATTAGATTAAATACATTATTTACAAAACATGAGTGGGTGCGTGAGCCCCCACTTTTGCCCCCCTCTGGGTCCGCCAGTGTGTATTATTACATATGAAAATCCTACATTGCATGTGAGAGTGTTTCAGAACCGGTGGTCGGGCCGATCAGCGAAACACATGCAATATACCTACCACACTGCAAATCAGTCCATAAAGATTAATTGTCTCAACTAAATTAAGATACAGTTTTTAATAATGGGGAATAAATGAGGAAAAAAACGGTACGGAAAAAACAAAGAAGCTGTCATGTGAACCCCCATTTACCCCCAAATCCCCCCCCCAAAAAAAAAAAAAAAGAGAAGAGAAGAAGAAGGAGTAGCAACGCGCTTACAAGAATATCCAAGGCTGCAAAGTTTTCTGTGAACCATGATGAGAAGGTTTTGATAGAATAAGGATCAGAAACATCGAGGCAGAAAAAGGTAATATTATGAAGACCTTGAGCCCTCAGTGCTTCAACAGCCTTGCAACCCCTTTCAGTGTCTCTGGCTGTTAATATCACCTTCAGTCCCAACTCCGCCATTCTTTTCACCAGCGCAAACCCAATTCCTTTGTTTGCTCCAGTCACTATCGCTACTGTCTCCTCCGACCACCACCTGATTCGTGCATTCATTCATGAAAACATGCATTCATATACATCAAGTATAGCACAGTTTCATCGCACCCATCCATCTCATTTTATTCATAGCCCTATTCATATTTTTTAGAAATTGTAAAAATTTTGCTCCAATTTCTTACAGAAGACATAGAACGGAAAGTCTTCTATGTTATCACAGAGAGAGAGAGAGAGAGAGAGAGAGAGGATGTTTCATTACCTTGTTAGGGAGAGGGGCGGAGAGGGAATAGGGAGCTGATCTGTTTCTTTGAACTTCATAGTTGCAAATTAAAGATAATTAGCTTTGGGGTGATATATTTGAGGGGAGAGAATGGTAGGAATGTGTATTTATAAGAGAAGCAATTGTGTGAAAAGGCAAAAGGAGCATGAATATATAAAAAACTAAAGTAAATTAAACATAGATCAAGTCAATAGTTGAACTGTTTGGACATGATCAAGAAGGTAGGCGTAACTCACGTTCTAATTTTCTTTTGTTTAGTCATTCAACTGGTTACCTCTTATTAATGACACAAGCCTCAGCTTCAGCCGGGCTGCCCACTCTCTCGCTACTTTTTATATTATGTGAGGACATGAATGTGAATAAGTTAGTAAAACACAGTTACTCGTGGCTATTTTAAGCAAAGAATGCTCAGTTCTTCAACAATTGAGCACAAAACTTAATATGTACGTCGACATCTTGCGGTGCTTAATGTCAATCTCAAGGTTCTTTTCAGATTGCTTGCAGGTGGCGATATAGGTCTCATGTCTCATAATTATAAAGGAATCGTCTTGTGGGTTTAGCTCTGCATACTCTTGAAGCTGTGCATTTTTTGGTGTCTGCTTAAGGATTTATCTATTCAATGAGTTTTCTGGTTGTCATAATTTCACAGGTTTTGTTCGGATTGGGTTGGATTTAGGATTCTGAACATTGGGTTTCATGCACTTCTCATATCGGAAATTTTATGCTCTTCTCATACAAGCACATAGAGTTCTAAATTCTTAGGTTATTATTACCTAATTTTATTTCTATTTCTAGAGCCACTGTTGTGTAGTGTTGTACTGTCGAGGTGGACCGTTATGTCTAATTGTACGCTCATGTCATTTTCCCCTAAAAAAATATAGGAAAAATTTCACAAATGGTCACTCAACTATGACTCATTCGACACTTTAGTCACTGAAATTTCAAATATATCACTTTGGTCACTCAACTATTACATTGTCAATCACTTAAGTCACTTTGTGAATTTTTTGCATTAAAAAAAATTATAAAAAATACTCTTTGGGTGACTTAAGTGATTGACAATGTAATAGTTGAGTGACCAAAGTGATATATTTGAAACTTCAGTGACCAAAGTGTCGAATGAGTCATAGTTGAGTGACCATTTGTGGAATTCTCCCAAAAATATATATATCTAGTGTTGTACTACAATAAAGCCAAGCGTACAAAAATTTTACCAAATTTTAGATTATCAAATTTAGCGATATTTCAACTGACTATGACAAACAAACACCAGGGTTATTCCACTAAAAACAAATATATATATATATATATATATATATATATATATATATATCCGGGAGAGAGAGCGACATGGGAGACGCATGAACTCACCTACTCGACTGTGAACTTCCTCCTTCTCCAGAAATAACCAACTTGAAAAAATCACGAATTTGGGAAGTTATCGGCAAACAATTGGGAGATGGGCTCACCACGATTTACCAACTCAAAAAGGGGGAAGGTGGATGATCAACCCAAAAAAAAAAAAAATCAAAATATTCCCTCAGTTTCGATTTGGTTCTGAAGTGTAATAACCTGGATTTTCGTTATTAATTTTCTGCAATTAATTAAGGACCAATTTGTACAAATTCTTGTTCTTGTGCCATGATTGTGTGTTATTTGTGAAATAGAATTAGTTCCAACGAATAATTGTTCAGAACGCTTTACTTACGAGAGCTCAAAGGTTGACTTTTTATTCATTACGATTTTGTGGAAACTTCCTTCACAAATGTTGTCTTTTATTTGATTTGATTGTTGTTTATGTTTCCAGTCTTGCATATTTCATTTTGATGAGTTTCAATTGATTAATTAATTATAGACTTTATTGATAACTAATGCTTTATAGTCTCCTCTAGTTCAATCCGCTTGTTTAACTTGAACGGTTGAAGGTGTTGGATATCGAATTTAATTTGACGTTTATTGTTTGATATAATCTTGTGTTGTTTATGGGTGTGTTTGAAATGATCTTTTTTTTTTTAAACAGCAAAGGAAGATATATTCCAACAATCAAAATATCATACGACCGTACTAAGTCATGCTAGAGTAGCCAAATCGCTAAAATAGATTCATCATAATGTTAAAGTCACAAGCCGACTAGACCAAAACCCATCCTAGCAATCGATGTTCAATAAAATTTGAGTTGCTCACTTATTCAAAGGTTAGCCTAACCAAAAAGAAATACTAACTAAAAGAAAATAAACTATACTAAAAGATAAAACAAAATCTAACCTAAACCAGACTCATCCTCCCAAAATCTAAATGCAACCGCTAGAACATAATGTTGTACGCTAGCATAAACAAAACGGGAAGGCCACCACAAGCCCACTTAAGGCGAGAAAAGTAACACTTTCCCATGAGGCCCAATCCAAGCCCAACCCAAGTGAGAGAGAAAGAATGATACATGAGCTTGCCCAAGGCCCGACCCGCCATACTACAACTCTACAGCCCAACAAGGCTAAGGATAAGCCCAAAGCCCACCACCTCCAACTCTACCACCTAGGCCTAGTCGGAGTAAATCCTTCAGAGGAAGAGCACGCTGTCACAGCTCCACCGACCGACCTTGGATCATTGAAACAGCCTAGAGAGGACCTTACCTTGGACTGGACCTTGACAACAACTGTAGTTGGAAGAACCACACACAAGCAACTCCACCTTCATTAAGCAGAAGCATTGACAAGCTCCTGGAGAGTTCACCGCCTCCGCGAGAGGACCAAAACCCCAAGATTGCTCACATGGAATCAGCTGGAAACAGAAACGTCAACCTCGATCACAAACCCAAGAAAAAGGATCTAAACTTTGTACAAGCATCTGAGCACATCTCCGTCCAAACACGTCCACTTCGGACAAGGGCGAGTAAACCTCGTCCTCCTTACTTTTACTTGAAGAAGTGACACTGAAGCATCCTATTACAACCCCTGGATCCACAGGGCCGCCGCCGCACTGCTTCACAAAACCTAGGGCTAGATTTCGGTATTGCTCTAAGTTTTTGAGAGCATATGAGAGGGTATTGATTGCTGCTTATGGATGTGTGTTTGAAATGAACTTGATTTGGGTTATGTATATGTTCCTATTAGATAAACCAAAGTTGTTAATTAGAATTAGTCCTTGTTTTCTCTAAGGCAAGTTTGGATTTTATAGTACAAGAAATTTGATTTGGGTTTGTGAGAACTTTTGTTTAAAAGACCCAAATTATAGATATAGAAGCATGAATAATTGAGTAATATATTACATGGCTAAAACTTTCATGGATACTTACGAAAAACAAATTTAAACGACCATTTGTTCTATTTTTTTTTTTTGAAACAAGGCAAAAGCTAATATATTGATCAAAAGCCAGAATGGCCCTTGCACATTCTTCCGCTGCCATAAGATAGATAAGAAGATGTGTTAGTACCCACAGTGGTACATAGAACTAGGTCACTCATTTGACATTGAATACATCGTAGACATAGCGGGATCGCCCTTTGGTACTACGCCAGAGGCGCTAGAAAATAGAAGAACCCAGCCCTCCCAACCTAACTCTGAAACTAGTGAATCTAGTTGCCTATAGACCTCAATTGGTGTACAACTAGAGAAATTGAGACTTAAATCGACAAGACCAAGACCCAATATTAAACTAGATAGGAAAAAAAATACTAGACTGCCCCAGAAAAGGCCTACATATAAATTAGACAAAACTAATAAATATAGGGTTGCGCCAAAGGCCTAAACCCTAGCCCAAAATAATGGACTAGGTCAGAACCCCAGCCCAACTGTTCATGGCCCAATAGGGCAGTCCACCAAGGAATAGCACCAAGCCTAGCAATCTGGTAAGGTCCAATCCAACTTCTCCACCAAAGCCCCGTCGAGCCTCACCGTCCAGCCAAGATCCGGCCGACCTACATCACCCGACTGGCGTCACCACTAGCCGCCCCGCCATGCCATCATCCTGATGATCGAAGCCATTCTGAGCCACGCCGCTGCGACATGCATTAGCCTAGAAAACAATTCCTGACCAGGCCTCGAAACCCACCACCAAAAAACCATGGCATCGGGGATCCAAAACACCCAGTAGCAAAGATCGTTCACTAAACCGTAAAGCACAAAACACCACCGTCACCCCCCTCCCAGCCGAACCATCTGATGAAGCCCGTGCATATTCCTCCGACCGACTCCTATAGACATGTAGATCTTCCATCTGGCGGCAAACCCATGGTAGCGGCGAGGCTAGAGGCCAGCACCCACGCCCAGAAGCCGCCAGACGAGACGGGATTCAAGCGGTTGAGGGCCTTAGGGTTTCTCAAGGTGAGAGATGTTTAGACGACGATTTGTTCTAATTGTTGAAATCCATTGTTTGATTATCCTCCACGTTTTTTTTTCAAAAATAAAGGTTAACCGCCTATAGAATCACTCCTGGATGGAAGCTACGTACCTAACTTCATTGGCACACACTTGCGATTCAATCCCTAGAACTTGTAATTTCTTTCTGTTTAATTTGGTAACTACTCCAAATACAAAGAACAGAGATTATTTAGCCCAATTGGGTCGGTGCTCACCTGCCTTCGGTTTAACAAAGCATGCACCATGCACTAACAAAGCAAGCTCAATAACAAATGTTTTTACCAGCATGGGCAAGACATATTCATCTTATTTCTTTTAGTGAAAAAGTGGAAGCTATATTTCTTATCTCACTGACCATCGATGCTTCAAAAGCATAGCCGAGCAAAGAGCTTAGCAATGGGATTTGCAATGTTACAAAATATTGGATCTGAAGGTTGGTAGAAAAAGACCATTGTTGAGGTTCATCCAAAAATTCATAGGAGTCCCTTGCAATAGAAGATTTGCAAAAATGTCTACCTTGCAAAAACCATAGATCTGTAAAGCAGTAGTCGAATTTAATCTGACTGTTGGTATTGCAGGTGTTACGTCTCGTATCTTAATTTATCGGTTTACTAGTCATTTGGATGGTAAACGACAACTATCGTTTCTTTTCTACCTTTGTTTCAAACTTTTAGTTGACCAAAGAGAAAATTTTCTTCACA
Source organism: Rosa chinensis (assembly GCF_002994745.2). NCBI lineage: Eukaryota > Viridiplantae > Streptophyta > Magnoliopsida > Rosales > Rosaceae > Rosa > Rosa chinensis. The sequence continues at coordinate 26,428,281 of NC_037091.1, read as the reverse complement.
GAAGTTGTAAAGGACGTTAAACCGAGTCCATAGAGACGTGGCACACTCAAATCGGAGTTCGTATGTGAAAGCTATGGCCAGAAAACAAAAGTTAATATTCAGTATAAATGGAGGACTTACCGAAAGTGGTAAGTCATTTTTCACCCTTCAGCCCAAAATAGAAACCTTAATTCTCTCCAGCTCTACTAGCGACCCAACCCGACTCGAACCGGAGACTCAACTAGCTCTCTGCAGTCCGACCTTCGTTTAGCGCCACACCAGTGGCATTCGACGCTCGCTAGCTTCCTCTTCTTCCCTTTGGTGGGGGTGGTGGTGCATGATTTAGAGTGTAGAAAGTGCAACAAGCCAAATTTCCCAAGGCATATCCATTTCAGTGACCTGACCAGAACTCTTCTTCTGAGCCACCATTCATGATGAGATAGATTGGGTTTTGGACAGCATCAACCACTTATCAGACCCTCTAAATTGCTTGAAGCAATTTGAAGCGAGAATGAAGAATCGAAAGCTTGAAGTTTTTAGGATTTCCGCTGCTTTCAAGATAAATTCTAACTCTATCGATTGAAGTTGAACTTAATGGTACTTTTAAAAGTTGTTGGGCATGTTGTAAGGAAGATTTTTGCATAGGTCTTCCTACCGGAATTGAAGTTGGATTAGGTAAAGGCCATACGTCGCCGTCTCTGGCAGTGCGTGGAGGCACATGGTGCTGTTTTCAACCATTTCTCTAGCTAGTTAGGTAGTGCTTGTTGTTACAAGCATGTGGCTATAATTTGGTGGGTATACATTAAACTTTGTGATCGATTGAAATTTTCAAAGTTTCGGATTTTGCGAGTTACGATTCAGAGAAATCAAATCGTTGGATCATCTTTGTTTTTCATTAAGATGTTAAAATAATTTAGGTTGGCGAAAACCTTGAAGTTTGAGTCAAATCTATTTATGTAAGGGATTCTCAGGTTATAATTATGTATAGGATGACGTACTAGCTAGCCCATTGCTCAACAAGGATCCCTACACTTGGTCACGTTAGCCTTATACTGTGAGTGGACAATTTCTTTTTAAATAAGATGTATGCAATAATGTTTTGTAAATAATTGTTTTATTTATTTAAGAATATATTTTGGTGTCAGAAATGGATTGAGAATTGTTTATTTACTTGACTTGAATTCCATTATGAATTTCAAAAATGGATGTGCTTTACGTTTTAAAATTATATGGAGCTTTCTGATGAATTAATTTTCCGAAAAGTGTTTATTAATTGAATCATGAATTTCTTTAATCTCGCATATCATTAAACATTGATTTGAAAAATCGTATTGAAATTGTTAATCATATTTGTTATTATGTTTTTGAGCATGACTTTTTACTTAAGACTTTTCCGAGTACGGTTGGGAACCATATTGGTGCCTTGATTATGATTATTGTTTATTGCGAGATTCTGGGGAAGCTTGATTGATTTTTGTTTTCACATGTTTTTCGTGCCATAATTGTTGGTGATTATATTGCCATGCTAGCATGTTGTACTTGTTCCGCCTTTTTAGGCGATGTGACTACTACCTTAGCACTGGAGTCACAAAAGCTCTTTCCACCTTTGTGGTGATGTGGTGCTGCCTAGTGGCGGTATCACGAAGGCCCAGTACGCTATCTGCCTTAGTGGCATAAATATATGAGAGTATGAGAGTACTTTTGGCCTAGGAGGCTATTACCCGAGCCTAGGAGACTCACTTGTATGGTTGTCGTGTTCCCCATATTCATACTTTGTTGTTTGTGACTAGCAGGGCTAGTAAGTTTTCACAAGCTATTTGTTTATTCAAAAATTTTCTTAAAAACTTGCATGCATTGTTGATTTTGTTAACGTAAAAGTAGGAAAGTATTAAGTTCTCGATTTCATTTTATTTCCAATTTTTATTTTCGTCCACTCATGCAAACGTTTTTAACTACTTTTCCCTGGGCTGTTCGTTTTCTAATGCCCAGTCTGCTTATTAGCTAGTTCGGCGTGGTAGGAGTTGAGGCATAGCATTAGCTGCTGTTGTATTTTATATTGTAGATTACTTATATAACCTACTTGTACTTTGATTTCTTTTTCCTCCTTTAAATTTCTCTGATAACCTATTTAATTTGAGACTTGTATTTGAGTATTTGAAGATATGTTAAATTTCGGGTATATAGTTGACTATTGTGGAAGTGCTGGACTTGTTTTTACTTGGATATAGAGTTGATGTAATTTGGGGAGTAGGGTGGCTCCAGAAGAATAAGGGGTGGTTTTTGTTTAGAAGTGTATATTTTGTGTTTTCTATAGGTTTTGGGTAGTCCATCTTTAGGGGTGATTCTGCAAAATTTTTGGTGTAGTTATCCCTAATGTGGGCCCCACAAGGACACCTTGGATTTCATGGTGAAATTTGGGGCCGGTCCTATCAATAGGTGGCATGCAAGAAGGAAAAGCAATTGGACTTGACGAAGGACTGCTGAAATTAAACATGATAATCGAGAAGAAGTCCTAATCGAGGTCATCAAAATGCAAAAGATGGAATGTTGTCCATGTGAATTGTGTCCTCATCATCAACCTCACGAGTGGTCGATGGTGAATATGAATTCTTGGGCTAAAATCAGGCAATTCTTGTGCTCTTTGTCTCCAACCATCTTGGGTCGCCGATCTGAATCTTAACTCATGCTCTAAATCTCTAATTACAAGTATATGCAATCTCCTTTCATGCAATAATATCAAACCAACACTCAGTCAAAAGAATATCAAACCCAAAATTAAGGTGAATTTTCTCTCCCTCTGGTCTAACGCTCTGAGCTCATAACGTTTCTTTTTCAAATTTTTATTTTCAATTTTTTTTTTCTGGTTTTTCTGAAAATGAGAAAGTTCCAATCCAATTAAAATCTAATGTAACCAAAAAATTGTAAGGTTAAGGATCCTTATCCAATCCAATTTTATTCCAACCCATTCCTATTTTGGGTCCGGATCATGAGACATCAAATTTTACAAAACTTTTACACATCTTGTGAGCCATTAGATTTTAAAATGTTCAATGGTCTGGATTTGTTGTTTGAATGATGTCAACACAACACCAAGTGATGTGGATAATGACATGACATTACATATTTTCAATCAAAAATTATAATTAGATTAAACTTTCTTTATTAAAGAGAAAAAAAAAATCAAAATTTCCAAGAGTACAGTACGTATGAGATTAAAAGGAAGAAAAAAAAAAAGCAGTATAACAAACGCCTGACTCTAAAAGAAGATCATCTTCTCCAACTCTAGGCTCTCATCTCTATCATCTCAATTATTTAGATTGGTGAAACTAAATAAAACTTACAACAAGAATACAGGTACATACTTATCTTGTTTTTTGTTGTCGACATAGTATTAAAAACAACTCAATTTAGGCTTTAGGCCCTGGTAGCGAAACTCTTAGATATTGGGTAAATTTTGATGTGTTTCTATTCATCTCATACTGAGGTTTAAATAAAATTACAAATTGTACACAAAAGGAAAACATTTAACACCTATGCTAATCAGTCCTGTGATTGCAATTCAATCACCTATCATTACAATACAATCAATCTTATCCTATCATTACAAATCAATCAATCTATAATCAATCAACAATTAATCCTAATTGGAACAACTCAGTGATACTCCCCCTCAAGTTGGGGAATATATGTCTCGAATACCCAACTTGTCTAGTGAGCTGTGGAATACTTTACATGAGATAGCTTTTGTCAGAATGTCAGCCAATTGATCTTTAGTTCTTACATATGGCATGTCAATGGTTTCTGACCCTAACTAATCCCTGATGAAATGCCTATCCACTTCAACATGTTTAGTTTTTTCATGTTGAACTTGATTGTGTGCCTCAATAGCTGCTTTATTGTGACAATATAAGTCCAAGGCATATTTGGGTTTGAAGCCCAAATCCTTCATTAAATTTCGAAGCGATAACATCTCACATACACCATGGGCCATCCCATGGTATTCAGCCTCTACACTTGATCTAGCTACCACTTTTTGCTTCTTACTTCTCTATGTCACGAGATTACCTCCCAAAAAAGTGAAGTATCCTAAGGTTGATCTTCTATCAGTGATACATTAAGCCTAATTTGCATTAATGTATCCAGCCATCTCCAGATGATTATTTTTAGAAAACATGATCCTTTTTCCTGGAGCTGACTTCAAATAACTGAGAATACGATATACTGCATTCATGTGGTCTTCACTTGGAGCATGCATGAATTAGCTTACCACACTCACAGCATATGCAATGTCAAGACGAGTGTGGGAAAGGTAGATAAATCTGCCAACTGGTGTTTGATATCTCTCTCAGTTAGTAGGTACTTGATCATGATATTTTGCTAACTTGTTATTTTGCTCCGTAGGTGTATCTGCAGGTTTGCAAGCCAGCATGCCTGTTTCAATGAGTAGGTCTAAATCATATTTCCTTTGATATAGAAAAATGCCTTTATCTGATCTGGCCACCTCAATGCCAAGGAAATACTTGAGTCCACCGAGATCTTTCATCTCAAATTCAGATGATAGGTAAGCTTCCAATATCTTCACTTCTGCCTGATCATTTCCTGTCACAATCATATCATCCACATAGATAATCGAGGCAGTGATCTTATCATTTATGCACTTCAAGAAGAGAGTGTGATCTAAGTTACTTTGCTTCTAGCCAAATGTCTTTATGGACTGTTTGAACCTTCCAAACCATGCTTTGGGAGATTGCTTAAGCCCGTATAGAGATTTCTTCGATATGCACACCATTCCTTCCTGCATAGGTCCATGTATACTTCCTCCTTTAGATCTTCATGCAAAAATTCATTCTTCACATCAAACTGCTTCAAGGGCCAGTCTAAATTCACAACTAGAGATAGTACACGGATAGTACTAATCTTGGCTATCGATGCAAATGTTTTCTGATAATCAATACCATATGGCTGCTAGTAGCCTTTAGCAACTAACCTTATTTGTACCTGTCTAGTGTCTCATCAGTGGCATACTTCAAGGTATTGATCCATCTGTACCCCACTGTTTTCTATACTTAGGTTTTGGTACTAACTCCCATGTATCACATTTCTCCAAATCTTCCATTTCAACCTTCATTGCCTTAGTCCATTTGGAATCCCCCAAAGCTTCTTACAATTTATTTGGAATGACAATGGTAGATAATTGAAGCACAAATGCTGCATATGACTCAGATAACCTATGGGTTGGCACATGGTTACTTATGGGATATTTGGCTTTGGCTTTGGCTTTGGGATTTGGCTCATATTGGGTTTTAGGCTTCCCTCTTGTTGTTTGATTTGGCAACTGATATCTTAGGCACACACTTGTTTCAGTGTTGGGTCTTATTTCAGGGTTAGCCTCATTATCATTAGACTCATGATTAGAGACAGACTCATTATTTATAAAACTATCTGACTCAAGTTCAGGATTGAGACTTACCTCATAAGCATCCTCATGAGAAATAGGGGCCGATGTGGTAAGAGTAAGGGGTCTTCAATTGAATCTGTCAAGGTCGACTGAGGTTGATCATCATTTTATGTTGTTGGTGTTGCTGGTTGACCATCATTTGTTGTTAGTGATGTTTCTGGTTGATAATCATTTGTTGTTAGCACTTCAAGATCTCTTTGAGCTCTTTCTTGTACAACAATTCTTTCCTCTACAACAATTTTGAGTACTTCTAATGCTAAAGAAGGCTTCTTTTCTCCAGATGTGCTCTCCCCCTGAAGAGAAGTCTCCGAAAAAAAAAAAAAGTTCTTGCTCACAAAATGTTAGATCCATAGTAACATACAACTTCCGGGTAGAGGGATTGTACCACCTATATCCTTTATAGGTAGAACCATATCCCACAAAGACACACCTCTCAGCACAAACAGCCAACTTTGTTCTTTGATAATGAGGAATGCATCTATAAGCTATACAACTGAAGATCTTGGGTGGAAGGGTATAGAGTGGTGGTAGGGTAAAGAATTGGCCAAGAACTTCAAGTGGTGTTTTCAGACGTATATAGTCATCCTCATGTGATGCTTTAATGGATTGTGTAGGCAGGCGATATAGGAGATAAACGGTGGTAAGGATGGCATTACCCCATAGATATTCAGGCATGTGTTCTCTTATGAGCATGGAACGGGCAACTTAAAGGATATGCTGGTTCTTTCGTTCTGCCACACCATTTTGTTGGGGAGTTTGTGGACATTTGGTCTAGTAAATAATGTCATGGTTGTTTAGATATGGAAAAATTTTAGTTTAGTACCCTGAGGTTTACCCTAGATATCATGTCAGTCCTTGTCCTTCTAATTTCATCAGCAACACCCCTGAGGTTCCAATTTCGATCAGACGTGACCAAAATTTTGCAGGCCGTCCAAAATGGATGTCAAGTGATGACCTGGCTCTGACAAGCCCAGCGAGAAGGCCCACACGAAGGGATAAATTCCTAATCTGCCCCTAATAGTTCCCATCAGCCTCAACTCGATTAGGGTAATTCATTTTAAACAAAATCAAACCCCAATCTCTCCTAAAATCCTTCCTGAGCGACCTAACTCTCCCCTAAAATCTAGCCACCCAGAATCCAACACTACCAAACTCTATCCTAAAATCGGGCAACTCTACCGAGGAAATCCTCCATTTGAAGAGTCAATGGATGAATGGAGACCTCAAAATTTTTTTTTTGGGGGAGGGGGGGGGGGGGGGCAGCTGCTGACGAAATCCCTAAATATGGTGAGTTGTTTTTGTTTTGAAAATTTTGAATCAGGTTTTTGATTAGATTGACTTCAACAATGGTTATGAATTTGTAAGGGTTTAGGTGTTCGATTAGGAATGGGTTTTGGGGTTACTGCTATAATTTTGGGTTGAGGGCATCATTTAGCCCTCTTCGAAGCTCCTGATTTGGTGTATCGAAATGTGGATGAATTATTTTGGGGTTTGATTGTGGGTGGAATGAGTTTACATATGTCAAAGTTTGTAGCTTTCTTGTCTGTTTGTGTTGACTGTTTTTGGTGTTTGAAAATGTGAATGAATATTTTAGGGGTTTGATTGTGGGTGTTGATACCACTTATACCACATACCGCCAAGCATAAGCAACGACCTCATAGGTGGCCCCCACGACATTGCTAACCCCGCCTATGACATGCATCTAGTAGACCGACACCCGAGCTACGTTGTCATGGTGGAGGTCGACCGGTATCTAGTCAGGAGGCCACCCTCCCATGCTCTCCAAAAGGCTTCAAGAGAAGCAAATATGTATATTATTGTCCCACATCGGAAATATAGAATAGAATGGGACCTCCTTTAGCTATAAAAGGAAGTCATCCCCTTATTAGAAGATGATGGGATCCATGATCCTCACACTTGTATATTACAAAGGTTACATGGCCTCACTCATAGTGGAACCTCTAAGTGGACATAGCCTTGCCTCAAGGGCAAGGTGAACCACTATACATACTTGTGCCACTATCTCTCTCACCACCATGATCCATATTTAGTTCTCATATTCTCACACAGAAACATTGGCGCCATATGTGGGAATCAATACAAAAAGTCATGTTGCTCTTCCCGCTCATATTCATCTCGCCCATGATACCCATCATGCTTCATAGAATGAGGGTCCCTAAGTATGGGTATGAACCTCTGACCTTGAGCAAGAGTCATGTACGGTACCACGTGTCACCGGGTACATGGGTATATGCAGGACACCCCTTACCCTCAACCTTACCCAAGCCTCCGAGGAGCCAGTGGGTACTATTAGCCATCGAGTGCCACGAGTCAGAGGGTATGCGGGAATTGATACAAAAGGTCGTGTCGCTCACTCGTAGCTCCCTTGCTTGGTCATGCATACAACCATGCAACAATCTCTAGCCTTGTATTGCTCGTCCATGCATTCATCTCATTGCCATGCAACATACCATGAGCCACCATGGTGCTGCAAGTCCAAGGCTCAGACCATTCCCGGGGCAACTAGTCCATCCGGGACCTTTGATGTTTACCTGGACCCTTTTGGGTTCATATCTTCCCGGCATCTCCCGTTTAAGATCTACCGATACCACACTTCAGAAGTGATCTGGGCAGCCATGCTTCCTAGGCAGAGTCATCAATTCCCATACCGCTCCCCTCCGGGAACTTATCACAAACCTAGACACCCCGAAGTTCGTTCTTCTAGTAACTCAACGATACCACCTGGATTCATGCCACCGGAAGCTCCCTCATCCCACGAAGAAACTTCCTGGCAGCACCTGCACCGACTCATCATCTTTCATCAACTCAGTAATTCATCAGGCCAAGTCTCCAGGTACCGCTATTTTCAATCCGAGGCATTTACTTTGGACACCTACCAGGAGTTTACCCCCACTGCCACAACTTTGGCAGCTCATCCTGGTAGTTGCGTTGCTCCGCGGCAACACCTTTACCTCCTGGCACCTAGAACTCTATCATCTTTGCGACCCATCCCAACAATATCTCATGCTGAACCATTCCGGGACCCAACCTCCCGCTGATGGCTCCCGCCAGCACCGCTACTTCGATCTTGTTTAGTGGATCCCTGATAGAGATTCTACAACGTCCCAGCAATAGCCTTGAATCCCGGCAAACCAGTTCGAAGTATTATATCTTGCTGACACCAGTACTCTACCGACACCCAACATGGCAGCTTCACCTCTCATGGTACCCTGCGAGAGTTCCCGCTTGAAGAGAGTTCTAATCCGACATGGGATTGTGTCGGATTAGAACTCTCTTCAAGCAAGAACTCTCGCAGGGTACCATGAGAGGTGAAGCTGCCGTGTTGGGTGTCGGTAGCATTGTATATATATCACACACACACAAATATACTCACTATTGGCAGCATTGTATATATGTGACACACACAAATATACTCACTGATAAACACCTTAGTTGTTTCATATCAACAACTGTCGCATGCATGCACCCATCCAGTACCAGAGGCACCAAGCCCTCTCACTACCCAGCCTGGTACCAGAGACCGGGCCCTCCAACGGGTACTGGAGGACTCCTATACAATACCCCAACGGGTACCAAAATCGTTGTACACGAGGCCTACAGGCCCTCATAAATCTTCTACTCGAGCCAAGAATCCCAACGGGATAACAAAAGGGTAGCTCCCTTACATAAGCCAAGGTCCAGTCCCTTGCATTATAATCCTTGCCCCGAGCGAGGTACCCCCAATGGGTAAGCCAAGGTCCAATCCCTTGCTTTTGAGTCATCTCACCTCCTGAGTGTTCTTTACACTTGGGAGACTTATTCATACCACTTATCACAAGTGGAGGTAGTAACCGGTTGGGTACTATCATTGACCTTCACGCTCATACTTTTCGGGCATCTGCAAACATCATGTTTATGCCTTAACGATACGTGTGAGTTTTGTGTTATGGTCTATTAATGGAAATATTGAATTTTTCACCTATTGCTGATCGCAACAATTAAATTCTTTTTACATCCCATTAATAAGACCATAGGACAAAACTCACACAACCTATCACCCGCTCAACATGAGTGAACTCAACCCTTACATTGACTTGGGGGACTCGGTGAGTAACCACACTCCCGATCCTAACACATGTATATCATATGCATATGCCTTATACATATCATTGTGTCATCGCGTTCATCACACATCAATACATGCATACACACAATGTGTAACATGCATCTCATACAAACATTCATGTACCTCAATGCCTTTGACTCAAATGTCACTTAGATTGCCCTAGCGCAATCAATATGCTATTTGTACCCTCTTATCTTATTTGCAGGTACTAGCTCGATGATGAGCCCCTGTGGTACCAACCTGCAATGGAACACTTTACAAGACCCAAGAGAGTCCCTTCTTACTTACGGAGTTGGGGGATTAGTATGGGTATGGCGCTCAACGAGGTCGCCACTCATACTTGGGCGGCATCATTTTTTAACTCCCTAACCAAGAAGCGTCTCTTACTTGGGGACTTGTTGATACCACTTATACCACATACCGCTAAGCATAAGCAACGACCTCATAGGTAGGCCCCACGACATGGCTAGCCCCGCCTATGGCATGCATTTGGTAGACCGACACCCGAGCTACGTTGCCATGGTGGAGGTTGGCCGGTATCTAGTCAGGAGGCCACCCTCTCATGCTCTCCAAAAGGTTTCAAGAGAAGCAAATATGTGTATTATTGTCCTACATTTGAAATATAGAATAGAATGGGAGTTCCTTTAGCTATAAAAAGAAGTCCTCCCCTTCTTAGAAGAGGATGGGATCCATGATCCTCACACTTGTATATTACAAAGGCTACTTGGCCTCACTCATAGTGGAACCTCTAAGTTGACGTAGCCTTGCCTCAAGGGCAAGGTGAACCACTATACATGCTTGTGCCACTATCTCTCTCTCCACCATGATCCATACTTAGTTCCCGTATTCTCACACAGAAACAGTGGGTGGATTGGGTTTATAAATGACAAAGTGTGTAGCTTTATTGTTGCATCTTTCATATTTAATTGAGCACTTGTCTGTTTGTGTTTAAGGTTTAGATAAATTTTAGATTAAAGCATGTTAAAGTATAAAGAATGCATGTGAGGGTCGTTGGGGAGCTGCTGTAAGCACTTTAATACTATACTGCATGTGTGGTCCTAATCCTAATGTGGACAAAAGAACAAACTTGACCAGGGTGCTTTTAAAAGTTGTTGTTTTGTTTGACTTGTGGTGCTTCTCATTCATTCAATTTCTTGGTTGTCCGGTTGTTTTGCATTAAATACAATACTGATTAAATCCTTTTCTGTGTTCCAGATCATCCATATTACTTAACCGTCAAGATGTATCATGGTGGATACATCAGTGGAAGCAATTATATTGGTGGTCAAGTGAACTGCTATGACTATATAGATAAGGATCAAATATCACTTGTAGAGGTTGATGGGATGGTCAGAGGGTTAAACCAGAACTACAGTGGATGGAGAATAGATTATTGGTACAGTATAGGGAATGAGAGTAACGCTATGACTAAGATTAACACAGACCAGGACGTAATTACTATGTGTTGTTGTGTACCACAAATTCGATTAGTCATCATCTACTTGGATCACTTGGATCTGCATGATGACTATAGAGAACCTAACTCAGATGAAGACTTCTATATGTATGAAGATGGGGAGGCAGATTTTTTTGCAAGTCAAGCTAGTTCGAAGAGTGGAGTTGTGATTGAAGAACTCCCAGATTCACCAAGAAAGAAACCTGGGGTTATCATAAAAGAGCTTCCGAATTCACCAAGGAAAATTGGGATAGAGAGACCAGTCAAGAAAGAGCTTGGGATTATGAATAAAGAGTGTAATGGGGAGGGCAACATACCTACTCAAGCCAGTAGAACACCTACCTTGGATCCAAAAGCTAAAGGTAAACAAAAGGTCAGTGAGAGTGAGAATCTGTTCGACATTAAAGTTGGTGAATTTAGGAAGAGAGGAAGAGTGGAGATTAATTATAAAGAGGATGGGGCACATGATGAAGATGATGATTATGCAGATAAAGATTATAGGCCACATTTTGAGGATGATGAATATGGGGATTATGGTTAGGATGATGATTGGGTGGGGCATATGGAGGATGAATTTGATGTCTTTGGTGAGAGTATTGGACCAAGCACGAAAGTAAAAGCTGCTGTTGGAAGTAGTGTTGATGAAGACTTCGTGGCAGAGGACAATGAAAATATGTTTAAAGTTGTTGATTCCAATGAGGAAGTACTAGGACATGAAGTAGATTCTGATGGTGAGATAGGGGATGACTTTCCAGAGTTCAATCCCAAGACGGACATGAAAGACCCATAGTTTAAGTTGGGGTTAAAGTTTGCATCAGCAAAAATCTTGAGAGCTGCTTTAAGAGAGAAGGCAATAATGGGAGGATGGGAATGCGTCTGCTTTTTGAAGAGTGACCGAACGAGGGTTAGATTGATTTGTAAAGCAGACAACTGCCCCTTCGAGTTGTATGCCAGCAAAATGCAGCATGAGTCAACGCGGATGGTGAAGACATATCATGCAGAGCATACATGTTCTAGGGTTCATGTCAACTCTATGGTCAAAGAACCTTACCTAACTGAAAAGTTTATGGATCAAATCAAACTAAATCCTGATTGGAATCCTGGTAACTACCTTTCTTTTCATGATTCTCTTATTTAACTATTTGGAATAATCTGTTCTGTTATTTATTGATCAGAATCGCCTGCGCAGACAATGTCAACCGGTGTAAAGGCAAAGGTTTCCATACAACAGGCCGATAGAGCAAAGAGTGCCTTGAAGCAGCTTGAAAGGTCCAACATGGAGCAATATGCAAGAGTGATGGATTATGGAGCAGAACTGAAAAGGGTTGACCCTGAAACCACAGTGGACATAAAGTGTGATTTCAATCATGCTAGTGGTTTACCTGTGTTTAAAAGGATGTACATATGCCTTGGGGCATTGAAGACTGGTTTTAAAGCTGGATGCAGATCAGTTATAGGGTTGGACAGTTGCCATCTAAAGAGTCCTCATGGTGGACAGCTCCTAACTACAATAGGAGTTTATACAAATAACACCACCTGGGTAGTTGCATATGCCCAAGTTGAGATGGAGAGCACAGACTCTTGGAAATGGTTTTTAGAGTTGCTGGTCAAGGACTTGGACAAATTTTACTAAGTTGTTTCCTGGTAAAACCATGAAGGACCAACTCTGGGCCATAGTCAACAACATTGGCGTATTTTCACAAGGAAATGGTTCTGATCAAACAAATAGACCCTAAAGCGTATGAATGGTTGACAGGTTAGTACTATTATTGTTTCTTTTTGTTTTTCTTTTTTTTCTTTTTTCAATGTTCAGTAAGTTAGTTTCTGCCCCATTTGGATTAATACATTTGTTTGTCTTGCAGATCCAAAAAGGCCTCCTCTTCACTGGTGTAGAGCACACTTCAAGACTCACATTAAGTGTGATAATCTTCTGAACAATTTGTGCGAGAGTTTTAACGTATTCATATTAGGTGCAAGAGACAAGTTAGTTGTGTCAAGCTTTGAGGAGATGAGGGTTAAACTCATGAAAAGTATTATGTTGAGGAAGAAAAAGATGATGAAGTATGAGGGTACCATCTGCCCTAAACCTCGAGGGATTTTGGAAAAAAAAAAAGTCAAATCTGCCACCAATTGTATCCCACATGGTTCCGGAGGTCCACAAATTGAACTGGAAAGCTTTGGAGGAGGTAAGCATGTTGTTGATCTTGAAAGGAGGACTTGTTTATGCCGGAGATGGGACTTGAGTGTTAATATGGTGTTGTTGCAATTAACTTCATGAGGCTAAACCCAGATGACTTTGTGGATGATTACTACTTGAAAAAGACATATATGGCCACTTACAGCCATACCATCAAGCCTATTAATGGCATGGAGTTGTGGTCCACTTCTGAAGAACCTACAATCCTATCCCCCCCCCCCCCCCCCAAATACACAAGACAGCCAGGAAGGCCAAGGATAGAAAGGATCAAGGATTCATCAGAGAGGGCTGAAAATGGAGGTTCCAAACTTGGCAAAGTTCAGAGAAGTTTGAGGAGTGGTAATTGATAGGAGCTTTTTAATGCGATGTTTTAATAGTTATTTCCTCATATTTTTCTTAGTTATTTCCTTTACTTAATCATTTTTAATTTAGTTTCTATTTTATAGGTACATTGGAATAAATGGAGCAGAAATGAGCTGACATGGAGAAATAGAGTTTTCCTAGTCCAACTAGGAATCCTAGTCAATGCAAGAATCCTGATGAGGCTAGGAAATCTGAAAGCATTAGGAGACTACATGGCTTGAAGATGACGTGGGAGATATTATGGGAGATTAAATCTGATTTTTGCATGGGAAATGATGGAGATAATGTGAAAATCAAGGAGATTACATTGAGAAAATCTTGGGAGAGTTTCATGGGATTGTGCAACAAGAAAAGCCTCAAAACAAGTCCAGATTCATTCCTGAATTCCCTCAAGATATGTTGGCTGAAATTAGAGAATAAAATCTGCAGTATTAATGTGAAAATCAAGAGAAAATCAAGGGGAGGACATTAAGGATAAAGCCATGGAGAGATTTAAGGGAGAAAAGGTCCAAAATGCGTCCGGACACATTGACAATGTTCATGCCTAGACATTTGGCTGAAAATTGTGAATAAAATCATATTAAATCATGGGAAAATCAGCAACAAAATATTAGGGATTGATTTTGGAGCTTTTTAATTGGTTGGATGACACAACAGAGCTGACGTGGCGCTATGTGATTGGTCGAAGCTGTGCGGTGCAACCAGAAAATTCTTTGAAAATTAAATTCATGAAGCCTTGCCTTCCCCTATATATAGCCTCCTCTCTAGACGTTTTAGACACACCACCACACCACAACACACAACACCTCTCTCCATTAGAAAATAAACATCAGAAAAATTCTCTCCATTCTCTAGTCTTCAGAAGCTCTGCGTCTCAACCAAGGAGGAGAAGAAGTCATGCAATACATCAAGATCCTAACCGCCATCCACCCTTGTGTCGTCCCTAGAAGATTGCTTGCTTTCAAGGATTTTCGAGTTCTTCGTCTCAAGGCTTCGTCATTCATCTTTCAAGGTGTATTTCATACTTTCTTTTGTTTTCCTTTGTTTGATTTCGTAGAGTTATGAATTCTAGTTAACATGACGTTAAGGGCAAAGTTTTAAGCCCGTTTATATGTTTTGAAATAAAGTTGTGATTTCTTTATGTTGATTTATATTTTGCTTATGTGAGATTGCTTGATTGATTTTGTTTTACAGAAAACTTTTATATGTATGTGTTCTTTGGTGGCCAACTTAGGATATATGCATGTAATTGGAGCTAGATTTAAGTAGTAAAGGCTTTGGACAAAAGTCGAAATCAATTAAGGAGGATTGCAAATAGGTGAACTTATTCATAACTAGGTTGTGCACTTTGGTTGACATCCTTTCTTTGTTCTTCATGCGTTGAATGTGTTCTTGATTAGCTAGCTTTCTAGACTATGATTGCATGTTCAATAGGATTGATATAGGTGCTTTCACTTAGATTAATTATTCAAAGAAAGTAAAAAATGGGAAATCGTTTGCTTACTAACATTTCACATGGTCAACTTCTTTCTCATGACATAGAAGATCAACTATAGGAATTGTGATTGGATTTCATTCATATGATTGTGGATTTGATCTTTATTCCTTGCGTTCCGCCCTTGTATATGTGTTTTTATATTTTCTTTCTTTTATTTATTTTAATTTTCGAAACCCTAATTCTTAAATCCCCCTTTTATTTAGTTATTTGTATATATTCTTTTTTGTAAATTTTTACTTTATACTTTAATTTTTTACTTGTTTTTGCAATTACAGGTGTACCCTCAATCCCCGGTTAGAACGATCCCTATTTACCATATACTAACGATGACATTTTCAGGGTTAAATTGAGCACTTACTTTTAGCGTATCAGTAATTGTGGTGTGGTTGGCCACAATGAGAGATCTTGTCATAGGCACTTCCCTCCCAAGCCAAAACCAACCAATCTGAACAAGAGGAAGAGGAACAATGAAGAGGCAGGAACATCTGCAAATCAGGTAATTTGAAACTTTATTTTTCGTATTCAAAAGTTGCGTTTTACCACATAACCATTTTTTGGAATAATACAATGCTGATTTTGTTTCTTGATTTATTGTACTGTACTGGTAAGAAAAAGGCTCCCAAGACCAAGAATAAGTTAAGGCAGAGGCAAAACAAAGGACAGAAAAACTAAGGGTTAGCTAATCAGTCAAAATCTGATGGTTTCTATGGTCCACTTAATTATGAGCTAAGTTAGTGTGTGTTATGTGATTGTAGAAAAAAAGGGATGAGAGGAAGGCTGCCACAGCTGGAGCTGCTCCTACAAATGCAAGAGCTACTCATTCTGCAAATGCAAGAGCTGCAGCTGCTTGAAGATTAAGAGTTGCTCCTTCAAGCTCGAAAGCAACTGCTGCAAAAGGTACAGCTCCTGTTTCAAGATCTAGAGCCTCTACAACACCCACTAGATCATCAAAGAGGCCTAGAGAAAGTGGAAAATAAAGTCCAGGCATTTTAGATTAGCAGGCCTTAGTTTACCTTTAGGCTGATCAGTTTTTGTTTAGGGATATTGATGATGAGTTGTGTTTCAATCACTTGTGCAACCTTGTGTTGTGTACAAGGTTGTTGGACCTAATCTTTTGATAAGATGATTAGGTATGCTAAAACTGCAATCTATAGATCCCATTTGAAATGTTTTTTTGGGTGATGGAAGACATCTAACTTGTTTAGGTCTGCTATTGTGGAATACAATTGACGCTATTGATGTTTTATCTATGTATCAGGTTTTAATTCAATTGCTACTTGTTATTGTTTTGTTGTATCACTATAAGTCATGATATTTTCACATTTCAATATGTTTGAATTGAAAGAATGAAAGAATTAGGTTTATATCAAATTCTGGGTTTTTGGAGGCAAGATTTGTCAATTGTCGAATTTACCCCTTTGTGTGGGCCTTCTCGCTGGCCTTGTCAGATCCAGGTCATCACTTGACGTCCATTTTGGATGGCCTGCAAAATTTTGGTCACGTCTGATCGAAATTGGAACCTCAGGGGTGTTGCTGATGAAATTAGAAGGACGAGGACTAACATGATGTTTAGGGTAAACCTCAGGGTACTGAACTGAATTTTTTCCTTTAGATATTGATGGAGGGCATGGTTCACATATTCACCACCATTATCTTAGTGGAAGACTTTGATGGGAGTTTGTAATTGGGTTTAGATCATTTTATAAAAGATTTGAAATAGAGAACAAACTTCGCTCTTATGTTTCAACAGAAAAAACCAACACATTCTTGTACAATCATCCACAAATAACAAGAAATATTGTATACAAGAAGGAGTAGCTGGACAAGGTCCCTATACATCTGAGTGGATCAAGTCAAATGGCAGCCTAACACTGTGAGAGGATAGCTAGTACAACGGCTCTTTCCTTGGATGCATATTTCACATTGAAAATCATACTCATTGCAAGTTATAAGCAAGGTAGGAAGTAGACTCCTCAAGTAACTAAATGATGGATGTCCCAATCTCTGGTGCCACTGCCATATGTTTTCACTCTTCTGACCATGGTATACTTCACTAGCACAAAGGTCACCAGCATCTATCATTTCCATGTAGTAGAGTCCCCCCTTCTCAATACCATAACCGGTAATTTCTCCTATGGGGATGTCTTGAAAGACGCAATACCAAGGATAAAAGATTAAAGAACAATACAATTGTTGTGTAATTTGACGCACAGACAACAAGTTATTCGATAAAGAGGGGACAACTAAAATTGTATCCATGTTTATGGATGGTGTCAATGATACAGATCCAGTACCAGTGATAGGGAATAAGCCACGATTGGCATTACTATAGCTGACCATGTGAGCCCTGAAAAATTTACCAAGTTTAATTGAGATCGTTGGAAGTTATTTTTTGACGATCTCGGTGATTATCAAAGGTGCTTGAGAATATTTTAAGAAATTCTCACAAGGTGAAATCTTTGATCTAAGAATTGGATAATAAAGTACATGACACGACAAGTTCGTGGAAATTTTCAGCAAATTTTTCAGATACCCGAGCTAATTACTATGAGTTTTCAAAGTTTTGGAGTTTGGGAATTACTTAAAAAGCAAGGAAATTACCTCGAAGCGATCTGGACCATCCATTTTCTCCACGATTGATCTGGGCCGTTGATTTCACTTTAAATGGGGGGGGGGGGACCAGATCAGATCGATCTAGAAGGCTCGAGAGAAGCATCAGAGCTTCTGACCCAACGACTCGCGAGGCAATCCGGCCACAACTCCGTCATCTGGCCACCGCATGACGAAGCAGTGGCACTGTTCTCTTCATCTCGCCGTCGCCGACACACCTGTGGTGGTGGATCATCCATGCAAGAATCTGAAGGGAGATTTGAAGCTCGAAAGGTGTAAAGATTTCAGGCAAAGTCTTTTGCAAATTTCGGGGACCGATTACTTGCATGTGGTATGAAAGTCAATCCTCTCATCATGCTATACAATCTAGTATAATTGGTTTTTAAAATCGATTAATTTTTGACTGATTGACTTTCTGGGTTGATTCAGGGTTCAACAGAGCTACTGACGACGACAACTTTTCCGGTTTTCTGGGTTAGTTTCCGACAGCCTTGAAGCATGAATTGGGATTTGCTAGAGCTTGGTTTCTCGAGAAGGTTGAAATGGTGAGTGGGTATGTTCTGCCACCCATGCACCACCACTTGTGGTGGCTGCGCGCCTTGGTTTATTCCTCCTCTTAATTTGCATACGAATCACACATTGATAATCGATTATGGTTAAATTTCTAGAAGTTACGAATTTGGGTGATACTAGATATCATCGAGCTCTTGGTGGAAGTGTTGAGGCTTTGATTACCAGTTCTTCATCAAGTTTTAGATAGCTGTTGTTGAGTTGGGTTTGAGGCTTGCATTCTCACCTGCAAGTTACACTACTGAAGGTAATTTGAAGTTTTAGACAGAATGTTTCTTGTTTAGATTCTGGCTTGAGGAATTGATTGAGTTGTGTTAAATAGGATATTGAAGGTATACGAGTCTATGAGATTGACTATTGGTGACGAACGAGTTAATTGTGAAAATCTTATTGTGTTGTAATCTTGCAATTTGGTTATTGTTGACTGAGAAAATGGAAGTACAGAAATTTAGAAATGGTTATTAAGTGAGGTGATAACAAGTAAGGAAGAGAAAATAAAATTTTGGGTGGGCCTTAGTAAATTTTCGATACGCTTAATAAGAATGTAAATTTAACCGGTATTTGAGTTATTTCTGAGATGGTCATAATTCATCGGGAATACGTGTGTGGACATTTATATACCTTAAGGTCTAATACTTGTGATGCGGTCAAACATTGGTCAATCCTAGTCAAACCAGGAAAGGTTGGCTTTAAATATTTGTTCAACAGATTATTAACGTTAATTATGTCAAAATCTAGGATTCCAATTACCCGAGGAACGGAAGGTTCGTGAATCTGGGATAACGTAAAAGGTTAAAGCATCGGAATCCAAATAGGGGACTCGGGACTCAGTCGGTTAGTTGTTTTCCGTTCATAATTAAAATGTTTATGCATGTTTGAGTTGCATGGTTTGGTAATTGTTGGCCTAAGAGTGAGTGGAACATAGCGATTCCTTGGGCTTCGATCCCCTAAACCTCTGGGGGGGGCATATGGATGGAATGGTGTCTGACATCCTTTGAGGTGTGGCACTATTTCTAGGTGATATGGTATAAGTAGACACTCTCACTACGCTTACCTGGTGATGACTTTATTTGAGGTAAGGCCGTGTAGTTGGTCCATAGGATCGGCCATCAGGTTATGTATTTATTTGAGTTTTGTGCATTGGATTTTGATTCCGAAAGATATTTTAAGTTTGTCATTCTTCAAATGAAATTGTTTAACTTTTTCATTCTGGGATCCCAAATTATTATTTTATGTGTCGGTTTTCAAACCTAGTCGGGCGAAGCCCTTATTGAGCAGTGAGGATGAAAGCTCATCCCTACAACAGTGTGGATGCAGATACTGTGCACTGGAAACGGGATTGGAGCAGACAGAGCTGGGTGTGCAGATTTCAATAAAAATCAGGTTCTCGGTTCCAATCTTACTTTTGTTCCTTAAAATTGTATTCCCGAAACTTGTCACTATTTGTTTGTTGTATGCTAAGTCTTTTATCTCTCGATTGTTTACAATGTCAAGTCCTGGATGAACATTTGAATTTAAAGTTTCAGAAATGTCTTCACCTCAAATCAATTTAAAGGCTTCCGTTGTGCGTTTTACGAAAGTTTATTTTAAACAAATTTGCCTAGTGAATTTGTAGAATGTAAATCGAATTTTCGGTTTATGTTTTAGAGACTCGCGGCACTGTAACGTACTCAACCTAGTGAGGTGCAGTTTGGGGCGTTACAGACCGGTGAGCGGGAGATGGTTTTTGGATGACACTACGATCATGAGTCATATGATCAGTTGCACCAGAGTCAATTATCCACATATGTTTCCAATTAAAGTTTGAAATTTTTATAACATGCCCATGTGTACCTGAGTTAACCTGAAAGGCTGAAGCGTAGGCATGATCATGGCAGAAGTATTGATTTACCTCATTGATCATCGATGATATCTTAGAGAGGGACATATTGTAGGCGAAAAAATATATTCCCTTTCAACTTTCGATTGAGTTGCGCTTTCGGGTTTTCAACTCAACCAACTCCATTCTTTTTTATTTTCTTTTTTTCCTTTCCTTTTTTTTAATTCCTTCCTTATTTAAAAAAAAAAATCAAAATAAAAAAATAAACAAATGGATCGGGCCTTAAATCACACAGAGTCTGCTTGATTTAAGGTGGACAGTGGCTTTCAGGTTGCATCTGCTAAGGCTGCTCAACATAGACTAGATTGTGGTGTTTGGACTGGCGTAAATTTTGGGGATATGAGGTGTGCATTATCGGCTTGTGAAGTTTGATGCAGGCACTTCAATACGCTCATTGTTAAGTAGGCTGAAGGCGTTTGAAACAGGGTTTAAGGTGGTGTTGGCTTCGACAAAGAATTTGGGTCGAAGGATTCACTAGAACATTGATCCACCTTCACACACAAAGGTCCAAGGTGAGCCAAAGCCAGTGGTCTCGGATGAAACCGGGTTGTCGACATCGGAATGAAGGACTTGCTAGTGGTCGATGTATGTTTAATTGCAGGTTCGATCTGGGACGAGGGTCTGGTTGATTATGTACAAGTATGAGTTATAGGTATTTGGTATGGGTATGAGTCTGAGTATAGTCTAGGTACTTGCTATGGATAGGGATAGCAACTAGCTACAACAGTGTTTGGGATATTTGTTCTTATTTTAAGAACTGGTTTGGGTACGAGTATTTTTTTTGGGTAGCAGAATTTAGGTATGGGTTAGGTCTCAAGAGCGTATTGCTCTGATACCATCTCAAATATTGGGTAAATTTCTGTGTGTTTCTATTCATCACATACTGAGGTTTAAATAGGATTACAAATTGTACACAAAAGGAAAACATTTAACACTTATACTAATCAGTCATATGATTGCAGTTCGATCACCTATCATTACAAATCAATCAATCTTATCCTATCATTACAAATCAATCAATCTATAATCAATCAACAATTAATCCTAATTTTAACAGCTCAGCGACAGAAACTTGGGTCTGAGATTTCTTTAGTAGAATCTAAGGGTGCAGATGGATGAACTATGGAATAGAATTAATTCGTCATTGGTGTTGGTCTCGCATGAGTTTACATATTACTTTTTTAGGCTATTTTATGATTTAAGTATGGTTGTGACTTGGATTTTATTGATTGTTTGTTGTACTTCCACTTGTTTATATAGTTAAGTGGACTCACTGCCCTCTGTTTTGTATGTACTTTGTTTATTAATATAAGTTTGTTTATGATTAGATGACTTTATCATGAAGAACTGATGGCATGATTTCTTCTTTCCAGCATCGACAACATGATATCATTTTTTAAATCTCCCATAGTAATTTGATGGAAGTTGTTAATGCTCAAGTTCTGGCGATAGTCAGACCTTGCTAATGTTAGCCCAAGTCTGGGCCGCTAAAAGAGGATAGCATTAGCGTCACCTATTAAGTAAAATAAACTGGCGCCCGGGGGGAAACCGCGATTGGAAATCTTTGCTACTCTGATGCCTAAGTCAGTCAATGTTGTATTAACAATGTAACATTAGATAAGTAATAAATGCGGAATGAATGAAGAGATATGAATTGACCTCTTTATAGGTGAAGAGGAGAGTGAACTCCCTTTGGTTTCCAATGTGGGACTGTTATGTATCAGTTTGTGCCTTTTGATGCTTCAGCGAGGAGGTCTTGGTGCGACGCATGGCGGCGTGTCAAAGGTGATTTTGGACTGAGCCCACAGTTCTCCTGGTGGCGTTCCCGGAGGTCATGAGGCTGACTACAATATAGCTAATTATGCTTATGTAAATATAGAAGTTATCTTTTAATTTTTGGATGTAGTGCTAGCTTAGCATGGCTGAACCTTTTTGGGTTGTTTCAACACCTAACATTCTAGAAAGTATTTGAATAGAATCAAGGAGTTTGAAGATTTTAGGGGAGAGGGTGCAAGTTATGGGATAAGTTTTTTTTTGTTGGTAGGGAGTGCCTTATTAAGTGATTTATAATTGCCTCTGCTTCAATAAATTTTTGTTTATTATTCCTTGAAAGGGCCAGTCGAGAAACTTGGGTAAAACTTCTGATATCACTACGTTTTCTTCATATGTACTGTCATTGGATTTTTATTTTTTTTCTTTTTCTAACTGCTCCAACATTTTAATTTATGTTTTGCAGTTAGTCGTTACCTTTTTGCACATATATAGTTTTCTTTAAAGAATTCTTATGATAATGTAGTGTTTTTTTAAGTTGGTCTCCATGAACTTAACTTCAGAAGATGACAATTTTGGATCCTCATTGAACCAAGTATCAAGTGATGAAGCAATTGGTCACTATTCTCTAGAGAAAGATGTTCGAAAATTAAATTCACCTTATGTGGGAATGTTTTTTAAAACATTAGAAGAGGCACGACAATATTATGAAGATTACGGTCGACAAGAAGGTTTTTTGGACTCATATTCAAAGTTCATCAAAGTCTAAATCTGTTAATGCTCAAAGTCCGGTGGTAGCCGATCTTTCGTTTAACGCGGGTCCGATGGGCGGACTGCTACTCTGAGGATTTGATGGCCTCCGCTAGCTGTCACACGAGAGACAGGGCATCAGAGGGAGACCGCGTTGGGCGGTCTTCACTTCTCCGATGCCTAAGTCAGTCAATGCATATAGGCAGCATAACAATAAATAAGTAGTAAATGCGTAATTAATGAGGAGAGAGGAGAGAACCTTTTATAGGTGAGGAGAAGGTTGATCTTCTTCTTGCTTTCGATGTGGGACTGATGTGCTTCAATTCCCAGCGTCTGGAGCTTCTGATGCTACCTTGGCGCGGCGCGTCAGCAGTGATCTGGGGGCGATCCCGGGCTCGGGCAGTAGCCCGCCTGGCCGTGTCTCCGCAGGTCACCCTCTTGGTGAGAGTTGGTACCTCTGGCGGTACAATGAGTGTGGCTCATTATAGCTAATTATGCTTGCAAACGTACATGTAGGTACAAAATCAGAATCAAACATAGTGACCAGTAGATTATTTGTGTATGCACATCAAGGTAAAAATGTCATGCAAACTCAAAAAATGATGATATGATGGTGAAACATGTGACCAATGTATTGGAAAGAAGCATAAAAGATTTTCAATAGTTAAATGTGGGTGTGAGGCTAATGTGCGAGTTCTTCATGACACTTTCCATTTGTTAGTACATTTGTCATGATAATGAAGTCGAACAGACGTATGCCCAATGCAGCAACAGATTTAACATAAGCTTTTCATAAAGAGAATTTCCATCAATGTTTGGTGGTGCTCACAATCTTGGTTTCAACAATAAGGAGTTATAATCATTTGAGAAACTTGAGGCACAAAGAGTTGGAATACAGAGATGCACAATCTGTCCTCAATTACTTTAGAAAAAAAAAAAACAAGTAGAAAATCCGCAATTCATTTATGCTCTCCAATGTGATGAAGATGGTAGAGCTACTATTTTTTTTTTTGGATGGATTCTACATCAATGACAACCTATCAATATTTTGGGGATGTAGTGACATTCTCAAAGAAACAAGTATGACATGTCATCTGCCCCATTTACTAGAGTAAACCATCATCTCCAATCTATACAATTTGGATGTGTCCTTTTACAAGATGAGATAGAGGCAATATTTTTATGGTTATTTGGGACGTGGTATGAAGCGACAGGAGGTCGACGTCTGTTATATATTATCACTGACCAAGATTTGGCAATGAAAGGAGCAACTGCTAAGATTTTTCTCGATACTCGCCACCGCATTTGCATTTGCATACAAAGAAAAAGTTTGGTGAAAAGTTATCACATGTATATTTTAAGAAGTCCAACTTCAAGACTGGCATGGAAAAGTGTATATGGGCAACATACAAAATAGAGGATTTTGAAGAGTAATGAAAGAAGTTGATTGAGGAGCATGAATTGGAACAAAATGGATGGCTACAACAACTTTATGAAATTCGTAAATCTTGGGTTCTAGTATATAATCGCATCACATTTTTTTACTGGAATGAATTAATACAATAGGGCACTAATACATTTTTTGACAACTTTGTTACATCAACGACCAATTTGAGAGAATTTGTTGTCAAGCATGAACAAACCTTACAAAAGATTGTTACAAGGGAAAGTAGCAAAAATTTTACATTAGAGCATAAGTATCGTATTGTGAATGATGATGATTTTCTTTTGAAACATGCAGCACAGGTATATATTGGAAATATATTTGAAAAATTCAAGAGCGAATGGTCTAGAGTCAAACGGCTCAAAGTTGAAGAGAAGGGTTTTGACGATCAGTTTCATAGATATTCAATGATGAAGAAAACTGATAACTCAAAACAGTTTTTGGTGGAGTTGAATTTACAAACACATGACTGTAAATGTGAATGCTAAAGTTTTGAATTTGTGAGAATAATTTGTCATCATATTATGAAAGTATTTGTTTGTCAAGACATTGATAGAATACTCTCCCACTTTATTTTTTCAAGATGGAAGCAAGAGGCAAATAAGTTTAGAGGCATGGATTCTGAAGCCTTGGTAAAGAATGATGGTAAAGAACAATCAGAAGCATTTAGATTTAGTCACATGTGTCGAACAGCTACTTAACTAGCTTGTTATGCAACACCCTTAGATGAGGCCTGCACAATGTACATGGATGGTTTAGATAGATTCTCACCAAAAAATTCAGAAGTTAATAAGTAAAAAAAAAAAAAAAAAGATGCTATGGAGTCTCAAGATAATGTTTTCCAAGATGAAGCTTAACAAGATATGAGTAAGTCCCCTAAGTCATTGCTTTTAGATCCAAATATCTCAAAAACCAAGGGCAAGAAGAAGGATGAGAATAGTAGAAGAAAAACAAAAAGTTCTAAGAGGATAAAAGGTGTTATGGAGTTGGCTCAAAGCAAGTAGAGAAAGTGTGCAATGTTCCATTGTTTTGTTATTGTTCTTTTAAGAGGATTAATTTACATTGAGCCATGTTATTTTTATAACAGAATGGTGTCAATGAACTTTTGGTTTTCATATTGAATTGATTGAGAGAATGGTATGTATAATTTATCATACAGGCTTGATGTGTTCTTGTTCCAAAATTTCAAAATATTAAATGTGCTAGTATCTTGTGTGTATGTAGAAAATATGGGCATGAACAAGGATCAATCAACTAACTCAAATTGGCTGCACTAAAGACAATCATCTAAAGGCATTAGGCATTAGGCCATTTATATTGTTTGAAGCGACACTTGACTTTTCTAAGCTATTATTACTGCACCTAGACAAAGCATCAAGAAATTGCTTTATTTTCCCACTTAGATATTTGGATGATAGATCTAAATCTCCCCATACAATTTCATATGTAGAGCCAGTAAGTTGAGAGGCAGAGACATCTTCCAAATTTTGTTCGTGCATAGATGACTTTCTTCTTCTTTTTCTTCTTTTTCTTTCATCGTGTATAGTTGATTTTAATTTTCCAAATTTTGATTTTGCTTTTTGGTTTAATAAAGAAAAGTTTAATCTAATTATAATTTTAAATTGTAAATATGTAATACCATGTCATTTTCACATCCACGTGGTGTTGTGTTGACATTATTCAAACAACAAATCTGAACCATTGACTATTTTTAAATATAATGGCTCACAAGGTGTGTAAAAAGTTATGTAAAATATAATGTCTCATGATCTGGACCCTTCTATTTTTGTGTCCCCTTGGTAAATCTAGGTTTTAGATAAACAGCAAGCATAGACTTTATTATTACCATGTTTAACCAAATCAACTGTTCAAAATTTCACTTGTTATTTCTACTTCCATTATTTACTTTTCTTTCCCTTGCGTACATAAAATAGTGGCTGAGTGAGCTACCACTGCGGGGCCGGAAGCATCTTGGGTATGGCCCCTCTCCAAGGAATATTTTTCACAAGCTGAGGTTCAAACCAGAGACCTCATATTATCAGAATAAGCCCTGCAACATTCGCCCGGCCCACTTGCAGCCTAGTTAGCATGCTTCCACTAATCATTTTATTTTCAAATGAAACATTAACGCCAAAGAGTGGACTAAGGCCAATATCTTGGCCCCACTGAAATGAAAGCATGTCCTTCTGCAACATCATCAGGTGACCACCCACTTGGGTGGATAGAAGAATTTCTTACAAATAATACTTGTTTGTTGATTTAAATCCTTTTGAGAAAAACGCTGTTGTTAACCTCCATTAACCCAGCTAGCTGGCTATCCGATATTTGGCATGCCACATTTGCCATGGCAGCCTTTCTCCATGCGCATGCTCGTCGAAGCAACTTTTTACAGAAAAACAAATTAAAGTTTGGAACTTTCAATTATATGTACTACTACTAGTCTACTACCGCTTTAATGCTTTTCCTGCTTGGAATCCACAAATACATACTGGTAATATATATCAACCAGAAAGGTTATGTAGACTGTACCTCACTAGCTTAATTTATGTTACTAGCCGTGTTTAGGAGGGGGGGACCTCACTAAAAAGCTAAGCTAGCTAGAATTAGGCCAATGTTTTTTAGGCTTTTAGATGAATTGCATTTGCACAAGACTCCATCACCCAAGAAACATTAGACTATTGGAACTCCAATTCCATGCATGCCCTAGGAGCAAGACTAACTAGAATAACAAAGAGTATTCTATTAGACCATGGTCCATATTAGAATTTTTGCTAGAATAATGCCTCTTCCTTTCCCTTGGTTTTTCCTAGCTCTTGCTTGTTTTTCCAGTTTGGGAACAGTGGGAATCCGTTCCAAGTTGATAAAACAAGACTACTGCCCCTCTTCTTAGGCCACAATCTCTGTTTCTTGGGAAGGAGAAGAAACTGTTATATCTTAAGACAAAATTTCTGTCGTGGAGAAAAGAAAGAACAAAATAATCCGTTCTCCCAAATCACTGGTGAGGGGTGGAATGTTTGATATTAATATTAGCTTCTCGAAGAACATGAGGAAACTTGATATCAGCGAGTTGAGCAACTTATTGATGTCATCAAGGAGTGATACGGCCTTTATTCACATAATTTGCAATCAGCTTTGAGTTTCCGTCTCCTCCCACTTGGAGTTTGTAAAGTGAAAATAAGTTCCGGCGTAAAGTGTAATGTCCAATACACATGGATGGTTGTGGTTAGTTATTTAGTTTTGCTATTCACACCTATCATTATTTCAGTCGTCAATTGCTCTTGGATCCAAATAAAAGTACTCATTAGTTTTGGCTCACAGTTCACATGTGACAATCTCATGAAACAAAAACGATTAAGAAAAGAACGACCTAGTCAATTCTAACCCATTCCAAAACCCCCTCACAAAGCTACATCGATTGCATTTGTGAAACAAAACAGACATCAAGATCAACCAAGTAGAGTATAATAATCAAATAGACATCAAAATCACATTCTGATTTTGGCTATTAATTTGATTTCAACCGTCAAAACAATTTGCATAATCATCAATAAATTGCTTGAACAAGTGAAGTTCATGGTTCGGGTTGCATCTTCTCACATTCTTCTCTAATTGACTGGAAAAGAACAGTGGAGAGATATCGCTCCCCAAAGCTTGGAAAGACCACCTGCAAGCAAATTAAATTTTTAGTGCAAATATAAACCAATGATTGAATGCAAGAGTATTCACATAATTGTGCGACTGCATGCAGCTTCTTATTCAATACAGAAAATAAAAAATAACTGCATTGCATATATGGCCCAAACACAAATTAAGAAATAACTGCATTGCATATATGGCCCAAACACAAATTAAAGGTCAAACATACAAAACTCTACAATGAATAATTTGCTATGTGCAATATTACTTTGTTCACATCAGACAGCAAACGGTTCAAGAATACTGCTTCTAAAACATAAAAATCAAGAACTTAACAGCGTAATTCAATTGAAAAGTCCATGATATTATCATACTTCCCAAGGTGAAATGGAAGTTTATAGGAAAGCAGCCCAGTGCCAAAAGGTGGACCGGAGAAATTCTAATCAATCCAGCACACAGCAAAACATGGACGTCTGATTTATTCTTTTACCAGACGTAAAGGTAAAATCAGACAAGCAGAACTGAATAAATTCATGTGGGAATATCCTAACCAAATTAAAGGACAAGGAACCCGTGAAAAAGAAGTTAATGTCATGCATGTTTACAGTACTGGGAATGGAAGCAATGAGAAAAATATTCTCATCCCCGCCATCTAGGTGTTTACCCACACAGACCCACATAAATCAGTGATCTCATTTCTGAATTTTCAGGAATCCTGAATCTGGATTTGATTCCAATTCTGAAATATAAGCGTGATTGGTGTTTCTATTCCAAAGTGTTAGTAATCACTTAAACATCAACTGTTATATTGGATATAAAATGGTTGAGATGCACCCTCAGTATGTCCATAACTGGTGTTTCAAGTCCTCTACACCTCAGAACAGTAGCCAAAATACTTTCTTAATAATTGTTAGTTAAAGCATTCAAAACTATCCCTCAATATCAGTCATATATTTTCTTGTCTAAAAGAAAAATTACTGACTAAAGAGAATCTGATCTTTTAGTACAGTAATGTAAAATAGGAACAGAAAAATTACTTAGCAAAGAATCAATGCATTGGGTGAGACAGTAGGCTGGCTTTGTTCCAAGTCCTAATGGAATTAATGGCAGCTTTAGGTGTTGTATACAATATAAATTTTGATTTCAAGGGTTGAATTCTATACAGTCAACCAAACTTGAGAAGCTGTGTGTATGTGCGTGTATCGAAGAATTTTTCTGGTGCGCGCTGTCATGGATGTAAGACCGTATGATATGGTTTGATGTCCGAGTCCATTGCTGAAATTTTGTTTTAGTACATCCTATGTTCCTGCGTTCTTGTGTGCAAGGGTGAACAAATGATATCTAACCACATAGTCGACAATCTACATGTAGTCATGCTGTCAACCCAAAAAATGCAAACATAATTTCAACTACTTAATGATCCTTATTGGTACTGTGATCTGTGAGCCTGCGTTCCAAAACATAACCATACATAATTTGACTACTTCAATGGTCTAGTCAAACATAACCATCTCAAGTAACCATGGTTCCAACTTCCAACACGAGTCCCACAAATCAATGTCACAGCCAACAATCAAAAGTAGGAAATATGTATGCAGCGAAATCACCTGTTCACTTTTTCTGTCAAACATAGCCATCTCATAAGTACACAAAAACAACAACCCTAACACAACAGTTATTCGTTAATATCCCGCCCTCATAGCCCCTGCCCCAAATAATGCTGCAACTCAACCCGGTGTGATTTCATATGCAAAAATCTACAACCCCGCCTCACCACACACAAATTAATGCTGCAACTCACCTCAGTGTGCATATGTTCATCAGTTTCATAGAGGAAAATAATTTTTAAGGGAAGTAATTGAGAAAGGATATACCGTTATAAGCTTCCCTGCATTTTCAGGCCTCTTACCAACCTTCAGAGCAGCAGCAGCTGCTGCTCCTGAAGAAATGCCAACCTGATTATAAATGAAGGTAATGATTAGAACTGTTGAATACATGCACGTTTATAGGCTTTTAACTACAAATGTAAATGTGCTTTTAACTACAAATGAGAAAACTGTCGTTGATCTCACTAAAGACTTTTAAGTGTCCAATGATCAGAATTGTTCAAATTTTAGGTCCTACTCATCATCATTTCAGCTCTACCCAACAGGCAGTATCTGTCTGCATATTCTAGATGACGAATGATTTCCACTATGGCTGATTTTTGCAGAGGGGTCCTAAAGGATGAACGATTCCCATTATCGAAGTGTGTTGTGTTGTTGCTCAAGTGGGGATAGGGGTAACAGTATTAGATAAGGCTATATATGTTCTATTCAATTTCTGAGGCAATTCTACTTCGGTTGATCGCAAGTGAGAGTTTGAACTTCAAACATCAGCAAAAATTCTTCCCAACCATATGAGAGAAAAAGAGTCCTTTAGTTGTTTGTTTGGCAGGAGCGGATGGGATCAAACATAAGGTGACAAGGAGAAAACAACTCACAAAAACACAATAATTTAATAGATTCACTTACTTGGGAACTTTCCTTTTGATGTTTTGAAAAATAATAGCAATAATAACTATAACAACTAAAATAATAATATAGTAATATAGATAATGCTAACTGCACCCAGAGGACATTGGCACAAGGGCAGGATTACTTGTGTTATACTTGGGAACTTTACTTTTCATATTATAACATGATTGCTTGAGGGGAGCAAGGGGAGGATATTTACTATACAACAGAAAACCACAAAACTCTGATTAACAAACTGTTATCACTGAGCAAATGAAGCCTCAACATGGTCACCAATATGTGTTTCGCAGATGAAAAGCAAGTGATTTTTGCTTCAGTCTATTCTTCTCTAAATGTAACACAGAAGTGTTTAGTTGTTCTAGTGTTCTCTTGTATAGGAAAGGGAGAGATGCGTATACTCTGGATAATAATAGGACTGAAATTTAGAGTTTGCCTACATCTCAATATAAATTTGGCTGAAAAGTAAAAAGGTACAAACCAACAAGCCTTCCTGAAGTGCTAATTGCTTTGCCATTTCAACAGCTTCATCACTTGAGATCTGCCACACAAACAACCAGTTAGAACTCAACTACAAACCAACTTCACAATGACCTGACGTGATTATTTTCCCCTAGATGCATGACTAGCAAAGTAACATTTTGACATCAAATAGAAAATAAACCAAGAATTGAACTGTAGATACTAGATAGCAATGTCTGTGTAATTACTCTCATTTTATTCATTTAGCAGAATGACTTTACAAGGAGATTTTAAAAATTGCTTAAAAATAAACGAAAGACCAAATGTATATAAAAATTAAAAAAATAAATAGTCGAATTGGAATAAGATCTTAGACCTCTATAATTTCATCAACGACATCCTGGTGCAAATTTCTAGGTATAAATCCAGCTCCAATCCCTTGAATTTTGTGGGGACCTGTTCTCTCGAAAGTGAAAAGTAGACAAAATGCAAATGAATAATTTAGAAAGGAAGGAGAGAACTGAACTGTCAGAAGGCTGAATCATTATCTTACCAGGTTTTCCACCTGAAAGGATGTTGCTTTCCGTCGGCTCTACACCAATGATCTGTTACTTTAAATATCAGATGCCAACGCTGAAATGGCAATATAAAGAACAGGAAGGGGAAAGGGGAAAAAAAAAACAAAGAATTGCAACAAAAGAAAAATCTCTTTGAAAACAATTTTCCATTGAGCTAACATATGTCAGATGTGCTTCAAACTGACACATTCACAGCGAGTCCATCAGATCCTGGCTGGTCGGCATTTTTATATGCATATAAGAGCATTTGTACCCTTAAAGGCAAAAGGCAAGGTTTTTCCATACAACCTTCCACTATCAACAATCTTGAGCTTGCCTTCATGTTTTTCATCTACCCACAGAGGCAAGGGCAAAAGGCACACACAAAAAAAAAAAACAGAGAGAGTTGTCTTACAATTCATATTCCTTTTAATAAATATTCCAATAATATATTAGAAATAATTAAATACCCGGTTTAGAGTTAAACTCTAGTTAGAGGTTTTATTTATCTATTTTTTTAATTTGGATATATGAGTCAATATGTAATATATATAATATAAGTAAACATATTAGCACAACTGCTGGGTAGTCCAGTTCGTCAAGGCACTAGTTGAAGCTTGGTGAGGAAGGGAGTTCGAATACCCTTCTCTGCATATTTCAACATTCTGTAAACTATGCAGAGTACATAGGCTGCTTATTAGAAGAGATTTAATCGGGGCCCTTAATTAAAAGGCAGCAACCGCGCACATGGCTTATTCATGCTTTGTGAATCTGGGCCACACCACATGGCTGAATCAAAGGCCAGAATTGCATGTGGGCTTGTTCAGAGAAGCATCTAGGTGGAGCTACTTTCCAACAGTGCATGCTTGTTTCATGGATTTGGGCCAAAAACCAAGTATTGGTCGGACCAGACCAAGACCCGTGCAATTCTTCTAAATAGAAAACAAACTTAATATGGTCTGACAATCGTGAATCAGAAAACAAAAAAAACAAAAAACAAAATATATATATATATATATATATATATTTTAAAAAAATAAAAATACCTTTATTTTAGGATTTTTCTCTTTAAGGAACCGCCCGACCCCAGAAATAGTTCCGCCAGTTCCAATTCCCCCAACAAATATATCCACCTTGCCTTTTGTATCTTCCCAGATCTCTGGACCAGTTGTCTCATAGTGTACCTGCATATAAGACGCAACAGATTTATATACATCCAGAAGCCCTGATGTTATTACAATCAGTGTCTCTGCATAACAGAACAGATTTATACACCCAAACTGCTAGCCTCACGGTAAGGCAATAAAGGTCAAAGCTTTACAGCCTTCACCAAACAGCGATCTAATCTATTACCTCTAAGTAGAAAAACAGGATCAAAATTAACCATTCCCAAAAAAAAAAAAAAAAAGGTGAATATATATCATCCAAGAAGAACCAAGAGACATGTCTTTTTCCACAAAAAGAAAGAGGGAAAAGTAATGCAGCTCATGCAACTACTGTGATATTCTGCTTTTACGTTGCGGCATTTCCAGTATACTATAAAGGTTTCAAAAAGTACAGTGACATAAAATGTAAAGCTCTGCATAGCAGAAATCTTTACTGGACAAGATATAAGCCCAATTGTACCATCACTGCAGCACCCTACCCATCTAACATGACATTTCTAGTGTTTTAGCATATCAAAAAGTGAAAAAGTCAAGAAGGAAAAGACAAAAAAAGAGGCACAACAGTAAAATCCTTTATGTTCAACAAAGTAGGAAAGAAGGAATCCAAGACACCTTAGGATTAGCAGGATTGTCAAACTGTTGAAGCATGTATGCATTGGGTGTACTTTTCAATATTTCTTCAGCTTTCTGAACTGCTCCCTTCATGCCCTTTGCTGAGTCGGTCAAAACAAGTTCAGCTCCAAATGCCTTTAAAAGAACCCTTCTTTCCAAGCTCATTGAAGCTGGCATTGTCAAGATGAGTTTGTATCCTTTACTGGCCGCTATAAATGCAAGACCAATGCCCGTGTTTCCACTTGTGGGTTCCACCAGAACACTCTTAAATTAAAATGAGAAAGAAGACATGTCAGAGAACATTGAAATGTCTGCAAAATAATGAAGACATGATCAACATTTTTCCAAATGACAAGACCACAGTCATGACACAAAACCAATAATTGAGAAAAGACAAGGTTTAATTTCAAACAGCCAAAATCTGTTGTTTAAAAGAATTATTAGGGAAATGCCATGGCATTAGAATTTCCACAATTTTCTATGAGAATCATTCAGCAAGAGAAAAGTTGTAATGAAACATGCAGCCATTAGGATATGGGTAAAAAAAATATAGCATGAAGCATGCAGCTGGGAGAAGCAAGCATGACAGTACAGTATAGTTATGTCTTAGAAGTTAGAACTACTCCACAACAGGAGTCATAATTCGATACGTCTCAACCAAAAAAAAAAAAAAAACCCACTAAATAGCTTTAGACACAATTGGCCAAGTATGCATGCCCATTATATTGCATGCACTGAGTTTATTGTGTTAAGGTGATAAACAAATGAGAAATATGTAAAAATGGCAAACTTCCCAGAAATTATGCCTAGTTGATGACCATATTCAATTTTCACATTACAGAAGTTATATTTCTAATCAGTTACCTGTCCAGGCTTTATAAGTCCTCTTTGCTCAGCATCAGTTATCATACTGTATCCTATCCTGAAGAGTAATATAAGCAACGTTAACAGGGAGATTGAATACGCTATGGGCAGTACATCTCTCTCTACATATATTTTGTTTTGGTAAGTTTACCTCTTTATTATTGAGGAAAGAAAATAACATATTAGCTTTCAATATAAGAAGAAGTGAAATTATATAGTCCTCATAGCAATGTCGAAATACAGAAAGCAAAATACGAAATATGGTGTCACTAATCACTTGTTGAACTGATAAATATTTTTCAGTACGGTTGTTTATGACTGAGAACTATATCAAACCACCCTATTCAGATGACCTTTTGGAAACCCAGAAAATTCAAAGATAAAAAGAATCGAGTAGAGTCCAACATCAATTCTCATATCAATCTCGTGAATACTGTTATATCAGTCTGGTCATGTTCCAGGCCATGTAAATAAGAAACAAGATGCTCAAAGTGTTCAGTACCCAGAATGGCAAGTCATTGCTTCCTCACCTGTCCTTGACACTGCAACATGGCTCCATAATTTCAAGCTTTGCAGCAATGTTTGCAACAGACCCCTTTATAATATTATTCAGGTACACCATCGGTGTTTTCCCAATAAGCTGCATCACAATAGCAACCAGTGTTGTACACGGATTAACCATAAAAGGTGATAACAGGTGAGAAAACAATCTACTTT
The DNA here is from genome assembly GCF_002994745.2 of Rosa chinensis. NCBI lineage: Eukaryota > Viridiplantae > Streptophyta > Magnoliopsida > Rosales > Rosaceae > Rosa > Rosa chinensis. Next base: position 26,393,654 of record NC_037091.1, on the reverse strand, counting down.
AGCTTACTAATACATACTGAAAAATTCTTTTGTCGTAAAATGTCTCGTAAGAAAAGAAGAAGAAAAAATTTAAGCTTCCCATAAAATATTCTATTCCTTTATTAAAGTAAAGAAAAACCATATAAGTACTGTATAAAAGCATGAGTATTAAAAAATAAAGTGAGTGAGAAAAACTATATATAAATCTGCATACATTAAAGATACAATAGAGAGAGAGAGAGAGACCTATAATACTAAACTTTGACTTCCATGGGTTATTCCAGAACTTCCAAATAACAAAAATATCGTAATTTAAACATGTTCCAAACTAATAACAAGTCTATTCAATTATTTGTTCATATCAGGGGTAGACCTTATCAAAAAGTTTAAGTAATCAGAATTCTCAACTTTCATCTTCAATAAATAAATATAACCTATTCATTTTCTTTTCGAATCATAATTTCAAAATTTTAAGCATTTCTTGATCAAACAAAACAAGTCAATAATGCTGACATACAGTCCAAGAGAAGAGTTTCTTTCACCAAGTAACAACTAATTACGATGAGATTTATGATAAAATAGTGTACATGGAGTGCACCCCTATGATGCTTTCAAAACATATCTTATTTATTTATCCAATGTATATAAATATTAAAATAGCAAAAAACTGGTAAAAAAATATCCATAACTCATCCATCTATTTCATTATCTGTCACTAATCACACACGTCCCAGTCCCTGGATCGATCTTGATATAGATAGTTTGTCAAGCCACACTAATTAATAACATGGATCCGTTTTCAAACAAAAGCGCATTGAAATTGAGCAACTGCATCAACCTTATGATCCTTCTTCTGAAGATTACTTACGCATTTCCTATATAGTAGATCAAGAAAATAAACAAATAAAAAAAAAAACAAATTTTGGTTATAAACAATCTTTGTTATCAAAATGATGTTCCTATATAATATTAAAAATAAAAAAATTAAAAAAAAGTAAAGCTATGGTACGTTAACATTTCTCATACATGTCTATTACCACTTTGATAACTCATGTTACCACTTTGAGGACTCATGTGGTAACTAGAAAAAAGTCATCATTAAGGTAAATAAGGTCATCGTTTGAGTAATATACATAACTAGAAAAAAGTCTTTACTAAGGTAAATAGGGTTCTCGTCAGAGTAAAGTAAGTTCTCATTTGAATAATTAAGTCCTAAAAGTGATCACTGTAGTAAGCACTCGTTTGAGTAATTAGGTCCTAAAAGTCGTAATTGTATGTATGTCATATGTGTTATATTGAACAATTTCCCAAAAAGTTGAAAACAAGAATACTAGAGCAAAAGTGCAAAGACCACTTATCTCCATTGTTCTCTCTCACAAGATATATGGCGTCTAAATAGTCAACTTTCATTGTCAATTGATAAATACAAAATAACAAAACAAAACAAAACAAAAACCTGAGCGTATTTACAGTAAAGAGTTGACCTCGTAAGCATCATACGGAACACCCAAATGATGGTAAATCCAGAATAATGAAGTGTGGATACATAATTACTCACCTCTCTCACGTTTTAAATGAATTTGAGCACTTAACCAAAAATAAATAAATAAAAATGAATTGGAGCAGAATTGAGAGGACCAGAACAATTATTCCACCAACAATATATCAATATAAATGAAACACAAATAGCTGAGCATCTTAAATTAATGAAATTTAGAGTGAAATTCAAATCAAACAAAAGCAACCAACCGGCAAAGTGGAAAATGGTATTTACCTGAGTAACATCTTCGGCAATGTTGAGACCCTCGACTGCGGTCTCCGGCTTCACAGACACGGCCTTGCACACAACAGACCCTCCTCTCTTGCTCTGGCTGGACCTCAGACTCAGCGACGTGGAGGTGGGGCCTACCACCCACAGGTGTTTGGGTGTAGTGAGCTCTGACTTGGGGGCGCAGAGAGACGATGTCAGCGGATTGATCAGAGAAGCAGAACCCATGTCTCTGTTCTCTTTCTCTTGTTATGAGCAGACGCAACTGTGGCTATTTGTGGTGTGCGTTCCGATTTCTGAAGGTTGCGTTTTGTCTCGAGTGATTTGACGCTAAGCTACATTTCTACTTTTCTAGTTTTTTTTTTTTTGGTAATAATACATTTCTTAATATTTTCGTTTTTGGCAATAATAAATTATTGATTATAAAATGATGAAATTATGAATTGATTCGATAGAGTTTGAGTCTGCATCGTGTTTGACTCCAATTTTATTTTGTTCGACTTATATTCGTAAAAAAATTAGAGATTTTTTTTATTAAATCTGTCGAAAGCAACCCATCCCTTGACCATATTCATCTTTATCTTCTCTCTGTTTTTCTTGCAGCCTGGGCATTTCCATTGCAATACTTCTGACATAGTATCCGCCTTTCAGGTATGCTTTTTAGATTGTGGTTAGATTATGATTTTGGGGCTTATTTCTTGGTGTATAGGAATATCGTGTGTGTGTGTATGTATGTATGTATGTATGTATGTATGTATATATATATACATACAGATCCTATCCAGAGCGGAGCTCCGCTTTAAAAAAATAACGTGTGAAGTTCGAGTTTTGAGTCACTTTTTGGTCGCATATCCACATCTCGACCGATTAGTTTTTAGGTACTAGTGTATAGATCGTCTCTGCAAATTTTCTGCCAAAATGATGATCATTAAGACATTGATAACTGCGTTAAAGCTAGTACAGTTTAGGTTGACAGATTCAATCCGTCCATTGGTTTAAGCGAGTTAGATACCTTAACGATAATCAATTTGGCTGAAAATTTGCAGAGATGATCTATACAGTAGTACCTAAAAATTGAACGGTCGAGATGTAGATATGCGACCGAAAAGTGACCAAAAACTCGAACTTCACACGTTAATTTCAAAGCGGAGCTCCATTCTGGATAAAAGCTGTATATTGTTGTAGGAGAATAGAATTGTGTGTTTATTATTGATAATAGGAGCCCTTATATAGGGAGTTACAAGGTATACAAAAGATAAGAGAATCCGAATACAATTGAATACCTATAACACTTTCCTATTACAATCCTAAACCCTAGTTTGTAGAGGCACACTATGTCAACATCCGTCAACACTCCCCCTTGTGCTGCTCAAACTTGGTGATGACACTTTGATCGTTGCCTCGTTAAAAACCTTGCCAGGTAACAAAAGCCCCTGTGGGGAAAAAATAACCCTGGTCGAAGGACAAAAAGAGCACAACACGTCCTTCACTCTTCGAGATCGAACATGTAGACATCATGCCTCCCCCTGATGTCAATATCTCCCCATGATTGCTACAATCATGGGAGTTCGGATAACTTTCTCAATCCGATGCTCTTCACATGTTTCTCGAAGGTGGATTTAGGTAACGACTTAGTAAATAAATCTGCTACATTATCCTCTGATCGGATCTGGTTCACTTCAATATTTAGAAGTGCCTGTTGTTGCTGATTGTAAAAGAACTTTGGCTATATATGCTTGGTGTTGTCGCCCTTGATGAAACCTAATTTCATTTGCTCAATACAAGCTGCATTATCTTCATAAATGCATGTAGGTTCATCTGTGGTAGACTTCAAACCACAAGTTCCTCGTATGTGTCTAACTACAGACCTTAGCCATATGCATTCTCGCACGGCTTCATGTAGAGCAATAATCTCTGCATGATTTGAGGAAGTAGCAACAAGGGTCTGCTTTGTAGATATCGCAGTGCTTCCCATGGTAAAGACATAACCCGTTTGGGAGCGACCTTTGTGAGGGTCAGAAAGATACCCTGCATCAGCAAAACCCATCAAGACATCGTTGTTATTTTGATGGAGGGGAGGAGGAGCACGGAAGGTGGCGTTTTGCCTTGTGGAGTTCGATCTCACACTTCCGTTATTTTTCTTCTCTCTGTAGGGATAAAACAAGCCCATATCAATCGTACCTGTCAGGTATCGAAAGATTGTCTTTATGCCAATCCAATGGCGGCGTGTTGGCGCAAAACTATGTCGAGCTAACAAGTTCACTGCGAATGAGATGTCCGGTATTGTGCATTGAGCTAAGTACAACAATGCGCCTATTGCACTTAGATAGGGCACTTCAGCCTTTAATAAGTCTTCGTCCTCATCCCTTGGACGAAACGGATCTTTTTCAGGCTCAAGACTACGACCGATCATGGGAGTACTCACAGGCTTTGCTTTATCTTCATTAAAGCGCCTTAATAATTTTTGAGTATACGCTGACTGGTGGATCATAATCCCATCACTACGGTGCTCGATTTCCAGTCCAAGAAAAACCGTGTTTTCCCAAGATCTTTCATCTCAAATTCGGATTTCAAGTACTTAGCAGTTTCCTTTAACTCATCTAGAGTTCCAATTAGGTTCATGTCATCGACATAAACTGCTATAATTGCAAATCCGGAACTTGTCCTCTTTATAAACACGCATGGGCATATTCATCATTGACATATCCCTTCCCAATCAAGTAGTCACTTAGACAGTTATACCACATCCGTCCGGATTGTTTCAATCCATATAGTGAGCGTCTCAATCTTATTGAAAATGCGCTCCGTGGTTTAGAGCCACTTGATTTGGGTAATTGAAGTCCATCTGGAACCTTCATATATATCTCTGAATCTAGATCCCTTTAGAGATATGCTGTAACCACATCCATAAGCTGCATGTCAAGTTTTTCGGAAACTACCAAACTGACAAGGTAGCGGAACGTTATAACGTCCATTACGGGAGAGTATGTCTCCTCGTAGTCGATTCCAGGGCGTTGTGAGAAACCTTGCGCCACTAGGCGGGCTTTGTATCTAACAACCTCATTTTTCTCATTACGCTTTCTAACAAAAACCCATTTATGGCCAACAGGCTTTATACTTGGGGGTGTCAGCGTTATAGGCCCAAATACCTGTCTCTTTGTTAGTGAATCCAATTCAACCTGGATCGCATTTTTCCATTTAGGCCAGTCTGCTCTTCGTTGACATTCTTCAATGGAGCGAGGTTCGATATCATCATGTTCTATAATTCCTTGAGCGATAGAATATGCAAACACGTCATCAAGGATAATAGAGTCTCGACTCAACGTCTCATGTACACTAGTGTAATTCATGGAGATCTCTCTATTCTCTGGAACTGGTTCTGACATTGGAGCGTCCCCCAATGATGTCTCTTGGACATAACCATAATCCGGAATATCTTCATGAGACGGGTTATTTATGTCGATGATTAATGGATCTCTTTGTGCCAAACTCGCTTTCTTTCTCGGGCGAGAATCCATCAAACCTTTGGGCATCCCATGTTTCCTTGCTGGGAGCCCGGCCTGAGCCAGATTGCCATCACCATTAGTGGTGGCAGCGCCATGCTCAATACCCCTAGAGGTGGCGCCATGTCCACTATTTTTAGGGACATCAATCCTTGCAGGCACGTTTGCAGCAGGTATATGTGATCTTGTCACTTTAGCGATATCAGAAAACGTGTCAGGCATAGAGTCTGCTACGTTCTGAAGATCGAGAATTCTCCGCACTTCAATTACAGACTGTGCGGTTCGGGGATCAAGATGAGACAAAGTGGGGACAGACCACGACAATTCCTGTCGTTCCTGTTAAACATTATTGTTCTTATCTCCCCCTAAAGACGGGAAGACTGTCTCATCAAAGTGACAATCCGCAAATCTTGCGGTAAATTGATCGCCTGTCAAGGGTTCCAAATAGCGGATAATGGTTGGAGAGTCATATCCAACATAAATGCCCAATCGTTTTTTAGGACCCATTTTGGTGCGCTGTGGCGGCGCAATTGGCACATAAACTGCACACCCAAATATGCGTAAATGTGAGACATTAGGCTCATACCCAGTAACCATCTGGGATGCAGAAAAGGGTTGAGTGGCAGTAGGCCTCAGACGAATAAGCACAGCTGCATGCAATATTGCATAGCCCCAAGCAGAAACAGGGAGATTGGTGCGCATAACCAATGCTCTAGCAACCATTTGAAGTCTTTTAATGGTGGCTTCTGCGAGACCATTTTGGGTGTGAATGTGAGGAACAGGGTGTTCAACCTCAATCCCAATGGACATGCAATAGTCATCAAAAGTTTTTGATGTAAACTCTCCAGCATTGTCAAGACGAATTGACTTAATGGGATGATCAGGGTGGTGAGCCCTTAACTTAATGATTTGTGCGAGGAGTTTAGCAAATGCGGCATTTCTGGTGGACAAAAGCATGACATGTGACCAACGTGTCGATGCATCAACCAACACCATAAAATATCTAAATGGTCCGCAAGTTGGTTGGATAGGTCCACAAATATCACCTTGGATTCGTTGCAAGAATGGAATATTTTGTTTAGTGTCTTTTGCATAGGATGGTCTCGATCCTAATTTTGCTAAAGAGCAAGCTTTGCAAAACGAAAGATGGGCTTTAGAAGCAACCATGGAAGAATCTGGTTGAGCCACAAAGTCACAATTGACTTTAGAAGTAGAGAAAGGAACCAAGGAGGCATTAGTGGTGTCAATACCACTGTTGGGCCGCAGGGGGTAGGCGGCTCTGGCCCTACCTTGGACCGAATTTTTGTTCTGACTTCTTTTCGTTTTGAAAAATGGATGTCCGTGTGAAGTCTTTAGTATACGGATCATCATATCACGACCTGGGTGTCCCAGACGATCGTGCCAAAGCCTATATATGTCAGAATCCCATAAGTCATCTCTCATGATATGGTTGGATTCAATGACTCGAATAGTGGTTGCATACAACCCACTAGAGCGACACATAAGTTTCTCCAATACTCGTTTATGTCCATAGTCATTAGAGGTGATGCAAAGGAACTCTTGTCCATTCTCACAATGTGTTTCCACATAAAAACCATTGGCTCTTATATCTTTAAAACTCAATAGGGTCCTTCCAGCCTTAGGAGCATATAGAGCTTCGGTGACATTAATACTTGTGCCATTTGGCAACATAAATTGAGCTGATCCTCGACCATGAATCAATTGTGATGGTCCAGCCATCGTAGTCACAGAAGATCGACTAGGAGTCATGCATAGAAATAGTTGCCTATGTCGCAATATAGTATGTGTGGTGCCACTATCAACAAGGCATTCCAACTCTCCAGGAAACATACTGAAAAATAATAAAGTTTGAAATTAAAAACATGTCCATGACATTGAATAATACGATACTTTATTAATAAATGTAACCAATGATTACATCAAATGGTCCAAAAAGGTCTAATCCAAAATAAAGAAAATCAAACTGAGACATATTGTAGTCACTCTATTCGTTTGGCAACTCCAATCAAATATGACCAGGAAAGTGGAGAGAGAGGTTGGTGGAGCGAGGCTCGCTTAAGTACCAATTATCTCAATGACTTTCCTAGACATCATATTTTATTGGGTACGCCACATAAGAAAGAGTTAATACAATTGTCATTTATTGACTATTACATGATTCTTGAAAAATAAAGAGGACTATTTCTAATCAAAGTCTGCAGCATCCATGTGCACTTCATCTTCAGCTTTGAAGTCCTCCATGGTGAGATTAACGTCTCCACCATTTTCTTCTTCTTCTTCTCCAAGGTACACTTCTTGCTCCCTCAGGTCCCTGTATGCCCTATATCTTGAAGCTAGTTGCTCGCTTGCCTTGCATTGCTTGAACCAATGCTCACTAGATCCACATCGATGACACATATCATTGTGGTTGCCTCCCTTCAATTGAGGTGCACGTTGTGGGCGTTCCCTAGGAGGATTGGCGCCTCCACCACGACCCATTGCGCCACCACCACGAGCTATGGCTCCATTACCACGGATAGGGTTGCCAGGACCCCCTCTCCCACGTGTGGCATTGCCACCACGTGTATCCGCTCCAAACTTGCGGTTTCCTTCCTGATTAGGGCGGTTATATGGACCCATACATCCCTCATGTCCCTTATTCCTAGGGTTCCGCTCCTTGCGCCCTCTTTTGGGTGCATTATAATTCACCTCATGAACGCTCTTAGTTCCAATGGGCCTTGAATTATAATTCCTCACGAGTATGTTATTATGTTTCTCAGCTACAGATATGATATTGATAAGCTGATGAAACCTCATGATTCGTCCAGCATTGACTTTAGTACGGTATTGCTTTGATACCACAATGGCTGAAACGGGGAAGGTGGAGAAAGTCTTCTCAATTAGCTCTTACTCTGTGACAGGTTGTCCACAGAATCTCAACATGGATTGTAAGCGAAGAGCCTTTGAATTATATTCAGCAACAGACTTGAAGTTAGCAAAGCACAGATTGTTCTATTGAACCTTCAAGTCAGGGAGGAGGGAATCTTGGACATTGCCAAAGCGCTCTTCTAGCGCTACCCATAGCTCTCTTGCATCCTTGATCGACATATACTCCAATCTGAGTGCCTTGTCCATATGGCGTCGCATCAAGATAACTACTTGAGCATGCTTTGTAGATGTTCGGATGAACACAATATCCGGGTTAGGTGCCTGGATTATGGGTAATATTCCCTTGGAAGTGAGATGGTTCTCAACATCGGTTACCCAACTGTGATAATCCGAGCCTGTTGAGTCAAGCATGGGAAAGTCGAGCCTAGGTTCATTCGACATCCTGAAAATAAGAAGAGAAAATATATTAGTTTCGGAGTTAAACTTCCACGAAAACTAAAATAATGAGATTTCCGAGCTATGCTACCAAGAAATCAATTTCCAAGAATCTCTTTTGGGTTAGACCAAACAATAATGTTTTAATATGGTCACAATTTGATGCTTACGGACGCTCTTAGTCCAAGCAGTGTGAACGCTCTTAGTTCACAAGAACACTCTTAGTTCGTTTAATTATGAACACTCTTAGTTTATACGAACACTCTTAGTTCGTTAAGCGTGAATCCCCACAATTATGCTTTGTTAAATATCAAAATCATTTGGCAACATATATTCCAATATTTGCAGAAAATAAAAGGAATTTAAATACAAGAAAGCATCAACCTTAATTATAAAAACTTACGTGTTTGAGGACACGCGTGTGTTGGAGCAGGCGTGTTTTTTTTTTTTTTCTGTGGGCTGTCTGTTCTTTGGGCTTTCCTCTCTTTTTCTTTCTTTTCCCTTTTTTTTTCTTTTTTTCTGGGCCGGGTCCCTTCCTCCTTTTTTTTTCTTTTTTTTGGGCCAGGTCCCTTCCTCCCCTTTTTTTTTTTCGCGTCTTCTTTTTTTTTTTTTTTTTTTTTCTGTTCTTCCTCCTCCTAATTTGCAGCGATCGACTGATGGGAGGGAGGCTGCTGCTAGGCTGAGCAGGCGGGTGGTGGCCTGGTCTAGCAGGGAGGTGGGGTTACAGGGACTCAGGCAGGCAGCAGGTGCGTAGGGCAGGCAAGGCGCTGGCTTGTAGGCAGGTGCGTTGCAGATGAGGTGCGCGGCAGCAGCAGCTTCGGTGGGCAGTAGCAGATTGGTCTGCAGGTGCGCGGGGCAAAACTGCAAGGCAGGACTGGCAGATGAGGCAAGGAGCAGCAGGCTGCAGGCGGGCTAGCAGCAGGCAGGTGCACAGGTGTGCAGATGGGGTGCGCGGGCACGGCAGGAAAGATGCAGCGTACGGGGCAGCAGCAGGAGGCTGTAGGTCGTGCGGCAGATGGCTGGGGCAGCAGGGGCTGTGGTAGGAGGCTGTGGTGAGGCTGGTGCGCGGAGCTGCAGGGTGAGCAGCAAGGGGATGTGCAGGGACGCCGGCTGGAGGCTGACGGCAGAGAGAAATATTTTTTTTTTTTTTTTTTAAAGCTATGGTTTTTTTGTTTTAGGCTAGGGTTAGAACTCGTGCTGATAACGTGTTGTAGGAGAATAGAATTGTGTGTTTATTATTGATAATAGGAGCCCTTATATAGAGAGTTACAAGATATACAAAAGGTAAGAGAATCCGAATACAATTGAATACCTATAACACTTTCCTATTACAATCATAAACCCTAGTTTGTAGAGGCTCACTATGTCGACATCCTTCAACATATATATATATATATATATATATATATGTCATTACCTACTTCATGAATAAGAATAATAAATGGAGACATGCGTTTACTTCATGAATAAGAATAACAGACAGAAATTGCGAAATCTGAAAATCTGAATAGATATCTTAACAAAGAAGTTTTTCTTGATGATACAACTTTCTAAGATTTCATTTCTGTCTTCATTATGATGCTAACCTTTTTTAGAAGACCTGAGTTTTGGAAGAAGACCTGCATCCGTCTGGGTTTGTTTTGAGATCAATCTCAATTATTTAGGGGTTGCTGATAGGTTTTCAATTCGATCGAGAGGAGGAGCATCAATCTGTGTATTTGATTTTCGATTCCATTTTTTCCCCCTTCTGATTCTCATGCATTGGTTTGTTATTGAAGCTGTAGTTGTAGTTGGGTTTTGATGAGGAAGCAGAACATGAATTTGGGGTATTTGATTTTCCCTTCGTTTTCTTTTTTCTTTGAGTTTTCGTGGTCTATTGTTAAGGTCACACAAGTTGTAACATTGGGAGTCAAAGTCATGGTGATGGTTTGGTTTTTTGGATTCTATCTGTACTCATAGTCGGTTTTTTTTAGTTGAATTGGTTTAGTTATTTAGGGAATGCACATTAAAAAAAAAAAAATTGAGAAATATACACATGTAATTCCTGTTGATTTTCATATATGGTCTTATTGGAAGCATGTATATGTATAATTATTGTTGAAGTTCATATGTTGTTATTCAATTACGACTACATACTTGAAAACTTTTCTCAGTTTAGGAGAACAGAACTTTGAGGTTATCTTAGATATAGTCTAAGCCCATTATTTCCAAATGTTTACAGTTGATTTTTTGATCTCATTTTAACTTATTGTTCTATTTAAATTTCAGATAAGGTAAGATCTACGTGATTGCTACTAAGAAGTCTTCAACGATAGGTGGTGACTACAAAAAGAACAAAATTCAGCGGCTTCAACGCATTCTCGAAAAGGTCTAATCCTTCCATTGGATACTATGTTTTATGACATCTTCAGTGACAAGCTAGGGTTAGGTTCTATTAGAAGTTGAGCTTGCCATAGATGTCTTATTGCTTGCAGTTTGAATTCCAATTCTAATTTATAAACTTTGTAATTCAATATTGAAATTGGTATAGTTAATGATTAGATTGATTTTGTAATGTGGCCTTTGAATGCTTCCGAGTTGTTGTAAGAAATGTTAGCTGAATTGTACATTTGAAACTTGAATTTTCTCATGTGGAAGACAAGAAAATTCTTTAAGGATGAAAGACCTTTAGATTTGGAAGGCAGTTTCTTAATCTTTTTTCCAAGAAAAGTTTGCCCTGTAAGTTTTACTTCTTTCTTTTCTTAATCATTGGCGTTATGACTCTTATAGTACGTTCTATTCAATTTCCCAAGTTTAATACTTTGCTTTGAATATTGATGCACTTGGCTTCTGTTCTTGGATGCATAGTACAAAGCCTTGAATACTAATAAGCTTAGCCTCTGTTGAGATTGTGATCTCATATTCTGGAGGACTTCAGCTTTTGTTCATTTTTGTTAAGGTTATGTATTTATTGTGATGTATTTCAGTGTGCAACACAAAGTAGAAGAAAACTGACTATACTGCGTGGTTCTCTTTTAGCAATCTTGTTGAATTGCTCAGTGAGTTAATTTCATTCTCTTGCAATTGCTTGCATTTGTTCTTTAATTGGGAATTTGAGAGGTTGACTGACATAGATTAGCATCCTGTTGACATATATTTGATAAATTTAAAGTCAAGTATATATTAAAGGGTTAGCAATCAGTGTTATGTTCAAGTTGTCATGTGTTGGGGACATCATTGAGTAGAAAAATATGTGCAAAACTGATATCTCCTGCTCCCAAGATTAGGAGGTTAAGTTTTAGTAAAGGGAAAAAGTAAGAGTATCGTACCCAAGAGATTAAGTAACTCTACCCTAACTAGATTACCGCGAAAATAAACCTAGAAAACACATGCAAAGTCTACCTTTTTATAAATTCACAACCTTAGCCCTTTGGAAGCTAAAGATCATGAAGATGGTATTTACAATTGTGGTAGTGAACGGTTTGTTGATTTTAATTTTTATGAAGTAAATAAGTTGCATAAAATAAAATAAACAAATAAAAATGTAGAGACTAAATCAATGAGAAGAATAGAGACTTAGGCATCACTCCTAACCTTACTCATGCACAAAATGTAACCCATATTTGATGTAATAATTTGATGTAATAACATGCTTTGACAAACTTCCCCTTAGTGCTTTGGTGAAGCTACCAAGAAACTAACTAATCATGCAATTTAACAATCTATTTTGAAGCAAAGCTAAATTACACGACCTTTATACCATTCAAATCTTCCAGATCCTAAATGGCTTATGGTGCCATGAGCCTAAATTCTTCCGGAACCTAAACTCACAACATCATGCTTTAAGTTTAGAGTAAGAAATTCAAGCAATTTAGTTATTCCCGCAGGAATAAGCTAAGTCACCACCTATTTAGCTACACATGCTCACGGAATCAAGAGTTTATCAAGTTCATGTTTCTGATTCATTAATTTTCTAAGCATACTTCTAGGTGATAGATCTATAAACACACTTAGGGTACATGAAAGTATAGTAGCCAAAAGATTCAAAACATGCATAAACATCAAACCACATGGAAATTTACATTATTTGCACATAAGTTTAGCCAGGGCTAGCCCTAGCCTCAAATCCAACTACTCACAACACATATTATTACAAAAACAAGCCATAAACATCAAATTAAAGAGAGAAGGAGAGAAAGAGAAGAACTACCCAACCTTCCACCTAGCTGTCAAAGATGTCAAATGATGAGAGAATTGCTTCAAGGTATGGTATTTTCGGTTTTTACATCCCAAAACACCATACACATCCACAAAACTCAAGAACAAGGAAGAACAAGGGCTTGGATATGTGAAAGCAAGTATTGTGATTGATTTAGAGTGTGTAGTAACTTTGGTTTTGGTGAAACCCAAGTGCCTACACACCTATTTCTCACACAAACTTATAGAACTATGTACAAGGTATGAAAAACTAACCTAAAGCTACAGAAAAGAGAGATTTTGATGCTCCAAAATGAGGGAGCCAAGGGGATGCACGGTTTTGGGGAGAGATGAAGGGCTATTTAAAGGCCAAGGTAATCCAAATCAAGGGTGGAGATCAAAAGGAATGAAAGGCTAGATGTGATTGACAAATTTGTAAGCACACAATGTGGATCTAGTTTTTGACTCCACATAGAAATGACCTAGTAAGCCCATAAATATTTTGGTAAGCCCATAAATATTTTGGTGGAGGAGAAAAAGTAAGGGTAGAAGGGTCATTGTGTAAGGGAACACGGTAATAAATTGGAGACAAAGGTGTAAGGTGTAAGAATATAACCTCTTGTCATCTTTCAAATTTTGAATTTCAAAATAACCTAAACCTAAAGTCTTCCCACCTAAAGTCTCTGACCCTAGTCAGCTCTTCCTTGTCCTCCACACATGTTCTCGGCCGGCGTTGACCACACCATTGACCCATTTTTTGTCCGTTTGCGCACTTTCTTCTCCTATCTTCCTTCAATTTAATCTCCACCGAGAGTTAGGAATTGGCCCTCGACTTCTTCATACCAAATGTTCCTCCATGAGTGTATATCATCCATGTAAAATATCAGAGCTTAGTTCACTTTGGTTTGGCCTGAACTGCTGCTGGAATCCGTACGGGTCCGGTTTTGCAGTTTTCGTCTTTTAGTCAAAAACTTGGGACGATTTTTTTTTGAAGGCCTTCCACTCTGAACTAGCTCTTACACTCTTCATAAGAAATGGTCTTTAGGATGTTTAGAATGGATCTGAAAATTTTCAACTCATTTGGAGTTAATTTGATTAGTCTAACGCTCCTCCTTCCTTGCTTAGCTCAGTTTCTCCTAACCGGACTAGGAACATTTGCTAAAGTTGAGTTTTTAGCGCATTTCCATTCTTCTACATCATTTCCTAGCATGATAAGAAAAACATAATAAATATATATAAATAAGCACAAAGGTTAAGCAAAAGTGCAAGATTAGGGGAATAATTATTAGGTAATTATGGACCTAACATCATGCCAAACTCATAAACAAAACAAAGAAGGGACTAATACATTCGGTAGATAAAAAGTTCAAATCTCTTGAAAACTGCAGGTGATGCTCATATAGAAACTAAACTTTGTAAAACAAAGTGTAAGCAATGTTTGTTTTATTGATCAGGTTATGTGCATTTTCATTTACTAATAATGAATAGACGCATGACTTTCATAAATTACAAAAGTAACCGCTGCTAAGATGATTGTTGTTTTCATATTGTGGTTTTTGTATAGTACTTTTGTTTGTTTTGTGGCTTCATTAGGTGAGAAAAAGTTTTGGCCAAGGAAAGGGAGCCATTTTCAAATTTTCTGGAATTTTGACCTAGTCACTTACTTTTGCAAAACTGTACTGATCTACTGGGGATTTAAAGTCTGTTCCTTTTAGAGAGTTTTAGTAGACATCTTAAAGAGTCATGTAGAACTAGAATCACCCAAAATGGAATTTTCTGGAATTAGTTATGAATTTTCAGAATCAGGAGTCACTCACAGAAATCTCTTATATCAGCTTCCCAACTTCAGCCAAAAGGCAGACTCCTATAACACCCATTGATTCAAAAAGGGCCTCTTATTTGTATCCAGATTACGTCTTATATACCTCAGTGCACATGTAGTGTTGTGTTAATTTAAAACATAACATATTTATTCTTGGCTCTCTCCTTTTCTCTCTCTATATCATTTTTGGTAAGAAGAAGAAAAAAGTTGATGCCACTTATGGTAATGTACTGCTTCATCTCATACCCTCGCTTTATAATTTTGTAGTAGCACTAAATCAATTCAAAGTAGTTCTGGTGTTTAATATCAACTTCTCTAGCAGTCTAGCTCTTGCTATAATTCCATATTAGATTGAGAAAAATTTGTCAAATATGCATTGTGGAATTTAATGATCAACCATTTTACCTTGCAGGGACTGAGATTGGTAGAACTTCAAAATGGAAATGATGCACTGAACCTTAGGAAAGATCCGAGATTTTGGTCAATTTTTGGAAGAAGCTTTAGCTTTGTTTAAGAGGAAGTGGCTGCTAAAATTTTGATCCAAAACTGTTTCATTCAGTTATCTAACATTCTGTTCGAGTGAGTTTTTTCTTTCTAAATTTTGTGTATTAGTATAATAACATGTGAATGAAAATAATTTGGCTTTACTTAATGGATATCAAACTAATAATGTCCTCTGATACTAAGGTTTTCTTTAGCTCAATCAAGGCTTCTAATTCATTGATAACACTAAATCCCGCGGCAAAGCGCGGGCAAAATTTCTAGTTTGTACTATTTGCCCTTGGTAAAATATACAATTTTGAATACAATTCTGTTAATACTCTACCACTAAAGCTAGAAGCTTAACCTCATTTGTGACATAAATGGTTGAGCTTGGCCTTATGTAGGCACACCAGAATTGGACCCATGGAAAATCTGAAGCACAATTCAAGCATTTAATTGATTAAAGGCCAAGGTATATATTGTAGGAAAATTTATCATCGACTGACATTGAACCTCTATCGACCTTCTATGATATATACGAACGGTCAATTGATTGGTGGAAAAAATGCTAGATGTTTGAGAAGAAGAACTAGCGGCACTGGAATTCTTGTGTGTTGAAAATGCAGGTTCTTTGGAGGGTGGAGGTGTTGTACTTTTGTCGGCTTGCAACATATGAACTACAGAAAACATTGTTGGTCGATCAGCTGGGGCTTCTTGAACACACAGAAGACCTACATGGATACACCTTAAAGCTTCATGAGGTCGACATGTTTCCCTTACTGATTCGTCAATTACCTCCATTCCCCTACCCTTTTTCCACAGTTTCCATACCTAAGATTCAACATATAAACCATTAATCTTTGCAACTATCCATTATTCACTTATGTATGAATATCCTTCATAAATTCAATTTGAAACTGAAGTGAAAGTAGTGCCACTGAACTTTTTATAAATTCAAAATGTTACAGAGATTTGTTTATACTTAATAGTAATTTTTCTTGTATAGCCAACTAATGGTGCTTATAGTCAATTGCAAGAAAATTGCGGAGCCTTTCTTTCAAAGCAGAAAATGAATAAACAAGAGTTTCTATTGTCAGTCTAAAGATAGACAAATAGAGTCTCGAAAACTTACCCATCCAGCAAGAGTAAGTGAATTTTCATAACGATTGAGAGCAGCATTCTTCTTTCCACTTATAATCTCCAACAGTAGTACTCCGAAACTAAATACATCCGATTTCTCAGAGAAATGGCCATAGCGTGCATATTCAGGTGACATAAAACCGCTGCATGAATTAATATGGTAGAGAAGTAAGAAAATTATAGTGACTCCCTAAGGTTTAATACATGAATGAACTCATGTGGTAATAATTAACATATGCTTACTATGTCCCAACAACCCTATTGGTATTTGCTTCAGTTTGATTCATGACGAATATCCTTGCCATTCCAAAGTCTGAGATTTTAGGATTCATTGCTTCATCCAACAAAATATTACTTGCTTTTAGGTCCCTATGTATGATTTTCAATCTCGAGTACTTGTGGATATAAAGTAGTCCTTGACCAATGCCTTCTATAATTCTAAAGCATCTATCCCAATCCAATTTTGTTCTTTTAGATGGATCTGATGAACAAACCATGAAGAATGACCAACAGTATAAGTTAAGAGTCTTCAAAAAAATCAACATTATCATCAAAGTAGCACACTTAAAGTTGACAAGCATACATACCAAACAAAAATTTGTCCAAACTTCTATTAGGCATGTACTCATAGATCAACATCCTTTCCTCCTCTTCAATACAACAACCCAAAAGCCTAACAAGATTGGTATGTTGGAGCTTGGCTATCAGCTTCAACTCATTCATGAACTCTAGATGCCCTTGACCAGACTTCTTTGACAGCATTTTTATGGCCACCTTTCGATTTCCAGGCAAAATACCCTATAGTGGAACAAAAAGCAACACAAGGATAACTATCTCCTTACCAATATAATTTGCAAATTATATAGAAATACACAAAAATATCATATTTATAAGAAAAACATAGTTTCATGTAGACTTTTTTTTTTTGGTTTAACCCTCGTAAGAACAAGGTTATTTATTGAAGAAGATAAAAAGGAGAGGGGGACAAACACCAAAACCTCTCATACAAAAAGTGAAACCCAAACTATCGAAAACGAAAATTAGGAAGTCCAGACCTATCTCTATTATAAAGTGAATGAACAAAATCTGGGGGCGTGTCCCACCAAGTCATACCAGAAGATGATGTGCCAAAACCTGCAAGGGCATCGGCTACTTGATTTCCTTCCCGATAAATATGTGAGGAGCGAAAGTGCATCATTGAAATCCGGTGCAGACAATTTTTCCACTGCACACGAAGCTACCAAGGAGCTAACATGGGAGAAGGAAGAAGGTCTAGCACAATTTGAGAATCCGCCTCTAACCAAACATAATTCCAATCTATCACCCAAATAAGCTCAATTGCCTTAATAACCGCCATTACCTCTGCTGCAACTGAGCTAGGAATATCAAGAGAAGAAGAGAAGGCTCCAATAAAACACCCTTGATCATTCCTGAAAACACCACCATAGCCTCCCACACCTAAACCTCTTCTCCAAGCCCCATCAGTGTTAACCTTAACCCATCCAGAAGGAGGAGGGAGCCAATTAACCTAAAAAACTCTAGGAGCACTGCGAGGATTACAACTAGCCCCAAAACACTTCAACACTCGAAGATCAAGAATTGAGTTATGCATTACTCCAGTAACAAGGCGACTAGAAGCTTGAATATGCCCAACAATCATCCCAAACACATTAGTTGCATGAACCACTACACCGTCAAATCTAACCTTGTTTCTAGAATTCCATATGAACCATAGAGCAGTAGTAAAAGCCACCATCCATAACTCCTTTAGTTGAGCACTACGTCCAGCATGAAGACCACAATTGTAGACATTTAATAGTGAACTGGGCAAAGCACCCAATTCAAAATTATGCAACAAAAAAAGCCATATTGCTGAGGCAAAGGAGCAATTCAAAAAAATATGCTCAAAAGACTCCACATTCTTGCAACAAAGACCACATCTAGAAGCAAGAGCAATACCCCTCCTTTGCAATAAATCCTCAGAAAGAACCCGGGCATGTAAGACCTGCCATGCCAACAAAGACATACGGGGTGTAATGAATTTCGACCAAATAGACTTACTCCAGGAAGCCGAAGGAGCATGCGGTCTTAAAAATTGAAAAGAGTCCTTTGCAGTAAGCTTACCAGATGATGCTGCAGACCAAATAAGTTCATCAATAGCTAAAGGATTAGAAGCAATGGGAACCTGCTCAATAAGGTCGCAAAGACCTGGGAAGTGAAGTTGCAATAAAGGAGGAAGATTCCAAGCTCCATTAGAAATAAAATCTGCCGCTGTACCATTTAGATCATCCACCATACCAATATGTACCTCAAAGAAATCAATGAGAGGCCGCTCCAAGAATTTATCCCTCCAAAAAGAAACTTTAGAACCAGAGCCAATCAGCCACATTGAATACAGTGGAATTGTTACCTTACAAACAGGGCCAAATCCTCCCTCACCCAGTTTATTTGCTGTAGAAAAGTTTTCAGTAGCAGCTAATATACTCTTCAAGTCAAACACTGGTAGTTCTGTGTCGTTCTTTCTACCAACATTACTTATGATCTCAACATGTTTCCTCTGACGCTTCCTGTTTCATTAATGTTGTTAGAGCATTGTGCCTGCACTAGTGTCAGAGAGAGAGAGAGAGAGAGAGTGTGTGTGTGTGTGTGTGTGGTAGTAGTACCTTCTCTTCCTTGTAGTTTTCTTCCACATGAAATAGCTACAAATTATTGTAAGCAATCCTGTTATTGCTGAGACTAGTCCAATCACTAAGGACCGCTTAAAACCTGCAAAGAATGAGAAAAAAAAACATCCAGTCGACCATTATAAATGAAATGGACAACCACACTCAACACGCAAGGAATAATCATTCTCCTCTTACTTACTAGGATTCTTTGATTCAGCTGCCGGTACTCTGATGTGTAAAGTTCTTCTTTTGTCATCTGCCAAGAGATCTCCTGTCCAGATTTCACATCCAATAGTAATTCCATAACCATAAGTAGAGCAATCACACTTTCTTAAACAGATTGATTCACAATCCTTAATACTTCCTACTTGCTGAAGTTGTTGAGATGCAGACAATGGCTTGCTAGGTATTTGTATAAACTGGTTTTCTTTCGTCTCGTTCCCACAATTCAAAGTAGTGTTTCTAGAACACCCACCAGAATAATCCTGCAAATGCCACTCACTCTGTGATTTTGGCCCAAAACCATTCAAACAATTACAGAAACGCAAGCATTCCTGACTGTAAGTGGAGAATGGCCCACAAAAGGCATAAACATTTGGTTTAGACCAAACCAAGTCCCATTTATTGGTCTTCCATGTTAGTTGCTAAACTTGCCCCCAGAAGTACATCACTAATCGAGATACATCACTGGGGTTATAAACAGAATAGGTGAAATAACTTCCGTTTTCGTTTGTAACATGGCTGTAATTGAAGATATTATTGAGGCTCAGTTCAGGACTCAAGCTGAAAGTATGAAGACTATCATCCCAAGGTCCACTGCTTGTAAGTACATTGGACTATCCCTATTCAACATATGACTTTCCCAAAGCCACAAGGAAATCAGAAGATACAAAGGATTAGGAGAATATCTCTCTTGCCTTTCCGGTGGTTCAAGGCTATAAAGGAAGATTGTAGAATCGGATCATCCAAGAGGAAATCAAGGAAATCATGCTCACTGATCTTGATAAGATGGTATTTTTTAATACATATCATTTTGCATGATTCTAAATTGATTTACAATGCTTTCAAAATACATATCTTATAAAGATTTGATTGCATATTCAAAACAGTTTTTAAACCTTTCCATATTTACCTTATTCGGTGATTAAGAAAAGATTTATTTGAGGGGGAGTCTTGCTCCTCTATAAAAGGTTTTGAAACTTCATTTTTGCATTTAGAGTTTTGGAGTTAAAAAGGGTGTTGCGTGTGTTGCATAGTCTTCACAAAACATTTTCATAAAAACTCTCCATGATTTATTATTGTGTGTGTTTTCTTTGATGAACTACATGAGATCAGAGGGAAAGAAAGTTGAGATAGTGCAGATTGCTTTACTGCTATAGATCAGTTTGTTCTTGTGTAGAATAAGTTGTGCAAGGTGTAAACAAGTTAGCTGATTTGCTTGTAATGTGGTTGTGTTAAATACCACAACTTGTTTCTTGTAAAAATCTGATTTCATAGTGGATTGCTTTATATGTGTGGGCTACAAAAACAGCTTCACAGTGATGTTTCCTCAGTGGTGAGGTTTACACTGCGTTAGCAAGTCTATGTGTTATGAGTTGGTAAATTTACGCATCTTTACTCAAAATAGTTCCATCTAGTATTTTCATTTGGCATCAGAGCGGGTTCTAGAACTTTCTAGTGATCCGGGAATGATGGAACATTCATGTGATAGGGCTGCTGGTGGATCTGTAAATAGTCCTCCATGGTTCGATGGCGGATGTGAAAAATATACTTAGTGGAAGATATACATGAAATCTTATCTCTATGCTCAAGATGAACATGTGTGGAATATTGTAGAAAATGGCTGGACTGTACCTATGGTGAAAGCAAAAGGAGAAAGCTCTTCCACTGCCACTCCCAAACCAAGGAAGGACTAGACTGAGGAAGAAGTTCGTGATCTGCAAGCAGACTTCAAGGCTAAGAACAACATTTTCACAGCCCTATCTGAACGGGAAAAACTGAGGATCAGCCATTGTGATACTGCCAAGCAGGCATGGGATCTTCTACAGACTACATAACGAAGGAAATAAAAAGGTACGTGCACAGAAATTACAAGCATTGATCTTTGAGTTCGAAACCATGACTATGGGAGATGATGAAACCGTGGATGACTTTCATGGTAGAATTCTTAAAATTTCCGGTCAGTGTCGTAGCCTGGGAGCACCTTTTGATGAAGATAAGATAGTCAAAAAGATACTCGGGGCGTTGCCAGAAAAATTTCATTCAAAAGTCACTATTATACAGGACTCATTTGATATCGATGAGTATCCACTCGATGAGCTCATTGGAAATCTCAAAACTTATGAGATGAGGTTAAAACCTGAGAAGAAAAATAAGGGAGTAGCCTTTAAGGCAGTAAAAGGAGTAGAAGAGGAAGAAGAAACACTAGATCTTGCTCTACTGACAAAGGAATTCAAAAGATTTCTCAAAAGCAAGAACTCCTCTAGAAATCTGAATGCTTCTAGGAAGAACACTTACAACAACAGTAGTGACTACACCAGTAAAACTGGAAAAGGAAGCTTCAAGGGAAACTACTCAGGAAAACCTAAATGCTATGATTGTGGTGGCTACGGTCATATCTCCACTGATTGTGGAAATAGGAGGCATGGTAACAGCAACAACAAGTCTCTTCTTTCAACTTGGAGTGATGATGAGTCTCAAGAAGTGGAAAATGTGGCTCTAGTATCATCACTTCTACCTGATTATGATAGTGACGAGGCATTTTCTGATGATGAAACTAATATCCGCTGCAAACAACCCTACAAAGCTTCAAAGGTCACGTTACTGAGAAACTTAAGCTTAGAAAAGGAAGTTGAATTCCTGAGAACTAAAAAAGAAAAGGTGGAGCAATTGTTGGAAACTTCACAATCTATATGGGAACAGGAAAGAAGCAAACTTGCAAATGAGATGGCTGAGTTGCAAAGTGACCAGGGTTCTTCATCCTGGAAAGCTGAAAAGACTGAGTATCTCAACAGAATCAAAATGCTGGAACTGGACATAAGGGGACAACAAGTCCTAAACCTGGAGTTACTGACTAAAAATGAGTCCCTGCAAAATGAGCTAAAATCGACTCAAGAAAAATTCACCAGGTTTGAGGTCAGCTCCAGCACTATGTCCAAATTACTTAGGGCAGGAAGAGCACCATATGACACCTTTGGGCTAGGATACACCGGAGAAAATTCCAAAAGTACAAAGTTCGTAAAAGCATCAGGACCACTTGTCGAAAAGAAGGAAGTTTCAAATGAAGATCAAGTCACACTATTGAGAAACATGAATGAAGGTCAGCTAACTCGCACTCATCAGGTAAAAGTTGACCAAGAGTCTTCCACTGGTCAAATTAGGTATACAAACTCTAGAACTTTTATTCCTACCTGTCATCACTGTGGTAAGATAAGCCATATCAGACCTAGGTATAATGAGAGATTGTTAACCTCACAGGTTTTTCAAGAAAAATGTACTATTGAAACTCTACAGTGTGAACTTAGAGAACAAAAGGAAATCATTAACAAACTAACTGAACTGTTTTCTAAGAAAAGCTCACAAACTGGAAGAAGAAAAAATATATGGATCAAGAAGAATGAGAGTAGGTGTTTTCTAGCTCGTACTAATGAAACTGATGTTACTTGTCTGTTGACTCGTGCAAGTACAACCCTGAAAACTACTCATATTGAGGCAACCTGTTTGGTAGCTCTGACTGCCCTGGCAGACAAGGGACGATATTTTTGGTATGTTGACAGTGGTTGTTCTAGACATATGACTGGGGACAAATCCTGGTTTATCTCATTTGAGGACGAAAGCACAACTAGTTTTGTCACTTTTGGAGATGGGGGAAAAGCAAGTATTCTAGCTCGGGGCACAGTTAACACTCCAGGTATACCTAATCTCAAAAATGTACTATATGTCGAAGGCTTAACTGCAAATTTTATCAGTGTCAGCCATTTGGCTGATGACTATGAAGATGTGTGGTTTAATAAACAAAGATGTTTGGTGCTGAATCAGAAAGGAGAAGGTATCATGGGAGGTAAGAGATCTCTAGATAACTGCTATCATATTCAAGCTAATGAATCTTTCAGGTTGCAGTCCTGTATGTCCGTGAGATCCACAGAAGAGACCTTTGAACTTTGGCACAGAAGGATGGGACATGTAAACTATCAGGACTTACTGAAGTTATCTTCCAAGCAATGTGTCAGAGGACTGCCCAATATCAATGGCAAAACCGATAAGATATGTGGCGATTGCAAGATTGGAAAGCAAACCAAGGCACCTCACAAGGTGGTAAATTCAGCAACAACCACAAAGATACTGGAACTGTTACACATGGATCAAATGGGACCAGCTTAATCTGAAAGTATTGGAGGTAAGAGCTACATGCTAGTGGTTGTGGATGATTTTTCAAGATACACTTGGGTTAATTTCCTAAGAGACAAGACTGAAACTTTTGAATCATTTAAAAATCTCAGTCAAAAATTGATAATTGAAAGGAAGTCATTCAATACTAGCGTAGTGAGAGTAAGGTCAGATAATGGTACTGAATTCAAAAATGCTGCCTTCTCTAACTATTTTCATGAGCTTGGTGTGTCACATGAGTTCTCAGCTCCCATCACTCCACAACAGAATGACATTGTGGAAAGGAAAAATAGAGTATTGCTAGACATGGCTCGAGTTATGTTACATGCTGCAGGATTAAGTACAAACTTCTGGGCTGAAGCCATCAGTACTGCATGTTATACAATAAATAGAGTCTTCTTCAGACCAGGTACTGATCAGACAGCTTATGAACTGTGGAAAGGTAAGAAGCCAAATGTAGGACACTTTCATGTTTTTGGGAGTCCCTGTTACATTTTACGAGATGGAGAACACCTTGGTAAGTTTGATGCTAGAAGTGATAATGGTATTTTCCTGGGATATTCTATGAATAGGAGGGCTTATAGGGTTTATAACAAAAGAACTCGAGTTGTTATGGAATCCATTAATGTCTCTATTAATGATCAAATTATGAAACAGGAAGAATCTTTTGCAGATACATCATCCACCTCTTCCTCAGTTCCTCACATATCTAGCGATGAACTTCCAACTGATAAAGAAGAACTCACTGATAGTATTTTTGAACCAGCTCCTACCATGAGAAGAGGCTTCAAGCAAGTTCAAAAAGACCATTCTAATATGGATATCATTGGCCAGGTATCTGATGGACTGACAACAAGGAGGCAAACTGCAGCACAGGTAAGTCAAAATGAGGTAAATCAAGGGAATGCATTATTATGTTTTATCACTGAAAATCTTCTCTGTATGAATGTCATATCTCATTTTGGTTTTGTGTCCCTAATTGAACCAAAAAATGTGAAGGAAGCCTTATTGGATGATCAATGGATTAGTGCTATGCAGGAAGAATTAAATCAATTCACTAGGAATGATGTGTGGTACTTAGTACCTAGACCTAGTAATTGCAATGTCATAGGGACTAAATGGATTTTCAAAAATAAAAGTGATGAAAAAGGGAATGTCATAAGAAATAAAGCTAGGCTGGTTGCACAAGGATATTCACAGGTCGAGAGTCTTGATTTTGATGAAACTTTTGCACCTGTTGCACGATTGGAGTCTGTGAGATTACTCTTGTCTGTAGCATGTCATCTCAGGTTCAAATTGTTTCAAATGGATGTCAAAACGGCATTTCTAAATGGCATTTTACAGGAGGAAGTATTTGTGGAACAACCACAGGGTTTTAAAGATCCACATCACTCGGACCATGTGTACCGACTCAAGAAAGCTCTGTATGGATTGAAACAGGCTCCTCGTGCTTGGTATGAAAGGCTTTCTACTTATCTAGTGGAAAAAGGGTATATTAGAGGTTCAGTTGATAAGACACTATTTGTAAAACAAGAAAAAACTGACATCATCATTGCACAAGTATATGTTGATGACATTGTTTTTGGTTCTACATCTAAACATCTTGTTAGAGAATTTCAGTATGTTATCGAAAGTGAATTTGAAATGAGTATGTGTGGTGAACTTACATTTTTCTTGGATTACAAGTCAAACAGCTTCCCACAGGTTTGTTTCTTTCTCAAACCAAATATGCTGAGAATCTAATCAAGAAATTTGGAC
This sequence comes from Rosa chinensis, assembly GCF_002994745.2. Lineage (NCBI taxonomy): Eukaryota > Viridiplantae > Streptophyta > Magnoliopsida > Rosales > Rosaceae > Rosa > Rosa chinensis. The sequence goes on along the minus strand of NC_037091.1, from coordinate 26,368,649 downwards.
TTGAATCCAAAAAGGTGGTGAACAATCCCATGAGCACCACTACCAAACTCAGTGAAGATAAGGATGGCAAGTCTGTTGATCCTACCCTCTATAGAAGCATGATTGGCAGTTTGTTGTATCTTACTATTAGTCGACCAGATATCTCCTATAGTGTTGGTGTTTGTGCTCGTTTTCAGGAAAATCCAAAAGAATCCCACATGGAAGCTGTCAAAAGAATTCTTCGATACATCTCAGGTACTGTCTCATGTGGAATATTTTATACATTTGATACTAATGTGGAAATTGCTGGTTACTCAGATGCTGACTGGGGAGGAAATCTCAAGGATCGAAAGAGCACATCAGGCGGTTGTTTCTTCATTGGGAACAACTTGGTAGCATGGCACAGCAAGAAACAAAACTGAATCTCTCTTTCAACGGCTGAGGCTGAATATGTGGTAGCAGGCAGTTGCTGCACACAGATGCTGTGGATGAAGCAAATGCTTATGGACTATGGGATTTCTCAAGGTAAGTTATCTATTTTCTGTGACAATACTAGTGCCATCAACATCACAAAAAATCCTATTCAATACTCTAGAACAAAGCACATTGATCTTCGATACCACTTTATTAGGGATTTGGTTGAGCAGAATATACTTGAGTTAAGCTTTGTGCCCACTGAGGATCAACTTGCTTATTTGTTCACTAAGCCTCTTGACACTGCTAGGTTTGAGATGTTGAGAAATGCACTAGGGATATGTTCTAAGCATTAAGGCACACGAATGTCCGTCCACTGTTGATTGAGAAAATTGTGATCTTAGTATCCTTTGACCACAGTCACTAGTGAAATGTACATATATTCAGTTATGTATCCTTTATTGCCATGCCTTATTCTGGACAAATAAATTGTGTACTCATGTTTAGTCACTGAATCACCTAACTTTGCTATGCACTTCACTTATGGCTTTATGTGGTGGCATGATTCATGTTCCTTGTCAAGGGAGAATAGGTGAAGTAGGAAACTTGCTTAATTTGCTCAGATGGTTCTTTCCCTCTTCTCAAAGTAATCAGGTCCTTGTTGTGGTGAACTTTCAAGGATTTGTAAGAAACGAGAATGGATATATGTATCCCTTCACTCAAAGTAATCAGGTCTTGGTTGTGGTGAACTTTCCAAGGTTTGCAAGAATCGAGTTGGTAGGTGACTTTTGTACGTAAATCGAGAAAATTCAAACAACAACTCGAGACCCTCTTCTTGGAGCATCCTTGTTATGCTTAGTACCCTAAGATCGTCTGGTCTGGGAGTTACTGAGACGGGTCTTGTTACATGAGTTCTTGTTTACAAAATTAAGCAGTCTATGACTCAACTAAAATAAGTATCTGGGAACATTGTTTCCTACTTCTCCTAGGAGATCTCATGAGCTAAGTCTATGTGTGAAGTTCTTCTTCTTCACTTCTTCTCTCTCTCACTGAACATGTTTCTGAGCCCCATGTACTGCTCATACTCACTTTATTCACTGGTTTACTCCTTCTTGTCTAATAATGAGTACCAATTCTATTTGTTGATGGAATACATCGTGGTTGATACCTTGACATATGTTCTTTTCATTAATTGATTAATGCTCTTTGGGTTTCAACTATGCTATATTTTCTCTTTTTGATATGACAACTGCATTCATTACCTTGATCCTTAACAAAGGAAACGATTGTGTGATATAATTGCTGATTATGGACATTTGTTTGTCTCTTCGTTTCCTTCCTTTATTGCCATTTGGCTGCACTTAATTTCCTTACTGATTCAGCCTAAGTTGAAGGGGAGACGTTACTTGCATGCGTGTATCTCTGTAACATCTCTTGTCATAATTGCTCTTCTTGGAAACGATATCTCCAACCGATATGTCTCTTGATTTTCTCTAACCCTACTGGTTTGCTATATATATAACCTATGATCTCTTTTTCGGATTTCACTCTGGTTTGTCTCAGTGTCTAGGGTTTTTCACTTCCTGTTTCTCTCACCATGGTTCACACAAAGCAAACTACTCGTCTTGGTGGCCACCGACGCCTTCCTTCTCCAGAGGAGGGCCGTCAGGCCGCTGCCAGAGCCGGCGTTCTTCATCCCGGCATGCACCGTGCACGGAGCCGCAGTCCTCCTCCTCTTCCTCGTCGATCTCCATCTCCTGATCTCTCTCGCTACTCCTCTCTTCGTGACGCCATCCTGGTGGCTGACTGGCGGATTGCATGCCTCACTACCGACATGGATGACATGCATTCTCTTCTGGTTCGTACTCATCATGCCCTAACCAACCTCACCAAGGAGATCAGAAACATGCAGCGCCACCCTCTCGGGTTTGACGCTCCCGGTCCATCCCCTGTAGTCCAGGAGGCAGTCGCACCTGAGGAGAGCTCGGCTTCAATGGATAGCGAGGAGTTTCAAGACAATGTCACCAAGCTTCTGGAGGAGTTCGTCAGGCCTTCCCATTCAAAGGGGGAGAAGTAAAGCAAGACATTTTTTATTTTTATTTTGAAATTTATGTTTCTGCATTTTAAATTCTGTTGGACAATATTTATTTTTTCTTTTGGGATTGTAAGTGCATAAGCACAAACTATTTGGGATGCTTATTATTACTATATTATGTGAAATTTATTTTTGGCAACTTGGATCTGGAAAAGGATGGAAACTGATTCCTGATCCAAGAAGCACATCTTTGCAATCTGTCATTTTCTGCAAAATCTAACATGCAGGGTTTCAAACTTGAAAAAAATCATGTGTTGAATGGGAATGCCCAAAGGGGGAGATTGTAAGTACATTGGACTATCCCTATTCAACACATGACTTTCCCAAAGCCACAAGGAAATCAGAAGATACAAAGGATTAGGAGAATATCTCTCTTCCCTTTCCGGTGGTTCAAGGCTATAAAGGAAGATTGTAAAATCGGATCATCCAAGAGGAAATCAAGGAAATCATGCTCACTGATCTTGATAAGATGGTATTTTTTAATACATATCATTTTGCATGATTCTAAATTGATTTACAATGCTTTCAAAATACATATCTTATAAAGATTTGATTGCATATTTAAAACAGTTTTTAAACCTTTCCATATTTACCTTATTCGGTGATTAAGAAAAGATTTGTTTGAGGGGGAGTCTTGCTCCTCTATAAAAGGTTTTGAAACTGCATTTTTGCATGTAGAGTTTTGGAGTTAAAAAGGGTGTTGCGTGTGTTGCGTAGTCTTCACAAAACGTTTTCATAAAAACTCTCCATGATTTATTATTGTGTGTGTTTTCTTTGATGAACTACAAGAGATCAGAGGGAAAGAAAGTTGAGATAGTGCAGATTGCTTTACTGCTATAGATCAGTTTGTTCTTGTGTAGAATAAGTTGTGCAAGGTGTAAACAAGTTAGCTGATTTGCTTGTAATGTGGTTGTGTTAAATACCACAACTTGTTTCTTGTAAAAATCTGATTTCATAGTGGATTGCTTTATATGTGTGGGCTACAAAAACAGCCTCACAGTGATGTTTCCTCTGTGGTGAGGTTTACACTGCGTTAGCAAGTCTATGTGTTGTGAGTTGGTAAATTTACGCATCTTTACTCAAAATAGTTCCATCTAGTATTTTCACTGCTCCAATACTGTTCAGACAAATTCAGGTAATTCAACCATATGATAAGTGAGTTGCTTCCATTTGGGTCTAGCTGAAGAGAGAACGGACCCGGTGCAGGGTTCTCCGCATTCTTCCATGAAGTGAGCATTTGGGTTTGCTTGGTAACATTGTTGAATCCTAGTTTACTTCCTGGTAGCCAAGTATGGGCTGGATGATCAAAGCTTTGCCATAAAGGTTGGGATGAACTGGACCCAGCTCTTAAGACAAGGTTTCCATCATCTAAAAGAACTGCTTTCACAGAGCCTAAGGTGGTGGAGGACAGATTTGTAGACCAAACTGGGCTTTTGGACTCATTAAACAGTACTAAATTTCCATCTGACATCGTCAATACTGAAGAAAATCTATCAGAGATTGACCGTTCCCTATTTGCCACCCAGACTATGGTTTGCACAGACACAACTTGCTTGTAATACCAGATGCCTATATAGTAATTTGAATTATTACCTGGTTTGAAGAAACCCAGTTCAAAAACCCCATGTTCAGAGACAATGGTCTGATCACCAGAGAGAGATTGGTTTATAGTGATGGTGTCAGCTGCAAGGGAGATATGTATCATGAGTCTTGAGACAGAGGCATAACAAAAGAATGGAAAACACCAAGTCAGTAGATTGGATGCACAAAAAATTTGCAGGCAAGTAGCATGCCTTACTATGGAATGGGCTGTTGGGCACTTCCTCTGTCAACTTATGCAGAGTGACCAGAGTCAAAGTCTTCCAAGTTTCTAAGTCGTTTTTTTGTGTTTTTTTCCCCAGCAAGTCTTCTAAGTCGTTCAATCATACAGTTCTAGGGGACGCATGTCTTTCATTTGTAAGGACTAGGCACTCATCTTACCCGTATACCTAACATTCTCGTTCTCCGCCTCTAAAGTTTAAACGCAAAAGGATCTAGAAAATTATTCATCTTATAATTCTCAATCGTAAAATGGGGCATGTTGTTCTATTGTTACTAATACTTGGAGTTAAGCAGTAGAGAGAGATATTAGTGTGCAACAAATGCCTAATGACTTTCATCACTTCAACCATAGACAGACCAAAATCCAATTTCAATCATCTCATATCCGCAAATATATCAGAAAGTTACAGACGTCCTACCTTCACATCCTCAAGTCAATTTCACTAGGGGCTAAAAGTAAAAGAATAAACTTCTCTGGTCAAGCCATTTTGTTGTACTCGTGGAAGAACCAAGATCAAGTCGTTCAGCCATACAATGGCTTGATATTGTGTTGGTCATTTTGACTTGTGGTTTCTCTGTGACCGTGTCTCTGTCGAGCTTTCGACTGTTTTCTATGTGGACCGTAGCCTCCTGTTCGGCCTCTTGCTTTTTCGACGTTTCATTTAATAAATGAATGATAGTTTTGAAATTTTAGAAGCTGAGTTTCATCTAATTTCTGAGTTTTGAACTTTTGATTGGCCAGTCTTACTAGACATGCGGCACATGTACGGACGTACCCTACATCAAAATTTCTCCTAATTTCTATACAAAATTTGGATCTTAAATGATGTGGCAGCCACCATTTTAGCCTTGAAAAATATATTAATGAGATGAAATTTATCTATTTTTATTTTATAATTTTTGAGAATCGCCTCCAACCCCACCATACAACCAACAATGACATCATTGCCAAACTAACCATAGTACTCAAGCTCAAAGCTAGTTCAAAGCACTACCTCTTTCTGCGTCTCAGGCTATTCTTCTAGATAATTTTGTTTTTTTGAAAGGTCTTTTGGATAATTTAGGTGTTGGGTGTTGTAGAGGTTTTAGCTTATAGTTTTCCTTTTTGTTCATCGAAAAAAAAAATGGCATCACTACCATGAAAGAATTCTCTCTCTCTCTCTCTTTCGTTGTTTTTTCTTTTCTTGGTCCATTGTGATTTATTTATTTATTGGGGTCTTAATTGCAGCATTTGCTGCCGTTTAATATCAAATCCCTTGTTTTATTTTTTTAATAAATGATACGAGACATGAATCATATTTATATATCCTTGCTGGTGAACTGTCGATCTTCGTGGGTGGGGTAAAAATGGTTTGGTTATCCAAACAATATAATTACTGTTTTAGGGAATCAAAAATTGAGAGAAATTTGATGTGTATTCTCATTGATAATACGGGTCTCTTTATATAAAGGATTACAATCCATAGAATCTCAATCATACAAGATAAGTAATCGTACATTGAATAGGAATCTAGATCCTTCTAATTTAACCCTATTACCACTAGGTCAAGTAACCTAGAGTTTGGGCCAAACACAAATTAGGGTTTACTTGAACACTCCTCCTTGTGTTGCCCAAACGCGGTGCTTCTCTCGTTGCCTCATTAAAAACCTTGCCGAGTAACAAAAACCCAGTGGGACAAAAATAACCTCGGTCGAAGGGGAAAAAGAGCACAACACACCCTTCACGATTCGAGACGAACATGTAGACATCTCCCCCTGATGACTACCATCATGGGAGTTCAGATAATTTCCGCAAGCCAATTCTTGCCACATGTTTCTCGAACGTGGATTTGGGCAATGACTTTGTGAACAAGTCTGCCACATTGTCCTCAGATCGAACCTTGTTCACTTTGATCTTGAGGAGCTTCTGTTGTTGCTGATTGTAGAAGAATTTAGGCGATATGTGCTTGGTGTTGTCGCCTTTGATGTAGCCTTACTTCATTTGTTCAATGCAAGCAGCATTATCCTCATAAATGTTTGTTGGCTCATCTGTGGTAGACTTCAGACCACAATTGCTTCTATGGACCTAAGCCATATACATTCATGAACTGCTTCGTGAAGAGCAATAATCTCTGCATGATTCGAAGAGGTAGCGAGTAAGGTCTGCTTTGTAGACCTCCAAGATATTGCGGTCTTTTCCATGGTGAAAATATAACCAGTTTGGGAGCGACCTTTATGTGGGTCAATGAGGTACCCAACATCAGCAAAACCTTCCAAAACACTTATATTGTTTTGGGATGGGGAGAGGGAACGCAGTCCACAATATGTGGCGTCCCTGACACTAGATGGGTCCGAATCCATCTTCTCTCTGTAGGGATAGAACAAGCCCATATCAATCGTACCACTCAGGTATCAAAAGATATCTGTAACACTAGTCCAATGGCGTTGTGTTGGCGCAGAGCTATACCTAGCTAGCAAGTTCACAGCGAATGAGATATCTGGTCTTGTGCATTGTGCTAAGTACAATAATGCGCCTATTGCACTTAGGTAGGGCACTTCTGCCTCTAGCACTTCTTCGTCGTCATCTTTTGGACAGAATGGATCCTTCTTTGGATCAAGACTACGGACGACCATTGGGGTGCTTGAAGGCTTAATCTTGTCAGTGTTGAAACGCCTAAGCATTTTTTAGGTATAAGCTGATTGATGAATCAGGATACCATCTCTACGGTGCTCAAGTTCTAAACCGAGACAAAACCGTGTTTTCCCAAGATCTTTCATCTCAAACTCAGATTTCAAGTGTTCAGCGGTTTCCCTTAACTCTTTAAGGGTGCCAATTATGTTCATGTCATAGACATAAACCTCTACTATTGCAAATCCGGAACTTGTCCTTTTTATGAACACACATGGGCATAGTTCATTGTTGACATATCCCTTTCCAATCAAGTAGTCACTTAGACGGTTTGTTACGTCCCGTACCTCAATTTATCAGTTTACTAGTCATTTGGACAGTAAACGACAATTACTTTCACTTTTTACTTTGTTTCGATACTTTTAGTGGCCCTAAAAGTTGACTTTTTGTTCGGGTCAAAATTCGAGAAAATTTTCTTAACAAGTTGTAGAGAACGTTAAACCGAGTTCGTAGACATGCGGTACGCAAGAATCGGAATTCGTATGAATTAGTTACAGTCTGTGGAATTTTATTTCTACGTTGAAGTTATCGAAAATTTGCAAAGGGCAAAACTGACTTTTCGCAAAGTCAAGTATATAAAGCAAAACCCTAGGTTTTCCTTCATTTTTCCCTTTTACCCTTTCTCTTCCTCCTCGGCCGCACGGCCTCTCTTCTCTTCTCTCTCTCTAGTTTTCTCTCCACCTCCCTCTGCCATCACAGGAGACCCCCACATTTGACCACCATCTGGGAACACCTCCACCACCGGTCGAACCCAGATCAACATCTGCCCGAAACCCGACCTAAGGCTGCGACGCCACTGTTCCTCTTTTCCTTTTGATTTCCGGCCACCATCTCACCACACCGCCATCACCTCTGCACTCAACAAGAAACGGAGATCAAAACCCAAAAGTTTGATCACCAGCCGGCCTGAAAAACCGAAGTGTGCTCCATTGCCGGAGCCGACAAGTCTGGGTTCTTCGTTCTTCAATCTCTAGCCACGTTTAAACAACATCTCCACCATGGATGCAGTCGAGGCCTCACGATCTACTAGCCTTCGAAACCCAGAAGCCTAACGCCACTTAGAACCACCGCAAGCGCCGCCCCTAGCGCGTGGGTTGCCGGATATCTTGGTCGTCTGCGTTAGGTAATTTTCGTATATTTCTTTGGTTGAAACCTCTGTTTCGGTGTGGGATAAGAAACCCTAATTTTGTTGATGGATTTTGGACTGTGTGAAGGTTATGGTTTATGTGTTCTGAAGTTTTGGAGAAAGGAATGGGCATTTGTTCAGTTTGATATATAATGAAGGTAAGAATCAGGAACTCTATTTTGAGATATAAATTGGTTGAAGATTGTTGTTAAATTTTGCTGTTGTTGCTAGGAGTTCGAATGATTGTTGGTGGTGGATGACTACACTCATTTAAAATTGGCCCTCTGTTTGGAGATGAAGAATTGGTGAGGGATTTGGTTCGGTGATCTTATAATTGCTATAATTAGTTTGGTCAAATTATTGAATTGACGGAGTTATTGGTTTGCAATTAAAATGGTTCCATGTATATTTTTGATGGTGTGGTGGTTGTGCAAGATGGGAAGTGACGAATTGTTTACCAATGTGGAAATGTCTTATTGGAAGTGATAAGTAGTTTGGCCAAATAATTAAGGTATTGGGGAATATTGAATGGGTCGGTTTTGACGAGTTTGGCAAGTGACTGAATGTTGAAATTGATGTTAAGAGGAAATTGTTGTGAGAATGACAAATTTTATTTGAGCAAGTTAAATCGATTGTTCGATGAAGATTAATGAAACGAGTTGCCAATTGGAACATTCTAATACTACCATATCCGGGAATTTCTGTAAGGACACAATCATTTGGAAACGGTGATCATGAATTTTACATTTAAGGTTTAAAGGCTATGTAATAAAGTCGAATGGTTAACTTGAATTATAACTTGAAAATGGTGTAACTACCATACTCCAAATGAGTTTACTTTGTTAAGTGGATTATTCGGAAATGGTTACCCGTAATTATCAATTTAGAGTAGATTGGTGAATTTAACACGTTTTGGTTACTTAAGGAAGTTGTCATTATTATTAAGTTACTAACTGGGCTTAATTATTTTATTAAGGATTTGAGCGTGACTACTTGAGATAGAATAAAAGGTCACTATCGAAAATGACTGAATGGAGGAATTTGCAAGCTCTTGACTTGGGATGGATAAGTTGACGGTTATTGCATTTGAATCACTGTGAGTGGACTTTTGTTTTCAAACAACTGATGCATGCATTTATTTATAAAAACATGTTCTATTTTATTAACATATTATTTTCCGAGCATATAAAGTTGATTGCGAATTATCTCATGGATTTTCTTTTAATAATGATTCTCATGAGTAATTATGATTTATACTGGTAGTGAGTTTTGGATATTAAGTTGTTATGCTCGGATTTGAATTTATAATTGATGTTGATTTTCGACGAATTGTTTTCGATGCGATTTCCGGATTTATACTATTTATTTATACTTATTTATATTCGGCGAATTGAGATTATTATAAGATCTACGAAATGAGAATTCGAGGAAGTAAAACTTTATACTTATTTATATTCTATTTATTTTGAACTTGCGATGATCTTGGCGTGCGGGGTCACGACTTTATACACTTGGATTCTTATTTCGTGAGATATGTGGGGAAACTATATAGATTTATTGGCTTTCGACGATCTTCTTCCTCACCATACGCGGGTCATGCGATTAAGTCTCCTCCTCACTTACTTTGTGTTTGTGAGTGGCAGTTGAGGTAGCTTTCTCCTCCTCACGTGGGTGGCAGTCGAGGTCATATTCTCCTCCTCACACAATTTATGTGTGAGTGGAAGTAGAGGTTATTAGTTCTCCTCCTCGCACAATCTATGTGTGAGTGGCAGTCGAGGGTAGGTAGAGCCTGGGAGGCTCCATTACCCGTATGGTGATATTTCTTCCCCATATCCTATCATTACTTGACTAGCGGGGCCTAGTCTGATTTCCGTTTAACCAGCGAGGCTGGTCTTATTCTGTTGAGTATCGGAGTTTCCATCCTTCATTTCAGTTGTTTGGGACTAGCGGGGCTAGTCGGTTTTCTTGAGCGGAATTCCTTTTGTTTCGTTTTCCTAAATCAGTGCATGCATCGGGAGATTTTCTTTAATAAATTAAATGTGGGAAAGTTTAAAATCTCTTTTGTTTAAAATTGCTTATTTTTGTCCACTCACACTAACGTGTTTTCAATACTTTCCCCTGGGCCCTTCGGTTTCAAATGCCCAGTTTGCAGGCGAATTAGAGAGGTCGGGCGTACACGGTGTCGAGGCATAGTCAACAGCATGGCTTCCGCGTTTGCCTTTGAGTTAGGTTGTCCTTATTTACCTTTCTATTAGAATTGCTCTGATTACCTATGAGATTTATGTTTTTCAAGTTGAGGTTTGTGTTTTGTGAATTGGAGATTGATGTTGAGTTGGGGAGCAGGGTGGCTCCAGAAGTATAAGGATGATTTGATTTAGAAGTGTAAATGCTTTCTACAGGTTTTGGGTAGCCCATTTTAGGGGAAGTTCTGCCAAATTTTTGGTAGAATTCCTCCTAAGGTGGGCCCCGCAGGGCCACTTCAGATTTCAGGGTGAAATCCGGGGCGGGTCCTGTCACGGTTATACCACATCCGTCCGGATTGTTTCAATCCATATAGTGAGCGTTTCAATCTAATCACAAACGCGCTCCGTGGTTTGGAGCCACTTGATTTGGGTAACTGAATTCCATCTGGAACTTTCATGTATATTTTCGTATCTAGATCCCCATATAGATACGCTGTAACCACATCCATAAGCTGCATGTTCAGGTTTTTGGAAACTACTAAACTGACAAGGTAGCGGAACGTTATGAGTTATGACGTCCATTACGGGAGAATAGGTCTCCTCATAGTCGATTCTAGGGCGTTGTGAGAAGCCTTGCGCCACAAGGCGAGCTTTGTACCTTACAATCTCGTTTTTCTCATTACACTTTCTAATGATTACCCATTTGTGACCAACTGGTTTGGTGTTGGGCGGTATTGGTACAACATTGCCAAATACCTTTCTTTTCGCTAGAGAATCAAGTTCTGCCTGGATCGCATCTTTCCATTTTGGCCAGTCAGCTCTACATTGGCATTCATCAACGGAGCGTGGTTTGATGTCATCGGTCTCAATAATCTCATGCGCCACTGAATACGCGAATACATCATCAATGATGATGGAGTTTCTTTCCCACGTCTCATGTACACTAGTGTAATTAACAGAGATCTCTACGTTCTTAGGGATAGGTTCTGACATTGAGGCATCCCCCAATGATGTCTCTTGGACATAACCATAATCCGAAATATTCTCATGGGACTGATTTTGAGTATCAATGATCAAAGGATTTGTTTGTACCTCATTCGCTCTCTTTCTAGGGCGAGTATCCTTCGAACCAATCGGTCTACAGCGCTTCCTTGTGGGACCTACAGCCATAGACACCACATCATTGCCATTCTGGGCAATGGCGCCATCTTCTGGTGTCACAAGAGTGGCGTTATGTCCTTTATTTGGGACATCAATCCTTGCAGGCACGTTTGCAGCAGGTATGTGTGATCTCATCACTTTGGCAACATCAGAAAACTCATTAAGTAGAGTGTTTGCTACGTTCTAGAGCTCGATTATTCTTCGCACTTCAAGTTCGGACTGTGAGGTACAGGGATGGAGATGAGACATAGTAGGGACAGACCACGACAATTCTTGTTGTTCCTATTGAACATACGTGTTCTTATCTCCCCCTAACGATGGGAAGACTATCTCATCAAAGTGACAATCCGCAAATCTAGCGGTAAAGAGATCGCCTGTCAAGGGTTCAAGATAGCGGACGATGGTTGGAGATTCATATCCAACGTAAATGCCCATTTGTCGTTGTGGACCCATCTTAGTACGCTGTGGCGGCGTAATAGGCACATAAATGGCACACCCAAAAATGCGTAGGTGCGAGATATTAGGCTCGTACCCAGTCACTAGCTGTAACGCAGAGTAAGATTGGGTTGCAGTGGGTCGTAGACGAATTAGCATCGCTGCATGCAATATTGCATATCCCCAAGCAGAAACAGGGAGATTGGTGCGCATAACCAATGTCCGCGCTATCATCTGTAGTCGTTTGATAGCGGCTTCTGCGAGACCATTTTGGGTATGAACATGGGGAACTAGATGCTCTACATCAATCCCCAGTGACATGCAATAGTCATCGAACATTTTTGATGTAAACTCCCCAACATTATCAAGTCGAATTGACTTAATAGGATGATCAGGGTAGTGAGCCCATAGACGGATAATCTGGGCGAGGAGTTTAGCATAAGTAGCATTTCGAGTGGACAACAGTGCGACATGTGACCAGCGTGTCGACGCATCAACCAATACCATAAAGTATTTAAAAGGTCCGCATGATAGTTGAATTGGTCCACGGATATCCCCTTGGATTCTCTGTAAGAACAGAATGAGTATTTTAGGATCCTTTGCGTAGGACGGTCTCGGTCCTAATTTCCTGAAGGAACAGGCTTTGCAAAATGAGCGAGGGGCCTTAGGAGCAACCAATGAGGATTTTGGTTGGGCCTGAGCGTTCGTAGCGCTATTAGAAGCAAAATGTGTGACTACATCTCCCATCATGGCATTAGAGCCATGGAAATTGGTGTGTGTGGTGTCATGGCCACGAGGAGAGGCAACCATGGCGTCATGCTCATGGTTGACTCCATTTATGGCGTCATCACATGGGACTAAATGGCGTCATCACATGGGACTTGGGCAGCCCTATGGCACCCCAAGACGGATGCAGCGCCAGAAGCTGCAATTGTTGCGGTCTTGTTAAGTCCAGGAATCAATTTTGGTTTCTTGCTTCTTCTCACTCTGAAGAATGGATTTCCGTGTGAAGTTTTTAGTATACGGAGCATCATATCACGACCAGGGTGTCCTAGTCGGCCATGCCAAAGCCAATATGTGTCACAATCTAAGAGATCTTCTCTTATGACATTATTGGATTCAATTGGTCGAATTGTAATGAATAAAGTCCACTAGATTGACACATAAGCTTCTCTAAGATGCGCTTTCGTCCGCAATCATTAGAGGTAATGCAAAGGAACTCTTTTTTGTTCTCATTATGCGTTTCCGCATAGAATCCGTTGGCTCTGATGATATCTTTAAAACTCAATAAGGTACGATTTGCCTTAGGAGCGTAGAGAGCTTCAGTGACTTTAATCAAGTTGCCATTTGGCAATAGGAATTGGGTCATTCCATGTCCTTGAACTAAACCTGATGGCCCAACCATCGTAGTCACAGAGGAATATGTAGGCAACATCTCTAAGAATAATTGCCTATGTCGTAAAATGGTGTGCGTAGTCGCACTATCCGCAAGACATTGAAGTTCATCCATTCCTAAAAGAAAAGCTCATAATTAAAAAGGAGTCATAAAGAAAAGCACTCAACTTTTATTAATAAGCCAAACGGAATTACATCATCGTTTCTTTAACCAAAAAGAATCTAATCCAATAAATTAGCTAATGCAAAACAATGGTAGTCGTCTAACTCCTTTTGGTAATTTCAATGCAAATGTGATCAGGTGAGTAGAGAGATGTCGGTGGAGCAAAGCTCACTTAAGTACCACTTATCTCAAAACCTTCGTAGACATCACACTTACATTGAGTACGCCTCTTTGAAGAAAGACTAATGCCATTGGCATCTACTATAATAATATGGCAATTGCCTACATCTCTTGGAAAATAAAAAGACTTAATCCAAAATCGCCAGTTTTTGGGTCTTGATCCTTGTAGTCTTCTACCCTTAGATCGAGATCGCCATCTTGATCTTCTTATTCCATGTAGTTTGCCTCCCTTACTTCACGATACGTCTTGTATGCGTTTGCAACTTGCTGGGGTGCTTTACATGCTTTTGCCCAATGTCCAGTTGATCCACATCTGAGACAAGCATCATTATGGTCAGGTTCCCTTGATCGAGGTGCTCTAGGAGCGTTTTGAAGACGGTTATTGCCTTTGGTGGCGTTACCACCATAACCGGAGGCTTGGCCTCTCTCTCTCTCTTCACACATTTACCTCCACGGTTCCGTTCACGCCTATCTTGGCAGTTTCCTTCCTCTTTAGGGCGAGAATATGGACCAGAACGTCCATAATTATCCCTATTCTTAGGGTTTCGCTCCTTGCGTCCTCCCTTGGAGGCGTGACTATAATTAGACTCCGGAATTGACTTGGTTCCCACGGGTCTAGAGTTATAGTTCTTCACAAGTATGTTGTCGTGCTTTTCAGCTACGTTCATGGCACCAATTAGCTCATGAAATCTTGTGATGCGTCTAACATTGACATCAATCCAATAGTTTTGGCTATCATCAATGCAGAGACGGGGAAGGTGGAGAGAGTCTTCTCGATTAACATCGTATCAGTGATTTTCTGTCCACAGAATTCCATCATAGATTTGATACGAAGTGCTTCTAAATTGTAGTCAAGTACAGACTTGAAATCACAGAAGCAGAGGCTATGCCATCTCACTTCTAAGTCTGGAAGCAGGGAATCACGGACGTTTCCAAAACGCTGCTCGAGTTCTACCCATAGTTTTCTTGGGTCTTCCTCATTGAGGTACTCATTTTGGAGCACGTCATTCATGTGCCTTGTCATGAGAATGATGGCTTTTGCTTCATTAGCCTCTCTCGTAGCTCTATTTGCTTCAAAAGCAGCAGCTTGTTGAGAAGTAAGCACATCCTGACTTGGCTCTTAGATCGTACTCAGGATCCTATCAGCCTTAAGATGCTGGCGCACATCACGGACCCACTTGTGGTATCCTGCGCATATTGTCTCTAGTGGAGCGAAGCTAAACTTGTGCAGGTTACTCATCTTGAAAAACAACGAGAAAATAAGGTTAGTTTCGGAGCGAAAAAGGCTACCATGAAAAACTATAAAATTTCTGAGCGTAGTCGCTTATACAAAAATCCGATTCCAAGAGGGGTTTTGGATTAGATCGAAACAATGATGTATGTGGTCTATCATTTTTCTTCTCAACAAACTCTAAGTTTGGAGGACTCTACAAGCTCCAAGCTTGGAGTGAGCACGAACCCCCACAGTTCGGCTTTTTGGTCTCCCCTATGAAGAAGAAAGGGGGGTAGAAGAAGGGATGTTGGAAGTCCCCGAGAAAAAGAAGAGGAAAGTAATAAAAACTTCAAAAAACGAGAACTTTTAGAAAAGTTTACCTTGAAAAATTGCGGGAAATCTTGACCGGAAAAGTTGGCAGGAAAAATGTTGCCGGAAAAGTGGCCGAAAAAAGGTTGACTGATGTTGACTGGTTGTTAACCGAAGGTGCTGACGTGGCGACTGGTTGCTGACGTGGCACTCTGACGCTGACTTCAGATAGCTGACTGGACGTTGACGTCAGTGGGCCTGCTGCTGGGCTTGGTGGATCCGCTTCTGCTTCTGGGCCTAGGCCTTCTTCTGGGCCTAGGGTTTCTTCTGGGCTTGGTTGACTGAAGCAGAGGAAGAGGATACAGGTTGCTGGCGGTTCGATGGTGCAGTGTATTTAGGCGGCCGGTTCAGACGTTTCTAGGCCAGTTTCGGTGGTGAATTTTCCAGTTCCCGGAATCTGGGGACAAGGCTCTTCTGGTGATCGAGTATGGCTGCAGGGGGATCTGAGGGAACCTTCGAACCAGGCAGAGATATTTACGTCACTTCAGGTGGCCGGTTTGGTGTTTTCCCGGCCGGTTCTGGTGGTGGCGCCGCCAGTTCCAGACTCCTGGAGTTGAGAGCTTCAAGTTGGGCGGCGGTGGTTTCTGGGATTTGAAGGCTACGAATTTAGGGTCTTAAGGTTAGGGCTTCGTGCTGATAACGTGTTTTAGGGAATCAGAAATTAAGAGAAATTTGCTGTGTATTCTCATTGATAATAGGGTTATCTTTATATAGATGATTACAATGCATAGAATCTCAATCATACAAGGAAAGTAATCGTACATTGAACTAGGTCAAGTAACCTAGAGTTTGGGCCAAACACAAATTAATATTTACTTAAACAATTAACAAAATTTAAATATCCACCTCACCAATTTTCTAAACAAAAGATGGCACATGCCACGTGATTTGGTATTGAAGTTTTAAAGTATTACTTGGAGTCTGTAGCATCACTCATGTCAATCATTTTAGGCAGCTTCTATTCAGACCTCTCAATTTGCTATTTGGACCTCTTCTAATTTTTGTAAATTCCTTTTTCCTATTTTACCCCTTCTATAATAAATAAATAAAAACTGCTTCTTTTAATCATGTGTTCTCTCAACAGAGTCAAATCCTCTTTCTTTCATTTGTTCAACCCACCTAAGGTTCTCTATTCTTTTAATATAAGGCCATGGAGATTGATCAACTAGTTTTATTTTTCATTCTTTTTCCCCCCAAGCTCTATATAAACAATAATGGCTTCCCTAATCATTGACTACTTGTTCTTGATTTTGAGATTGAATTGGGACTTATCAGCTAAGTATGTGGTTGGGTTAAGGTTCAAATTGATTGAAGGCTTGCCAAATCCATATTTATAATTTTATATAAATTGAAACGATAATCGGAGAAAAACATGATATTGAATTGGGTTTAGTGAGCTCTGTACTTCCTGGGTCTGAGAAAGCGAGAGGTACCAAAATTGGATTGCTTTGCACAAAGAATTGATCTTTATTTTGGTTTTTTGATGCATTAATAATGTTTAATGAGGCAAAGATTGAACATTTTTGGAGGGAGATGCAGTTTTGATGATGATGTGATGATCTTTTCTAAATTGGAATGAAATAGAGAATTTGTTACACGCAAGAAGAAAATATGGAATATGAAAGCATGATTTGATGAATTCTTTGCTCATTTTGCTGCTCAAAAGGGAGGTTTGGTTTCCTGGATCCATGCCCAAAGACCAATTTTTGTTGTTTTTTAAGGTCTCATTGCGAGGAAGATCAAATAGCTGGGTTTGTGATGAATAGGAAATTTTTTTCTCTTCTTCTTATTTTTTTATTGGGTAAAATAGGAAATAAAATTTTACAAAAATTATAAAAGGTCTAAATAGCAAATGGGGAGGTCTAACTAGAACCACCCATCATTTTATCAAATACCCAACAAAAAAAAGCTCTCCAATTTTTTTGGATGAGAATTAAACTTCATTGAAGCCCGTAAAGGCACAAACAGGCCAGACCAGAAAACAAACAGCCCTAGCAGAAGAATACAAAGGTAGAAATGACATGATTTGGATCTGGTGGAAGTGACATAAAACAAGTGTAATTCAACTCGTATAAAAGATTCATCCAATGAAACAAGCAACGTTAGAGGAGAGTTTTGGGAACATTGGCTAAATCTTTCCCTCTAACCAAAATGCCAAGAAACTTGTTCGCTTAGAGGTCATCAGCCCACTCTAGCCATCTTCTGCCCTAAATTTTAACAAATAAATCCATCAGCGCTTCTCTTGCATTGACAATTTTGATACACTTGGCAAGGGAAATCTCCAGCCTTTCTATTTTAATTTGTTCCCTTAGGAATATGTAGTTCATTTTTTTTTTTTTTTGAGAAGAAAATATGCAGTTCATTGAAATAGAAAGACTGCATAATTTTACATCCAAGGGAACAGAAGGAACACGAGTGCATTCCAAAGTGAAGACATCTAGACATAAAATTATGCGGCTCAAAGTGTAATTTGTAAAGGCTCTCCAACAGATAGCCATCGAGCCTCTATCGACCTTCAGGGATGCTAATGGTTACCAGATTGTTCGAAAAAATGCTAGATGATGGAGAAGAAGAGCAAATAGCTTTATAATCACTATGTGTTGAAAATGCAGGTTCTTTGAATAGTGGAAGTGATGTAGCTTCATTAGCCAACATGTGAATTACAGAAGACATGGTTGGTCGATCAACTGGATCTTCTTGAACACACAATAATGCTACATGGATACACCTTAAAGCTTCATGAGGCAGACACGTTTCTCTCACTGATTCATCAATCACCTCCATTCCTCTACCTTCTTTCCATAGTTTCCATGCCTAAAGATTAAACATATATAAAAATTTATGGATGACTATTCACTGAAATTTGACGCTAATTAATAAAGTTATAGTCAGTGCAGCTCACAAAATGAACAAACTAGACTTACCCATCCAGCAAGAGTTACCGGGTGTTCAAGATGATAGAAAGCGGAATTCCTCCTTCCACTTACAATCTCCAGCAACAACACTCCAAAACTAAATACATCCAATTTCTCTGAAAAATGGCCATAGCGTGCATACTCAGGTGACATATAACCACTATATGAATTAATGATGGAGAAGTCAGTATAATAGTGATTGCATTGAGTTTTCAATATTGAAATTATAACCGTACATGTACTTACTATGTCCCGACAACCCTGTTGGTATTTGCTTCAGTTTGATTTATCTCGAAAATCTTTGCCATTCCAAAATCTGAAATTTTGGGGTTCATTTCTTCATCCAACAGGACATTACTTGCTTTTAGATCCCTGTGAATGATTTTCAATCTGGAGTGCTTGTGAATATAAAGTACTCCTTGAGCTGTACCTTCTATAATTCGAAAGCGTTTACCCCAATCCAATTTTATGTTTTCCCTTAGATCTGATCACTCAAACCATAAAGAAGAATAACTAACAATGAAAATTAATGTATCCTAGACATTAATAATAAAAGAATGCATTGAAGAAGTGTGAGCATATATATACCAAACAAAAATTTGTCCAAACTTCGATTAGGCATGTACTCGTAGATTAATATCATTTCTTCCTCTTCAATACAGCAACCCAAGAGCCTAACAAGATTGTTATGTTGGAGCTTTGCTATAAGTTTTAACTCATTCATGAACTCTTGATATCCTTGCCCTGACTTCTTTGACAGTCTTTTTATGGCTACCTCTTGATTTTCATTTAAGATGCCCTGTAAAAGAAGAAAAATGCTAATGAAACTATTGAAGAACAAGATGTAGCATATTATGAAGAAATGGGTACTTGCAACAATATTGGGAGCAGATAGTGGAAGTGTCACCTTATAAACATGGCCAAACCCTCCCTCTCCTAGTTTATTAGCTTCAGAGAAGTTGTTTGTAGCAGCCAATATACTCCTTAAACTTGAGACCGGTAGTTCTGTATCATTCTTCCCATCTCCAGCACTAACATTCCTAATATTCTCACTATATGCCCTGTTACAGTATTATTGTCAAAGCATTGTTAGTTTGATTTATTTCAATCTGTGTGCTATGCTATGTGAGTGACAGACAGAGTGTGCTTTAGCAAACAACAGTACCTTTTCTTTCCCAAAGACTTCTTCCATAAGAAGTATAAAAATAATATTGTAAGCAACCCTCCTGTTGCTGAGACTACTGCAGTTACAAGAGCGGTATAGCTCTTTTTACGCAAACCCACAAGAGTGTCATTCAATAAAGATAAACCGAAAATACAAGATACGGCACCCTCACTTTCAAGTTCAGAGTCGTTGATCATACCAGCTGCTGCATACAGAATTGTAAAGTACCAACAATCTCTAGAGTGAGAACTGTTACCATCAATGGCTTTTAATTGTGCATGAATTTTAAAGCCAGCCGCTACGCAAGCATCACAGGATGAGAGATTAGTGAGGTCTGGCTTGCATGCAGAGTCAAGTGCAGTGGTCTGATTAAGCTTGGAGACCCAATCTTGGGTAGACTCAATCTGCGCACAGAAATTTGGGCTAGTTACAAATTGTAAAGGGTCAAAACAATAAGAGACAAGATTGGAAGGGAGTGCTGGAGAGGTAAGCTTGGACTGGTTGTTTTGGAGGCAAGAATTTGAGGCTGCTATGTTGGGGAGATGGAAAAGAGTGGTGGCCTTGAGGTGTTGAGCAAGGCCTACGCCAAAGAGAGACAATAGGGTTTGACAACATGATATATTGGTCCTGTCCATTTGAGGGGTTCTGGGAGGGGCTTGGAAATTTTTGCATGATGAAGAGTTGAAGGGGATTCTAAGGACATAGCTGAGATCAATGGGGCATGTTGTTCTGTTGGTAATTGTGTTTGGAGATTGAGCAGTAGAGAGAGAAACACCAACAAAAGCCCAATCAATTTCATCACTTAAGCCATAAAAAGACCAAAATCCAATTTCTTTCTTCTTGTATCTGCAAATATATCAGAGAGTTGCAGAGCTCTACCTTCACATTCTCAAGTCAATTTCTCCAGGGGCTAAAAGTCAAAGAATAAACTTCTCTGCTTAAGATATTTGTTGCACTTCTGGAAGAACCAAGTGTTCAATGGATATCGTGCTGATCATTTTCGTGGTTTCTCTGTCACTATGCGTCCCTGTTGAGCTTCCATTGTTGAATGTCGACTGTTTTCTATTTGGGTCGCAGCCTCCCCCATTTTGTATACTCTGTTCCGCCTAGCAGGAAAGTGACTTGATTTGTCTGGTGGAAGTGACACTGAACCATCGTAATTCAACTCCCATACAAGTTTCATCCAATGAAACAAGAAATATTAGAGGAGTTTCTCAAAAAAGAAAAAAAAAAAGGAACATTAGAGGAGAGGTTTGGGGGCATTGGCTAAATCCTTTCCCTCGAGCCAAAATTCCAAGAAACTTCTTCGTTTTCGTTTATATCTGACATCAAATACATCGACGAAATACAACATTATTAAACTTCTATCTGAAAACCTTTAATTTATCGAGCTTCTGGCAAACTAATTGTGAATGCATTCTTGGAACAAGCACTAGTAGACGTTTGAGAAGAAGATTCAGCAACATTGGAATTCATATCGTGTATTGAAAAAGCAGGTTCTTTGGAGTGTGGAAGTGATGTGGCTTCGTTGCTTTGCAGCATATGAATTACAGCAGACATTGTTGGTCGATCAGCTGGAGCTTCTTGTACGCACAAAAACCCTACATGGATACACCTTAAAGCTTCATGAGGCCGGCATGTTTCCCGTACCGATGCATCAATCACCTCCATTCCTCTGTTTTCTTTCCATAATTTCCATGCCTATGATTCAACATAAATTGCACAACTTTTGTGAGGGTGGCACGTAATCATTCTTAAATTTCTATATTTTGTTCAAACAACAGAAAACATTCAATGTATATAATTTCTATTATTCTCTGAAATATCTGATATAGTAATACTTACCCATCCGGCAAGAGTCAGTGAATGCTCGAAATGATAGAAAGCACCATTTTTCTTTCCGGTTACAATCTCCAACAATAACACTCCAAAGCTAAATACGTCCAATTTTTCAGAGAAATGACCATAACGTGCATACTCAGGTGACATGTAGCCACTAAATGAATTAATGATAGAAAATAAGTAATAGTAGTGAGGTAAAGTTTAAATGATTAAAATCATGTGCTATATATACTTACTATGTCCCAACAACCCTGTTTGTATTTGCTTCAATTTGGTTTAACTCAAAAATCTTGGCCATTCCGAAGTCTGATACTCTGGGGTTCATTGCTCCATCCAACAGAATATTACTTGCTTTTAAGTCTCTATGAATGATTTTCAGTCTGGAGTACTTGTGGATATAGAGTACTCCCTGAGCAATACCTTCTATAATCCTAAAACGTCTATCCCAGTCCAATTTTGTCTGTTCAGATGGATCTGATTGGAAACACAAAGAAGAAGAGTGACTATATCTTATTAATCAAAAGTTATCAAGTTTGATAAAAGAACTAATATCTTCAAAGTTATGAGCATGTACCAAATAAGAATTTATCCAAACTTCGGTTGGGCATGTACTCATAAATCAGTATCATTTCCTCCTCTTCATTACAGCAACCCAAGAGTCGAACAAGATTTCTATGCTGAAGCTTGGCTATAAGCTTTAACTCATTCACGAACTCTTGATGTCCTTGCCCAGACTTCGTAGAAAGCCGTTTTATTGCTACTTCTTGATTGTCAGGAAAAATCCCCTGTATTGAAGACACAAAGAGAACTACCTCTTACCTTTTTATTGTTACCACTTGATTCTCAAGAAATAATCAAGAAAATGCTGGGGAAGAAAAAGAAAGGAATTCTATCATATTTCTGAAGAACAATATTGTACTGTGTCACCTTATAAACAGGGCCAAATCCTCCCTCTCCAAGTTTATTAGCTTCAGAGAAGTTGTTTGTAGCAGCTAATATACTCTTCAAACCAATGAGTGGTAGTTCTGTATCATCGTTTCCATCTCTAGCACCCAGATTACTTGAATTGATAGTCCTCCTCCTATGCTCTCTGTTTCAATATCATTGTTTTTCTTTGGTCAAATTTTTGATGACATTGTGAGAGCATCATCGTCGTTGCATTACCAAAGTATGTGTTGGTGCACATGTGAGAGAGATTAGTAGCAGTACCTTCTCTTTCCCAAAGTTTTCTTCCATAAAAAATAGCCAAAAATTATTGTAAGGAATCCTGCTGTTGCTGAGATTATTGCAATTACAAGAGACCACTTATCATCAGTATGACCCTCACTACCTGCAAGAAAAACAAATAACCTATAAAATTAATGGCTTCATGCAATGGTCATATTTACCATAACTAGAAGTAATATTCATACCCTTATTACTACTTTTAGGAGGATTCTCGAACTCGGAAGCCGCAAGTCTGATGTACATTGTTCTTCCATTAGTATCACTTGCTTCAAGCTGTTGCAGATGCAAGAGATCTCCATTCCAAATTGAACATCCACCACTTTCATATGAATAAGCAGTGCATGAGCAGTGATTTAAGCAGATGGATTCACATTCCATAATACTCCCGACCTCTGCATATTGATCATTTTCAGACAATGTCATTCTAGTCATTTCTTGAAACTGGTCTTGTGTGACTTGTGTCCCATTAAGACTAGTAGCATTTCCACACTGAAGACCGGTTATTCTTGAACACCCGCCAGCATGATCATTTAAGTTCCAATCACCCAGCAGTTTTGGCTCAAAACCCTTCAAACAGCTACATGAGGGCAAAGACGTGGCATTGCAAGTGCTGAATGCCCCGCACAAACCATAAACTTCACATTGTTTTCTTGGTTGGGACCAAAACAAAATCCACTGCTTGGAAGTCTCCGACCATGTCAGTTGCTGGATCTGCCCCGAGAAATGCATAACTGCCTGAGATATTTTTTTAGGATCATTAAGAGCATAGGTGAAATAGCTTTCGTTTTCGTTCGTAACATAGCTGCAATTGTAGATATAGTTAAGCCTCATTTCAGGAATCAAGCTGAAAATTCGATTATGCTCGTCCCAAGATCCACTGGTCCAGTACTGTCTAGAACTATTCCACAGTAGGATATATGAGTTGCTACCATTCGGGTCCAGCTCAAGAGAGTAAAGACCCGGTGCAGGATCCTCGGAGTTCTTCCATGAAGTGAGTTTTTGGGTTTGTTTGGTAACATTGTTGAATCCAATTTTACTTCCTGCTAGCCAAGTATGAGCTGGATGGTCAAAACTTTGCCATAACGGCAGTAATGATGAATTGGATCCAACTCTTAAGACAAGGTTGCCATTGTCTAAAAGAACTGCTTGTATAGAAGTAGCTGAGCCTGACGTGGTGGTGGAGGTCACATTTGTGGACCAAACAAGACTTTTGGTCTCATCAACGAGAACTAAATTACTATCTATGATCCTCAACACCGAAGTAAATCTATCGGAGACTGGTTGTTTTCTATTTGCCACCCAGACTATGGTTTTCACAGTTACTACTCGCTTGTAGTACCACATGCCTACGTAGTAGTTTGGAAGTTTACCTGGTTTGAAGAAACCGAGTTCAAAAACACCACCTGAGGAGACAATGGTTTCGTCACCGGAGAAAGATTGGTCTGCGGTGATGGCATCGGTTGCGAGGGAGACATGAGTCTTCAGATGTAGGTATGAGAAGAGAAGGAAAATCATGAACTTAGTCGGGCTGGTTTTGGTATCCATTAATTGGCTGCACAAGAAATTTGCAGACAAGGTTTGAGAGATTTAGATGATTGCTTCAAAACAACAATGATATCTTGACAAAGTGAAAGAGTGGAACTTTGAGGATTGAAGTAGATATGAGCAATTATGTCACTTGTCACTTCTGTCTGCATTTACTGATGACTAGGAAATGTGTTGTGACCGATGGAAGACCAATGGTCAAGTCGCCCGATATCTGTACCCAACAAAAATTATGGTATGCCAAGCAACATAAATTTTGTCTCTTTATTTCAATATTACCCCTTATTTTAATAAGCTAAAAAAAAAGAAGAAGATAGAAATTGCATTTGTTGCAGAGAAATAACCCAAAATACCATCCAAGTTTTGGAGCCACTAACTTGAAGTCGCTCCACCTCCATCTCTTAGATTTTAGACATATAGTCATCACTAGGAAGTTTATGCCCGCGCGACGCCGCGGGTTTGTTTTTTCTTGCTAAGTTTGATACGGTCATAGTTTATGAATTTTTCTTGCCAAGTTTGATAGTCATAGTTTATGAATTTTTATACAGTTACATATTATGCAAGTAGAGATCCCAAGTAGAAGCTGGTATCTTAACCAATGTTCTATTTACATTTTGCAAAAAATTGATCTCCTAAACGAACAAAGCTGTTTTGTTATCTGCTACAAAATTGACTACTGCCAACAAAAATAGCCTAAAAAAGAAATATTTTTCTATATAGGTTGTAATACAATTGAAGGTCATATTTCTCAACAGGCTTGAACACTTCTGCTTGCCAGACACTGCATAGGCGGACTTTGGTCTGGATATCGTTTTTTAAAGGTTGGGTGTCTCAAATTTGAACTGTGTGCACCATCATTATGATCTGTAAATAGTTGATACAAAGTGTTAGTATATGTAGAAGAAATTCTAGTATGTTTTGAATAATATTATACGAAAAAAGGGCAGAGATCGCATGGATGTAATCAGCAAGTAATAGTCTTCGAAAGTACAGTGTTACAAAATTGCAAACTAAGAAAAAATCATATGAGCATGTAGATTTTTATCTACTGATTGAACAGAGAAAGGTGACCAAAGATAAATTCATTGGCATGTTAAGAGCTGAGCTCAACTTTGACAGTTTTGAACAGATTTTGATATCAGAAAACTCAAGACTTCAACAAAATTGCTTGAAATGTTGTATAAATAGGATGAGTAAAACAAAGGCAATTAAGGCAAGTTTGATGTTCTAAGTTATGAGACCATATAATAAAAAAGAAAAGAACAGATTATACTGGAATAAAAGAACATACAGAACCCATTGTAATAATAACCGATAATGATAAGAAACCTGTAGCATAATTCCATCTACTTTTGGCCAATCTTCTTCAACATGTTTTTGGTGAGTGATCATCGAAGTCTTCTTAATAAGGTGAACGCAAGGGATTGTAGTGGCTGTCAAGAGAACCTGTTCTGTCAAAATAGCAGGAGCTGCCTCAGCGGTCTTCCTCCACTGATGATAGATAAGTTAATTACATACCTATCATAGATATATTTTATTAGCTTATCTGAGATAATGTCCTCAATATTCAATCGACCTTGAAGCAAAGTACAATTTAAAGAGAAGCACGCACGCAGCTGATTGATATTGATGGATTTACCTTTTGTCTTGTTTGTTTTATTGATCTGCTTGGAATTTCGGAAAACCTATATGCTTTCTGCACATATCCACCCAAAATATCAGTCAAAGAATTAGAAACAATTAAAGGGATATGATATAAGCTTGTTCCTAAAACTATATTTCAGATTCTACAACAGTACAGCTTTGTCAACTGATGAGGAAATCATTATCCATTAACCGACATGAATGGAATGAATTACCTGAACTCGTGTGTCAAAAAGTCATGGAACCGCCATGTAAAATCCCATTTTCAGTCTCGGTGTTCTTTGGCCAATGCTTAAACAAAGCAGAATTGATAGCACTCCTGCAAGCTGCCATAGACTGTAAACTACTTAGTGCAACATCTCTATATATAATTGGGTCTTAATATACCAAAAACGATACGAAAAAAAAAAAAATCTGACATTGAGATCATTTACAGAGCAAAGTTCATCACAGTAACCCATAATTCAATTCAGACAGAGTATGAAAAAAAGTTTATCTTCATTTTTTTATTAGCATCTTGTGCTTATTCCTGAAAGTAACATGACGAATAATCCTTAATTACTTTTCTTAATCTATTGCAAAGGGGGAAGAATCTATAAAATCATTGTTTGCTGGTAGCCACAAATAATGGATATTAGTTACTGGCCATGCATATATAACTTATCTTTTTTCTTCTTTTATAGGTAAACTAAGCAATAGCTGAATACTACCTGATTGAGCTCTTACATAGCTATCCATAACTATAGGTATAAAAAGATGAAAATCAGGTTTGAAATGTACGTACTTTTAGGTACTCTTTTCTGCACAGCATTCGCTCTAGCTCTTCCTTATATAAGAAGCAAGCATTTCAAATTTCAAAACTATTTTCTATCCGAACACTCCTCAGTGCTCTATTTCAACTTGTTGCTCTCAACCAAAAATAGAGAAAACCCAATTGGATACTCCAAATATCCAGAATATCTGAAACCAATCCATGTTCAAGTGAGTCTTTGTTGAATTGCATTATAAAAATTAAAACTGACTGAATAAGAAGGAACAGAAACAGAAAGTCTCTAAAAATCACATACCCATTACCAAAACAATGGAATAAAGCTCAATTGCAGCCATCTAAATCAAGCACAACATCAATTTCAAAGAAAAGATCCAGACTTACCAACGACACCTCAAAGCAATAAACTGAGCAGTAGCAAGTTTGAGATTTTGAGCAGGAAACGTATCTCTCTCTATCTCTTTGGTTTTGGATTTCTGTGAGAGGAGAGCGAGAAAAATTTGTTGATTCGGTGGAGACCAAGAGCGATTTGGACTGGGTTCACATCGACTGGCGAGAGACAGAGCAAAACAGATCGATCAAACTATTTACACGTAGGGCTGATGGCAGCTTCGTAAATCAAAAACAAACAGGGACAAATGGGTAAATCAATACGAACGTTACTGTTCACGGGGAGATAGCGCTGTTACAGGCCGGTGATCGGTCCCCGTGAATGGTTTCTTGGACCGGCGAAGCCGACATGGGTTTCAATCGGTGGCAATGCGGAGTTGTAAAGATCCGGATAGGAGATGGTGTTTTTTGGTGGTGACGCAGGTCGGCGGCGTGGCTCGGGATGATTGGATCGCTACCATGGTGATGTGGATCGCGATGAGGCGGGTTGGTGGCATGGGTAGGATCGAACTCGACTGGAATGTGACGTACGACGAAGGTTGGAAGAAGATGGTGGACTGGGCCCGAACCAGGATGATGGACCTAGGGGATCTTCTTGGCTGACTACTCTACTGGGCTTCTAGTTATTGGGCTGGGGTTTCTACCCTAGTCCATTAGCTTCTATATTTGGGCTAGGGTTTAGGCCCTTGGCCGAACCCTATGTTTTTTTTTTTGTCTAATTACAATAAGTTTCCTTGTATTAGGAACCTAGATCTCTAGCGCCTCCGGTGTAGTACCAAAAGAGGATCTCTGCTATCTCCACTGTGGGTACTACCACTACCTTCTTATCTGTTTATGTTCTTAAATGACAGCGAAATGATATGTAATGAACTATCCTAATTTGTGATGAATATACTATTTCGCCCCGTGGACTTTCAAAAAAAAAAAAAAGACTGTGTTCCCTCCTTTCGGTGAGATCATCTAATCGTGTCATGCATGTACGTACTATCAATTAAATGATTAAATATAGGAAATTTGGGGAGGACATGTATGACTCGTGTTGATGGGGAGTTGAGTGTTTTCGTTCTTGTTTCTGTATAGGTCCTGGAGTGAACCAAGAATCACCTAGCGCTTGATAAGAAGAAGACATTACCAGAAGAAAAGCACAAGATTACAAGGTTGCACAAGAGAACAGCACACTCTAGCCCAAGACAATTTGGAGACAACTCGTGCTCTCTCACCCAAGTACAATAGACAAAGCTTGTTGCTATATTGCAGACCAAGAAGACCAAGCACAACCACATATTGAACTGCACATCTGACATCTCTGTTAACTTTCACATGTGATCTTATTGTATGATAGCAGATAAGCTTGTTCACAATTGTAGTATTTATATGTGCTCTCTTCTGTAAACATTTAAGTCACTTGAAGCAAGCAATATCATTTCTCTTTAGAGCTGACTATGAATCAGGTCTCATTATCTGTCAAGACAAACACAAAGTTAGAGAGAAGATTGGGTTGCTGACCAATAACTCTCTAATTCCTAAGTTAGATACTTGTGGAAATAATAAATATTGACAGAGTAACAGTAAGAAAGTGAATAATAGCACCATAAATGTGAGTAAATCTATGTATAAGTAGTATGAGTAAGGATTTGCTTCCTTTTCATTTCCAATGTTGGAATACATTACACTTACCAAAGTTGGTGATATGAGGTCTGAGCCTCCACTGGATCGGTCCATAAGGATGGCTCCTGCTAGTGTTCCTACTAGCTCTTAGAGCTAGGAGTATGCTGGTCTGAGCCTTCCAGTTACCCCTCAGAGGAGTATGCCTGGCTCGTGCCTAGTTGAGCATTCGAATACTTATGGTGTTTTTACTCGATACATAGCTGGTATGTACAATTCTTTTTTAATTTATTTAAATATGGGGTGAACTTGGAAAACTAGAAACAAAAATGTTGTTGCTAGGTGTGCTAGAATTTTCGTTGGGTACAAATAGCAACAGTGTTTGCAAGGTGATCTCCTGTCACACTGAAGAGGGAACGTGTGAAGTGGGGGCGTTGAGGAAGTAGATATGAGCTATAAATTCATTCATCACTTGTCACTAATCAATCTGCACAAAATATAGACCACCATAACGCAGCAGCCACAACTTCATTAGAAAAGAAATATCCTCTTAAAGTAGTCTAAGACTATGTCCAGCTTTTCTAGGTTCAACGTAGAGTCAATGTCGTAGTTTAAAGGTCTCGCAAGAGCTATTTTTTTTTTTTCCAGTTTTATGAATAATGTTTATGATCTCTCTCAAGAGTATTTAAATTTTACGGTACAATATTTTTAGTATCTTATCCAAGCGCTGTACAAAAAAAAAAAAAAAAAAACAAACAAACAGAGGATCTCGGCACCCAAAGGATCGAGTTGGGCACCTAGTTTCTCTCGGCAGTGATGCGCCCGAAAGCGAGCGCATAATTTAACCCTGAAAATATCGTTAGTAGTATAAGTAAGTAGGGATCGTTCTATTCCGGGGATTGAGGGTACACCTGTCATTGTCAAACAATTAAACAATTAAAATTAAAACAAAGTATAATATTCACAAAGATATTCACAAGTATAAACATTATTTACGAAAAAGGGGGGATTTTGTTTTTGGTTTTTCGAAAATAAAACTAAGTTAACAAAAGAATTAAAATGCAAAAACATAAATATACGAATGGAATGAGAGAACAAAGATCAAAACCGAAACTTATGATTAAAATTGACTCAAACCCTAATATTGTTCATCTAAGTCATGAGAAAGGAGTTGATCATGTGAAACATTCGAAAGCAAATGAATTCCCATTTTTTACTTTTCAATGCTAATTAACCTAAGCGAAAGCACCTAGATTAATCCTATCAAACATGCAATCAAACCCTAGAAAGCTAGTCAATCATGTCATGTTTAACGCATTACACATAGAGAAAGGCTATCAACTCAAGTGTACAACTTAGTATGGAAAAGTCCACCTAATTGCAATCCTCGTTAATTAAATTCGATCTTTGTACAAAACCTTTACTACTTTGATTCAAGTTTACACAAAACGAAAAGTCGATTTCATGTTCTTAAACCTAGCACCAATTATATCGAAACCCTAAGTGTTTGCAACCACATAAGATTAAAATACAAAAGTTATCTATAACGCAAATTTAATTAAACAAACCCACATAAGCAACTCTCGAATCACAATAATATGAATCTGAAAATTCTCAATTAATCATAAAAATTCCAGAAATTAATATTTGTTCAAACACATATGTCAACTAGTTCATAACCAACGAAATTCAAAGCAAAGGTTACAAAGGAGAATCGGATTACACCGTGAGATGGGGATGGTGATGAACGATTGATGTGGTGGTCTCTTGAATCTCGAAATCAAGCTTCAAGGTTGGAGATGGATGATGGATGCTCACGGCTATGCTTCTTCTCCCTTGGCCTTGCTTGAACTCGTGGAGATGACTAGAGGATGGAGAAACTCACGGCTATGCTAAGAAGATTTTCTGATTTTTTTCTAAAGTGTAAATTGTATGGGGGAGAGGACCCTTCTCAACGTCAAAGAGGTGGGTATATATAGGAGCACGGCTAGGGTTCACAAAGCAATCAGAAATTTCCACATAGCTTCCACCAATAGGAATTCGCCAAGTAAGCTTTGTGATGTGGTCCAACCAACCCTAATATTTAATTGCCGAATTTCCTTGAAATTATTCTGATTTTCTTCATTAATTTCGGCCAACATTCCTTTAGGGAATTTAGGGATGAATCTGGACGCCTTTTGAGCTTTTCCTTGGTGCACACATATTTTCCTTCCATAAATATCTCCCTTGAATCTCTCTTTGCGTCATCTCCTTGATTATTTCTGATTTTCATGTTGGCAATCACACCAATTTACTCCTCCAACAATATTTCTTTCCATAAAAATCTCCCAAGAAAATCTCCTTTGATTTATTCCACGTGAAATTCTCAATCAATCACCTTAATTCCCACGTTGTCACCTTGTTTTTCCTTAAGTATTACACGGCAAATTTAATCCCCAAGGAAAATATATTTTCCTTTTTTTAAAAAAACTCTTCCTTGATTCTCTCCTTGCCATGTCGTTCCATTTATGAACTCAATTCAGCTTATTTATTCCAAAAACCTGAAAATAGAAGCTTTCTAAAATAAGAAATGGAAACTTTCTTAAACTAAAATGGAAACTTTCTAAAAATGGAAAATAGAAACTACAAAACGGAAACTTTCTACAATTAGGAACTTTCCCATTCGAAGAATGGAAACTTTCCTAAACAGAGTTTTATTAAGGAAATAACGCAGAAAATATAGGGAAATAACAGTTAAAACGTCGCATTAAAATGCTCCTATCAAATTCCCCCACACTTAGCTTTTGCTAGTCCCTTAGCAAAATCACACAAAGACTCAACTAAGACTCAACGAAAATTTAAAGACTCTACACAAACAATGACTCTATTGCCCTTCAACTTTTTGTCTCAGAAATCTCTTACTTTCACAACACCAAGATTAGCACTTAACCAAGAGTCAATGTTTAAGCATTCGAGAGTTAATTAAAACACAAAATCTTCATACACACAAGTAGGACTTGGTTGGAACAATGGTTATGGTTTCTGTTAAGCATGTTTCAAACAAGTTTGATTCAAATCCTCACAAGGTATATCCACTCTTTCTTCTCTCAGATCATGGTAATGCTTAAAAGCTTATACACTCAAGTATATGTGAAAGATAGCAAGTGTATCACATAATGCAAGAAACGAAAGCACAAGTATATTTTTCTTTTTAAAGATTTCATGAAAGGTACCAACTACTTGCACAGATGGACCCAAGCCATAGGTTCAACTCTTATAACTCATCTCCACATCAAGGGCTGTCCCATCTTAAGGATCAAGAAGGTCTTCTCAAGGGTTGTAATGGGGCTAAGGCTCAAGGTTTAAAGAAACGAAAGGTAAGGATTTATCAAAGTGTCCTAAAAACCTAGCAGAGCACATGTAAATGTAGAGACTTCAAGAAATTCCAGCAAGGCATTGTAAAAACGTCACTTTCCCTAGGGGTGATCATAAAAGGGCCTAATGTCTTCATGTTGGGCCCAATCTTCACTCTAAACTTCCTTTGAACTCTAGTGAATGGACAAAGGCCATATTTTCTGTAATGGGCCTTCAGTTCAAAGTAAACTCCAAAATCACTAAGTATGGGGGACTAAAATCCATAAACATTTTTCTTTCTTTTAGCCGTACACATTTTTTCTTTTTCACTTTCTTTTCCTCGGCTTTTTCACACATTTTTTTTTTCTTTATGGATAAGTCTACCCCCACACTTGAACTGTCACCTCTTCTCAATTTTCATCCTTAGCACCAAACCCACGTAGTATGTCTCAAAAGATAGCTCCACTAAGTTCTTAGAACAAAGGGTAGGGTTGTAACTATACTAAGCTTCATGGTTAAGGATTTTAAGGGTGATGAATGAAAAGGCTTAATGTAGGCTCAAATGGGCTTATCTAGGGGAGTCCCACGACAGGCACAAATGGGGACACAGGCTTATTTGGCAATGGTGATAATTCCTAGGGTGCCTCTATCCTTTCCAGAATCAGGGCCATGTATTGATATAACGTTTCAACAAGCACAAGAGTGAATTCTAGCATTCTCTAGTCCATCAAACTTAATCTATGGCAAGTAGTCAATCAAGATGAAAGAATAATGAGATCATCAAAACATCGCCAAGAAAATAAGAATATATATTTTCGATTCACTCCAAGAAAAAGGGACATGGGCTCAATTATCTCACATGGGTTTATATGAATCAAAACTCATCTTAACATGCTCATATTCTGTACCAAAGTCACGAAATCCATATCCACTACACATGCATACATTTTTCATATATCTCAATTAACCAAAGAATACCATTTTAGAAATCATCTCAATTTTGTGATCCTCTTTTAATCATGATTTCAGAGATATAGAATCATCCTAGACAGTTGAAATGGCATCCTAAGACTCAAAACAAAAACAAAAGCAACGAAATTTTTTTTTGTATTTTTGACATTTTTCAATTTTTTTGTATTTTTCAATATATGACTCAAGATAAAAGTGTAAATCCCTTCCCCCACACTTAAATATTGCATTGTCCTCAATGTAATCAATTATAAGCATGCAATGAAACAATTAAGCATATAGTGATGGAATTTACGAAAACAAAAACAAAAGAGAAAATTTGAAAAATAAAAGAAATAGGGAAGGAGAAAGCAAATCTGTGTTTGTAGTCTCCAGCATAGCTACTTCTGAATTGGGTTGCCTCCCAAGCAGCGCTTGAGTTTAACGTCTTTCAGCCAGACGGAATAGATATTAAAAAGTTAGTAACTGTAATTAACAAAGAAATACAAAAAAAAATATATATATAAACAAGTATAACAAGTTAGTGAATTACAAACTACAAGTAATATTAACAAGTTAAGTACACAAGTTAACAAGTCAGTACATAAGACACAAGTTAAGTACACAAGTGAGTAAAAAAAAAAAAAACACGAAAAATATTTACACAAGTGTTTTTTTTTTTTTTCTTTTCTTTCTTTGTACGAAAATACTTACAAATATTTACATTCTTTCCTTTCCTTTACAATTATTTTCAACACTTAGGTACGGGAACAAGGAGTCTCGATGTGCAATAAGACTGAAACAGCTACCCTTTTCAAGACTATGTTTAATCCAATATACCTTAGTGAATCACAATATTTTCGTTTGTTATATATATCATTGATATCAAATTAAATTCCAAGCGGTAAATCAAGAGGACGTGCGGCCCAAGTATAGTCGTCTAGACACCAAGTCTCTCCTACATCCTTTGGGCAACCTTACTGAAATGGCCAGGTAGGGGAGGGCGACCACGAGAGGTAGAATCCATTTTGGCATGAGCTACTCCCACATTGTGGTTTAGGCCCATTTGTAAGCACTTCTGGATTCAAGAACCTGTCATGAACGTTGTCCCCTTCCTAGACACCATTCCACATAGGCTATACTTACTAAGATGAAAAAGTTCATAAGTGTGAAGACAGTTCAACAAGTGTTAATAAAGGCCGCCCTCAACCTTAAAATAAGGGGTTTAGGCCAATATTAACAAACGCGACTTCACCTATTCCATTCAATTTACAACTTACAATTAAAACTCATAATCAACAATATAAAAAAAACAACCTAGTTAATTTAAACTAAGTTTCAAACAGTTTATATACAACAACAATACACAAAAACAAGTGATTTTTCAATCCCCGGCAACGGCGCCAAAAATTGATGCGCCCGAAAGCGAGCGCATAATTTAACCCTGAAAATATCGTTAGTAGTATAAGTAAGTAGGGATCGTTCTATTCCGGGGATTGAGGGTACACCTGTCATTGTCAAACAATTAAACAATTAAAATTAAAACAAAGTATAATATTCACAAAGATATTCACAAGTATAAACATTATTTACGAAAAAGGGGGATTTTGTTTTTGGTTTTTCGAAAATAAAACTAAGTTAACAAAAGAATTAAAATGCAAAAACATAAATATACGAATGGAATGAGAGAACAAAGATCAAAACCGAAACTTATGATTAAAATTGACTCAAACCCTAATATTGTTCATCTAAGTCATGAGAAAGGAGTTGATCATGTGAAACATTCGAAAGCAAATGAATTCCCATTTTTTACTTTTCAATGCTAATTAACCTAAGCGAAAGCACCTAGATTAATCCTATCAAACATGCAATCAAACCCTAGAAAGCTAGTCAATCATGTCATGTTTAACGCATTACACATAGAGAAAGGCTATCAACTCAAGTGTACAACTTAGTATGGAAAAGTCCACCTAATTGCAATCCTCGTTAATTAAATTCGATCTTTGTACAAAACCTTTACTACTTTGATTCAAGTTTACACAAAACGAAAAGTCGATTTCATGTTCTTAAACCTAGCACCAATTATATCGAAACCCTAAGTGTTTGCAACCACATAAGATTAAAATACAAAAGTTATCTATAACGCAAATTTAATTAAACAAACCCACATAAGCAACTCTCGAATCACAATAATATGAATCTGAAAATTCTCAATTAATCATAAAAATTCCAGAAATTAATATTTGTTCAAACACATATGTCAACTAGTTCATAACCAACGAAATTCAAAGCAAAGGTTACAAAGGAGAATCGGATTACACCGTGAGATGGGGATGGTGATGAACGATTGATGTGGTGGTCTCTTGAATCTCGAAATCAAGCTTCAAGGTTGGAGATGGATGATGGATGCTCACGGCTATGCTTCTTCTCCCTTGGCCTTGCTTGAACTCGTGGAGATGACTAGAGGATGGAGAAACTCACGGCTATGCTAAGAAGATTTTCTGATTTTTTTCTAAAGTGTAAATTGTATGGGGGAGAGGACCCTTCTCAACGTCAAAGAGGTGGGTATATATAGGAGCACGGCTAGGGTTCACAAAGCAATCAGAAATTTCCACATAGCTTCCACCAATAGGAATTCGCCAAGTAAGCTTTGTGATGTGGTCCAACCAATCATAATTCTCTAAAATACCTCCCTAATATTTAATTGCCGAATTTCCTTGAAATTATTCTGATTTTCTTCATTAATTTCGGCCAACATTCCTTTAGGGAATTTAGGGATGAATCTGGACGCCTTTTGAGCTTTTCCTTGGTGCACACATATTTTCCTTCCATAAATATCTCCCTTGAATCTCTCTTTGCGTCATCTCCTTGATTATTTCTGATTTTCATGTTGGCAATCACACCAATTTACTCCTCCAACAATATTTCTTTCCATAAAAATCTCCCAAGAAAATCTCCTTTGATTTATTCCACGTGAAATTCTCAATCAATCACCTTAATTCCCACGTTGTCACCTTGTTTTTCCTTAAGTATTACACGGCAAATTTAATCCCCAAGGAAAATATATTTTCCTTTTTTTAAAAAAACTCTTCCTTGATTCTCTCCTTGCCATGTCATCTTCATGAAGCTTCTCGTTCCATTTATGAACTCAATTCAGCTTATTTATTCCAAAAACCTGAAAATAGAAGCTTTCTAAAATAAGAAATGGAAACTTTCTTAAACTAAAATGGAAACTTTCTAAAAATGGAAAATAGAAACTACAAAACGGAAACTTTCTACAATTAGGAACTTTCCCATTCGAAGAATGGAAACTTTCCTAAACAGAGTTTTATTAAGGAAATAACGCAGAAAATATAGGGAAATAACAGTTAAAACGTCGCATTAAAATGCTCCTATCAGGCAGCCACTTCACCCAACTCTCGCTGCAATTTCAATACTTTTAGCTGCATTGGTAATGCTGGAGGCAGTGTTTCCATTCATGTCTCACAATGCCAATTCTCGTGAATATTTCTCCTTTCACGGGATTAAAAAAAAAAAAAGAGTTGAATCGCAGATAGTACACAGTACACCTAAAGTCTAGATTCTCGCCATTAGTGAAACAAACCGATGCTTCCTCTAGTCTTGCTTCAGAGAAGAGTTGAATCGAGGCCTCCTCCCAATGGATATTACCAGAGATGCAGCTTGCAATCTCTTCCTGAGCAAACTTCAGACACTGGCCTGGCATAGGTATCATGACCCAATTTGGGAGTTGACGGCGGCGCGTCTGGCCAGGTTTTTTGGGTTTTGTTTTCATGGTTGTCACCGGCTTATCGATATATCATGAGGTCATATTGTGATAAATTGAAGCATGCTAGATTTACGTAATTTTGATTTTCTCGATTTGCAATCCGTGGAGATCTGACCGTTGGATCATCTTATATTTTTGAGAAATTGATCCTAGAAGTGTTCCGAAGAACTCAGGAGACCTCAGAGGAAGTTTTGTCTCGATTGATGAAATCTTCAGTTTTGGGTTCAAATACTCGGTTCGAACTGTAACCACTGTCGTGTTAAATCGTGTGCTAAGTTGAGACCTTATTTTGCTTAGGTGATTGATGGAGTGTGTTCTGTACCTTATATGACCTATAAGAGAAGACGCATAATCGCTAAATTGTGAAATTGTTTTCTATAAATAAATATTTATTTTAAATTATATGAACTTGATCGGCTACGGTTCATAGGTAAGTAAAATGAGATTTTAATTATAAAAATGATTTTTCTTGAGTTTTGCAATTGTGGACTATAGTTGGTATTAGTAGCATTCATAAGTGGATGACTACGTTTATATATGTATTTATATATATATATATATATATATATATATATATAAACAGATCCTATCCAGAGTGCTACCTCACTCAGAAATTAACGTGTGAGGTTGGAGTTTAGGGTCACTTTTCGGTCTCATATCCACATCTCGACCATTCAGTTTTTAGGTACTAATGTATAGATCATCTCTACAAAATTTCAGTCAAATTGATGGTTGTTAAGGTATTGATAACTGTCTTAAAGGGAGTACGGTTCAGGGTGGACAGATTTAGTTCATCCATTGATTTAAGTGAGTTAGACACCTTAAAGATAATCAATTTGGCTGAAATTTTACAGAGATGATCTATACATTAGTACCTAAAAACTAAAAAGTCGAGATATGGATATAAGACCGAAAAGTGACCCAAAACTTCAACCTCACACGTTAATTTCAGAGTGAGGCCTCACTCTGGATGAAAATTATATATATATATATATATATATATATATACATAAGTGAAATATATATCTTGATGGCGTGGCATTATGATGAGCATAATAAATTGTGATTTTATTCGGGTTATTGTTTTGAGCATTTACTCTTTTTGGAAACGCAATATATCATGTAATTGTTGATTATATTGTGTTGAAAGAGTACTTGAGTTTTGAGTGTAACATTTTGAGTCTTGTGTGACTTTTCAAATATTTTCTGTCTATAGATCCGGTGTCACAGTAGTGACATAGGCAAGTATATCAAATACCATAACCTTTGGCCGGGTGACGGGTTACGATTTAGTTAGCGCTCTAGTCTGTCTGCCATTGTATGTCATGGGGTAATACATGGTTACTTGTGACTCATGAATACACGTTTTTAGAAAAGAGTTTCAAGTGGTTTCTTTCTTTTATTGTCCATGAGGGACTGGGGTTTTTACTAAATTGTGGGACTTTTCACTTGAGTTGAACATGTGATTTCTTGGCTTTAATGTGAGTTGTTTGATATTTCCTTATTTATTTTCCTTTTCCATTTCTTTTATTTTATTTTAATGTAATCTCCTTAACTAAACTATATGCAGGGACTACTATGATTTCTATTATTTGATTTTAATGTAACTTCCTGAACTAAACTATATTCAGGAATTACTATGGTTTTGGTTTTGCTGTTGAGAATTCAAATGATTTGGTTATCAAGGTGGTGACTGGTGTTTTCCTTAAAAAGAAAAAGATTTTGATGTTGGAATTAATCTTTGTGTTGATGTTATGTCCCGTATCTCAATTTACCGGTTTACTAGTCATTTGGATGGTAAACAGCAATTACTTTCACTTTTTACCTTATTTCAATACTTTTAGTGGCCCTAAATGTTGACTTTTTGTTTAGGTCAAAATTTGAGAAAATTTTCTTCTGGAAAGTCATAGAGGCGTTAAACCGAGTCCGTGCATATGTGGTACGTAAAAATCGGAGTTCGTATGCTAAAGTTATGGATGAAATATGCAAAGTTACTGTTCATGGCAAGTTTCTATATAAATTGAAAGTTACTATGGTAGGTTTTTGGTAGGTTTCCATTTCCGGAAACCTACCCACTCGGTAATTCTCTCTCTCTCTCTCTCTCTCTCTCTCTCTCTCTCTCTCTCTCTCTCATCGTCCCCGAGCTCTCTCTCTCTTTCCTCTGCAACTCCGGCGTTCTCCTAAGTCCGGCCACCTGGGAGAGATTTGCGGCCATCATTCTCTTCCTCTCCTCTTCTTGGACTCGCCTGCTGTGGTAGCTCGCCGAGTCTTAGTCGGAAAACGAAGAACCAAGCTCAAGAACCTTACTGTAGCAGTTTTGAGTCAACGCTAGTATCTTCCGATTCCGGCCACCTCTGGCGATAAACCTTAGTCCATTGGAAGCGCCTTGAGACGTAGATGATGCTCTCCAAGTATTTGGCAGCGATTTGAAGCGTGGAGGAAGAATCGAAGGTTTGAATTTTTATCTCACTGTTCATAATCTGGGTTTACTGTGTTCATAATTGTTGAGGCAGTTCTAGTTATTTTCTGGCTTGGCGGTAGTTGAGAGAAGTGTTTAGGAGGTTGAGATGGAGCTGCTGCCAGAATTTAGTGGCCATCGGAGGTGGTGGCCGCCACTGTGGGAGGCACATGGCAGCGTGTAGAACAGTGATTTAACTTCTATTTTTAGCTAGTAAAATCCTATATTTGATGTAGAGCTTATATATGTGAAATTGGTGAAGATTGGAGAAGTTTTTAATCGATTATGAATTTCTGAAAATTTATAATTTCGATTATCGATGTACGAGAATCCGACTTTCAGATATCTCTTAGTTCTGCCTTGGAACCTTTAAATTAACGAATTGGCATTAGTGGTAAAATGTGGGTTGAATCTGTGAAGTAATTCACGGAATATAAATGTGTACAGGGTGACGTACCGAGCTATTGCTCGACGAAGGAACTCGTATGCGTGATCGCCTAAATAGTACTGTGAGTGGACTTTTATTTTCAAAGAATGATGCATGCATTTATTTGTTTTTCCAAAATAATAATTTGTTTATCTTTTTACTTTTTCGAGCATAAGATTTTACTTGGAGTTATAATTTTGGCGTTGTTTTTCCATATGAATTTTGAATACAAATTTTATTATGCTCGGATTTGGAGTTATGATTTATTTTCAGGAATATGATTTAATTTTCGAAGATTAATTATGATTTATTTCAATTATGTTTCGGAAATGGATTTTTGAGCCTTCGATAGTTTATCTCCGATATATGTTTTCAATTGAACTCATGATTTATGTGATTCTCGATGAACCATTTTCCGAGATGATTTCTGGAATTTAGTAATATATTTTATTCGTCGACTTTGAGATTTCTGCCATATTATCGTACTTGAGGTTTTTGGAAGGATTGTTATATTTATTATTTATCGCCTATGTGATTTTGTTTTCGAGAATATTTTGGCGTGCGGGGTCATGTCACTAGCATATATTTATTTTCTCGTGAAAAATGTGGGGAAGCCTTATGGATTTATGGATTTTACTGGATTTGAATGTTTTCTTCACCATACCGGGGTCGTTCTATTAGTTCTCCTCCTCACTGACTTTGTGTTTGTGAGTGGCAGTCGAGGTAATTTATTCTCCTCCTCACGTGAGTGGTAGTCGAGGTTATTAGTTCTCCTCCTCACACAATCTATGTGTGAGTGGCAGTTGAGGGTAGGAAGAGACTAAGGGGCTCCTTTACCCGTATGGTGATTTCTTCTTCCACATATCCTACTATTACTTGACTAGCAGGGCTAGTCTGATTTCTCTTAACTAGCAGGGCTGATATGTTTTCACGAGATTTAGAATTTAAAGAAATTTGTTTTATAAACGTTGCATGCATCGAGGTTTTATAAGTTTAAATACGTGGGAAAGTATTCAAGTTGCTACTTTTAAATTATTTTGATTATTTATTTTTGTCCACTCACACTAACGTGTTTTTCAATACTTTCCCATGGGCCATTCGGTTTCAAATGCCCAGTTTGCAGGCTAGACTAGTTGAGGTCGGGTGTACATGGAGTTGAGGCATAGTTGTCACTGCTTCCGCATTGTAGGATCTGTCGATCCTTCACCCTCTTTACTTTTATTTCTATTATACCTTTTGTTTTAGAATTGCTCTGATAACCTGTGAGATTAATATTATTAAGTTGAGATTTGTGTATTGTGAATTGGAAGATGTTGTGATTTGGGGAGCATGGTGGCTCCAGGAGAAAATGATGGATTGCTTAGAAGTGTGAATGTCTTTCTACAGGTTTTGGGTAGTCAATTTTTAGGGGAAGTTCCGCCAAATTTTTGGTAGAATTTCTTCTATGGTGGGCCCCGCAGGGCCACTTAGGATTTTAGGGTGAAATCCGGGACGAGTCCTGTCAGTTGATTTGTTGTCCTTGAGTCGGAAGGGTATTTACGGTTATTTAGGTTTACTCACACGAGCTTGCAAAAGCTTACCGGGTTTGTTGTTTCAACCCGGTGCACTATTCCATAGTGTAGGGGTTGTTATGCAAGTCAAAGTAACAATTGTCGAAGCTGAGGTGTTGTTGCTATCTTACTTGGACATAGAAGTGTACTTTTGATTTGGGTCTTCCGCTAAATAGTGAGTGTAGTGAGTGTGTTTACTAATTGAATTGTTGTTCAATTTAATTTGTAAACTCTCTGTAATGAAATATGTAACTCTAAAGAACGAGTCTATATTGACATTGTGAGCTCGATTTGATTTGTTGCTTAGTTTAAATGAAAAAATTTATGAGTGTTTTCTTGTGCTTGTTAATTTATCACGTTTCATATTCGAATTCCTTTATTCGAAATTTGAGGCGTGATAGTTTGTTAAAACTCGACTTCAGTTTTTCAAAGTAAGATAAAAGATGACTTTGTCTTAACAGGTGAGGTGTTTTATTGACCTTAGGCTTGCTTAAAGCGAGCTTCAGTATGTACTTAATGAGCGGTATTTATCAGGTTTGATTGTTACTTGGCTTTTAGGTACATTTGAGTCTGGAAATTTGATGTATGTGCCGTTCTGGTATTATGAATGAAAAAAATAATAATAAAAAAAAAAAAACAAAAAACAAAAAACAAAAGTAAAATATTATTATATTTTATGAAATTATTATTTTTTTCCTTTTTCTTAAAGAAAGACCACCAATATTTTACTTTGGAAATCCACAATAGTCACATGTACATCTGGCCAGCGTCTTTGTCTGGGTGTGGGCCTCTGGGCCTGGGCCTGGACCATATGGGCTTAATCTCTTCTGGGCCCAATTGAGTAGGTGTGATTCCTTTCAGAATTGGGCTAGGTTGGAGGGTGCTTTGACACCCTCGTTTATTACTTGGTGCTTTAGGCTGGGCTGGCCCGAGAGTTTGACCTCCTTAGGTGATGTTGGGCCTTTAAGGTCTTTAAAGTGTCAGTCGTAATTCGGATCATAGTTCTACGGAATTGGTAATTATCTCGAGTCGGACTAGAGAAAGCGGCTTATGGACGAGGAATTGACCCCTATTTATTTGTTGGGAAATAGCTTTCTTTTCGTACCACGGTTGCGTGCCTGGCAGATGGTGGCCTAGAAGATGATTTTTTCTCAGAAGACACGAAGTTGTTCTTTGTTTATGGGTTCGCTTTACGAAGTGGGCTCAAATTGACTTGTAATGAGTTTACATTACTTAGATATGATTTTTTCGGTCTTTAAGTGTATATTAGACTTTGATTTTTTGGCTGGTCATCTAATGCAATGAACCTTTATTTCAAAAGAAAAAATAGTCACATGTACATCATAATAAATCACATGAGTATTACCCGGTGGCCAACCCAAGGCATCAATATTTTTAGACAATTGATATGATTGGAGAAAGTCCCAAGCTGAAAAGTGAGCCGGCCCTCCCAAAGCATCAATATTTTTAGACAGAGCCGGACCTGACATGAGGCTTGTGAGTCGGCCATCTTAGGCCCAGTGTCTCGTTGGGCCTAATTTTTTTCTGGGGGTATTTTAAAAATTATAAGTAAATAAAATGTATGTTTTCTTACTAAACAATAAGATTGGTTTAGTTGGCAAGTTGCATTTCTTTCTTTTATATTACCCTTAGCCTAAGTTTGAATCCCCTTTCAGTTGTATATTTAAAGTCCCTCCTCACCGCCCACTTCTCACTGAGCGATTTGTATAACATTTCTCATGAGCACGGAATGGTTTAATGAAAGAAAGAAGTAGAGATTTATATAAAAGAAAAGGAAGTGAAAATTTTCTTTTGGACAAAAAATGGAGTGAGAGTGACACCCTTTTTTTTAAAAAAAAAAACAAACCACACCCCCTCTTTCTTTCTTTCTAAAAGTGTTTTTACAATGAACATGTGCATAACAAAAGAGTGTTGTTATTTGAAGAAATTCCTTTATTTCCCACTTTACCCTCACTCAAGCAAAATGAGTGAGCTATTCCTTTGTGTTCAACTTATTCTCGTAAAAGTATGCAACATGTTTCTCCTTACTATGGTGCCAAACCATGTTCCGAGTTTGCCTCTAAAAGGGGGGAGAGAAGGGGAAAAAAAAAAAAACAGGAGCACAATGCAAATTGGCAATTTCTTGGCGTTGCGTCTATTAAATGGGGAATGCTCAGTGGTTTCCCTCCCCATATGGGTGGGCGTGTACATTAACGAGTGCAGACTAAAGGGTATACCTACACATGCCAAATCTAGAGAAGTACTGACAATATCAGATATAATGGTATAACATCTAAACGGAGGTTATA
Source organism: Rosa chinensis (assembly GCF_002994745.2). Classification (NCBI taxonomy): domain Eukaryota; kingdom Viridiplantae; phylum Streptophyta; class Magnoliopsida; order Rosales; family Rosaceae; genus Rosa; species Rosa chinensis. Next base: position 26,325,533 of record NC_037091.1, on the reverse strand, counting down.
CACTAGGAATATCTCAAAAGTTCAATTTGGAAAACTAATGCAAGATACAACCCTTCCAAAATCAACAACTGTTAAAAAGTCACCGTACACAACAAATTAGAAGATGAAACTGTTACATTTCAGTACAACTCAGATTTCCCCCAGATATATCTGCTTATCACTACTGCAAGATCCAATAATGGGCTCGTTGGGGTGGAAGACGGACTCATTGACAGATCCAGTGTGGCCCGGCAGCATAAACAAGATGCGTCGAGAAGTAGTATCCCATATGTAGACCATCCTATCAGAACTGCCGGCCGTGACCTTGCTTCCATCAGGTGACCAGCTACATTTCAACAAGTTCTTTTCAAAGTTGTGTTGGTGCCCTTCCATTATCTTTACACAACGATTTTGTGGTGCATATGGGCGCATATCCCAAATGCAGAGTTTGCAGTCCATTCCATTAGTCAGAAGATAAGAGCCATCAGGACTCAATGACATACCTGTTATCATATCTTGATGTCCTTGAAGTGTCATCAGTACTTCAGCCTTGCGCAAGTCCCAAACCTTAATATCATTATCAATACCTCCTGTAAAGATTTTATCTGATGCATCCGAGAAGCTGACTGCTGTGATTTGGTATTTATCAGGATATGTTTGGATGGCACCCCTCACACGCATATCCCATAGTTTGGCAGTTCCATCATCAGATCCACTGACAACAAGAGGCGGTCCTCTCCGAGCAGGATGACAAGAATTCACAAATGAAGAGTGTTCTGCCATCTTTTTAATTCTTTTTCCCGTCTCAACATCCCATGCCCCCACAGTTTTGTCTGGACTGGCTGATACTATCTGAGACCCATCAGTTGTCCAGTGAAGATCCAACACAGCATTCTTATGCCCCTTTAAAACCATGAAGTTTTTGCATTCCCCATGAACATTCCATAAGAAAATTTCCTTGTCATGAGACCCCGATGCTATGACTGTTCCGGCAGGGTTAAATTTCATTGTGTATATAGCACTTTGATGACCAGTCAGCAGCATGATTGGTGCCTCCAAACTTGAAGTCCTTTGTTTTCCATTAGGCCCAGATGCAGGGCGAGCATTATATGTAGACAAATCCATTGGCCTGGGACCAACTACAGACAAAGCATTTTCACCCTCACTTGGAGCAAACTGCATCATTGATTCTGTTTGGTGCTTGAATGGAAAACACTTTTTTTCTACTGAGTTCCAATCCTGCGATAGCAATGAAGTAAATAAATGGCAAAGTAGTAGCTTAAAGACTTGTGTCTTGTGACAAGCTGAGCTTCTAAAATACTAACAGAAGCCAGATATAGCTTAAAAAACAGAAAGACAAAACAGAAATGATGGCAAGAAGCCATAAATCCTTGTACAGGCAATCTCTTTTGATGACATTAAAAAGCTCAAATCGCATATTAATCTAAACCATTGCATGTATAGAAGAGTAGAGAAACCACCCCTGTCTAATCAATGTGATAATTTCTTTTTTATCTAATTGACTGGTAGGTAAATGATCCAAGTTTCCCTAAAGTATTTCTAGAAACGGCGATCCAAATGCACCCCACCTAAGTTGCAACCCATTTCACCTAACCAACCTATACTGTTCATCCAGCTTTCCCTACGCCCACCTTGTTCCTACACAACCCCACTCCATGAGCCAAGGGAGAAGCACAATTGTCTACCATATCAGAGCCTATACAACTGTCTCCAAGTTCATTATGACAAGATATACATAAATGCATCAGTCTACTTAATCAAGAGATTCAAAAGGACTCAAACATAGGCAAATATCAACTATTGGGTGAAGACGATACAAAAGAAGTAGCAGAGCACACACTAAGATTATCAGATGCCATGCGTGCGCTGAAGTTTAATCCAGATTACGAAGGTACACTCATCTTACTTTTAATATCATACCCTACTTTTTCATATCCTTTGAACATATAAAAACAAAAGTCTCTTGTATTATAAAAAAACAAAATAAAGGGCAAATTGAATCCGCAGACCAAGCAAACCTTGAACTGCTCTTTCAAACCAAGAAATAGATGTAGAAGAAGGTGCACTAGGTACCTTATTAAAACTGTATTTTCAACTCCAAATTAATATGAAACCAAAGAGCTTCTACTTGCTTTTTTCGCTTTAAAAGTCGAACCATCAGAAACTTACTCACAATGAATTCAACCCAAAAGCACAAAGGATGAATCAAACACTTTTAACATTGTGAAACTCTGGACTTTGAGACATAGCTTCAGAAAAGATGGGCACCGAAGGAAAAGATTACAGAGAGCAACCTAAAAGTCTGGAAATCTAAACCCACAACACCACATATGATTGTGAATGTGAGCCAGTACTTATAATCTGAGAGAGAGATAAACTAGGTACTAATTCTTCCAACAATGCACTCATTTTTTCAAATTCCCCATGCTAAATTTTTCTGGAATGAGGATACCTCAGTTATAACTTTATTTCGAAAAGGTTCTGAAACGGAGCTAAAAAAAACCACCATAAAAGTCCTATTCTCCATCCCAATTTTCCATACTCTCTCAAGAACAAATGAGCCCTTAATTGAATTCAAGAAATCCACGATACCTCAGTTATAACTTTATTTCGAAAAGGTTCTGAAACGGAGCTAAAAAAACCACCATAAAAGTCCTATTCTCCATCCCAATTTTCCATACTCTCTCAAGAACAAATGAGCCCTTAATTGAATTCAAGAAATCCACGATACCTCAGTTATAACTTTATTTCGAAAAGGTTCTGAAACGGAGCTAAAAAAACCACCATAAAAGTCCTATTCTCCATCCCAATTTTCCATACTCTCTCAAGAACAAATGAGCCCTTAATTGAATTCAAGAAATCCACAAGCCAAACAAACTTCCCAACTAAAATTTGAAGCAAATATGTGAAATACCGATGCCTATTAACGAAATCACATCTCATGCCGCCAATCTAAGACCACTTCGCATAACTCAAGCACAGTCAAAACCAAAATTGAAGAATTAAAGTTAGCACGAAGATCACACAGCCTAGTTCAATTCTCTTTCGCTTTTGCAGTGGTTGTTAAAGAAATTTCCCTAAATTTTCAGACAGTAAAACAGAGCCAATGTAGTTTACAAGGCTTCGTCTGCAGCTCTGTAACGTTCACCGGAGAGAGAGAGAGAGAGAGAGAGAGTACCTGGTAGTGCTTTTCTCGTAAACCCTAGAGGCTTCTTCTTCCTGCGAATCGAGCTCTCATGTGTCGCGAAACTATATAAATTGCGTTCAGCCTGCGGTGTCGTTTTAAGTCTTAAAAACGGATTTTTTTTTTTTTGGGAGAATAAAGAGACATATGAATTATGTTATAAATGTCATTTGACTCATTTATATAGAAGTTAGAGTTTTTAGTGTCCTAATAATAAGTAATTTTGTGGGCACATGTATAATATTTACAACAATTTCTCTTAAATGTCAACCAACACTACCAAAAAAATTCATGTGGCCACTGTAGTGTGCTGTTACGGAAAGTCTATTTGTGGTCGCGAAAGACCAATGAAGACGGCTAGGCGACCGCAATTACGCCATTATTGTTGGTGACATCGCCACTGCTCATGGCTACGGCCACATGTCGTAGCAACCTGATTTAACGACAACAATGAGCGTCGCAATTGATTTGTTAAGTTGTAAGGCAACGGCATGTAGTGACTGAAAACGCTTGATGCCGTCGCTTGCAATAATTTTTTTATTTTTTATTTCCCGCAATCTTCCCTCCTAATTTGATTAAAAATAACCGCCAAATTGATTTTCACACCGAATATTTAGTTCCCGCCAATTTTAGCACCCTCCATAATTGCGAGGGCGTCTTTGCTATCGCCACTCCATAGTATTTTCCAGGTGTAGGCTTTAGTGACAGCCAATAACCGGCACAATCAATTGATCAACTAATTTTTTCAAACTGTTAAAGTAAAATGACAATTGGAATCGGTCTCCTCATTTCATTTCATAGTCCCTTTATATAGGGATAGAATTACAACGGAAACATCGATTACATTAATGATACTGAATACTGATTGATCCATAATTGTGCTGATTGATGGTAATCACTGATTCCTTGATTCCCTCTCCGTCAGTCGCTTTGACGAAGGCACACAATGTGTTTTTCCTTGCCAAGTCAAAGACGAAATGGTGCATGAGTTGTTGCCTCACTAAAAACCTTGCCAAGTAACAATACAAACCCTGTGGGACAAAAATAAACCTTGGTCGAAGGAAAAGAGCACAACGCACCTTCTACATATGTGTGTGTTAGACTCCCCTTGACGTCTACACCTCCCCTGATCTTTACATTAATCAAGGGAGCTTGGAAAGTCTTCGTATTCCCATGTTTTTCACATGTTTCTCAAGTGTGGCCTTAGGCAGTGATTTGGTGAACAAATCTGCCACATTCTCCTCAGACCTTTCTTGATTCACTTGAATCTTGAGGAGGGCTTGTTGTTGCTGATTGTAGGAAAACTTTGGTGATATGTGTTTTGTATTATCACCCTTGATATGCCCTAGCTTCATCTGTTTGATGCAAGCTGCATTATCTTTATTAATGAAAGTAGGCTCTTCAGTGGTAGAACTCAAACCACTAGTCTCTTGAATATGTGTGATGATAGCTCTTAACCATACACACTCACGAATCGCCTCATGTAGAGTAATGATCTCTGAGTGGTTCGAGGAGGTAGCCACAAGGGTTTGCTTAGTTGATCTCCAAGATATCATCGTGTTCCCACTGGAAAATACATAACCAGTTTGGGAATGACCTTTATGTGGGTCAGAAAGATACCTAGTATCAGCAAAACCAACCAAAACGTCATTTGGCATTTCGGTGTAGTGAGTGGCGCTTTCGCCATCAACATATCCTTTAGGGATTGCAGTTCCATCTGCGGTCCCTGTTGTCTCTCTATAGGGAAAGAACAGTCCCAAGTCAATGGTTCCTTTTAGGTATCGAATAATGTTCTTGATACCATTCTGGTGACGCTGCGTTGGCGCTGAGCTAAATCTAGCTAACAAGTTCACTGAGAATGCAATGTCTGGTCGAGTAAATTGGGCTAAGTACAATAATGCGCCTATTGCACTTAGATAGGGAGTTTCAGCTCCCAATACCTTTTCGCCATCTTCCTTTGGACGAAATGGATCTTTCCTTGCATCCAAACTTCGACCGATCATGGGAGTGCTAGCAAGATGTGCTTTGTCCATGTTATATCGCCTGACTTTTGGACATATGCAGACTGGTGGATTAGTATTCCACAAACTCGGTGTTCTAGTTCAAGGCATAGACAGAATTGAGTTTTCCCAAGATCCTTCATCTCAAATTCAGATTTCAAGTAGCTCGCGGTTTCTCTTATTTCATCAAGAGTACCTGTTTATGTTCATATCATCGACATATACTGCTACAATTGCAAATCCGGAACTTGTTTTCTTTATGAATACGCAGGGACATAATTCATCATTCTTATATCCCTTCCCAATCAAGTAGTCACTTAGACGGGTATACCACATCCGCCTGGATTGTTTTAGTCCGTAAAGTGAGCGTTTCAACCTAGTTGCAAACGCACTCCGTGGTTTAGAGTCACTTGACTTGGGTAATGTAAGGCCATCAGGCACTTTCATATATATCTCTGAATCTAGATCCCCATAGAGATATGCAGTAACCACATCCATGAGCTGCATTTCCAGTCCTTCTGAAATTACCAAGCTAACTAAGTAGCGGAAAGTTATAACGTCCATTACGGGAGAGTATGTCTCCTCGTAGTCAATTCCAGGGCGTTGTGAGAAACCTTGCGCCACAAGGCAAGCCTTGTACCTTAGGACTTCATTCTTCTCATTACGCTTTCTGACAAAGACTCATTTATGTCCTACAGGCTTTACACTTGGTGGGGTTAGCACTACCGGACCAAATACCTATCTCTTTGTCAGAGAATCTAATTCTGCCTGGATTGTTTCTTTCCATTTAGGCCAATATGCTCTTTGTTGACATTTTGCAACAGAGCGTGGTTCGATATCATCGTGCTCTATGATTCCTTGAGCAACAATATATATCATCAATGTGTATGGAAGATCTTTCTATCAACTCATACGCACTCTCATAATCCTTTGAGATTTCTTTGTTCTCTGGAATCATTTTAAACATCGGAGCGTCCTCCAGTATTGATTCATGGACATAACTATAATCAGAGACAATCTCATGAGAGGGATTCTATACATTGATGATTGGTTTGTGCCTTACTTGCCCTCTTCTTCCTTGGGTGAGTGTCAATCGAACCAAGTGGCCTCCCCCTCTTCCTTTAGGAAGCCACGGCCTCAACAACACCTCCACTAAGGGTGGTTGCAGTGCCTCTATCTGCGGCATCGTGCCCCTTGTTGGGGACTTCTAACCTTGCAGACACATTTGCAAGTGGTATATGTGATTCGTCACTTTTGCGATATCAGTAAACGCATCAGGCATCGAATCTGCTACGTTCTGAAGATCGATTATTCTTTTCACTTCACTTTCACTTTGTGAAGTGCGGGGATCAAAATGAGACAGAGTGGGGACAAATCATGACAATTCCTGTCGTTCCCTTGGAAAATCCATTTTCCTATCTCCCCCTAACGACGGGAAGCTGTCTCATCAAAGTGACAGTCCACAAATTTAGCGGTAAAGAGATCACCTGTCAAGGTTTCCAAATAGCGTATAATTGTTGGGGATTCGTATCCAACATAAATACTTAATCGTCTCTGAGGACCCATTTTGGTGCGCTGTGGGGCGCAATAGGCACATATACTGCTCAACCAAATATGCATAAGTGTGAAATGTCAGCCTCATATCCAGTTACCAACTGGTATGCAGAAAATGGTTGGCTAGCTGTGGGTCTGAAACGAATAAGTAAAGCTGCATGCAATATTGCATAACCCCAGGTAGATATAGGCAGGTTGATGCGCATAACCAATGCCCTAGCCACCATCTGTAGCCTTTTGATGGTGGCTTCTGCGAGACTGTTTTGTGTATGCACATGGAGTACAGGATGCTCTACATCGATCCCAATAGGCATGCAATATTCATCAAATGCTTTTGATGTAAACTCTCCAGCGTTATCAAGCCTTATAGACTTGATAGGGTTATCAGGGTGGTGAGCCCTTAAACGTATAATCTGTGCTAGGAGTTTTGCAGCATTTCTTGTGGACAATAAAGCGACATGTGACCAGTGTGTCGAAGTATCCACCAGAACCATAAAGTACTTAAAATGGTCCGCATTCTGGATGGATAGGTCCACAGATATCTCCTTGTATCCTTTTTAAGAATGGAATGTTTTATTTTATATCTTTAGCATAGGAAGGTCTCGATTCTGTTTTTGCTAAAGAGCAGGCTTTGCAAAACGAGTGATGTGCCTTTGAAATAGTTAATGAGGCATAATGGGAGAGTGGTAGCGCTTCTGGTACTTCAGAAGGCAATCACTGCATTTGAGCAGTACTAGAACCGACACCGTGCAGTGTGAAGGATTTTTGTACCATTTTATTTTTCACTCGAAAGAAGGGATGTCCATATGAGTTCGTTAAAATACGGATCATCATGTCACAACTGGGGTGCCCTAGGCGGTCATGCCAAAGCCTGTATGAGTCAGTGTCCCACATTTCACTGTTGGTGACAGTATAGGATTCAATAATCCGAATCGTAATGAGGTACAGTCCTCTAAATTGACTCATAAGTTTCTCTAAAATGGGTTTCCTTCCACATTCATTAGAGGTAATATAAATGTATTCAGTTCCATTCTCACAGTGTGTTTTTACATGATAACCGTTGGCACTATATCTTTGAAACTAAACAAGGTTCGATTAGCTCTTTTAGTAGAATGATAATCTTTCCATTCTAATAATAATTTTTTTCTCTAGATGTATTGCTTTACATCTTTATATTGCAATTTCGAACCATGTAAATATGTGTAGTAAATAAATTTGAATAAATTCAGTGCTTGAGAATAAAATTCAAAATTTATTAATGAGCCAACGATAATCAAATCGAGGTCTTGTTCTAATTCATCAAACCATTATTGAAATAAACTTTAAGACCAAGTAATAGTCTAATTAAAAATGAGGCATTATGCCTTCACAACTATTTTTGGAAAATAAATAAAGCAAATCAATCAAGATTGAGAGCATCCATTGACTTAGCAAGTTCCTCTTTGCCATTGAAGTCTGCAATTGTAAGGTTGACGTCTAAGTCATGACCTCCTTCTTCCATATAGTGAGCCTCTTGTTCTTTAGACTCTCTATACCTCTTGTAATTGGCTGCTACTCTATTGTTTGCTTGGCAGTTCTTGTACCAATGCCCAATGAATCCACACCTATAGCATGGTTCATTGTCAACTCTTTCCTTTTGCATCTTGTTTCCATGATCCCCATGTCCCTTTCAACGTGGTGCATGGTTGCCACGTGGGTAGGGATCAGCACGTCTAAACCCCTTTGCATTGGAGTTCTTTTCACCTTTCATTTTTCCATAATTAGCCTCGAGAATTTTCTTTGTCCTAGTGGGCCTGGCATTGTTATTCAAGAGAATCTCATTATGTCTCTCAGCCACTTGCAGTAGGCTTATCAACTTATTAAAGGTTGTGATTCTTTTGTTGTCATACTCCAACTTATACTGGTTCGCTAGTATAAACGCTGAAGTAGGAAAGGTGGTAAGAGTCTTGTAAATCATATCATCTTCTGTGATTTCCCTTCCACAGAAATTGAGACGTGCCATTAAGCACAACATGTCCTTATTGAAGTCATTGACCTATTTATAGTCAAGCAAGTGGATTCCATTCCACTGAATAGCCAGTTCTGGGAGTAAAGGGTCATGAATGTTCTCAAAACGTCCCTTAAGGGCATCCCACAATTCTTTGGGTGTCTTCAACTGAAGGTATTCCCAGCGTAAGCTAGGATCAATATGTCGCCTCAGAAACATTAAAGCATCTGCTTTCACCTTATTAGATAGTTTATCATCTTTGGGGTCAGTAATGGTGGTAGTGTAGTCTTTTGCCACAAAGGCAGTTTCCATATCGGAAACCCAACGATGGTACTCAAGTCCTTATGAGTCCAAAATGTCAAACTCAGGTCGAGTTGGATCAGCCATCTACATAAAACAAGAGAGAAGAAATACATTAAGCAGTCATAAAGACATCCACGTGAATTATTTTCCAAACGTATCAATTAGATTTCAAGACCAAGATTCGTAATGGTCACATTTTTTTCCGATGCTATGTGAAAATGCATTATCACGGTAAGTATGTATGTATAATGCTCATGAATTTTCATTATCATGGCAAAGCGGATTATATATGTTGCATTCTAAAAATAAGCATAACACATTTAAATATAGCATATATAAGAAAATAAACTACATGGCATGCTCAAATTTCATAAATATACAACAAATTATATACTACACATAATAATAGCAAGAATAGATCATGCATAAAATAAAATGTAAACAATAGCATAATACAAAACATGCGTAGACATAATTTATATAAGCGTAAATAAAATAAAAACATGCTCAAAATTTCATAATAAAAACATAAGTAATAAAATATAGAGCATGCTTAAACATAATTATAAATCATGCTTAAATATAATCATATAAAACATCAATAATAAGGCATGCGTAAAATGATCAAAATTATCTAACTAAACATGCTTAATAACAAAATAAACGCATAAACAATAAAGTATAAAGCATGCTGAAAAATAGAAAACAAAAAAATAAAATTCACATGCTTGGTTAAAATCATAAAATAAAGAAAACATACTTGATTTCAAGAAAACAAAACTATCTTAGCGCACGCGCGTGTTGATGCATGCGTTCGTAGCGATGTTTTTGTGCCTAAGGTTTCTCCCTTTCTCTTTTCAGCAGTGGGCCTGGAGGCCTTGTTTTTTTTTTCTTTGCTTTTCTCTTTTTTTTCTTTGGGCTGCAGGCCTTTTTTTTTTCATTTTTTTTTTTGACAATTGAGAAATTGTTTTTTCCCTGGGCCGGACCTTTTCTTTGGGCCGACTCACTTTTTTTTTTCTCTTCTTCTTTTTCTCGTGTCTTCTTCGTTCTGGGTTTCTGTCCTTCTTCAAGGCCGGAGCCGGACGCCGCAGGTGGGAGGTCGAGCACAAGACTAAGGCTGCGAGGATGCTGGACTGGGTTGGGCTACTGAAGGACACACGGAGACGCGCGGGGCTGGGGCTGTGATCTGCGCAGCAAGTGGGCTGGAAAGGAGGAGGCCGGAAGAAGGATATGGAGGTCTGGCTTGACGGGAAGAAGGATCTGGATGAGGCCGGCTGTGGGGCTGCTGGAATCAGTGTTGCAGGGATCAGTAATGTAGGCTAGGCTGATGAACAATGACGAATCTGATCTGGGTCTGGGAAGGACGGCGCCGCTTGGAAAAACCGACAGGCAGATGAGCACAAACTGGCCTGCGAGGCCAGACGAAGATGCGCGCTTAGGGAGGAGGCTTGGTGAGGTGGGCTGTGCGCGCTGAGGGAGAGCCGAGGGTGGAGGCTGCTGGCACGGATTTTTTTTTTTTTTTTGGAATCAGTGGTGGCGGCAGAAAAGAAGAAAAAGTTTTTTTTTCTTCTAGGGTTTTGTTTTGTTTTGTTTTTCGATGGAAAGAAACTAGAAAACTAGGTTTTTTTTCTTTGGCTATTTGCTCTGAGCGTGCTGATAACGTGTTAAAGTAAAATGACAATTGGAATTGGTCTCCTCATTTCATTTCATAGTCCCTTTATATAGGGATAGAATTACAACGGAAACATCGATTACATTAATGATACTAAATACTGATTGATCCGTAATTGCGCTGATTGATGGTAATCACTGATTCCTTGATTCCCTCTCCGTCAATCGTTTTGACGAAGGCACACAATGTGTTTTTCCTTTAACACAAACTAAATTTTTGCTGTCATTTTACACACTTAATTAGAAGGATATAATAAAACAATATAAAGCACGACAATAATCCATTCATTTCATTACTACCTCACAAGTCATAACTGACAAGTGCCAAGTTATATTTCATTACCAAGTATAGATTGAAATTAACCAAACCAATTAGTCTTTCATAATTATAAGAATCTACAATACTAGATAATCGAAAGAAACGGTCCCAAACTTAAATTTGTTCTTTCGCATCCTTGACCACAAGTCCACAACACTATTCATAATTAACTATAGGGCTTGCTAAGTAGGCTCTTCCCACTTGTCTTTTTTGCTGGAACATCCTACAAAATGAAAACATAAAAATTTAAGTCATATGTCATGAAACATGCATGTCATTAAATATTAGTTTCACAAGTTTAAACCTAAGATAGATGAAACCATAATCAAGTAATGATGAATGCTGATTAGACAAGTTGATAATATTAATTCCAAAAATTAAAAAACCTGCTAACAGAATATATAATATCATGGTTATAACATTGATACACATGATGATAAATGTTGAATGTATCATTGTGGCTAACTTAGTACTCAAATTGGGATATGTGTGTGCATTCTTATGGTTAGGAAATATATATACTGGTAAATAACGATGATGAGGATGTTGAGATGTTACTATAGGAGCATGCTCAATTTCTTGATGACTAGTTGAATTTGGATGAGCTCCGTCTCCTATGGACTCCCTCCTAATTTCATAGCCACTAGTTGTATCCGGAACCTATTGCATAATACACAAGTATACAAATATCAAACCGTATTCATAGTAAGATAAAATATAAACAGATAGAATTTAGTCACAGTAGTTTAAATTCAAAATCTGACATTTTATCCTAGTACTGATATGAATTAGCTACTAAATATAAACTTTTCTACTGCTCTACATTTTAAAGAACTACTGCATGATTGTTTTTTGTTACTGAACAAACAAATTTGTCGAAGATAAAAATGGTCATATGTGGAAACTACTATTATGGATTTGTGTACCAACCTGTGCATATGAATTTGTGCTTTGCTCTCCAAAAAGTTAATCTGAGCTTGAAGCATATCAAACTGGGTCTGCATCTTTTTTGCGAAAGTCTCTTTCACTTTCTCTGTTACCTCTTCAGTTATTTTCTGTATAAGGTCATTGGTGTTATGAGAAGACATTTGTTCTTGTGGATTATACCAAACTGCGAGGCATGCCAGAACCATAGGTACGATAATAACCGTGACCATCTTCCCGAATCAATTCATACAATATTCGATCTTTTACAACCATAAGGTCTCGCTGGTTCTCAGGTTCCAATAAGAGTTTCTTGTTATATTCCTCCTACATGTAGTATAGATCAATTAGCTTGGAAAAAATAACAAAAATTTTTAATATAAGATAAATAAGAAACTAAAATATACAATGATTTGAGCAACTTCTGCATTTGATCGGTTGCGTGTTTTTTCCCACATACTCATCTTATTGGTTTCTCTTCCACTTTGTTCGGTCTGTCAAGTACAAAACAATAAATCTCTTTATATATATTACTAACAGATCTTACAGTAACTTAAAATAGATAGTATTAAATGTTACTAGAATTTAAAACAATGTGGATGCAAACATTGCACAATAATTAAACCTTTTTTAATCTATCAATAAAAACTGGTATGCCTCTATGCATTTCTGACTAGTAATGTTAAAAACAATACCTCATAATGTATTTGCGTGAAATATTTTCGATCAGTACTATGAACTAGTCCATGCTGCTCCCGATTGATAGAATTTTGTGTGGTGTCATGATAGAAGCATAAAATGCGACGTTTATAATGTTTAAACCCTATATTTTGCTAAGTTATTTCCTTTAACTTGATCAATTTAACTTAGTTAGTGTTTTACAGGTGAAAATGGAGTCTCAAAGTCCAAAAATGGCTAAGGAAGGCACAAGTGGCGCAGAAATAGAAAGAAATGAAGAAATGGAAGCTCTCGCAGTTTGACTAGGAAAAGGAATCCCAGTTAAAGTAGGAGTTTGAAGCTGACTTGGACTAGGAGTTCTACTTGGACAAGGAAACCCAATTCTACTCAGATAAAGAATCCTAGTATGACAAGGAGTCCATGTTGGATAAGGATTACTCAAGAAGGTTTCGGAATAGTGTGGAAGAATCGCAGAAAAGAAGTTCGTATTCAACTAGGAAACCTACTTGCATATGTAGTTCTACTTATACTAGGAGACCTGTGGAAGCTAGGAGAAGCCCATGGAACGTCTAAGAACTGTCTAGAAGACTCAAGAAGGATCATATGCTGTGCACATGGAAGAGGAGTACACTTTGGATTCGGTTTTGAGAGTAACATGGAGTTGGAGTTCGAAGTGGAAAAGGATTGAGAATTTCCGTGATATTCTAGAAGGTTCTTGAAGTTTCTTGACTTTTCTACTTCAGAAAAGCGTGAAAGACATGTGAGAGGCATGTGATGGCAAATGAAAACCTACTTGGACACAAGTTATGCTTTAAAGTCAAATCCATTACAGATTCGGAAATCTGCCTGTGCAAATCAGTGAACTTCAATGGAGTTTCAAAAATAGCTTAGAGCTCAGAAAATTATAATCTTTATATGGTTGGGAAGCTACGGATGTCTAGTTTCCAAAACTTTTTATGGTTCTTCGATATCTATTTTCTAGAGGAAGTTATTGTCGTTTTAGTCCACTGAGGTCAATTCAGCCTGAAATCTGTTTTGTATCAAAGAAGTCATAAATCAACAAGAACTTGGAGAAGTCAAGTAGAAACGAATTGGGAGAGCCTTGGGACATCCTCCTATATATACCTAGTGTATTTGAAATTTCAGGGTTAACAATTTTCTCCACAATTTCGATTTCTCACTTGTGCTCTTGAGTTTCAAGTTTTCGCATCTTCAAGTTCCTAGCCTTGCCATCCTCCATCTTTGCCGTGAATTCCACCTTGTGCCACCACCTTGGAGCTGCGTTGGATCTTTGGGACGTGACTAAGGGTTGTTCATACCACCTTCCATATGTTTTCTTCACAATTTAATGTTCTTGTAGATAGAATTTCTGTTTTGATTTTATTTTGTGTAAAACCGAAACCATGAGTATGTAATTTGATTTTTGGATTCGATTTTGATGTTCTTTTCAATGTTTGATTCATTTATGTGTCTTTAATTCTTATTAGTTGCCGAATATATGGATTGATAATCTGATTTTGTTTTATAGAAAACTTTTATGTGTTCTTGTTCTTTGGTTGCAAACTTAGGATGATTGCATGTAATTGGAGCTAGTAATTAGGTTTATGAGTTGTAGCCCTAATTCACTTAAGTAGTAAAGGCTTTGGACAAAGGTCAAAATCAGATTATGCATGTGATGAATTGACTTGCATTGAGTACTTGGATTTGCATGTTTATTGACTAAACTTTCACTTGTTCTTAATGATTCGAATGCATGAGATTACAAATTGTGTTGATTGTGTGATACTTGTTTTTGAAATATATTGTTTGAGTACGTTGCTTGATCAATTGTGTAAAGGGAAGTAAAATAAGAGACATTGGTTGCTTTGATCTTTGTTTCTTGGTTGATAACGTTCCATGGTAACTAATAAGATAAAAGATTGCATGAATGGATTGATCTTGAATTGTTTTCCAAAAATTCTTCTCTTCCCACCTTTGTAAATAAAACAATTTTATTCTTTTATTTGTTTTCTGAAAATTTCGAATTAAATCATTAAAACCCCCCTTGTTCTTGTTTCTTGATGTTCATGTATATATGTAAATAAGTAAAATCGGTTTTAGGTTTTTAGGTAGCATGAAACAGTAAATAATCATGTTAATAATCTGAAAATATATTTTAATTTTGTGAATAGTGTTTTCATGAATAGTATTTTAGGATTTGTGTAGTTAGAGTTTAATTAGGATTTGTTGTTTGTGTGTGTTGTATTTGTATTTGTATTTCTAATTCGTGTTAGTAAAATTTATTTTCTAATTGGATTTGGTTTTCTAGTTTGTATATATGATTAGGACTCTTTGTTGTATATGGATTTCTAATTTGACTATGACTTGTAAAATGTATTCTAGTAGAAGTAGGATTTCTAATCTAATTTTAACTTGAATTCACTTGTAAATTTTGACATGCATGCTTATATATACTTATATTTTGGTGTGAATTGTATATTCTTGTTCTTTAATTTCGTCTCACATGTTAGCACCCTCAATCCCTGGTTTAGAACGATATCATTCTTGCTGTATACTAATGATGATTCTTTTCAGGGTTTAAATTGGTAAATACTTTTGTACGTATCATGTCATCTATAAAATCATCATGTTAGAATCATCTATAAAATCATCATGTTAAAATCATCATGCTTTTGCACGTATCATATGTACAAACACTTAAATGCAAGAACGGGGGGGTTTAAGATCAAATTCGTAAATTTTCAGAAATAATAAAGTAATTGAAAATGTTTTTATTTACATAGGTGGAAAAAGAAGAATCTTTGGAAAACAATTCATCAAGAACAATTCAAGATCAATTCATTCATGCATCCCATAATCTTTATTAGTTACCATGGAAAACTATCAACTAAGAAACACGATCAAAGCAACCAATGTCCCCTTTTAACTTTCTTTCTTCAGTCAATCGAATTAACAAAGCACTAAGACAATTTATTTTGAAAACATGCATCACACAATCAAAGCAACTGCGTTAAAAATCAATTTTCGAATAATTAAGTTCAAGAAAGAGTTGATAAACATGCAAATCAAAGCACTCAAAGCGAGTCAATTCATTACATGCATAATCTTATTTCGACTCAAAGCAAGCCTTGACTACTTATTCAAATTAGGGTTTACAAAGCATAAAACCTAATTACTAGTTACATGCAAGTGTTCTTATGTTTCGAACCAAGAGAATAGTTAACATGCGTTTCACATAAAATCATATTATTATTCCATATTTTTAGCAACTAACAAAGATCAAGAACACATAAACACATCAAACATTGAAAAGAACATCAAAATTGAATCAAAAAATATTGTCAACTCATAGTTTCAGTTTACACAACAGAAATTCCAAAGCAGATTTTCTAACTACAAAAAGACTAAACAGTGAAAAATACATGGAAGAGGTGGTATGAACAGATCATGTCCCAAAGATCCAAAGCAGCTCCAAGGTGGTGCACAAGTGATGATCACGGCAAGGAAGATGGATGGTCAAGGCAAAGCTCCTTGAAGATTGTGAAAAACCTGAAAACTAGAGAGAACAAGTGAGAAACTGAAATTGTGGAGAAAGAATGTAACATTGGAACGTCAAATACATAGAGTATATATAGGAGGACGTCCAAAGCTTATCCCAATCCGTTCCCAATTGAATTCTCCTAGTTTGTGTTGATTCGGGCTTTCCTTCTAATTTTCTGATTGGTTGACACATCCCTTGACCAATAAAATAATTCCACATCATTGAGAACGCATCACCATCTCTAATCCGTGTCCTCTTTGCCTTTGTAGAAGTATTGACGTCAAGAATAATGTAGAAGACTCTAGAAAATCACAGCAAAACCAAATCCTTTCCAAATCCAAAATCCATTCTTCTTCTTGATTCCAAAACCGTGTCTTCTTGGTATTTGCACGGCATATGTTTTGCACATGATTCTCACGCCACTTTTTGATGCTTCTTGAATGTTCCAAGATGTCTCCTAGCCTCCACAGGTCTCCTAGTGCAAGTAGAACTCCATATGCAATCAAGTTTCCTAGTTGAATATAACTTTTTTTCCCGAGATACTTCTACACTCTTCCGGAACCTTCTCGAGTAATCCTTATCCAATAGGGACTCCTTGTCACACTAGGTTTCCTTATCTGAGTAGAATTGGGTTTCCTTGCTCAAGTAGAACTTCTAGTCCAAGTCAGCTTCAGACTCCTACGCCAACTGAGATTCTTTTTCCTAGTCAAACTGGGAGAACTTCCATTTCTTCATTTTCAATTCATTTCTGCGTCACTTGTGCTTTCCTGAGTCATTTTTAGACTTTGAGACTCCATTTTATCTATAAAAACACTAACCAAGTTAAATTGATCAAGTTAAAGGAAATAACTTAGCAAAATATAAGGCTTAAACATTATAAACGTCGCATTTTATGCTCCTATCATAACGGTTATTTGATGGAAGAATGCAAGAATTTATGTACTCAATATCTTAAAGATGTGGAGAGTAAGTCAAACAAGGTGTTAAGGAGAAAGAACAGTGATGACCCTAAGAAGGGAAATTTTGTACTCAATGAATTTACACGGACACAAATTTATCGGTGGGTCTTGTTTCATACAAAGACAGTCACACCATTTCTCAAGTATGTATAATTGGTCATCTCTTTCAAAAATTTAATATACGATTATGTGTTTTTTTGGTCAAAAGGAACATGTTTTGTTATTTCTAGTTATAAATCATGTTCTTTTTGGTTAGAAACTTATTGTATAGTTGCTCGGCATAAAAATAATGATTCTTCTTTAAGGATTGTAAAGTATGACATAGCATTTTTTTTTTTTTACTGTGCAAAGAACATCTTACTACAATTTCTTATGCAAATGAAAATTATTATGTTCAACGTGTTCATTTGGATGAGTTTGCGAACTGGTTTAAAGAACATGTGAGTTGTTAGGTGTATTTGTGTACATTATATTCAATAAGATGTTCCTTTAAGGAGTTGCTTTAATTTCTTTGTTCCCAACAAATTCTGACTTTGGAAAATATAAGTGATGTCTTTTATCAGAAGAAATTATTGCTTGTCTAATCCTCCTAGTTTTTCAGCAACTAAGGTGAATTCATATACAACCAATGTGTATTTCTTTCGTGTGAAAAGTATTGATAACACTCGATCAAAAAAAAATGCTGAAAATAGTGGTGTAGCTTTTACAAGCAGATACCATGAGTGTTGGTAGTAAGAAAGACATGAATCCACGTGTAGACCTTTTACCGTACTATGGGAGATTGACCGAGATTATCAAAATCACCTACTCCATTGATATCAAATATGTGTTGTTCAAGTGTGATTAGATACATCCTATGACAGGGGTAAAATTAGATTCTTTTAACTTCAGTTTAGTTAACTTCAATCGATTGTTGTATCGAACTGATCGAGTTGGGCATGAATCATTCATATTGGCATCTTAAGCACAACAAGTGCGGTACACTCCAAATCCTTCAGGATAAGGTTGTCTGAATATTGTCAAAATGGAGTCAAAGGACTTCTCCCATGTGCAAACCGACAATTCTGAAGAAAGTGGTATCTCAAGGGAGTTAATGGATGGTATTGAAATGGATGAATCAGACTATATTACAATAGAAATGTATGACCAGTTCATAGTGGGCTAAAAATGTGTACTTTTTGTATTCTTCCTAATATAATCATAAGGATAATGATTCGTGTTTGGAGTGAAAAAATTGTATTGGTATCATCACTTTGAGTTTCTACTTAATATCTCAGTAGCCTTTCATGAATTTTGTTATTTTATTTACCATGAATGTTTTGAATTTCTATCTTGTATAATTGTGGCAATGTGCACAACTTGTTGGTTTTTTAGTTTGTACCCCCCTAACACTAAATTCAACTGAGTTTGTCTTCTTGTATGTGATCATGGAGAAAAGGAAGGTTGGCAACCCACGTACTATGTCTAAGTTTTTAACTTCAAGTGGACCTAATTCTTCAAACAACAATGGTTTCTCATCGCAGTACGTCATCCTATATATATATCTCGTTGTCCGCCTCCTTCACCCTCAGTGCCTCCACGTACCCCTATTGCCTCCACCTCCACTGCCTTCTTCCCCCACCATGTTCTTCAATATCACCTCTTTCATCCTCAAGTATTACTTGGCCATATAGATTTTTTTTTTTTGAAAGGGTTATGTAGATTTTTTAAGGTTGTCATATTTGATATTTTTTTTAATGATGAAATATAATGTTTCTTACAACTTTGGTAGAAGCTAAAGCACAATCTACTTACTTTATTACTAAATGTCACAATAAAGGTATCCCAGAGTGGAATATCGGAGTTAAAATCAACATTATATTTGATTTTAACTTTCAACTTGTTGGAGAAAGAGCTACCCAACTAAAGTCAAATTAGGGCAGATTGTATGCAATGGCCAGAGGATTCTACTAACATTGAAAGGTTGTTGGACATGATGTGAAAGAGGAGATATGTTACCGATAAATGTTATTAGCAAAATAGTAAGAAATTGCTTCATTATCTGTGCTTATTTAGTTAAGAATGGTAAAAAGTTATTGATAAATCTCCTTTATGTGACCTATAGACAAATTTGGTTGATGTTCCAGAAGGATATAAACATGTGTGTCTTCGATGTTGCAATACTCTCTGGAATGATCACAAGAGCAAAACCAAATTTAACGACTTTGAGAAAAAACAAAGAAAATCCAAATCTAGGTACTCTTGTTCCTCCACACTAAGGCTTGCTTTGAGTCAAAATCAGATAATGCATGTAATGAATTGACTCGCTTTGAGTGCTTGGATTTGTATGTTTATCAACTCTTTCTTGAACTTAATTATTCGAAAATTGATTTTCAACGCGGTTGCTTTGATTGTGTGATGCATGTTTTCGAAATAAATTGTCTTAGTGCTTTGTTAATTCGATTGATTGAAGAAAGAAAGTTAAAAGGGGACATTGGTTGCTTTGATCGTGTTTCTTGGTTGATAGTTTTCCATGGTAACTAATAAAGATTAAGGGATGCATGAATGAATTCATCTTGATGAATTGTTTTCTATGTAAATAAAAACATTTTCAATTACTTTATTATTTCTGAAAATTTACGAATTTGATCTTAAACCACCCCCCCCCCCCCCCGCGCCCCTTGTTCTTGCATTTAAGTGTTTGTACATATGTGTAAATCGATTTAGGAAATAATACTTTATATGATCTGAAAATAATGTTTATAAATCGTAAATAATGTTTTTAGCCGAAAATATGTCTTGGTGTTTTGTAGGAATTGTTTTGGTGGTTTTTGGGGATTTGTCATGTGTTTTTTATGGATTTTGTTTCCTATGTGTATTTGGTTTCCTAATTAGTGTATGACTAGTAATGCTTGTTGTATGTGGATTCCTAATGTGACTATGACTTGTAAAATGTATATAAGTAGGAGTAGGATTTTCAAAACTCATTCTAACCTGTATTTCTCTCTTTGTTTCTAAATTGTGTGTATTTATATATTGTTGTTTTCGTTGCTTGCTTGTTCTTGCTCTCTATTTCATGTGCAATTGTTGTATGACTCTTATTAATTTCGTGTGTTGCATGTAAGTACCCTCAATCCCCGGTTTGAACAACTACTGCTTATTCTATACTAACAACAACTTTTTCAGAGTTTAAATTGGCACTCTTCTCGAGCGTATCACTTTAGCTATTAATGCTTTCGGACAAGCTCTATTACATACACATTCCTTTAAAGTTAGGCTTAATAGCCAATTTGCTACCCTAGGTTTCACCTTGGTGTCAATTTGCTACCCTATGTTTTCACAATTAGCCAATTTGTTACCCTAAGTACTAAATATGCCAATTTGCTACCTTATGTTCTCAAAATTAGCCAATTTGCTATATTTTCGTCATACTAATTTGTCATTTTCGTCATCCAATCATTGACTAAATTGAAAAATCTAAGGTACCAAATGACTAATTCTAAAATTTAGGAAAGTAAATTGGGTAATCTTGAAAGCTTTGAGTAGCGAATTTGATGGAAGTAGCAATTTGGCTAAAATAAAACCTAGGGTAGTAAATTGGCTAATTTTGAAAACTTAGAGTAGCAAATTGGTTGAAATAAAACTTAAGGTAGCAAATTGACACTAAGGTGAAACTTTGGGTAGCAAATTGAGTACATCCACTGAAACTACATAGCACCAACAATTAATGCTTCCTTAACTCATGTATAGGTAAATGCTCCATTACATCAAAAAATGATGGTGCAAATATCTTCTCAAGATCGCAAAGGGTCACCACTATGCGAGAACGCGTCTCTTCCAAATCTGCTACACAATTTAGTTTGGAGCACAATTGTTTAAAAAACTTGCCCGGATCAATCAACCCATTAACCACTTTCTTGGGTAAGGAACTTTGTATAGATAACGGAATCAATTGCTATAAAAGAATATGATTGTCATGGCTTTTTAGACCCTAAATACTTAGATCTCGCCGTGCAACATTAGAAGCATAACCATCCGACATTCTTGATTCTAATAAGGCTAAGAGGAACTAATCTTTCCAGTCACTTTTCATCTCAAAATTAACAGGATCAAAATATTCTGAATCGGACTCCCTCTTCTTAACATGGTACTACTCTCTATTTCCTATAATCTCAAGATCAAGTCGAGAATTCAAATTGTCCTTTGTTTTTCTAGCAATCTCTAATATGGTCCCAAGAACGTTGTCACACACATTCTTCTCTATATGCATCACATCAAGGTTGTGATGGATGAGGTTGTGCTTCCAATAAGGCAACTCAAAAACTATATATTTTTTCTTCTCCCAATCGTGCAGCCTTTTCTTCAAAGGATCTTTCTCAGGTTTCTCTGGCCCAATCATTTGCCTTATCTGAAGATCTTCCTTGTTATACTCTGTAAGGACACCATTGGATTGAAGCTGGGTGAGAAGCTCTACTTTGGATAATGTTAGAGGAGCTCGTCTATATTCTCGTAAGCCATTTAAAGATCTGGGATATTTTCGATACTTGTGATCATAAGGTAAAAACCGCCGGCTACTCCCGTATGAATTTTTTTTACCATTTTGCAGCCATACAGAATCAGTTTTAGAGTTGCAAGAAGGGTATGCATATTCACCTTTTGTACTCCACCCCTATAAATTGGCATAGGTAGGTAAGTGTCACATCCCAATTTTTTTTTTTTTTTTTTGAGATGCAACTCATACTCCAATCGTGGAAATAAATTTCCAAAATTGAAATATGAATAATTGGAAAAGAAAGACACTAGACAAGTTTCCAAAATTGAAACACAACCTTTATTACAAGATGGGTTTACACCAATAGTTACAACAAAATGACAACTATATTCCAAGTTCTTGCCTAGGAACCCAAGCATGATTAGCAATAACACACATGTATATCACATTATTAAAAACACCCTTGCAGTAAAATAACTTCAAACTCATTTATTTGTCACCTGCAAAATGATAAAAAGGGGTGAGCATACATTGCCCAGTAGGAGAAATAAACCTCTTTGAAAATCGTAGTTAGAATAGTAATAATGAATGGATGCAACTACTATCTATTCCCGATAATCTACATTGCAAAATAAACCGAGCTTACATGTCCCATACCATGTATTTTACCACAAAGGTGACTCAGAGTATTCAACAATGTGAACTAACCCCCACCCAAAATCAATCCCCCTAACTCTCTTTTGCTAGTCATCTTGTCTATTCCCCTTTCACCAGTCCGAATTACCCTTTCAAAATTCTATACTACGTGCACATTAACAAGTAGGCATACCTGGGATCTGGACCTTGCTGAGGTTATAGACTCAACTACGCAAAAGATAAACCAACATACTTATTCCAATAGCATATTCACATTACCATCACCACCCTTATACTTCATGTCTTATTGATGCATCAAATACTTTGAATATGTAAGTGTATTCACTATTCAGCCATACCAAACAAACAGAAAAAGAGGACATAAATGCATACAATCATGTAAACAACCATCCAATACAATCATGTAAACAACCATCTAATGCAAACATAGAGGCTCCCCAAGTTTTTCCCCTACCTCAATCGATTTTCACGTTAAGTATCCAGATGAAAACAAGTTCCTATTACAAGAATAGAATTAATTAGTTCCACACCCAAAGAACTAAAGCAAAACTCAGCTAAAATACTATGAAAATCTGAGCAGTGAGTTATTTTGACCAAAACAGGTTTTTACTTGACAAACTAAAATACTGCAGTTTTCTGACCCAGTCACCTTAACATTAAAAACTGTACAAATCTGTTTTCATGGTCTTCTAACGATTTGTAGCTGACATCCTAAAGAAACTTTCAGAGTTTGAATCACCTGAAAACAATTTTTCTAGATTTAGTTATGAATTTTTAAAGTTCAGCTACAGTCCCACGTTTTTATGCAAAAACTTCTACTGTGTGCGCTCTTCTGTTTTAATGTACAAAACTCCAATTTGTGTAAAAATTTCAGTACTGAACATAGACATTCTAAAGTGTCAAAGAAAAGAACCACACTTTCAACAAGGCTTTAAAGGATGAATAAAAGCTTTCTAAATTCAACTTTAAAACTGCATATGTTTCCTACTTGGTTCTTGACTCTTGTCAAGTGAGATTCTATTAATCTATGTCTTCCAAAAAACTCTAAAGACTAAAGGAAACAACAAACTAGATACAAAGTGATTTCAAATTCTAATTTGGATAAATTCAAAGACAAAAGATATTTCACTATTTTCCAGAAAACTAGTGAAATCAAATAGAAGATGAGAAAATAATTAGTTCTAGCTGTTCCAGTAACAATAACTTTATTCCTAACCGAACTTCATCTCTATTGCAACTTCTTCTATCAACCTAGGTCTTAATAATAGCCTATGGATATTTAAAGCATAAACATAACCCAATTTCCAAATTGCATTAACCATCAGAACCAACAAAAAACTTATCAAATCAGAAAAAGAATCACACCTGACTTTTTACTCCTCCACTACTAAGATACCAAAACTCTCTTTCTCTCTCTCCCCCTTGTTTATCTATGTATCTAGCAACTCAAAGAACTATATGGAAAACATAGATGGTTCAACCTATTTATATTATCTGGAAAGGAGGTGAAAACGTAGAAAGCAAGATAGGTCTAACAGAAGCAAAATTGAATATTCTAATTGAAATCTTACCCATATAGGTACTAGACTCGCCACCTCCATATTTCTAGAGTTCCAGCTCCTGATTCTAGGGTTTCAGCTCTAGCTTAATAGCTTTGGGGAATCACCAATCTAAAACTTGATTTCTAAGGCTGTTGACACCTCCTACTTGCCCATGGCGGCGGCTATGACCTTTGTACTTTCCTAAGGTGGTGGCTGGTGTATCAGATGGAGGAGAATCTGGGGGTGAGGAAGGCGATGAAGAAAAGGGACAAAGCTTTGAGTTTAGGCGTTGTTTGATCTAGTTTTGTCGTGGAATTCTTTCTATAAACTGTTAAGCCACTTGGGTTTAAGTTTTGGGCCAAATACTTTGGGGTACACTCTATTTACTTAAACCCAAACAAGTAAAACCAGCTCTACATATACATATACATATATATATATATATATATATATATAAACAATATTTAAACAAATAGTTTAGCACAATAATTAAAATTAAACTTTATTTTTTTCAGAAAATGTTAAAAATTTTAGGTCGTCACAGAAAGTCATCAATCGTCCAAAGTAATATAGCATGCATTTGAAACATTTGATTACTTAATGCATCAAAAGTTGTTACGCCCTCATCCCACAATTTCTACAACTCTTTAATGTGTGGTTGCATGTAAAAATTGATCTTATCACTAGATCCTTTTAGGCCATCAATAAGAACAGATGGATAGACAGATAAAAGGTTGCTTCATCAACATCATGGGTGGTAAGTTGTATGGAATTAGTATGATAGGCCAAGTACTATGAACTATATTCATGGTCCAGAATGGATTAAATCCATTTGAGGCAAACCCAAGCCTTACATTGCAAATGTCTCTAGAGAAACTTGGGTGTTTATTGTCAAAATCTTTCCATGCAAGAGAGTTGGCAAGATGCCTAAACACATAATCATCAGTTCATTAAGCGTTGCCGTTTTAGAGGGCATAAACAACCTCTGCGATCTTGGTTTCAAAGGAAAATATCTTGCTTGTTTTGTTGCCTTTCATTTCCTAGGTCCCAAATCAGAAATTGAATCACCACCATTATCTTTCCATTGAGATCCCTTGCATATCAAACATTGATCAAGATTTATGTCTTCATTTATGAATAGCATACAACTATTAGGGGAAGCATCCACTGTTTTATATGTGAAGCCTAAACTTCAGCTAACATTTGATCTTCATAATAATAATTAGGAAGGTTTACATCTTCTGGCATAGACTTATCACATATATCAAGCAAGTCTTTGAAAGATTTGTCCGTCCATGCATGTAACACTTTGTAGAAGCCTAACAATGAATGACAAGGGTATATGTTTCTTAGAACCAGAAAATAATGGGAGGTTTACACCTTTCATCAACTTAAGAATTGCTTAGTAGACTTGTTTGGCCCAACAAGTGGATTTGAATTTTCTCCACATTCTCATCATGTGGTCTAACAACATTTGCAGTTCCTATAGCTTCTTGGACTAATCTAGCCATATTTTCTTCCATATAATCACCTGACCCCATTAACATCTCATCTCTAAGCAATGAATCACCACCACCTTTGGACTCACCATGGTTATCCCATTTCTTATACTTCTTCCAATATCCATTATCCCAAAGATGTTGTTGCACAATTACTTTCTCAAAGAATTTACAGTTTTCACATTTTCTATAAGGATAATAAATCCTTGAACTCAGATCCTGGTTAACATATGCGAAGTTCAAGAAATCTTCTAACTTCGCACGATATGGCTTTAAACACCAATCTACCCAATCAATCCATGACTTGTCCATTTTTTCCCTTACCCGATATCTATGTCAACTAGAAAATGAGTAAAACGATTAGCTAAGTATGAAGATATAAACCAACAGTACTAAAAATATATCTCTAACAAGTTCACATCAAGAAGAAATAAAAAAAACTAAAATTTCATTAATGAAAGCTCAGATGATACAATATGTATATTAATTTAAAATCTAATTAGTCCAAAGTGCACAGATATATGCAAATTGATAACACACATGCAAGATAAGGGAGACTCATTACTTTGTAAAAGAGACTGAGTAATAAAAATAATAATAAGACTTACAGAATTTCTATCAGAACCTTAACATATCAGTCAAAAACAAAATGCAAAAGATAAAGACTAAGTGCATAACTTTTCACTACATTTGCCCCCAAATATTATCATTGACAACAATATAACAAAAAAAGAAGCCTTACCTGGAATCAAAACCAAAAGATAGAGTTTATGATGAGAGGAAGACAAAGGATGAAGAACACATCGAAAATATAATCCAAAGAACCCATAACCGAAAACAATAAAAAATAATTCAGGCAAAGTCATACCATACATATGCAGAATAATTCTTTCTGAGTTGAAAAGGCATAGACACACACAGGTATATATATGGTTATTGATAAAATCATCTTAAATCTTTATTTTATTTTATTTTATTTTTTTGAAAAGGAAAGGAAAATTACAACGCTCTAGGGCAACCAAAACTAAACTAATCCCAATTTAAGGTTAGAACAGCAGCAGGAGGGAGGCTATAGATCCAAATTTTGGAGGAAGAGAGATTGTACCCAACAATAGTGATAGCATCAGCGAGGAAGTTTGCTTCTCAAAACACATGGGAAAAAGAAATACTGTCAAAGGACTTTGCAAGGGAGAAGATGTCCTGGACCAGAGACTTAACAGACCACGGACAATTGGATCGGCGTAGGATGCAGTTAATGATTAGAGCAGACTCTCCTTCAATAAGAATTCTAGTATGGTTGAATCTCAAAGTAGCCAACAAACCATCCTTAAGAGCAATACATTCAGCCTAGGGGTCATCATTTAGCCTGTGGGCCTAAAAGCCCATGGGCGCCCACCCGGCCCGGTCCGCAGCAAATCCCATCTCAGCCCTGCCCATTGGGCACGAGGCAGGGCTAGGGCAGAGGGTTCAAAGCCCAGGCCCGACCCATTATATGCCCATTAAAGCCCGCCCAGCCCGCCCGAAAGCCCATTCAATTTTTGTATTAATATATTTTTATGTAGTTATATTGAACTAATTATTGCATTAGGCCATATGTTTTTTTAATTTTGTATTTTATTTTGTTCAATCATTAACATATCATCATTTTTTCATAGCTTTTTGTATTTTTTTTAACAAAATAATATGACATATAAATATAATGGGCTCAGCCCTGCCCACCCAAAAAAGCCTGGCTCAGCTCGACCTGAGCCCATTAATTTTGGGCAGGGCCATTGACGACCCCTAATTCAGCCACAGCAATGGAAGCATAGCCAATATTCCGAGAACTGGCAATAACTGGGTTACCAAAGTGGTTTCTGATAGCAGAGCCAAAAGAAGCCATACCAGAAGCAGACATCGAGCCATTAACGTTGAGTTTGAAGAGGCTCTGAGGAAGATGATGCCACTTGATAGCTTCCAAAAATGGCTCTAGGAGGAGAAGAAACTTGAACATTGTGCACTCTATAAGCAGCACCAAAGGAAGCCGCAGTATACACAATAGAGACCAAAGAAATGTCGGCACCCCTGAAGACAACATTGTTTCGAGTTTTCCAGATCTGCCAACACAGAATCAAGCAGTCTTCAATCCAAGTAGCTGATTTAATGGAAAACTTTCCAGTTGGCACAGGACCCCAAACAAACTCATCATCAACATGACAGCAGGGAATGTTAATAAGAGAAATTGTTCTAACTGAAGAAGAATCCAAAACTTGGGACATCCCAATGCTTGTTTCAAAACAGATTCTTGTCATTTGGACTTACAATAAATTTTTAGTGAATTTTCTAAGTTGACGATGCGGCTAAAATTTTTTACATTTTTTTATTTTTTATAAAACATAACAGTTCAATGACTTCAGTCAGATTGTGTTGATCTTTTTCCTTGCTTCCCGAACTCTAAATTGTATGAAATTTCAATATGTGCTTCCTTAATATATGTTTACTGTGAGTCTGAAAGATTTCAAATTCATGGCTATACAAATGAGTTTTTAATAAATTCCCAAATCTGAGCTGTTCATGCCTTAACATTCGAGTTCACTTATGTCTCTCCTTCGTCATTTACTATTCTATTGAATCATTTTCAGTTCTTTCACTGCACGATTCAAGTTCAAATGAAACCTTTTGTTGCTTGATTAACATCTAGTTGTCATTTAGTTGATGATACTTACTTTGCTTTAAATCAGATTCCATTCCAAAGTAGTACTTCATTTTATTTTGGGTCAAGATTGTGTTAATCTTGGTCGTACTCTCATTTTCTCTCACTTAAAAACCCCTTGAGTTATATCCCAGGTTTAGGGTGTAAAAGAACAACAAGTCTAGGAAGAGATTGAGCCACTTACTGAAATTGATTGGGAGAGGGCAGCAGACTTTGTGCAATTTCTTTTTTGGTATTTTACAATGTAACCCTCAGGATTAGTGCATTGACAAAGCCAACCGCCCAAAGGACATTTCATGACATTGTGACTACAGAGGCAGAGATAAATTCTCTCTTTATAAGACCTGAATTGCTGAGGGTATTAAAGCTGAGAAGATTTTGGTAGCCATGGCTGTGAAGATGAGGTCCAAGTTCAAGAAGTACTTTGGTAAACTCAATCATTTAAATCAGTTCCTTTTAGTGACTTTGTTCTAGACCCCAAATCAAGCTTAGGAACTTCAGTCATGTGTGTCAGCGAATGCTACATTTCGCTGACCAAGAAGTGGAGGAAAAGACCAAGCAGCTGAAGGAGCTTTTGGTAAGTTGATAAATTTGTATGCAAGCTCCTTTGCTTCTTCTCGAGCTTCTAAAAAAAAGTGCAACAGTGCTGCTACTACAAGTAGTGGGACCCATTCCTCAGCATCAAAGTCAATGACTAGATAGATGGCTGAAATGCTTGCTGATTGGGAGAGGAAGCTCGAAGATAGTTGTGAAGTGGTTGTCAAGAGTGAGGTGAATATGTACATTGATCTTAGATCTTATTGAGAAGCCTTTAAAGTCTTTAGAATTCCATAGCTTATTGTGTTGGAAGCTCAATAGTGGGAAATATCCAAACTTAGTAGCTATTGCAAGAGATGTTTTTACAATTCAAGTATCAACCGTGGCATCAGAAAGCTGCTTTAAACTGGAAATAGGCTTATTGATCTCTAGTGGAGTTCATTGAATCCAAAGTCAGGGTGATCGAGGGGACTAGACTTTAGATCTCTTTCTTCTTGAGGTTGTTTTCATATCAAGAGTGTGTTTTTGTTTTTTTTTGGGGGGGGGGGGGGGGGGGAAGACAGATTGGATCAAGAGGCTATGCTTATGCCTCTTTTTATCGATAAGATTCCCATCATTTGTAGTTTTTAGAGAAGGAGATAGGCTATTGAAGCATTAATATGCTTGCAGGATTGGATTAAATCTGAAGATCAAGCTTCCATTGAATACTTTCTGATTATTGAAGAGATAAAATTTTATGAGCAAATAGAGATAGGTACTGGTTTGCACATTTTTTCTTTGTTTTCGAGGTTTCTAATGTCATTTGAATCTATTGTCCTTGTGTTGGTGATGAAAAATTTTCAAGAGGATTTTGACTCACCAATAAATACGAACTGGGGTGGGAATGAACTAGGAATAATCAAGAAGCTTCTACTCGTCGCTGACCTAACAATAACAAGCTGAAGGCTTTTCTTCATTGATGACCTGACGACGACGAGCCGAAGGCTTCTCTTCATCGCTGACTAACGATGTTGAGTTGGTGGGTGCTATTCATCGTTGACCTGGACGATGACGAATTAGGGAGCTTCCTCTTATTGTAGATTTGAGGAGGAGGAGGGTACCTGTACAAAACTATTTGATGCCTGAGTTAATTAGTACGTTTCTCAGTTAGATTTAGTAAACTCAAACATAATCAAATTCCTCACTAGATGTCGAGCCTCCTTTGTATAGGTGATAACATACTTGGGCGACAAGTAATCATTACCACTGCCTCTATGGCTGTATTTACTCATACACTTATGATGACAATCATTGCTACGCTTATGACAGTTAATCACCAAGCATTTATGAAGGTTAATCATTGCGCACAGTTATTACCGTACTTATGACAGTAATCATTGTCGCTTTGATGGCCAATATTTACTGCTGTATTAATGATCGAGTTAATTGTCCTAATTATGGGTCTACAATAATTGACCAACCCCAAACCTTATATATTAATTCTCAACAGAATATACAGAGCACAAAAATAGGGAAACAATCTGCACATAAAGCTGCAAAGTCTTCAAAAAATATTAAAAAAAACTGAAGGCACAAAATAAGGTTAGTGCTCTATCCAGATTTTTGTTTGATAATGTTTGTGGAAGTGTTCTAGAAATGTTATTTTAGTGGCTGCAATAATGTTTGTCAACGTTTGGTAATGTTTTCAGTGGCTGCAATAATGCTTCATTTAGTTGATGTGCTAAAATGCTAGTGTGGTAATGTTTGTAATGTTGCTAATGTGCTGAAGTTTATCTATTCTAACTGCTAATGTGCTTAAGTTTATGGTTTATTTGTGCTATTGTGCCCGATTTATTCTCTATGGTATTGTGCTTATGTTTATTGTAAACTTTATAGCAGCATTGCTTTGGCTTAATTTGGTACTTTATTTGATGTGGTAGTCAGCTAGTGTAGTTATGTACGTTATGCATTCATTGTTTTTCAAAAACATTGGTTTACTGCGACTTGTACGCTCCATTGAAACTAGTTGATGTTTGAATGAAGCTGCTGGAAGCCTGGAATGAAGCCGTTGAAGTAGCTAGAAGCATGGAATCTGTGGAATGAAGTTTGTCCCTTTTAAATTTGAATCTCGAACTTATTGTCTTTGCTTTATCATTTAGTCTAGACTTCGGAACAATGAAACTTGTTGATTTGAGACTATTTGAACTATGAACTTTTAAGTGATGATGAACTGAGGAAAAGATGAATCCTAACTTGAAGCGTTAAACTGATTAAGTATGTTACGCCCCGAACCAAAATGTCATTTGTTTGCTTGTGGAAAAACAAAAGTTAACGATTTTGGTTACATTTTAGTTATTTTCGATAAGTTTAGTGGCCCTAAAAATTGATTTTTTTTTTGCCAAAATTTGAAAAACTTTTCTTCATGAAAGTCGTAGAGGACGTTAAACCGAGCGCGTGCATACTTGGTTAATAAAAATTGGAGTTCGTATGCGAAAGTTATAAGTGAAATATGAAAGTTACTGTTTATGGTGGATTGGTATACTATGGCCGGGTAACTTTTCTTTCTTTTCTCTTTCCTTCCCCCCTGTGCTCTCTCTGTCTCTCTTCTGCAACTCTCTCTCTCTCTCTTCTGCAACTCTCTCTTTCTCCACCTCTAGGCCACCAAATGGCGAGCAGCGAGAATTGATAGATTCGTCTTCTCCTCCTTAACACGCATGTGGGAGTTGTTTACAGCGATTTGGCCGGAAATGTTGAGTTCGAAGCCAACATTTTTTGCTGTAGCAAATTGGTCAACACCGATTTTCGGCTACCTCCGGTCATAAACCCAGGTCCATTAGAAGCGCCTTGAGCTACTCTTCATACTCGTCAAGTTTCATAACCCAGATCGAAGCATGGAGGAAGAAAGCATAATTGGAAAATTTCACTGTACTTCGGAGTGCTTAATTGTTCGGCCACTTCAAGGTATTTTCTGACTTTGTCACAGTTGAGAAAGTTATTGGAAATGTTGAGATGATGCTGTGGATGAAATTTGGTGGCCGGAGGAGAAGTTGGCCGCCGCATGAATAGTGCAATGGGTGAATAGTGCGGTGTATGAAAAAATTCTGTTTTTTTTTTTTTTAGTTAGTTAAATCACATAAATATTGTAGAGCTTATATGTGAAGTTTGGTGAAGATTGGAGGAGTTTTGAATCGATTATGAATTTCCAAAAATTAAGAGTTTCGATTATCGATTTACGAGAATCCGACCGTCGGATTTCTTTGGAATTCATCTTAGAATTTCTAAATCGACGAATAGAATTTGTTGGTGAAGTTTGGATTAAATCTGACTAGAATTGAAGGAGTAGAGATTAAAGGAGACGATTAGAAATTCGTTTTAATTATCGTAAAGTTAATTTCCGTCCTGTAATTATTTTGTTTACGCGCGATTATTTTTGTACAAGACGTGAGAAACCTCCATTTGAGGAAACTTCGAATAAACGGCAAGCTTAGCCATATACTGTGAGTTGACTTTTGTTTTAAATAAGGATGCATGCATTTATTTTTCCCAAAATAATAATTTAATTATCATTTTATTCACCGAGCATAATATTTTGGTTTGGATTATCATTTTGGCATTGTTTTTCCATATGAATTTTGGATATGAATTTATTATGCTCGGATTTGGGGTTATGATTTATTTTCGGAAATATGATTTATTTCAATTGTGTTTAGGAAGTGGTTAGGAAATGGGATTTCCCGAGAGGATTATAATTATCTATCATTTCTCGCCTATTTATTTATGAATTTGAGAATATCTTGGCGTGCGGGGCCACGTCGTTGGAATATTTATTTTCTCGTGAGATATTGGGGAAGCTTTACTGATTTTTGATTTTCGTATGATTTTAACCCACCATACCTGAGTCGTCATATTTATTGCTAGCTAGCCTATTAGTACTCCTCCCTGCTTACTATCTGTTCGTGGGTGAGTAGAGCAGAGCAGGAGATGCTCCAGAGTGTAGGACACTCCGACCTGAGCCTGGGAGGCTCCCTTATTTGTATGGTGAGAACTTCTTCCCCATATTTGATTGATACCTTCAGCTAGCGGGGCTAGCTCGATTTCTTTTGACCAGCGGGGCTGGAATGTTTTCACGAATTTTCATGTTACGAGAAATATGTTTTATCCACGTTGCATGCATCAAGGTTTTTAAAAGATGAACATATGGGAAAGTATTAAAGTTTTACTTTCATTTGAATGATCTTATTTATTTATTTTTGTCCACTCACTCTAACGTGTTTTAAATTACTTTCCCCTGGGCCCTTTGGTTTCAAATGCCCAGTTTGCAGGCAAATTAGTGGAGGTCGGGCATACATGGCATTTGAGGCATAATTGTCACTACTTCCGCATTGTAGGATCCCTTGATCCTTTACTCTTCTTTTTATGTCCTTATGTATTAGTATTGCTCTGATAACCTTTGGGATTAGTATTGTTAAGTTAAGTTTTGTGTTTTGTGAAAGTGGAGTTGATGGTAAATTGGGAGCAGGGTGGCTCCAGGAGTATAAAGTTGGTTTGCTTGAAGTGTTTTGTGCGTTTTACATAGGGCTGTCACTCGGTCGGTTCGAATCGGTTATAGGTATTACCAACTTCAAAACCAAAGCTTTCGGTTTCAAAACTGAGCTACCAATTACCAACTAAAATTTTCGGTTTTTAATTATATCTACCAAATTCGGTATTTCGGTTTTCGGTATTACCAACTTTAGAACAACTAATTCTTTATAATATAAATTAGAATGAACAAAACTAGGTTTTTGAATTTTATAGTCATAAACTTTGTATTCATCTACTAATTATACATTTCTTTTGTATATATGACATCAAGTTTTAGTAATTTTCAATAAAACTAGGTTATTTAACCATCTTTGACTAGGTTACTTAAAATACATGTTCTATTAATGTAGTATATGTAGTAATGTTCATACTATTATAAAAGTTTTTATGTTTATTTCTTAATATACATGTATGTGTATTGAAAACTGTAGTATATAAATCTAATATTTAGATAATCGGTAAATTCGGTATTTACCAAAACCAAACCAACTTTTTCAATAATTTTCGATTTCGGTTTTATCGGTATCGGTTACCAAAAAGTCGGTTTACCAAACCTAAAACATCGGTTGATATTCGGTCGGTTTGGTAATTACCAAACCAAGTGGCAGCCCTAGTTTTACAGGTTGTGGGTAGTCCACTCTCGGGGGAAGTTCTGCCACATTCTTGGTAGAATTCCTTCTAAGGTGGGCCCCGCAGGGCCTCTTCGGGTTTTAGGGTGAAACCCGGGGCGGGTCCTGTCAAAGTAATTATTGTGACTTGAAGCCTTGAATATTTAAATTGTTGCACTAATTATTGTGATGAATTGAATTGTAATTTACTTTATGAATTTCATAACTTCAAGTCCAGAATAGGTTGCTAGTTAAACTATAACTAGCAAAACTCTCAATCTAGTCAGAAAATCAAAAGTTCAAAACTGTGTATTGGGCTAAAAAAACATGACAGCCAGGTCCGAAAACTTCAGGTAGGGTTATGTTTATACAAAACATTACTCGGGCCGGCCCGCGCCCAGTTCTATGCAAAAGTTCCACTGAAAAATGTAATATATATAAAGGTCATAATAGATTATAAAAAGATGACACATCAAACATTTTTCGTTAGTAAATTAGAAAGTAACTAAAAGTATAGATTTACTCACATATTCATGAGCCACATTAGCATAGGTTCTTGTCCCTGTTGATTGGTTCATTATCTTTTGATATTGGTTTCTTTTGTTGATGGTTACCATCCTCTGTATGTTTCATAAGTGAAAATCATTAAGTAGAAGTAAAGACATTCAATAAGGTGAAATAATTTTTCACTACTGATGATTGTTCTTGTTGTTGGTTGCAACAAACACTTTCCATTGGCCTTCATCAACACTATCATCATCAGGTTTGTGGAACCCAAGGGAAATGTTCATGAATGGTTTATACAATTTATTTTGCTTTGGAGATTGCCAATGCTTCCACCATTCATTCAACCTACTCTTGACTTTTTCCTTGATTTTACTTTCCAAACAAGCAACTTGTGGGTGCATCAAGTCAAGAGTTTTCTAAAAAAATAGCTTACAATAATTTCTCTAACATCATGAGAATATAGTAGAACTAAGTTGATTAATGCATAATTGTGCAGTAGAATGGAAAAAATTGAAAGATTTAACATTTACCTTTAGTTGATCCCAAGCTCTTCATGGTTATCACTTTTTTTTTAACTTGCGAAACTTAAGTTCGCTAATTAGTGAACAATTTTATACCAAAATGCCTAAAAATCTTGAAAATCTTGCCACCATTTTTCGTGGACCCTTAGGAAGCCCAAAGCGGTTCCAAAACAATCGTTTTTCTGGTCCCTCCAATGCCCAATTTTTTTTTTGGACCTCTTAGTCTCTTTATTATCATAAGTCTCTAATGAACGATTGTCGTTGTTGGGAAATATTTTTTGCTGATGAAACATACCACCTACATCTTTGGTCTCACTATCGTCATACCCAATGTTTTCTTCGTAATCATCTCCACACTCAGTCAAGTAATTCATCTTGATATTCATTGTTTCATTAGATATCCCTCCTTGACTGGGGACTTGGGGGATTTGTACATACATGACACTATCATCCATAATCAGAACCTACTGAAGTCAACCTCTCATTGTCTGAATGACGGGGAAAGTGGGACCCCTCGGAACATTGCAAGCCAATTTTCAGCCTCAACTATGTCTCAGGCTGAAATGTCTTTTGATGGGCCGCCACGCGCCTCCTAAAGTCGACCTTTTAGGGAGGCCCGAAAGCATCAGACCGAAGCATATCAATCCCACATCGAAAATAAGACTGAGGTCATATCCCTCCTCACCTATAAAATGTCTACTTTCCTCCATTCATTAATTACACATTAAATACTTACATATCATTACTCTATCAATAGATATACATTGATTGACTTGAGCATCAGAGGAGCGAAGACTGCCAACCGCAGTCTCCCCTCTTGATGCCGGTGTATTTCATTTGACAGGTGGTGACAGTTTGCAACCCTCTCAAGATTTTGGAAGATCCAGACCCCGGTCTGCATTAACAGAAGTCGACACCAAATTGGCTGTATTCTGAGCATTAACAGTTTGCAATCTCTTGCTCTATCATAGTTACTAACCTCAACTTTGACAAAAACGCCTTAGTTTTGAGTCTTTAATTGGGCGTCAATAAATTTGACAAAATCACGAAAACCGTTCATGATATACTTGTTAAATCGCCTTACAGCTTTATTTGGTCGTATAGCTAAGGCTCGAGTGTCTTGATCGATGTCTTCTTTTCGTTGTACTTTTACCTTTATTTGTATCATTGACATATGATGCTTTAGGTGTAATACATGAAAAAAGTGATATATTAATTGAACTAAATCTTACCAAGTCTTGAAAATATTTCCAAAATGATCCATTCTCTTGTTTTTCAGCCTCCATCAAAGATGTATGTTTATGCTTAGTTTGTTGAGTGTCTGCTATATGATCTCTAACAATGTCACACATACATCGTTCATTAGTGATACATGAAAGAAATTTAATTAGTGACATTATCACAAGAATGAAAATGACTTACTGTAAATATTACTTGATCTGAGAGGAATTAATCAACACATGCATGTAGATACGTTTCCATTTAGTATCAGGGATTCTAAAATTATGTCCAAATTTTAATGACCATCCTCTTTCAACAAATGATGATAACCCTTCATGAGAAACAACCTTCGGGTCATCAGCAATATGACCAATCCTTGTTCGATTTGACTCAACCCCATCTAACAAATGCATAGGACAAAATAATGGAGATCGTTAATTATGTAACCTACTACAATGCTTCCCTCAGCTGACTCCGATTGCATACATACTTTCTTCAGGCATGTAGGTACCTGACTGAAAAAATAATAATCATTATCAATTAATGTTAATGTGATTGTTGTACCTATACAATCATATTATGAATATAACTTCGAAAAAATATCAATGACAGAATTATGAAATAGTTTTCTTTGGCAAAGAAGCATCGACAATATCATAAGACATGCAGCGATCGGAATGTTTACTAAAATAATTAAATGACTCTTTGCAAACAAATAATAAATAAATAAATTTAATTAATTTTCTCACATAAAATACTAGACATCCATTGAAATTGTACAAGTCCTACAATTGCTGCTTTATCTGCCAAGTGTATTAGGTGTACCATGATGTCAAAAGAAGATCGTGGCATTAACATCCCTAATTTGCAAAATGTTTCAGCAATCCGATTCGACAAATCATGAAAATGGTCTATTGTACCAATTTTAGTGCATAATTGCCTGAAAAATGCAATGAGCTCCAATAACACCTTTGTTATGTCTGGTTGTAAAGCATGACGAATAGCCACTGGAAGTAGATACGGCATGATTATGTGAAAAATTATGACTTTTAGGACAAACTAATTTTCTTTTATTGACTTTCACATATCTACGAATGTTTGATGAAAATTCATCAGAAGCCCGAACCGATGCAGTTATTTTGTA
The DNA here is from genome assembly GCF_002994745.2 of Rosa chinensis. NCBI lineage: Eukaryota > Viridiplantae > Streptophyta > Magnoliopsida > Rosales > Rosaceae > Rosa > Rosa chinensis. The sequence continues at coordinate 26,288,452 of NC_037091.1, read as the reverse complement.
TATTGATGTATTTTCATCATTCTATAAAGTGTATTTCACTGGAGGCAACCATGTTCAGCCACCAAGTGGTTAGGGATAGAATGCCTTGTCGGGCCTTCAAGTTGTCTTTATTTTTTCCATCAGTTCCTAATAAAGTCCTAATGACACTATCTGTAACATTCTTCTCAACATGTATGACATCTAAATTATGATGCAATATTAAGTGCCCCGTGTAATTTGTGTTATTATTATTTAAAATAGTATTTTTTTACTAGTGGACCCTTTTTTCTTTCCCTTTCCAAGTTGGAACATCAAAATACTAGTTGTCTCCAAGCAATCTGACCCTTTCATGGTTTGGGCGGTTTACGATACTCAGTTGATTTATTGAATTTATTGCGCCATGTACGAAAAATATAGTCATTTGGAAGCCACTTTAAATTCCCCATGTAGATTTTTTTTTCTTTTTCATAATGCAATATCAAATAATCAGTCTTCTCACTACAAGTCGAGCAAGCTATAGACACCCTTGTGCTATATCCATACAACATAGCATATGTAGGGAAATCATTTGTAGTCCAAAATAATGCCGCCCTCACTTGGAAAACCTCTTTCTTAAATTCGTTATATGTAATTCGTATACTAATGGTTGCAAGTACATATATATGTTTGGTCTTTTCATGCATAACCAAAGAGGGAGATTGTAAACAGTAATTATAACAGGCTAGGTATTGTGGCAAAAGCTTGTCGTACCAAAAAGGTTGAATCTGTCACTAGCTAGACCCAAACAAACATTTTGACCCTCGTATCCAAAATCATAGTCAATTTTGTCTAATTCTACCCAAGCAAGATGTATCTAGATGGCGAGACATGTACAACCTTTGAAGTCTTTGTCTTAATGGAAAGTAACGGAAAACTATGGCAGGTGTCTTCTTAGTGGATGTCGTGTCAGTAAAGCCGTTCTTTTTGCAGCGACTATTACCACATACATGACAAACTGTGTTTGAAGCATTATCATATATAACATATAACTATTAGGACATGCGTCGATGTTTTGGTATGTCAGCCCAAGATCTTTAATAAAAAATTTTTGTTAAATAAAAGGTAGCAGGAATAGTGTCTCTCGAAGGAAAATATGCTTTCAACAAGTCAAGCAACTGTGTGAACGACACACAACTCTAATCATCCAATGCTTTTAACTGATACAACTTTTATTCTAAAAAGAAGAAGAAAAAAACTGATACAACTTTATTAAGAAATCAAACATCTTTTTCCTTGCACTAGGGTACAATTCAGTTAGCATCTTCTAGAAGTCAGTATAATATTTATACATCAGGACTAGAGCCATGAGGCAATGATGGACCTTCAGCAGGCCTTGTTGGTACCAAATTATCTTCTTCATACATGCTAGATATATGATGCAACATAGCTTGCATATCAAATCAAGTGTATGTATAGTAGGTATTATAACGTCTACTACACATATACTTGATTTGACCCTCAAAAGAAGTATGTTGTAAGGCATGATTGATGAACAACCCAGTAGTATATTCATCATTATTTTTACATAAAAGTATCAATTCTTGTTTTACAAAATTTTGAATATCAATGATATATATATATATATGTTAAAAATTTAAAGACGATCCATACTAGAGAAAAAAAAAAGCATTGATACCTGCTGATAAGAGTTCTTTTATTCAACTCAATTGTAGTTTGAATATTGGAATTTTCTTTGGTACCTGGGTGTTTAGCATACACCCATTTTGTTGAATATTTTGGATCATCCAATTGTTATAAAAGCAGTACTAAGTCTACTAAATCAAATCAATCAAACAGAGAACTCAATCATATAATCACAATCACAAATAAGAGGAAGGAAAATGGTTAGAGAAATCTGGCTTGTGAGAACAAAAGAGGCATGGCAGTCGCTGTCCTAAAGCCGTAGACGCCTCCCTTCGTGCAGGTGTTGGCGGTCATCTACAAACTCCAAGATACAACCCTTATACCTCACAGGTTGTCTAATCCGCTTCGCACGTTCACAGTAGACGGGATGCCAAGCTTTTATCGATTACCCAAGAATGGAGGATATGAATTGGTACAGAAGGAAGTTTTGATAATAGAAGAAGATAAAGAACAGGGGAAAGAAGAGAGTAGTTGTCCGTTCTTTCCTTGTCTGAAGAGCTCAAGTTTATATAAACTCTTCATGCCTCTTCAAAAGAACATGACTCTTGAAAAACCAAAACAGATAACTTTTGCTATTATTTAAAATAATGTTAATAATAAAAGTTTTGAATCTTTAAATATAAAGGAAAATAAAATAAAACCAACAATTCCCTTAGCCTTGTTTCTTCTATTAGTGAAATAGTCTTCATTACTAATTCATTAAATCATTAGCCAATTAATGTTTGATTATCAATTGGCAATTACATTGTTTCCTTTAAAAAAAAATATAAAAAAACCTTCTAACCTAGACTCACCAAATTACTATTAGTTAAATAGTCTTTATTACTAAATAATTATATCATTAATAGTTTTCTTAACCAAATATAATTCTTTTTATATGCATTCTACAACACTAAATCTAAAAATAGATAATCTTTGTTTTAGATGTAGTAACTATTTCACGTACAACTAGTTATTGTTGCTTTTTTAACCAATTTACAAATGTTATCACAATGTGGTATCATTTAGGTAAAACCGTTAAATTCACTACTAGAAAAATCATCATCTTTTCCGGGTATTCAACAATGTAGTTGAATCCATTTTTGAAGACATTCTTTTCCAGATATTCAATGGTCACTGAGAAGTAAGGTTTGTTGAGATCGAGTACGCTCGCCATTTGCAGCCTTGATTAGTGGGTTGGATCGGAAGATTTGTAGACTTAGTGTATTGATTAGGAATGTGAAGTTATCTAGGGTTATGGGTTTGGAAGGAGGGATGAGTTTTTGGTTTTGCTATCTGGCGTTGGAGAGGTAATTCATCAACGTTTCAGATGCATTGCCTTTGTCAGATTGTGATCGGTCATCTGGGGAAGGCGTCCAAGATTTATTGGTCAATAAATTCGGTCTTTTCATTTAAGCGATGAAGGTAGATTTATGCTTTGTGAATGATCTGTACAAAAGTTGGTGTTCAATTTAAAACCCTATTAATATAGTAAGAGTTAGTAGGGTACCGTTCTCAACCGTTAATTAGGGGTATTTATTCCTGCAAAAAGAAAACGTTAGATAAACAAAAAATATATAAACATAATATTTACGAAAATACAAGAGAAGGGGTTTTGAGATTTTATTCCTAAATTAACAACTAATTATATATATGTGACACATCAAAACACATAATCAAATAGATTAAGATGAATAGAACGAAATTAGATAGAGTTAACTACTATTAGCACGTTGGCAAGGTTTCAAAGTATCAATCACGAATCAAAACATGTTATAGCAAGGAATCAATCAAAAACAGAGATGAACGCATACAAAGTCCTTTTTACTTTTCTTAATTAAATTAACTAGATGAACTCAGCATAGTCAACCCTATTAAGCATGCAATTACTCGTTGTAGCTAATCACTAACAAGAACACAATCAACGCATTAAGCACATATGGAAGTTTGATCAATTCAAGCAAAGATAACAAGTTAGAATGCTAATCTTATCATGCAAAACTCATTGTTGATTAACTAAGGAACTATAGGTTTTCCACTTAAATTATTAAAACCTAGAACACTAGCATATCTTAATATGGATTCAATTACATATTCATCAATCAAAATATGCATCCAAAGATCAACAAACACATAAACGATGGGTTATTCGCACAAAACCAACAATCAAGCATAACAATATTGAAATCGCAAATCACACTTTGCAAACCTAAAACATGCTTCAGAGTATTCGAAAACATATCTAAAATCAAAACTTCAATCTAACATGAAATCGCAACAACCAATTCATTAAAACCAAAATCAAATCCGAAAATAGTTTTACAAAGTAACAAAACCAAAAACATAAAAAGGTGGCCATGGTTACACTTTTTAAATCTTCAAGGATGCAAGAAGCTTCAAAGGTGGTGGAATGGATGAGGATCGTGGCAAGGATGCTTGAATGAGGATGGAGATGCTTCACAGTCATGAACTTTGAAGAATGGAATGATTATCGAAATATTGAGAGAAGAAGGGGAACGAATTGTGTGTTTTGATTCTAAATTTTGTGGTATGTTGTAACGTCTCACAAAGGTTCCTTTATATGTGCACTATTACCCAAAGTATCAAGGTCGAAATCTACTTTTTTGATGTCATTCAACCAATCAAAATATTCCTTGAGAAGTAGGGAACAATCTTGAATCTTCCATGTAATCTTCATTGCAGAAATCATCATGTATCTTCCCTCAATTTGGTCTTCATTCAACTGGTATGCAATCAGGAAACCTAAATCAACATTTATTCTCTTCTATTTTCTTTTTCATAATTCACACGAAGTAGATATTCTCTGTACCTACATGTGGGTTTGCAAGCATAATTAGCTATAATGAGCCACGGTCATTGCATCGCCAGAGGTACTGACTCTCACCAAAGGAGTGACCTGCGAAGGCATAGCTAGGAGGGCTACCGCTTGAGCCCCGGATCGCCCCCAGATCACCGCTGATGCGCCTCCACGCACGGCGCCAAGATAGCGTCAGAAGCTCCAGACGCTGGGAATCAAAGCACATCAGTCCCACATCGAAAATAAGAAGAAGATCAACCTTCTCCCCACCTATAAAAAGTTCTCTCCTCTCTCCTCATTAATTACGCATTTACTACTCATTTTACTGTTATGCTGCTTGTATACAATTGACTGACTTAGGCATCGGAGAAGTGAAGACCGCCCAACGCGGTCTCCCTCTGACGCCCTGGGTAGGAGTCCATAGGGAGTCATCTGCTGGGCACGCGCCACTTTCCCCACTACCCGAGCGGGCACCATCAACCTCGGGGGCAATACCCTTTTCCGGCGGAGCATCCTTTGCTGACGGCATGGACGCCTTCGCCCAGTCAATGGCGCCTTTCTGTTGCAGCATCTCCACATTGGCTAGGGCACCGGCCTTTGCCGCTTCGGTCAGCGCCTTCTGATATTCAGCCGACTGCTTGAATGACTCCACGGCAGTGGCCGCAACGCGGCTCCCCTCGGTCCCCAGGCGAGTGACTTCACCCTCCAACCGTTTAACCTCGGCCAGCCTGGTTGCAGACTCCCGCTGAAGGATTTCAACCTTCTTATCCTTGGCAGCCACCCGATCTTGCAGCAGAGACATATCTTGCTCCAGCTTGGAGAATTGATTATTCTGCTCCAGGTCCCGCTCAATGGCGACGGCCAACTTGCCACGGGCATCTGCTGCATCACAGTCAGCCTTTGTCAGGCGTCTCTCCACGTCTGCCAACCTGTCCTGAGCCTCCCCCAACTCCCTCTGAAGGCCCGTCACCTCCTCCCTGAGCTCCCGCTCAACCCGAGGCTATTTCGACGCCTCCACAAACATCTCGTGCAGTCCAACAGAGATGTGCCCAAACGCTGTGTTGAAGGGCGATTGGTCAACGGCGGTCGAGCGCACAATCCCCTCCAGGCCGTCGAACCCGAGCCGCTCGCAGAGGTGATAAAGAAACTCCCGCTCACCATCATTTAGGAACTCGGCATACCCTGCGAAAGAGTCTAGGTCGCTCGTGGGCACCTCTTTCGCCGCGTCCGCAGGAGCCTTAGGCGGGGCCTGTCGTGCCTTCTTCTGCTAGTGGGCCCCAGTGATCTCCACATCACCCTCCTCTTCCCCGCCAGAGTCGTTTTGACGGCGTTTTCGCTGAAGCACCCTTGTGCTTCCAGCAGAAGCAGCCCTCGACCCCCTCATCGGCGGCTCCGACCCTGTAACGGTGACAGCCTCCGCTGGGCGCACTGTTTTCTTGTGCAACCCGCACCGGGTGGCCGGCGCTCTCTCTTTCTGCGGCACCGCCTCGCTTACCGCACCAGTCCCCGCCTAAACCGAAGGCATCCCGTCACCACCAAGATGGGAGTGGTGCGGCATGGATAGCACCACAGGAACCTCAGACGGGCTTAGCTCCAGCGTTTCCTGGTTCACAACCGTCTGCTGAGCCGCCAGCCCGGAAGCGTACATGGTTTCCAGGAAGTTATCTATCTCGGCGCAGTCCATGGCTTTCGCAAAGGCGTCACGGCTCGCTTTGTTACCCGGCGGAGTTTCTACAAAAAAAACAGCAAACTAGTCAGCCTGGGGCAGTCTCATCAAAGGTGCGGAATGGCAGAGATTGCTTACCAACAGCACGAGTCAGTTGTTGATAGACCAACAACTCCCAGCCAGTGAGGAGACGAAAGTCCAGCAAATTGCGATTCCGCCAGCAACCTCTGATGCGTGCCACGCGGTACTCTTCTTAGCGAGTTAGGTTATACCGCAACCCGGCTGCACAAAAAAGGGTAATCGTCAGTATAGAGTACAAGGCTATGTAAAAACAAAACCCACCAGTCATGTTTAGCGGAGACCGACAAACAACCTCAAATTGGCTGAAACTCTAACTTAATCCTAAACGTCGGCTCCCCCTCGTTGAACCCCGCCTGGTACTCCCACCCCGTCGTGGCCATACAGAAGGTCCCCTGCCAGTAGGACATGGAATCTCTCAGGTTCTCGATCAGCTTTGGCGCTCCCTGGCGGCAACTCAGGTTTACCTGCCCTCCGCAACCTTGGCGCTTTACGTACACCAGTTCGTAGAAGTGTAGCACCTCCGCCACAGTCGGTCCCTCGCAACCCGACAACCGCCATAGCGAGTTCAGCTCCAGCATCAACCTCCACATGTTAGGGTAGATTTGCCCAAAGGCAACGCCAAACTCGCACACCAAAATTTGGAGGTTTGGTACTAGCGGGAAGGTCACACCCTGGCGAAATATCGCCTCGTGCACGGCGGCAAACCCCGTTGGAAGAATCGAGGCTTTCACCTCCACTATCGGCGGACACAGCTTCACTACGCCTGGCAACCGAAACATCCGCTTCAGCAGGTTGACGGCTACAACAGTCATCCTACCTCCCACCTCATCAACAGGGGTGCCGTCCTGGAGGACCCACGCTGACTCAACATCCTCCCCCGCCACCTCTCCCCCGTCAGCGGAACCACTAGCAGTACAATTACTTGCCAACCGCTCATCACGCATATTTTGGGCAGCGGCAGCCTCCCCTTCCCTAGAACTCTCTAGACCCGAAGCACGACCCATGGCTACGTCCCAAGGTATGGTTTATAGCGGCTCAACCTCTAGCGGTTCTGGCAGTGAGGTTCCTGCACGGGCAGACGAATGCAACTAGTCAATAAAAATTCTATCCGCCGCGTTGAACGACACTTCGGACCCGGAATCCTCACTGCTTGAAATCTCTATGACGTCGGCCATCCCAAACCCTAAAACCCAAATCAGTCAGCTCACACAAGATCTAACTTATCCCTTTTATCAGTTATACCCAAGAACGTCAAGAACATTCACCCAGAAAATGCCAAAACAAGAACAAACACACTCAACCCAGATTCGACCATCTAGCAAATCCCTAAGCCCTAACTCTATCAAACACCATAATCCAACCCCAATACTCTCACCTTGCACCCTCACAACACGTCAAGGAAGAGCATATCACAAAAATACCTAAAACCCAGAAACTGGCAATATCAAAAATCCAATGAAACAGGGATAAGATTCAGGCTACCAACCTTAGAGATGGAGTCTCTGGTGAGATCATGAGCGCTTATCCTCGAGGCAGAAGGTCGTCGTCCTTTTGGGTATGATAACTCCATGAAATCGCAGCAGTTTTCTTCTCGATTCTCAGCCGAACAGAGCTTGAAGATAAGGAATGGAGTTTGAAGCTTTGGCAAAGTGTCAAATCTCGCTAACTTCTCCCTCTTTTATGTCAACGTCAAACAGTTCTAGGCCGTTCACTGAAAAACGACATCAAATACCAGCCGTACACGTGTCCCACGTCTCCACTGACTCTCCAGATTAACCTAGGCGACAAAATCCATCATTACTTAGCATTAATGGCAAGGAGATGGCTAGGCAGACGAGATACCCCTCCACACGCTAACCCTCTATGGGTTAGCCACGTGTCGACCACCATCAGACGAAGCGTCTAATGGAAGTCACCACTTGGGAAGAAAACGCCAATCGTCAGGAGTTCCGCTGAGCGAAACCCCGCTAGCGGAACTTCTCACTTCACCTTCCAAGTGAAGAAGTCCCCGCTAGCGGAACTTCTCACTTGTCACCTTCCAAGTGACGAAGTCCCCGCTGAGCGAAAACCCCGCTAGCGGAACTTCTCACCTGTCACCTTCCAAGTGAAGAAGTCCCCGCTGAGCGAAAACCCGCTAGCGGAACTTCTCACTTGTCACCTTCCAAGTGACGAAGTCCCCGCTAGCGGAACTTCTCACTTCACCTTCCAGGTGGCGAAGTCCCCGCTGAGCGAAACCCCGCTAGTGGAACTTCCGCTCGTCAACTGGCAAGAAAGACGGCCTCGGCTACACTCAACATCGTTGGCCGAGCTCTATCTTGCAAACTGCGTACTTTACTGAGTGCAACACCGCTCAATAAAATACCGCCAGGCACGTCTACGAGACGCTGCTTCCTGCTACAACCAGCGGGGGGATATCCACCATCGGCGAATCCCGAGGCTACGCCTCACTCTGACAACGACCGCCACGCGGCGTTACGGTCAGATCATCCCTACGAGACACGGGGACTTGTCAACAGTCTACGACTGCCCTGATCTGGTACATTGACCCCCGTCATTTGGGTACTAAAGATTGGGCTCGCTACCTAACACCCTCTGCTCTGTGCAGCCCCCTCAACAAACAATTTACCGACCATCTGGAGGTCCGTCTTGGCTAGGGAGTGGGGGACTCCCTGGCGGGCCTAGCAAGGGCCCACCCGAAAGGGTATAAAGCGTTCGCTCAATAAATCCATGGTTGACAACGCACTGACGCTAATTATGCTTTTGCAAGTCTAGCGAAGGTAACGCTTCACACCGCCGATCAACTCTCTAACCAAGATTTCCCTCCTTGACTGGGGACTTGGGGGACTTGTACCTACATGTGCGTTTGCAAGCATAATAAGCTATAATGAGCCACGCTCATTGTACCGCCAGAGGTACTGACTCTCACCAAAGGAGTGACCTGCGAAGGCACAGCAAGGCGGGCTACCGCCTGAGCCCTGGATCGCCCCCAGATCACCGCTGACACTCCTCCAAGCGCTGCGCCAAGATAGCGACGCTGGGAATCGAAGCACCTATAAAAGGTTCTCTCCTTTCTCCTCATTAATTACGCATTTACTATTCATTTTACTGTTATGCTACTTGTATACATTGACTGACTTAGGCATCAGAGAAGTGAAGACAGCCCAACGCGGTCTCCCTCTGACGCCCTGTCTCTCGTGTGGCAGCTAGCGAAGGCCATCAAGTCCTCAGATTAACGGTCCGCCAATTGGACCCTCGTTAAACGAAAGATCGGCTACCGCCGGACTTTGAGCATTAACATTTTCCAAAACTCTCCCAAATTGAACATTGCTGAAATCTTTTCTTCTTTTCCTTTATTTGGCATAGCAAAAAGCAATATTTATGGGACACAAACTACTCTTAACACTAGGGGCAGTCTACCACAGCGTCTGAAGCTCTGAGCTTTAGAGCAGAGATGAAGGTTGTTGCTGCGTATTTGCTCACTGTTCTGGACGGCAACACCAGCCCCTCTGTCGAGGACTTGAAAACCATTCTCGCCTCCGTTGGAACTGAAGTCGACAGCGACAGGATCAAGTTGGTATTGTCAGAACTCGAAGGGAAGAATGAAACGTAAGTCATTGCACATGCAAGGGATAAGTTGGCATCCGTTTTTCCATTTCCATTTCCAGTTCCAATTGGTGGCAGCGGATTGTTTGTAGCCATGTCTGCAGCTGCTGAGCAGATGGAGGAGAAGGTACAAGAGAAGGAAGAGTCCAATGGTGTACCAATGGATTTAGATTCTAAGAGTCAAGCATTAAATGATCGGATAACTGCGCTCCCGGATTTACTTCGTACTAGTATAGTTGATTTTCTTGGATTGAAATCTGTGAAATGAGCTGTCAGGAGAGGCGCTTTGTTGAAAGATAGAAAAGATCTTTGGATTTTTACTCCCAATGTCAACTTCTCTGATAAAGGTTTCTGCTCAACTGCTGATTTCATAGCATATGTGGATCGGGCACTTTTAAATCGCTGCTCGGTTCCGGTCAAGAAATGTGTTTTTCATATCATTGATTTGAACCTATGTGATCTTTGGCATCGGCTTGATGAATGGTTTAGCATCTCGAATAGCTGTCAGATAGAGCAACTTGACTTATATTTCAATTCTATTCGAACTGGCATATTCGGCCCCCCAAATGCTTTGTCTGACTGTCTTTTTTAGCTCAAAACACTAGTTGTTTTGAAGCTGGGTAATAGTTTCGTGATCAAGAATCCTTCACCAGAATGGTTGCCGAAGCTTAAGTCCCTGCATGTTACAGACATTGGGCTATAGGTCGTGAGTCATACATTGATTTTTCAACTGCCTTCTTTTGGAACATTTAACTGTTGAGGGAAACCTTGAACATCATCAATTTGAGATCTGCATCTCCCTCTCTGAACTGAAGACTTTAACGATAGATCTAAGGACTCATTATCAGTGCTTTGCTGTCACGCCCCTAATTTTATACACAATAAAAATCAATATATAACCCATAATTATATATGCGTGAAACGTTCAGCCATCAATACAAACTACTTAGAAACTTATTCCCTTTTAACCCAAGTACATATTGATGCCCTGAACCCACAATTTCAATATTGACTCGCTCCACAGAGTCACATAACACACGAGTTTACGAATTAAATTGTCAGCAACAAAATAAAATGTAAATGCTCCTTAGAGCTCACTACAAGCGGAAGTCTTTATAACGGTAAAGTCACAAAATTTACTTCTCACCGTTAAGCTGCAAGCACGCTACCTCAGCATCAGCCACGATCAACCTGACCTGCAGAAATAACCCCTACACCGTTGGAATGTTGTACCGGGTTGCCACACAAGAAACCCGGTAAGCTTTTGCAAGCCCGTATGAGTAACTCAAAACCACAAAGCAAAACACATTTCTTAAGTCAGCCAACCTAAACAACGATAAGCATACATCTCACACCTACAGCCATCTACTTCACTCTTCCATCTCATGCTTACGTAGGTTAACTTGTGACTAAACTACATGCTCAGATTCTCAACCTAGCATCTCATTACACAAATTCCCCGTCAAACAAAACCTCCTTAGATAATGTTTGAAAGTCCCTTGACGCACAACGGTGAGTCACAAGGATCACACTCATTTCCTTCCCACCGGAAACCTTGTCATCAACATGACATCAAAGTGAAAACAATGAATCACCTTCCTATCCTCACACAGAGCACAATCGTCACCACTATGGTCTTCAAGATAAATCAAACCATCAATCAATCAAATCAAGAAGAAAACAAGGTAATCACAATTCAAAACAAGCAAAACAATTCATGGTAACCCCTGCATATAATTTAGTTCAGGAGGTCACACTAAGTCAAGCAATTCAAATCATAGAAATCATCGTAATCTCACACTCTAACGTCTGTAGGTAGCCCCGACCATCACAGCAGTCCTCTTGATCTTTGTTAACTTAATAACAATTCAACTCCGCTACCGAGCTGACATCACACTGATCATCACACAGATTTCATCGATCATCACAGAGATAGCCATCATCCCACTGATCATCACACAGATATCGCCGGTCATCACATAGATAGCGATCATCCAACTAATCATCACACAGATATCGCTAGTCATCACATAGATAGCGATCCTCCTACTAATCATCACACAGATATCACCAGTCATCACACAGATAGCGATCATCCTACTAATCATCACACAGATATCACCAGTCATTCTACTGATCATCACACAGATAGCGATCATTTAATTAATCATCACGCAGATATCGCCAGTCATCACACAGATAACGATCATCCAACTAATCATCGCACATATATCGCCAGTTATCCTACTGATCATCACACAGATTGCGATCATCACATAGATTCATTGCTAGTCATCACACAGATAGCAATCATCACACAAATATCCCTACACAAGCTACACAGATATTTCTACACAAGCTTTACATAACAATCATCACAAATATTCACCACGAAGACACTAATACATTAATATATATGTGTGTGTATATATATATATATATCCCATAATATATATATACACACACTTAGTCATCCACTCAGAAATGCCACTAATACCAACTATAGTCATAGTTAACCTAATAACTCCAAGACAATAGGATAATCTCGCTCATAACAAATATCGATCATGCTCATAACTAATATCAATCATGCTCATAACAAATATCGATCCTGCTCATAACTCATAACAAATATCGTGAGATTTACTCACCAAACGATAATGGTAATCCGTTCATTAATGAACCTTGTGAGATTACTCACCTCGAAACTCCTGCTGCGTCTTCAATACAGAACAAAGCAGCCAACCCACAAAACGACCGTCCAAGAATACTTCGTCAAGTACCTAATCACAATCGGTTTCCACTTAGTAACAATTCACAAACGATTTAAGTCTGAAACCCCTGTTTTGAACTAAAATCCCCAAGTGACACCAATAGAGACGAAACCACATCCGAGACCACCCAATGTCCCTGGAATACTTCTACGATCGATATGCCGAAAGCACAAGTCGATCGGACGCTCGAATCCTCACGGATCGAAATATCGAACGGTTCGAAACCGTAAAAACCCTAACATGCTCATACGATCTCCAAAAATTACAAACAATATATCGAAATGCTCATATCGACGAGTAGATCGAACTCAGGAACAGAAAATATCCCTGAGGTGGCCGAAAACCGTCAGAAAACACCACCACAGTGGCAGCACCGCCACCGGACCAAAGTCGGAATTTGAAAAAACTCCTAACACCAAAGTTCTTCATCTCAACTCCAATTTAAACTTTCATAACTAACACAAAGTCTAAATCATAGCCGTTTGGCAGGAATTTACCTCGCAATATCTGAAATTCAATGAACCCTAGAATTTCAAAGCTTCGATTCGTCCTCCACAAGTGAAATCGTCCCAAGCCACTTTGGGAGAAGCATCAATATGGGCTTCAAAAACCCTCAAGAATCACTGGCAAAGGTGGCCGCAATCGGAAGTTCCGATCTGGGTTTGAAGCATCGCCGCCGCCAAACTTCCCGACCTTGCACCGCCCTCCACAGCTCGTTTCATGCTCCAATTCTTCTACAGACCTCAAGAGGAGACTGAGGCGAAGAGAACCCACTTTGAATCGCGTCCTATGGTGGCCGGAGAAGGGAGAACGAAGTCGGCGAAAATGGAGGGGCGACTCGGAGCCGGCGAAAATGGAAACCTGGCCTTTTTTGCAATTTCCGGAATTTTTTGTCCTTTTATACCAAAATGGAAAGTTTTTCCGAAGCCCATAACTTCTTCATACGTACTCCGATTCTTGCGTTCCGCATGTCCACAAACTCGTATCGACAAACTCTACAACTTTCATGAAGGAAGTTTTTGGAGAATCTCAACGTATCAAAAGTCAACCCTTGCGCCCCCCTAAAATGACGCTTCTTGAATAATTATTCGCCCGAAACACTTCCACTCCATCCACGAGCCACGAAACCATCCGATACCCACAATTTAAATTCCGGAAAATCCTCGGAAAATAAATACGAATTTCCGGGGCATCACACCCAAGGTCCTGAAGATACCAATCTTCAATCATAACCAACAAAACTAAATCAGTCTAATATTGTTCATAAAACAATACTAACCTGATACGATACAGCCATGAAAAATTCCTTATTTTCATTCAATTCAATAACTGGAAAAAAAGGCTCTAAGACCATAGAGTCAACTTCAATTAATTTCCCGATCAACAATCCAGAAGGTGGCATGTATTTTGTTTAAATCAATAATAGCCAAAAAAATCTATATGAAAAACTAGTTCAACACAAATCATACGCACAACCTAATCATACAAAACTACCCTAAACACTATGGCAAAAACTGCATCAGACTCCACTTTTTAGACAACGAAAAAAAATTTGCCGTTGTGTGTTGATTGAAAATGCTTCATACAATAGATTTAGTGAGATTCGGTTGTATAAAGACATCAGAAATGAGAATTTTGTTGGTGCACGATTATTGCACAACACTTATAAGGATTTGTCTGTTGTCTGAATGAAAAAGAAAAAAATTCCTCCCACCTTAATCAAATTAGGGTCAAAATTTTGACTCACCTTGTACAACGGTATAGTTGTATATGTTGTATGAGCAAAATATCATACAACACATTTTTTGTTTGTGTTGTGCAAGTTTGGAAGAAAATTAGATGTTCCCAAAATGAGAATCTTTAGCGCCAAAATGGCCAATTTTTGGTTGAAAAGCAGGTACATGATTGTAAGATCCTACAACGGAATGACCTATTTTTGTTGTGTGAATGTGCCTAGGCAGGAGAAATGAGTTTGTGATTTGCAATAGGTGGGAGATTTTCTTGTTGGGTCCCTAAGATGAAGTTTCAGTATCAGACAACAAAAATTCATTTATGTGTTGTATGAATTGATTATACAAAGTCAAAAACTAAGCTTAAATAAAACATTGTCTAGCTAGTGCTGTAACTTAATGCATTGTCTCCTACGACTTGGCCATTTTCAACACTTAGCTAGGTAGTCTTCGAGAAAAAGAGCAAAACTCATATTTTTCTTCTCAAAGCAGAACTTGCGACCGTCTTCTTCTCTAAAAGAATCGATCGAACCCAACTTCTTCTCGAAACCCATCTTCTGAAAACACTCAATTAGGGTTTTCAATTTGGGGATTTGAAGGAGGAGGAAGGGGTTGGGGGGGGGGGGGGGGGGGGGGGGGGGGGGGGGGTTTGGGGGTTTCTTCAATCATTGAAACCCTAACTCACTCTCTCCAACTCATTCGCGACCCCTCATACTCCACCGCACTTTGGAGCTCGTCTCTGACTTGGTGTCACAACAACCCACCTCTCCGACCTTGTCTTCGCCTCCGTTCGCTCCTATTCAGTGACTTGGTGCACAACAACCCACCTCCCTAGCCTCTTCCTCATTTTCTCCCTTTCCTCTCTCTCTCTCTCTCTCTCTACCGGAAAGCTTCTCTCTCTTCATTCTCGCCGGAAATTGGTGCCGCCACCGGTCGCCGCCGTCGCTGGAACCTGGATTTCAACCAAAATTTCCAGATTTTCTCCTCTTCCTCCCCTCTTTCCATTTCTCCAACCAAAATTAAGAAATTTGGCCATTCCATCCTCCAAAAACCCTAGAACCCAAAGCTAATTTGGGGGTTTTTGTGATTTCTTCTTTCCAAGCTCAAATCAAGGTAATATCCCTCCTAATCTAGCCTCTATTCATCTGATCTACACCTATTTCTTCCTAAATCCGAGTTTTGATTTTGATTTGTGATTTTGTTTGCATGAACCCGATTTCTCCTTAAACCATGAAGCTAGGCTACGGGTTTGGCAAGGATTTGTGGTAAGGATCTATCCATGCAACCTTGTTTTCGAGTTTTTTGGTTGAGATGATGATGTTGGACGGATTTGTTGGTGAAGAAGGCCAAGGAGAAGGAATAGGCCATGAGTTTTGAAGAAGAAAGGGTAAGGAATGGGTTTTGGACAAACCCTAGAATTTTTGGAATTTATTTGGTGGATTTTGATTTTGTTGAGCCATTGTTGTTGTTGGAAAAATTGTGAAAATTAGAGATTTGAGGATGGTTTAATTAGTAGGATTTTGTTAGCCTAATTTTTAAAGTGTTGGAATTTTGGTGTTGAAGATTTGGTGATTGTTGTTGTGTAGTTTTGGCCAAAATAAAAAGAAAAGGAAGAAGGAAAGAAATGGCATTGTTTTTGGAAGAAAAGGAAAATAAAGAAAATGGTAAAAGTTGGATTAAATGAGTTTTTATTATGGTAAAGTGGTCAAAAGTGAAGAATGTGAAAGTAAAGGTAAATTCGGTAAAAATGAGGTAAAAGGTAAAAGTGAAAGTGTGGAGGTAAAAGTCATGGTAAAAGTGAAAAGGTGAAAAAGGAGAAGTAAATGGGTAAAAGTAAAAGTAAAACTTTATTTATAATTATTTACTTATTTATTTTTAGTAAATGAGAATTATTTACATATTTATTTTTAATAAATAATAAATAATGGTAAATAAAGGAATACTTGGTCAAAAGTCAAAGGTCAACTCTGAGAGTTGACCAGGGTTGATCGACCTCGTAAAACGTGAGGATAGACTCGACTTTAGTCGCTCGGATTGGCGAAAGTTTAGCGGAGAGATAAGGACGTTTTCCTTTTTAAGAAATAAATTAGTTTCCCAAATTGGTAAAGGTTGAAAGAAATAATTAATAACCTCATTGAAATAAAAAGGATTAGTGTGCGCGATTACTTAAAGTTGTTCATGATGTTTACCTGGATAATTACTTACAAACTAAGTAATGGTTCAGGAAACACAATCGTCAAGGAAGCTTGAGCGGAAAGCATTAGAGTGTGGAGTATGCCAGCATTTTCCAGGTAGGGTGAGCTATCCCTTCCTTGTTAGAGGCTTTTCGATATATATGGAATGCTCTAGTAAAATATCATGTTGCCTGCAAGTACGTTTTTGGTTGTTCATTAGTCGATGCCTCGTGATACATGTGTTTTCATCACTGATAATTGTTGATTGCGAAAACCGAGGCTAGACTTGCATATTGAGATATTGTACCCTTTGTATGTTTGTGCTTGTGACCTGAAAGTGAATGGGATCTAGACGCGTAGATTCCTAGGAATCCCATGGTGTCGATAATCGTAAACCTACGGAGGGGGCTGTGCTCCTATGCTTGTCGAGGAAAGGTGAGTACAGATAGTGAACCAGTCATAGGAGACTCAGGGCCAGGAAATGGACACTTTCGCTACTTGTAGCCATAAAGACTATAGAGTAGTTGGCCGGTTCTCGAAGGATGACGAACCAAGTCAGTCACCGATTTATTTTAGTTTAGCCGGCAGGTAAGTATTTCGGAGCTCCAAGTTGTGTGAAGCATGCTGCATATGATTTCCTGAAACGAAAGAACTGTGATTGTTTTTGTTTGCATTTGTTTTACTTGATTTTACAAATGCGCGCAATCCATATTCTAATAGTTATGTTTTACCTATTAGTTTTCAAACCTAACTAAGGTTGGGTCGGCCCCTGATGCGGCTGAAATAACCTCACAATTTAACCCTGCAAAATGTAGTTGTCAGTATAGGATAAGCAGGGATCGTTCAGTCCGGGGATTGTAGGGTACACCTACACAAAAAGGTCAATTAACAAATAAAAGAATAAAATGGGGGGTTTTGAAATTTGGTTCCTAATCTACTTAAAATAAAAACAAAACAAATAAAACTATATACAATGATCGGCTTCCCTAACCTAGACCAATACCACTTGGAAATTACTAAGTGTAAAAACAGAAAATCCATTTCAACATGCTACAAAAATGTGCCCATCTTATATGCCTAGATAAGAGCTCAAATGGAAAGCCTCAGCGGATCAATCCATTTATCTGATTCGTTCTAATGTAGGATTGGATCGGAAAAGTCCTTACCAAGCCTAATACTACTAATTTTCGAAAACACTCAGCGTAATTCTCTTAACTAGTAGTATTATCTAACCTTCGAATCAACTCACACGTGCAAATTAACCATTAGACATAGAATTTAACACGTAATTTCCAGAATCGTTTAACCATTGAACATAGTTTTTACCACCCGTTAGAACTAATTACTACTTGTTTAACTCAGCGTCTTAACAAATAACAATTACTCTTGGAAAATTAAGCAAACACACAAGAACTCTCACCGTTATTCTAGCATGCAAACTTATTAACCTAACTCTGAAAATTACCTAAACACGTAAAAGGGCACAAGATTATAACATGCATCATAAAAAAATTCTCAAAATTAACTCAATAATAAACTGAAAATCTCAAAAATATTAATAAAAATATTCTGAAAATTCCGTGTCTCCAATTACACAACTCACAAATTGAAACACATAAAACCGAAACAAAAATTATAAGTAGAGTCATAGTTACACTTTGAAGCTTTCCTCAGCGGCTTAGCAACAAGGTGATGAACTTGTCTCTGCTATGGTGGTGGAGCGTCCTTGACTCAGCGCCTAAGAGCTTCGTAGATGATGGATGGATGGTGGTCACGGTCTTGTAGAAGATGGAGGTTTGAGTAGTGAATTGGGTAGTCTTGGAATGGTTTTTGGCCAGGAAGTGATAGGCAATGAATTATCTTGGCTGGGAAGTGATCTTGGCTGGGAAGTGATGCAAATTCAGTTCTGGACGTTGCCTATTTATAGGGGAGCATTGGTTGGCTTTCCCAACTGAAACGTCTTCTTTATGGCCTTAACTCCTCTCATAATGGGGCAATTCCTTTAATTTCCAAGCTGAAACGTCTTTCTCTTATTTATTTTTCAGCTGAAACATCTTTTTCTTTTATTCCTCAACTGAAAACATCTTTTCTCCTTTATTTCCCTTCTTCATTGCTTGGTTAAATATCTTAATGCTTTATTTTATGACTCCATCATTGCTGTTTCCAAGAGTTCAACCAGGCAACGTTTCCTACAACAAGCAAGAGAATATCAGAATTTTCTAGAGAAAATAAAGGGAAATTAAAATGTAAAGACCGCAAAAATAGTTGACAGTTAGGAATCCTGATCCAGCTAGGATTTTTCATGAATTTTACTTTTTCCGCCTATTTCACTCCAAACACTCAACAAGACTTTCAAAATGACTTAATGACTCAAAACACTAAACTAAGGGAGAAATAAGGCTAAAATGAGGCACATAATTAATAATATTGTCACACTTTTTTGCTCCTATCAACTACCCCACACTTAGCTTTTGCTAGTCCCTTAGCAAAACGAAAATACAAAACAAAACAATAACTCAAAAAAAAGTAAATGACTCTATTGCTCCTAACTGTTGTCTCAGAGACTCCAAACTCATGGCTTTCACGTTAAACACTTAATCAAAATCGCATAGATAATTCCATGGTTAATAAACATGTGACATTCATATGACTAAGCAAGATATGGAGAACTTAAGTTATACAATGAATGATAGCATGTTTCGAACAAGTCCAATCCAAACTCACAAGGCATACTCTCGATTTTTCTCTCAGAAATGGCTATGCTTAAAAGCTTCACACTCAAGTATATGCAAGAGAACAAATTGTAAGGCAACAAACAGCTTGCATATTACATCAATAAACGCATTTTGTGAAGAATTTTTAAAGACCTCATGAAATGACTAAGTGCACAAATGGACCTAAACCATAAGCTCGACTGCGTACCTGACTCCACTAACCAAAGACAGCCCATCTCAAGGATCAAGTAAGCACTTAAAACAGGTTGTAATGGGGCTAAGCTGGGGTTTTCGAAATAAAGATTAAGGATACAAAAATCCTAAGGACCTAGCAGAGCATATATAGACCACGTTATGTCATCATTTTTGTACGCCAAATATCTTTGTTTTGGGCCAAACCTTCACTCTAACCAACATGGGAATGGACAAAGGCATAATTTTCAACTTTGAGCCTTCTACAAATTTGAAATTCCAAAACCACACTTCAACAATTTCCCAAGAGTTTTCTTTTCAATTTGTCTCCTCTTTTGCCGTTTTTCTTTCTTTCTTTCTTTTTTTTTTCATTTTTTTTTTCTTCATTTTCTTTCATTCATTTTTCACGGCAATCTTCTTTCTTTTTCTTGGTTTTTCCCCACCCCACACTTGTCTTTCATCGTCACCCCTACACACTATGTCATGCTCTACTAAGTCCCTAAGACAAGGGTAGAGATATCCTGTACTAAGCTCATGGTAGGGTAGTGAGGGTGATGAAACAGAGGTTTTAAACGTAGGCTTAAAGGGGTTCATTCTAAGGAGTCCCACGACGGGCACAATTGGGGACACATGCTTGTTTGGCTATGGTGGTTACCCTAATGCCTTCTATCCTATCCAGGATCAGGGCATATTATGGCATACAAGTTTTGACAGTCACAACAGCCGAGTTCCAGTACTCTCTAGTCCATTAAAATCTACGGCACATGATCATTGGATTTCAAAGAATGATGAGGTTTTGAAAATACAGCCATGAAATTCTAGAATTATCAATTAAGCACTCAAAAAGAAAGTATTTTAGCTCAACAGCTCACTTAGGGTCAAATGAATCAGACTTAATCCTAGCATGCTTAATGAACCAAGTTACAATCCTATCTCAAATCTTCATACAAGGATCACAACGTCGATTAACCACAGAATTCAATTAAGTCCTATTTCGATTGTGAAAACCTTCAGCCATGAATTCAGAGACATGTTCATCCTAGACGTTAGGGGCATCCTAAGACTCAAGCAAACAAAACAAAAACAAAGACACTAAAAAAACCATAGAAATTTTTTTTTTTTTTTTTTTTTAAGGGAAGGGTAAAATAAACAAATAATAAACAAAGACACAAGTACAATTCAACCTAAGCAAGTGAAGGGATAGAAATTTCAAACTCTCGTTGATGGCTCCTTCACAGCTTCGGTTGAAATGGGTTGCCTCCCATGCAGCGCTTAATATTTATAGTCCTTCAGCCTGGACTCTTCTCCTTGTTCACACGTCATGGGGTGCCTCCTGGAGGGGTATCTCTTCCAATGTGTGCCCCACCAAGGACTCATAGTAGGGCTTGAGACGATGCCCATTTACCTTGAACTCCTTCCCCGTCTTCTCACTCTTGATCTCTACAGCACCATGAGCAAACACATTTGTAACTATAAATGGGCCAACCCAACGAGAACGAAGTTTACCTGGGAATAGCTTAAGTCTGGAATGGAATAACAGAACTTTCTGGCCCACTTGGAAGCTTTTTCCGCGAATCATTTTGTCATGGTAGGCCTTTGTCTTCTCCTTGTAGATCCATGAAGCATCGTAGGCCTCATTCCTTATCTCCTCAAGCTCATTTAGCTGTAGCTTCCTATGTAGGCCTGCTTCATCATAATCCATGTTGAACTTCTGGACAGCCCACCAAGCCTTGTGCTCTAGCTCCACTGGAAGGTGGCATGCCTTTCCATAGGCTAACCTAAAGGGGGACATCCCAATAGGAGTCTTGTAGGCCGTTCTGTAGGCCCACAACGCATCATCCAATCTCTGGCTCCAATCCTTCCTTGTCGGGCCCACTGTCTTCTCGAGTATCCTCTTGATCTCCCTGTTGGATACCTCTACTTGGCCACTGGTCTGAGGGTGATAGTCCCAGCAGGCAGCTCAAATAGCCAAGTCTTGGCCTTGTCCTCCAAAGTAAAGGGGAATGCCTTCATCTTCAAGATATTGATATCAGCTCCTTTAGGGCACATACTCCCACAGACAAACTCGAACTCCTTGAGATGCTTGTTGGTGTCTTCACTACTCATCCCATGAAACTTGGGTAGGTGATGCAGAAACCCACTCTTTAACTCAAAATCATCATTAAGCCCCTCTCCTGGTTCTGGATAGGCAATGCATAAGGGTGCAACACCCCCACCTGTAGGATTAGACAGTTGCCTAATAGTCTCAGCCATTGGTGCATGTACTTGCTCAACACGGGCGTGCTCTTCCTCTTCTTCCTCTTCAATGACCTCCTCTTCTTCCTCTTCCAAGACTTGTTCTTCTCCTTCTTCAGAATGGTCAGGTT
Organism: Rosa chinensis; assembly: GCF_002994745.2. Taxonomy (NCBI): domain Eukaryota; kingdom Viridiplantae; phylum Streptophyta; class Magnoliopsida; order Rosales; family Rosaceae; genus Rosa; species Rosa chinensis. The sequence goes on along the minus strand of NC_037091.1, from coordinate 26,266,693 downwards.
TGTTGATCTCCTTGGTTGATCTAGTTGAGGAGTTATAACCTGAATAGCTAGAGTCCTGAGAATCCCTCCTTTCTAGAGGAAGGCGGTCTGAAAAAGTGAGTTCTGCCCTTTGCTTAGCACGTTCCAATTTTTCAAAGAGCTCCTTAGTCTTATCAGAGACAGTGGACATTCATGGACCTTTAAGACCAAATCAAGTGTTAGTAACATATTCAAGGTTCGAAATACAAACATTATGCCTTTCCTTAACTTTCTAAGTTACTTTTACATTTACATACTTAGGTACTGGAACAGAGGACCTCGTTTGTGCAATGGGACTATAGAACAGCTACCCTCGACAAAGTCATGTTTAATCCAATATACCTTAAGCATGTCACACAACATTTTTATTTTTTATTATTATAAACATAGTTAATATCTCAATTGATTCCAAGTTGTAAGTCGAGCCCAATAGAAACCACTACTATTGGTGAGATACGATATAGGGATAGTCGCCCAGACACAAGTCTCTTTCCTTTGTTTCAGAAGGCAGAATGGCCAGATTAAGAGGTAAGTGAGAGGGAGGACTCATTTTAGTGATACTACGGAGGCTACTCCCTCATTGAGGTTTAGGCCCCTATCGGCTACTCCCACATGGTGGTTTAGGCTCATTCTATAGTATCTCTGAGATCCAACTGAACCCATCACCCAGGGTCTCAACCTAAGACACCATCCGTATGCGCCCCTTACTCAGCTGGGAAATTAACTTATGTGTTAGACCGTTCTCCAAGTGCTAATAAAGGCCGCCGTCAACCTCAAGAGACCTGAGCAAGGTACTAATGAAGGGTTTAGGCCAATATTAACAAAAGGGCCCTTGTCTACTCATACGATTTTACACACTTACAACAATTAAGTATTTAGCTAAATTCATATCCACATACAATTTACAACAATTAAGTAAATTAATCTAAATGAAACACATACAATTTACAATATGGTTAAAAAAACAACTTCTACAAATTGTACAACACTGATAAAAGACATGCTTAATTTTGTAACACTCATAAAACTTAAACTAAATCACAATTAAAGCTTGGCCTAACCGAAATCGCAGTTTGTCACCATTCCACAAGTGTAGTACAAAAATTAGCAAGCATTCTATATACAACAAAATCGATGACACTTTAAGTGCAAGGGATTTTAACAATCCCCGGCAACGGCGCCAAAAATTGATGCGACTGAAATAGCCTCACAATTTAACCCTGCAAAATGTAGTTGTCAGTATAGGATAAGCAGGGATCGTTCAGTCCGGGGATTGTAGGGTACACCTACACAAAAAGGTCAATTAACAAATAAAAGAATAAAATGGGGGGTTTTGAAATTTGGTTCCTAATCTACTTAAAATAAAAACAAAACAAATAAAACTATATACAATGATCGGCTTCCCTAACCTAGACCAATACCACTTGGAAATTACTAAGTGTAAAAACAGAAAATCCATTTCAACATGCTACAAAAATGTGCCCATCTTATATGCCTAGATAAGAGCTCAAATGGAAAGCCTCAGCGGATCAATCCATTTATCTGATTCGTTCTAATGTAGGATTGGATCGGAAAAGTCCTTACCAAGCCTAATACTACTAATTTTCGAAAACACTCAGCGTAATTCTCTTAACTAGTAGTATTATCTAACCTTCGAATCAACTCACACGTGCAAATTAACCATTAGACATAGAATTTAACACGTAATTTCCAGAATCGTTTAACCATTGAACATAGTTTTTACCACCCGTTAGAACTAATTACTACTTGTTTAACTCAGCGTCTTAACAAATAACAATTACTCTTGGAAAATTAAGCAAACACACAAGAACTCTCACCGTTATTCTAGCATGCAAACTTATTAACCTAACTCTGAAAATTACCTAAACACGTAAAAGGGCACAAGATTATAACATGCATCATAAAAAATTCTCAAAATTAACTCAATAATAAACTGAAAATCTCAAAAATATTAATAAAAATATTCTGAAAATTCCGTGTCTCCAATTACACAACTCACAAATTGAAACACATAAAACCGAAACAAAAATTATAAGTAGAGTCATAGTTACACTTTGAAGCTTTCCTCAGCGGCTTAGCAACAAGGTGATGAACTTGTCTCTGCTATGGTGGTGGAGCGTCCTTGACTCAGCGCCTAAGAGCTTCGTAGATGATGGATGGATGGTGGTCACGGTCTTGTAGAAGATGGAGGTTTGAGTAGTGAATTGGGTAGTCTTGGAATGGTTTTTGGCCAGGAAGTGATAGGCAATGAATTATCTTGGCTGGGAAGTGATCTTGGCTGGGAAGTGATGCAAATTCAGTTCTGGACGTTGCCTATTTATAGGGGAGCATTGGTTGGCTTTCCCAACTGAAACGTCTTCTTTATGGCCTTAACTCCTCTCATAATGGGGCAATTCCTTTAATTTCCAAGCTGAAACGTCTTTCTCTTATTTATTTTTCAGCTGAAACATCTTTTTCTTTTATTCCTCAACTGAAAACATCTTTTCTCCTTTATTTCCCTTCTTCATTGCTTGGTTAAATATCTTAATGCTTTATTTTATGACTCCATCATTGCTGTTTCCAAGAGTTCAACCAGGCAACGTTTCCTACAACAAGCAAGAGAATATCAGAATTTTCTAGAGAAAATAAAGGGAAATTAAAATGTAAAGACCGCAAAAATAGTTGACAGTTAGGAATCCTGATCCAGCTAGGATTTTTCATGAATTTTACTTTTTCCGCCTATTTCACTCCAAACACTCAACAAGACTTTCAAAATGACTTAATGACTCAAAACACTAAACTAAGGGAGAAATAAGGCTAAAATGAGGCACATAATTAATAATATTGTCACACTTTTTTGCTCCTATCAGCCCCTATTGGGCTAGCGAGGACGAAATGCTCACCCCTACATTTCAGGTTACAACGAGGTCATTCGGGACGATTTGGATTAGAAGTGAGTCATTGGCCGAGTCCGTGTGTTGCTGTTCCTGTTGCTTGAAGTTCTTCCCCTTGGTACTCCATTAATTTACTCGTTTTTCATTCCATGTTGAACTCTGTGAGGTCCACCTACCTGGGAGCGCGCCTCACCCCTTTGTTTTATTGTTATTGTTGAACTCCTTTCATTTCGGTTATGATGTAAGCCCTAAGGCGTCACAGTGCACTTGCCCACTTTATTTTTAAGCATTTCCAGACTTGTTCATTTGAGTGTTGGGTTGTTGATTTAAAGTCCTTTCTTAAAAGTTTTTCTTGGTCTCCCATTTTCTAAAAATTGTATTTTCAAAAGGCCTTGTAGTATTAAGTTGGTAGGTCTACGGTAAGTATACTACGTATCGAGCTCTTATTGGCTTAATATTACGGAGCTGTGGTATACCCCCTTCGGGTCGCCACATAATAGACTTCGATTTCGTTTCTAGTTTCTCAGTTTTCAATTCTCGTTCTTTGGGCAGCAAAGAGAAGCGGCTTCTTGGGCTATGGAGTCTCGCGTAGGGGGGCGATTCCGAGTCGGCCGGAAGAACAGTAGTGGATCCTTTGGAGAGTCTACTTAGGTGTGTTGCTCACTTCTTCTTTTTGTTTTGCTTGCTTTTCGTTATTGCTAACTCATGTTCTGTTTTGGTATCTTGATCGATCTGTTTGGTTTGGTTTGATTCTGGTATGCAATTATAGTGTCTCAGATATAGTCCCATTTCAATTAAAAGGTTCTGGAACTCGAGCAGGTCTATTTCTTGGTTTCAATTTCAGGTTCTTTTTCACTTTTAAGATTCCGAAGTAGACTGAATTGCAAAGAATTACTTTTTAGGACTATCCTTGTGTTTGGGGATTGATTTGATAATTTTGAAAAAAGTCTTTGCTGTGATTGAGAATTCTGTGTGTTTTGAAATATGTATGAGGTGATAGTTCATGATCTATAATGTTGTCCATTTAACTTTTCATTTGCAGTATTTGGTTACAAGTGGAAACAAGTGGTAATTGCTTCTAGCATTATGGATGAAAACTGGTTCCATCTGAATTCTTCTTTTCTCATCTCCCATGCATATAGGCATTATCTCTCATTTGTTTCCTGATTTTCCTCAGCCATTGTTCCTTGCAATTGGGGAAGCAGTGACTCTTTTGGAAATACACTTTTAGTGAGGAAAATCTCATAATCATCCCAGTTAATAATCAAATATAAATAACTGGTTGGTTGAGTCAGTATTTGCTGCTATTCAATAATATGCATCTCTCTTTATTCTCTATAGGTTTTACTCTATTATTTTTTTTCTGTTTACATTTCACCTTAGATTGATATCCTGTGTCCACATCATGAAAACAAAATTGACTCAACAAAACATTTATCTTTTCGATATGCTTGACTAGGTTATACGTGTGACTGTGTGAGTGAGATAGAGAGAGCACAATTGTAAATTTATTGTACAGACATGCTGACTGACTACTTTTAATGAAGAAGGATGATAATTTTTTATAGTACTGAAGTAAAGAAGTAGATTGTAGAAACTTTGTATATCTATTTCCATACATTTTGCTTCAGTTTGTCCTTCTATGTATCATCCATCACACAATATTTGACCATGACCAGGAGTTTTCTTTCAAAGTAGCACGGGAAACTAACCAAGAACTATTCTTATATCAACCTAAATGCAGGATTGCATGAAATAATTCAAACCATCATCTTAAGATCTAAGGTTGCAAATTTAAATGTAATGTATAAGTCATACAACTTTAGGAGGAAAATTGGTATAGGCCAATGTGTTTGTAATTAAAATTAATTTTTTTTTTATCTCATGTCCACACACATCCATCGATGGAATATTTACAAACGTGATGTGAAAAAATAAGCACGTTTCGCGGTCGTCATGCCATCGGTCAACCAAGAAAACATACAAGTGACGACGGTTGACCAATTCGATCGGATTCAAAAATATGGTGAAATTGGTTAAATTTTTTACCACACTCATAATTTATTGTAATAATGTCATCCAACGGTCCATTTTTCCATTTTCTTTGAATTGATAGGGGTTGCTCTTTGGAGTGTATGATAGGTATAGGTTTATAAGAGTAACTAAATTTGACCTAGTTGATCGAATTCGAAACGAGAATCAAATTAGCCGAATTTTTTACAATCACCATAAAACATTACAATCTCTCAATCGAGCGGTTGATTTCTCTAAATTCATTTTCCACTTCATAGTTGCTTTAGAATGAACCTCAACAATTTAAATGCAATATACAAGTCATACAACTTTAGGAGGCAAATTAATATCGGCCAACATCTTTGTAATTAAAATTGAAATTTTTATCTTGTGTCCACGCACATCCATCGATGAAATATTTATAGACGTGATGTGAAAAAATGAGCACGTTTCACGGTTGTCATGTCATTGGTCAACCAAGAAAACATACAAGTGACAACAGTTGGCCAATTCGATCGGATTCGAAAATATGGTGAAATTAGCTAAATTTTTTACCACACTCATAATTTATTGTAATAATCTCATCCAACGGTCCATTTTTTCATTTTCTTTGAATTGATAGGGGTTGCTCTTTGGAGTGAGTGTAAGATAGATATAGGTTTATAAGAGTAACTAAATTTGACCTAATTGATCGAATTCGAAACGAGAATCAAATTAGCTGAATTTTTTACAATCACCATAAAACATTACAATCTCTCAATCGAGCAGTTGATTTCTCTAAATTCATTTTCCACTTCATGGTTGCTTTAGAATGAACCTCAACAATTTAAATGCAATATACAAGTCATACGACTTTAGGAGGCAAATTGATATAGACCAACATCTTTGCAATTAAAATTGAAATTTTTATCTTATGTCCACGCACATCCATCGATGGAATATTTACAGACATGATGTGAAAAAATAAGCACGTTTCATGGTCGTCATGTCATCGGTCAACCAAGAAAACATACAAGTAACAACGGTTGACCAATTCGATCGGATTCGAAAATATGGTGAAATTGGCTAAATTTTTTACCACACTCATAATTTATTATAATAATCTCATCCAACGGTCAATTTTTCCAATTTATTTAAGTTGATAGAGGTTTCTCTTTGGAGTGTATGATATATAAATATAAGTTTATAAAAAATATTATCTTTAAAGATTTATTTGTAAATAAAGCCCGCAAGGCCCGCTCCGAAAAAGCCCGCAAGGCTTAGCCCGGCCCGGCCCCAAAAAGCTCGCGAGGCCCGCATTAAATGGATTGGCTTGGATCCTTCAATTTACAATAAAGCCCGGCCCGGCCAGCTACTATTTAAAAATAGAGTAAGGCCCGGCCCAAGCCCGCTACCAATGGGCAGGGCTCGGCCCGTTAATGAGGCCTACATTCAACAGAGACTCTTCTTCAAAGTTGGTCCATACACGCCTTGACTTCCCTTGCTCTGTATTTTCATCACCACTTTCCATTTTCTAAAAAAATCAACATGACATGGTCAAGGAAACATAAACATGATTATCTAAAGAGCATAAGTGGTAAATGGTTGTGTCTATGTTCAATTCAGTTCAATAAATGGCTAGTAACATACAATTTAAAGAAGTTAATGAGTGGAAACCATAACTAAGGCTATAATTATCATTCCCATATGCTAAGGCAAGCAACGTTGCCCTACTCAAAATGCAAGTACAAATCCTACTTCTTTCAATGAAAGATATTCTTCGAGGCTAGTGATAAGTTCATAATTTCATACATTTTTATACCCTTAAATGTAGGATTCTAGGCTTAGAACTGGTCATCTTTGAGTCATTTACTTTGTCTTTATGTTTTGTAGGTTAAATTGGAGAAAAGAAGGATTTGCAGCTTAAAGTCGAACGCAGGATTGAAAGGGTGCTTGCTATCCTGAGCGTCCAGAATTGTCTCTGCTGTGCGTCAACTTTGAGGATTAAACTGTACCTTCTCACAAGGAATTAGAAGGCGAGCCATATACCATTGGAAAGATAAAGATGTTAGCTTTCTGAGGAATTTTACGGAAGTGGATTCTGATTCCTCTGGAGGAAGTTATGATGATAAGTGAACCTAGTTCGGGAAGGCAGATTCTGATGGATTTTGCATATATTTTTGGAATCTGACTTGTGATGCCCAAGTCCGTTGATCTTAGCACTCGAATGGAACAAGACTGAACATGTACGTCTGAGGTCTGATATATTTAGAGTAATTTCTTGCGTTGACTATAATAACCTTGTGTTTCTTTGGAGAGAAGAAATCTATTCCAAGTTGGACCAGAAGACTTAAGAAGCCCAAGTCAAGTAGGAATTAAAAAGAGACATACAAGGAAGAAAAAGAGGACGTCTAGAGACAAGAGGCGGCGTGGAAAGCAGATTGAGACGCAACAAGAGCAAGAGGAGTCACCACCATCTTTATTCCTCCTTCACTATGCATTAGTGTTCACAACAAATCAAAAGCTACATAAATAATGATCCTTAGTACTTAGATGTATATAAAGCGGAAACTACATGATTTATTCTCTTGAATCTCTTGCATCCCTTGCAGCAGCACCTGAAACCCTTATATCTCCGACAGCCCTTACAGCTCTTCTTCCCGTCCATTCATTATGCATTTGTAAAGCTAATTCATTCCTCCAAGTAGTCCATTGATTAGACTCTTCAATTGTGCCAACTACATCAGCTTCTTCCCCATTTTGTGCATCTAATTCACATACTGCATGCTCCATCGGATCAATGATGGACTCCTTAGTATGCGGCACCTTCCTTTTAGCATTCCAAAACACCTTTCTATGACATTTCTTGCCTTCGAATGCTTCATGTTAAAATATTCCACATGATCCTTAGACATATTTCTTTCATCCCATTCCGATAAATGAAACCTTGTTCCTCTATATGGTGCAAGAAATCCTTCACCATTTGTGTAACCACCATCTACAACGTAATAATAACCTAATAGCCAAAATAAAAATTCCTATTAGTGTGTGAAAGGCACATAAACTGCATTAATTTAATCTACACAACTAATCCAATAGTCTTACTAGTAGGAACTCTTAATCCATTCAGCCTAGTCTTGAAATTGATCAATTCTTAGTAAATCAAGGTATCTAGACACCAATTGTAACAACCCATAAATAATTGTTAATGGAAAATCAATCCATAGTCTTTAATTTAACAAATCACAGTAGATACACGAGAAGAAGAAGCTAGACATGGTCGAAGGGAAGATGGAATCAGAATCACAGCAAAAGGAGCATGAGAGAGAAAAGAAATTGAACCTGGACGAGTAGATCAAGGAGGATGAAGCGTATCGAGAGTGGAGAGACGAGGCTGAAGCGCGAAAGAGATGGAGAGACGAGGCTGAAGCGTGCGAAAGGGATGGAGAGACTAATGAGCGTTGTTGAAGCCCTTGCTTCCACAGTTCGGTGAGTTTTGGGGGTTCTATGTAAGAAGGTCGGGAGCTGATGCGGGGACTCTTTTATCTCATTTAATTGAGTCCTCATGTGTGCCAAACGTGGGATAAGTCTAATTGTATTACATAGGCTAGTACAATCCCGTTTAGTCCCACGAAACAAACACAACCTTAGTGTTTGGATAAGTGGGGTTAATTAACTCCAAAATTAGATAAATGATCATTTTCCCTTAATTTAAAAACGCTTTTGAGTCTTTGTAACACAATGTAAACATGAGCTTATAAGAAATCCCTTCATCTCTAAATTCTACACCCTTCATTCTAAGGGACGAATCCAGGTATTATGTGCATAAAAACAAATTAAAGTTGTCATATTCAGGTCAACGCATTTCGTCGTGACCCTAAATTAATTAAAGAACAGGCACTGATCAAACTCCTTAACCCATATATCTTAAGCAGCAACCCCTTTCAAATTCCAAACTTGCCAGCATTAGCAGCTCTGAATCCACCCACGTTACCAGAAATAAGAGGCACTCGAATGCCCAAAACGTACCTAAACTTGTAGGACTATCCCCAACATGTCCCTCGACTCCGACTCAGCAATCCCTTCCTCCAGCAGAGACTGGTACTTTCCCTCACCGCCCTTCATCCACGCAGCGAAATCCCCAAAATACCACCGAAGATTCCCCACAAACCCCAGACCATCCCCACCCCTCCCCACCGATTCTCAGCCGCCATTTGGTCCGGCGACGTCGTTTCGCGCCGTTTCGTCCTCCAGCTCCGCCCCTCCGAGAACTTTCAGCCATGACAGGCCCCGCCGGAGAGTTGACTTCCCCCGTCGGCGGGAGAAGCCTCCGCGAAACGATGTCAACCAGCCCGTTTCCGGCGTCCCCGACGGCCTCTCCAAAAAACGATCGGAGGCTTCCGGCGACAAGGTCATTAGCTTTTCCGGACTCGGCTTCAAACTCCGGTGGAAAATGGCTTGTTCAGTAGCGGTACCTCTCTCTCTCGTCTCTCTCATAATTCTAGGGTTTGATAGCTTGATTGTGATTGGAGCTCATAAATTTGTTTGTGCATATCAGATTTTGATGACGGTTTTGTCGTCAGTGGTGTACCAAAACTTCTGTTTACATAGCCAAGTCAATGAGTTGCAGGATTATATTTCCAAGCTTGAATTGAGATTACAAGCCTACAATTCGTTAGAATCTATGGAGCTCATCACTTATTCTGGGCTGGAGGATGATGATATTCCTAACAGAAGATTAAAACGATTAGCGCTTATGGTCTCCCTCGTGTTTTTATCAATCCCTCTTGTGGTTTTCAAGTACATTGACTATGTCTCGAGATCACGGTCACCGGAGAACATCTCTGAAGAAGAATCTCTAAACAAACAGCTAGCGTACCGTGTCGATTTGTTTTTATCAGTCCACCCGTATTCTAAGCCACTGACATTGTTGGTTGCAACACTGTTACTTATTTGTCTTGGGGGGTTAGCATTGTTTGGAGTGAAAGATGATAGCTTAGCGGAATGTCTTTGGTTATCGTGGACGTATGTAGCTGATTCTGGCAACCATACTGACTCTGAACAAATTGGCGAAAGGCTTGTTTCAGTTTCCATTAGCTTTGGTGGGATGCTCATATTTGCAATGATGCTTGGACTTGTTTCTGATGCAATTTCAGAGAAGTTTGACTCATTGAGGAAAGGAAGAAGTGAGGTAGTGGAGCAAAACCATACTTTAATTCTCGGTTGGAGCGATAAATTGGTAATTTTTTATTGTATTGCTAATTTCCTTTCATCATTTGCTGTGCGAATATATGAGGTAAGGTTACAGTTTATCTTAATGAAAAGTGATTTGACTGAATGCCATTGTGAATTCAGGGATCATTATTGAACCAGATTGCAATAGCTAATGAGAGTTTGGGTGGAGGGATTGTTGTAGTTATGGCTGAGCGAGACAAAGAGGAAATGGAACTTGACATTGGTAAAATGGAGTTTGATTTCAAAGGAACATCTGTAATATGCAGAAGTGGGAGCCCTCTTATTCTTGCTGACCTGAAAAAGGTAGGACAGTTTGCTTTCTTGTTACTTTAACATAAAAATTTAGAAGCATGTTCTCCTCTTTGATGTCCGTCACAATTTGTGTGGGACGTCCCTAAGGAGAGGGGCACTTTACAATATATATCCAGACTTTTATCATCTACCTCAGTTGGCTCATTGAAACGAATTAGTTAATTACTTTTTTTTCTTTCTTTTTTCTGTTATGTATGGGACCTAAAAGGCCCAAAAGCAAAGAAGCTTAAGAAGCTGTTACAGTATTCATAGATCGAGGAACTGCACACAAATGATCAAGGACTAGTTAAGTAGTTGATGCAGCACTAATTGGGATATCATTCAGACTTTAGAGAGGATGAGAAATAGAAGAATTAGGGATAATGGAAGGATAGACTAGGGAGACAACAAGACCAATATTACAGGAGAGATAGTCGAGATTCAAGTATGTGTGTGTGTGTGTGTGTGTGTATCCATTCACAATGTCTAAGAAGTAATGATAGCAATGCCTCTATTTAAAGAAGCTAAATATTATTCGAGAACCCTGACAACAAATTACCTTTACTAACCCTAGCATTAGAAATCCTAATAAATAAAGTCCAAGTATAAATAGCCTAAAATACTTGAATAATAATTTGACTATACTGTATCATTCCCCCGGGTGACAAGAACCCACTCCTTGCAAGGGAGCTGAGGAATTGAAACACCCATATGAGAGTACATTTAAGACCATAAGGGAGTTCAGTTATGATGTTTACAATTGGTAGGCTGAGTAGAAGACAACGACTGGGAGGCAACCCATGGTGGCGGACGGCACAACTGGATGAGCTGTGTAGATCTGGGAGATGACGGTGGTGCAACTAGAGGTGTCTAGGTTTGTCAACAGAAATGTGTGGCACTGCAGCCTTGATTTTCATGTGGGGTTTTTATAGGTGAGGAACATTCTAGAATGGTCTAGATAGATGGAGCAGCAGTGCATGTGATGGGAAGATATAGCACCAATTGGGATATAATTCATACTTTAGAGTGATTGAGAAGAGTAGAGGAAATTAGGTTTGGAGAGGAGAAACAGAAGAGTTGGGCCAAAGGAAAAGACAGACTAGGGAGACAACAAAAACAATATTAGAGGGGTGTTCGTGAAGACTGATGTAAGGATGTTTTAATCTTTCATGAAGTTTTTTTTCTTTGTCAGAATCTTCCATGAAGTCTGATAAATAACGATTGCCTCTATAAAATCAAAAACTGATGAATTCTAGAATTCTTAACAATAAAATACATTTTACTAACCCTATCACCATTAGGCTTGATAAGCCTGAGCTTAAGTAACCTAAGAGACTTAAATTACCTAAAAAATAAATAGACTAATCTGTACATATAGTAGAATAAAGAAAATGATGTGGGAGCCAAGTTCAAATTATATAAAATTAACTCATTCAATTCCTAAGTGCATTAGTTTGAGGGATGTCAGTGATTCATGTATGACTCCATAGTTCTTGAGGAAAATTTCTTATGAGTTTCTGCTTGTGTGTGAAACATGGGTTACTTGGAGTGATTTCTGATACACATTTGGTGTGATGCCAAATGTTGGTGCGAAGCCGGAATTGTTTTAATTTCTCTGTAAGAGCAAGTCTTAGGACCCTACTGGTGTGAATCTCGTAGTTTCTAACCTTTCTATATTTTATTCCATTTGTGGTGCATTAGAAAGACTTGTATAGCTTGGCACGTGATACCGAATGAGATTTTGATCATGTGATATCTCAAAAATATCTTGTTTTCTTACTTTTAACTCATACTTTCATCAATAATAGGGGAGGTTTGTTAACTTTCCTGAAGCATTTGGATTCCCTTTCTTAAGTGTTTGTAAGCATTGGAAGATGTTCATGGAGCTCACTTTGCAATCTAACTTGCGAGTGACATATACACGGTTCTTCTTTTATTATTTTATTTATTTATTTTAACAATTCTAGTTCTCTGATTTTTTTCCGGCTTCATTCATTGGAATGTTAAGCATCAAATTTTTTTCTATCTTCTGTTAAATTCAAATTAAGAAATATATTTCATTGTTTTTATTTATTTATTAAGTTTTATCTTTAAAAGAAATAAATTTCCAAGATGTTCTATAGCTTTGTAATCTTGGCTTGCTGGATTCCGGAATCGAGTCTCTAATACTTTGTTACATGCATGCTTATATCTTTCCAAATGTTTATATTCTGCACCAAAAATCTCTTCGAATCTCAGAAGAGGTACAAGGATATATATGTTTTCTGTTGCATCCAATGACTAGTTTTTAACACTAATAGATGGATTTTGTAAGCCTATCCATGTGATTTCTTATACCATCGTTTGCAGGTATCTGTCTCCAAGGCACGTGCAATAATTGTCCTTGCTGAAGACGGAAATGCTGATCAGGTATACTTTACCAATCAATGCAAAATTTGTATTTATGCCTTTGTGTTGTTTAAGTTTTGGGTTTGGAATATTTATTTGGGGTATTTATGCTTATTTCCCTTGGCTCTGTTTCACTAACAAATTTTGCTTAAATATTTGGTACCTTACAAGCATACTATATTACATGTTGGTTGGTGCAGAGTGATGCCCGTGCATTGAGAACTGTTTTAAGTCTAACCGGAGTGAAAGAGGGGCTGAGGGGACATATTGTAGTTGAACTAAGTGATCTTGACAATGAGGTTCTTGTTAAACTTGTTGGTGGAGATCTTGTTGAAACTGTTGTGGCTCATGATGTAATTGGTCGTCTGATGATTCAATGTGCTAGGCAGCCCGGACTTGCACAGGTCAATTTCTGTTATGCTTTTAGCATTGTTTGGGTGGGGGTGACAGCATCTTGTTTTATACATATTGGTGATTTTCTTTTAATTTGAAGCTCCGATTGATTTTTGTATGTCAATTGGGTAATCCGTTTTCATTAATGGGCTATAACAGATCTGGGAAGATATCCTTGGATTTGAAAATTGCGAGTTCTATATCAAAAGATGGCCACAGTTGGATGGCATGCATTTTGAGGATGTACTGATCAGTTTTCCTGATGCCATTCCTTGTGGAGTCAAGGTTGCATCATTGGGTGGCAGAATAATTTTGAACCCGGATGACTCTTATGTTCTACAAGAAGGCGATGAAGTACTTGTCATAGCAGAGGATGACGATACCTATGCTCCTGCAGCATTGCCTATGGTGATTTCAAATTTCTCTAAAGCATATAGATTTCAAAATATTTGCTTGGTCTTTTTGCCAATTTGTTCCATCCTTTTTACTGAAAGAAGCATATTGAAGAGAGATTAGTTCTCAGGGACATTTGTCTCTTCTTGTTGTGTTGTCCATACTAGGTCAAGAGTAGCTTCATTCCCTTGTTATCTGAAAGAAGCATATTGAAGGTAAATTAGTTCTCGGGGACATTGTTTGCTTCTTGTCTGAGTCAGGCAGGATTTAGGCTCACATAGTCAGGTGGGTGACAGCAAAGAAAAGACTAAATAAATGACAGATATAGCAAAACAATTTGCGTTAAAAAAGAAAATTTTCTGGTGACTAGATTCATTATCCTTTTTTATTTTTTTCGGGTGGGGGTGGCGAAGAAACAGAATTTTAGTAGAAAAAATTAGATGACAAGAAGTCCTTAAAACAATACTAAAACAGTCAATACAAGCAGAAACGCCAGATCTTCTAATATCAAATCAGGGCTTGGGCCATTCATTTTTATTTCTTTAGCATAGAAGCAAATATTTCAATGTATATGCTGAACCTAGGTATCAAGGAAGGACTATTTTCCAGTATTTGTTGGTGGATAATTTCATTGATTTGCTTGAAAAGTGCTTAAATTAAATTTTCTTTAAATAAGGAAGTTTCAGAACCATTTGTCATGTCAAATGGAATCTTTAGATGTTAATCAAGATCTATCACAACATTAGAATTGCCGTGAATCCTTCAACATAGTTAACTGTTCATAACTTTAAGGTTTACCTATGTGTTGTGAACATCTAATTTACTTTTGTATAGCTGGAAAACTAGAAGTATCAAAGTTTAAAATATCATAACTCTCATTCTTGATGCCTGTTTGTTATAAATTTGTAACTGTCTCACAGAAAATTTCTCCTCGGTTATGCACTTTGATGGTTAAGGGTTTGCTGTCAACATGTATGGCTGTTACTATTCTTTTTGACAGTTGCCACAAGTCATCCCTTTGATGCAATCACATGCTTTCTTCTGTTCTTCCCCAACCCTTCCCTTCCCCTACCTCCCTTGCAATAATTGCATAATATGGAATGCTGTAAAAGGATCTTGTCTCTATGCATATGATAGTGTAATCAAAGTGAAAATGAACAAATGAAACTGCAATTAAAGAAAACTACAGCTGCAGAAATAGGGTTAGAGGTCAATCTCTTAAAGTACAAGTTCTTCTAGTCCAAATTAGGATGAAGCCCATGGAGTTTTAGCGAAGGGAAGATGCCATAATTAAAACTCACAAAACTATAATCAATTTGATCATTCAGGTCAAAGAGGCATCTTTCATTCAAATTTCCCGAACAGCAAGAAAGCCACAGAAGATTCTACTTTGTGGATGGAGGAGGGACATAGATGATATGCTTGTGGTAAGTTCTTTCTATTGATGCCCCTAATTTTTCTTTTTCTTCGCCTCAATGCTGCAGGTATGGAGAGGAAGTCTACCCAAAGACTTTGTTGTTCCAAAGTCTGCAGAAAGGATACTTTTATGTGGTTGGCGGCGAGATATGGAGGATATGATTATGGTAATGCCACAAGATGTCTGCAATCATGCTCCTAGTACTTGGGGTGCAGTTCTAGTATACAACATATTAACTGATGATAATCATCCTGTTTTCCTCTGCAGCTGCAAATTGGATTACATTTTTGGACTTTAGTTTAAAATTCTGAAGCTCCACTTGCAGCATCTACATTGATGTGATTGCATGATTATTAGTTTTACCTTTTTAGAAAATTACGTCCTTGCATTTATGATTTTTAGGTGTTGGATGCCTTTCTGGCCCCGGGTTCCGAGCTCTGGATGTTCAATGACGTTGCTGAGAAGGAGAGGAAAAAGAAGCTCATTGATGGAGGTCTTGAAATCAGTCGTTTAGTAAATATAACTTTAGTTGACCGTGAGGGAAATGCTGTCATACGCCGTCATTTAGAAAGTCTTCCTTTGCAATCTTTTGATTCGGTGAGCAATTAATTGGCCTGCACTTTACAAAAATATGTATTGAAAATCATACACAGGAAAAGGACCCATGCTGCATGTGAAATAATTCAACATCAACAAGGCCTGTATTGGGAAAGAACCTGATGGCTGCTTGTTACTAACTTATTGGTGTATCGTGTCTGCATGCCGGAATTATATTTTACCATCCAGAATGCGGTAGACCAATTAGTGACAAGAATGGATTAGGTTCTCTCTCACATTGATAGTTGGCCTGTAGGGTGTTTTTTTGGATGTTGTTTATGATAATTAAGCATGTATCTTCCCCTTCATTGGTTAAACATGCTCCAATTCGTATATGTAGATCTTAATTTTGGCTGATGAGTCTGTGGAAGACTCAGCAATTCAAGCTGATTCAAGATCTCTTGCCACATTGCTTTTGATTCGTGATATTCAGGTACTTTGCAATCTGACCTTTTACTACACCATGAATGTATGGAAGAACTTGAATTATTATAAACGATTCTTCTGGGCTGTAATGTCTTGGACATTATATATTTTCTATAGGAAGCTGTTTTCATTATTTTGGTCAAAGATTCTTACTTTTGCGGTTTGTATATTGTTTACTGGTTTCACCCTATTTGCTTTTCTATAAAACTCAGCTTTTATTATTAGCCTGGAGGTATTTTAAGTATATTCATCTTGTTATTAATATACAGGATGGATGGTTGGTTTTTGTACTTTTTAGTTTTCGTAGATGAGTAGTCATGTAACAACAATGACTTTACTTCTTCCTCGTATTAATCAAGCTTTTTTCTTATTCACCACACAGTAATGAATGTATCTAGGACTGTGTGAAGATGATTTGATTTTCCATGGTCATGTCTTATCTACTTTCACCAAAATACATTTTGATTATTTCAGGCTAAGCGTCTCCCTATGGTAACACATGTTGATAGAGGAAGCTTTTCACAAAGTTCATGGATAGGGGAAATGCAGCAAGCTTCAGATAAATCAGTTATAATTAGTGAAATTCTGGACCCAAGGACTAAAAATTTATTATCCATGTCAAAGATCAGTGACTATGTGCTATCGAATGAGCTTGTCAGCATGGCACTGGCTATGGTAGCAGAGGATCGGCAAATAAATGATGTATTGGAAGAGCTGTTTGCAGAGGAGGTATTCTTCCCTTTGATGAAAGTTTGTTTTATAATTCATAATGCACTCATATTCTTGGCAATTCCAGGTTTTAATTAGAACAATAAAAGATGGTGAATGATCATCAGCTTCTCTTGGCACTTTGCTGATGATAGATAGCCTTGCCTTTATCCTTTCTAGATTGTTGTTGTTGTTGTTGTGTTTTTTGTTTTTTTGTTATTTTTGTTCTTTTCTCCCCTTGATGGTGCTTACACTCACCTATGTCCAGTAGAGTTGGGTTGTACACACTGCTCTAATACTAAATGTTACATGCCATGATAGAACTTTCTCTCAGGAAATTGGGAAGGGTGCAACATCTTATATACTAACTTAAGAAATTGTCAATATTCATCTTGGGACATTTGGAACACAACAGCCTTACATAATCCGGAATGTGTGCAGATCATTCTGTTAGACGGTTGTCATCATGTGTTGAGGTTCTTGAGAGAAGTGTTTTTGCCATCCTGAAAGCTAGAGTATTTGTAAAAGTGGTTGGACTTCGCTTCTGTCTTGTTTTAAGACTAGACTTTTTTTTTAACAGAAAAAAAGGAAAAGAAAAAAATGGTTCGACTCACATATTTTGGAGTTAAAGTGCATATTATTTATGATCAAAACCCAACCATTATTCATTGTTATATCTTCATTGCTATTCGCTCATATTTGTTTCTTCAGATAAAAGAATCCTATGCTATTGATAGCTATTTAATTCCCGATTTATGGTTCAATTTCTTTTTGTACTTGTCTAGTTTCTTATTTCAAAACCTTACGTCGGAACTTTTATTCAGGGTAACGAATTGCAAATAAGGCAAGGAGATCTGTATCTCCATGAAGGTGAGGAGTTAAGCTTCTATGAAGTACTCTTGCGCGCCCGACAAAGGAGAGAGGTCATGATTGGTTATCGCTTAGCTGATGCTGAGAGAGCTGTCATCAACCCCCCTGCTAAAAGTGAGAGACGGAGGTGGTCGGTGAAGGATGTATTTGTGGTGATTGCAGAGAAGGAATGAAGCATTTCTGAAACCAACAATGAAGGCAAGTGTTTGAAATTCCATACGGAATCAGGGACAGTCACTCTCTTGGAAGAAGTCCCTGGCTTGAAACTAGGATAAAATTGACAATCGCTTACATGTTCCGTGCCAAAACTCAACTTCAAAATTGCAGATCAAACATGGTAGTTGAGTAGATTTGTTATGTTGGTTGCCATTCGGCTGTATTCTCTTATCAACAGCGGGTGTGTGCTCTACACATACTAGTCAAAGCTATGGGATGTGGCCATTGCGACCGGTCAAGTTGTTGCAAGTCACAAGCGTGCTTTCCTAATCCATCAGGTAGCCAGGCTTAAAATATTTCTGAAGCTATAGTTGTTTTAGTATAGTCATCAAAGGTTAGGTATTTTATCTGCTTGTAAACTTCCAATATCAAGTATATTGCACTAGAAAGTTAATTGGAATCTCTTATTGTAGTCCATTTCATTTGACAGATTCTCGTTTTCAGCTGAGTGCACAAGATCAAGTATAGTTTATCTACTTCTTCTTTTTTGTTTTGTTTTTGTTTTGGTTCCAAAATGTGAGTGCACAAGAAAGCAGCCACCCGGTAATAGTGACAGAAATCAAAAGGGATCACCAATGGCTTGGACCCAAAGTTTTTGTCCCCTATCTTTCTTTGATCGGCGAGATGAATATCATTATTAATTGGATTATTAAAAATCAAGGGGATATATTGTGGCTTTATTAAAAAAATCTATTCTAAGTGAGTAAAAATTAGTCCTACACAATAAATCCAAAAGTTGTAAATTGTAGATTCAAAGCCGATAAGCCACGCTATTATGGGCGACTTTGTCGTAATAAAACTCTCAACTTCATGAATTAATGGACAAATCTCACTAAAGAAAGTTTTTTTGTTTTGCTTTAATCGAGATCTTCACTGCTGTTTGATAAATGATAATGATGCAATGGTTTCCATATTCATTATGAACGTTGAGAAAACCTGGTTGTATTTTCAAAAATATGGCCTCCAAATTTGAATATGTGTTTTATTGGATTTCGGCTTTCCTTCCCTTGCCAGGGGGAAGTTTCTTATTGATTGCGAGGGAATACTGGACCTAACTAACGAACCTGAGGTTGACCAAAAAAACTAGAAATAAGAAAAGACTACTTCCAAGGCGCTTTGCTTCACTTCGTTCCTGTTGTTGTAGTGACGTAATGTCAATAGGGAACTACATGATTGATAATGTGATTATTGTGATGTAACCAAATACATAAAAGTAGCCAAACTATACAAATTTCACATGACTCTGTTTTTATAGTTTAAAAACAAATAGTGACATTATGACAGCTCCAAGATGATGGGTATTGAGTGGAAATATGGCTTTAATTAACCTCGTAGACCCGCTTGGCCACTCTTCCCAATCAACTATTGGTTGTTAAAATAATATAGGTATGCTAATAACCTTTTGCTAATATATTTATGTTACGATTTTTATCATTAGACCCTGGTCTTGGGTTTTGTTCAGAGTATTGTCTCCGTTTCTTAAAGGATAAAAGTGGTTGGATTATTTTCTAATAATACTGAGATCTTTGAAAAAAACACTCATACTTGTTGATGTTAAGGTTGTTAAGCGGGGACAATATTGATATTATGTTTAATTTAAGAATGAATCATACTCATTTGTTAAAGACAGTTAGGAGTCGGGACTTTAAACTCTTTGAATCTAAACAAGCATTTTCTTCAAGAAACAACATAGAATGTAGGCAATCGAGCTAACATGAAACAACCAGAAAATATTACAGCAAGTTACGGGCAAAGGCAAGACAAAGCACTTCAAATATAATATAATGTGTGTTATAAATTATGAATTTCACGAATACATGTGGCGGTCCTTTCTTTAATATTGGGAGGCTTATATATATAACATTAATCTTGGGAGTTTGAATATTTTTGTTTTGATTAAAAGTTAAAACATCACCATCACATTTTGTTATGCTCCATGTGCATGTCTAGGCCACACTGATAGTCTGATGTAAACCCATTTGATAGGTTACCGCATCTACAACACTACTCTATGAATGTTCTTTTTCTTTTGCTAGCTCATTGTCATTACCTCCTTTAAAACTATGTTCGATGATGACAAAAAAAGTTAGAAGTTCTTACTTTCTATCCTTGTTTAATATTCTTAATTTGTAAGTTATAAAATTCTAATATATATATATATATATATATATATATATATATATATCGGTAAGAGAAAATTTTAGGAGCAGTACCTGAATCAAAAGTCACTATGAATTTATTGATGATAGCCTGGATCAACTGTAAGCAGTCAGTTTCAATAGTAACAGGTGACAAATGAAACTCTAAAGCTATCTGGCAAGCCAAACGACCAGCCAAAGCCTCCACCATATAAGGAGAAGTCACATTATCACAACAACAAGCACCCGCTACAAAATCACCCAAAGAATCAAGGACTACAACACCAAGTCCTCCCCTATGCAGATTCACGTCAAAAGCACCATCAACATTGGCTTTTAGCCAACCAACTGAAGGAGGTGACCAAGGTTTGACCTACCTACCCAATTTAACTCTGCTGCTCACACTAACCGCCTTGAAGCTATGAAAAAAAGACATCACTTGGAATTGAACTTGAGCTAGAGAATGAAACTTCCCAGACCAAACTCTCTAATTTCTTTCCTTCCAAACTCCCCAAATAAGCATAAGCAATAAATCAAAGTCCTCATGCGACAAGCAAGACAGACAGAAACTCAACCAATCAATAATAGAGCTCACCGGTGCCGCCATAACTGGCTGTAGAGAAGGAAATAGAACGAAAAGGTCTTTCACAAATGCACGCTCCCTGCTAATATGAGCAATAGACTCCTCTGCATCATTGCAGAAATAACAACCATCCTGGAGGTAAACTCTACGATCTCTATGCTGAGAAACACTAGGTAAAATTGAAGCACAAGCTTTCCAAATGTGAACCTTAATTTTACCTGGAATCTTGGCTGCCCAAATGCATTTCCATATAGGAGTGGACTCCATAAAACTAGAGCTAGCCGTGACATTAGGATGCAACAAACTGACTGCTAGTTTATAGGCACTTTTGGTTGTAAACCTTCCTTTCAAATCATAATGCCAAACCAATCTATCTGCTACATGATTAGAGCTAAGAGGAATAGAAAGAATAAGAGATGCATCACCCTCATCAAAATTAGCCGCAATCAAATCTCTATTCCACTGTCCATGACGCAATAGCTCACTAACCGAAACCAAGGCAGAATTGCCATACCATATAAGACGAAACAAAACTGGTTTAGGGAGCCATGCATCCTCCCAAATCCTGATCATAGCATCGTCACCAACCTGCCACCTCACTCCACGCTTGAGAGTTGACTGGGCAGTGTAAATACCCATCCAGCAAGCTGAAGGAGAACGAGTTATCGGAGCAGATAAAAAATCACTACGAGGAAAGTAACGAGCTTTAAACAACCTTCCAACCAAAGAACTAGGATTACGCAAAATTCTCCAACCCTGCTTGGCTAGTAGAGCCAAATTATGCCATACAAGTCCTGAAACCCCATCCCTCCTTCATCCTTGGGCCTACACAAGCGTTCCCAAGACATCCAGTGAATTTTCCGGTTATCTGGTTTACTCCCCCACCAAAAACGTGCACACATCTGATGAAGAGAGTCACAAAAGTCCTTCGGTAACAAAAAACAACTCATAGTATAAGAGGGAAGAGCCTGAGCCACAACCGTTATCAACAAATCCTTACCTTAACCGCTTAGTAATTGGCCTTGCCAACCTGCCAACTTCTTGCTCAAACTTTCTTTGATATAAGAAAAAGGTTCAGTTCTGTTGTGCCTCAAATAGGTAGGGAGGCCCAAATATTTCTCATGTTTGGCTTCAATAGGAACTCCCAGAAAACCAGCCACAGCCTGTTTGTCTGCCTCTGGAACTTTCTTGCTGAAAACAATACTGCTTTTAGAAAAAATTAATCTGTTGTCCGGATGCCAACTCGTAATCCTCCAATACCTTCATAATATGAAAACACTCAGCTATACTAGCTTTGCCAAACAACAAGCTGTCATCTACAAATAATAGATGACGAATAATAGGTGCATCTTTGCATACACTAATACCTTGTAACTCCCCATTCAATACTTGACGCTCTAATAAATCAGAAAATACTTCAGCACAAAGTAAGAAAAGGTAAGGTGAAAGTGAATCCCCTTGACGGAGTCCCCTAGTAGGAGTGAGATATCCTCTAGGTTGCCCATTCAGTAGGAATGCATATCTAACTGTAGTGACACATTGCATAATCAATGTAACCCAAGATTCATCAAAACCCAAGCAGAGCAAGACAGATTCAAGAGAACTCCACTCCATACGGTCATATGCTTTGCTCATATCCAATTTCAGAGAAAAGACACCATCTGTACTAGAATGATAATTATGAATGTAGTGTGATACCTCATTTGCCACCAAAGTATTATCGGTAATCAGCCTCTTAGGAATGAAAGTACTCTGAAAGGGACTAATAATCTGAGATAAAATCTTCTTAAGTTTATTAGTGATGGCTTTAGAACAGATTTTATACACAACATTACACAAGGCGATGGGACGAAGATCAGAAACAGACTGAGGATTCTTAACCTTTGGAATCAAGCAAATATGAGTGAAATTGACCTCACCCAGTAGCTGCCTAGAATGTATAAAATTCTGCACCGCATCAACAACATCACCCCCAACAACATCCCAATACTTCTGAAAGAACAAGGGAGGCATACCATCTGGACCTGGGGCTTTGGTAGGTACATCTGGAATAATGCAGCCTTGATTTCCACCATCGTATAAGGAGCACAAAGTTCGGTATTCATACTTGCCATAACCCTAGGCTGCAATAGATCAATAACAGAATGCATATGACCGTAATCAATTTCACTTGCCTTGAACATTTTAGAAAAATAATGAAGCACAACAGACTCCATCCCTTCTGCCGACTCTTGCCAAGTACCATTGTGATAAAAAAAGCCCTTGCAATCGATTCTTGGCTCTCCTGTTTAAAGCTTTTCGATGGAAGTACTTAGTATTTCTATCTCCCTTTGCTAGCTAAGTCACCTTAGAGTGTTGACGCCAATAAGCATTCTCTTCTTCGAGCAAAGCTTCCAATAATTCAACAGAACACTCTCTTGTTGATTTGACTCGGATAGAGGCTGAGAAAGTAGGGATTGCAATCTTTCCCTTAACAGCCCAATCTCTCGTTTACGAACTTCAAAAACCCGTCTCTGCCAATCATTCAGAGAGAACCGGGTCTGTGTAATCTTCTTACAGACCTGGAACATAGGAAAACCAAGGACAGCAACCTCCCACCCCTCTTGCACGACATCCAGGCATCTGGACGCTGCATCCAACAACTCTCAAAGAGGAACTGATGCCGCTGCCTCACTACCTGCCTCGGTGGAACTTGGAAAACTCCCAACAGGATCAGAACATGGTCACCATGGATAGGCGCCAAATGACACACATGCCCCCGCCATGAAGATATCAGACTAGGTGGTCGTGGTCACTGCACGGTCCAGTCTGCTCCTCATCCTTGGCCCCTTCCAGGTGAAGGGAGAGCCAATGAACCCTAGATCGATCAGATCACATTCAGCAAACACGTCCCGGAAAGGTTGCATTTGGTTTTCACATCGCACCACCCCTCCCTCCTTCTCCGATGCATATAACAACTCATTCATATCACCGATCACCACCTACGGCAAGGCAGACTCCTCACCCAAAGAGAGAAGCAAATTCCACATGAGATGACGAGAAGCTGTCACAGGATGTCCGTAGAACCCAGTCAATCTTCAGGATATACTCGAGCCGTCAGCAGCCCTAATCTCCACATCGATGTGATGGGCAAACTTCGAGCAAAAAACAACATCCAAATCATCCGCCTAGAGCATAACAATCCCCCCTGATTGCCCCTCACTCCAAACTACTTCGCAATTCTGAAGCCTTAGCTGCAGTCGCAGACTGTTCATGTACTCCCAATCATCCACTTTGGTCTTAGAGATGAAGATAATGGAAGGACGCTGCTATTGAATGAGAACCTTTAATGCCTGAACCGTCGCCGGGTTGTTTAATCCACAACAATTCCATGCTGTTAAATGAATATTGATACCTCACGAATCAAAACTAGGACATACCATCAATAACGTCGTCAACTCTCAGTGCCATTCTTAATTTTTCGAAGGGTAATAAAGTTTTTTTTTTTTGTTAAGTATTTTTTTTTTGTTATTGATATTTTTGGCTCTCTCTCTCTCTGAAGTTTCAATTCACAAATTTTCAAAATCTTCACAACACTGACTTTCAATCAAAGGGTCAGGATCTGGGGTATGTCAAAGCTTCTAGTTTAGTCATGGCTTGGAATTATAGACTTGCCTGTGATGAATCGTCGCTCTCTGTGTTGGATAAGTATCAATGAGTTGAAATATACTTATACTGATATATAAGTAAGTACAACGACAATTTATTCAATAATATATAGATTACAACACACAAATGTGAATGAAAATAAAGGACTTGTAATTGCAAAAAGACTATCTTGTGATTCAATATAGGCTTGCAAGTTGGCAATGTCCTTTACACAAAATTTGGCCCCTACTCAGTGCTTGTATGTAGTTCGTTAGGCATCTAACCACCAGGATACAACTATTGATATATTCGATAGATCGGAGTATAATATAGTTAACACTCAAAACAGATAAACATGGTCAAATCTCGAGTAGTAGTAGAGCCAAACCAATGGAGTAATGGAGCAAATGATTGCAACTAGGCCAGTTCCAAGCCACCATCATCTAGAGCCCAATTATGCCATTCTTTGATCTACTCGGTCACCACTCCAAGCAAGAGCCACCACCCACCTATCTTTAATGCCAGGAAGGTTTGACATCAAGCCCACCACTTGGGAACCACAACCCAACCCAATAAGAAATTAAAATAAGCCCAACTATGGTACTACAATAAACTCAACACCAATACCACCCTCTCACCTGCGCCATCACCACCGTCGTACCAACAACACTCACGTTGTTGCTGCCGCTAGTTTGTACCACCCTAGACCACTCCAAACCTGAGCTACAATGAGCAGAGTAAGAATCTCCACCTTTACCATCACCAACATCCACCCTTTCCACAGCCCAGACTCGATTTTTTGCTAAGGTAGATTCAACACACCTCTGAAAACCTGCCATCCACACCTGCAAAATCTCCATTCTCTATCAACGCTATCAAAAAGGGTTCTAGCTCCTCACATCGACCACTAAGCTACCTTCGCTTTGCTTCGCCTTGTCACTCCTTGATTTTTGGTATTTTTTTTGAGGTGCGACTCATACTCCAAATATAGAAATAAAATTTCCGTAATTAAAGTATGAAAAAATTTGGAAAAGAACGATAATTGACATGAATACAAAACTAAAAAACAACCTTTATTACATGAGGGTCTTATACCAAAAGTTACAAAAACATACTATCTATACTCCAAATCTTATTCTAGGAAACAAAATATGACCAACAACACACACATATATCACAATATTTAATATGACCAACAACACATATATCACAATATTTATAGCATCCTTGAAGAAAAATTAACTTCACACTATTTTCATCACTTGCAAAATGTTTAAAGGGGTGAGCATAAACAACCCAGTAGGAGGCTATAAACTCTTCAAATAACAAAGATTAGAGATAACATTAATATGTATGGATGCAACTATTGTCTAATCTCGATAATCCACATAACAAAATATACTAAGCTTACATATCCCATACCATGTATTTTACCATGAAGGTGACTCCAAATATTCATCTATATGAATTAATTCCCACCCAAAATCAATCAATCCCTCTTTTGCTAGTCATCTTGTCTATTCCCCGTTCCCTAGTCACAATTACCTTCTGATCCATTACCACTGCTGCTTCGGCTTAACATACTCCACATGCACCCATCTTTCCCCTTCGAAGACATAACATCGTAAAGGTCCACGAGGACCTGTCTGGTTGCACCACTATCACACTGCCGAATGAGTGAAAAGATAAAAGATACCATAGAAAAGTTGGTCCTCCACCCTTTTTCCCACCACCATCTTCCTCCCATCATCACCATCACATCCTCCTATCACCATACAAAGTCAAAATAGATTCAAAAATCCTCCCACCTAAGTCAAATATGAGTCTACATCCATATAAGGTTCTGTGGGCTCCATGAAAAACTCGTATTCCACATAATTCTCATTCTCAATTTCTTATCAAATTCCAAACCCATTGAACACCTCAAATTAGGCTTGCCACCATGGATTAACTTCTCCTTAAAGCTTTTTTTTCCCCACGCAGGTGATGGGATCATCCTCTCTAACTTATGTGCCCCTCAGTCTCTAACTACGACGATGATTCAGCCAGCAATGTCTAAGCTCCCTCAGTGTTAACAAAGAGTTTTTTTATGCCTCAAGAAGAAAATTTGAAGAAAGAAGAGAATGAAATTTATATAAGAATAAAATTATAATAAAATAAAAGAAAATAGAGAAATGAGGGGTGAACTACAACCTAGCCCCTCTCTGGTTTTTTTTTCTTGCGTTTCCTTCTTGTGTAGCATGGCAGAGAATATGGCTTCGCGGTTGGAAGAGGTGTTGTGTCACGCCCCTGATTTTTAACAAAATTAAAAATCGATATATAATCCCATACTTATATATGCATGATCGTTCAGCCATCAATACAAAATACCTGAAAACTTTTTCCTTTTAACCCAAGTACACATTGATGCCCTGAACCCACAATAATAACATATACTCGCCCTCCACAGAGTTATGTAATACAACAGCTTACGAATTAAATTGCCACAACAAAATAAAACATAAATGCTCCTCAGAGCTCACTACAAGCGGAAGTCTTAATAACGGTAAAGTCACATAAATGGCTTCCCATTGTTAAGCTGCAAGCACGCTACCTCAGCATCAGCCACGATTATCCTGACATGCAACAATAACCCCTACACCGTTTCAATGGAGCACCGGGTTGCCACACAACAAACCCGGTAAGCTTTTGCAAGCCCGTATGAGTAATCCAAAACACCCACACACAACTCACCCAACGAGGAAACCCATCAACTCGTAAAAAGGGACACACACCCTGTTTTCCCAAAACAGCACATTCTTTTCCCAAAAGAAACAAATACAAGTCACCCCGTGACAGAATCATATTAATTGAAACTCTAACAATTTACATGTGATACACAAGTCCTCCCCGGGCATTTAAAGAAAGCATTTCCGAAACTCCCTTTTAAAAACACGTACTTATGAGCATCAGATTGCTCCCCGCTACCCCCATGATATACCAATGACAAATCAGTCCAACTTAGACACACAACACATCAACACACCCTCAATCATACCTATCGTTAACCTAACAAATAGAATATGATTCACAAGTCCTCCCAGGACATTTAAAAGAAAGAATCCCCAAAACTCTCTTTTAAAACACGTACTCATGAGCATCAGATAGCTCCCCGCTACCCCCCATGATGTACCAACAACAAATCAGTCCAACCTGGACAAAACAACACATCGGTCCAACCTGGACACACAACACATCAACACACCCTAAATCATACCTATCGTTAACCTAACAAATAGAATATGATTCACAAGTCCTCCCATGACATTTTAAAAGAAAGAATCCCCAAAACTCTCTTTTAAAAACACGTACTCATGAGCATCAGATAGCTCCCCGCTACCCCCCATGATGTACCAACAACAAATCAGTCCAACCTGGACAAAACAACACATCGGTCCAACCTGGACACACAACACATCAACACACCCTAAATCATACCTATCGTTAACCTAACAAATAGAATATGATTCACAAGTCCTCCCAGGACATTTTTAAAAGAATGAATCCCCGAAACTCTCTTTTAAAAACACGTACTCATGAGCATCAGATAGCTCCCCGCTACCCCCATGATGTACCAACAACAAATCGGTTCAATCTAGACACACAACACATCCTCAATCATATCTATCATTAACCTAACAAATATAATATAATTCACAAGTCCTCCCAGGACATTTTAAAAGAAAGAATCCCCGAAACTCTCTTTTAAAAACACGTACTCATGAGCATCAGATAGCTCCCCGTTACTCCCCATGATGTACCAACGACAAATCTTGACATCCCAAACAATAGGAATTCCCAATTCCTAACACGTTGTCTCCCGAAAAGTCAAGTCTCAAGCAATAGAATGCAAACCATCAATCCCTATAGCATAAATTACCCCTCTACCCACAAGAATATACATATTTCACGTAAATATATATATACACACGTGGTCATTCACTTAGGAATGCTACTAATACCAACAATAGTTTGCAGTTAACTAAATAACTCTCAAAACAATAAAGGTATTTCGTTCATTAATGAACCTTGTGAGATTATTCACCTCGAACTCCCGCTACGTCTTCAATAAAGCACAAAGCCGCCAATCCACAAAATAACCGTCCAAAGTACTTCGTCAAGTACCTAATCACATACTGTTCCAACTTAGTAACGATTCACATTTGATTTAAGTTCGAAACCCCTGTTTTGAACTACAATCCCCAAAGTGACGCCAATTGAGGCGAAACCACATCCGAGACCACCCAATGTCTCCGGAATACTTCTACGATCGATATGCCAAAACCACAAGTCGATCGGATAGTCGGATCCTCACGGATCGAATCATCGAACGGTCCGAAACCGTAAAAACCCTAACAAATTCATACGATCTCCAAAAATTACAAACAATATATCGAAATTCTCGTATCAACGAGTAGATCGAACTCTGGGATAGAAACTATCTCTGAGGTGGCCGAAAATCGCCTGAAAACACCAACACAGTGGCGGCGCCGCCGCCTGCCCAAAGTCGGAATTTGACAAAACTCCCAACACCAAAGTTCTTCATCTCAACTCCAATTTAAACTTTCATAACTACACCAAAGTCCAATTATGAACCAATTGATCGAATTTTACCTTAGAACAAAACAGCTCAATGGAAACCCTAGAATTTCAAACCTTCGATTCGTCCTCCACAAGTGAAATCGCTCCAAGCCACTTTGGGAGAAGCATCTACGTCCTCCAAGCTCCAAAAGCCCTCAAGAATCACCAGCAAAGGTGGCCCGAATAGCCAACTCCGATCAAGGCGATTTCGTCCCCGAAGTGGCCTCTTCCAGTCTATGTAGCTCCCTCCACAGCTCGTATCTCTCTTCAATCCTTCCTTAGACCTCTAGAGGGGATTGAGGCGACGAGAACCCACTTTGAATCGAGTCCAAAGGTGGCCGGACGAAGGATAACTATGCCGGCGAAAATGGAGGTTGCGCACGGGCTCGGGAGGGAGAGACCGAGCTCGGGTTTCCATTTTGGGAAATCTGGGCTCTTTTGCAATTTCCGGAAATTTTTGTCCTTTTATACCCAAAAGGAAAGTTTTTCCGAAGCCCATAACTTCTTCATACGAACTCCGATTCTCGCGTTCCGCATGTCCACGAACTCGTATCGACGCGCTCTACAACTTTTGTGGAGGAAGTTTTCGGATAATCCCAACGAATAAAAAGTCAACCCTTGCGCCCCCCCTAAATGACGCTTCCTGAATTATTATTCGCCCGAAACACTTCCGCTCCATCCACGAGCCACGAAACCGTCCGATACCCACAATTTAAATTCTGAAAAATCCTCAGAAAATGAATACGAATTTCCGGGGCATCACACGTTGGCCTTTATTGGCCAGGCTGTGGTGGATTTTGGTGACATTGGTACGGCGGTTGTCGTAAAGTGACAACATTACTTGGTTGGACCTCTGGTCCAGTTGAAGCCGGGCTATGCACGAGGCATCCTTGGAAATTTAGCAGCTATTTAGGGTTTGGGGGAGCGTTTAGATATATCGCTGGCCGAAAAGGGACTGTTTCTTTTCCTTTTCCATTTTCGATCCAAGGAGGAGAGGAACAAAATACTTCATGGAGGCCCTTGGTTTTATGACGGTCGGATGCTACTACTGGGCGAGTATAACGAGTTGTCGGACATTGATCGGACCCTTTTCATTTGCTGGAGACTTGGGTCACGGTGCGGCGACTTCCTCCTCGACTTCGGACTGAGGAATCAGTGGTGTTGATTGGCTCGTCAATGAGGAAGTTTCTGGATACCTGGTGTTGGCTTTGGACATCTCGGTTTTCAATTTTTTATCTGGCATTGAGGCGGCGGTTGGGATGTAGTATGAGAAGATCAAGGGGTTGTGCAAGCATTGTGGGTGGCTGTTTCACACTGTTGACAACTGCGATCATTTTCTGGTGACACAAGCGGCCAAAGCGTAGGCATCAGCGACGACTAGGGGACCAGAACAGGTGGCTTCCTAGGGACTATGGCTGGATCCGACCCGGATCTATGCTTTTGGATCACATCTATGAAGCCCTAGGGTTGCACGGCCTAGGGTTTCGTTAGGGATTGCAGATGAGGCTCCCATCCTGGAAGCGGCCATGGTGGTGGCGCCGAATCCCAGTCCGGCGGTGGGTAATTCAAAGGGACCCGAAGTAGGCCGTGGTAAGGGCGCGAGCTTTAAGGTAGGAGGCGAACATACATTGATCCATTCATGCCCTAATTCTAGGGCAAGCCCTAACTCTAGGGGTTTGTTTGCTCCTAACTTCTAAGGTACAGGTAATTCTTCGGCTCTCACATCTCTGTTCAAGAATATGAGATTCTCTCTTTCAGATCTGCAGGCTATCTCCAGCTGGGCACCGGTGGCGGAGGAGTCCACCACTCTGGTTGTGAAGGCTGTACCTGAACAACCTAGTGTGTTGGGAGTTCGATTGCATTCTATGAATAATTTTGGCCAGGGAAGTAAGAAAGCAAGGATGGCTAAGGATTTTGTGGATACTTCTCTAGATGTTGAAGGTGGCCTTGAGTTGCCCAATGTCAACGGGGTCATCAACTTGTCTCCAACGAAAAAGCGGGGTAAACCAAAGGGCAGTAATAACAAGACTGCTTACAAGACTAAAGGACCAAAGCCACGTAGGAGTAGAGTTCCCTAGATTCTTAAAGGGATAAGGCAAGATGATGTTGCAGCCGTGCTGATGATGAATGAAGATGCATGTGTTGGTAATGCTAAAACAAACAAGATGGAAGACATTGCTGAGGAACGTAGTAATCTGCTCTTGGTAGATGCACCTTCCTCAGAAGATGTTTGAAGAATTTGACGCTAAGGGTGTTCTGTTCATCTGTGCCCCGTTCATTTTCCATTGAGCTTAATTGTCTTTAAAAAGGTTGAATTGTTAAGGTGATAATTTTTTTGTCAGCCCCACGTGGGTACATTATTATATATGATTCTGCTGTCAATAACACAGTTGTATGATGCTTAAAAAAGCTCGAGAGACTGATCTGTTTCAATTTGGTCCGAGCTATCCTCATCCTTGAACACGTCTCTTTGAGCCCGACACAAAAATTTCAGGCTCAAGTCGGTTCTTGAAATTTTTTTATACAGACTCGGCCCGTGTTCAGCCCTACAAAATAAGTCTTTCATTAAGGATAATATGGACTTTAGACTACTGGTCTAAACAAGAGTTTATTTTTACAAATATTGAAAAAAAAAAAATCCATTTCTGCACAGAAAATGTTGGGTAAAGCCCCCATATTTGATTTTTTCTCCCAAATTTATTTGGTGCGATAAGCGATATAGGGCTGCTTGCTTCGCTTTCTGTACGTACTTTGAGAGAGAGAGAAGAGAGAAGAGACAGAGAGGAGAGAGAGTCTGCTAGCGGTGGTTGCTTCCCTCAGAAGCTTCGTTGTTTTGTTTATATAAAGAAAAAACGAGGAAGAGAGAAAGCAAGACAAAAAATAAAATTTGTGGAAGAAGGAAAAGCTAGAGAAAACGTAGACGGTAGACTGCTGCTGCTGCTGCCTATACTCTTAATGAAACAAAAGAAATATATCGAAAGGGGTTTCGTGGAAAACTCGTGCTGAAGGGTCCTCCTCTTCACGTAATCGCTTTCGATTATTATCTTTCTTGCCGAAACCCTTTTGTGTCAAAATCGTTTTCCACTTGTTTTCTGGGGGGCGTGATTGGTGAGGGATTTAAGGAGAAACTGTCTCTAGGGATTTGGGGTCGCAGATACTGTGGTGGTGGGTCCTTGAAAATTGGGGCTTTTCTGTGGATTTCATTGTCAGCTGGTGTTGATTAGGGTTTGCGAACCTGGCGGTGGGTTTGTGATAATTTGGGGGTTTATCTCAAAAAAAATTGGGGATTTTTCATTGAAGTGGTTTTGGGGGGGAAGAAATTTCATTGCCTGTTTGATTGTGTTGCCTGGGGTGCTTGTGGTGGAGATTTGGATAAGATGAGTTCAAGTATCACCCAAGGCTTGGTTCATCAGGGCAAGCTTTTGGTTCATGTTGCTGAGAATGGGCACTCATTTGAGCTTGATTGTGAAGAAACCACACCGGTAGAGGCGGTTATGCGCTATATCGAATCAGTCTCTGATATTAATATCAATGACCAGCTCGTTCTGTGTTCCGATATGAAGCTTGAGCCGCAGCGCCCGCTCTCTGCTTATAAGCTTCCAGCTGATGGAGAGGAAGTGTTTATATTCAATAAAGCGAGGCTGCAGACACATTCATCCCCGCCTCCGCTTGAGCATGTTGATATTCTTGACATCGCCGAACCTCGATCACCCTCGGCTTCACACGATCGTCATCCTTTGGACGATGCCTCAGATCCTGCTTTGAAAGCCTTGCCTTCTTATGAAAGGGAATTTAGGTTTCATTACCACAAGGGTCATGCGATTTACAGTCGAACCCAAGTGAAATATGACAATTGCGAGAGGCTTTTGAGGGAGCAAAAGGTTCAACAGAGGGCGGTGGAGGTTGCCAAGGGTAATTTGGATCAATACTATAGGATGATAAACCAGAACTATACAGAATTCATGAAGCGATATTCACAGCAGCATCGAATTCATTCTGATCTTTTGGTGAATCTGGGGAGGGATGTGGAAAAACTGAGATCCATCAAGCTTCATCCTGCGTTACAAACTGCCAACCGTAAATGCTTGTCGGATTTTGTAAAGGACGAGAACCTGAGGAAAGTGGGGGAGAATTGTACGAGTTCCCATAAACTGTTTGAGAATAAGGTTTCACAGTTCAAGCAGATGTTTGGTGAGGTGAAGCGGAGAGTTGAGGAATTGTTTTCTAACACGGCACCTCTGCCTATTAGGGATTTGGAACTGACAATTAAGGAGCACCAACGACATATTAACGAGCAGAAGAGTATAATGCAGTCATTGAGGTTAGTTTCCTTTCAATTATTGCCAAAATATTGTATCAATCTAATATATTGTCTTTTTAGTTGTCTGTCTCTGTCCAGTTTCCTTTTATGAATGGTTGGGAGATTGATAAATTGTTTCGGGCCTCCATTGTGTTTGATTTCTATATGTTTCTGGGAACTGACAACAGAGTTCCATGAGTTATGCCAGTTAATGTCCTATGCTGCATTTGTATTGTCCATCACATTTTATGGAGGTGATTCCAGATTTAGTTTGGAAGTTAACATATGAGCATTACTTGTCTGTTATCCTTCTTTACAGAACCAGACTGATTAGTATACACATTTTTTGTTGTTAAAACTGGATAATAAATTGTCATAGTATTTTCTGTTAGTCAATGTCCTGTTCGAGGATCAGAAATGTTTATTATTGCGTATGTATATGTGCTTGAATTTCTTTGAAAACCTGAGTCTGTTCAGAACTTTTGGAGCCCTCCAACATTACTTAAAAGATTGTGTTTGGGACAAAGCTTATAGTAGTTTGGTGGGGTTGACTACTTCAATTACGTGAAAGTTTGAATCACATTTGCATCTTTAATTTGGCTACTGAAGTTAAATATTAAATCCCTGCCTTGAACTGATGAACTTGTATTTTAGAATGTCGTTAATGTGGTTAACGATTCTCATCTATGCAGCAAAGATGTAAATACTGTCAAGAAACTTGTGGATGATTGCTTGTCTTCCCAGTTGTCTTCCTCACTTCGTCCTCATGATGCGGTTTCAGCCTTGGGCCCTATGTATGATGTCCATGACAAAAATCACCTGCCTAGGATGCGGGCTTGTGATAATAAAATTTCCAAGCTACTTGAATTTTGCAAGGATAAAAAGAATAAAATGAACATGTTTCTTCATAATTATATGCAAAAGATAACATACATCTCTTATATCATCAAAGATGCAAAGCTACAGTTTCCTGTTTTTAGAGAGGCAATGGTGCGCCAGGATGATTTGTTTTTTGAAATTAAGTTGGTTCGCGGGATTGGCCCAGCATATAGAGCCTGCCTAGCAGAAATAGTAAGAAGAAAGGCTTCCCTAAAGCTCTACATGGGCATGGCTGGACAGTTAGCTGAGAGGCTTGCAACAAAGAGGGAGGCTGAGGTCAGGAGACGGGAGGAGTTTTTGAAAGTTCATAGTTCATACATACCCAGGGATGTATTAGCATCCATGGGTTTATATGATACCCCCAATCAGTGTGATGTCAATATAGCTCCTTTTGATACTGGTTTGCTTGATGTTGACATTTCAGACCTGGACCGTTATGCACCTGATTACTTGGCAGGACTGTCTTCTAAGGGTTCTTTTAGAGGTTCATATTCTATGTCTAATGAAAGCAGTCAATCAGCAGAGGCTGAGGAGCTTACATTGGATAGCCTTGGGAAATCTGAGGAGCTAATTGAAGGCAGTGAATTGGTAGAGATTGCTGGAACTAGTAAGATAGAAGTTGAGAATGCAAAATTGAAAGCTGAACTGGCTTCTGCAATAGCTGTGATTTGTTCATTCTGGCCTGAAGTAGACTTTGAATCATTGGATGACAGTAAAATGGATAATTTATTGAAGGATGCTGCAGAGAAAACAGCTGAAGCCTTGCACCTGAAAGATGAGTATGGAAAGCATTTGCAATCTATGCTTAGGACGAAGCAGCTGCAGTGTCTTTCGTATGAGAAACGCATTCAAGAATTGGAACAGAGACTATCTGATCAGTATTTGCAAGGTCAGAAGCTTTCAAATGATGAGGATGCCTCTGATTTTGCCCTTTTGTCTGATAAGGTTGATAACTGCAAGCAAGAAGTCTTAGGTAGAGGAGATGCCCGTGTGCCTTGCTTATCTAATTCTGAGCCCATGGATGAGGTTTCCTGCATCTCAAATTCTTTGGATGCCAAATTGGGTCTTTTCAATGCACAAACTGATAAAATGCGAGATGGGGCTGATGAAAATATGATGGACTCTTCTGCCGTACATAATCATCAAATGGATTCATCAATGCAAGAGCTAAATCGTGAAGATCTGCTAGTCAGTGGTAAAGATGGAAAAGAAAAAATGGTGGGGCAGCTGGGCATGTCACTGACACACAGTTCTACTGCTGAAAGCATGCCTGAACATCTGAATGTGTCTCCTTGCGAAACAGCAGCTGACCCAGGCTTTGGCACCAAGGTCAGTACTGAGCTGTTGTTGGAATTGGAAACTCTACTTGCAAACAAGTCAAACCAGTTGAATGAAACAGAGGTCAAGCTTAAAGCTTCTATGGAGGATGTTGCCATGCTTAAGAGGGAATTGGACACAAATAGGAAGCTCCTTGATGAATCTCAGGTATTGCAACCTGTACATCTGACTACTCTTCATTTCTTCGTTTGCAATTTCAATCTCCCTTTCTCTTGCCCCTTCACACTCTTTGTTTGAAACACACTCTGTAGTTAAGCATGTTTGGTTGGATGTCACGGCTTCTTTCCCTTTATTCATACGTGGTTACATTCTTGTGATTTTGGAGTTCTAAGGATTTTTTGTTTTCTTGACCGATTGGTTTTGATGATATTTCTAGTATGATTGAGCTACAGTTGAGACATACAAGGTACCTGTGTCTTTTATCTTGACCAACTCTGATATGAAAGTCACCCTGAATGTTAACCAACTGAGTAGCAATTTTTACTTTCCAACATATTATGCTATGCACCTGTTAAATTACAAGTTAGAACTTGAAAGTGCTAGATTATGTTACCTGTGCTTTTTCGGCCTCAAAGAGGATCTGACAATTATGCATATGTATTCAACCTCAGAGTATCTAGGGTGATGAAAGGGTTGATTGATCATAGATATTCATATTTTCATATAATGTATCTATTGATTTGATATTTTTTTAAAGGGTTTTACAAGGGAAAATAAATAGAGAGAATATTTTAACCTATAACCAGTATTTGGAGTCTGTTTCTCATTTATCGTATACATGAACTCTGTTTCTCATTTATCGTATACGTTTATCCAGTAAAATTTGGCAGAGTAGTTATAGCAAATGGCCTCTAGTTTCCAGAGAAGAAACATGACATTACTGCTAGACGTTTTATACCATGACATTACCTTGTCTGATGGAACATTATAGGCATTCAAAAACTGAATAGTATGAGGTCCTCTTGAAGACTCAAACTTGACAGAAATGCAACAGTAGCTGACTTAGCAGAGGGGTCGGATACAATGTTTGTTTCGTACTTTGGCCATAGATATCCCTCAATACATCGTCTTGATAAAATCATCAATTTCGTCTATTCTCTCTGATTGGATGAATGCCTGCCCCAATGTCTGATTGAGTTATTGATGCTTCTGTTAACCAATTTCACATAATTCACAACTTGTGCGTATTTCTTGATGACATCCTTTATGTTCTGATTATGTATTTATTTTTGTACTTACCAGATGAATTGTGCTCACTTGGAGAACTGTTTGCATGAAGCAAGAGAGGAAGCTCAAACCCATCTTTGTGCTGCTGATCGTAGGGCCTCAGAGTACAGTGCACTGCGAGCATCTGCTGTGAAAATGCGTGGCCTTTTTGAAAGGCTTCGGAGCTGTGTTAATGCCCAGGGAATGACTGGTTTTGTTGAGTCTTTGCGCAGTTTAGCACAATCTCTGGGAAAGTAAGTTTGCCATGCACAAGTATTTCCCTTTAACAAATTCGATTATTTTCAGTAATGCCTTATCCAACAGTACATATCATCCGACCTTTCTCTGCCTTCTGTAGGTTTAGCAGTCAGTTTGCATTTATATTAACTGAAGGAAATTATAAGAATATTTTGAACTTCTGTCTCATGAATATTAGCTGTTTCGGCTTTGTTATGTTTCAGTTCTATCAATGACAATGAAGATGATGGTACTCTTGAGTTTCGGAAGTGTGTCCGGGTCCTCGCAGATAGAGTTGGTTTCTTGTCAAGGCACCGTGAAGAACTGCTTGACAAGTATCCGAAGGTTGAAGCGGCAAATGAACAACTTAGAAAAGAATTGGAAGAGAAGAAAGATCTGGTTAAAACATTGTACACAAAGCATCAACTCGAGAAACAGGTAACTTATTATTTTAATTGGAGTAATTTTCTTAAAAGAATAAGAATTGTAAAATATAAAGCACAATTGGTTACATTGGAGGGGATAAAACCTTTGATTTACATGATTTACCTTGAACTCACATCTGATCAACTTAGTATGGCTCTATTGTTAACAAATGGTTTTGCACTTTCAATTTTTCTGCAGGCAAACAAGGAGAAGATATCTTTTGGCCGTTTGGAAGTCCATGAGATAGCCGCATTTGTTCTCAACACTGCTGGGCATTACGAGGCAATCAATAGAAATTGCTCTAACTATTATCTCTCTACTGAATCTGTTGCCTTATTTACAGATCATCTCCCGCGTCAACCTAACTACATTGTTGGACAAATTGTGCATATTGAACGCCAGACTGTGAAGCCATCAGCTCCTATTTCAATTCGGCTTGAGCATGAGCTAACATCTGACACAGGGACTGACCGGTTGGCCTTGAATTCAGGATCAAACCCATATGGTCTCCCTATTGGCTGTGAATACTTCGTCGTGACAGTAGCCATGTTACCTGATACCATTCATTCACCACCTCCTTCCTGATCCCTGTTTTAGGCAGATTGACGTGATGGAAGAATTTCAAGTGTACATATATAAACATTACATTTAACAGTTACATTCCCTTTCGTTTTGTGGGAATTTGGAACTTCATCTCTATTCTGTACAGCTGATGATCCCAATAGAATTATCTTCGCTCCCCGTTGCCCTCGTGTATATAATCTCTATAAACTTGTAAACAATGTAAATATTGTTTAGCTTCTTATGATCGGTAGATGCCTACTGGAGTTATGCTCATAAGTTCAGCCCGGGTAATATATCGTACATTGGTAATATATCGTACATTCTTCCTTTTGATATGAAGTTTTTCTTTCTGGGTCAAACAAAATATGAAGCTTGCACGATTTCTTTGGTTTTCTTTGAGGCACAACACCACACAAAAAGGGTTTTTCAGAATTTAAGCAATACATTGCTTCAGGGAATTTGGTAGCTTTAGAACCATTTTATTGCAAGCTCTTCGATTATAGCCTACTTTTATAGCCTGAACATTAAAACGATCAAGACACATTGCAGTTTTAATTCCGATGCTGGAGCTTTGGCACGAGCAATGCCAAGTAAATTGTATCATAGGCCTTTTTGTGTTTATCTGCGTTTATCTGCGTAGCTTTTCTGTCTGCTTTGAGCAGTCTTGAGTCTCTCTCTGATCACCTTAACTTTATCTGTTGTGATTTCAATAATCTCAGGACCAATAAGTTGTCTTTCTCCCACTTCATCCCAACACAAGGGGGTCCTACACTGTTTCCCATACAAAGCTTCGTAGGGAGCCATACCAATACTTGAATGGTAACTGTTGTTATATGCAAACTCCATCAAGGCCAAGTGCTTATCCCAACTTCCTTTAAATTGTAGAGAACAAGCCCTCAACATATCTTCCAAAGTCTGTATAGTCCGCTCAGATTGTCCATCAGTTTGAGGATGGAAAGCAGTACTAAATTGTAATTCTGTTCCCATAAATTTGTGAACCTTTCTCCAAAACTTTGATGTGAATCGAGCATCATGATCAGAAACAATGGACTCGGGAACACCATGAAGCTTTACAATTTCGTCCACATACAACTTTGCTAATTTGTCCAAACTAAAGGTTTCCTTAACTGCCAGAAAATGAGCTGATTTGGTGAGTCGATCCACAATCACCCAAATACCATCCTTACCATCCTGCGTACGAGGTAACTTGTAAATAAAATCCATGGTGAGATGTTCCTATTTCCATTCCGGGATGGGCAAAGGTTGCAACAATCCCAAAGGTTTTTGCCTTTCCGCTTTCACTTGCTGGCACACAAGGCATTTACTCACAAAAGCTGCAATTTCTCTTTTCATGTTTGGCCACCAATAGTACTCTTTGAGAGTCCGATACATTTTTGTACCACCAGGATGTAGGGCATATGCGGAGTTATGAGCTTCATCAAGTATTTCTTGTTTAAGTGCTTCAACGTTAGGAACACAAAGTCTCTTCCCAAACATCAATGTTCCATCTCTTCGAATAGAAAACTCAAGTTGCCAACCACCACGAACACCTTCTTTAATATTCTTGGATCAAGAGGCTGGGCTTCTCGTATTTTATCAATGAATGCTGGTCTCACATGAAAACTAGCCACCAGAGTACCAACCTCATCAACCGATAACTCAACCCCCATAGACCTCAACTCTGACAATAGGGGTACTCGAGTGGCCCTTAAATATGACAAGGTCACGGATGGATTTCTACTAAGTGCATCCACCACCACATTCGCTTTACCGGGGTGATACTCAATGGTACAATCATAATCTTCAATCAATTCCATCCATCTTCGTTGTCTTAAATTTAAATTCGGTTGTGTAAACACATACTTGAGGCTCTTATGGTCAGTGAAAATCTGACATCTGGCTCCATACAGATAATGCCTCCACAGCTTAAGAGCAAGTACAATAGCTGCCAACTCTAAATCATGTGTGGGATAATTCAACTCATGTGGCTTCAACTGTCTAGAAGCGTAAGCAATCACATTACCATGCTGCATTAGAACACAGCCTCAGCCTTGTCTAGAGGCATCGCTGTAAATTACATACTCCCCACTATCATCATGTAAGGATAGAATTGGAGCACTAGTCAGCTGACTCTTAAGTTCTTGAAAGCTCTGCTCACAATTCTCAGACCAAACAAATCTGACACCTTTTCTG
Source organism: Rosa chinensis (assembly GCF_002994745.2). NCBI lineage: Eukaryota > Viridiplantae > Streptophyta > Magnoliopsida > Rosales > Rosaceae > Rosa > Rosa chinensis. The sequence continues at coordinate 26,226,744 of NC_037091.1, read as the reverse complement.
GTTAACTTAGTAAGAGGAGCGGCAATTCTAGAAAAGTTTTGCACAAAACGTCGATAGTAACCAGCAAGACCAAAAAAACTACGAATTTCCGTTACATTGGTAGGTCTTTCCCAATTCAACACTGCTTCTACTTTTTGCGGATCCACACTAACACCAGCAGCTGTAATGACGTGACCCAAAAATGTCACTTGATCAAGCCAAAACTCACACTTACTGAATTTAGCATACAATTGGTGTAGCCGTAGAGTCTCCAACACAATATTCAAGTGCTCAGCATGTAACTCCTCACTTTTAGAATAAACCAGTATGTCATCAATGAACACAATCACAAAGCAGTCAAGATACGGGCGAAACACCCTGTTCATGAGATCCATGAAAGCAGCGGGTGCATTAGTCAACCCAAAAGGCATAACAAGGAACTCATAATGACCATAACGTGATCGAAAAGCAGTTTTGGCTACATCCTCCTCTTTAATCCGTAACTGATGATAACCAGACCTCAAATCAATCTTTGAGAAAACTTTAGCACCCCTCAACTGGTCAAACAAATCATCAATGCGGGGCAAGGGATATTTATTCCTTATAGTCACCCTGTTTAGTTTCCGGTAATCAATACAAAGCCTCAAAGTACCGTCTTTCTTCTTCACAAACAACACAGGTGCACCCCAGGGAGATACACTAGGTTGTATAAACCCTTTATCCGTTAACTCCTGCAACTATATATACAACTCCTTCAGTTCCGCCGGTGCCATTCTATAAGGTGCTTGAGAGATGGGTGTTGTACCTGGAAGTAAATCAATGGTAAAGTCTATCTCGCACCGGGGGCAATCCAGGTAATTCTTCTGGAAATACATCAGGATAGTCACCAACAATAGAAATTTGGCTAAGATCCATAACTTCGGCATTTGAATTCACCACATGTGCCAAATAAGCTTGGCAACCCTTACTCAACATCTTCTTAGCAGTTAGAGCTGAGATTATGCAAGATGGGAGAACATCCCGTTCACCATAAAAGGTGACAACTGGCTTACCCGGACTCCGAAATAATACAGTACTACAAAAGCAATCCACTAAGGCATGATGCATCCGAAGGAAATCCATCCCTAGGATTACATCAAACTCCACTAACTCAAATGGAATCAAGTCCGCCTCTAAGCAAACTCCTTCTACAAACACTCCACAAAAACGATGTACCCATTCAATTCTATGTCTTTCCCCCGATGGTAGAACAACATGCCACTCTCCGAGTAGGAGAGATGGGGGCACATTAGCAAAGAAAGAAAACCTCTTAGACATAAAGGAGTGAAAGGCTCCAGGATCAATCAAAATGAAAGCTGGTTGACCAAAAACAATTAACATACCCATAATGACGTTCGGTGCAGTGCGACCCTCCTGCTGGGTCATAGCATGAAGACGAGCCTGGGTCACTGGACGCCCTCTCTGTCCACGACCCGGCTGAGTGCTGCTCCTGCCTGACAAACTGCCATGAGAACCCGAACTAGTAGCACCCACAGAGGTCTGACCCATACTCTAACTAGTAGTAGTGAAGACTCCCTGGGTCAACTGAGGGCATTCTCTCCTGTAGTGACCCCACTGGCCACACTGGTAACAAGTCCCCACACCTGCCTGACACGGGCCTGCATGGTGTCTACCACAAGTAGCAAACTGGGGATAGTCTCATGGAATCGCCTCTCTACCAAAGCCTCCACTGGAACTAGCAGTGCCACCCCTGGACTGTCTCCTACCTGTCTGCCCAGGCCTCCTGAAGCATCCCCTGAAGCGCTGACGAGAGCTAGAATCTGAACTGCTCGGTCTACTGCCTGATGACGATGCAGAACCCGAACTGGAGGCAATTCTCTTAGATGGCCCCTGACTGGGACCACCAATCTCCAAAGGTCGGGAACCGTCCAGATATCTAGCCTCACACCTCATAGCAGCCTCCACTGCTAACTTAAAAGTCGGATAATCGTGAGGCGCCAACCAATCTCGATATACAGGTAGGAGACCATTGATAAACTGATCAACCTTCAACTTTTCTGTCGCCACCAACTCAGGGGCAAACCGAGACAAAGCAATGAAACACTCCTCATACTGTAACACGGTCATCTCTTCAGTCTGCTTCAACTGCATGAACTCAAATCGGAGACGGTGCTGGGATGCCTGATTATAGTACCGATTTGAGAACTCTGTTTTGAACTCTTCCCAAGTCATGGTAGTTGGGTCAAAACCCATATTCCTGGTACCCTGCCACCAAAACCATGCATCCCCATCTAGGAGGTCAATAGCCAAAGGAACCCTCCTAGCCAACCCAAGGACTCAAATACTCTCTCCATGCGAGTAATCCAGTCTCCTGCTACGGACTCCGTAGGGGCACTAGAGAAAGTATACGCCCCATGGCGTCTGGCACGCTCCACAGTATAATCAGTCCTAGGATTGGGGAGGGTCGCTGCAAAACGCTCAAACAACCGCTCCACGGTCCGTAACAACCCACGAGGAACCTGCTCATCATCACCCTCACCAGCGGGTGAATGGTTCCTGCCAGCACGAGATCTACGTCCGGGTCTCATTCCACCTGAAATTCCCATAACTGAGTTACACCAAGATATTTATACCAACCACAACTATCTTACATACTTGATTGGTACATCAGCACCGAAGAGTATATGATGGGGAACCGCTGCAGTCGGGCCATCACTCGGGAGGTACTGAATACTATCAAGCATGTAAGACAACTATAAGAAGATATCGGCCACAGAATCTAATAACCTAGTGCTCTGATACCAACTGACAGGACCCGACCCAGGAATCACCCCAATTACCTGGATACGAGTCTGCGGGGCCCACGTTAAGCGAAATCCTACTGAAAATTCGGCAGAACCTCCCCTAAATATGGGCTACCCAAAAACTTCACAAACCTGGACATGATTACAACATTAACTTCTACTCAACCTACAATATCATATTTACAACCCAAGCACATATATTACATCCGGAAAGTTCAAATCCCAACATAACCTCCGTAAGCAACAACAATCCGAACAACAACATCCATCAAATTAAAGGAAAAGGATTATCAGAGCAACACCTAAACTAAGCCGATATCATACAAGGTAGGTTAAGTAATAACCTACGGACAAAAACGGAAGCGCTGATTTCCAAGGTCCTTTAAGCCTGGACTCGATCTCTGCTAATCTGAAATCTGGGCGTTTGAAAACGAAGGGCCCAAGGGAAAACATATAAAATCCGTTAGAGTGAGTGGACAAAACCGAAACAAGAATCAAACAATTTGTGGTATGCTTTCCCATTTCTCTTTCCAACAAAACAAACATGCAGCGAGACTTTATAAAAATTTCCAACTCACTCTTTTTCCAAGAAACTCATTTGATGACTAGGAAGGACTGCTTCCTAGGCATCTCATGCCATCGGGGAGGGACTGCCACCCGATGACGCATCGGAAGGGACTGCCAACCGGAGTAGGAGGCGGTGATTAGTTGGGACTGCCAACTAGCCACAGGTAGTAGACGGGACTGCCGACTAACTATCTCAAGTCATCTGGAAGGGACTGCCAACCAGATGACGCATCGGATGGTACTGCCAACCGAGCTATAGTCTGGAAGGGACTGCCAACCCAACTATTACCTAGAAGGGACTGCCAACTAGGTAAGATACGCATGCGCCAAACTGGCCTCCTTGTCAACTGCTTCCTTTTTAAATCCTTTTCTTTCCATAAAAATCACAGTTACTCAAATAACAATCCATTTCAAAATTTAATACCATGCTGCATGCATTATATAAATAAAATAAGGGTCCACTCACAAATGAATCCCGCAGCTAACCCTGCTGCCTGCCTGTATCGTCCTCGCTCGAGGGCTCAGTACGTCCTGTCACAATAGAATAGGATATAATTAACCATATAATGAAATACTCTCAAAACAATCCATTCCCCTCGGAATAAGCATCCGTTAATCACAAATTTCCACCAATTTATAATATAAATCCTTTCCAAAAATTTCCACATTCATTCTTAATTTTTCTCCTTTTCAAGTTCACAATTTCAACTCCAACAATCTCAAATTCTCTCTACTTCCTAACAACAATTCATAATAGCCCTTTTTCCAAGAGTTTTCACCCAACACTATAAACATGACAAATCCAAAATCAACTCCATAACACACACAACCATTTCTAAAGCTGCTACAGTCGACAATTTCCAACAAAAAACAACCCTCACAAACAGTTAACTAGCTTAAAAACAATTCAACAATCTTCAACCCTGCAACAATAGTTGAAACTAGGCAGAAATGGTCGAAAATTCAACCCAAATCGGAAAATAAAACCCGACCGCCACTGTTCATCAACCCTACCACCTCCTCCGGCCAAATCAAGCTACAAGGAGGTTGATAAAGTGTTCCATCCTTCCCAGCGACCCAAAAGCACAAGGATTTCCGACCGGAGACCTCCGGAAATCGGAAACCCAACCGGAGTTATCAAACCCGACGGCACCCCTCCCCCAAAATCAAACAAATCCAGGCTACCCAGTAAAAAGCACTTACCTGAGATGACAGAGGATGAGGAGAGGAGGCTGTGGTGGTCGGAGACGAGCCCAACGACGTCCGGAGGTGGGGAATCGGCCGGAAGTTGGTTCCAGGTGCGCAGAGACGGAAAGAAGAGAAAGCAAAAACAGGGGGGGGTCGATATCGGGTTCTCCCGATCTCTCTCTCTCTCTCTCACCTTTTTAATAATCCTATTTCCCTTTTCTTTAAACAAAACCAATAATTTTAAAGGAAAAATACCTTAAACACTTAAATCACAACTTCCCCGTAAAAACTCCCATCGAAACAAACTTTGTGTCCACGAACTCGATTTTTCGTATTCTACGACAATCTCAAATAAATTTCCTAATTTACCGAACTAAAGAAAAAGTCAATCCTCAGTCAACCACGGTAAAAAGTAACTAGTAGGTACGGGGCATTACAGTTTTGGCTTAAATCAATCAAACTTTCTAAGTGTTTAATGTGTTAAATATGTTTTGTTAGTGAGTAGCGTCCTATGACTAGCATTGCATGTTTAATAGGGTTAACTATAGTGCGTTCATCTAGTTAATTTAATTAAGGAAAGTAAAAAAAACTTTGTATGCGTTCATCTTTGTTCTTGATAGATTTCTTCATTCACATGTTTTGATCCGTGATCTATGATTAGAAAACTCGTTTTTGTGTTAATGATTATTAACTTCATCATACATATTTCATTCCCCCTTATCTATCTTAATTCATGGTTTGAATCGATTAATGTAGTTAGTTTAATTAGATTAGAAATACAAATACTTTTGAAATCTCCTTAATATTTTGTAATTTTTCATACATATTGTATACTTGTAATTAATTCTTCTTTATTTGACGTTTAAATGACAGGAGCACCCTCAATCCCTGGCTTAGAATGATACCCTACTTATTCTATACTACTATTCGATGTAGAGTTTAAATTGGCACTCACTTTGAGTGTATCAGAGATGGATTCTCATATTCCTGAAGCGATTCCCATAAGTTGGGTTATGGTGGATGGACAAGTTATGACATTTCTAGCAAGGTGGATGGGCAAGCGTCAAGAGCCCATGCAATTGATGATTGAGGAGGAGATAGAGGTGATGCGAGCGAACTATGACATTTATACAAGGTGAAACTACAACCATTGAGGGATGGTGAGTTGGTAACACAATTCCCTGTGAGTCATATGGTGGTCAATGAGATCTTGATTAAGCTTGGTCTGAATTTAGCTATGCATCCATGGGTGCAATATGTTTTGTCTAGTTTGAAGATCCTCATCTCACAAGTAACTTTGTACATGTGAAAGCAGTTGTATTTCATCGTCATGATGTGAAAGTTGTTTTGGCTTCATCATCATATCATGTTACATTTTAATCATGCACTCCAATGTTTTTATTTTTTTGTTAGGTGTAGTGGCAGATCCAAGATTTGAATATTGAGTATTTAAATTATTTTTTGTTCCCTAAAAATTTGTTTGATGTCGGAAATAGAAAGAGAAATGAGGATTGAAGCTTAACGAGATGAGGACATAGAGGAAGATATAGGGTTTGAACACTAAAGAGTTTTTATCTTTTGTTTCTCTGAAGTTTACGAAGAGTCGAAGTTATATATGTTGGAAAGTTGTACTTTTTCGTACTTTGCCTTCATCATTATTCGTTCTTCCTTCATCCCAAGGCTAAACATTACATAGAAAAATAAAATGAAACGAAAGCATAATGTTCAACAGCTTTAGCTGTCATTTCATAGTTGTGAAGAGGCTTGGTTTCTAGAACATGACATAGAGACATTGAATGCAAAAAGGTCTCTAGTTACCTAGTACTTAACTAAAATAAAATGTATAAGAGGTTTAAATATTTTTTTTATTTTTTAAATCTAAGGTGGGCTATTATAATAGGGTGATTCTAGTCGGACCTCTAAGTTTTGTTTTTGGACCTCCCTTCATTTTTTTTTCTTCTTGTTTACTCCCTCTATTTTTTACCTCCACCACATATATAAATATATATATATATATATATTTATTACACATAAACCTCTCCTTGACATGCACCTCCAAGAACGGCGCATGACTAGCTCCACCTTCAATAATCTCCATCTTCCTTCTCATCATGCTTTCTCTGAAAGCAACGATGCCTATACCAATGTCTTATTACAAATTGAAGAGTATTGATTTGCTGACTTTTATCCATTTATTGTAATAAATGTATATGCTTTCAATTCCATGTATTATGTAATTCAAGCATTTAGTTCTTACTGTACAAAGAATACAGCTCTTCTATAAAGCTAGGAATCATTTGTAAAGAAAATTATCGAATACAAACTGATTATTCTCAATTCCTCTTCTGTTCTTTATGGGATCAAGAGCGTAGTTTTTTTCTCTCCCTCAATTACACACTTCTCTCTATTGGTCTCCTCATCTTCCACCACAGAAAATTCTACCTTTGTTACCAATTTCCTCACTATCAAACTTAACCGCACAAACTATCCATTATGGCTTGCATAAATCACCCATATTGAAAAGTCAAAAGCTTTGGGGTTTTGTTGATCGAACTAACCAATGTCCTCTTGCTTTCTCAAAGACAAAGACGACAAATTCACTGATCAAGTTAATCTGGAATTCAAACAATGTCTTCTACATGATTGAATCAATTGTTCTCTTCCAAAATCCTCTTAACCATTGTGCGCTCCACCTCCTCTCATGCTATGTGGATTGCTTTGGCAAAACCCTTCGCTTCTCAATCCTAACACTAAGTTCTTAAACTCTAAGCTGATCTCCTTTGTACATCTAGAGGTACCATGTCCATTTCTGATTTTCAAGACAAGCTTAATTCCATTACAGACAACTTGACAATTCTTCATTTGAAGTCACAAGTTTAAGATCTTCTCACTCCTAAGGGCGTGGTACTTTTTTCATGGCTCATCCTCCCCCTCTGGGTCTCGTGTATCTTTCCAAACAGTTATAACTCATTTTTCAATACTGAGCGCATTCAATGTCAAATTTTCTCCTCCACTGAACACTCTGTTATTGACTGCTTAAACCACCTCAATTTTTCTTATGAGGATCTTATTCAATCTTCTTAGCTGACTACTATGACATCTCATCATTCTCCTTTTGAGACATGGTTGACAGGCACTGGAGCAAATTCCTGTGTGTAGTCCTATTATAGTAAATAAGGGATTTAAACTTGTTTTTGAATCTAAAGTTGTAATAACTAAGGGTGGATAGTTTGTAGGGAAGAGTTACCTAGCTAATGGACTCTTCAAACTGAATGCTATGTCTACTGATGGTTGTACTACTACTACTACTAATTAAATAAATAAGGCTTTTACTTGCTGGTCCTTTGAATTATGGCATGCTAGATTAGGCCATGTAAATTATCATTCATTGAAAAGAATGGTTGATTTAGGATTGCTGCCAAAGTGCAAATCTAATGGCAATGATCAACATAATTGTGAAATTTGCACAGAATCCAAGTTTGTAAGACAGCCTTTCAAATTTATAGAAAGATCGAATGAAGTACTAGGTTTAATACGTACAGACCTTTCTGACTTTAAGGCAAAGCCTACTCATGGTGGGAAAAATTATTATATGATTGCTACAAATTCTGCTATGTTTACTTGATTCATAGCAAAGATGAGGCTTGGACATGTTTAAACAATACAAGAATGAAGTAGAGAATTAACTTGATAAGAAAATCAAGATCATAAGATCTGATAGAGATGAAGAATATGAATCCATTGCATTTTTGGATTTTTTCACATGGAATGGTTCATCAAACAACTACACCATACACGCCACAACAAAATGGAGTTGCAGAACGTAAAAATCAAACATTTAGAGAAATGATCAGTTCCATGCTCAATAGTTCTTGTGTTCCACGTAATCTGTGAGGTGATGCTCTACTTACTGCAAATGAAATTTAAAATAGAATTCCTCATAAGAAGACAAATAGGTCTCCTTATGAAGTTTGGAAAGGAAAAACTCCATATAAAAAGCTGAAAGTGTGGGGTTGTCTTGCTAAGGTTCGAGTTTCTCTTCCAAGGAGAGCAAAGCTTGGACAAAACTATAGATGTGTGTTTATTGGCTATGCCTAGAATAGTGTGACATTTAGATTCTCAGTTTTTAAATCTGATATTACTGATATGCAAGTTAACACAATTATTAAAAGTGATGAAGCTGAGTTCTTCGAACATATATTCCAATACAAAGAAAATAGAAGCAGCAACATGCACATAATAGATTGAGATATCAGTAATATGGACCAAGGCACATCTTCTAGTGTTCAACAAAATAAACATAGTTCATCTTCTAGTTCTCAAGAAAGTGAAGAAAATGAACCTAGGAGAGCAAGTAAGAGGGCTAGAATTGCCAAAGACTTCAGACCTGATTTCTTGTCCTATATAACCGAAGGAGAACCACAAACCTATAAGGAAGCTATGGCATCTCCAGAAGCTTCTTTTTGGAAGGAAGCAATTAATAGTGAAATGGAATCCATCATGCATAATAATAGATGGCATTTGGTAGACTTAACTCCTAGTAGTAGACCAAATGGTTTTAAATGGATTTTCAAGAAGAAATTAAAGCTTGATGGTACTATAGAAAAATACAAGGCTCATTTAGTAGCCAAAGGATACTGTCAAAAAGAAGCCCAAGATTTCTTTGATACATATGCACCTGCTTCTAGAATCACTTCCTTAAGAATGCTAATTGCAATAACAACCATATTTAACTTGGAAACTCACCAAATGGATGTAAAAACTACATTTTTAAATGGTGAATTAGAGGAAGAAGTGTGTATGGAACAACCGGATGGCTTCATGGTTAAAGGTCAAGAGTGAAAAGTTCGTAAACTTGTGAAGTCTTTATATGGGTTAAAACAAGCAGCCAAACAATAGCACAAAAAATTTGATAATGCATTCCTTTCGTATGGATTCAAAATAAATAAATTTGATATGCCCATTATATGTGAAAAATTTGTGTATATGTGAAAAATTATCAAAATAAATGCATGTGTCATTATATGTTTGTACGTAGATGATATGCCCATCATGGGTACAAACAATGATATAATTAATTAAATAATTAATAGCACAAAATATCAGACTGACAGTCCCTTAAACACTTCAAATGCCCTAAAATTCTTGGACAATAGCAATTCAAGTACATTTAGCAATATAGAGAAAATTCTACAGGGAAACCAAACAAACTGGAAATTTAATCAGAAAACAAAACAAAACAAAACGTACCATGTGGCGATTAGTTTTAGGGGTCCAACCTGGAAACTCAACAGAGACAAGGTAGAGATCACTTCAAGGGGATAAAGAATCCATCTTTTTTAAGGCAATAAATTCCCTTTCAAATGGGGAGAGGAAAAACCCGTTCAAAGCACGTTCAAAGTGGTGCAAGTATAAATCTACATTTGCATGTATATCTGAATTAAAATAATTATTGGGAAAAGCATTCTCCTTAAGGCATTTTTGTGTTTGATGAGCCAATATTTAAGGGGCAATAGCAAGGTAAAATTTTTTTTTAAAGAATAGGTTAATTTAATAATGAGAGGCTTAAGGGACCTTTTTGTGTGTTCTTTTTCTTTTGGTCGAAGAATATTTCAATAAGGTCTTTATGTGTGTTGGTGTAGGAGTTTGTTCAACAATTTGTGTGGAAAACTGTGTAGGGTTTCTTTTTGAATGGGGTTAGATGTTTGGTTAGGATATAGAGCCATAAAAGCAAACGTCTGGGTCAAAATTTTGACATTTGTTCATGACGATTTGTTTTGTTTTATTTATATAGAGTGAGCATCATGATTTGAACTATCTGCATGAACTAGCTGTATGTTACTAAATTAGTGTGCTCTATTGGTAACTTGGGAACTAAGCTTTCAAACTCGCAATGGGTGGCCTCAAGTCTCTGGCCACATCACTGTAAATACCTCAAGTCAGGCCTCAAGTAACTGGGCATGTCACTGTCACAACCTGTAGGTCGACTTGGTGATGTTTGGCTAACTAATCATACATCTTGTTACAATCCCAAATATCATAGATGAACCAAAGTCCATAGATAAACCAACTTAACTTGTTATTACAATATACACACCCCTAAAGAGTTTGCTTATAGAGAGGCTTTCCCTTGAGAGCGAAAATAGGCTTATATAATTTCCTTCGCACAGGCGACTTCTTGGAAGAGGTGTTATAATCTAGAGTCCTAATGGTAAAGTGAAGGTTATAACGTGGCAGCGGCAAAGGCGACAACGACTTTGACGGTGATGGCAGTGGCGAATCCTATACATGATCATGAGGCTAGAAATCTGGCAGCCCATCATGATCACCTAACCGCTCATCATGCGATGGGGAATCCTGCAATAGGGGATCTAGCAGCTGTAGATTTGGCTACATGAAATTCAGCGAATGATACCCGGAATCATGATGTGAGGAATGCTACTGATCCTGTTGCAAGGATAACTGCGAATCCCACTGTAGGCCAGGCTACTAAGCCGGTAGCTCTACAGAGCCACCATCTACAATTGAAAAATGGCAACAAGTCAAGTAGTTACATCAGACAATGTGGACGAAAATAACTATATATATAACAAAAAAAAAAAAAGCAAATTAGTTGTTACCCAAAAAGTGAAAGAATATAACAATTGGAGATCTATAAGTTAGTCTGTAACTTACCTACACCCAATCTTCTCTTCCTTTGATAAAACTCAAGGGGTCTGCCTTCCTTCACCAAGATGTGCTGTGCCTTATCCCACGCTTTGATATGTTTGTCCCAAGTTCGAATTCTCTTGCAATTTGAAAGCAAGGGTCCTATATGATTCACATCGGCCTCTCTAAGCCCAAGTTGATTTGGGGAAAGATAGGGATGTTGGTTTAAAATGGGCTGTATGTACATCTGATGAGTCAAAACCCCCTTGTACCTCTCCAGCCATAACTGGTCCGATAGATCTTTGGAAAAGAAGCTCGCAGGCAGCCTATTATAAGGCAGCCAAGTAAACTATAGAATACATATATTTGTAAGAACAATAAGACATTTAGTAAACAAAGGCAATTAATATGCAAAAGTTGAGGGGTATGTGAACGAGTGTACCTGATTATGCTCGTCATCCCAAAAATGATCCAAGTGCAGCTGGTATTTCTTTTTTATGTGCTTATTTTCTAGTTTTGGGGAAATCAATGGTGTCCAACCAGAAGACAATGGAAACTGTATAAGATAATCAAGAACATGGAAGTCGGCCGGAAGAGTTCCTTAGCAAAGCTAGGGATATGCTCGATCGCCCACTCCATGAGCATGAACATGTGTACACCTATAGTATTCTTTTGCTCCACATTTCTATAACGCACTATATAATAGTGCATGCGGGCGGGGATTGCAACTCGCCATGCAGATTCCCTAAGTTTTCCCCTAGACACACTCTTCAAGTAGCACAAGTTTGCGTACTTGTGATCATCAGTGGGTAGTATTACCGTGCCTATAATGTAGAGGCACAAGATGGCAACATGAATGGCCAATGTATTTGGCTCTACATTTTAAGGTATAGTTTGAAATTTTTCCCTCAACCAAGAGAACTCAACAACATAAGATTTTCGCTTCATGCGGCTAGTAGGCACTATACCCAACCCTCTCTTACCATGACGTTTTCATCATTCTTTTGGTCACCATCGATCACCGATTTTTCCTTCAACACTAACTTCTCACTTATCTTAAGCCTAGTAATATAGAGTACATCTTCTAAACCAAGAAACATATTCCTATCTCTAACTCTAAAAACATGCTCCTCATTAATATAATTGTCTAGAAGAGCCTCAATTATAGAGTGGTCATGATGACATCGACTCAAAAGCTTTGCTAATCTATACAAATTATCAAAATCCGTCCCTGCTTATTTAGCAAGGACCCTTTCGGCCACTTACCATTTGTCCAATAAGGATAATTTTCCCTAACCAAAATCATAATGCAAATAAAAAATAAGGTGATTGGTAAAATCTGACCACTAAAGACCATATAAGATTGCCTAAGTCTCAAAATATATGAACATTTACAGAGCGGTCATACCTTTCATGCAAGCTTCTCAAGTTTCTCTTGAACCAAAAGCAAAAAAAAGAAAATCAAAATCAGATTAAGCAAAGATACTTATCACAAATAATCTCAAAGTGTGCAGACTTGAACAAAGCATACCAATATAGGCTGTCAAACAATGCAATTCAAAAAATTTAGACTTGAACAAAGCATAATTCTAAACAACTACTATTTATGGTGAATTAGATTTAGATTTTTCATGAGGTAATCAGTAATGTTGACACAATATTAACCTTCTTCTTTGTACGTAGTTAATATAATATGCCCTACTAGGTAGCGACCTTGGCATTTGATGGCATGGTTTATTGGATGTAAGAATGTGACCAGGTAAGTATTTTCCTGAGTCATTTTGATCATTTTTAGTTTCTGACTAATCTTTTCTTCCTAAGAACCCTAATTTAACTGTAGGTAGGAATATTTGATGCGACAAACAGTACAAAGAAACAGAGGAATATACTCATGAAAATGGTTCAAGTACTAGGTAGCTAATAATGAACTAGTAAAGTTCACTGGGAACCTTTTCCTAATAACATATTCACACTGAAATAGAGGTCATCATTCACATTGAAATTGAAAGTTAGCTAACATGTCCTACATGAAAAAAAAATACTAATTAGCCAATAATGAACAAGTAGAGTTCACTGGGAACCTTTTCCTAATGACATATTCCATATTCTCTCTCAAAGTCATCAATAGTTATTGCTTCATATACTGCATCAGTCATAATACTATTTATCTCCTCATATATTTTTGTAAGCAAATGTGAGGAAAATCTATTGTAAATGTTGATTCAAGGAAGGGAGAATAAAAAAGAAATGTTGGCTATCGAAGAAAAAAGAGAAATATCAAAATATGAAAGAAAAATCTTCCTTGGATTTCATACATTGTCTGGTTGTATTACGGGAGAGATTAGAATGAAGCAAAGGCCCAAAAATATGACATCCAACCTCAAAAATTTATTCTTGAGGAAATTCATCGAAGTTTTTATATCTCTACATCATCATCTAGTACTCCGCTAAATTTCCTTAGGATCTTTGTGATATCCTAATTTTTTCTTTCTTGAAACCTATACCCTTGGCCGCATTACAACCTTAATCAAAGACCTCTTTGATTGACCTCTTTGGGATTAGGGTTTTGTTATGGTGTTATAAAATAAACTTATTACGAGGTGTATAGTAATTGTTTCTAGTTCTAGTATTAGGTATTTTTTAGAGTACATACAAAAAAGTAGGGAAACAGAAGTTCAGGAAACATCATTTTATAACAATTCTTTTCTTTTTAAAAAGTAATTTTATGTCAATCTATTTAAACTAAGTTGCATGAGTTTGAGAAAATCTTTATGATTCTTCCTTCAAAAAAAAAAAAAATTCCATGAGTTTGACCTAAACCCCATATTCTAAACCCTATCCCAACCTTAAAACACAACCCAGTCAACTCTAATGCAAAGAGTAATTTTCTATTTTGATGTTAAAAGCGAAACAAAAGAGTGGGAAAAATTTATTGAGAAGCACAAAACCTAACTCATCAAGAACTATCAATGAAAATTCCAACTGGTTCCCGAAAATGTAGCTTCTTAATCTTCATCTTCTCAAATTTTTTTTTCCTAGGAGCTAACCTTGCATGGTCCTTCAAAAGTGGTGTAGAAATGATGCTCTTAGGAGTAATAGGTGGTAGAATCTCCTGAGAGTGATGGGAAAGGTTGAGTGTAAGTGCTCGACTTCCTTTCCAATTCATCACCTCATTGTAGAAACATTGACTATTTAATGGTGGATTAAGAGGTAAAAGTACCTTATTCTCAATCTTCTCATTAAGAACACAAGTACTCAATGTTCTACTCTCTATGTTACGCCCCGTATCTGATTTACCCTTTTACTGTGTCTAAGTGAATTACTATACGTTTTACTATCCTTCGTTTCAGGTTCTACCATTTAGGGGGGTGCTAGAAGTTGACTTTTTATGGGTTAACAATTTGACAAAATTTTCTTCATGAAAGTTGTGGGGGACATTAAACCGAGTCTGTGGACATGTGGTACACTTAAATCGGAGTTCGTATGTGAAAGTTATGGTTTAAAATGTAAAAGTTACTATTCATGGTAATTAGTATATATATGGAAAATTACTGTTGGTAGATTTCCATTTTCGGAAATCCACCCCTCCCCCCCCGATCAGTAACTCTCTATCTCTCTCTCCTTTACCCGAATTTTCCTCTTCCCTTCGGCCTCCCTTCAATTTCCGGCAAATCTTCTCCTTCCGGTCACCCAACGACGAACTCCGTGCTATGGGCGAAGCTCCTCCTCCTCCTCGACACACCTACGGTGGTGATTCACGACGATTTGGCCGGAATTTCCCAGATCGAGCTTCCAAACTTTACTGTAGCAGTCGGCTTCAATCACCGATTTCTTTCAATTCCGACCACCTCCGACTACAAAACCGAGCATTCTAGAAACCCCACTCCTCATAGATGAATCTCTCCAAGTTCACGATCCAATTTGAGGTGTGGAAGGTGAATCGAAGAATTGAAGTTGTCACTGTTCATTTCGGTGTTCTTCAGATTTTTGCTCTGATTCTGGCAATTCTAGGTATAATTAGGCTTAGGTGCAGTTGAGAAAGATATTTGGACTGTTGAGTTGTGTTTGTTTGTAAAATTTGGTGGCCTGTGGTGGTGTTGCCGGCGGCGCATGTGGGTGGTGCGTGGTGGAGCGTAGGGCGGAGTTTTGGTTATGGTTTTTAGCTAATTAAATGGTATTTGAGTTGTAGAAGCTGTAATTGTTACGTCCAGAACCTAGAATTAACGATTTACTCATTATTTGGACGATAATTGTTGGATACTTTCAATTTTTAATCTTTATTGATATTTTAGTGGCCCTAAAAGTCGACTTTTTGTTCGGGTCAAAATTTGAGAAAATGTTCTTCATGAAAGTTGTAGGGGACGTTAAACCGAGCGCGTGCATATGTGGTATGTAAAAATTGGGCTTAGTATGTGAGAGTTATGGCCAAAAATGTAGAATTTACTGTTCATGGTAAGTTATATATATATGGAAATTACTGTTGGTAGATTTCTATTTTTGAAAATCTACCTAGCCGGGTAACTCTCTCTTCTCTCTCTCCCCGACCCTTCCTCCCTTTCGGCCCGATTCTTTCCCCTTTGATTTCTTCCTCCTCCGGCCGTCCCAGGATGTAATCCGGCCACCCCCAAGCTCGGTTTCTTCCCCTTGTCACGTCTGTGGAGGTATATTACGGTGATTTGACCGGAGAAGCTCGATTTGGAGCGGAGGAAGCTACGGTGGCAGTTAGCCATTTTTGCCGATTTCTGGTGATTCCGGCCACCTCCGGTCACCATTTTGCCGTCGAAGGCTCGGTTTTCCACGGAGATCATTTCGCCCCTAGCCTTGAATCAAGATTTGAAGTGTAGAGGCAGAATTGAAAATCTAGGGTTCTTGATTTTCTGGGTTAATTTCGCTGGTTGAATTCGACCATTTACAGGTATAATTTGGGAATGTTGTAGTTGAGAAGTTTAATCAGTGTGTTGAGTAGTTGCTGTATATGAAATTTGGTAGCCGGTGGTGGAGGTTGGTACCCACGCGCCGCCACTGTTGGTGGCGAGTGAGATTGTGTTTTGGCCGGAATTTGACTTCTGTTGTTGATATAATTAGTCAATTATACTTTAAGTTCCATGATTGTAGTTTTGGGATAAAATTGGAGAAGAGTGATTATGGATTTTGATGTTGATGAATGATGAAATTGTTAATTGAATTATGAGAAATCCATCTATCGGATTTCCTTGATTCGGCCCTAAAGCCCATACCTTAAGGGAATAATATTAGTGAAGAAGATTGGGAGATTTTGGGCAAATAAAGATGATGTTAGGGTTTGGTTTTAATTATCGTAATTTAGTTTTCCATCCAGTAATTAAGGTTTACGGACGTTATATTGTACAGGACGTGAGGAGGATTCCCTCGAGGAGGGTTCGGATTGACGGCAAGCTTAGCCGTACACTGTGAGTGGACTTTCGTTTTCAAATAAGTGATGCATGCATTTATTTATTAAAGCATGATTTATTTATTTAACATATTATTTTCCGAGCATATAAGTTTGATTGCAAATTATCCCGTGGTTTTGCTTTTGATAATGATTGTCATGAAATAAATATTGATTTATACCACTTGTAAGTTTCGGTTACCAAGTTGCTATGCTCGGATTCGAATTCATAATTGATGTTGATTGTCGACGAATTGTTTTCGAGGTGATTTTCGGATTTATACTATTTATATTATATTATATTTATATTCGTCGATTTGAGACTTTATTGGCAAATTGAGTTTTGTTGGAGTAAACCTCCATGTTTACTTACCGACCTACGATTTTGGCATTGGGAATGCCTTATTGATAATCTACTTATCCTTTTAGCGTGTGGGACACGCTGTTGGTTTATATGACTTTTTACGAGAATTTCCGGGTACGGTTGGGAATCGCACCCGCGTTTTCTTTATTCGTGGGACATGGGGAAGCCTTAAGGATTTATTGGATTTTAATAGTTTTTACCCACCATACCTGGGTCGTCATATTTATTGCTAGCTAGCCTATTAGTACTCCTCCCTACTTACTATGTGTTTGTGAGTGAGTAAGAGCAGAGCATGGGATGCTCCAGAGTGTGGGACACTCCGACCCGAGCCTGGGAGGCTCCCTTCTTTCGTATGGTGAAATTTCTTCCCCATATTTTATCATTACTTGACTAGCGGGGCTAGTCCGATTTCTTTTAACCAGCGGGGCTGGTATGTTTTTCACAAGTTTTGGATTTAAAGAATTACGTTTTATAGATATTGCATGCATCGAGATTTTATAATGTAAATTTGTGGGAAAGTATAAACTTTTATTCCTTTATACTTATTTATTTTGGTCCACTCACGCTAACGTTTTTATGTACTTTCCCCCTGGGCCCTTTGGTTTCAATTGCCCAGATCGCAGCGTTGCTGACCGGCTTAGGAGTGGAGGCTAGCACCACCTTTGCCATCTATCCTCAGTAGGTTATTTGTTAACCTACTCTATGTATTATATTTCGAGTGTCTTCTTTAGATTGCTCTGATGACTTAAAAAGGGTGGATTTATACATTTGTATAATTATTTGTGTATGGGAGTTGTATAATATTGGAGGAAGTCGAGAGATTTAATTTGCTGGGTTGTAATTTATATAAATGGTTATGTTTGTGTAGTACAATGTTTATACTTGGAAAGTTGCGGATTGTTGCTTGGAAGCAGGGTGGCTTCAAGTATAGAAATTACTATACTTAGAAGTGTTTTCAGCAGGTTTAGGGTTGTCCACTTTTAGGGGAAGTTCTGTTGAATTTTTCCGAAAAGTGGGCCCCGCAGGTCCATCTTGGAGTTAGGAGGGTAATTTCGGGGTGGGTCCTGACAGTAATTGTGAGTTTGGTGTAGTTTAGATGGAATTCGATGCGGATTGAAGGAGTTGGGTTGAAGAAGGGTTTATAATATCTATTTCTAATTATCGTAACTTTAAATTCCCGTCCTGTAATTATATTTTTACAAGTACTATTCGTACAGGACGAGAGGAGTCTCCATACGAGGAGAATACCGATCGACGACAGGACAAGCAAAATACTGTGAGTGGACGTTTGATTTTAAATAATGCATGCGATTATTATCTTAAGCAAGGATTCGTTTAAATTATCAATTTATTTATTGAGCATTTAATTTGGTTTTGAGTATTTGACCTGTGACTTGGACTTTTGAGTTGAGATTTTTATGCTCGATTTGAGACTTATATTTTATATTGGAAATTTTGGTTGAGTTATTATTCCAAGGTAATTTTTGGAAATTTTTATTATAATTGATTAGCAATTCTTGAGATTTTAAGAGAAATCCGGAAATGAGATTCTTCAAGAGAATTGTGTCTATTTTATTTCCACTTAATTATTATGAATTTGAGAATATTTTGGTGTGCGGGGTCACGTCATTGGAATATTTGTTTTATCTTCTCGTGAGAAATGTGGGGAAGCCTTATGGATTTACTGTTTTTCGAATGTTTTTCCTCACCATACTTGGGTCTTTCTGTTAGTGTCTCCTCCTCACTTACTTTGTGTTTGTGAGTGGCAGTTGAGGATTCTCCTCCTCACGTGAGTGGTAGTCGAGGTTATTAGTTCTCCTCCTCACACAATCTATGTGTGGGTAGCAGTCGAGGTAGAGCTTAAGGGCTCCTATACCCGCATGGTGAAATCTCTTCCCCATATTATTTATTTATTTACTTTAGCCAGCGGGGCTGGATCATTTCCTTTCTTACGCTCTTTGAAGTTAAGGAAATAATATTTATTTTTCTAATCTTGCATGCATCGGAATTTCAATTAAAGTTAAATGTGGGAAAGCATAAGTCCATTTTTTTTTCTTTACAATTACTTATTTTTTTTGTCCACTTACGCTAACGTTTTAAATGCTTTTCCCCCTAGGCCCTTCGTTTTCAAATGCCCAATTCACAGCGTTGCTGCTCGGCGCATTAGGAGTGAGCCATAGTGACCGCACCTGCTTCCGTCATCTCATATAGTAGGTTACCTGTTTAACCTACTGAACTTTATATAAATTTCGGTTTAGATTGCTCTGACTACTATGGGAATTGTGACCTGGACTTGTAATGAATTGTATTTGAGGTCCATGACCTAACTTTGGTGAATTGTTGTATTTTAATTATGGAGCTTCATTGGACTTTAAGTTTTTGAATTATTATTTCTATCCTTGAGTTTGAGTTGGTTGGAATATGGGAGCAGGGTGGCTCTAGGAGGATACGGTTGGGTTATTAGAAGTGCATTTGGTTTCGTACAGGTTTGGGTTGCCCACTTTTAGGGGAGGTTTTGCCAAAATTTTCTTTAAAAGTGGGTCCAGCCACTTCAGATTTCAGGGTGAAATCTAGGGCGGGCCCTGTCACTCTAGCTATCTTGGGAAGCTCATGATGGTTCTCTTTGGATGTACGTGGAGACAAAGTCCTCGACTCTTCAACTTCTCATCACAAAGTAGTGAAGTACTCTCTTCCTCTTTGGGAATATCGGCTACAATGAATAAGGGATTATGGTATATGACTTCAAGCTCCGCATCCTCATCATTAGATAAGCCATCATCTTCTTCAAAATCATGTTCAAGTAGGGGTGGGTTCGCGAAACTGAAAACCGAAAAAAACAGAGCCGAAAGCCGAACCGAAGCCGAAAATAGCCGAACCGAAAAAAACCGCACCGAAATGAAAAAAACCGAACTGAACCGAACCGGTTCGGTTCTGTTTTCGGTTTTAGGGTGTTAAAAACCGAAATGAACCGAACCGAACCAAACCGAAGTTACCAAAACGACGTCGTTTTGGTGTTAAGTCAGAAACCGTAGAGGCCCGCCGCGATATAAATACTCTCTCACTTCACAGACTCACGCCTTTGCTTCTTTAGTTTCTTCTTTCAGTCTTTCATTCCTCTCCTCGGCGCCTCAGCAATTCAATCCTTAATCAAAACTTCAGTTCCTCCCTTCCTTAATCCTCCATCAGCTTTTGACTTCGATCGGATTCTTCTGAGGCGAAGCGGTTACAACCAAGGGTTTTCTGGGTTTGAATCTTCCTCTCTTCGTGTCATTTAATACTACTGCTACTCTCACTCCTTCATCACGTAGATCTGATAACCAGCCCCAGACAACAAATCATGATGAAGTTATTGGCTGACAGTTTGGATATCTTGTATCACATGTCTTCGTCCTTTCCGAGCTTTGTTGCGAAGGTAGGTTCCTTGTACCGAATTTCAGTTAAAGATTGTTCAATCATTCTGATATTGTGGTTGGTAATCCTGGATTTGTTTTGATTTGGGCAAAGGTGGTAACTTGGTATCTACTAGAGGTGTTAATGGTGGAAAAGAAGCCTCAGGTTCCTGCTCCTGTAGCAAAGTAAGTTGCTTTCTTTCTGGTTCAATTTCTTTATGTAGATCGGTGGTTGCTGAAAATTGTCTTGTTGCTTCTCTTTCTTGATGGGTTCTTAATTTTGTTCTGCAATCTCAAAGTAGTTTATCTTATTGTTAGCCTTCAATCTAAATGGGTTATTGGATGACAAAAGTCTTTGTATTGTTTTGTTTGGATTATCAGATCCAGTAGCCACTAGCCAAGGTAATAGAATAGATCTGAGTTCAAAAGATCCGAGCTTTGTTGCCAAGGTATGTTTAAAAACGAAGGAATAGAAAAGATATGTTTTTAAAAGATCAGAACTTTGTACTGGCCCTTCATATTCTTGATCTTAACATTGTTCTTGTGTATGTTGTATAAGACAGTGAGTTGGTCCGGTCGAATTGCGAAGCAAGGCTAAAAGGAGGATGTTTATCAGTGGGTATGTCTATCAGTAAATTTTTGTTTAGCTTGACTATTGGCTTGTTCTTTTTGTCTGTCTAATTGATGGTCATCTGCTATCTACTTCTAGATTTGGTCTATTGTCTTAGGATTCTTCTGTTTTACACTTACACTTTGTATCTTGATCTGAAGTATGAGTATTGTTTCGATAGGCTCTTTGCAAAAGTCAAAGTCAAAAGGTTATCGACTTAGAGACTTAGAGAAAACCATCTCAGAAGGTTATCCCATCACAATACTGCAATTATGTTATCTTTTGTTACCTTTCTTATCTATCTAAGATGCTCATTCCTCCTTTGCTTCCCTACGGATGCCAAGATTGCTCTATTGGGTTAGGTGCTCCAGTTAGAGCAAACATGAGAACTGGTGGTGTTACAGATGCTGCGGTTACATCATCCCTATTGGAGATTGTAAGTCCCCATCACTCTTAATCATCCTTACTGAACTAAGTTGTAAAAAAAGCATGGTAGTTGCTTTAATCTTATTTACCTTTACCTTAATGGATAGTGATACTGGATGCATGTTCGTGTCACCTTCACAAGTAGTTTCAATTCTAATTACAATTATATGTTAGGCCATTAAATATGGGCTGTGTTTTCAACTTTTCATTGAGTATCATTCAGTTTTTTTTTTTTTTTTTGGTATGATGTAATTATGATTGCTTTATTGATACAATGCAGGAGCTGTGTCAAAGATTATATGGAGAGAACAAGCACCAAGGCTGGGACAACAGAGGGATTGACGTTTTTTTTTTTTTTTTGGGGGGTCTTTCAATTATGGGGTTAATTGTTTGTTTGTATATTTTTCTTATTTTTTTTTTCAATTTTGAGATGGCCCCAATGGCCATGATTCATAATTTCCTAGTTCTCAGAGAAATTTATGTAAGTGAGGGACTAAAAGGGCAAAAATAGAAGAACGACCTGTCAAACTGGGCTAAAAAGAAAAAAAAACCATTAGGAAATAATTTTTAGTTGAAAAAAATCTAACTCTGGCCAAAAAAATAATTAACGAGTATTAAATGATTTTTTTATTAAAAAAAACCGAACCGGGCCGGATCAAACCGAACCGAACAACTCGGTGTGGTTTTCGGTTTTCAAATCTAAAAAATATAAAACTGTTGGGCAAAAATTGTACAAAGTGTAAAATGTCACCCAACGTAATTTCACTCGTATTCATTAACAGAATAGAGTTTTAATTATTTCGGGTTCGACCCATTCAAGACAGAATGTGTCTCTTAATTACAATCCCTTATTACAAGAGAAACACCCTTTGATTCCATTTATAAAGAAACCAGTGTGTGGTTGTTTGTTTTTGCGGCTGCACCCGAATTTTGAAATGGGTTGCCTACGTACCCGGGAAGGGATCAAGCCACTCGTAGTTCAAGAGTTCCAATGAGTGGATGACCCATTGGAGGGCTTGGATTTTTTTTTGGAATAGGAATAGTGTTTAGGATGCGGTTGCATCTAGATTATTTGATTCCAGATTGCCTACATACCCTTGCGGGATCAAACCACATGTAGTTCCAGGATTTTGGGATTTAAATGGGTAGATGACCCATTTATTTTTGGATTTGTGTTTGAGATATTTGTGAGGGTTTAGAGCCCTTGAATTTGATTTTGGGTGATTTGGGAATGATTTGATTTTTCTGGTGTTTGGGCGAATTTGACTGGTGGAGTCAGAGATTTGGATTTGCTGAATTTGACTGGTGGAGTCAGGGATTCGATTTGGATTTGCGGTTGCATCTAGTGGGTCGCTAGATTGCCTACATACCCTGTGAAGGGATCAAACCATTGTAGTTCTGACCTAATACGCTATGGCTTTGAGCTTTCCTGGTTTTGTACCAAAAGAAATTTTATTTTGGGTTTCGAACACGGAACCAATGTCCGGATAATTCTTATTTGGACACCCACGATGCCGAGTGAACTCCAAGTCGCGTTTCGCAGTCTTCGTCTTGAACTCGGTGACACCCATGAAGCCTCTGTCTCCTCAGGCACCAAATTTATTATGGACACCCGTGAGAAGTTTATCGGAGACCCAAATTTGATAAGGGCACCCAGCTACTATTTTTATTTTCTTCTCCCATGCTTTTATTTTCTTCCCTTTCTTATTTTCCTTTTGTCCCCAGCTATTCCGCTTTTTTTCTTTTATTTCCCAGACAAACACGAGCCTGTCTTGAGGATGAATTGGAGATAAACAAAGCACAGTTGGAAGGCAAAGTCGCGACTTGGCTTCTTCATAGGAGAAATTTCAATGACCTTCGCCAAATTTAGGGGAATCTGGGGTGAAACCCCCTTCAGTTGATATTCAGAGACTCCAGCGATTTGTGGGTGAGACCAAATTTACTTTAATCACCCAATTTTGAGCCTTGAATCATCGAAACTGCTATCTCGAGTTCTATCCCCTTGATTGCAGTTGTCATTGAAGAAGAACATGTTGGCACTTGCATTTGTTTTCACATTGAAATGCATGTGTTTAAAACTACAGAGCAGACCTTGTTCCATTTTGTCTCATGCAAAGAGAAAAGCCACCTTTATTGAACTTTCATGATTAATCTGCAACACACACCGCCAAGCTTAATTATTGTCTTCTTTAACATGCTTTTCTTTTTATTTGAGTTTTGTCCTTGGTGTTGGAGAAAACTTGATCACGTGATCATGCTCCATTAAGTGACATTCCAAGATGTGATTTTGTCATCTTACTGAAGAACAACTGAAACACTCGAGTTTCTTTATATCCTTGTTTGTTTTAATGAACTGAACCACTTTCCAGTGGGTAAGTTGTAGTGTCGAACTGCACGGTTAATTTTTGTTGTTTTCCCTTCGTTCTTTCATTCTAGTTGAAGAGAAAACCATCCGAGCTTGCTTTGAGTTTTGAGAGCAGCAGACTCAAAGTTTCAAGGACTCTCTTTGTTCGGATGTTTTTGTTAGAATAGTTTGACAGGGAAGCTTTTTGCTTTCTTTTTCTTTGCTGTCAGTGAGGATGAGAGAGTCAAGTTCAACTTGCATGTTTGACATTCCTTGCAAACTTGAGCAGAGCACTTTTGGGGCGCTGCTGGAACTTGAGAGCAAGGCTTGCTGCTGCAATATGGGGAGGCCTGTTGCTGGGATTTGAGAGCGCAAGGCCTACAGGGGAGGCGCTGCCCTGATATGTTCATCGGGACGCTGCCCGGCATGGTCATCGGACGCGCAGCTCCGGCATGGTATTTTTGTTCTTTGTTTTTACTTTAGTACGGCATCGTTGAGAGGCCTGTGAACACCCAAAGAGGAGGCGGAGCCTGTGAGCATTCAAAGAGAAGGTGGAGCATGGAAGGGAGGAAATCTCAACCTTTGTGGTGTCTTGAATATCTCCTCTGAACCTTGTCTTCCAAGCTGCTTCCTCCCTCTGCAATTCCACGCTGTTGTGCTCCTGACGTTCTTGTCCTCCTGCTGCCTCTTCACGTTGCAGCGTTGTGTCTCCCCCCCTTTGTTTCTTTTCACGTAGCCCTTTTATAGTGAACTGGTGATGAGTTTGATTTCTAATCAACATGGAGGGTTTTGGAGTCCCACTGAAATTGAAACAGTTTGGGAACTTGTGTTCCAAGAACCCGTGAAAGGCTGCACTCTTATCTTTGTAATTGCATTGTTATCTAGATTCTTAATTAACAAAGCTAGGAGTCAACACGGTTTTGTAAAAGCCAATATGGGCCACCTTGCTGCCTCTAAGCTTTTCCTTTTGCTTAGAGTTTCAATAGCTATCAATCTCGACCATTCTCTGTTTTTTTTTATTAGAGGCTTTTATTTGTACTTTATTTTTCTTTTTACAAATAAAGCACTCATGTTCTCGTTTAGTGAGATGGGCCTCTTATGTGATTTTTTTTTATTTAAACAGTTGCCCCCAAGCGTCGTGCGTGGAACAGCCTTGCACGTGCGAGGCTTGTCAAATCTATTAGCCTTGATGCCCCATAAATGAATCTTTTGTGCTTTGTAGTTTATACTCATACAAGCTAGGAGTTTTTGAAAATTGTGTAGCTTGGTAGCATTTGATCACAATCTGTCAGCGAGAGAATGTGCTTGAGATTTTTCCTTCTTACCTGGATCAGCCTAGAAGGGATTGCACCTTACCAGGATTTTCCTTGAGGAGTTTTCCTCTCACTCGAATCTTTCTCGAAGAGTTTTCTCCTTACTTACATCAAGTTAGAGGGGATTTCTAGTTTTCTCCATACACATCAAGCTCGAGGAGATCTCTACTCACTAGAATCTTCACCGAGGAGATTCCTTCTCATTTAAATCAACCTCGAGAAGATTTCCCCTCACCTGGATTTGTTTCGATTGAATCAACTTGGAGAAGATTTCCTCTCACCCAGATCTCCCTCAAGAAGATTTCTCCTCGAAGAGTTTCCTTGACTTGTATTCCTTCCAGGAGCTTTGATGACAAGCTGCATCCTTTTGTCCCATGCACGTGTTCAGCAAACCTCATGATTATGGATTTGGGAAGCTCTTGAGCTATCTTGCAATTGCCAGTTGTATGATTCTTCTTATGTTTTGATAAACCAAATGCTTCCTGCTGGTTGTCGGAGTTTGATTCATATTTTGAAGAAGATTCCAACGATCAACTAATGATGCTCATGTAACAGCAACTTGATAAACCAATCTCTGCTTCCCTGTTTGATCTCATATGAAAATATGTTAGGAAACAAAGAGATTGTTTTGAAAATATGGCTGAATCTAGTTTATTTGCTAGACTGCCTACGTATCCTGTGAAGGAATCAAGCCAAACGTAGTTCACACGATTGATTCAGGAATTTTTTTTGGGTGGAAGCATCTAGTGTTAACACTAGACTGCCTACGTACCCCTTTTGAGGGATCAAGCCGCCGTAGTTCAGGGTGCTTCTTCTTCTTTTTTTTTTTTTTTTTTTTTTTTTTTTAGCCTTAACTTTTGCTTGAACTACCCTTTGTGGGTTTTTTCGTTCAACAGGCTTTTTCATTTTTCATTCATCATCTTTTTTTTTTTTTTGTGGCTCTAAATTTTTCTTGGATCGCCTTTTCAGGTTTTCAATCCAACGAGCTCTTTTTTTTTTTTTTTTTTTGTAGCACTGTTTGAGTTCGCTGACCATTATTTGAGCTTCACTTTGGTGACGATGTCTCCACCTCTATTTCCTTGTTGTTGATCATTTCTTGAATTATGTTCTTCAAAATGAAACAATCCCTTGTTGGATGACTGACAATATGATGGTAGCAACAAAATTCGCGGTTCTTGGTCTTGTTGATATCACTTGGTCGTTTTGGTTCAGGAAGCTCAATTGCTTTTGCTTTGTAGAGCTCACTGAATATTTGTTCGACGTCATCATCATCAAAAGAGTACTTGACTTCTTTTCTTTCTTTGAGAGTGAGTTTTCTTGACCTTTCTTTTCCTTTGCATGCATTTGACTTTTCATCAGTTTTGACAAAGGTAGCTAATGAGTCTCTTGTACTGTCAGTTTTCTTACCTTTGAAGATCATCCCTTGTGTCGAGGTTTTCTTACGAGCAATCTGTCTTTCGACATTACTAGCCTTTGAGACAAGCGCATCGAATGTTTGAGGCTCTGCGGTGCTAACAAAAGTTGCTATTTCTGGAAGGAGATTGTTTGAGCATATTTGTACTGCAGATTGTTCTGTCAATTTCTCCGAGCATTGGAGATTTAAGCTCCTCCATCTAGAAATGAACGCATTGACGCCTTCATCGAGCTTTTGTTTAGTGTCAGCCAAGTCAATTATTGAGACTTTCTTCTTTGAGGTGACAAACTGTGCTAGGAAGGCTTTTTGCATGTCATCCCATGTGACGATAGAACCAGTTTGTAGTTGAGTGTACCAGGTAAAAGCTGCTCCTTTAAGAGATTGGACAAACTGCCTGATTAATAATGCATCGACCTGTGATGTTTCCCCACAAGCTGAGTAGAAATGAGCCAAATGTTCATGAGGAGAACTATTTACTCCATCGAACTTGTCAAAAGTTGGCCTCTGATACCCTTTGGGAAATGGTAATGCATCATAATGGGCAGGATATGGTTTCAAATACCCAGAAATTGGGGGTTTTAGAGACAACTGGAACTCTCTGATCCCTTCAGCTATCATAGTCTTGACGTCTTGTAGCGTGAACGCATTTGAATCAGAATGACCAGATCTCTCGTCGTTCTTTTTCTCTTTGTCCTTTTCATTCATAAGGAGAGCACACTTTGCAACAAGATCAGCAATTTCAGCATCTTTCGCAGCTAGACGTTTAACTACTTCGGCTTCAACGTCAGCACGCTTTTTGGCTTCCAGCTCTTTGTCAGCTTGCCTTTGAGCTATTTCTGCTTCAGCTTGAGCTAGTCTCGCTTGCAATTGTTTCATTTGCTCCTCAAGTGTTGATGTATTAGTCATCATAACTGACACAGTCTCAGACTTTATGTCTGTATTTTTCTTGGACCATTTAGAGGTTTCTGTTGACCGAGTATGAGGTCTTGGTTTGACTTGAAACTCGGGAAATGCCCCGCTGATGTATTAGCTTGAAATGCCCCCTGCGGCATTGCAACACTTTTCTCTTTCTTGGACGAACTGTCAGAGATTGTAATGAACTTAACAGTTTGAGATCTTTTGGAAGTTGCGGACACTTTGATGAACATCAATGTCGGGTGTTGAAGTGATTGTTGTGGGGACTTGAGGGTCTGGGCTCCAGGCCTTGTTAGAACCTCATCTTCTTTCTTAGTGGATGTCACATTTTTCGTGGAAAGTATACCGGTTTGGGTATCCACGTGTATTGATGGTATAGTGATCAAATTGATTGGAAATGAGTCAATCATAATTTGAGTGATAACAGGGGCATGATATGTCTCAACTGTTGAAGCCTGGATGACTTTCAAAGTTGTCGATGTATTTTGAGTAGCTACTGTTGATTGGACTGCTTGAGTAGCTTCGTCTGATTGAGCCTTAGTGGCGTTTCTCCTTAGAGCTCTTGCAACCCTCCTCCTTGCATTTCTGAGGGCATTCTTTGAAGGTGCTTTCTTCAATTGGGTCTTGTCAATCGTCAAGGAAGTCTTGTTCACTTTGACCTCATGGTTGGGCTTCGATAAATTGCTTGAAATTGAAGCTTGATCAATGATGAATGATTTGCAATGACCAGCTTGTCTTGCACGTCCATCCTTTGATTGAGTACCCTTGAGCTCATGGAAGTAGATTGTTACTTGTGGTGCCATTTTGTTTCCTGAGACAAACAAGTAACAAAATCGATTAATCTCTTAATAAATGGAGATGAAAGGGAAAATGGGTCCCACTGGGCGTGCCAAAAATTATGTTGGGCAAAAATTGTACAAAGTGTAAAATGTCACCCAACGTAATTTCACTCGTATTCATTAACAGAATAGAGTTTTAATTATTTCGGGTTCGACCCATTCAAGACAGAATGTGTCTCTTAATTACAATCCCTTATTACAAGAGAAACACCCTTTGATTCCATTTATAAAGAAACCAGTGTGTGGTTGTTTGTTTTTGCGGCTGCACCCGAATTTTGAAATGGGTTGCCTACGTACCCGGGAAGGGATCAAGCCACTCGTAGTTCAAGAGTTCCAATGAGTGGATGACCCATTGGAGGGCTTGGATTTTTTTTTGGAATAGGAATAGTGTTTAGGATGCGGTTGCATCTAGATTATTTGATTCCAGATTGCCTACATACCCTTGCGGGATCAAACCACATGTAGTTCCAGGATTTTGGGATTTAAATGGGTAGATGACCCATTTATTTTTGGATTTGTGTTTGAGATATTTGTGAGGGTTTAGAGCCCTTGAATTTGATTTTGGGTGATTTGGGAATGATTTGATTTTTCTGGTGTTTGGGCGAATTTGACTGGTGGAGTCAGAGATTTGGATTTGCTGAATTTGACTGGTGGAGTCAGGGATTCGATTT
Organism: Rosa chinensis; assembly: GCF_002994745.2. NCBI lineage: Eukaryota > Viridiplantae > Streptophyta > Magnoliopsida > Rosales > Rosaceae > Rosa > Rosa chinensis. Next base: position 26,197,863 of record NC_037091.1, on the reverse strand, counting down.
GGATTTGCGGTTGCATCTAGTGGGTCGCTAGATTGCCTACATACCCTGTGAAGGGATCAAACCATTGTAGTTCTGACCTAATACGCTATGGCTTTGAGCTTTCCTGGTTTTGTACCAAAAGAAATTTTATTTTGGGTTTCGAACACGGAACCAATGTCCGGATAATTCTTATTTGGACACCCACGATGCCGAGTGAACTCCAAGTCGCGTTTCGCAGTCTTCGTCTTGAACTCGGTGACACCCATGAAGCCTCTGTCTCCTCAGGCACCAAATTTATTATGGACACCCGTGAGAAGTTTATCGGAGACCCAAATTTGATAAGGGCACCCAGCTACTATTTTTATTTTCTTCTCCCATGCTTTTATTTTCTTCCCTTTCTTATTTTCCTTTTGTCCCCAGCTATTCCGCTTTTTTTCTTTTATTTCCCAGACAAACACGAGCCTGTCTTGAGGATGAATTGGAGATAAACAAAGCACAGTTGGAAGGCAAAGTCGCGACTTGGCTTCTTCATAGGAGAAATTTCAATGACCTTCGCCAAATTTAGGGGAATCTGGGGTGAAACCCCCTTCAGTTGATATTCAGAGACTCCAGCGATTTGTGGGTGAGACCAAATTTACTTTAATCACCCAATTTTGAGCCTTGAATCATCGAAACTGCTATCTCGAGTTCTATCCCCTTGATTGCAGTTGTCATTGAAGAAGAACATGTTGGCACTTGCATTTGTTTTCACATTGAAATGCATGTGTTTAAAACTACAGAGCAGACCTTGTTCCATTTTGTCTCATGCAAAGAGAAAAGCCACCTTTATTGAACTTTCATGATTAATCTGCAACACACACCGCCAAGCTTAATTATTGTCTTCTTTAACATGCTTTTCTTTTTATTTGAGTTTTGTCCTTGGTGTTGGAGAAAACTTGATCACGTGATCATGCTCCATTAAGTGACATTCCAAGATGTGATTTTGTCATCTTACTGAAGAACAACTGAAACACTCGAGTTTCTTTATATCCTTGTTTGTTTTAATGAACTGAACCACTTTCCAGTGGGTAAGTCGTAGTGTCGAACTGCACGGTTAATTTTTGTTGTTTTCCCTTCGTTCTTTCATTCTAGTTGAAGAGAAAACCATCCGAGCTTGCTTTGAGTTTTGAGAGCAGCAGACTCAAAGTTTCAAGGACTCTCTTTGTTCGGATGTTTTTGTTAGAATAGTTTGACAGGGAAGCTTTTTGCTTTCTTTTTTCTTTGCTGTCAGTGAGGATGAGAGAGTCAAGTTCAACTTGCATGTTTGACATTCCTTGCAAACTTGAGCAGAGCACTTTTGGGGCGCTGCTGGAACTTGAGAGCAAGGCTTGCTGCTGCAATATGGGGAGGCCTGTTGCTGGGATTTGAGAGCGCAAGGCCTACAGGGGAGGCGCTGCCCTGATATGTTCATCGGGACGCTGCCCGGCATGGTCATCGGACGCGCAGCTCCGGCATGGTATTTTTGTTCTTTTGTTTTTACTTTAGTACGGCATCGTTGAGAGGCCTGTGAACACCCAAAGAGGAGGCGGAGCCTGTGAGCATTCAAAGAGAAGGTGGAGCATGGAAGGGAGGAAATCTCAACCTTTGTGGTGTCTTGAATATCTCCTCTGAACCTTGTCTTCCAAGCTGCTTCCTCCCTCTGCAATTCCACGCTGTTGTGCTCCTGACGTTCTTGTCCTCCTGCTGCCTCTTCACGTTGCAGCGTTGTGTCTCCCCCCCTTTGTTTCTTTTCACGTAGCCCTTTTATAGTGAACTGGTGATGAGTTTGATTTCTAATCAACATGGAGGGTTTTGGAGTCCCACTGAAATTGAAACAGTTTGGGAACTTGTGTTCCAAGAACCCGTGAAAGGCTGCACTCTTATCTTTGTAATTGCATTGTTATCTAGATTCTTAATTAACAAAGCTAGGAGTCAACACGGTTTTGTAAAAAGCCAATATGGGCCACCTTGCTGCCTCTAAGCTTTTCCTTTTGCTTAGAGTTTCAATAGCTATCAATCTCGACCATTCTCTGTTTTTTTTTATTAGAGGCTTTTATTTGTACTTTATTTTTCTTTTTACAAATAAAGCACTCATGTTCTCGTTTAGTGAGATGGGCCTCTTATGTGATTTTTTTTTTATTTAAACAGTTGCCCCCCAAGCGTCGTGCGTGGAACAGCCTTGCACGTGCGAGGCTTGTCAAATCTATTAGCCTTGATGCCCCATAAATGAATCTTTTGTGCTTTGTAGTTTATACTCATACAAGCTAGGAGTTTTTGAAAATTGTGTAGCTTGGTAGCATTTGATCACAATCTGTCAGCGAGAGAATGTGCTTGAGATTTTTCCTTCTTACCTGGATCAGCCTAGAAGGGATTGCACCTTACCAGGATTTTCCTTGAGGAGTTTTCCTCTCACTCGAATCTTTCTCGAAGAGTTTTCTCCTTACTTACATCAAGTTAGAGGGGATTTCTAGTTTTCTCCATACACATCAAGCTCGAGGAGATCTCTACTCACTAGAATCTTCACCGAGGAGATTCCTTCTCATTTAAATCAACCTCGAGAAGATTTCCCCTCACCTGGATTTGTTTCGATTGAATCAACTTGGAGAAGATTTCCTCTCACCCAGATCTCCCTCAAGAAGATTTCTCCTCGAAGAGTTTCCTTGACTTGTATTCCTTCCAGGAGCTTTGATGACAAGCTGCATCCTTTTGTCCCATGCACGTGTTCAGCAAACCTCATGATTATGGATTTGGGAAGCTCTTGAGCTATCTTGCAATTGCCAGTTGTATGATTCTTCTTATGTTTTGATAAACCAAATGCTTCCTGCTGGTTGTCGGAGTTTGATTCATATTTTGAAGAAGATTCCAACGATCAACTAATGATGCTCATGTAACAGCAACTTGATAAACCAATCTCTGCTTCCCTGTTTGATCTCATATGAAAAATATGTTAGGAAACAAAGAGATTGTTTTGAAAATATGGCTGAATCTAGTTTATTTGCTAGACTGCCTACGTATCCTGTGAAGGAATCAAGCCAAACGTAGTTCACACGATTGATTCAGGAAATTTTTTTTTGGGTGGAAGCATCTAGTGTTAACACTAGACTGCCTACGTACCCCTTTTGAGGGATCAAGCCGCCGTAGTTCAGGGTGCTTCTTCTTCTTTTTTTTTTTTTTTTTTTTTTTTTTTAGCCTTAACTTTTGCTTGAACTACCCTTTGTGGGTTTTTTCGTTCAACAGGCTTTTTCATTTTTCATTCATCATCTTTTTTTTTTTTTTGTGGCTCTAAATTTTTCTTGGATCGCCTTTTCAGGTTTTCAATCCAACGAGCTCTTTTTTTTTTTTTTTTTTTTGTAGCACTGTTTGAGTTCGCTGACCATTATTTGAGCTTCACTTTGGTGACGATGTCTCCACCTCTATTTCCTTGTTGTTGATCATTTCTTGAATTATGTTCTTCAAAATGAAACAATCCCTTGTTGGATGACTGACAATATGATGGTAGCAACAAAATTCGCGGTTCTTGGTCTTGTTGATATCACTTGGTCGTTTTGGTTCAGGAAGCTCAATTGCTTTTGCTTTGTAGAGCTCACTGAATATTTGTTCGACGTCATCATCATCAAAAGAGTACTTGACTTCTTTTCTTTCTTTGAGAGTGAGTTTTCTTGACCTTTCTTTTCCTTTGCATGCATTTGACTTTTCATCAGTTTTGACAAAGGTAGCTAATGAGTCTCTTGTACTGTCAGTTTTCTTACCTTTGAAGATCATCCCTTGTGTCGAGGTTTTCTTACGAGCAATCTGTCTTTCGACATTACTAGCCTTTGAGACAAGCGCATCGAATGTTTGAGGCTCTGCGGTGCTAACAAAAGTTGCTATTTCTGGAAGGAGATTGTTTGAGCATATTTGTACTGCAGATTGTTCTGTCAATTTCTCCGAGCATTGGAGATTTAAGCTCCTCCATCTAGAAATGAACGCATTGACGCCTTCATCGAGCTTTTGTTTAGTGTCAGCCAAGTCAATTATTGAGACTTTCTTCTTTGAGGTGACAAACTGTGCTAGGAAGGCTTTTTGCATGTCATCCCATGTGACGATAGAACCAGTTTGTAGTTGAGTGTACCAGGTAAAAGCTGCTCCTTTAAGAGATTGGACAAACTGCCTGATTAATAATGCATCGACCTGTGATGTTTCCCCACAAGCTGAGTAGAAATGAGCCAAATGTTCATGAGGAGAACTATTTACTCCATCGAACTTGTCAAAAGTTGGCCTCTGATACCCTTTGGGAAATGGTAATGCATCATAATGGGCAGGATATGGTTTCAAATACCCAGAAATTGGGGGTTTTAGAGACAACTGGAACTCTCTGATCCCTTCAGCTATCATAGTCTTGACGTCTTGTAGCGTGAACGCATTTGAATCAGAATGACCAGATCTCTCGTCGTTCTTTTTCTCTTTGTCCTTTTCATTCATAAGGAGAGCACACTTTGCAACAAGATCAGCAATTTCAGCATCTTTCGCAGCTAGACGTTTAACTACTTCGGCTTCAACGTCAGCACGCTTTTTGGCTTCCAGCTCTTTGTCAGCTTGCCTTTGAGCTATTTCTGCTTCAGCTTGAGCTAGTCTCGCTTGCAATTGTTTCATTTGCTCCTCAAGTGTTGATGTATTAGTCATCATAACTGACACAGTCTCAGACTTTATGTCTGTATTTTTCTTGGACCATTTAGAGGTTTCTGTTGACCGAGTATGAGGTCTTGGTTTGACTTGAAACTCGGGAAATGCCCCCGCTGATGTATTAGCTTGAAATGCCCCCTGCGGCATTGCAACACTTTTCTCTTTCTTGGACGAACTGTCAGAGATTGTAATGAACTTAACAGTTTGAGATCTTTTGGAAGTTGCGGACACTTTGATGAACATCAATGTCGGGTGTTGAAGTGATTGTTGTGGGGACTTGAGGGTCTGGGCTCCAGGCCTTGTTAGAACCTCATCTTCTTTCTTAGTGGATGTCACATTTTTCGTGGAAAGTATACCGGTTTGGGTATCCACGTGTATTGATGGTATAGTGATCAAATTGATTGGAAATGAGTCAATCATAATTTGAGTGATAACAGGGGCATGATATGTCTCAACTGTTGAAGCCTGGATGACTTTCAAAGTTGTCGATGTATTTTGAGTAGCTACTGTTGATTGGACTGCTTGAGTAGCTTCGTCTGATTGAGCCTTAGTGGCGTTTCTCCTTAGAGCTCTTGCAACCCTCCTCCTTGCATTTCTGAGGGCATTCTTTGAAGGTGCTTTCTTCAATTGGGTCTTGTCAATCGTCAAGGAAGTCTTGTTCACTTTGACCTCATGGTTGGGCTTCGATAAATTGCTTGAAATTGAAGCTTGATCAATGATGAATGATTTGCAATGACCAGCTTGTCTTGCACGTCCATCCTTTGATTGAGTACCCTTGAGCTCATGGAAGTAGATTGTTACTTGTGGTGCCATTTTGTTTCCTGAGACAAACAAGTAACAAAATCGATTAATCTCTTAATAAATGGAGATGAAAGGGAAAATGGGTCCCACTGGGCGTGCCAAAAATTATGTTGGGCAAAAATTGTACAAAGTGTAAAATGTCACCCAACGTAATTTCACTCGTATTCATTAACAGAATAGAGTTTTAATTATTTCGGGTTCGACCCATTCAAGACAGAATGTGTCTCTTAATTACAATCCCTTATTACAAGAGAAACACCCTTTGATTCCATTTATAAAGAAACCAGTGTGTGGTTGTTTGTTTTTGCGGCTGCACCCGAATTTTGAAATGGGTTGCCTACGTACCCGGGAAGGGATCAAGCCACTCGTAGTTCAAGAGTTCCAATGAGTGGATGACCCATTGGAGGGCTTGGATTTTTTTTTGGAATAGGAATAGTGTTTAGGATGCGGTTGCATCTAGATTATTTGATTCCAGATTGCCTACATACCCTTGCGGGATCAAACCACATGTAGTTCCAGGATTTTGGGATTTAAATGGGTAGATGACCCATTTATTTTTGGATTTGTGTTTGAGATATTTGTGAGGGTTTAGAGCCCTTGAATTTGATTTTGGGTGATTTGGGAATGATTTGATTTTTCTGGTGTTTGGGCGAATTTGACTGGTGGAGTCAGAGATTTGGATTTGCTGAATTTGACTGGTGGAGTCAGGGATTCGATTTGGATTTGCGGTTGCATCTAGTGGGTCGCTAGATTGCCTACATACCCTGTGAAGGGATCAAACCATTGTAGTTCTGACCTAATACGCTATGGCTTTGAGCTTTCCTGGTTTTGTACCAAAAGAAATTTTATTTTGGGTTTCGAACACGGAACCAATGTCCGGATAATTCTTATTTGGACACCCACGATGCCGAGTGAACTCCAAGTCGCGTTTCGCAGTCTTCGTCTTGAACTCGGTGACACCCATGAAGCCTCTGTCTCCTCAGGCACCAAATTTATTATGGACACCCGTGAGAAGTTTATCGGAGACCCAAATTTGATAAGGGCACCCAGCTACTATTTTTATTTTCTTCTCCCATGCTTTTATTTTCTTCCCTTTCTTATTTTCCTTTTGTCCCCAGCTATTCCGCTTTTTTTCTTTTATTTCCCAGACAAACACGAGCCTGTCTTGAGGATGAATTGGAGATAAACAAAGCACAGTTGGAAGGCAAAGTCGCGACTTGGCTTCTTCATAGGAGAAATTTCAATGACCTTCGCCAAATTTAGGGGAATCTGGGGTGAAACCCCCTTCAGTTGATATTCAGAGACTCCAGCGATTTGTGGGTGAGACCAAATTTACTTTAATCACCCAATTTTGAGCCTTGAATCATCGAAACTGCTATCTCGAGTTCTATCCCCTTGATTGCAGTTGTCATTGAAGAAGAACATGTTGGCACTTGCATTTGTTTTCACATTGAAATGCATGTGTTTAAAACTACAGAGCAGACCTTGTTCCATTTTGTCTCATGCAAAGAGAAAAGCCACCTTTATTGAACTTTCATGATTAATCTGCAACACACACCGCCAAGCTTAATTATTGTCTTCTTTAACATGCTTTTCTTTTTATTTGAGTTTTGTCCTTGGTGTTGGAGAAAACTTGATCACGTGATCATGCTCCATTAAGTGACATTCCAAGATGTGATTTTGTCATCTTACTGAAGAACAACTGAAACACTCGAGTTTCTTTATATCCTTGTTTGTTTTAATGAACTGAACCACTTTCCAGTGGGTAAGTCGTAGTGTCGAACTGCACGGTTAATTTTTGTTGTTTTCCCTTCGTTCTTTCATTCTAGTTGAAGAGAAAACCATCCGAGCTTGCTTTGAGTTTTGAGAGCAGCAGACTCAAAGTTTCAAGGACTCTCTTTGTTCGGATGTTTTTGTTAGAATAGTTTGACAGGGAAGCTTTTTGCTTTCTTTTTTCTTTGCTGTCAGTGAGGATGAGAGAGTCAAGTTCAACTTGCATGTTTGACATTCCTTGCAAACTTGAGCAGAGCACTTTTGGGGCGCTGCTGGAACTTGAGAGCAAGGCTTGCTGCTGCAATATGGGGAGGCCTGTTGCTGGGATTTGAGAGCGCAAGGCCTACAGGGGAGGCGCTGCCCTGATATGTTCATCGGGACGCTGCCCGGCATGGTCATCGGACGCGCAGCTCCGGCATGGTATTTTTGTTCTTTTGTTTTTACTTTAGTACGGCATCGTTGAGAGGCCTGTGAACACCCAAAGAGGAGGCGGAGCCTGTGAGCATTCAAAGAGAAGGTGGAGCATGGAAGGGAGGAAATCTCAACCTTTGTGGTGTCTTGAATATCTCCTCTGAACCTTGTCTTCCAAGCTGCTTCCTCCCTCTGCAATTCCACGCTGTTGTGCTCCTGACGTTCTTGTCCTCCTGCTGCCTCTTCACGTTGCAGCGTTGTGTCTCCCCCCCTTTGTTTCTTTTCACGTAGCCCTTTTATAGTGAACTGGTGATGAGTTTGATTTCTAATCAACATGGAGGGTTTTGGAGTCCCACTGAAATTGAAACAGTTTGGGAACTTGTGTTCCAAGAACCCGTGAAAGGCTGCACTCTTATCTTTGTAATTGCATTGTTATCTAGATTCTTAATTAACAAAGCTAGGAGTCAACACGGTTTTGTAAAAAGCCAATATGGGCCACCTTGCTGCCTCTAAGCTTTTCCTTTTGCTTAGAGTTTCAATAGCTATCAATCTCGACCATTCTCTGTTTTTTTTTATTAGAGGCTTTTATTTGTACTTTATTTTTCTTTTTACAAATAAAGCACTCATGTTCTCGTTTAGTGAGATGGGCCTCTTATGTGATTTTTTTTTTATTTAAACAAAAACCGAACCGAACTGAACCGAAGTCAAGTTCGGTTCGATTCTCGGTTTGGGCTCAAAACCGAACCGAGTGAAACCGAACCCACCCCTATGTTCAAGTACGGCCTTAATGAATAAGGGATTATGGTGTATGACTTCAATCTCCGCATCCTTCTCACTAGATAAGTCATTTTCTTTTGTCTATTACTGATAAAAAGGATTGTGATTTTCATATAAAATAGGAGAAACAATTTTTTATTTCAGTAATTTATAGTTAATGGCTTGAACTTGTCTGTTTTTTATGTTATGAAAGCAATAACCGGCTTTTCTATTACATTTTCACTAAGAAAATTTATGGAACTTTGAACATAGTTCATCTAAGTAAATGAAGTCAATGGAATATTCCCTTCCTTCTCTCTCTCTATGCAATCTGATGTTGGATGGAAATAATTGAAAGCATTCAATAAGTATAAGCAGTGAATCAGATACACATCCAACAAGTGGATTTGTCTGTTCTAGTCAAGATTTTTGATTTGGAACTAGCAGTCAGTGGAATTTCAGTTTATATAAACAATGAGTTAGATATAAGTGCTCAGAAGAACTCGTGATTTCTAATAAGAAGGCCTTTAAAATTGAACAATCTTCTTGTGTGCCTATACAATAGAGACACTGAAAACATCACAAATAGAACAAAACCTAAACAAAAAGATGGTAGCTCTTATTCTGTGGTTTTGTTGGTCCATATCATCCCAACACTAGACTGGTAAAAAATAAAGGGGAAGGAATCTCTCAGTTAAGGTATTCTCAAGTGATTGGGAGCTTAATGTATATCATGAATATTACTAGACTAGATATTTCATTTTTTATTAGTAAACTTAGTCAATATACAAGAAATCCTCGAAAGTATCATTGGAATGCACTAGTTAGACTATTAGGGTATTTAAAACATACCATAAATTATGGTCTACACTACAATGGTCCAACCGTGTTGGAAGGATATAGCGATGCTAATTGGATTTCCAATAGCACCAGATCAAGATCAAGAAGTGAATATGTATTTACACGTGGAGGAGCAACCGTGTTATGAGATTGTCCAAACAAATGTGCATTGCACGATTATCAATGGAATCAGAATTTATAGCTTTAGATAAGTCAAAGAAAAATATAGCGGATCCTTTGACAAAAGGCCTACTAAAAGAGCAAGTTGTTTCTACATCGAGGGGAATGAGTTTAATGCCAAGTCAATGGAGTAACCCATTGGAAATCTAATCTACACAGAATACCTTTAATTACATTTTTTTTCATGGCATTTTATGAAAAACGTCATGAAAAGTACATTCGATCAATGATTTTTTTACACTGAAACGTCATTATTATTTGATATCAAAATTTTATCCTATGTGGCATTTAGCAAACGCCATAAAAGTTCAAAAATGTCAATGAAGTTTACAAAACGCCATGAAAAGTTATGACGTTTTCTTAATCGTCAAAGTTTTTTATGGCACTCAAAAACACGGTAACATTTTTTTGGGCCCATGACCTTTTGAAACGTCCTAAAAGCAATGCCCAATTCATTTTAATCGATCTGCCGCTCTTTTTTTTTTTTTCATTTGGCGCCTAAGCCCATCTCTCATCTAATTTCTAATTTTTTATTCTTTTCTTCACTTTAATTTTTTTCCCTCGTTCTCTCAGTCGCACTGCTCCCTACTATCTCTAAGCTGGTACTTGAAGAAAAACTCTGAGGTCAAGACTATGCTACCTCATCTCAAAGCTCTGAGGTCAAAACTCTGTTACCTCGTCTCAAAGGTTTGTGGTCAACACCACCACGTCTTATTCTCTTCGTTCAACTCAATTTCTAGTTTACTTCTTCCTGTCCAAGGTCCATAACATTGAGAAATCCTCTCCTTTAGTCCAAGAACAATTAATTTCTCAGGTTAGAGTACAAATTTCTCTTGGGTGTTACTCATATTGTGTATTTTCTGTGAATGCATATATTTGATTGAAGATTTTTGAGAAATTGTACTTAGTGTTTGGGTTTAGGGTTGTGGTTGTTAATCTTGAAATTTGGGTTGTAGTTTGATAGTTTGATTTTGTTACCGTTTTCTCATTACTTCGACACTTGCAAAGGTGCTTGATCTGAGTAAGAGCAAGTTTTACATCATTTCCCATTCAGAGGAATTGTTGTGCTATGATTTTGAATATTTGGTCTTACTTGCTGAGAAACGATGATTATCCGCTTTCCTTTGGATTTATACAGTATAGTGATTTTGTTCTTCTAGGTGTATACATTTACGATATTTATCACGAACCCAAATTTTATTTGGCTTTTTCTCATAATAGCATATATGTGAAGGAAATTTGTATTAGGTAAGAAGATAGGAAATTTGTTTTTCATTTAGCATGGATAAGAGCTAGAAAAAATATAAGTTAAATAGTGCAGAGTATCGAGAAGGCATTAGACAATTTGTCTTAAATGCCAAGTGATGTGCAAGGAATCCTGAGATGATTATATGTCCTTGCAAAATTTGTCGAAACCTTAGTCCACAAATTGATGACTATTTGATGAGATACGGCGTTGATCCAAAATACGATATTTGGTGTGCACATGGTGAAGATGCTAGTACAACTGTACCAGCTGAAGATTGTAAAATGTCAGATCACCTTGAAGTGGATTGCAAACTTCCAGAAGTGCATCAAATGTACAAGGGCACATGCTTTCCTTTTTTCGATAGAGTTGGAAGTTCAAGGACTATAAACTTAGAGGAAGAGTACAAAAAGAAAGTAGAGGAGGCTGAAGTTCTTTTATTTCCCAGGGACTAAGAAGCACACAAAACTATCAGCCACCCTTGTATTATACAAATTCAAAGCTGCCAATGGCCTTGCAAACTCGACTTTTGATGAATTGCACCAAGAAATCAAAGACATGCTACCAGAAAATAATACTTTTCCTGAATCTTTATACATAATAAAAAAGTTTTTGAAAGGATTTGATTTGGGGTATGAGAAGATTCATGCATGCATCAATTATTGTTGCCTGTTTTGAAAAGAGAGAGCACATGGAGAGATGTCTCAAATGTGATGCTTCAAGGTGGAAAGTGAACTCACGGAGAAAAAAGATAAATTAGGGAGTGTCTGCCAAGGTTTTGCACTACTTTCCTATAGTTCCAAGGATTCAAATAATGTTTCTTTCAGCAAAAATAGGTGAGCAGCTAACTTGGTACTTTATTCATCACAGTCAAGATGGCATGAAGTGTCATCTTGTTGACTCAATTTAATGGAATAATATTGATCAAAAGTGGCCAAGTTTTTCTTCTAAGCCAAGAAACTTAAGATTTGGACTAGCCACTAATGGTTTAATCCTTATAAAAATCTTAGTTCCACACATAATATTTGGCAAGTAATTTTAGTCATATACAATCTGCCACCTAATGTTTGCATGTCAGCAGTTTACTTATTCCAGGGTCAAAACAATCAGGAAATGACATAGACATGTATTTGGAGCCATTTGTAGATGACTTAAATGAGCTATGGAATAATGGTGTGGAGATGTATGCTGCATATAAGAAAGTCATGTTCAACCTGAAAGCTATCTTGCTGTGGACAATCAATGACTTTCTAACATATGGTAATCTAGCTAGTTTAACTACAAAAGGGGAGTTTGCATGTACTGTATGTGGTCTTGAAACATGCTCTAAATGGTTACCACTTGCAAAGAGTACAGTTTACATGGGTCACAAAAAATTTATTGGCCAAAACCATTCCTTTTGCTCAAGGCACAAGTGGTTTGATGGAATGAAGGAAAGAAAGAGGCGATCAAAGATATTTACTGGGTTGGCTGTTGTACGTGCCCTACGTGGGTTCAAAAATGAGTTTGGTAATAAAATAAAAAATAAATAAAATAAATAAATAATAATAAAAAACTACCCACAAAGGAAATACAAGAAAAGAGATCCACTTAAATTACTGAAAAAGAAGTCAATATTTTTTGACTTGCTATATTGGGAAGTCAGTATGTTTTATTATTGTGTGTGTTGATAATGCATTTAAATTTATTTGGAACTTATGTTGTCTATTTTTATGATCAAAATATATATCTTTTGTTTGGTTTCATATAGGTATTGTCGTTACATCACAATCTGGATGTTATGCATATTGAAAATAATGTGTGTGAGAGTGTGTTAACAACTATCATAGATGTTAATGGCAAATCAAAAATTGATAATGAGTCCCGTAGAGATCTTGAGTTATTAGAACTCATGGAAGATGTGCATTTGAAAGAACAACGGGATAAATTAGAACTACCATCAGCACCTTACACATTAACAAGGTTGAGAAATCAAAATTTTGTAGTAGGTTGCATTTTCAAAGGTTCCCTAATGGGTATTAATTGCAACAATATTGGGAATTGTATCAAGTTGCAAGAGTGTAAGATACTAAATCTCATGACCATTATGTTTTGATGCAACCGTTGCTATTTGTTATATTAAAATAGCTTTTACCTAAGGGGCTAAGAAAGGCAATATTTCGTCTATCTTCATTTTTCAATGAGTTATATCAGAGAGTACTGGACAAAAAAATGTTGGAAGATGAAATCATAATGACTTTATGTCTATTGGAGAGGTGAATCATAATATCGAAGAAGGACGGAGGGAAGTACCTTTGAGAAGTAACCAAATTAGTGTCTTTTAATATATACTATGCAATATGCACTTAGTTAATCTATGCAAGTGTTCTTTTTTCAATTTGTTAACTTATTAACTTATTAGATATATAAAGGTACTTAAAGATTATGTTAAGAATCGTGCTCGACCTGAAGGATTTACAGCTAAAAATTATTTAGCTAATGAATGCTTGAGATTTTGTGGTTGATACATGGAACAAGTAGTTGTAATAAGTTCTAAATGGAAACGGAATGAAGGAGTTGAAGATGAATCAATTGTAGAAGGGTGTTCAGTACTCTTATCAGATTCGGTGCACAAAGCTATTCATCTTTATGTGCTTCCTAATAGTGAAGAAGTTATCCCATACATTCAGTGAGTATACATTTTTTTTTTTGTTACAAATATTAGACATAACTAAATTATACACTAACTGTGATGGTTCTATAGGATTCATAAAGAGGAGTTAACTATTTCAAATCCACATTTAATAATCGATAACACATTGTTAGTTATGTTAAAAGAGAGGATGGATTCATCTTAGTTAACTTTCATGAAAGCTTAAATAAAAAAGATCGATATATTTTAGCTGCATATGCAAAACAAGTGTTCTATTCCAGAGAAACAGAAACCTCTAGTTGGTATATAATAGTGAAGGCTCCTCCAAGAGGCTTTTATGATTTAGAGGTTTTTGATAAGTGTTTATACATCATATGTCTCGCAAGTTGTATCAGCACTTGAAATAGAAAATTGGGATAATGATGAAAGTTGATCAATTGTGTAATATAAGTGAATATTTGGCAATGTTGTGTAATCTTTTATAATGCAAGATATGATGATTATACTGATGATCAAATGTATATGTTGTCTTTTGTACTAATATATGAAAATGGTTCTTTTTTAATTGTAGGTTGTGTATTATATTTTGAACTTTACAGCTAGTTTTATATATGCAAGCTGACAATATTTTGTTGTTAATAGACTTCATTCCTTGGCTACGTTATACACTTTCAGTGCAACTTTTTGGTGATATGGCTGATGTGAGATTTAATTTTCACTTTGTTTGCACTATTCTCATTTTGATTATGTTTGCAGATGTACTTATATGGTTTTAACATTCCTTTTTCATGTTATGTAGACTACGGATATTGGGAAAAAGAGAAGTAGAAATGACTGGAGCGAATCACAAAAGAAAGGGGGACATTCTGAGAAAAGTTCTGAGACCACTCCTCAAGAAGAGAATCCTAATCTTACCGAGGATGGAAAGAAAAAGAGATGTAGAACATGTTTGCAAGTAAAGGCAACGGGAGAAAATTAATGAAAATTAGTTGAATAGAATTAAATGAGAAAATCTATTGGGGAAGTCTCCAAAACATTCTCATCAACTATGAGGTGATAGTACGAGAAAAAATACCCATTAACATTGCGACATGACATAAAGTGGACGATGTGGTTATAAACAATATTTAGAAACTCTTTATGGTAATACATTTTTTTTTGTTATCTATGTTGTTTTTTTTTTTTATACCTCAGATTAATTATGTTCCATCTTAAATTATGTTATGGTGCTCATCATTTTTTTTTATGAGAACTTTGTAGCAAAAATATATAGTGGATATTTGTCATAAGCCCTTCATCTTACAACAAATGAGAAAATTATGGAGATCTTGGAAATCTGACATCTTTGTTGACTTAAGGAGAATTTTGGAATCAAAGTTGAATCGAATAAGATAGAGAAAACATATCTATTTGCCAAACTTCAACCTAGTGCTGTGAACGTAGAAGAATGGGTTGAATTCTTGCGGGAACGCATGTCAGATAAGTGGCAAGTAAGTAATTATCTACAGTTTTCCTGATTTAGTAGTTTTTGAACTCAAATTTTCATATGAACTTTATCTGAAGGGAAAAAGTCACAAACAGTACTTGAGCTATCGGCCACTAATAACTTTCGTACCTCAAGTTCAAAAAATATCAGATTGGTACCTAGAATTTTAACCCCGACCCAAGATACGTACTTAAGAATAGTAAAACCGTTAACGGGGTTAACTTTTCAAGCGTTGAGTAGTCATTTCACTGTCTTCTCCAAAGCCTTCTCCTATGTCTCTGCAATCTTAGAATTTTTCTTCTTCTTCTTCTTCATCATACCTATTCTTATCCAAAAAAGATTACACTGCTTTTCTTCTTTGTAATATAACTTGCACTGAAATGAGCATCATTGTCCTAATCTACCTCATAATCAACCTATGATCAACAATAGTTTTGCATAATATATGAGCAAAGATTCAAACTTGACCCACAAAACTCCTAAAACAAAGACTGCTTCAATTCCAAGTTGCAAATGCAGTATTATGTACCTACCACACAAAATGAATCAACACTATTGGACACACACACTGACAACCCAACTATCGTTTCATATTCAATCAAATCCTCACCAATCCCACCTTCAATATTCACTGCACTCGAACTTGGTCTACCTTTATTTCTGTTGGCGGCAAAGCTCATATCTTCTCCACCACAAAATGGGTCTTCCCCATCAAGGTCAAATTCACCAGCCCCAAATCCTTATCCAAGAAATTGGGCTGACATGAGTTTAACACCACCACCGTAATCTCGGCTTGCCCTTCTGGGTCGAGAAAGTTAACAACCTGGCCCTCCGGCGAGAGGCTGATACACAAGAACAGAGCCTTTACAGCGTCGTAGCTACCGTCCTTGGCCGGAGAGACTTGAGACCTAGTGAGGAACGAATGGTGATGAGACTTAGTAAAAAAAATGTAATATTTCTTCCTCTTAATATAAAGAGATAAATAATAACAAGATGATATATATGGTGATAGGATTATGAGCATCAGAATGAGTACCATAAACTTATGAAATGATGCTTTGCACTATTCATTTAAATCATCTCTTATAATAAAGACACACCTCATAAGGTTTGGAAAAAATAACGACTTTCCTACAAATTTATAGAAATATGAGGGTGTGAGGCTAAATGAATCTTAGCCAACACAAGGAGTAAGACTCTATCAATTGATGAATTGGAAACTTGACTTTTTGTAACAACTACTCTCCAATGAAATTAGTTCATATATTGAATTTGATTTGCATTTTGCAATAGAGTTATAGTCAAACAAGTGGGCCCAATTATTTGAATCGAAGTTTGATTGGAGAGTAAGTTGATCATCGAGGGTAATGGGATATAAGCATAAATTATAAAGTCGCCACTATAGATACCCAACCTAGTTGACTGGAGATGCCAAAATCTAGGTTCAAAGGGACAACTAAATGGTGGATGACTTTGAAGTAGCATTGTGGAGATAAATCTTATTCTCATATCCTATGATGAAACAATGCACAATAAATTAGAGTAAGCTTTGCTTTTAATGGTTCCTATAGCTTGATTTTTCAAGTGGGGTATAGAATGATATTCTTCATAGAAAGCCACCTATATGAGTGTGAAATGAGGCCGTTTCTATGAGAATTTTGAATGCTGAATTCTCTAAAGCACTTATGAATATTAGTATTGTCCATGGCTAGAAGAACATTACCATAGAACTAGGTGTGTATAAAAAAGTATTGTGTGAATACTATTGTCTTGGTCTACAAAATAGTTGAATAGTTCAAGACATCACGTTCACTAATTAGCTAGTAATTCCAATGGTATTTCACTAAGGAAGTTTCGAGGCCAAAAGCTATCTATCTTAATACTGTATCGTTTCAATTGAACTTTCTCATATGTCCACGTGCATCATCTTTTGAAATTTTCCTTTCTAAATAATTGTTTCATCAATGTGGGGGACTGTTGAAAATTTAAAATTTAATTATTAAAGTTCTATAATCGTGGATGAATAATTTAGTGAAAAGATGTGAAGTTGAATATTTGTAAATGACTATAATGAGAAGTCATGACACTTTTGATGAAAAGTCATCATTTCTTCCAAAAGTCATCTTACATCTATAAAATAATTGTCACAGTACATTTTGAATCATTCATTGAATTCATCTTAATTTCCTCTCCTTTTACATATGAGTCTTTTCTAGTGTCTTAAAAAATCAATTGAGTATTTTCAAGAGAGAGTTCATACACAATCTCAGTTCGCTATTCTTGAGGTTTGAGTGCTACTACCACAAGCTTTAAGCACCGATGAGGAGGCAATTTCGTTTTAAAGACATAGAACCAAGTTTTAGACTCGACCATATTGTTTAAGGTTTTTCTAACTTTTATTGGTTTTGCATTGTTAAGATTTATGCATTCTATTTGGTATATTATTTGCATAAATGATTTCTTGATTTTTATATTAATATAGCAATTCGACCATATATTTACTTGATTTTCCTATTAATATAGCAATTAGACCATACATTTACCAACAATCTTAAGATGAAATTGGTTTAATTTGTTATATTTATTTGATAATGATTTTGCTAATATTTTGTTCTAAGAAAATTAGTAGTTAAGCATACACTAAAGATAGGTTGCAAACTTGAGAATCACAAAGGTCGCAACCCTTCATCTATAAAGGTCAAATAATAATTATAAGTGTTATCATAGTCATTGTATGCATGATCTTCTGTACAAGAAGAAATTGAATTTGGATATACCTAATGGATAATCATGATTGATAATATTGGTAATTGCATCTTTACCCATTTATATGATATCTGCAATTGATTATTGATTCAACTAAAAGTCTGGGATCTTGCATATATAATTGTTCAATAACTATTAGAACTTTCAAAAGGACATACTGTATAAATTCCTATTTGACTTGTGTCATTACTACCGGTGTCTGTATAACACGTCTTCACGTACCCTTTGATGCTTAATCTACAGTCACATATTTTATGGAATTTTATGTTTGCTCTTATAAATTAAAATTCATTATGTGTGAATTTGTTGTGATACATACATCATAAAGGCTATTAAAGAAAGATTGCATATCCTGTCAAAATGCATATATGCATTTACTTGCATTAATATATGTTTAAGAACATTAGTAAGGGCTGTTCTTTTCCGAAATTTGGTGAGGTACGTAGTATCTTATTAGTAATTGTACATAGTGAATTATTGAAGCATGTTAATGATCGAAAAGCATTAAGACATTCCCTTTAATAAGTATGAGTTCATGAATGTATGAGCCAAATATTGCTAGCCAATATTTTCACTGGTAAAGAGAAGGCATATGGAAGTATGGTAACAACCATAAAGAGTTGTGATTTCAACCAGATGTGTTATGTGACCGTGGTATGTCACGATAAAAGACGTAATATTCTTCCTCTTAATATAAAGAAATAAAGAATATATTATTTCTTTAAAAAAGAAAAGGAGGAAGATAAAAGAGAGCGAGATGATATATATGGTGATAGGATTATAAGTGTCAAAAAGAGTACCATAAACTTATGAAATGATGTTTTGTACTATTCATTTAAATCATCTCTTATAATAAAGACACACATCATAAGGTTTGGAAAAGTTAACGACCTTCATACAAATTTCTAGAAATGTGGGGAGTGTGGCTAAATAAATCTTAGCCAACACAAGGAGTAAGTGTCTATGAATTGATAAATTTTCAAAATATATACTTTATTATATGTAATAAATACATATCTCAAGGTTCTGACGTGTTTGTTAAGTGTTTTAAATTTCACCAAGCCCATCCAAGTTCAAAACTTGCTATTGATGTTCCTTTGGACCCCCTTTTTTTTTTCCCCTATTTACTTCTAAATGTTTTTCTTTGTTCTTTTTTTTTCCCTCCCAATACATATTAGGCTCCAAATTGGACCTTGGGCCTCCTTGTGTGTAGCTTTGGATCTATTTGATCTTTAGGTTTGTATTTTTAACAAATTACATATAAGTTATTGACAAAAAATTGTTTGACAGCTACATCCTTTAAAGATGAAATTAAACATCCAAGGACAAAAACTTACAGAAAAGGACAATTTGCTCTCCACTTGCCATCTGTTATAAGGTAAATTACTTATTTGCCCTTAACTTATTTTTTTGGGTTCTTTATTCCCTTTATGCTAACGTCAAGGAGAGACCGTCTCTCTCTCTCTCTCTCTCTCTCTCTCTCTCTCTCTCTCTCTCTCTCATTAGCGACCCCTTGTTCTTCTTCTTCTTTAATTTGAACGCAGTGAGAGAACCCGAAACTGATCAAATTTCTCTTCACCTATTGAATTTCCAGGTTAGTTTTATGATTCTTCATGTCTTCATGCTTCAAATTCATACTTCTGTGTCAATTTCATGCTTTCTAAGATTTTGATCATCTACTGTTTCATCCAATTTCTTGTGAATTTCTTCTAGTTTTGGTTCAATTTGTTTCGTTTTGAATTATTAAACTCGTTTTAGGTTGAATTTGATTCTTCTTTTTTCTTTTTACTTTTCAATTTTGAATTTGTGTGTTGGTTTTGTTACCTTCTGTGTTTTTGCATAATTGGTACGGGAATACAGTTCGTGGCTATGATATTTAATCCTGAATTTTGATGTCTGAGTTGGTTTATAATTGGAATTTTGTGATTTTTGTGTCTCATGGTTTATAATTGTGTTATGATTGTAGTAGAGCAGTAGCAGGTGTTTGAATTTGTGTAATAGCAGGTGGTTGATTATTGTGTATGAGAGGTTTGATATCTTGTAGAACAGTAGTGTTAGCCACTCTCAAGTATAAGGGCCAAGTTATAGTGTAGGGGATTATGAGTAGGGGATATCATACCCCAGAGATTGGAAAACCCACTCTAGCTAAGGAAAACCTAAAGGGTGCTAGATGAATATGCAATTGTACAAGTCATAAACAAGAGCTCACAAGTGAACCAAAGTTCATGGTGAATATATGCAAGATGGTGTAGTGGTTTGATTTTTGGCTTTGAAAATGGTTTCGAATCAAATTAACACAAAATGAAACTTGAAATGTAAACTAGGCTATGTTAAACTAGATGTGATAAAATGGATGGAGGTTAGAGCTTTAGGTTGTTCACCATAGCCTCCCTTGCATGCATTGATGTTCATACTATAAGTAATGCAATCCCAAATATCCAATTACCCTCTTAGCATCTGGATAAGACTATTAAGGCCTAAACTCCTTTTATTTTATCAATTTCCACCGGATAAGTGCGAAACTAACTACCCAAGAACAAGTTACATTACCAGATAAGTATCAATTCCTTGCTCCTAGATGCATAAAGATTTGAGTTTAGATAATCAAGCAAGCAAACCAATCCTAGATCTAGGTGATTTTAACTCACTACCCTCACATACACACTTAGTGTGCTATCATGCTTTCAATGTCTAAAGCTAGCTATTCTCTAAACATTGTTCATGTAATGACAAATACAAAGTATTCAAATTAGCTAGATTCAAATACAAGCATTCACTTCTTGAATTAGCATGTAAAGATGATCATGGAGAATGCATCAAATAAGACTCAAACATCAATTCATTACAAGTTTGGCTAAGGCTTTCAACCCTAGCCCCAACAAACTAACTACTCACTCATAATCAAATACATAAGCTTCAACATGTTTATGAACATCAAACTAACAAGTAGGGATAGAGAAGGGACTAGTGATAATTAAGTTGAGGATGGTATAGATGAACTCATGTGATGCTAGACTCCTCTCCTTCTTCTTTAAAGGTTGATGATGGAATATGAGATGTAGAGATGATCAAATGGTGAAATAGTGGAGTAGTGAAGCTTTTTGTCTATGAAATGGAATTGATAGATGGAAAATATGATGAAGGTTGTGGTGGTGGTAATGGAGGTTTTATGAAGGAGATGAAGTGAGAAAATAGATGTTAAGGATTCAGGAATTGCTCTTTGAGAGTGAGAGGAGAATGTGTTTAAATAGGGAAGAAAAAGAAGAGTGAAATGATGAGTGACAGAAAAATAATGAAAGTAGAGTATGAAAGGGATTTGTAAAATATGGAAAAGATGGAGTAATGATGAAATGAAAGCAAAGCATGAAGGTGCAGAAATATAGAAGTGATGATGATATATTAAAGAGAATGGAGTAGAAAAATATATCCAAGTAAAAAGAGAAAAGCATCTAGCTTTCTTCATGTGGGTGGGAATATGTTGAGCTGTTTTTCAAGTCACTTTCTGTCCCTTTATTCCTTCAATTATATCTCCACCAAGAATTTAGAATGGGCCTCTGACTTCTTCATATCAAATGTTCCTCCACGAGTCTAGATCATCCTGGTAGAATCTCAGAGTTAAATTCATTGTGGTTCGACCGTAAATGCTTCTGAAATACGTACAGGTCAGGTTTTCCAGTTTTTATCTTTCAGAAGATTTGACTGACTGTTTGAAGGCTTTCCACTCAAAACTAGCTCTAGTAATATTCATAACAAATGATCCTTGGAATGTCTAGGATGAAACTGGAGAGTTTCAACTCATTCGGAGTTTGTTTGGTCAGGAATCTACCCCTCCTTTCTTGTCTAGCTCACTTTCTCCTAGCCGGAGTAAGAAAATGTTCTAGAGTTGACTTTTTAGTGCATTTCCATTCTTCTCCATCATTTCCTAGCATGATAAGAAAAACATAATAAATATATATAAATAAACACAAAGGTTAACCAAAAATACAAGATTAGGGAAATAATGAAATTGGATTAATCAACATTAAATTTGGACTTTAGAACAAGTAATTTCCATGTTTTAGGGCACAAATATGTATATGAATTATGATCCAACAAGTAGCAGGTGTTTGATGTGATGTTTAGTTTTACTATTATCATAGTAGCTGTTTTAATTGTTTTGCTTTCAGGTTGTGCAGAAGCAGTATATAACATTAATAATAGTTTTCTAAATGTGTTTTATTGTATGGAAAAATTAACATTTGGAAGATTTACATATGGGACAGAGACTATTCTTTTACCGTTGTCATCAAGCACCACGTATCAAAATTTGTGTGCCAAAATTTCCTCAAGGTTTCAAAACCTCAAGGATGGTCAATTTGTTTTTAGATATGCACTTAACGATTGCCCCAATTGCTACTTAGAGTGTGACGATGATATTTCGATCATGTTGGATATCTTCCAACTGCTAAATTTTCCCTTTATAGATATACATGTTCTTGATGTTAGAGCTTGTTCCAAAATGTGTGTTGATAAACAGGAAATTGCTGCTACTGTGAAACATGCTACTGTGGATAATGCTATTGTGAATATCCCTGAACTTGTTGATGAAGATCATGCTAGTAGAGATGATTCAAACCTTGAGGATGACAACAACATGATAATTGGAAATTTTGTGAGCAACAAGTCTAAAAGGAAGTATATGTCTAGTGATTGGAATGACAATATATATAAGATTGGTCAAGTTTTCATTGGTGGTGCCGTCGAATTTCGGGATAAATTGTGCAAGTTTGCAGTTGAGAAGGGGTTTGAGTTTAACTATGTTAAGAATGACAAGTGCCGTGTTAGTGCTACTTGTGCCAAGAAAGATTCCAATGGGTGTGAATGGTACGTTTATGCTTCCTTAAACAAGGCTAGTGGTTATTTACATATAATAAAGTTGGTGAATAATCATTCTTGTGTTGGTGTTGTCCGGCATCAAAATCATAAGAGGCTAGGATCCAAAGTTATTTCCACTATTATGGCTGATAAAGTGACATCCGATCCTTTAATTAAACCCAAGGATATTGTCAAGCATTTCAAGCATGATTATGGGTTTGATATTCCTTATCACATGGCATATAGGGGCAAAGAGGCTGCTAATAAGATGTTACATGGTAGTGAAGCATTTGGGTATTCTCTATTGCCTTGGTATATTGACACATTAAAGAGAACTAACCCCGGTTCATATTGCATCCTTGACTCTCTTGATAATCGTTTCGTCGATTGTTTATATCTTATGGGGCTTGCATAAACGGCTTCAAATATCGTTGACCTATGCTGTTCCTTTATGGGACTTTTATTAAAAACAAGTATAAGGGGATGCTATTGGGTGCTTGTGCTAAAACAGGGAACAAAGGTATGCAAACTTCTTCTAAAGTTGAGTTTTCTTTTATGATTTTTTTTTGTTTTGTCCATGTAGTAGCAGCATATGTAAATTTTTAGTGTAATTTCTGAGAACCTGGCAGTAGCAGCCCTTATTGTGTTTTCTTGTGATCTTCACATGATGATCAGATGTGAGTTTGTTTTGCATGCTTTCCAATTGTCAAGTTGAATTTCTTTATGCCAATAGCAGTAGCAGTATCAGTAGCATTTTAAAGCAGTAGCAGTTCTTATATTCGATCTTTTTTTTGTCTTATTTGTTTTTGTTTTTGTTTTTGTTTTTTTTTTTTTTTTTTTTTTCAGATGTTTTCCCATTTGCCTTTGCCATTGTTGATGCTAAAAGTAAAGAGAATTGGAGGTGGTTCCTTGAACATTTGGCAATAATCTTGGCGAGTGACTACCGGACTATTGTATTCATGACAGACCGTGGAGCTGGTCTTTTGGATGGTGTGAAAGAGGTGTTTCCAAATGCGTTGCACTCCTAATGTATCAAGCATCTAAAGGACAATTTGAATGGTAGGTATCCAAGTTCCTATGGTTCTACTTTTAAGGAACACATTGTGAGATTGTTTACACAAGCTGCATATGCTAGGACTTTAGATATCTTAAATGAAAAGTTGGAAGAATTTAGGAAGCAAAGTCATGGGCAGGGTCAGTCCTTTCTTGCTAACTTGCCACCCGAAAACTATGCTATTGCTTGCTTCCCTGCTAAAACATATGGCGAAATGAGTAATTCTTTGGTAGAGAGCTTCAACAACATGGTCAAGGATGAGAGATACATGCCGCTGCCTCAGTTGCTTGAAGGCATTTGTGTGAGAGTTATGGAGATGTTTTGTGAAAGGAAGGTTCAATCTTCTACTTGGAGGAGTGTACTATGTCCTAAGCTTGAGAAAAAGTTGTCGAAAAGGATAGAAACATGGAGAAATTGGAGAGTTAGCCAATCTACTAATGATATTTTTGAAGTTTGTACAGAGGATTGCACCGTCATGGTGAACTTGGTTGAGAGGGAGTGTTCTTGTGCTTGGTGGCAGTTTAGGTGCTTCTCATGTTCTCCTGCAGTTCAAGTAATGCAGAAGGCGAACCGTATCCCTTACCGTTACATTGAAGATTACTGAAAGACATCATTCTATAGAAGTGATCATGATCTTCCTATTTTTCCAGTCCCGGATCTTGATAAGTCCAATCCTAGTAGTTTTGGTGATTCAGCTTTGCAGCCTCCCAAGACTCGAAAACCTCCCGGAAGACCACAGACAAGGAGGATCAAGTCATTTGGGGAAGAGTCCAAACCAGTGAAATGCACACGGTGTGATCAACTTGGCCACCACTATCGCAGGTCATGCAAT
Source organism: Rosa chinensis (assembly GCF_002994745.2). Classification (NCBI taxonomy): domain Eukaryota; kingdom Viridiplantae; phylum Streptophyta; class Magnoliopsida; order Rosales; family Rosaceae; genus Rosa; species Rosa chinensis. Next base: position 26,173,573 of record NC_037091.1, on the reverse strand, counting down.
GTGGCGATCTGAGACAGTAGCACATTCAACAGTAACAGTAGCACATGACATGATTCAGTAGTAGCAGATTGATTCAGATTGATTCAACAGTAGCAGATGGCATGATTCAACAATATCACATGCAATTTTTTGATTCATATATGTTCGCACTGCAATTTTATATAGTAGCAGTGCCTCAGATTATTTTTTTGAATTTTTGAGAAGTTTCTATGTCATGAGGAACTGAGTATTATAGGGATAAACGGTCATGGATGATCGTTTTCAAGCAGTAGCTTATTCAATAGTAGCAGATGACATTGTTTCGTTGTAGCAAATTACAAAAAAAAAAGTTTAATTTCAGTGATTGATATTTTTAGTTTCCAGTAATGAAGTAGCAGATTTGTTTATGTTCACTCCTAAACAGGTGTAGTAGTAAAATGTTTTAGTGTAGTAGCAGGGCGTGTTGGTAGTGCAGCGGCACGCTGCCTTGTTTTATTTTGCCTCCGTGTATATTCAATCTTCTGCCTCCGTGTATATTCAATATTTTTCATTTTATGTTTGGTCACCAAACCCGAAAACCACAATCAAATGCCTTCCAACATTACAATTTCCCAAGAAAATATCACACCAACCTAACATTAAATTTTGGTTTCGCTTAGAAAACTTGAATCAATTTCAACCTTTTAAGAACCTTTGCAATTCAAGATTTTGATCCCCTTCCCATCCTGCTTGTTGAAAGATCAAGAAATGATAGGCAATAGCAAATCTACAAACATATCCCTATCTTCTGCGCATGAAAATATATACTAATTTGGATGACTGACTTAACACTGAATCCCATACGATTGGTGCACCAAAATAGACTACTAATATGTTTGTGAAGTCCTTTAATTGCTCTTCTTCCTCTGTTTCTTCGATGGTTTCTGCACCTCAAAACCTTCTAGTTGCTTCTCTTTCCGATCGGTTCTTTCTTTGATTCTCTTTATCGCTGATCGTGTCCTTGGTCCATTTGTTGGAGCAGTAGCATGAGCAGGAACAGCAGCAGCATCTTCATTGGCCTCTTCATCTTTTTCTACCCTTTGCACTATCATCATTAGTTGTCTGCATTTGTTTCTCTATTTTCTAATCTCTTCTTGCTTCTTCTTCATCTTTGTCTTCAACTTTTTGTATTTGTTTGACACTTCTTCTTTTTCATCCCATAACCTCTCTATATAAGCTTGCTTCCTCTTGCAGCTCTCGATAGCGCTTCCCACCATATCTTGTTTCAACATTGCTACATCTTGCCAATGCTCCACTGTGTTGATCTGTTCTTCATCAGTGCTTGGATAGCCAAATTCATCATACTCACTCTCCAACAAGTCTTCCCATTCCTTGAACCAAGCTGGATCATTCCTGCATGTACATAGTAGCATACAACCTCACCCAATTATGAACTTTCTATAACCCAACATCAAAACAACCAGCATTGCAATCCACAAAACATGAATCAATATAAATGCAAACCATATAACGCAAAAAAAATAAACTTAATCCAAAAATAATAGAGATAAATACAAATCTCTTCATTCACAATCATACCATATAAATGCAAATCATACATGCTCTTGTACTCTTCATTCACAATCTCTTCTACAATGGTTTTGAGGATTTGATCCGTAATATTTGCACCTGCCTCAGTAGTAGCTTTTTCGTTCCTTTCCATTTGATCTGGTTCTCCTCCTTCAGTTCCATCCCGATCTTGATCCACAAGGTTTGTTTCATTTTCCCGCCCCGCCCCCCCCAATCCAGTGTCAAAGCTAAAGTCACCTCCAATACCATCTGCAGCATCCTTAATCAAAAGAAAATGATAACTCAAAAAAATTAGAAAATAATGCAATATCACATTGTTACCAATCAAACTATATCAAAACAAGGTAAAGATCCAAAGTGAAGTAGACCAAAAGAAATCTGCAGAAACCGGAGAAACTTAAATTTATTTACCTCTTCTTCCTCAGTTGCACCCAAATCCATATCGTTGACATTTACTCCAATTGTGCCTTTTGTTTGCATCCCTTCCTCTCCTCTATTTTCGTCCATCTTTTTTGCAAAATTCATGCCATTCATATCCATCTAAAAAACAAAACAAAGATGATTTTAGTAAAAATGTACATGTAGCTACTATAAATGTAATTTTTCATTGTACTTACCCAATCTCTTAATGTCATTTCTTCATGTTCATCTTCGAAACCTTCTGATTCATTATCAGTTGTCTCTTCTTCATTTCTACACTTTTCCTTTTCAGCTGGTGCAGTAGCATCCCCATTCGAGAACTTATTTTCTTTACTTTTTGCTCTCTTTTCTGCCACCCACTTTTTGGCTAGTTTTTTGGCAGCTATTGTGACCTTCTTTTCTTCTCTTTGTCTTTTCTGCCCCTTTGCCTGTGCAGTAGCAGCATGCTTTGATGGAGGGTTCTCAAAGTCATCATCGCTGTTTTCTTTGCCATGTTTGCTTCTATTGTTGTCGGCCACTGCATTATCAATCTGCAATAAAATATTTTTCAAGTTAGTAGCATATTGCACAGTAGCAGAAGCACATACAGTAGCAGACAATAGCATATCCATCACCTCTATTTCATCAACTTGCATTTTCTGCAATTCTTTTGTGAATTGAGGGAGACTCCACTTGACACACCCTGCAGTCATTGCTTCTCTGCCTTCAATTTCAACAAGCATAGTACTCCTCTCGGATATCCAATACTATAACAAAAACAAAACAGATATAAGTAACACATAATTTTACTATACAGTATCAATAGTAGCAATAGCAATAGCAGTAGTAGTAGCAGTAGTAACTTACCGGGATTAATGTTGCACATCCACTGATTTGCCTTGCTTTTCCCTTTGTAGCAGCTTGCAAACACAATAACAAATAGTCTCTAACAGCTCGTGCCCAATTATATCTCTTCATTGTCTCAATATCCGTGATGAATTTCACGAAGCTCCATCCTAAGGTTGACCCTGAGCTTGCAAATAGTAGCGTGATGAACAAATGCAGTAGCAGCAACTTTGTCATGTTCTCTATCCACCCCGGAGCTTTTTCCCTTAACTGCTCATCAATACAGCTCATGATTCTTGCTTTTTTTTATCCTTCGGTCATTTGGAAAGAACCTTCGAATAAGAGGATGATCAGTCGACTTCTTAGGATCTGACAGGACCCGCCCCGGATTTCACCCTGAAATCCGAAGAGGCCCTGCGGGGCCCACCTTAGAAGAAATTCTACCAAAAATTTGACAGAACTTCCCCAAAAAATGGACAACCCAAAACCTGTAGAAAAACAATTACACTTCTAAATCATCCATCCTTATTCTCCTGGAGCCACCCTGCTCCCTATATCACAACATCTCTCATATCACCAAACAATTCTGAAACTTAAGAATATTAATCTCATAGGTTATCAGAGCAATCTAATATACAGGCGAACAAGAGAATAGAAAGCAAGATAAATGACCGATGCTTTTATAATGCGGAAGCTATGACAGCTATGCCTCAACCCCAAGTACGCTCGACCTCAAGCTAAACTGGCCTGCAAACTGGGCATTTAAAACCGAAGGGCCCAGGGGAAAACATTTAAAATCCGTTAGAGTGAGTGGACGAAAAATAAGTAATTCAAATGAATAAGTAAAACTTAATGCTTTCCCAAGTTATTCTCTAAAATCTCGCATGCAGTAACAATCTTGAAAACACTCTTAATCATCCTCTTTACTGAAATCTCAATCACGTAACAAGAACATCTTGAAATCTCTTAAAATCTCATCCTCAATCCTTATAAAAACATCCTTTTCATGAGGCTCGTTCGATGACTAGAAAGGACTGCTGTCTAGTCATCTCATGCCATCTAGGAGGGACTGCCACCCAGATGACGCATCGGAAGGGACTGCCAACCGGAATAGGAGGCGGTGGATAGATGGGACTGCCAACTAGCCACATGTAGTAGACGGGACTGCCGACTAACCACAGGTAGTAGACGGGGCTGCCGACCAACTACCTCATGTCATCTGGAAGGAACTGCCAACCAGGTGACGCATCGGATGGGACTGCCAACCGAGCTGTAGTCTGGAAGGGACTGCCAACCAGACCATTACCTAGAAGGGACTGCCAACTAGGTAAGATACGCATGCGCCAAAACTGGCCTCCTTAATAAACTGAATAGCCTCCTCAATAAACTGGAAACTGGAAACAACCTCTTTCAATTACTTGCTTTCAGAAAGAAACTCGCTGTTACTTCAATAAAACATTAAAAATTTACCGAAAGCATAACTCAGGATTATCTCGCTAAATCAAACCTCAATATCTCAATAAGTCCTCGAAAGCATAAAATCAAATACTCTGTAAATCAATAGATGCTTTCGGAAAGAAAACTCAATCTAACTTCAAGGCTGATAAGTGCGGAGCTCAAAGCTCAATAAATTTCGATAAATCAATCATGCTCAAATATTTGCTAAATCCCTCGCACTCGTATATCTTCATAAAAACTGATATTCGAAAACAATAATTCTCATAATATTTTTCCGAATCAGTCACTTCCCGAAAATCATTTCCCAACTCAATAACTCATGAATGACTATCTCAAAAATCTACTAAAAGCCCTTGGTAAGGAATTTCAATACTAATCTCGTAATCCATAAATAAATCTCGATAAACTAAATCTCAAATATTCAAAACATAATTAAATCTCAATTGGAAGAAAATAATAATAATACTGCATGCGGAATTAATTTAAAAACAAATGTCCACTCACAGTACTATTGGCAACCACGCAAACGAGTTCCTTCATCTAACCGTAGCTCGCGACATTGCCCTGTACACAATTATATTTCCGTAAACGGCAATCCGATAAAATAATTACGAACTTAAACGAAATCCGAAAATCCCTATCTCCAATACTTCTCAAATTCAACCCAAATCTCTTCCACAATTCTAATTCCTCAATTTACATATTCCATAATGAAAACGAGGGAAATCCGACGGCCGGATTTCCCATAATTCCACCACAAAACTCCAAACTTCGAAAATTCACAAACAATTCCAAACTCCTCCAAAATTCACCAAACTTCATATATATGCTCTATGATAATTATAGAATTTAACTAGCTAAAAATTGAAATTTATAAACTACCCTAGCCGCCGCTACCGCCGCCCACAGTGGCGGCGCCGCCGCCACCATCTCCGATGGCCACCAAAATTTGGCAGTAGCACCTTCTCAACACACTGATTCAACTTCTCAACTACAACATTCCCAAATAACAATTAAAAATGGCCGAAATCGATTCAATGAACAAAAACCCAGAAATCCTCAAGAACCCTAGAATTTCAATTCGTCGATTCGGCATCTACACAACAAATCGTGATACAAGGCCATAGGGGAAATGATCAGTGATGAAAACCGAACCTTCGACGGCGAGATGGGGACCGGAGGTGGTCGGAATCGCCGGAAATCGGCAAAAGCTTCAAACTGCAGCCGGAGGAGTTTTTCCTTCGATCCGTGGTTTTCCGGCCAAATCGTGGAAAACCAAGGTTGCTAGGGTGCTCGGAGGGAGGAAGCGCTCCTCTGGTGACCGGTGGCACGCCGGTTGGTGGCCGGAATCGCCGGAAATCGGAGGGAGAGGGAAAATGGTCGAACCGGAGAAGAGAGAGGTCGGGGGAGAGGAGAGAGAAAGAGCTGGGGTGGGTTTCCGGAAATGGAAACCTACCCGGGGTAAATTTCTATTTTAATCAAAAATTACCATGAACAGTAACTTCACATTTTTGGCCATAACTCTCGCATACAAAGTCCGATTTTTACGTACCACATATGCACGCGCTCGGTTTAACGTCCTCTACAACCTTCATGAAGGAAAATTTCTCAAATTTTGACCCAAACAAAAAGTCAACTTTTAGGGCCCCCTAAAAGCATTGAAACGACAGTAAAAGTGAAAGTAAAAGTTGTTTACTGTCCAAATGACTAGTAAACCGGTGAATCCGGGTTCGGGACGTCACAGGATCATCTATTGGGTTTGGCACCATGATAGCTGATTTTCGGTTTGGCAAACCCAAAATGTATTGCACGTCCGATACACTTATTTCTGCCAACTTGTTTCCAAAATTAAATTTCTTCAAAGTCGGCTTGTAGCATTGCACTAACCTATGCATCTCCCGATCTAATTTTGCAGTTGTGTTCTTAGTCATCAATCCCTTATCATAAGCTACAATCAAGTTCCAAAATGGCGTCTTCTTCAACTCGGCTTTCAATCCCATCTTTTCTTCACGATTGAGCTGCTCATACACTTTATGAAGCACGTCGTGGAAGACAATCATATTGCACCTGTATTGGCAATATGATTGTTTCTAGCCTTTGCCTCTGTTCCTTGCTCCATCGTTCTCTTCTTCCTTCTCTTCTTCTTCATTATCCTCTTCTCCCCTGTCTTGTTCTTCTTCATCTTCTTCCTCCTTTTCTGCATTTTCCTCTTCTTCCCTGTCTTGTTCCACCTCTTTCTGCTTTTGTCTCTTCAATCTTGCTCTTGTGCTTGGAAACTTTTTCCTACATGCCAGAGTTTTTCTTCTCACCTACACAAAACACAAAGTAGCAGTATATAACATTAACACAGTAGCAGTATATAACATTAACACAGCAGCAGTATATAACATTAACAGAGTGGGCAGTATATAACATTAACACAGTAGCAGTATATTTTGCTGAAACACGTACCAAATAATTCACTGATACATTTCTTAATCAAAACTCATACTCTTATATTGACATATTGACATATATAGATTATAAAACATTAACACAGTAGTAGTATATTTTGAACTACAGTAGCAGTAGCAGTATATCTAATTGATGAACTACACTTCCATCTTAAAATCAGGCATTCAAATGCAATTCCACAGTAGTTATACACTGATTGGACCTCCGAAATGAACACAAACAGTAACAACATTGTATGAAATCTGCATCGAATTGTGAATCACTGGACTATACACACACTAACCACAAAACACTGAATCCACTCGAAATGTGAGTCTGTGAATACCACAAGATCTCAATCTCCACCAAAACCAGCCATCATATCCAACTCTCAACACCAAAACACAACCAGCACAGAGACACAATAGCAAACATGAAGCTCAATCAAACAACACAAAGAAACAATAGCAAGCAAACAAGAAGCTCAATCAAACAACACAAAGACACAGTAGTTACTATGCAAATCCTCGAAATCGATTATACAAGTGTTGAGGTTTCAAGCTGAGTAAATCGAACTTTGGAGGTTTCGATTCTACTGCTACTTTCGATTTGCTCAGCTTTGGAGGTTTTAATCGATTCTATTGCTACATAAACGAAGAAACATAAACGAAGGCAGCAAAATTGGAGTAAGAGCTTACCTTACCAATCTCCATTGGAGCCAGATTCAAGCAGAGTGCTACTGCTTCGAAGATCTTGCAGTGCGTTTTGGATCCGTCGCTGGAGATTTTAGGGTTTCTGATTTGGGTTTGGGCGTTTTGCTTTTTGGGATTTTGGGTTTCGGTCGTTGAGTATTATGCACAGTGGCATGAGCGTAAATTGTTATGAAAATTGGGCATTTAAGTCATTTTCTATCAAAATTCGAAGCCAGGCCTGCTTCATTTGGTTTTGGGCCTGAGCTTGTGTCCTTATTTGTATAAAACAAATTGAAGGTGGGTTTTCTGTGTTTATATCTTTGGTCAGGTGCTACTATGTAATTTTCTATTGTATTTTTTTATTTTATGTTTGTATAACATGAACTTTGTTTTATTTTTGCTTTTCATTCAAGTTTGTTAGTTTTCTTTATTTTCGATGTAGTCCTGAAATGTGGGTGTGCTAGAGATGTGTTCTTGTAATGTATAATGACAATTTTTGACGACCCTTATGAGTGAGTCATTACTGTACTACTTTCACTATAATAACATTTTAAACCTCCTTTCTCTTTTAGTCAATACGAAAAAAAATTTATTTCTTTTTTGGTAGTCTAGTTGGCATTCAACCTAGTACAAGAGGTAGTCTATTGGGCATTAATTTTGATTAAGTTACTTTCTCAATCTCTCGTGCTTTTTATTTAATAAAAAATGATACCAAAAATTTTCTTTTCGGTAATCAATTTGATAGTAGCTTTGGTCGAATTCTTGTTTTTTTTTTTTTTTTTAATAAGGGCTGGTGCAGCTGCCCTCAAGGCTTCATTAATGAAACTGTTGAATACAATTGGGGGAACATAAAGCCTAGATCCCGAATAATTACCAACGAGAGAACATCCTGAATAATAACAGGAGCCTCCACTAAACTCATGTATTCAAACATGCACTAACTAGCAAGGGTTCACATGCCATACCTCTGGGCAACTTCATTTACTTCACAATAGTGATACAACGGAAAGATAAAGCTCATACAAAATCATAAAACAATTAAATCTGCTCTCCCATTATGCTGTCGACTAGAATAACCTCCAGCGACACTTTGTTTCATCCTGCCACTAGGGGATTGCGCCCATTTGATAATGACTCGCCACTTCTCTAGGACAGACAAAGCACTTTGAGTGCACACACAGACATTCAGCCCAACTCTCCATACAATAACTTGATAGGGACTTATTATAATAATCAAAATTGACAATAAAATTAAAATTAACTCATAACATAACAAAGCTAAAACACAAATAGCCCAACAAGAACCCAATGATGTGACCCAAGCCCACCAACCAGCCCAAAAACCCAGCTGATACACCAGGTCCAAAACCCTCCAAATCCAACGCCACCAGATCGGCATCACTCTCCCACCACCTCCACCATGCCTGCAATGGGTGACAACCAGCATCCTTATCATTGAAAACCAAAAGATTAGGACAGATCTCGTCTTAGTCCACGCTAATGCTCGATCAACATCCTCAATCTCATTCATCGCTGCACTCGAGGCAAGATGATCCAATCACCGCCACCGCCTGCTACCCAAATCTACCACCAGCCGAAGCCAAACAATGTAACACTTCCACTAGAAATCCAATCACCCTTCCGCAATCCAGACCCGATCTGGTCTCCAATTCATCGAGCCGCACACCCATTCCTGGTCACCTTCACACCAGAAGAACTCGTTGGTCAACCATGGAGGAACCCATGAACACAAGACCCGTCCGACCACGCTCGTCGCATGCCGGCGAGGCCAAAGCATGCACAAGCATGGCGGCGCAGCCGGACGAGCGAGAAAGCCAAGGGGGAAGAAGGACATGGTAGGTTGCGAGTGAGGCGCATTCTTTTCTAGGTTTTTTTATGGGACTTCAGATTCTTATTTTTTTTGCATCTCATAAAGTATATATCTAATATATTTTAGTTAAATATTCGCAATGCGCTAAATTTGCCAATCACTTCCTTATTTAAAAAATATAAAAAAAACCACTCCAATTTAAAAAGCTGGATCCGCCACTAGACATGGGAATACACTACACTGATTCTCTATATACTTACAGATTAATCATTACTTTAAATCCTAATGATACAAGCTAAAGACTATCATCCATTGAACGTTAACTGTCCAAACAATACCCATTTCTAAAAATGAATGAAAACTTGTCAATTTCAAAACAAGATCATACTAGCCCATTTTTTGTTTTTTTCCTTTATTTTTTGCTGTTCCTTTTATCGTTTTATGCATCAAATCCTCCTTTATGGTTCCAAGATAGTTCATACAAGCCCATTTTTGCTTCTTCCTTTTTGTCTTTTTCCCTTTGCATTTGGGAGTCTAATACACCGATCAGCTTAACGCCATTTCATCACTTCCAATTGTAAACAAGCTGAATGACTATTGACTAAAATTACATTCACATTGAAATTTAATAGACTTTACAAACAGATGCTTCTTTAAGCTGGTCATACGGCATGAACGGAACCAAACAACACTAGCTATAAAGTGGGGTGCGGTGCATTTGTACAGTGAAATCTTTCAGGATTCTTCATCAACACAAATTTCAGAATCCTGATCTCCCAACATAATGCAAGCTTTTGGTGACAGACAATAGTATTAAATAGCCAGCATTATTCACTGTGTACACTGAGAGATTTGAAGGGTGGAGAGGCGTTTCTATTCAGCTTGCATGCTGTAGACTTATAGGATTTGATTTTTTGGAAAAAATGACTTATCTACCTTGACTCTCACAATCTTCTGAAATGTTGAACAAGACTTTTGGAAGTGAGGGAAGAGAGGCGATGCGAGGGAGGTGAAACAGCAATTCCCCGAAGGAGTCTTTTCTCGACATTCCCGGTGCCTTCTTTCCTCCAGGAACATCCTTCATATCCTCTTCAGGAGCCTGCATATCAGCTCCAGATATACCACCAGGAGTGTGGTTAAGCTGAATATCCCTTCCACCATCTGTGCCTTCAACTTCAACCTGCGAAGTCTGAAGAGAAGTGGGGTCCTTCTGCAAAAGGCAACAAAGAGAATTGACCCTGGACATGAGAGATGTCTCATGACTCTCATCTGCTGCAGTTAATTGAGTGTCACTTAACAGGTACTGCGCAATGTCCTCGAGAATATCCTGGTATTCCGACTGTTGATCGGCAGAAGGTGGATTTCCGGAAGTCATTTGTTCTGAAATACAGTTCCCAATGTGACTCATAAAATCACTCATCGACATTGAAGGATGGAGCCCAGGCACTTTTATCTGTTCCCAGTTTCTTGGCCCCCTGGAATCAACAACTTCAGAACTTCCATTTCCTTCAATTGCACGAGCATCCATAACCAGTATGATAAAGGCAACCAGTGAGTCAGTGACCAACAAACAATAGATGGATTCATGCTTAGATTTAAATAAACTACATACTTTGTACAACCAAGCCTAACAGTGTAATCCCAGAATAAGAAGGCAAATCCCTTCAATGACTGTCTTAATCAATTCCAACACAACCTTTAAATGATGCGCAACTCTCAGAACTCTAAATGCAAAAGTTTTACCATGTCTCAAGATTGAAATAATTCAAAATCAGTAGTGATTTTTGTTGGTTGGCACACAAATGACACAACACGCAGACTAGTAACCATCTTACATTATCTTTTTTTTGAGTCTATATCTTACATCATCAATACAAGAGACCACAATTGAAATATGTACAAATATTATCAACTTCAGAATTCAGCAGGATATATATATATAGGATTTTTCTCAGGTGCGTACGTCCGTACTGAAACTTCGGTACGGATTTCCGGTTTTCACCCACTTTCCGATCACATATTTTGATCTTAACCGTTCAGTTTTTAGGTCCTATTGTATAGATCATATCTACAAAAATTCAGCCAATTTGGTGATCGTTAAGGCATCAAAAACTGCAATTTACACGAACGAACCGAATCTGTCGAACCGAAACCGTTCATGTTGTAATTTGCAGTTTTGGATGCCTTAACGATCACCAAATTGGCTGAAATTTTGCAGAGGTGACCTATACATTAGGACCTAAAAACTGAACGGTTAAGATGTGAAAATGTGATCGGAAAGTGGAAGAAAACCGGAAATCCGTACCGTCCGCACCGTAGCCGGACTATATATATATATATATATATATATATATATATATATCTGTGGGCGCGTGTTGTAACCATATATATGAATCTGAGAAACATTAGATATGCTAAGCCAGTCCTAAGTCCTTAATGAACAGAAGTTTTCTCGCCCTGTGCAGTGACGGGAACCATGAAGCTATTGATGCCGTTACAGTCATGCAAGGGACATACCAGGCAATATACATGATCTAATATAGAAAATACTCTTGACTATGTTAGTCATTCCTCATTTCAAGATAATATTATAGTCATGAGAGTTGCTCCTAGCCTTGTTGCTAACAATTTTCTGACCTTGACAGACATTCCTTATGGATTTTAAGAGCCTATTTGGAATCTGAAATCTATGGATTCCACAATTGTGAACTAAAAACGATACTAGTACACTACATAGTTACTCAAGAAGCCATCCCAATACAACCTAACTCTCATTTCACCAAAATTAAAGAAACGCTAAACGAAGTGAACAAATTTTCAGAACATGGTAATTATACTTAAAGAAACAGGAATGAAAAGTAACCATTAATCATAGAATCAAATGCTAGGTTCATTTATCATACCTGAGCTAGGGGAAGGAGCTTCTCTGGACCGATGCTCTAATGTCATACCAGCTGAATCCTGCTGGTCTGCCTTCAAAGATGATGACTGACTTGCAGATGGTGATGCTATATCCTGGAAACCAGAAATGGAGGATCCTTTACCACTTGCTGGTTGGTCAAAACCAAGGCCTTTGGATTCTCCTTGGTCTTCAAATACAGAAGGCCGCAGTTCAAAATAAGGTGAATCCAAAACAATCTCTGGCTGTCGACTTAAGAAGCAAAGACGTGTGTCACACTGAATAAGCTTTTCAAAATGCTTGTTTAACAGTCCTTGTGGACATTGCAGAAAATGTTGCCTGTAAAACCACAATCCCAAAGAATTTACATCAATATAACAGCATCCTCAATACCTTAGTGTATGACTGCAACTTCAAAAAGACTGAAAGACCATGTATCAATCATACAACTTAATAGTTTTAGCTCCATGTCAAACACAGTAAGCAAAACTGTGTGTCACCGGTACTGAACAATTAAGATCATCAAAATAGTTAAAAATGGAGAGAAAAAATAATAATCAAATTTCATGGGAGCAGTTGAAAATTGCACGGTAAGCTTAAATACATAAAGACCGAAAAGTAAAAGCGTTCAAAAAAATTTAACACAACTACACTGGCAGAAAAACCAACTTTGAGATCTTCAGTGAACCGAAGAATTGTAATGACCAATTTAATTTACCTATGCAGGCTTGCTTGCCCATCAGTAAAATCTGAGGTTGCTTGCCATAAAGTATGCTTTCTAGGCTGAGGATTAGTCTCCCTGAAGAACAGAGGTTGTCTAGCCAACTGCAACACAAAAGGGATTGCCAGGTGACAAATACAATTAAGTAACAAATTATCATCCTGAGAATCAGCACACAGATGTAAAAAGTGAATATGAAATCAAAGGCATTACCACAACATTCAAAGTACCAGGTCCATCATCAGGACAGTTTGCTTTCAGGGCCATGATATCTGACCACTGGATTTCTATTTTGCTCTTGAGGCCTCCTTCAAGAACCTCCCATACGAGCTTATGCTTTGCAAAATAACACTTTGCCACTAAATCACCCTCGTACCTTGATTTGTACTGCCAGGAAATAATGTAATATTAGTGATTTTCACGCCAAACATATTGCAGTCATAATATCCAACATAAATGACTCAGAAACTCTTGTGAATACCTCCCAGCTACCGATCCTTAACATTGAAGCTGGAAAATTTGATGCTTTAAGCTTATCAGTAGCCCCCACCGCAGCATTTGCTTTAATCTCCTTTTTAACTCCAGAGTTAAGATTTTCTCTTGGTACATCTCCCGCTGCAGGAGGACCCCCCTGAGCAAGCTTCATTTGAATTAATTCCAATAAAGACGGGCTCTTCCTGAGCCTCAAACCCAAAGGGCTAGGCTCATCAAGTGGATTGTATTGGGGAGCTGGGACAGCAAACCCATTATCGCCCGAACTCTGCAACAATCAGGAGAACAAAAGGGAGCATTTCAATAAATTAACAAATTTAAATACTATACCAAAAGTAACTGAAACAGTGGAATACTATATTCCAAATTTAATATTATAGTAAAGAAGAAGAAAAACCCCACTGAGTCAAATATTCTTCACTACACCAATATACCATAAAAGCAATAAAACTACGAGTCTAAGAAAGATAAAATTCAACGTAACCTTTTAATCTTTATAACAAAATCCAGACATCAATCGAATAACTGTATTCTGAAATTATCATAGTAAAAAGACAAGCCGAATGAGTCATATTCTTCATTACTCCCATAAGCCTAAGAAAGCTAAATTCCAACGTCAACCATGAGTTGCAACATATAATCCAGAGATCAGTAAAGATATTGGAAATCACATACAACGAGCACAAACATGGTTTTCTTGTGCTGCTTTAAAACATATATTGACCAGCTACATAATCAAACATGAAAATATCGAGCTGGTTTAGATTCAAACCAAAAAAAAAAAGCAAAAGGTTGTGATCAAAGTAGGTGTTGAATTATATTCATTTCTCATAGCTATATATTGTCAGCAAGCAAAAGAAGGAAACAGATCAAAGAAGCAAACCTCATGAAAAGCAGGAGAGGGTTTGGAGCGCTTGTTGAGGGGGCCATGCTCCTCCTCCAAGGAGTCTTCGATCTCCAATTTCACCGGCAGCTTATCCTTACACGGCGTCGTTTGGCGGAGATCGCCGGATTTCATCAACTGCACCATGAATTAGTTTCCAAAAAATAAAACACACACACAACAACAAAATTAAAGAAGCCGGCGGCGAGAAAAAAGAGGCAAATTCCCAAACCGGAAATCCGGGATTTTTAGCTGTATCCGATTTGAGGAATTGAGACGGTGATTGATTTTCTGAAAACCCTAACCACGAAAATTCCAGGATTTTGGAAAGTCTCGGAGCTATTAACGCTGTTAGGAGGAGGAGAATGGGGAGAGGAGGTCATTGACGGCGACCACGTGGGAATCTCGCACGTGCTGTATTATACTCGGCAGTTTGGAATGACGAAATTACCCTCTTCAAGTCTAGACCTGCCGACTTGGTATGTTCGTTCGAAAGGTGTGTTATAGGGAATGGTTATATCGGTAATTGTAAATGAGGTTAGTGCAACCCTGCGTTGGCAGACACGTATGAAATTAATGGATATAGTGTGGCCCCTAAGTGCCGGTACACTGGTTGTTTCTGTCCGAAACGTGGCAGCAGATCCCGCTCTAGCTTGTCACGCATGGTTCTCACAGCCCGACACATGGATTATCCAAATAGAATTACTGAGAGCATCTCCGACGGCTTTGTCTTTTAGTTTTGATTAAATTTGAATTTGACATATGACTTGGCAAAATTGACATGTTAACATTTTGACTAATTTTAGCTTCAATAGAGATGTCAAATTTGAATATTATTTTAATATATATAATTCTATTTGTGTTGTTTTCCTTTTTTTTTTATCTTGTAAATCAAATATCATACAATGTCACTTGAGCAAACTATAGTCTTTTAAAATTGATTCACAGTAGGGTGTCAATCTAGAAATATAATAGTTAATGAGAAACATGGGATTGATATCAAGAAATGAGATGGCATAACTGAGGCATTTATATTTTTCTCTCTGTTTTCTGTTGGGTTTGAACTTCTACCAACTATTATGCTAAAAACCATGGGTTCGAGATACAATTGCTTTATCTGTTTGTAAATTCTTCTTTCTTGTAATTGTGCAGATTTTGTACATAACTGAGACACATCATGGCGGAAGGTTTTTGGACCTTGTTTTGTGATTGTTCAACTGAGTCTGGATTAAATGCAGTTCTGACATTGTAGCCATTATCAATCCAGATTCATGTATGTCATTGCAGTTGATATCTTGCTTCAGTTCATCTTGTTTTGTATCCTCATCTATAGAACACTATCAAAGAAGGTTATAGCATCATCAGAGTCTTACACATTCTCTGCTGTGTCAATTGTTTCAGCCACTTTCAGTGCTTGTTTGTCTTTGGCCTATTTGGGTTCTACTCTGTGTATTTTCATGAAGAAGATTTGGTTTTGCTCACAAAGAAAGCAAAACAAAAGGAGAGAAAATATTATCTTTGAGATTGACATATCGCCTTAAAACCTGCAAGAGGGATATAATACTTAAATAAAACATGACAGCAATAGAAACATGCTTTAACTCATCCAATTTCTTTTCCATTTTGCTAACAGAGAAATCAATAGAAACATGCTTTAACTCATCCACTTTCGTTTCCATTTTGCTAACAGAGAAAGCAATAAAAACATGTTTTAACTCATCAAACCTTCTAAATAGCTTCAATTGCAGTGGTTTCACCGATTTTATGATAGTCATCCAGAGCATCTGCCCCAATTCCATAGGCAAACATCCTCATTGCAGCGATAACTTTTTGTTGTGATGATAGCCCAAGACGTCCTGTTGAATCTCTTTTTTGAACAAAATAGGAGTCATGAGCTTCTACTGCAGCTAGAATTGGCAAGATTCCAAAATTTTTCATTTGATGATGAATTGGTAAGATTCCAAAATTATTCACAACTGTGTAAGAGGTGTATATATAACCAAAGTTTGAAAAATCACTAGGCGCTAGTCGGGCGACAACCAGGGGACTAGCGTCCAGGAGCCTAGGCAATGTTTTGTATTTTTTAATTTTTACTTAATTTTTATAGATTTTATTTATATAAATAAAAATATGGAAAGACTTAGGGATGAAGGAGAAGACCAATGTAGTTGCTCCAACTTGAAGGAGAAAACCACAAAGGAAAAGCCTGAGGAGGTTGCTAACGCTGCAAAAAAGCGCTTAGAGTTAGTTGATGACATAGATGAGAAAATAGAAGAACAAAATGGCAAAGGGTTGCCGGTGGAAGTGGAAGCTGGTATAGAAGTGGCAGCTACTATAGAAGTGGCAGTTGCTATAGAGCATGTTCATGCTGCTCCTATAGAGGTTCATGATACTCCTATTAAGTTGGTTGAAGTTACACAGGAGGTAGATGTGAACTGCTTGACTGCATAGTTCATAAGGAATATAGCTTATCCTAATTAGTTAACTTGTTCTAGTTAATTTTGTGTCATAAATTTTATTGGAATTTGTGTTTTGCATAACACAGGAACTGAGGCCGTTAGAGTGCAAATTGGCTTTAGGATCAGTGGACAATATTGTTGCCATTGCAAGCGTTGTTGAAGTCCAAGATGATAAGTGCGCCAATCAAACAGTTCATGGTTGTCCTTTGGGAGAAGGTAATGTGCGAGTGTCGATCATTCGTCCACTTGTTCCTGAAGTTAAGCTTTCATTCCTAGTTAATGATGAGATAGTGTCTATCAAAGATGCTGTTGGGACTTATATCGCTTGGCCAAGGAACCTCATACTTCAATCCCCTCCCCAAACTGACAAGGTAAAGTAGCATTTATATATGTACCTTTTGTCTATAATGTAATAATAACTTAAAACTGTTTCCATACAGAAACAACCAAATAAGGCTGCAGGTAAGGGTTCGAAGAAAAGGAAAAGGCAAACAGCTGGTGATGAAGAGGAGTATATTGACTTGAAGAAGCTACCAAAAGATTACCCTTCACCTTTAAAGTGCTTGTGGTTGTGGGGGAGAGACGCACTAGCTGATGGGAAGACAATCTCTTTCATGCTAACAGATAAAGTATTTGGGATCAATAGGAAGCAATATCTGTATAAGGGAGACATTCATGCATTGTGTACCATGAGTGAACTATCAGGCGACGTCATCTGCATGTATATGTGGTAAGAATCATTCATGATATCGCTATTGTACTACATTGCAAATATTGAATATGAAGGTTGTGTGCTATTGCAGCTATTTGCATGAAGTATTGAAGAAAGCAAAGATGTCGGACATGGTTGGCTTTGTGGACTCTCATCAGATTAGAGCAAGTAATCCAATGGAAAGGTCGCGTCATTTATCAGTTAGGTTCACAAATGCAAAGAAATGCCAGATTTTTATGTTGCCATATAATGCAGGGTGAGTTACTTTCTAATTACTACAATATGTCATTTTAAAAGTCAAGTATATCTAAATACAAATACTAAACACTAGACCTCACTTAATTGATCTGTATAAAATTGTCAGTAAGTATTGGATGTTAATTGTTGTCAACCCGGAGGAAGAAATTATCTACTTCATGGATCCACTACGGCGTCGACTAGTTTGCGGAGAATGGCAAATCATTGTGGAGAAGTAAGTGTTCAGCATTTATCATTTTGTTAAAATGCTGGAATCATGATCCTTTTGTGTTTGTATGTTCTTCGATATATTAAAACTTATTGGTGGGTTGTTATATATATTGTTGAAGTGGGATCAAAATTTACAATGCTCAGAGAAATCGATCTAGCCGGAAATCAATAACGTGGCACAATATGGGGGTATGTGTAGTATTCATTGTCTTGTTCAAAATTTTACTTGGTTTTTTGATGGTTAGGTTAGTGCACAATTGAGCTGTTGTAATATATTGTTTTTAGGGTATTCCGGTGCAACAAGGTGACAAGGATTGTGGGATATTCATCATGCAGTACATGAAGTAAATAGTTCAGGTTAAGAATCTAGAATTTTCTTCAAAGGTAAAGACTAGTAATTTTAGCTGGGATGACTTGGTAATAACTTAATTTTCTTGTTGCTGCATCAGTTTGTGTCTTCGCAATTGAGTTTGCAACTTTAGTTTCTGGTTGCTTCATGAATTTTTGATGATCACATTGTAAGTCCTACTGTATTTGTTTCAGTGGCAGCGACGGTCAGATCTGGTATACACCCATAAGGATCTTGATGATGTTAGGTCAGAGTAGGCTAGGTTCATCATGAAGTATCATGCAACATAGATATCTGGTTGGTAAAGGCGCAATATTAATGCATGTTTTGGTATTTTGGCTGCTATGTTTTTGACCTTATAGCTAGAGAAGGTTCAATATGTTTATGGACAATTAGTATAGGCTAGCTAGGGTTTCTGGCCTTGATGTTTTTAGCCTTAGTTTAGGCAAATACAGGTGGCATTGATAGACAAGTACAATATCTTTTTGGCCTTTATATATGTGTAAGCAGGCTGATCGAGGATATGTAGTGCATGCTCAGATGATGAATTGGTTTTTCTGTTTAATCAATGGATGTGAATTGGATGTTAATTAATGGATATGTAGTGCTCAAAATGTATGTCATGTCACACTCTCTCAGACCACTACATTACAAATAAAAACTGTTTTCTAACAATTCTCCAACAATGGGATGTCATAAAATGAAATTAAAAAACTGTTGTCTGAATGTCCTAACTACAATACTTTTGAAACACTTACAATTGCCCAACTATGAATAACACAACAACAAAATAGGATGATAAGTTGTTTAAAGTGGAAGAATACCATAGTGAATAGGCAAACCACTATTGTATGAAACAAAGAACTCCAACTGAATTTTGACATATTCAATTGACTAACTTGATTAACTAGTACAAAATATTGGAAAGACCATTGTGGGAGTTAGACTAGTATGGCAGGAAGTCCAAGATTTTGAGATAATTCTATAGTATCAAACACAACTAAACAATGCTTTCTCCAAAGTTCTGCTGTTTTTCTCCAATTCACACAACAGCTAATCTCAAAACGATGATGTAGAATATTCAAAGGGACAACAGTTTTTACGGAAAACATCTTGTCGAACTTTGCTTCAAAAGTTACTTTTATTGAGACCGCTGCCGACTTAATACAACTTGCACAACGGAGGTGATACATTTTGATGTTGTCCTTTCTGGTATTTAGACAACATTCATGTTAATTATAGCGCTTGTCTAAATTAGAATCAGACAACGGTTACGCGCTTTGGTCTGATATCCTGCATCAAACGGTAGGAGTATTAACAACAGCAATTTGGACTATCAAACGACAGTGAAAAACTGTTGTCTGATTTGTTTTTTGGCATAATGATAGTAAATGGAAGAAGGAAAAAGGAAATTTTATGATTGACTTTTCAACTTTTAATGCTTTGTTTTCTGTTTGAATATCTGTCTAATGAAGAGAGGGAAAAGGTACTTTGCATGGTCTTGAGTCCCTTCGACCATCTAAGAATCTGGTGGCTTTAGATCACATCTTGATTCATCTCTAGCAACTAACATTTTTCATACTTAAGTGGATATATGTAAAACTATAAGCTTTTAATTTTTCTTTTGTTGTGATCCTCTTTCTCATTTGTTAAACAAATCAGTAGGATAAATGTTTTCATCTGTGCATGCAAGGATAAGAAAGAGTTGACATTTTGATTGGAATAGAGTTTGAAGAGTTTTAAACTTTCATTGAAATAGAAGCAATAAGCTTTGGCTGTGATATTTAACAATTTTTTATTCTGTAAAATTTGTCTACAATTTGTTAACAAAACCTCCATCTTCAATTTGTTGTTACAATTGTTGGTATTTTTGCAAACTCAAAAATATCAATAAGAAAGCATTGATAGCCTTCCTCACACCACTAGCATATGAATTGGATATTCTTTAGTTTGTTTATGAATTAGATATGAAAAACATGTGATGCTAGATTTCCTTTGAATACTTTTGGTTTTTTTTTTTTAATCAAATTTGCACGGTTTTTAAGTCACGAATTCATTTTTGGTGATACTCACATAATGCTCCTCTAAAGGTGATAAACACATAAATTTCAAGAATCAGAAATAGAGAACTCATGTTATTTTGGATAGAGGATCAACGGTCTGAATATGCAGAGTTTCTATATTGTCTGTGTGCCATTTCTTAAATCGCCTTGGATTATGTTTGCCGCATTATTTATAATCCAGATTTTCCATCTGCGAACTATTGAACAATTGTTGCTGCTACTTGCACTGTTTGTTCTTTTTGTGGACCCTGAAAAATAATCTATTTTAATCTGGGTTGTTAGTGTCCTTATGCAAAACAGTCTGCACGAAGACAATGATGATGTTTCATTGTTTTAATAAATTACCAATTGTCAAATACAGGTGAAATTGCCCGTGCTTTAAGGGTGCGTGATCTCTTTTTGGAAATGTCTTGCTTTCTTCAATCATAGTACTAAAATTGCTTTCTTCATTTGTTAGAATGCAGAATTTAAATGGTTTTGGTTGTTTTAATTGTTATCTACTAGATGGCTGATTGTAATTGAAACATGATCATTTTTGACCAAGGTATAAGCATTATAGTTTTGCGAAAACTTTAGTTTAAATATTAGTGTGTTTATCTTATCGTTGTGACTTGTGTTGTTCTATATATTTGTAGTGGGCGATAAAGCCTCGGAAATGATATCCCCAAGAGCAAGCTGACAAGGTGTGCATAGAAGTGGCTTACTACTTATGGATTTTGCTATAGATTATGACTATCAATATGATTTTGAGTAAGGCTAGCTTTTGTTCAACCCTTTTGTGGTAGATGTACGTAGTGATTGCAACAACTATGAACAAAACTGCAATACTACTTTTTGGCTAGCTAGCCTTGTGGTAGGTTAGAGTTTGATTCTACATATTTTGCCTATTATCAAGGGTGATGATTTTGGACAGAAATTAAAAGAATACCCCAATATTTAAATCTCTTGTCAAATGTGGATTGTATTTTCTAGAAGCAGCTACAAATTTGTCGACATCATCCTCATCTAAAGAACATGATGTTTATACATAAAGTTTAAATCAGTATATAACTATAAAAACGAAGTCTATTAAGAGAGAATACATCAATTTCAAAACGAAACTCGATGTCTCATTAACCAATGGAAATTGAATTATTATGTTAGAATCAATGTGCCACAAAGTAGTGCACATTGAGTTTTAAATAGAGATTGATGTCTAGAATAAGTATAGCCATCGATGCAGACTAAAAAACCGATGTTTCAGAATGGTATGGACATTGCTCCTTTCCAAAAAAATTGATGTTTTACAAGATAATGGACATCGTTCTTCCCTGAGAATAGATGTGTGAAATAGTATCAGTCATAGTTTTTTAAATGAATAACGATATTAAAATGAATAATTGTGCTATAGGATCTATATTTCTTTAAGCATTAAGGGCAATACCGCAATAAGATGAGGGTTTAACAACATTTAAATATACAAGTTTGTTATCATTTAAACATATTTATATCGAGTTATAATGAGTAACCGATGTGTCTACTAATACTAGACATTGGTTAAAAATCGATGTCTGAATTTTCCGGACCTTTCTCATCACCCACTAAGACATCGGTCAGGATTATTTTTCTCATTGGTTTTTGGCCTATTTCTGATGCCATTTTTCTAGTAATGGCAGCTGGTGGCTCTTTGCTGGAGTTAAAACCTATTACCAGTAGTAGATTGGCTAGTCCTAATACTGTTTTGAATTATGCTAAAAAAATTGTAGACCATTAGAAAGGTTTTGAAGCTGGGTGCATGAAGAAAGAGGGAAAGAAGAACGTCAAGAAGGCAAGTGATAGGGGTACTATGAAGGAACAAAACTCCCAAGAGCCTGTTCGGTGAATCAAACCTAAAGTGAACTTTGATAAATTCATGCATACAATTCGTTATAGAGTCAAGATGATTTCCCCAAGCACACTGCTTCAAAAGAACAAGGAGGCAAAAAAGAAAGCAGCTTCAACTTCCCAAGCAAGTTGTGCCTCTCATGTGAAGCAAGTGAAAACGACAAGTTCTAAAGCAAAAAAAGGAACAAAGAGGAAGGCTGGTGTAGATTTTAGTATCAATGTTTTTTGAAGCAATAGTATAAAATCTGTTGGTGGTCCTCCAATTTATGTTGAATTTCCTGATACAGAGTCTGATTACAAAGAGAATTCTCAAAAGGATTAATTCGACTGACATTTCTAAAGATGACGAGGTTGATTATTCAAAAGAGGTGTCTAATATGTGCATGAGGAGCCTCTTAAGGATGTAATTGATCAATATGGTGACGATCATGTTGCTTTTTCTTCCTCCTTTTTTTTTGGTTTCTATTTTTTCCCTTTTTTATTTTTATTGGAGGAATCTAAAACTGATTCTCTTTTGTAGGTCGTTGAAGATGAAGGCCTGAACGGTGGTGAGGGACAAGTGTATATCATCCTCGTTACTAACCTGTTGATCTTTCTCCCTCTTTTTTATTTATTTATTTTTTTTATAGAAATCTGATGTTGAGTCATTAAGAATTAAGGCGTAAACGGTGATGATTAGGTATGTTACTGCCTTTCTTTTTCCTCTTTATATTTGCATGTATAGCATGCATGGAGGAAAATTTTCACTTTTGAATCTCATTATATGTATTCTTCTTAGGTTGGCGTGGAGTTCGAGCTTGTGCCGGAGGGTCCAAAAGTTTGAATTACATTGTATTGGCGTGATGATGTGCTTGTGAATTTAAGATTTTTGAATATACTTGTTGCAATGCATGTGCTTGGGTGTTGCAAACATTATTCATCAGGTGGCATGTAATTATGAAATATTCATCAAATTCCGCAAAAACTTCAAAATTTAGTTTTCTAATTAGCTTATGATTCTTGGTTGAAAAATGGTGTGAAAGAATAGTTAAATGAATAGTGGCTTGAAAATTGGATAGCTAACTAAGTTAATGTACCAAAACTAATAAGGCATACGTGTGTGTGGATTAGTTTAATGCATAAAGACATCAGGTGGTTGTAGCATGTACAACTACATTTGCCATATAACATGAGTATTTGAAAGGAATGAGATGCATGGTTATTTGAAATCAATGTTTAGTTATTATCAGTGGCAGAACTAGAAAGTTATATTTGAGGAGGCCGAAAAATCACCAAGTATTTTTAACAAAAAAAATATACTATAAAAAATAATTTAATGTATGATATATTTACCAGTATTAAATCAAGCTTTGATATTTTAAGATAAGTATTAATGCTTTCTTTTACGATTTTCGTTTATGTGTTCTTTTTATTTCGTCACAAACATTTATTAATAGGTTAAATAATTATAGTGTGAATATAATATTATTTATTATTGCTTTCATGCATGGCTGAGTACTTGGGGGGGGGGGGGGGGGGCGAGGGGCCAATACATGATTATGGTCTCAATCTTATTAAACTCACAGCCAATTACAGATAATCACACCAACATCTTTAAAAGTTTGGGGGGGCCCGGGCCATCTCCTGCCCCTATATAGTTCCGCCACTGGTTATTATAGCTAAGAAGTCAAAATGCTGTGCTTGTTTGCTAAGTCGTGAAACAAAATAAGGAAATCATGGAATCAAATCATTATCGAAGTGAAATTAAATGAAGTGTGTGTGATATAAATTGATAACTTGAGTAATAATTAAGTGAAATGTATCATATAGTGCAATATTCCCTAAATTGATACCGATCACTAAATTTATAGCGATAGCAAAATTTTAAAATTTTCACCAGCTTCACTCTCCTAAGTCCTAACGGCTCAAATAACCCTTTAGATTAGTCAGAGAAGACTATATCCCAACCCAAACAGAAGACAATAGCGCCGGTAAGCCACCTTCTCTACCTTTGTTCATTTCGATTCACTCCATTTCTCTATTTGTTTGAGTCTTTTCTGGCCTTATTTGTATTGATTGATAAGAGAATTTTGAATTTCAGTTCTTGATTGTTGTTTAATGGTTGTTTTGGTGTAGAATATCTGTGGAATATATTTGTAACAAGAGTTTTAATGAATTATTGATTAACAAGGTCTGTGAAGTAGTCATGATAAAATCTGAACCTCTTTCTCAAGAGACGAGCCCCATATTTTGGAGAATTGGCAAAGTAGTCACAATAAAGTTTTTGGTGACCCTCGATTAAATTATGATCAACAATATCGAGGCCCATAAAGGAACCATGGTGACCTCTCCATTTACTCTTGTTGCCAAAATGTTCTTCTTCGATATGAACAAATAACGACTCTTCATATTCTTCATCAATATCATATTCTTCATTCATGTACATATTAACTAAATAACAACTAGCCATAAAATGTTTGAGCCACAAAAATAGCTTTAAAGTGAGAAAGAACTGAGGAAACAAAGTAATCGTAAGTATGAGAATGAGATAGAAAAAGTGATAGATGATTTATTCTTATTTATAGAAGAAGTAGACGTCAACTAGCCATTGTAAACTAGAAGTTAGAAACTAGCCGTTATTTGAATTTTTTTTAAACATAGAATACTTAATTGTTGTTATTATTAAATTATGGAGACAATAAAAGAGGGGAATGTTGGAGTTGGAGCAGAAAAATTATGGAGATTATGAATTTTGCTTCCTTATAATACATATATTATAAGGAAAATGTTAGAGTTGCTATAAAGTAGATGTAATGAGTATGCATGCTAGATAAATGAAGAAGTTTAAGAACACTCTAGTTTCTATTCCTAGCAGAGTTTGCTTGACTTTTGATTTGTGGACTTCTATTGCAACTGATGGTTATCCTGCTCTCATTGCTCTTTTTTTTTTATGATGATTGAAAATTTCAAAAGAGATCAAATATTGAATTTTAGTTTAATGCCTCCTCCACATAGTGGTGTTGCTATGTTTGACAAAATCTATAAGTTGGTGGTGGATTTAGGTATTGAAAAAAAATTGTTCTATATAACTTTAGACAATGCATCTGCCAATGATTGTTTTGTTAAGTTGCTAGATGGACGGCGTATATTAAGGGATGCAGTTCTAATGGATGGTGAGTTTTTTCATGTCCATAGTTATGTTCACATTTTTAATCTGATTGTGCAAGAGGGATTCAAAGCAATTGATAGTTCCATTAATTGTGAAAATTAGGAAAAGCATTAAGTTTGTTAAGCATTAATTGATACACTTTCTCATTAATTGTGACTTATACTTGAATTTCAGCTTGATATTTCCCTTCCATGCCACATGACAAATTGTCATGCCCTGATTTTTAAACAAAATTAAAAATCAAATATAATCTTGATATGCTAAAAGTAGCATCTAATTAACCCTGTAAAATATCATCGTTAGTATACGGTAAATAGGGATCGTTCAAATCCGGGGATTGAGGGTACACCTGTCATTGTAAAATAAGTAAAGAATTAAAATAAATACAAAGTATAATATTTACAAAAATAAAACAAGGGGAAATGATCATTTACACAATTTTAGCTTAAAAATTGCCCACTTACCCAAACACTCTAAGAGATTATTTCCCTAATACCCAATTAAATATTTTTTAATTCATTTTTATTTATTTTTGAGACAATTTTGCCCTCTCCTTTTTTGTCACTTAGAGAAATAAGTCATTGGAGACCTTGCTTGACTCTGGTGACGGGAATCTGGCGACCAATGACCGGTCACCGGAATCCGGAATCTAGCTACCGGATTGGTGACCGAATTCCAGCGTCTGAATTTATTGCCCCCTAATAATATCCAGTAATTATATTATTATTGCCTCCAATAATCATATTATTGCCCTCTAGTGAATTGCATAAACTCCCAAAACCAAAATGAATACACTACAGGCACAATTGATCAATTTATATGCATATTATTGCCCCCCAATACTCATATTATTGTCTCCCAATAATCATAGTATTGCCTCCAATAATCTTATTTATTAAGTGAGGGAGATATAAATAACAATACACAAACAAAATACTTAGAAAAAGCTGGAATCCTAATCCCTTCAGTAACAAACTTGTTTACTGTTAGGATACTCCTAAAGACTAGGTAAACTCCTATTGACTAGAACAACTAGTACTTATTCACTACTGATTCGGTGCATATACTAGCGCCTCACGCTTAATACAACACGGTCATCAAGTTTAGAGCAAATAAATTAAGCTCCAAGTATCGTACCCAAGGGAATAGGGAACCTCACTTAGTTACGGACAACTAAGCACATTACTAGAATTATGCTCATAGACATCACGCCATTTAAATAAGTTGAGATTGCACATGATGTAAAAAAATATTCTAACATCGGTTTTTGAAAATCTGATTTCTATTTACATAATTAACATCGGTTGTTACTGTTGATTGATGTCTATATTTTGATTCCAAAATTTTGAAAAACGCGGAAAGACTAAGTTAAAAAATTTCGTACATGCAGGGAACAAAATTTTCATTTCCCCCACACTTGGTCAGTTTTTCCACTTTGACCTTCGCTCACTTTATCTTCCAATTTCACACTCTCCCTCTTTCCGCGAAGCCCTAGCCCCATCCTCCTTCCTCTCCCTCTATCTTTCCATGGCCACCACCGCCTCCCTTTACTGTCTCTTTCTCATCAATGGCCTCCTCCTTCTCGCCGCTCTCTCTCTCTCTCTCTCTCTCTCTCACTCTCACTAACTCTCTCTAAAACCGTCTGTCTCTCTCTGGAATTGACGAAGATGAAGCCTATGCAGCCGCGCCACAATTTCTTACGGGAGACGATGAAGCCAAGCCTCCCCAGTCGCCAAACCCCAGCTCGGGCAAGCCTCCAAGGAGAATGCGCCTCTCACTGAGAAATCCTCCCGTCAGTCTTTGATCCCTAGCTTCCTCTACGCCTCCTTCTCCGCCAAAACTTTTGGGCTTAAGAAGATACTTCACGCCAGCCCTAGCGCCGGCTTCAACACGAATGGCGAGGCAGTCTCGTAGACTAAGGGGTTGGTCATTCCGTCTCCGAGTGAATCGTCCAAGAAGATCAAGATGTACTCGCAGGCCTTTTATGCTGCTTGTACTGCAGGAGGAATCCACAGCTGTGTCTTACTCACATGGCTATACTTATCTTGACCTTGTCAAGTGCAATATGCAGGTCCATTTTTCTCCAAATCTCTCATTAATTTGTTTCAAGTTCTATCAGTAGATCTGTTTCAGATGTGTATGGATTTATCCCTATAGGTTGTATCAGTTCTTTACACATATGTAGGCCATAATTCTGAATATTATGATTGGATCTTGATCTGAACAGGATCTAGCTTTCATTGGATTTATGCCTTTATCCGGATTTTTCTTTTGAGAAACTATCATTTTGCACTTTTAATTCATGATTTTTCCTCCTAGCCTTTCTTTGCTTGTGGCCTGATTTATTGTGTTCAATTCTATATTTACTGATGGACTTCAACCTCTCATCTTGTATCTATTGGTTGATTTGAGTAGGTCACGCTTAGGTTTTACTTTTCATTAGTCGTTCATGACTACTATGTCTTTTATCTCTATATTTAGTGGGTGATTTAGATGTTCAATTAACTCTTGTTTTGTTGGGTTAACTCTTATGTTGCGGCATTGCAAATTAGATCTTTGTGATCTTTGTTTTTATATATCATTCATCGTTTTCACACATCTATTAGGGACACTCATGCTTTAGCTTTGGAGCAAAGTTTGAGGAAACTAGCTGTGGAAAGTAATTTTACACCATTATTACTACTTTGACTCAACGTGACCCCAAACAGTGAATTCACTGGAGATAGTAGGAACAAGGTAGTTCCATCGTTCAATAATTTCAATGCTTTTGCTCCTTGCAGTGAAATCACTTACTTTGTATCAACTTGGTTATTATTGGCATATATTGGATACAGTTTTGCTCTTCTCAAGGATGTTAGTTGTGAATGAGAATTTCATATATAGGGCGAGCATTACCTGTTTCTATTATCTATTATTTGAGGCATAAATTTCACCTTAAACTTTTGATCTTGCAGTAAACTTAGTAAGAGAACGTATTTGTTGAGGAACTTGATTGCACTTTTATACCATGGAGGGGTGCCAAAAAAATACTTCATTGAGTTACTTATGAAAGCTTTAGAAGAGACTCGTGATGTTTTTAGAAATACAAGCGCAGCATTCAGAGGTAAAGAAACTTTTTCTCATTCATTTTCTTTTGTTTAGGGTCAAATTGGTTGCCAATTTTTTCTGTTTCTTTTCATTGGTTAAGTTGTCTCATTTCTTATATGTTCCACTTGTATTTTGTCCGTAACATGGCTTGTTCTTTGATTGGTTCCATTACTGTCTGTATTTGCAGTTGCCCTTAGAAATGGTGAGATCGATGACAATAGTACTGTTGCAAAAATGATCTCCTGTGGTATTCCTCTTGAAGAACCATATGTGCAATATCGTCTTTCAACCCTTATGAACATGGAAAAGATCAATCTTCAAAAAGGGAAAACTTGACGGGATAGCTGATCCAACAGGAAAACTTGAAAAAGATGAAGTTTGCATTATCCTGCATGTATGATTTCTAGCATGTTTCTCCTCTGTTATATAAAGTTTGTTCATGAATTTGATAATATGTTTGATATCTGTTACACTATAGGTAGATTTAATTGAGTTATTCCTTTGGTTCTACTTCTTAATGTTTTTGTTTTTGTTTTATAGCAACACATTGTCTTTATTTTTCAGGTCCATGCCCTACCATTAGCTATGAAATACGGTCTCTGGAATTAATGTTAATGATGTATAGTTGTGCGATATACTTTTGTTAGTAAGCTTTGGACTATCATTTTCTTACTAATGCATTGTATTTCTTTTTCTTTATTTTTGATGGGATACTGCTAAAGCAAAAATTCTGATACATTTTAGGTTGTATTGCATCATGGACTAATTGTTCCAGTACGTTTACATTTAGGATTTTTCTAATTGTTCCAGTAGAGCTGTTCTAGAAAACTGTGTTTGCTAGCTTCCTTCAATTATATCGTTATATCAATGGTTTTGTTGTACATTCTTGTTTTCTTGATATCGTATGCCAGAATTCTTCATGATATTTAGTGCGCAAGGTGCTTAGTGTTGGTCCATAAGTTTTTTGTGCGTCCTGGTTGATTAATTGAACTGTGTTATTGGTGTTTTGAATTTATGTTAGTACCCTTTTGAATTGGAACCATAGTATTGAGATTTAAAGGACTATTGTTTGGGTGTTAACAACTTGAAATTATGATTTTCCTTGTCAGAGGCAGTGGGCTGATGCTAAAAGATAATTGTAAGAAGAGAAAATAATGTCCTCACTTGTACTTGACCGCGATCAGACCATAAAAAATGCCATCAAACAGGTTGAAGAAATGAGAAAAGATTTGTCTAATGCACTTCATGCTGCTGCATCTGTTGAGAGTAGAACTGCTGTAGCTGAGGTCCTTTTTTTTTCCCCTCAATTCTTTTTGAAAGTTTCAAGATTATTTTGTCTATTGAATACATCCACACAATCACCAACCACACTTATCTGTAGTATTTTTCTTTTGTTAATTCTATTACGATATTGTATTATTTTTGCTTGGCCTTTATTTACTCTTTATTCACAAGATTTTCCAGTAGTGCATTTCATGATGATTATGACTCAAGATTGTTTTAATTAATGTGGACCTGAAGAAAGTTTGATTCAATTCCCCATGTCTTTGTCTACTGACACAGGTTGTTGAAATTGACGGTGGGAGTGGATCTGCTTCTTTGACAGGTAAGCATATGATACCTGTCTACTTTTAATCTTAGGCATATGTTCTGTTAGTTTGACTTTTCTATAGTTATTGAAGATATATATATATATATATATATATATATATATATATATATGAAGTTCATTTATTACTATTAGTTTGGCATATGTCACCATGTTTTAATCTCAAATTATTGATACTGGTTTTATTATCAACCACTGTGAAGGAGTTACCGTAGAGAGTTTTACACATGGCATAGTTTATATATATTTGGCAAATATATAGCTAACCAAAAGTTTTACACATCTGTTGAACTTGGAAATTTATTTGACAGTATATTTGGATTTAGAAATTTGTTTTTATTGAGAAGTAATCAGCCTAAATATGTAGCTAACCAAAAGGATCTAGGTACCAAACTTCTGTGGTTGGATGTATTTGATTCTTATATTATACTCGCTGTATCAGTTCAAGTTGCAAGACATGAGCATTATTAATTTTTTTTTTTTTTTTTTGCGCAGATCTGTTGAAACATGACAAGGTTCTGAGCAAGAAGCCCCCTGCTCCTCACCGAGTTGTGCCTGATTATCTGTTAAATGCAACAACTAAAGAAGCCAGCAAGAGAGTTAAGCTTGCCAACCTTGGTCTCCGTGGATTCAAGAAAAAATTCAAGGAAGATAAGGACCCCCTTAAGTCTTTCAGTGCTCAGGTTTACTTTAGCTTCCTTTTTGCACTAATTTTTTCATGATTATACTTCATTCAGTAGGCAGAGACTAGAAGTTGCTAATTGATTATACTTTACGTACTCTTCTGATATGTTGCAGCTTATTTCCTGGAGGCCTACACCCTAGTGAGGAAGGGTGATCTCTTGATTGTGAGAGGAGGAATGAGGAGTATCGAGTTCAAGGTTATTGAGACTGATCCTTCTTGAGTATTGTGTTGTTGCTCCAAACACTGAAATATTTCCAATAGGCTGGGTTTACTAAAGTGGCTACAGATAAGAATTCTAAAGCTGGATCAAATGCCTAGGCTAGCCTTTGTAAGTTTTGAGGTTTTATTTTGTGAATTATGTTGAATCATGAATTTGAAAAGAAATTAATGGAAAGCCTCAATTTTTGGATGATGGGAATGCATTTCTTTTCCCAACAGCAGCTAGATGTAAACTTTGCACATTATGCTTGTCAAAATAAAGTGAAGTATATAAAAGCATAACAAAATAGTAATGCCAAGGAAAACGATGTCAGTTGAGAGATTAGAAATCAGTATCAAAATGAAAATCGATGTCTTATGTTATCAATATATCGAATTGTGTCCACAGAACTGATGTACCCAAAACCAATGCACATCGATTTCTAAATACCAAAACGTAATCTATTGTCAACGCACAAATCACCTACCATAAAGTAAACTGATGTATCATTAAACAAAGAACATTGGTTTTATAAAACAAAAGCGATGTATATAATGAAACAACACGTCGGTTTTAGAAACAACAAGCGATGTCTAGAAGGGTTCCAAACATCATTTCTGAAATTGTAATCGATTTAAATGTTCACTTAGATATTGTTCGAGATATATTTTATTAAGCATAAAATGTGAAAATATGAAGAATTAAATATAGTTAACATACAAAATTATGATGATTGTAACGATTATACATCGATTTGTGTTTAAGAAGCAATGTTGGTCGTTATCTGGGACATCGGTCTATGACGCGCTTAAAGTGATGTCTGGATCTTTTACATCAGCCACAAAGAAATCGGTCAGAATTTAGTTTTACATCGGTTCTGGACTGATGTAAATGAACAGAATTCTAGTAGTGGCACAAATACAAATTATCCTAGCAACAAGTATCTGAAATTGTGATTTTTAATTGTGAAGACTTAAACTAAATTTAAGAACCGAAAATAGAAAAATTGCTAAAAATGAAAAATGCAATGCTAAAGTACTTTGCGAAAAATTCAAGACAAGAGAGTGTTGGGTGCTAGGGAGGTTCCTTCACCCAAATCCTATGTGTCGGAAACTATCTAATATAGATGCAAAATTCTTGATTAGGTGGTAGTCGTATCCAAGACGGTTCAAGGCTCAAGGACTATATATTCTTAATTACGATATTAATGTGCTGTTTCAAGGGTCACACAAACTCAATTAGAGAGAGCTAGAACTGGTTCAAGGGTCTCTCAGTCGTTCTAATTGGCATAAAGCTCAAGAATTAGACCACTAAGCGATTCACCCTAGTAATCACGCGACGGGTGTAAATCACCATGCTTATAACCCTTACAACACCAAATTGAGGGTTCTAGCTTAGGAATTAGAGGGGGTCAAGCCTCTAACTCCATCATAGACATTCTCAAAATACATACTCTAGAGTTGACTAGGCTCCTAGACATGCATTTCAACCCAACAAAAATTGATATAAGCATCCAACAAATGAAATTGCATCATGACATTAAAATAGGCATCATTTACATAAAATTTTGGGCTAGGGCACACAACCCTAGCCCCCAACAAAATTTCTACTCATTACCCATAAATATATACATCATCAATTCCATCAATTTCATACAAATAAAAGAGGGAGAACAACTAAGACAAGTTACAAATGCTAAAAAGCAAATATAACAAGCCTTGGAATTATAATTTCTCCATTTTACCCAAGTGGTGATTAAACTCCTTGTGCTTGAAGTGTTTCCCCTTTGAATCTTGTGAAATTGATGAGAAGATGGAATTTTGGTGAGGTGGATCTTAGTGAGGAAGAAGAAAAGATGAGAAGAAGGAATATTGTTGAGGATGATCTTGGTGAGGCGAAGAAATTTTGGTGAGGATGTGTGGATTTTGGTGAGGAAAAAGGAAAAATGGAGAAGGAAAGAATTGTGGTGAGAGGTGTGTTCGGTGTTAGAGGAGAAGGAAAGTGGGAATTGGAATGAATTTTGGGCGTGATAGGAAGAAGTGAGGAAAATGGGGTTAATTATGTGTGGTCTCCGTGAGAGAGGAAGAAGAGAGAGATAAGGGCTAGCTGGCCAACAATGAGAGGAAAAGAGGGAAGAGAAAAGAAAAGAAAAGAAAAGGAAAAGAAAAAGAAATGAATGGCTGCATGTGGGTGAAAGGAAGAAGGGATCAGCCATGCTGATGTCAGCAAACTTCAAATTTTTTTTTTTTTCCTTTTCTTTTTCTCTCTTTTCCTCAATTTTTTTTCTTCTTTCTTCTTTTGTCTCTCTTCTCAATGCACTTCCACAACATATTATCGAAGGTGGTTGGATTCCTCTCCCTTAATGGTGTTGACCATGGTTGACCCGCATTGACTATTTCATCCTTTTGTCGGAAACTCCAAATTGCTCTATTTTTGCACAACTTCTTCCGAAATTCACAACTCTGCTTATTTACTATAAGATAAATTAAAATAGATTAATTACATAATAATTGACTTGAGAATTAACTTAATTCTAGTGTTTTAGATAAAATTACATGCATAGAAATGCGTGTAATAAACTACAATGGAAATAATAAACAAATAACAAACAGTAAATAGTGAAAATACTAACTCGACACTTTCTATCACATAGGTAAGTTATTTGATTCTTACTATCAATAGTAATTGTTGATGAGATTAAAATTGTGGAGAACAGTGTTTATGGTTATACTATTTTTTTTTTTCTGCTGTGTAATTCACCCGTGCAATAACGCAACGGGTGTAAATCACCATGTTTAAAATCTATACAATACCAAACTGTGGGTTCTAGCTTAGGAAGTAGAGGGGGTCAAGCCTGTAATTCCATCCTAAAAATGCTTGAAATACATACACTAGAGCTGACTAGGCTACTAGACATGCATTTCTACCCAACGAAAATTGATATAAGCATCCATCAAATTAAATTGCAACATTACATCAAAATAGACAGAGTTTTCATAAAATTTGGGCGGGGGCATACAACCCTCGCCTCTAACAAAAATTCTACTCACTAACCATAATCAAACACTCATCAGTTCCATCAATTTCATACAAATAAAAGAGGAAAAGGTATAGAAGAGGGAGAACAACTAAGACAAGTTACAAATGCTAAAAAGCATACATAACAAGCCTTGGAATTATAATTTCTCCCTTTTACCCAAGCTATAAATCTTGATGGAGATGACGTTATTTGATGATTGTAGTAGTTCCTCTTCAATTTCCTTCAAATTGATAACAATTGGAGTAAATGGGTATAGGGAAAGATGAGAGAAAAAAAAATGGACAAAGAGAGAAAAATAGGATATGGGTAAGTGATGTTTGGCTCAGTGGGTTAGAGAGGAGAGGATGAGTGGGAATAGAATGGAATTGTTTTGGTGGTCTGGTGGTGTATGTGTGTCTCGGTGTTAGAGGAAAGAGGAAGAATAAGAAATTGAATTATGGTCTGGTCGTAGAGGAAGAATAAAAAAGAAAAAAAGAAAAAAAGAAATGTACACAGTAGCACCAGATCAAAGATGTAAAACCACTTTTAAATATATTTATACAAATAAGGACATAAGCCCAGGCCCAAAAACCAAATGGAGCAGACCTGGCTCCGAATTTTAATGAAAAATGACCAAAGTGCTCAGTTTGATGAAAAATTTATGCCCATGGCACTGAGTGACTCAAATACCTAAAATGCGGGAAATCAGAAACCCTAAAATATTAGTAGAGTGTATTGTTCCCAAATTCGAAACCCTACAATTTTGAAACGAAATCAGTAGTAGAAGTCAAATTTGATGAACACTAACATAAGAAACAAAGTCAACATTGTTTCTTGTGGATTTCTCTCAGTACCTCACACAAAATGCTATATCGCCTGCGGGTATCAAGATAACTACAAGACCCTGTAGATCAAAACACACAACGTTAGAGGTATAAACAATACTGGACGGTTTATGCCTCTTCGATGCTTGAGGTCCCATGTGTATTTTGATAGAGAGTAATAGTAAATGAAAGAAGTTATTACCCCCTAAAAAGTAGTTGAGTTTGACTAATGTACTTGGGCATGGGAAAGGTATTTCATATTTCTTCGATGTGGGATGCGGATCGTCTCTTTATAGTTGTGATAGGTTCAGGTATATACTTTGGTGAGTTCTACCGGGCAGGCCTGAGGCCTTTGTCACCCAAGCTGCTGCTCATCGTGAACCCCATCATAGTGGGTGAAGAACCCGGCCCATGATATGGTACCTGGGTGGCCCTACATGGCCTGTTGATAGTATGGAAACTTGTGGTAGTCAAGTATTTGCTGGAATGTACAAACATACTATCCATCTTCATTTGTAGCAAAACAATTGGTAAGTTTGGTTAGATTATGATAATCTTTCATGGTTTTTGTTTCAATTTCATGAAAAATCAGTAGCGAACTGTTAAAACGATCTCGATAATGCAAGTTTCATCTTCGAAGCAATAGCAGCTCATATGAAAAACCCTTCTCAAGGTTTTGCTATCCAACGAAAGCAACTGTAAAAAATTTTTTGATTTTGAAAATCATCAATTCCATGTGAAACCAATAGCAAAGTGTTTAAATGGAGTTACTTTTTTGTTCATATTGCAATAGCTATCTAATACATGACTGATCCTTTGATTTATTCATTCTTGATTTGGAGGTAGTAGCAGCTGGAATGGGATAAACTATCGATGCTCAAATATGAACAAAGATGATGAAAAATCAAGACGTATTTGTTGATATTGATGTTGTGAAATTTGTGATGACGTTGTTTTGAAACTATGATGTTGTCAAACATTTGTTGTAGAGAATTGTTGACTATAAAATTGCATTTAGGTTTACTGTTAGCAAGTAATCTATACAATGATACTACCCAATTTCAAAGAAATTTGATTATTAAACCACAGACTATTTTTTATTCTTCATTTTGTTTTATATAATTTTTCTTCTCAAAGTGTGATAACACATTCTTGTTTTACTTAGTGTATTAAGCTCATACATTGGAGTAGCACTGTCTTACATTTCAGTATATGTTTTCAATTGGTGTGCATGATGTAAAATGGGATGTGAAATCTGTTTTGATGTTCTGTTATTTTTGGCAACTTTGATATTAGTAAAATGGTAGTTTGATGTTGATGAAGCTAAAGATGTAGATGCTTTTTTGTGTTGATGGTTGGATTGTGGGAATGGAGTACTTTTGAATCAAATACATTTGTGCTACTGTTTGAGAAATAACGCTTTATGCTACTGTTTGTACGTGCGAAAGGGTGATGACACAAGTAATAATCGAACAAAACCGGTGAAAATAAAAACTTTGGCAGGTATGATAAAATTTGAAAGCATAAGAGTAACAAGACAGCAACAGAAGAGACAGAAGAAAGAAAGCAAGAAGAAAATAGTCGAAACAAAAGCGAAAGAAAGAGAGGAAAGAGAAGAAGAGGAAGAAGAGGAGGATGAAGAAAAGGAGGTAGAAGAGGAGGAACAAGATGGGGGAGAAGAGAATGATGAAGAAGAGGAGAAGGAAGAAGACAATGATGAAAAAGAGGAAAAGGAAGAAGAGGATGAAGAAGAGGAGGAACGAGAGAACAATGGAGCAAAAAACAAAGGAAAAGGAAGAAAAAACAAAAAAACTCACCAAGGGGCATGCAAAGTATGAAGAAGTAGCAGGAAAAGCAATCATATTGCTAATGCAACTGCAATATGATTACCTTCCAAGATGTGCTTCACAAAGTATATAAGCGGTTCAATCGTGAAGAAAGTATAAGATTGAAAGCTGAGCAAAAGAAGACGCCATTGTGAAAGCTGACTGAAGTTTATGATAAGGGCTTGATGACTAAGAATTTAGCTGCAAAATCAGATCGAGAGATGCATAGATTAGTGCAATGCTACAAGCTGGCTTTGAAGAAGTTTAAGTTCAAAATCCAGTTGGTCGAAATAAGTGACTCGGATGTGAACCACATTTTGCGATTGCCAAACCGAAAACTAGGCTTCACAGTGCTAAACCCAATAGATGATCCTAAAAAGCCAACTGATCATCCTATTGTTCGGA
This sequence comes from Rosa chinensis, assembly GCF_002994745.2. Classification (NCBI taxonomy): domain Eukaryota; kingdom Viridiplantae; phylum Streptophyta; class Magnoliopsida; order Rosales; family Rosaceae; genus Rosa; species Rosa chinensis. Next base: position 26,136,655 of record NC_037091.1, on the reverse strand, counting down.
GGTTTTTTGTGAATGACCAGAGTATAGAAGGAGCAAGGATCATGAGCTATATAGATGAGGAGTTAAGGAAAAAAAACTCTGGGATGGATAGAAAACATGATGAAGTTGCTGATATTGCATTTGTTCATCACACTACTGTTTTCAAGCAGGGGGTCAACCTTAGGATGGAGCTTCATGAAGTGCATCACATATATCGAAACAATGAACAAATATAATTGGGCGCGAGCTTTGAAAGACTATTTGCTTTTGTGTTTGAATTTTCCCTCAAAGAAAAAAGTATGGAAAATTAGTGGATGTGTAACACTAATCCTGGTAAAATCACTACTTCTACTGCTATTGCTATTATTGATATCGTATAATTAAATTATGTGTTACTTACATATCTGTTTTGTTTTTGCTATAGTATTGGAACTGTGTTCTATATTACAACTTCAAGTCTAAAAACAGTGCACCTGTTTGTGAGACGCACATGAGGGAATTGAGGAAGATGCATGTAGGTTGTTCACACATGACATAATTGTTATGATAAAATCCCATATCATGTTTGAGAGGAAGTTTGTTATAGAGCATGAAGTAACCTTTAATATTTTAGATTGTGTGATGTTCTACCTGTGGCAATATGACAGGCCAGAACGAAAGTGGTGTTTTGAGTTCAGTTCTAACCCAACTAATCTGAAGTGGCTCTACTTTTGCAAACTATTCGAATCAGATGGGATCCATGAGATCACATTTTCAACATATTAAAATATCAGCTTGTGTCCAGATATCCTAGAAGCCTAATAACCAGACGAATGACTAAGGATGTGTGTGAAACAACAATTGCACCAAAACTGAAGATTCGAACTCATGACAAGTCAGAAAAAGTTTGCACAGTATTCTGCTTTGATATAAAAAGTGTCAAAGTATGCTTAAATTACTCATTTTCCGATGAAGGATTCAACCTGGGAATCGAATGACTGAATTTGCAAGTCTTATTCAAACCTCTAGGGAATGCTATGTAGCTCAACCAATGAACATATCAAATGTGCAACCAAGCAGCAACGTTGTTAGGGACCTAACAGTATCCCATAAGAAATGGATGCCTTCTAATCATCCTACAAGCGCTAAAAATGGCACCATTGGGCAACGTGTCTGCCGTATATGTTTCATACTTCGTCATAACAGGCACACATGTCCCGTTGGTAATGATGGTGCTCCCGCTCTTACAGATGTACCTTTCACTGATTCAGTACCTCACCCCAATGATTCAGTCCCTCATTCCCCACATTCAGTACCTCATCCCGCACATTCCATCCCTCATCCTGTATATTGTGTCCCGCATCTTACACCTCATGTTCTAAACTATGAACCAATGGAAGCTAATTTTGAAAGGAATGGAGGTAGCCGAATGTGTGATTTCAGTCAATTCTCATCCTTCTTTGCTTCATAGCAGTCCTCATTTCTTGATGTCCTGCATTTTCCTTGAACCCTCAGCAGTCCTTAAGCGTTAGTATCCTGCCCTTCCTCTACAACCTGAATCAGATCAGCACAGATGATGTTGGTACGAAGATTAACTTCATCGATGGATCATATCCATCCACCAATTGACTATCTTTAGGTACAACCATGATCTTAAGAACAATTTGATGCGCCCAAAGTCTTCATGTGACTTCCAAGTCCCTCCTGTGTATCTTGATGCATGAGTTGGAAACGTCAAAATTTTCAACAAGCATTTGGCAAAGTGGGAGGTTCGTTTTCGTACAACGAATTTGGTGCAGTGTCCCAAACCTCATTTCATATGTCACAACTATCTTCTAGTTAGACAAGGAAGACATAGTTCTTCTGAAGTGTTTTCCATGGCATGTTGTTTTGATGGTGACCTCAATTTCGGATACTTCGTTAAAACATATGATACTATCTTGCAATCATCAACCGCTGTCTCACTTGCCACTTCAACAACAGTATCGTTGACATGATACATGTTTGCATTAGGCCTGGGCACGGGTCGAACTTGACATGTGTTTTATAGGGCCCGGGATCAAGCCCGAAATTCTCGGGTCGCGCTCAAAATACGTTTTTCATATTCAGGGACTAGGAAGGCCCGGACCGTTAATAAATTGATTAGTCCTTCGGGCTTTCAGGGATTTTCAGTAGTTAGAGAGAGAAACCAAAGACGAGAAGCTCCAACGGCAAATCTAAGAAGAGGCCGATCAAGGTGGTTTAGATACCAAACCCGATGAATGTTACAACGCCTCTGAATTTCGGGCTTTGTTTCATAAACTCATCGGCCAAGATGCTAATGACCTGCCAAATCGGAACGATTTCATCACATTAAGTCACCGTCGGCTGCTTTTGAAATCATCCATCAAAACCTATACAAAAACTTCAATCTTTCGCTAGTCTAACCCAGAAGCTATCAAATCTATGAGAAGTGGTTTCAATTAATCATATAATTATGCTGGCCGTGAGTTGCAGTAGAGGGAAAGGAAGAAGCAGAAGAAAGAGCAGAAGAAGAAAAAGAAAGAGAAGAAGAAGATGACAAGGAGTAGTTGTTTCAATTATCCATATAATGATATAATTATGGGGAAGAAGAAGCAGTATCAATTAGCCATATAGGGTCATGCGTGCAGAAGAGAGAAAGGAAGAAGAATAAGAAAGAGAAAAGAAAGAAAGAGGAAGGAAAAGAGAAGAAAGAGAAATAATAAAGAACTGAGAAACTGAGAAAGAGGTTTCTTTTTAGGTCTAGAGTTGAATGTTGACAATAGTAATCTGGAAAATAAATAAAAAATGAAAGGGAAAATACTTAATGGGGCTTTTTGGGCTTTCAAGCTTTTAGTTATTAGGGCCCGGGACCGGCCGGTTATAACTAAAACGGTCCGGGCCTCATTTTTTTGTGTATTTTTTTTTTCTCAAAGTGGAACAAGCATCTCCTTACATCCCTATCAATTGCCAACACATGATTCCAACCACGCAAACCATTTCCAGTGTAAAACAGATAATTTCGAAAAACATGCAAGATGCCTCATATAAAACATAGTATATGCAAAAAAAGCATAGATAGAGTTAAAGGCATCCCCTACCTGGAACTCGAGCATCGCTTGTAGCACTTGGCCTCAATGCAATCTTGTAGCAACCACCAACTTCACAAGATCCTACCAAGGTATCGAGCCTAGATCAAATAAGCGACATAAATAACGATAAACAAGGCTAGCTATTCACTCAACACTCTCCGAAGAACACCCCTCTTTTAATATAATTTACTAACTAATAACCAGACCATTTGGGTTCTAAGGAGATATTGGTTTTTCAGGAAAAAGTGGTAAGAACACCTTTGAAAGACAAGTTGTCAAAAGATGGAAACAGAGTTTACTCTCAGGGGTCAAGGAAAATTGTTCAAAATACTAGAGGTAAATTCTTGGGAAAATTTTGTAAGGAGGATGGTTTAACAACCAACTCAATAAGATTGAAATAGTTATTGAATTTCAAGTGAAGCCATTTAAAGAGTAAAGGTTTTAAGGGCTAAAGTAAAACAATGTGCAGATTCTTTCTAGAAATCTCAGCTTCTGTACACATATTTCAAAATTTCATAACTAATTCTAGAAAAATGCTTTTGGAGTAATTCAAATTCTGAAATGTTCATCTTTTGTGTCTAATATCTTTCTCTAGAAGGAACTAATCCCAAATTTCGGCACTAGTTTTGAAATGAATGTAGCTGGGTCAGATTGTACTGAAAACTGAAAAACTGCAAAAAGTTGCTCTTTTGTTCAAAGCTCTTTTGGTACCCAAAATGGCTAGTTATGTAGACTCTAAGACACTTACAGAAAGTATCTAAAGCTTCTAAAGGCCTAAAATTTCAGTCATCCTTTGATTCTATAAGGGGAGGTCTTGTAGCTCAATAACATGATGTTTTAAAACATGATGTTTGGACAACCGTAAAACAAATAAACTGTTGGATCAAGCACGATTTTAATGTTCAAGATAACCATGGTCTAGCATAAATCCAACACATCAGAAAGAATGAGAAGTTCAAAGTTAAAGCAAGGTTCCAACAACAATAGTGACAAGTTGTAATCTGCAAGAGTTTTTAATAACAACCAATAATAAACACAGTGTTAAGGAAAGGATGATACTCACCAAAGACCAATAAAAAGGTGAGTTTTTCTTGAGGGCTTCAACTGGAAAGAGAGTTGAGGGGGTTGATTGGATCGAGCCCAATTACAGGCCAAGAAGTTCACTCAATCTCGGATATGCAGAGTGAAACAGAAATTTCTCAATATGTAGAAGAGTTGTTTGAATGTATTGAGCCTAAAAATTGAGGAAAGAAATAGGAACTTGATAGTTCAAGGATCTTACCAACTATTGGTATCAGGCTCAAACAAGATGTGGAGGATTCAGATAGAGCAAGAGAATGAATTCAAGCAGAAATTCGGAACAGGCTCTCTTCTGAACAATGCCCTCTTTCAAGGGGTGTATAGGTCTCAAAACGACTCTAATGAAGCTGAAATTATGAGTTCAGATAGAGGAGACAGGGACGAACAATTTCGATGAAGAAAGTATTTTGATCAGAGGTCCCGAACTAGGCGTTTCGAGGCATGAAAGCTGACTGATATACACAGGAACTGGAGGAAGGTTGAGAAGAGAAGGGTGAATGTCGATCTCTGGCCTGGATTCTCCCTTTTGAAGGCCTGGGATGGTTCTCTAGGAGGAGTTGCCCTTTGCATGCTGGAAACGTGGAAGGGAGGAGCTGAATGAGGTTCCCCTTTCTCTCTAGCCAATTTTAATGTGAACAAGAAAAGAAGAAAGACTGGGCTTTATGTGTGAGCGAGGAGGCTCATCTTAGGGAAAGTAAAAGAATTGAATCAGATAAATCATGGGGTAAAAAAAATAGGTTGTAAAAACCAAAATGATGGGGAAATAAAAGTTGAATAAATAAATACAAGAAAATTTAAAATTAAAGTGTTGGCAAGACTAAATAAGGATCGGGCTTTACCAAACTTGTATTTAGATAGAAAAATGACAAAGTAAGTTTTGTCAAAATTTTGCTCGAGTTTGAAAAATATAAGGAGTAAATAAATAGTGTTTTTGAAATTCGGAGGGATGGTTGATAGGAGCATTTTAATGCGACGTTTTAATTGTTATTTTCTCATATTTACTTACTTATTTCCTTAAATAAACCCTTCTTGTTTAGGAAAGTTTCCATCTTTAGAAAGTTTCTATTTTTAGTAATTTTAATAAAAGTTTCTATTTTCTAGGTACCTTGGAATAAATGGAGCTGAAATGAAGAAATGAAGTTTTCTTGTTCCGACTAGGAATCCTAGTCAACGCAGGAATCCTGATGAGGCTAGGAAACCTGAAGGCATTAGGAGACCACATGATGACATGGGAGATATTTTGGGAGATTAAATCTGATTTTTGCATGGGAAATCAAGGAGATTACGTTGAGAATATCAAGGGAGAATTTCAAGGAAGAAAAGGTTCAAAACAAGTCCAGATTTGTTCCTCAATTCCCTCAAGATATGTTGGCTGAAATTAGAGAATAAAATCTGCAATTGTAATGTGAAAATCAAAAGAAAATCAAGGGGAGGACATTAAGGATAAAGCCATGGAGAGATTTAAGGGAGAAAATGTCCAAAATGCATCCAGATACATTGTCTAGGTTCATGCCTAGATATTTGGCCGAAAATTGTGAATAAAATCAGATTAAATCATGGGAAAATCAGCGACAAAATATTAGGGATTTATTTTGGAGCTTTTTGATTGGTTGAGTGACATGGCAGAGCTGACGTGGCATTAATTCATTGGTTGGAGCTGTGTGGTGCATCCAGAAAATTCCTTAGAAATTAAATTCATGAAGCCTTGCTTTCCCCTATATAAACCCCCCTATGCTACACCACCAACACCATCACACCACCACTTAACAACACACCTCTCTCTCTCTCACACTTCCATTCAGAAAAATTCTCTCCATTCTCTAGTCTTCAGAAGCTCTGCGTCTCAACCAAGGAGGAGAAGAAGTCATGCCATACATGAAGATCGTAGCCACTATCCACCATTGTGTCGTCCCTAGAAGATTGCTTGCTTTCAAGGATCTTCAAGTTCTTCGTCTCAAGGCTTCATCATTCATCCTTCACGGTGTATTTCATACTTTCTTTTGTTTTCCTTTGTTTGATTCGTAGAGTTATGAATTCTAGTTAACATGACGTTAAGGGCAAAGTTTAAAGCCCGTTTATATGTTTAGATATAAAATTGTGATTTTTATATGTTGATTTATATGTTGCTTATGTGAGATTGCTTGATTGATTTTGAATAATAGAAAACTTTTTCATGTTTATGTTCTTTGGTGGCCAACTTAGTATATATGCATGTGATTGGAGCTAGATTTAAGTAGTAAAGGCTTTGGACAAAGGTCGAAATCAATTAAGGAGGATTGCAAATAGGTGAACTTATTCATAACTAGGTTGTGCACTTTGGTTGACATCCTTTCTTTGTTCTTCATGCATTGAATGTGTTCTTGAGTAGCTAGCTTTCTAGACTATGATTGCATGTTCAATAGGTTTAATTTAGGTGCTTTCACTTAGATTAAATATTCAAGGATAGTAAAAAATGGGAAATCGTTTGCTTTCTAACGTTTCACATGGTCAACTTCTTTCTCATGACATAGAAAATCAACTATAGGAATTGTGATTGGATTTCATTCATATGATTGTGGATTTAATCTTTGTTCCTTGCGTTCCACCATTGTATATGTGTTTTTGTATTTTCTTTATTTTATTTATTTTAATTTTTGATTTAATAATTCTGAAACCCCCTTTTGTTTGTTTTATTTTTGTAAATAATACTTTATATTGATTTTAATTCTTTAGTTGTTTTTGCAATTACAGGTGTACCCTCAATCCTCGGTTAGAACGCTCCCTACTTATTCTATACTAACGATGACATTTCAGGGTTAAATTATGCGCTTGCATTTAGCGTATCAATGGTTGACGAGTAAGCGTCGGATAAGGTAAGTAGAAATTCTACCAATTGTTAAGAAATAAGGTAAAATAAGAAAATCGTAAATGCATGCACAAGTAAACTTCAAAATTATGCAAGGACGCTATCATGAGCTATAAGAACCTTATTGGATCAAGAAAGATGTTCGGGTCAAAGGTCAACTAACTTGTTGGGCTAGGTTCACTAGCATACCCGTCTGGTGGGTATCCAAAGTAAATTATGGACCCTAACCTTAAGCTATTTTTGGGCCTAAGGCCCAAGCCCAAAATATTTCCAAAAGTCTTTAGCCAAATAAAGGTCTTAAAAAATTATCCGTCCAAAAGTGACGTTCAGAATTTCACGAGGTCTACAATAGTTGTGCTTGAATTTTGTTGTTCAATTTGTTTGTGGGTTTTTTGGATTTCTGATGATGATTGTCTTGATGTGCAGATATATATTTGTTTGTTTGTTAATTTGGGAAAACATGGAGGAATTGCAAATGGAGGGCTAGGGTAATACTGCTTTCCTTGTACAAATGAATTTTTTTTGAAGGCTGCTTTTGTTTTAGTTTCTTCTCTTATAAATTAGAGAACAGTTTTCATTGTTTATTATCAAACTGGTGCCTACTATTTTGTTTACGAATGTGGGTTTTCTTTGTTTTTCCTGCTTCAGAAGCAGATGGGAAAATTTTGTTCCTCATTTTAAAGAAACTAGTAGTAAAATGTAACTGGGATGATGATGATGATGATGTGGATGAGAATAAGAAACTAGTAGTAAAATATAACTGGGATGATGATGATGATGAAGATGTGGATGAGAATGATGTGAAGGACTCATGGGAGGATGATGATAGGAGCATAATAATGCGATAATAATGTTGTTAATTCCCATATTTACTTTGTTAGTTTATCTTATTTTCTAGTTAATTTAGTTGTTTTTATGTTTATTAGGTTTTCCTAAGCAAGGAAAGAAATAAGAGCAAAAGGAAGGAGATATGTGCAAATAATGGAGAATTGTGGACTCTTGATGAATCAAGGAAGCTTAAGGAAACATGGAGAAAAAGATATTCAACAATTAATTCTCTTGGCTGCTCCTATTGGATAGAAGGATGTCAATGAATCCTAAATCAATCAGAACATTAATCAAGGAGTTAGAGTCCCAAAAGGAAAGAAGGAAAGAGTTACAAACTGAATAAAATCTCTCCTTGGATGTTGAAGAAAGGGGGATCTCACATACGAAGAAGCGGAGATGCACCAGAGCTCAAGAAGAAGCAAGACTGCAAAACCACACCAGAAACGATCGATCGTTGGAATTTCTGAGATCGATGTTTTTTGTTGTCTTCTTTCTCCATGAACTCCTTTGTGTTTTTGATTCCCATTATGTGTAACTAAATTCCCAATAGTTAGAGGGTAGTTGAAGCCCCTAGACATGATCCATAACATGCTTTGACATTCAATTTGTTTTCCAATTAATAAAGTTGAGGTTTTGTTTACCGATTTCTCATTGATGAATTCTATGTTTGTGTGCTTTAGAGGCCTACTTAGTATGCATGCTAGGGTTCTAATACTTAGATTGTTTGATGCCTGGATCGATAGTTGGATTCCTCAAATTACCACTAGCAAGTAAACAAAACCCTAGGTTTAGCAAGGCTCTAAGTTATTTGCGATGCCTAGTGATTGCTCAAACTCTTTTCAAACTTAATGATCTCTGCATGTTAAATCTAATAAACATACCTTTAGGTTGCATTTCTTGGGAATAGTCTAGGTGTAGAGCGCTTCCTGCCTAGCATACAAAGTAAGAAAGGGTAATGCGTTGTGTTCAAGCGTACTGAGCCAATCTGAGCGTCTTCAACTAAGTTAATTGGTATTAAATTGGACAAAGTGTGTTGTGTGTGATTGTTGGAGGTGGATACTTCCTTCCTAGCTAGTTTCATTATCTTGATATCAACCAACTTCAAATCTGCTTCAATATTTTCGTTTTTCTTTCTGTTCTATGTTTTTCTGTATTTTATTTCCATAGTAAACGAACTCCAAAAATTCCCAAATTTTGTGTGCTGCACGCATTGTGTGTCTAGTACAACTCTCTAAATTTTCATATTTTTCTGGGTTGTTGTGATTAGGATTTTAGTTTGTTTTTCGACTGCTGTTCAGTAGGAACTGCAGTCACGTTTTGTGACTTTTGTTTAAGCTTTTAGTTTAACTTAATCCTCTGCGGAAGACCCTTATTTCCCTATATTACAATTGATATATTTTCCGGAGAATAAGGAAAATTAATAGCTTATAAATTTAGCTATCAGATGATGATGTCCTTGCTCCTCCAGTAAAATTGATACCATGATGAGATCCTTATGCATATGCAACTTTTGACTGCCATGATCATTATTTTGATGTGGTGAATGAATAGGATATATATGTCATCATAGCTTTATGTAAAGACAATAGGATATTTGGATTCTTTATCAACCTTGATCTGCAAAACTCTAAAAGATACTAAATATTGATCGAGTATCTTAAAAGATATGTATCATCAACAAAATTAAATTGTAGATATTACTGGTACTATATTCTTTTCTAAGAGAAACATAACCAAGAACAAGGTTTTCACTAAAATGTCTAAGACACTAAGGCCTAGTTTGGGACTGCTTTTGGTACCAGAAGTGCTTTGACAATTTAGTTGGGTTGTTTGGTAAAACCTCTACAACCAGCTTTTGAAAGGAAGCGCTTCCTTGAACCGTGGAAATCAAGAAGCTGGAAATCGTAGCTTTTAGATTTCTGCTTTTGCGGGAATCAGGTTGAAGACGCGGAAGGGTTAATGAAATTTCGCATATTGGCAAAATTGTCCTTATAGTTTTCTTGTTTCTTCTTTCATCGCCTCCTTTGCCCGCATCCTTCCCCCTCTCACTGCTTCTTCTCTCTGACTGGGAAGGAGCCATGGACAACTCTGTGTTAGATTATGAGTTTGATTCTATTGCCTTGAAACCTAAATCTGAACCCAAAGCCCAACGTTTTTTGTAACAATAGGTGGCTCACCCATATCGTCAAAGGGATGCCTCTCATCCTCTAGATCCAGGTGTAAAATTAAATGCAAGATGGTAGGATGGATCATTCTTCTTCAGTTCTATGTGTAATTTGTAATTTTTGGATGATTTGTTTCTTCACATGAATCGTCTTCACATGAATCGTCAATATTTTATTAACCCAGGGTCTCCTCCAATATCAATTGCTAGAGCTGTTTGGAATTGATATCTTTTGTGACTTGATGTTTGTTTTGAGATAGCCCATGGTAAGTATTTCATGAATGCATGGTTTTTGCTTTATTAGTAATTTGTACAATGATTCTAGAAGTGCCTTGCAATTTTGGTAGTATTGAAAATTTGATATGGCTAGTGTACATGCTGCAATTGATATCTGTTCTTGTTAATTGAAGACTTTAGGTAGAGTGGATATCTTAGGTGTAGCTAAAGATTTAGGGGAATGGTTGCATTTTCTTGCTGCATAAGCTGTGTGTATTGTCTTAGTTGCTTGTTTGTGATTCAAGCAGAGTTGTTTCCTTTATTGCCTTTACGAATATATGATTGAAGCCTTGAAGGAATGAGTATACCACTGTGTCCCAATCCCCATATCAAGTGGTTGTGAACGATAATTTAGTTTTTGCTTGCAACTGTAAGATTTTATGCAGGACTGATCTTGGGAAACTTTCTAACAGAGGCCTGGAGATCACACAACTACAAAAAGCTTATAATTGCTTATATAATTTGTATAACTAATATAGAAGATGAGATAAAAGTGATGAATTGATAATGGAAAAAGATTGATCATTTATGCTTGGAAGATCAATTTTTTAATTTCTTTGGAGATTATGCCATAGATCTAGCTGCTGCTGTGTATAATTTTTTAATTTCTTACTTGAAAACTGTCAGTGCTAATTTAATGGAGAATCTCCAAGCTAGTAATAGGAAGGATAGTATAACTTCATTGCATTGCATTCAAGATTTTAGTTTACTGTAAGAAAGATAAAATGTTTTGGAACTTGTAGTGAAGCTTTCAAAGCTGCTACAACTGTAGGTATGGATAAGGTAAAATGAATAACCTTTGCTAAATACAGAAGGTGTGGAGATAGTGTTCTCCAATGAACTGGTGGTCTATCTAATTTTAATTCTATGTCAAAATCTTATATGTCAAAAATCAGTCAAGCATCCATGCATCCGTTACATGATTTTGTGGACTCCTTTTATATGAGTTATATTCCTTGAAGACTATAAGCTTAAGTCAAAAGTTCTTGGTTAATTATGAATCACTGGAAGTACTTGTTATAAATCTGTTATCTGGCATTAAGTGAACAAAAATCCATTATTTGGGACTGTTTGGTATCAAGAGGCTAATCCATCATGATGAAGAAATGGTAAAATATAAAGCCTAAGGTCTATGATTTTAGTGTAGATTAGGTTGACATCAAAAATGAAACTGAAAGTGAAGGAGAAGGTATGGTTCCAGCTTCCTATATTAACATTAGATTTCTTGTGTTTTCTGTGCTGTGCTTAATTATGTTTTCTGCAATGGTTTGCAAGCTCATTTTCTTCACTGTTGCTTGTAGTAAATGATCTTTTACCATTCTTGTAAGAGTCTGATAGATGTTGGATTGCTCTTTGTTATGCAGATCACGACAATTATGCAGATTTGTGCTGCAGTACGTGTTGTGTTCCTTGCTCTTTGTTATGTAGATTTGTGTTCTTTCCAATTTCTGACCTAAAACTATTGAGGATGCTAGCTAATGAAGGTGCTGCAGTATTGTGTTCCTTGCAATCTTTGACCTGAAACTGTTGAGGAAGCTAGCTAATGAAGGTGCTACAGTGTTGGGGTTGCCTTGACTAGTCTTTGGTTTTTGTGTTATTTTTTTGAAAACTGTGATTGTTGGTTGGTGTAAGAATGATGGGTATCGTATTTTGATATTTGTCAATTTATAATATTTGCGGAACATGGTACTAGCTTTGTTGTGCAATTTTGTGGAGCAGAAACTGGTATCAAATATTTTGGACATATTTTGTGTAATAGTAAAACATAATATGCATATTAAAGGGTTAAATCTTTAATCGGTCCAAGTAAGGGTATAATGATAATACATGAGAATTTTTTTATATTTGGTATAGTTACATAATCAAAAAACAAAATTATGTATTTTTGTAGCATATCTTAGCATGTATGACTATTTTGGTAATTATACCCAGCTAAAGCATTTTTGCCTTGCAACTTACCAAACACCTAGAAATTGCTTTTCGTTCTCACAGCACTTTTAAAAACAGTTTACCAAACACCTCAGCTGCTTCTTCTCACAGCAGGTTCGGAAGTGCTTCCTCTCACAGCAGGTTCAGAAGTGATTCTTCTCACAGCACAGCAATCCCAAACTAAGCCTAAGTATTAAGCTAGGTGCAAAAACTTATTTAAAGTTTAAAAGCTTGTATGTGTTTATAATGGCATACCACTATTATGCTTGACGTGGTACTACTCTACACTAAGTATCAAATTATTAAGATTTAGGGCTAATTCAGTATTGTTCATTGGTGATGCTTATTCGATCTGTTTATACTTTGTTTGTTGCAAATGTCGGTACATTTGTTGTGTCAAGAGTGAATTTTGCTGCTACATTGTGTCTGAACCGCTCTTTGTTTGTCTGAGAGACCCATTGTACAAGTCTGATAGGGACGTCTTAAAGGTATGAGAGACTTGTATATGTTTCATATCATTTTGTATAGCTATCAATGTTACGTCTTGTACCTCGATTTACAGGTTTAATCACTAATCATTTGGATAGTAAACGACAATTATTTTTACTTTTTTACTTTTGCTTCGATCTTTTAGTGGACAAAAAAGTTGACTTTTTATTTAGTTCATCTTTTGAGAAAATTTTCTTCACGAAAGTCATAGAGCACGTTTAACCGAGTTCATGGACAAATGGCACACTCAAAATCGGAGTTCGTATGTGAAAGTTATGGTCGGAAAACTAAAGTTAATGTTTTGAGAAATTTACTATAAATAGCCAATTACCTTTGGTAAGTTACCATTTTTTGAAAACTTACCCAAATTATCCTGTTCATTTTCTCTCCAGCTCAACTTGTGGTCTGACCTGACCCGAGACGCCAACCCGGCCCTAACTTCGCTGTCTGACCACCTATCGATGCTGCCCCAATTGCATCAGATTCCTCACTTCAGGCTTATTCGATCCTTAGTGGTGGTGGCATTGGACGATTAGAGTCGTGTGAAGCCCAACAACTCTAAGAAGGCAGGTGGACCCGTTCCCTTGACCCGTTCGTAACTCATGTTTCCAGACACCATTTTCGATGATTTCAACTGGGTTTTAAGCTCTTGGGGCGCTAGCAAACCATCCAAGTGGTTTAACCTGAATTGAAGAGTTGAAAGTTGACTTGATACACATTTACGCAAGCATACATATCATTTTCAAGATAGAGAAATATTATGCCCAAAGTTATCGTACCACGGGGATTAGCGGCTAAACCTATAAATTAAATTAAGCATCCATTACATCAAATTTGGGCTAGGGCACACAACCCTAACTCCCAACAAAGAAATTACTCACTACCCATAATTAAATTAACATCAACAAACATCAATAAAAAGGAAAAGGTGAAAAGAAGTGAGAAGTAACAAGAACAAGTCACAATTGCTATGAAGCAATTATGACAAGCCTTGATTTATAGCTTCCCACTTTTACCCAATCTTCAAATCTTGATAATGATGAAGTCCTTTGATGCTTAGAAGCTTTGGATGAGCAATCCTCAAATACCCAAAAGAAAATTAAGAGAATGGAAAACGGGAGGGGAGGAGAGAGAGGGCAGCAGCCCAGTCCTCCCCCTTTGAGAATGGAGAGTACGGCGTCTGTGATGTTTTGTTGTTCAAGGGGGAGGAAATATATATATGGGAATGGAATTAATGATCAGTTTATGGGTTGTGTGGATGTGAGAAGAGAAGGAGGATAAGCTCCCACGTGGCAGCACAAGAGAGGGTGAGAGGAAAGAAAAGAAATAAATAAGAAAGAGAGAAAATTAAAAAAGAAAGAAAAGAGGAATGACATGCACGTGGGAGAGAAGGAAAAATATGCTGATGCTGACGTCATGAGCTGACATCAGCAAATGCTATTTTTTTTAATTTTTTTCCTTTTTCTTTTCTTTTCTTTTCTTCATTCTTGTTTCTTTTTTTTATTCTTTCTTCTCCCTTCTCAATGCATTTCCTCAAATACTATCAGAGGCAATTAGATTTTGTTCCCTTGACGGCATTGACCACGGTTGACCCGTATTGACAATTTCCTCCTTTTGTCGGAAACTCCAATTTGCTCCAATTTCACACGATTTCCGCAACTCCACTTCTTTCCTACACAATAAATAAAATTGGATTAATTACATTATAATTGACTTAAGGATTAGCTTATATTTTAGTGTTTTAGATATAATTACATGCATAGAAATGTGTGTAATCAAAAGTCTAAGGTTTTTTTGATCATTTCGAGGTAAATTCCAGCTTATATGTATTGAATTGGATTATGTTATAGTTCTAGGAATGGAAGGGGTTGATGTGAGGAACATTTTTGGCACCAGTGGTAAGACCCAATTTGGGGGTTAGAGACGGCGGTGCATGGGGCCATTTCTAGCCTTCTATGTATCAAGGTGTTGATATGATTTTTTGGTGATCGGTGAACTTTTTGGATCGATAAGAAATTTCAAAATTTTAGATTTTCGGGTTTTGATTTGAGGAGATCCGACCATTCGATCGTCTTCATTTTATAATTAGGATGTTAAAGTAATTATGTTGGCAAAACCCTTTAAGTTTAAGTTGATTCCGATGTGATATTAGATGTTCGATGAATTACTTGAGTGAGGGGTTTTCAGGTTTTGTTTTAGAATCGTAATTAATCTTCGGATCGTTGTTTACGAATTTGAATTGTGTATAGGACGACATATTGAGCCATCAATCGATGATGATCCATATGCTTGGCCACGTTAGCTGTATACTGTCAGTGGCCGGACACTTTGTTTTAAATTATATGCGTGCAATAATGTTTCGTAAATAATCGTTTTATTTATTTGAGAATATGATCTTGGTTTCGAAACATAACATTTGAGTATGGATTTATTGATTTGGCTTTCAGAATTGGATTGTGATTTATTACTTGGATTGATTTTGGTTATGATTTCGGGGACGAATTTGCTTTACGATTTGATTTTGATATTGAGCTTTTTGAAAGATCTTCTAAAACATGTTTATCGATCAAATTATAAATTTCATATGTTTTTCTTCACCAAACCCTGGGTTGTTATATGTTATTGCTAGCTAGGTTATTGCTCCTCCTCACTTACTTTTTGTTTATGGGTTGTAGTCGAGCATTTAGCCTGGGAGGCTCTCTTTACTGTATGGTGATATTTTCTTCCCAATACTCTAGATTTTACTTGACTAGCGGGTCTAGTCTGATTTCCTCTCAATTGACGAGGCAGATCCTATTCTATTTGTCGTCATCTTTGATTGGTGGATACTTCCTTCTCCTTATTTTACTTTCCGATTTGATTAGCAGGTTGGTCCAGATTTACAAGTTGTCGGAATTCTCAGTTTGCATACTTTGTTGTTTATGACTAGAAGGGCTAGTCAGTTGTCTTCATCTATTTGTTATTCAAAATATTTTCTTAAACTCTTGCATGCATCATTGATTTTACAAATGTAAAGGTGGGAAAGTATGAAGTTATCGTTTTTCGTTTTATTTTTAATTATTTATTTTCATCCACTTACGCTAACGTTTTTCAATTACTTCCCCTGGGCTCTTCGGTTTCAAATGCTCGGTCTGTAGAGTAGCTGGTTCGGCATAGTCGGAGTCAAGGCCTAACATAAGCTATTGTTATATTTTTATTATAGGCTTCCTATTTAACCTACTTGTATCTTGATTTCTTTTACTTCGTTAGATTGCTTTGATAACCTGTGGGATTAATGTCTTTAAGTTAAGACTTGTATTTGTGTAATTGTAGTTGATGTGATTTGGGGAGCAGGGTGGCTTCAGGAGTTGAGGATGATGTTTGATATTAGAAGTGTAAATGTGTTTTCTATAGATTTTGGGTAGTCCATCTTTAGGGGTGGCTCTACCGAATTTTCGGTAGAGTTATTCCTAAGGTGGGTCACCTCTGATTTCAAGGTGAAATCCAAGGCGGGTCCTGCCAACATGGTATCAAAGCATTAGGTTTCATATGATATCTTATGTACTTGATGACACCTAGTATCTTTCGAGTAATGACCTGAACGCGGTGGATCCCCATCATATACTCTTCGATCCTAGAGTGTTAATCAAGTATATGAGGTAGTTGTCATAGTGTCTTTGACTGGTGAACTCCTCTAATTCTCCTTTTACTTCAAGTGCTATGACTCTTAGACGCCGAACACGTAGGGGAACTCCTCTTGCTACAAAAGATGGAGATGCTCGTGAGGATTTAGTGGGTACAATTGAGTGCCTTTCCAGCAGTTTGCTGCAGCACTCCTGGCTCTAGTTCTCACTTTAGCATGATGCTAGCAAATTAAGAAACATGGAGCCTATGGTTTCTCCATATCTAAGGAGCCCTTAGATGCACATAATTGGCTAAATTGGATGGAGAGAGTATTCACACAGATTAGATTTCCTGCAGACAGGAAAGTGGGCTTAGCTGTGGATTTTCTAGAGGGCGTTGAATTTGAGGCATCAGACCAGTCGAGATCATGGGAATGTTGGTCAAATGACATGAGTCCAGTTTAAGACCCATTTTAATGGATGCTACTTTAGTCAGGTCATCTGTAACAGGATGCAGGATGATTTTCTGAACCTGCAGAAGGAAGACAAGTCTGTCTTGGAGTTTGAGCAACAGTTTACTAATCTATCCCATCATGTACAGGCTTTGGTGCACATTGAGGAGGGCATGATTTCCTGGTTCATTAAGGGACTTGGTCAGGATTACCAGATTCAATTGATGGCTATACCAATTCACACTTATATTGAGGTAGTTAATGCAACTCTGAGAGTAAAGTCCACGTTTTGGTCAGGTGTAAGGCCTCAGGATGCGAGTGGCCCTAGCCAAGGTTCTTCTAAGAGAGCTGCTTCCACTTCAGAATCTTCGGGAAGTAGTAGATGTGTCAGTTTGGATTCTAGTACCTTGTCCGATTTTGGAGGACCTTATATGGGGGGCAGTCAGTCAGAGGAGTGGCAGTTCAGGGGCAGTACTAGTCAGCATAGTGGTACTGACTATCAAAGAGATTTCCTACTTAGAGGGATCATCCCCAGCGTTAGACGAGGGATATGACTTGCTATCAGTGTGGACAATAGGGTCATTTTAGGAGGGATTTCCCTATGTTGACTCAAGATGTTATCCCAGATGTCAGTCAGAATTCTAGTCAGGCAACAAAAGGTGCATCTTGCGACAACCATCCACTAACTCAGACGAGAGTTCACGCTATGGTTCAGCAAGATGATCACTTCTCTCCATATGCCATAAGCGGTACGGTACTCTTTCTTTTGAGTTATTTTTTTTTCTTGTTATGTTTCACCTGGGGGACGCTTATCCAGTAACATTAGTGTAGTCAGAGCCTGTACATACCTCCACTATTATGGAGGAGGATTTGCTATGTCACCAAGCATATGTAAAACTCTCTTTAGGGGACTCACAAGCCATGGTGGGACTCAACCACTACATGCATTATTTGATGTCGTCTGAGTTTTTTTTTTTTTTCCGATACCATCAATGGCTGACTTTAGTTAGGGTTTGACTTATACTTTAACACTTAACACTTTCCTCCATTCCATCGAGCAAAACACCCACTCTGGCCTCCAGCTGAAAACCGCCTTCTCTCTCTCATCTCTCGGTCCCACCCTCAGCCCTCCCTCAGTCCCGCTCTCAGCCCCGCCCTCAGCCCGCTCTCAGACCACGAACCCCTCTCTACTAAGCAGTTTGAAAGCAGATCCTCTCAAACTTAGCCGGAGTTCGTCATATTTAGAGTAAGGATTGCACAGAGGACCAAAGCCCCAAAACTCCGACCATAGATCGCAACTCAGAGAGCTCCGCCATCCCTACAAAACTAGGCACACCTCCTTGCTTCACCGCCATCACGCCAAAACCTCCGCCATCCATGAGGAGCTCCAGCGCCGCCATCGCACCGATGTTGAGTGTGCCTCGCAGCACCACCAGCCCAGCGACCACGCGAACGACCTTCATCAATGGTAGAGCCTCCGGTATGCTCGCTACCTGCGTCATTCAACCCATCGAGATCATCAAGGTGAGTGTTGAAATTCATCAAGATTGTAATTTTTGTGAGATTTGGATGCCATCGTTTTGTAATATTTCGTTCGTGGTTTCTAGAGGAAGTACAGTCGAAACAGAGAGAGTGAGAAAGAGACCGAGAGAAAGAAAGAAATTGAGAGAGAGTGGTGATTTCATTTTGCTGCGAGGGGAAAGAAGATCTGTGTCGAATGTGTTTGCACGATTCAGATCGGTGGAGAGAAGCGTTTTGTATCGAAGGTATTGTTTCCCAGATTTCTATGTTTTGTTGGGGTTTTTGTTTTCTCTTTTGATTCATGTTATTGACTCTGGGTTTCAGAAATTGGGAATTGAGTTTTATTGTGTTGAGTTTGATTAGCTTTTACGGTTAGGGTCACTGAATTGGGGTTTTTTTTGGGTCATTGAATTTGATTCTGTAATTTCAGAGTTTTGATTCTGAGTTTGTTCTGTTTATGCTTAATTGAAGAGTTGGCTATCTGCCGAGGCCTTTAAGTATTGTAATAGCAATATAATTTTGTTTTCCAAATGTGGTTCAGTGGTGTGTTCAAATGGTAGAGGAAGAAGAGGAGTAATAGATATGAGTTTGGTTTGGAGAGTAGGGATTGCAGGTTCGGAAATTTGTGTTTTTTGGTGTTGTGTTCTTCTTCTTTTAGTTTTATTTTTGCTGGGGTTAGAGATATAGGTATTTGAGTGGAATGGTTTTATCAACTAGATAAATTAATCCTCTTTGCTCTGTTTATATGTTTGTGAAGTAAAATTGGTCGCAAGGAAATCCATATTTTCTGGTTGAAGTTGCCTTTTTTTATGATTTGTACTGGACTATGTATTGGAATTATTGTTAACTGAGGCAAATATATATTGTTTGTAGTAATTTCTGTAATTTTTGGTGATTTTTTTTTTCGTGACAGGATTTGCTTAGTTTTGAACTTTGTATGTGGTAATATCTGGGGACTGGGATCTTTTTCATTGCATGTTATGGGGTCTTGGTTTGAATTGAAATTCGTTTTTCGTTTAAGTTTTTGTTGTTGAGTGCCATTAAGGCTTCTGTAATTCCAACTGGTTGTTTTCGAGTTTGGAAATTTACCCAAAGACACTTTGAAGTTTGGGGTGTAGAGCATAATCACTCTACCTCTCTAAGAAAAAAACAATTCTTTCAAGTTCGAAAGGTTAAGCATCATGTTTTTTTTTTAACTCAATCTTATTTGGTGGTACATTCAAGTGGTATGGTGCTTGTTCAAGTGGTACATTCATTGAGCTGGAATAATCCCCTAGTGTCTGCAGTAATAGGTCATATGATTGTAATTAAATCAATAATTTTGCTTCAATAATGAACTAATGCACGAATCCCTGTTTTGCATTAATCGGTAAGCATTCTTGTACTGTGTGTGTATGGATGGGGCAGCTTTCGCATAAGAGGAAGGTGACAGTTCAGGAGTTCAAGGGGAAACCATTGGTGTCGTTGAGGGAGTTTTTTACTAAAGAAGGCAAGGAGCTCCCTACTTCTAAAGGTATACCCTACTTGATTTTTCTATTATAGCAGATTATATGCTATGTAATAGTGTTCATATATGTGTCTAAAAGTAAGTTGGCTACAAACTTAATTTGACATTGGATGAATTGAAATGGGGATGAAGTTGGTCCATATGGAATTCGATAACATGTGTTTCAGAATGTATGCAGGGTTTGACTCCTATAATGTGTTTGAGAAAATCTAAAAATGGAATACTGTTTTTGGTGGTACTATACTAGTATCTAATATAATAGTTGTAATCTCAACTTTCCCTACTCTTTACCTTACCTGATATTCTTTTGTTCTCCTAACATTTGCAGGTGGAGTATTATTTCAGTGATCTGAACTTAGCTACTACTGATCATCTTATGAGGTTCATAAACAAAGACCCTGAAGGATTTGGTAATTACTAATCTGTTTGTATTGTTTCTTTCCTTTGAGAACTGTTATGGTTTTAAATGTGAGTGAGAGAGTTAGATTCAGTGTTTGTGGGCTCTGTAATATACTTAATATGATGCTTACCTTTCAAGTTAAAGGGCAAGATTTGTCCCTGCAGAAATACCTAATTTGTTTGTGGTGCTGCAAACCAGTTTTATATGCAAGGATGTATATTGATTTTGCATTGGAATTCAGTGGGTTGAGTTTTCATCACTATTAACTGTTTATTATTCATTCTGATATAGTGCCAATATCTGTTGTTGCATCTTTCAAGAAGATTAAGGCCCTCGTAAGTAGTCATTCCTAGCTTGCAACTGTATTGCGGAACTCCTCAAAGCTTGTGAGTTCACTTATTTGTGCTCTGGCTTCATATTATGTTGTTGTACATAAAGGCTCTTAACTCAAATTCTTTATTCAGTGATCACAGATTCGCAATCTGTTTCATGGATCCTAATAAGTGCATGTTCTTTGACAGTGTGAAGACAATTGGTACTTGCCAGCTGCAAACCTCAAATAGTAATTCTTCCTTAGCATCCAGATCAGCAAAAGCAGATGGCATGCATTTCAGTAACAATGGAATACTGAAAATGGAATACTGTTTTTGGTGGTACTATACTAGTATAGTTCCTACAATGAATACTGTTTTTGTCAAGCTAGAATCTTGTATGTCTTTTGCAAATGCTTTAAGCCATACTGTTACTTTTGTGTAATTGCATTTACTTAATCCGGACAGATTGCCCACCTCAAATTTATATTCCAGTTTTCCACACCATAGAGTTAAAGACCACGAGTTTTACTGAGAGGTATGTTTGATTTATACTTTTGATTTGCTTTCTGGTGTTGATGAAGGTTATACATGTCGGTTTCGTGGTCATAGTGGAGGACTAGACCTCACATTAATAGTTTTTTTACTTTATTCTCTAGCCAAGTCCAAACTAAACTATTTGATTTGTGCAGAACAAGAACTTTGAATTGATAAAAATAAAAATAAAATAAAAAAATCTATATCAGTATGTGTAGATATGCATTTTAATTGGCTTTTAGTCTTTCTGGAATTGCTTCTGCAAACCTGAGATAGTTGGGAGTATAAGCCCAACTATCTCAAGTTTGCAATTGTCGATCACTTCATATTATGGAATTGATATACAGTAAATCAAGAAGCTGCATAAACTATCTGTTAGCTAGAACTTGGACCACTATATTTGAAATTTAGTTTCCAATGAAATGAGATCAGTTTGAAAGAACTTTAATGAAGTTCAACATGAGATCACATTATACGCCTTAGATGGGAATGCAATCAAATACAGTCTGCCTTTGTGCGCCGTAAATACCCTTTTACGGCACACATTGTGGGCCGTAAAAGACTCTTTTTGGTGTAGTGTGAGTGGTAGTTAATGTGGGTTGGAGTACTTGACTTATGGTCTTTGTTATTCAGGGAAATGCTTCCTCTGGCATGGGTGTTGCTGAGGACTGCTGCAATACATTCTTGGAACTGCAGAGAAAGAAGGCCTTTCGCTATGTGATTTTTAAGATTGATGAGAAGAAGAAAGAGGTTGTGGTAGAAAAGACTAGAGGCCCAGCTGAAAGTTATGATGATTTCACTGGTTCATTGCCTGAAAATGATTGCCGATATGCAATCTATGACTTTGATTTTGTCACTTCAGAGAATTGCCAGAAGAGCAAGATCTTCTTCATTGCCCGGTTTGTTTCTTTTGGTTATTATGTTTGACTGAAGTGATGGTGTGTTTGACTAAATTTTTCTCTTGGGCACTATGTTTTATTGAAGATGATGGCATGCTTTGACTTTTTATTATCAGAAAAGATCAGCCAGAGGATGAAAATTCTTCAGGATTTGGTTCCTGGATGTAATAAGGTATTTATGTACGTTACCTCTACTTGGTTTTAGGTCAGTCAAATTACTTAGCACATGTAGGTAGTATTTCCTACAGAATGAAGTATAGGGAATTGAAGATGAATTTGGTATCTTTGGTACTACTTCTGATTACTAGACAACTCTAAAAACATCTCAGTAAATTATCTAGGGCTCTGTATTCTGAGTTTAATTTTGTTTCACTTAGTATGTTTCCTTACATATCCTGGTGTACTTTTTTTTTCTGAGAAGGTTATTGGGAAAGCACTTGTTGTTGATGAGATTATTAATTACATCCAGTCACTGCAGCGCCAAGTCGAGGTATCTATTCCCATCAGGCTTTGTCTATTGCTAACTGGTACATGGTTTTGCTTTAAACTGTTAAACCTGAATCTCTCTGTTAATTTGGATTCTTTAGTTCCTTTCGTTGAACCTTGAAGCAGTCAATTCAAGGGTGAACATGAATCCCGCCATTGAAGTGTTTCCTTCAAAAGATGTAAGTCTACTGCACCTTAATACTTACATAGAGGCCACTGACTTGTGAATTTTGAAACCATTTTCTGTCTGGAAATCTAGATCATCACCATGTTGGTTCGCACTATAATTCTCAAAAATGCTTTCCTTTCTATTAACACCTTCGCATTTACCCATCTCTATATCCTCAAACCTTCTAGTCTTATTTGGTGGACGTGACATGTTGAGTAATCTTGTTACTGTGAATATTTTTACGTTCTATATGCTGTAAAATTTTCTTACCTTAAAGGTGTTTTTCCTGGTGCACAGCAATTTGATGCAGCTGCGTTGTTATTTGGACCACACACACCAAGGGAGTATGTGCAGGGCTCGCAAGCCGAATGGCTGCATATGCAGGTTGGTGGTAGCTTTGAAAGAACAACATAAACTCGGAATATAAACTCTTCAAGTCCCAATTGGTTCGGAATGTGCTTAATTAGTTTTGCATCTGGTGTAATAGAAATCTATTTTCTGAATGTACTAATGTAGTGTGAACCTGGTAGTATATCATATTAGCAGTTACAAGACAGCTGCCAGTGGATTCTCTACTAAGCTCACTCAACAGCGAAAGTAAAGGTTGTTGTTGATGCGAAAGTAAAGGTTGTTGTTGATGCAACTTCTGCTAGCATCTTCATTGTCATCATAAAGTGTGTTCTTCAAGACTTGGTTGGTTTCAACATTTTACTAAATTTTGTTAGAAAACTAGTTCTGTTGATGTAATGACTTTGTTGGATATATGGATGAATGTATTGGATTTTAACATAAATGAATGTGTTTTGGATGTGATGTCATTTTGAATGTCTATCATACCGTTCAATCCAGCTAAAAACTATTGTCCAATAATTGATCATCACAAAATGCCTAACAAAAACTGTTGTATGAGTCGTCTAACTATAATACGATAAGGACTAAAAGAATGAGAAAGTCATTGTCCAGCAAAACAACAAACAACAGTTTTTTGGAGAAATCTATAGTATCAGTAATGGATGGACAATGGGATTTGCAAGTACATATTGTCTGATTAAGCCTTCAGACAACAGCAAGCATATAAGCCCCTGTTGTCTGGCATAGCCTTCAGACAACAGCAAGCATATAAGCCCCTGTTGTGTGGCACAACATTCAGACAACAGTAAGTATATAAGCCGCTGTTGTTTTTCTTGGTGTTCAGACAACAGACAGCATAGTAGTCGCTGTTGTAGTAAACTTTATCAGACGACAGTTTTTTGGTATTGTCTGATCCATGTATCAGACGGCATTGAGATAGACAACAGCAAAGTCTATAATCAGACGACAGTGAAAAACTGTCGTCTGATTGAAAAATTGGTGTAGTGTGGTGAACCTTGCACCTTTTATGGGAGTCTGGTTAGTGTGGTTCAATTACATTTTCGAAAAAAGTATAGTACATTTCTTTTTAAATGTCAATGTTATAATTCTGATCCCAAAAAGATGAAGTTTGACTACCATTTGACGTCGTTGAACGTTAAAAACCAACGGTACTAGCATGATCCTTATGTGCTAGCAAAACAAGCCCATAAGGTGTTTTATCTTGATGACCTGAAATTGGGGCATCCTTGGAAAGTTGTCCAGAAGATTCAATATAGGCACTTGTGGGATGTTCCAGAAAGAGAAGAAGACGAAGATCTTGTAGACTGTGATAATGAACCTGGTGACGAGGATGATGATGCTAATGTATGGGAGGTTCACGTAGAAGATGATGAAACTAGTACATCTTTGCGCAGACATGACGTGGAACCTGAAACTATTATCATCAACAACACAAATAAAGAAAAGAATGCAGTAGATGATGGTGATTTTATTGACGATGATTCTATGGATGATGATCTTATGTTGGAGCGTACTAGAGCTCTTGGTGAAGAAGAATTACTGGGTGATTATAGTGACACAAATAGTGACTAGATTTATGATCCGAGTTATTTGAATTTTTTCGAGGCTTTCCATTATTATTATTATTATTATTTTATTTTTTTAAAGAATGTGGCTTTCCATATTATTAGACAAGATGAAAAAAGATATTGTTTAGTATTTTTCTTAATAACTTGCTGTTTTTCTTTTGTCTTTAAATAGTCCAGTTTATATATATATATATATATATATATTTTTACGTAGATATATATAGAAATTAATTATACTTGTTATTCCATAATTATGAAGATATCAACCTAATTATTGTTATGATTTTGATAACCACAGTTTTGGTTATATGTATTTACTTTTTTGTCAAATCATTCTTATCCTTCAAAGGAACTTGATAACATACATCAACTCTTCTCTTCCCGTTCTTTTCTCGTACAATAGTCGCCGCGCGCTCACATAAATCTTCATCACACTATCCTTCCTGTTCTTCTCTCTCAAACAAGCGGGAAAATTAGGCGGGATTTTGAGAGAAAAGAGAGGAGTCCTATTTAGGATTCTTCTCAACCCAAAAGAGATGGACGAATATAAAATGGAACAAAGCCGCCTCATCAGAACATCAACTTCTCTGTTCAATCTTCATCTCAATCAAGGGTCTGTTGCAAACTATCAAGTTTTTTTCTTTCTTTCTGGGTTTTGGTTTGTATGTAAGACTTGATATGAACATCTAATGAATGCATATCAAGTGTAATAACTATTGTTACCTAAAGAGAAAGTAATCTGAGATAATATGAGAACCTATTCCATGATATTCGTATTTATTTGTGAATCTAATATTTACGATTGGGAATCTAAATAGCTTGGTAACCAAGTAAGAATATATCGGATATATTTTGTTAGATACAGTAATAATGATATTAAGTAACCTGTTATGGGCAGGTATTCGTTGTTCTGTACAATATAAATACAAGGTCCCTGTGACCTCTCCAAAACACGCAAGCATACAGTTCTAGCCCCATAGATAGTAGCTTCTAAGTTGAGAGGATCACAGAAGACCTTGTTGCAAGATCGATGGCTTTCTCCACCACTGCTGGTATGATTCATGTTCATAACCGATTTTGTTATTATCTTGCTATGTTATGCTAAATATATGATCTTCATCTTGTGTTTATTATTTGTGCAACTTCATGTGTAGTTTGTTTTTCCGCTTACAATTGGTATCAGAGCTTTAGTTGCATGATAATAAACCGGATTAGGCTTTTTACAATATTAAGTTTTGTGTTGCAAAATTTTCAAAAAAAAATATAAAAAAAATTCGGAGCAGGTCCAAAACCTTTTATGGCTTGCTCTTTTTATTAAGTCTACTCACAGACCAATTTTTAAGCTATTTTCAGGCCCAAGAGCGCATACGTGCGTACAGCTACCCCAAAATACACCGTTAGTTGCAGAACGCTCTCTCCTCTTCAGTTTTCAGTTTTGGGGTTTTAGGTTTTGTGAAAGAAAAATTTCAATTTTTGAGAATTTGATGCTTCTGATTGAAAATTCCTTCAAGTTTCGCTACGGGTATGCCTTGATTTGATTCTATGAATGTGTATTTGCTTCAATTAACCCTCCTTTGTAGCGCAGGAGCGTCCCGGTATGCTTTCGTTTCAAAAACTTGGAATTTTACATATATGCATAATTCTGATGTTGAATGAGAACCTTAGAAGCATTCCCGGCGTGCATCTAGGCTAGTGTAGATGGTGACCGGATGGAATTTAAATTTTGTTTTGCTTGATCATGAATTCTTGATTGTATTGTTGAAATTGTCTTGTGATTGAGCGATGGGTTTTGTGTTTTTCACTACTCTGTATCTTATGAATTATGTATGTATGTTGTTATGATTGAATTACTTTTGACAAGATTGTCTCCCTTAAGTGTTCAGTATCTTGTTAATTTGTAATTTGATAACTAACTGATCGTAAAGTTCAATCTTTACAATGCTAAGTTCTAAGTTTTCAGAATAGTTTTATGGTATATGTTGTAGCATCAATCTGCCATTTGATTATTTTGAGAACCATTCAGTTATAGACTTGCAACTTGTGTCTTTGATTTTTTGAATATAATTGTATCTTCAACAGAAGGATTAGACTTTTATGTTCTTGAAATTAAAACAGTGTAATATGAAATTTTAGAAACTATATTTGGTGAACTGATCTTTTCTTCTTGCTAATATGTGTTGAAAGTTCAGGGATATTTTAGCTTCTAATTTTTCAGTTTTACAATAAAGAAATACAGTATATTGGATTGGCTTTGTGCCGATAGGTAAAGCCTTCCACTTGAATGTGCGTTTTGGGGATCTTTTTTGTTTTCTGTGTGAAATTTTTCACTCGTTTGCTTGTTTGAATTTTCTGTGGATTGCTATGAATTTTGCATTCAAGTTTTTCAAACAAAGCCTTTAAAATTTTGAACAGAAAACTGAAAATTTTCTTTCTTTTCCTTGTTTTCAGCTATGAACTCAGGCTATTCTCTGCACAACATTGAGCCTCTTAATGGTTCAAATTTTAAAACATGGAAAGAGCGTATTGAGCTTTATCTTGGCCTCCAAGGACTTGATGTGTGTTTGAGGGAGCCTTGTGACGTCCCGAACCCGAATTTACCAGTTTACAAGTCTTTCGATGGGTAAACGACATTTACATTTACTTTTTGGCTCCGTTTCGACATTTTAGGAGGCCCTAAAAGTTGACTTTTTGTTTGGGTCAAAATTTGAGAAAATTTCCTTCATGAAAGTTGTAGAGGACGTTAAACCGAGCGCGTGCATATGTGGTACGTAAAAATCGGAGTTCGTATGAAAAAGTTATAAGCGAAATGGTAAAATTACTGTTTATAGTAACTTTCTATAAATAGGACGAGTTACTGTAGTAACTAGTCATTTTCTCTCTCCCCGATTTTCTTCCCCTCTTCCCCCGCGTTGCCCTCTCTCCTTCTTTTTCCGATTTCTTCACCATCCGGCGTCCGATTGACTTGATTCCAGTTGTCCTTGGACCGTCTCTTCCTCCTCTACACGATGGTACCAGTGGGTATTGGCGATTTGGCCGGAAAACCCCGAATTTATGCAAGCATTTTTACTGTAGCAGTTTGCTTCCCCGGCGAAATTCCCCAGTTTCCGGCTATCTTCGGCGGTGAAATTGGCTCTATTAGGAGCGCCTCGAGTCACTGATCATCTCCACTCAAGACTTCTAGTTGGAATTTCCACGTTTGGAAGGTGAATTTGAAGGATTTCCAAATTGGTGGGTTTGGAGATTTCCGGGTTTATGTTCATCGGCAAAATTGGAGCATTTCAAGGTATTTTCTCACTTGGTCACAGTTATGAAAAGTGCTTAGAATGTTGAGATGATTCTGTGGTTGAAATTTGGTGGCTGGAGGAGGAGTTGGCCGCCGCATGAACAGTGTAGCGTATGAATAGTGCGATGGTGAATGGTGCGGTGTATGAACAGTGATTTATATTCTGTTTTTTTTTTTTAGCTAGTTAAATCCTATATTTGTTGTAGAGTTTGTAAATGTGATTTTTGGTGGATTTTGGAGTGATTTGATATGGATTAGGAATTTCTGAACTTTAGTGAGACGGGTGTCGATTATGGGAATCCGACCTTTGTATTTTTCCCTTGTTTCCGCTTTGGAATACTTAATCGATAAATTGGTAATGGTGGTAAAGTTTGGATTGAATCCAAGAAGAAGTGGATAGGTGATTTATGAGGATATGATGTGGGAATGGTATTTAATTTCCGGATTGTTATTCACGAATTATACTTGTGTACAGGACGACGTACCGAGCTACTGCTCGACGAAAGAAACCGTTTGTGTGGTCGCCTAAATAGTACATTGAGTGGACATTTATTTTAAATTAATTGTGCATGCAGTATATTAGCATTTTCCGATTGAGATTTAATTTATAATTTGAATTATTGAGTTTTATGGTTTTATGAGATTTAGTTTATCGAGATTTATTTATGAATTACGAGATTAGTATTGAAATTCCTTTCCGAGGGCTTTTAGTAGATTTTTGAGATAGTCATTAATGAGTTATTGAGTTGGGGAATGATTTTCGGGAAGTGACTGATTTAGCAAATATTATGAGAATTATGGATTTCGAATATCGGTTTTTATGAGGATTCACGAGTACGAATGTTTCATCGAATTTTTGAGCATGATTGAATTATCGAGATTTATTGAGCTTTAAGCTCCGTACTTATCAGCCTTGAAGTTAGATTGAGTTTTCTTTCCGAAAGCATTTATTGATTTACATAGTATTTGATTTTATGCTTTCGAGGATGCTTTCGAGGATTTATTGAGATATTGAGGTTTGATTTAGTGAGTTAATCCTGAGTTATGCTTTCGGTGAATTATTATTGATTTATTGAAGCAATACCAAGTTTCTTTCCGAAAGCAAGTAATTGAAAGAGGTTATTTTCAGTTTCTTGAGGAGGCTATTCAGTTTATTAAGGAGGCCAGTTTTGGCGCATGCGTATCTTACCTAGTTGGCAGTCCCTTCTAGGTAATAGTCTGGTTGGCAGTTCCTTCCAGACTACAGCCCGGTTGGCAGTCCTGATAGGAGCATTTTAATGCGACGTTTTACTTGCTTTTCCCTGCATTTTCTGCGTTATTTCCTTAATAAAACCCTGTTTAGGAAAGTTTCCATTCTTTGATTGGGAAAGTTCCTATTTGTAGAAAGTTTCTATTTTTGTAGTTTCTATTTATCATTTTTAGAAAGTTTCCCATTTTCAGTTTAGGAAAGTTGCCATTTTTCATTTTAGGAAAGTTTCTATTTTTCTTACTAGTTTCTATTTTCAGGTCCTTGTCACAAATGAGCTGAAACGAGCTCACAAATGGAGAGAGAAGCTAGCCAACGTTGGAGGGAGACAAGATGAAGTACAAAGGGAAGCACAAATGAGCAGAAATGAAGAAAAGAAGTTTTCCTGGTCCAACCAGGAAACCCTGTCCAGAAAAGGGAAGCTTGCCAAAACAAGACTCTTGAGCCAACCATGAATGGAGATCGAATTAATGAAGTGACATGGCATGAGAGAAGCTTCTTGAAGACTCTAGATGATGACATGGCATAAAGGTGGCACATGGAGGCCCAAGAACTCTCAAGAATGAAGTGGATTTTCGGCAATTGGATTAAAGGCCCACAAAAGCCCATGCAACTAGGGTTTGTGACGCAATGAAGAAACCCTAGAGATGTTTGCCATCCAAAATGAAGAGAGAAACAAGGAAAATGACGTGGAAAATCAGAATTATCAAAGGAGATTTTCTAGGGAGATTTTCTAGGGCTATTTTTATGGAAATACATCAAGAGATAAACCCTAGAATATCTTTTGCCGTCCAAACCAAGAGGAAAAGAAGGAATTTCCGTGATAATCATGAAGAAACCTTAGAGATTTCGGCAAAGAGATATTCTAGGGAGAATTTTAAGGAAAGCCAAAGTGTGGAGACCAAGAAACGGCTAAAAAGGAGTCTAGATTCATCCCTAGAATTCCTAAAGGAAGTTTGGCCGAATTTAAACTAGAAAAATCAGAAATTATCTCAAGGTATTTCGGCAATATTTCTAGGGAATTAAAAGAGAATTTTGTGATTGGTTGGACCACCTCATAGGGCCTATGTGGCAAGCTATCATTGGAGGAAACTATGTGGCATTTTCAGATTAATTCCATGGAAAATAAAGAAGAAATACACGGCTTGGAGAGCAAGGAGGACGTCCCCTATATAATCTCCCCTCTTCTCAACGTTTTGGGGTTTCCACTTTTGACGTTTTACACTTTGAAGAAAAAATCAGAAAACTCTCTCTAGCCTAGCCGTGTTCTTCTCCATCCTCTAGGGCAACCACGAAATTCAAGCAAGGCCAAGGAAGAAGAAGCCAAGCCGTGCACATCATCCATCACCATCCTTGAAGATTGCTTTCGAAATTCAAGAGACCATTCATCACTTCATTCATCTCATCCTCATCACAGTGTAATCCGATTCTCCTTGTAACCTTTGCTTTGTAATTTTCGTTGGTTATGCCTTAGTTGACACAATTGTTTGAACAAATATTGATATCTGAAATTTTATGATTAATTGTTAATTTTCAGATTCATATATTGCGATTTATGGTTGCTTTTGTGTGAGTGTTTGATTAAATTTGCATGATAGAAATCTTTTGTATGATAATCTTGAATGGTTCGAAACATTTAGGGTTTTTATGTGAATGTTGCTACGAATTTGAGAACATGGATCAACTTTTTGGTTTTGTGTTCTGGAATCATTAAGTAGTAAAGGTTTTGTACAAAAACCGAATTTAATCAAAGAAGATTGCAATTAGGTGGACTTTTCCATACTAAGTTGCACATTTGAGTTGATAGCCTTTCTAGGTGCTTAATGCATTAAACATGACATGATTGACTAGCTTTCTAGGGTTTGATTGCATGTTTGATAGGAGTAATCTAGGTGCTTTCACTTAGGTTAATTAGCATTGAAAGTAAAATATGGGAAATTGTTTGCTTATGAACGTTTCACATGATCAACTCCTCTTGCATGACTATGATGAACAATGATGAACTTGAATTGATTTTAATTATATATTTCGGTTTGATCTTTGTTCTTGCATTTCATTTGTATTTTTATGTTTTTGCATTTTAATTATTTTGTTAGCTTAGCTTTTATTTTCGAAAAAGAAAACCAAAAACAAAAATTTCCCCCTTTTTCGTAAATATGTATATATTTTGTTATATTTTTGTAAATATTATACTTTGTTTTAATTTTAATTGTTTAATTGTTTGATAATGACAGGTGTACCCTCAATCCCCGGAATAGAACGATCCCTATTTACTTTATACTACTAATGACATTTCAGGGTTAAATTATGCGCTTGCTTTCGAGCGCGTCAAGTCCCATCCGATGCTTCACCTGGTTGGCAGTCCCTTCCAGATGACATGAGGTAGTTAGTCGGCAGTCCCGTCTACTACATGTGGTTAGTCGGCAGTCCCGTCTACTACATGTGGCTAGTTGGTAGTCCCATCTATCCACCGCCTCCTATTCCGGTTGGCAGTCCCTTTCGATGCGTCATCTGGGTGGCAGTCCCTCCTAAATGGCATGAGATGACTAGACAGCAGTCCTTTCTAGTCATCAAACGAGCCTCATGAAAAGGATGTTTTTATAAGGATTGAGGATGAGATTTTAAGAGATTTCAAGATGTTCTTGTTACGTGATTGAGATTTTAGTAAAGAGGATGATTAAGAGTGTTTTCAAGATTGTTATTGCATGCGAGATTTTAGAGAATAACTTGGGAAAGCATTAAATTTTACTTATACATTTGAAAGTACTTATTTTTCGTCCACTCACTCTAACGGATTTTAAATGTTTTCCCCTGGGCCCTTCGGTTTTAAATGCCCAGTTTGCAGGCCAGTTTAACTTGAGGTCGAGCGTACTTGGGGTTGAGGCATAGCTGTCATAGCTTCCGCATTATAAAAGTATTGGTCATTTATCTTGTATTCTACCTTCTTGTACGCCTGAGAAATAGATTGCTCTGATAACTCTTGAGATTAATATTCTTAAGTTTCAGAATTGTTTTGTGATATGGGAGATGTTGTAATATAGGGAGCAGGGTGGCTGCAGGAGAATAAGGATGGATGATTTAGAAGTGTAAATGTTTTTTTTACAGGTTTTGGGTTGTCCATTTTTAGGGGAAGTTCTGTCAAATTTTTGGTAGAATTTCTTCTAAAGTGGGCCCCGCAGGGCCTCTTCGGATTTCAGGGTGAAATCCGGGGCGGGTCCTGTCAAGCCTCAACCTGTTTTGAATGATACTAGTCCTGAGGCGATAATTGTGAAACACGGGGAGTGGCATAGGACCAATAGAATGGCCAAACTAATTATGAAACAAACGATGTCACCTATGGTGAGGGGTAGTGTTGCTGAACCTGATACGGCTTTGGGATTTATGACTGCTATTGGCCTGAAGTTTAAGGAGAATGAGAAAGCAAAGATTTCAGCCTTACTAGATCAGCTTTTACGCATGAAGTTTGACACCTCAGAGAGTGTTAGGGAGCATATAATGAAAATTATTCACATAACCACTAGACTTGGTGAATTGGAGATTGCATTCTCTGATGCCTTCATTGTTCACTTGGCCCTGATCCGTCTTCCTCCTAGTTTTGGCCTACTGAAGACTGCATATTTTTCACAGAAGGAAAAATGGGACTTGAATGAGCTTATAGCAATTTGTGTGCAGGAAGAAGAGCTAATTAAGAGCTATAGGACTGTGTCTATGAATCTGGTTAACAAGCAGAAATGGAAGGGTAAGGGCAAAGTTGTAGCGTCTAGTGCTGCAAATTCTGGTGAGGGCACAAGCGGGACTAAGCCATATCAACTTGGTCCTAAGAAGGGCGTCAATAAGGGTAAGAAACCTGGGACATTTAAGTGTTTTTTCTGCAAGAAGGAAGGGCACATTAAAATGTAAGGGTTTTAAAGATTGGCTGGTGAAAAAGGGTAAGTCTTGGTTTTAAGTGTTTTCTATTGAAGTAAATTTAGTAAATTTTTCCCCTAGTTCCTGGTTTCTTGACACAGGCTCACCCATACATATTGCAAACAATTTGTAGGGCTTCATAACAAGGAGGGCACCAAGGAAAAATGAAGTCAACATCTCTGTGGGAAATGGAATTGGAGTGGTAGTTAAAGCTATAGGGACAGTTAGGCTAGTATTAGGCTCTGGAGCCATTTTTGATTTAGAGAATGTTTTTTATATCCCTTCTATGAAGAGGAATCTTATTTCAGTTTCGTGTTTAGTCAAGAAAAGATGTACTTTTTTCATCGACTTATCAGGAATAAAAGTTTCTTTTGGTTTGAAATCTCTTGCCTCTGCTCCTTTCATTAATGATTATTGGTTGCTTGATTGCTCTCTGCCTAAAGATGTGATGTTGATTGAAAATGGTGAATCAGACTTGAGTAAGAAAAGAAAGTTTAGTGAAAGTTCTGCATTTTTATGGCACAGAAGGCTTGCTCATATTTCCAAAGAAAGATTGCAGAGAATGGAAAGGGAAAATTTGTTACCTAAGCTTAACTGGTCAGATTTTGATACTTGTATAGAATGCCTGAAGGGGAAATTTACTAAATCCAGGAATAAAACTTCAAATAGAAACACTGAACCACTTCAGTTGATCCACACTGATATTTGTGGACCATTTGCAAACACCACCATATGTGGAAATATATACTTCATCACTTTCATAGATGATTTTACTCGTTATTGTCATGTCTTCTTGTTGTCTGAAAAATCTCAAGCTTTAGAGAAATTCATTATCTTTAGAGCTGAAGCAGAAAAAGAATTGGGGAAAGAGATTAAATCAGTTAGATCAGATAGAGGGGGAGAATATTATGGTAGGTACATTGAAGCAGGACAACAAAAGGGGCCTTTGTGCACTGTATTTAGAAAAACATGAAATCCAAGCCCAATACACTACACCCAGAACACCAGAATCTAATGGTATTTCAGAGAGAAGAAATAGATCTCTTCTTAACATGGTTAGGAGTATGATGTGTACGTCGGGATTGCCTAGATTTCTTTGGGGTGAAGCATTAAAAACTGCCAATTATTTGATAAATAGAACTCCAAGCAAAGCTATCACCAAGACCCCTTATGAATTATGGAAGAATAAAAGGCCTAGTGTGAATCACATTCATGTTTGGGGATGCAGAGCTGAAGCTAGACCTTATAATCCTCATATTGGAAAACTAGATCCAAAAACAGTTTCAGCCTATTTTATTGGTTATCCAGAAAGATCTTTTCGTTACAGATTTTATTGTCCTAATCACAGTACTAGAATCATCGAGACAAATAGAGCTGTTTTTCTTGATGAAATTAACCATTCTCATGCTTATGAAGACCTTGAACTTGAGTTTCAAGAATTGCCTAACGAGGAAACTGAAATGTCAAGCACACCACTTGACTTCAATATCCCTGCTGAACCTGTTCTGCAACCTCAACTTGAAGTTGTGCAACAAGTGCAACAACCAGCTCAAAATGTTGAACTGCCAAATCCAATAGAAATTGAAGTAGAACCTCAAGTTGGTGTTGTGGGGGAGCGACAAAATGAAAACGTAGTTGCAGGAGAAGCTCAAAATGAGCTTGCTGCTGATAACCAGATTTTAAGAAGATCAACAAGGGTTAGAAGACCAACAATTAATACTGTAGAATATGAAGTGTACCTACAGGAGGCAGATTTGGAGTTTTCTGATGATAACGACCCTTTAAGCTATAAGCAGGCCATTGAAAGTGATCAACTTTTAAAATGGGAGGAAGCAATGAAAGCTGAAATGAAATCAATGGATGATAATCAAGTCCAAGAATTGGTGGAACCTGTGAAGAATCATAAAGCAATTGGCTGCAAGTGGGTTTACAAAACCAAGAGATGTGCAGATGGCTCCATTGAGAGATATAAGGCTAGGCTAGTAGCCAAACGGTTTACTTAGCAGGAAGGGATAGATTTTAGTGAGACTTTTTCACCCGTTTCCACAAAAGATGCATTCAGAATTATTATGGCTTTAGTGGCACATTTCGACATGGAATTGCACCAAATGAATGTGAAGACTGCCTTCTTGAATGGAGACTTAGATGAGGAGATATACATGAGACAGCCTGAAGGTTTTATTGAGCCTGGAACTGAACACGTAGTTTGTAAACTCAATAAATCAATTTATGGTTTGAAACTTTATGGTTTGAAACAAGCCTCACGACAATGGTACCTCAAGTTTGATGCAGTTGTGTGTTCTTTTGGCTTCGTAGAAAATTTGGTTGATGAATGTGTGTATATGAAAACCAGTGGCAGGAATTTTATTTTTCTTGTGCTTTATGTGGATGATATTTTATTGGCATGCACTGATAAGGGGCTGCTGCAGGAGACCAAGTCTTTCCTTTCAAGTAATTTTGATATGAAAGACTTGGGAGAGGCTTCCTATGTTCTGGGAATAGAAATCACTAGAGATAGAACTAAGCACTTGCTAGGACTATCCCAGCAAAATTACATTTCAAAGATATTGAAGAGATTTGAAATGCATAATTGTTCTCCAGGACAAGTGCCTATGTCTAAGGGTGATAAACTGAACAAGAGTCAATGCCCCAAAAATGATATTGAGAAAGAAGACATGAAGAGCAAACCATATTCTAGGCTTGTGGGGAGCTTGATGTATGCTCAGGTCTGTACTAGACCTGATTTGGCTTTCGCAGTAAGTATGTTAGCTAGGTTTCAGTCCAATCCAGGACGTGAACACTGGATAGCTGGGAAGAAAATCTTAAGGTACTTGCAGAAAACTAAAAGTTATAGCTTGATTTACCGAAGAGTGAGTGAGCTTGAAGTTGAAGGCTTTTCAGATGCAGACTTTGCAGGGCAATATTCTGATTCTGGAAAGTCAACTTTCGGCTATGTATTCATGCTTGCTCGAGGAGCCATAGCTTGGAAGAGTGTAAAGCAAACGCAAACTGCAACCTCCACTATGATGGCAGAGTACATTGCCATCTATGAAGCAACGTGTCAAGGATTGTGGCTGAAGAACTTCTTGCAGCAGACCAAGTAAGTGAGCTCCATTATTTCTAGACCATTGAAAGTACACTGTGACAACTCAGCTGCAGTTTACTTTACCAAGAACAATAAAAGATCAACCAACTCCAAGCATATTGACTTGAAATATTATAGTGTTAGAGAAAGGGTGAAGCATAAGGAGCTCGATATTGTGAAGATTAGTACCCAGAACCAGCTAGCTGATCCATTCACCAAACCCTTAACTGTTGCAGCTTTTAAAAATCATACTCGATGTATTGGCATTTTGCCTGCCTTGGATACTGATGCTTGGTGGGAGTATAGCCAAGTTCAATGGGAGTTCTGTTTTGTTTTGAGCTGATTTTTAAGTTTTCTGATTAATGTTTCAGTTTTATATTTTGAGTTTTAAGAACTTATCAAGTTGTATTTGACATTTGAATTTTACAAGTCAATAAAATTCAGTTTATCCATGGTTTTAAGTTATATATATTGTTTTACTGCAGCATTTTCTTTTGATTTCTGTTTTGATCCGTTTTTGAATTTTACCATATATGTGTACATTCAGCAATTGGTTATTGTGGATCAAATTTTTTATAACACATTATGATCAGTTATATTCTTTAGCTGAGTGTTGAGGTTCTTGCACATTGAACCATTAAGAGGACCATGTACAGATGCATCAAGAGTTTAAATTCACATTCATTGGCACTGTACATATTGAGTGATATTTCTAGTGTCTCATGTGATGCATGATCATGGGGTTTTGTAATTGCAGAGGGATCAATCTTTACAACTTTG
Organism: Rosa chinensis; assembly: GCF_002994745.2. Classification (NCBI taxonomy): domain Eukaryota; kingdom Viridiplantae; phylum Streptophyta; class Magnoliopsida; order Rosales; family Rosaceae; genus Rosa; species Rosa chinensis. Next base: position 26,099,870 of record NC_037091.1, on the reverse strand, counting down.
AATCTTTTCTGTGGTTCTTCAACATGGTTGTACATTGACAGAGATTTGGTTAGATTAAGGTACTCATTTTATCTCTGTGCACATTTTAGTTGATTACTATTTCTATACTGAGCAATATTCTTATTACATGGATTCACTAGATGTTCAAGTGGGAGATTGTAAGACTTGATATGAACATTAGAGGTGGCAAACGGGCCACTAAGCACGAGCACAGCCCGGCACGGCCCAAGCCCGTTAGTGGCCCGGCACGACCCGAGCACGTTAGAATAACGGGTCGGGCTAGGCCTAAGAATATTGGCCCGGCCCGGCCCGAGCCCGTAATGGGCCCGACACGGCCCGAGCACCACATATTGTGGGTCGGCCCATTACAAAAACAAAATTTCATTTTGTTTTTAAAAATATTAAAAAAATACAATGATGAGATTTGAATATGAGACCTTTTTATTTAAAATCTCATGGCAATTCCACCAATTTTTTCTTTTATATTGTCAAAATAATGAAACAAAACATTATATCCTTGTTTTGACATAAGTATTTTTTCTAAATATTAAATATATGTTTATTAATAAAGACTAATCTCATAATAATACAACTATAGAATGAAGGAAAGAATAATAGATACTAAATCTTCATTATTTTAATAAAGATTAGTCTCACAATAATATACTAAAAACAATATATTTTGAGTTTTTTTCTTCTTCTTTCTTTCTTATAGTGGAATATAAAAAATTATTAGAAATCTAATCTTATAAAGCTAAGATTAAGAAAAACGTTGTAGAACTTAATTTATTTTAATTTTCTAAATAGTTAAATAAAATTAATTTTTATTTGTTCAAATTAAGATTTTAAAATCGTGCTTTATAGTGGGTAGGCATGAGCACAGCCCGTTATTGACCTGGCACGAGCACGGCCCGGCACGATATGGGCTCGGGCCATGGGCCAAGCCAGGCTTAATGTTTAAGTAAATGAGCCGGCACGAGCCTGACATGATAATAAATTGGCTGGCCCAAGCACGGCACGAAGCACGACTAGGCCCGCTTAAAATGGGTCGGGCAGGCCCGTTTGCCACCTCTAATGAACATCTAATGAATGCATATCAGGTGTAATAACTATTGTTACCTAAAGAGAAAGTAATATGAGATAATATGAGAACCTATTCTATGATATTCGTATTGATTTGTGAATCTAATATTTACAATTGAGAATCTAAATGGCTTGGTAACCAAGTAAGAATATATCGGATATATTTTGTTAGATACAGTAATAATGATATTAAGTAACCTGTTATGGGCAGGTATTCGTTGTTCTGTACAATATAAATACAAGGTCCCTGTGACCTCTCCAAAACACGCAAGCATACAGTTCTAGCCCCATAGATAGTAGCTTCTAAGTTGAGAGGATCACAGAAGACCTTGTTGCAAGATCGATGGCCTTCTCCACCACTGCTGGTATGAATCATGTTCATAACCGATTCTGTTATTATCTTGTTATGTTATGCTATATATATGATCTTCATCTTGTGTTTATTATTTGTGCAACTTCATGTGTAGTTTGTTTTTCCGCTTACATTGTATTGTTTCTGGGTTTTGGTTTGTATTGTTTCTGACTTTCTCTCTCTTTGTTTTCAGTTCTTTCTCCTTAACTGACGTTGCTGGCAACAGGTTTCTCTTTCTCTTTCTGTAATCTCGAATTTTGATTCTTTCTTTTCTGTGGAATTGCAGATTGAAGGTGTTTCAAACACATACACCAAAACGGTAGATTTTCTCTTATTTTTTGATTTGGATATACCCAAGTGTCTTATTGTTCAAAATTAATGTTTTCCATCCTTCTGGTTTTCATGTTTCCGAAGCAAGAAAACTGTTTTGTATGTGATTGCAGCCACTTTTTCAATTAAGTTTTTATTATGTCTGATCTCGAATTCCAGATTCCTTCTCTCCCTTTTTAGTCTTCTTCTTCTTGTTTCCTGTTATATAAAATCTGAAAAATTAGTGCCATTTTGACTCACTCGATCTCCACCTACATGCATGTCCTTTTGTTTGTTTGATCTGGATTATCACAAGCAAATCTTCTTTTCTTTTCTCTAAACTCTAGTCTGTGCATTGACTTCAGGCTAAAAACTAATTATGCCTCTTGCCTATTAACATGAATTGAGTGTTCTGTCCCATTCCTTTCTTTTCTTTTTGATGTTGTTGTTACTTGTTTGTGAGGTAAACTCCTTTAACTCGAAGAGAAGTTTTCGAATGTTTTATGTACAGGCCTAGTTCTTTATGTAACTATCATGATGGTTTTTCCTTAAATTTTCTTACTATTTATAGATGCTTTTTGGTCTTTCTTTCCTTTCCTGATTTCTTTTCTTTACTGGTATTCCAGATGAGTATTGAGTACCTATATCATCCATGTTTAGCCAGTTAGATTGTTGTTCTTAAAATTGCTATGTGCTTGTGGTGTGTTTCTATAATTTTAGTTTGAAAAGTTGAAGCACCTCTGATGTGTTTATATTTGTTCCTGTACTAGACCTGTGTGAATGTGGCTTTGTTGTTATGTTCAGAGCTTTTATGTTGAGTGTTCAAAAACAAAAAAAATCCAACTTCTCAGGTTCTTGTAATCTTAAGCATTTGAAATATGATTTAGAAGTAATGTGTATAAACATTAATGTGATTTAGAATCTTAAGCGTTAGAATTTAATTTTGGGTTTTGTGGTTACGTTTCATTAATGTGTATGTATGTGTCATTGTGTCCTTGATGAAACAACGAAGAATGAGGATCAATCTATAGTAAGTTGGAGATTGGTTCGTTGCTAAGGCAATCCATCTTCTTATTCCTAAGCTTTACATCTGCAACATTAATTCAAGAACTATTATTTTAGATCACCAGTACATATGCATGAAATTCACTCATGTTACTAAAGCTCCAGTTCTCGATCATTGAGTACAATATGTTCCTTATTGCTTGCTGTTGTACTGTAGTTTTCAAGATCATTTGTTTTAGCTTATCTCATGTTGTTATTTCAACTCCTTTTTGTCATGTGTTGTAGATGTCGTCTCAATCTCTGCAACTTGGCCAAGGAAAAATGATAAGGGAGCCTGCTACTGCGACAACAAGACCATCCAAATCTGCTTCTCAGCTACCATCACAACCAGCCCTGAGAGCAACTTCTAATGCAGCAGCCACAATAACTCAATTGCCATTTGAAGAGCCACAAGTCGATCAACATCCTATAACTCACAACTCAGGTAAAGATGTGAATACATATGTCACTTGTTATCTTTAACGAGGGTTTGATATATATTAGTTTCAGTTTCTGTCTTCTTATCTGATCATACAGAGAATTCCTCTACCCCTGCTGAATTGAAAAAAAACACGTGGCAAAACAACTGGGAAAGGTATGATTGAGATGATTGCTAGCAATGGTAACAAGAAGGTGGAGATAATATTTGACCAGGAGCATTGGGTCCCAAATACTGAGTACAGCAATAAGAAGTTCACTACTGCTATAGGGATTGAGGTTTAAAGTCGATCTCCTATATGTTACAGCGGATGGAATAAGATTCCAGCAAATATTAAGAGGACACTACGAGAGGGATTGATGGTAAGTTAATTAAGTCAAAGTGGTTTAATGCAAAGTTAATATTTTTTGTTCCTAACATACTCTATTATTTTTTTTCTTAATTAGGTACACTTTGATGTCGAAATAGAACATCCAAAAGTTATCTATTTTGTGGATGATAAGATGCGCTCGACGTATACTCAATTTAAGTGGAAGTTGCACTATCACTATCAAAAATGTGGCACACCTGCTCAGGGACCAGCCACACTTCCTCCACCGGATCTATGGCGTGAAAGATCGACAGAGGAGTAGCATTGGCTATGTGACAAGCTCTACACCGATCCAAAATATATTGTATGTATTCTTTATTCTCTTTTTTTTTTTTTCAAATATTTTTATTGTTGTATGATTTTTTTTAAAGAAAGAATATTACAGATTTATGTTTTGATTAAAAATCTTAGAGTACATAGTTAACCTCACAATATTTATAAAGGATAAATGCGACAAGAATTCAGCTACCTGAAAGGGACAAAGGAGTACGCATCGTGGCGGAGCTATGCCTTTCATTCAACATGCTTTGAGGACAGCCAAGGTAAATTTGATGAGTTTCAAATGAGTTAATTAAAATGTTCTCTTCAATAACTGTTAATTTGGGAGATTTTTTTAAATTGCAGGAGGGCAATCCTTTGTCTTTCATAGACAATTGAGCAGCTATGTATCAAGATTCAAATAGCAATTGGGTTAGTGATGATGCACGTGATAAATATGTAAGTATTGTTATCAATTTTGTTAAGGTTGTATTAGTTTTTGTAAATAATTACTATTAATTAAATATATAAATAAATAACATAATTATTTTTGTAGGATCAACTGAAAAATAAGAGAGAAGAGCATAAGGAGAAACTAACTCTGGAGGCACCGGAGGGTACTCCACCAGAATCTGTACAAGTTACTACGCGTGATGAGATTCCAATCATGGCGGAAGAGTGTGGAAGGAAGGGAAAAAGAGTTCGTGGTTTAGGCTCGTTTTGTAACGTCCCGAACTGGAATTTACCGATTTACTAGTCATTTGGACTGTAAACGAGTTTTACTTTCACTTTTATTGTCGTTTCGGTACTTTTAGGGGGCTCTAAAAGATGACTTTTTGTTCGGGTCAAAATTTGAGAAAATTTCCTTCATGAAAGTTGTAGAGGACGTTAAACTGAGCACGTGCATATGCAGTACGTAAAAATCGGAGTTCGTATGTGAAAGTTATGGCAAAAAATGTAAAATTTACTGTTCACAGTAACTTTCTATAAATATAGCTAGTTACTGTGGTAAGTTGCCATTTTTGGAAACCTACCCAGTTTTCTCTCTCTTCTTCCCCGATCATTTTCTCCTCTTAGGTCCGATTCTTCCTCCTCCGATGTACATACATGTGCATTTGCAAGCATAATTAGCTATAATGAGCCACGCTCATTGTACCGCCAGGGGTACCAACGCCCACCATATAAGTGACTGGCGTAAAGACAGCTAGCCAGGTTACCGCCTGAGCCCCGGAGCAACCCCAAAGCACCGCAGACGCGCCGCCACGCGCCGTGTCAAGTTAGCATCAGAAGCTACTGAAACTGGGAACTGAAGCACATCAGTCCCACATCGAAAACAAGGAGAAGATCATCATCTTCCTCACCTATAAAAGGTCCTCTCCTCTCTCCTCATTTATTACGCATTTAATACTTGCTTACGGTTACTTTGTCAACATAAATACATCGACTAACTTAGGCATCGGAGAGCTGAAGACCGCCCAGCGCGGTCTCCCTCTGACGCCCCTTTGTATTTCACTTGACAGGTAACGGGAACCACAACAACACAAGTATCGATCCGCCCATCGGATCAACGTTAGCTAAAGTCCTGCTACCGCTAGACTTTTAGACATTAACATTGGCGCCGTCTGTGGGAAACCTTGAACAAAAAGTCATCCCATCACAATTACCATGACTAACGATAGCGGGGGAAATGTCGAGGAGCAGGCAGACCAGTCCGCCGTTCCCCAACCCGCCCACCCAGCGGTAAACATCAACCGCGCACTATTCAACACCCCGGTCAACCCAGGCGGTGAAACAAATCCAAGCAGCAGCCGTCCCCCAGGTCAGGACCTCACCGCCTTGTATGAGCTGGCGCTCGCGGACCTCCACAAAGCAAACAGGGAACGCGAGCAGGAACGCAAGGAGAAGGCGGAAGCCCAACACCAGGTGGCCACACTGATGACACGTTTCGACGAGCTAAAGCGGGCGCTGGACGCAAACGCCAACCCAGCACGAAGTGACCAGTCACACAGCACCAGACACAGCCGGCCTACCGCTGGTATGGGACCCATTGTGCAAATGCAGGTACCGCTAAACCCACCTGAGCTGGCAGGAACGGGACCACCCCCTGTCCCCCAACTGTTGGAGCAGGAGGCGGAGTCATCGCTGCGCACCCACCCCTCGAGGACTAGAGCAAGCACTAAGGGCAATCTACCCATTCCCGGGCGGGGGTCAGTTCCGCGGAGCGCCCGAGCAGGCCCCGCTGGCAGCACAACCGCCCAAATTTTGGAAAGGATACAACAGTTAGAAGAGAGGCTAATCCTGGCGGAGGCGGGCACCCCGGCGCCAGTCCCAAACCCACTCTTCGCGTCCAGGCCAGGACCATTCACCGCTACAATTTTGCAAGCCGTCAGACCAGCGTTTGCAAAGACCCCAAAAATGTCACATTATAGCGGTAAGACCGATCCCTTCGTCCACATGGACACGTTCAAGAAGGTCACCAACAACAAGGGATTTGATGACGCCACCCTGTGCCACTTGTTCAGCGAAACGCTGGATAGTGAGGCAATGAGTTGGTTTTTCGAGTGTCCGCCAGGGTCCATCGGCTCATTCCAGGCATTATCTCATGCTTTCCTCTCTCGATTCATCTTGTTGTCCGCCGGTCATCACAATACGAGCCAGTTGTTTGGCGTCCGGCAGGGAGAGGACGAATCGTTGAAGGCATTCGTCACAAGATGGCGGGCGGCAGCATCTCAGTGCCGCGATCTCGACAAAACGATGGCTTCGGCGGCTTTCAGGCAGGGACTCCTCAAGGGACCATTCCTCTATCACCTCAACTACAATCATCCCAATGCGGCGTATGATCACCTTATGAGTGAGGCGGTCATTCATGCCCAGGCGGAATTTATCACATATGGAGAAACCCCACCGCCACCAGCAACACCAACAAAGTCATCTCAACCCTCCTCCAGCCATCAGGAGACCGCCAGCAAAGCCCCCACTGCACCGCCAGCTGACAAGAAGAGGGAATGGCAGCAGGGCAGTTATCAAAGCAAGAGGCAGAAAGACAACCACTACAAGGGCAACCGCCCATCCCATGGGGACAATCGCAACAAGCAGACGGAATCCTCTCAGCGGTATGCAGTATTCACCGTCCTCACAGCCTCGTACGAGGAAATTTACAATCAGTGTAAGGATCAGATACCGCCGCCACCCTCACCGAAATTCCCCAAAAAGGGCAAGCCAAGAAACACCGGCATGTGGTGCAAGTACCACGAGGACAGCGGTCACAATACCAACAGTTGCAACGCTCTCAAAACGGCCATTGAGACCCTGTACCGTGACGGCAAGATGGATCAGTTCAAAGTGCGCCAACCGCCACCTGTGATTGCCAACATTGAGCCACTGGGCCGCATCAACACCATCGATGGCGGGGCTCCAATCACCAACATGTCTCACAGGGCAAGAAAGCGTTACGCACGCGCCAATCACCCAAAGGAAGTCTGTAACATCCGCTACGAGAGATCCGCCAAACTCCCAAAGTCTGGTTGGGAGCCCATCACCTTCTCAGAGGAGGAGGAGCGCGGAGTACATCTACCCCATGACGACCCATTTCTGATCGATGCCATTCTCGACAGATGGTCAGTAGGAAGAATCCTGGTGGATGGCGGATCCGCTGTCAATGTCATATTCAGCGGTTGTTACAACAGCCTTAAGCGGAACAAGAAACTACTACAAGACCATGAGCCATTGCTTAGCTTCTCCGGCGATATCACTCAACCGCTGGGTTCTGATTACATGCGGTTAACCATCGGCTCCAGTCCCTGTATGGCAGAGGTACATACTGAATTTATAATTGTGGATTGTTTCAGTTCGTACAACGCCATCATAGGACGGCCGGCACTCAACAAGTTCAAATGCATCATCACCGGATACATGCTTCTCATGAAGTTCCCCACACCCAACGGCACGGGCTGTGTCAGGGGAAGTCAGCAATTGGCACGAGAGTGCTATTCAACCACCATTGCGCGGTCAACCCGCCGCCACGAAATCCTAACGGTAGGAAATCAGGCACCACCACCAGATATCTTCGAAGATCCTAGGGATGAGGAGAAGAAATATGTGAAGAAGGAACCGGTCAATCCGGAAACATCGTTGAAGGTTATCAGCATCTCTGACGAGCACCCAGAGCGGACAGTCCGCATAGGAGCTCAGCTAGACCCAGAGGTGGCGGCAGAACTCACTCAATTCCTACGGGACAACGCCGCCGTCTTCGCATGGTCATATGCAGACATGCCAGGTATCTCTCCTGAAATCATCACACACAAGCTAACCATCAAGCCATCCTTCTATCCCATCAAGCAGAAGCGAAGGGCCTTTGACGAGGAGAAGTACCGCGCCATAGGAGAGGAGGTCGCCAAGCTCCAGGGCATTGGATTCATCTGCCAGGTAGTTTATCCCCAGTGGATCTCCAACCTGGTCATGGTCAAGAAACCTAGCGGCAAATGGCGGATGTGTGTCGACTTCAAAAATCTCAACAAGGCGTGCCCAAAGGACAGTTTCCCTCTGCCACGCATTGATCAGCTGGTTGACGCAACCGCCGGGCATGAACTCCTCAGCATGATGGACGCTTTCTCCGGCTACAATCAGATCCAGATGCATCCCAGCGATCAGGAGTGTACCACCTTCACCACCGACAAAGGCCTGTACTGCTACAATGTTATGCCTTTCGGTCTGAAGAACGCCGGTGCAACTTATCAGCGGTTGATGAATGCTATGTTCGCTGAACATTTGGGCAAGATAATCGAGGTCTACGTGGACGACATGTTGGTCAAGAGTATAAAGGCCAGCGGACACGTGGCAAACCTCAAGATCATAGTTACCATCCTCCTGGCCTATGGCATGCGCCTCAACCCAGAAAAATGCTTCTTTGGCGTCACCGCCAGCAAATTTCTGGGTTATATCGTCAGTGAACGAGGAATCGAGGCTAACCCGGACAAGGTACAGGCCATACTCGACTTGGCGGACCCTGAGTATAAGGTACACGTCCAGTGCCTCCAAGGCAAGTTAACCGCCCTTTCTCGATTCATCTCCAGGCTCACTGACAGGTGTGCCCCATTTTTCAAGCTCCTCAAAACGACTCACAAGAAAGTCATCAACTGGAACCCAGAGTGTCAGACGGCGTTTCAGGGCTTGAAGGATTACCTAGCGGCAGTCCCACTACTCTCTATCCCTGTGCAAGGAGAGACACTGTTCATATACCTAGCGGTATCGGTATCAGCGGTGAGTTGCGCCATTGTCCGGCGGGAGGGACAGGACGAGCTCCCAGTTTTCTACGCCGGCAGAGGCATGAACGGGGCAGAAACAAGATATCCACCCTTGGAGCAGCTAGCTCTCGCACTCATTGTTGCCGCCAGGCGCCTCCGCCAATATTTTCAAGCACACACAATCCATGTGCTAACTAACCAACCACTAAAACAGGTGATGCAGAACCCTGAACATTCAGGGCGCCTCAGCAAGTGGGCCATCGAGCTCAGTGAATTTGACATAGATTACAAGCCAAGAACCGCCATGAAGGGCCAGGCGGTAGCGGACTTCATCGCCGAGCTCACTGAGCGTCAGCCCAATCCCAGCACGGAGAATGAGCCCGGGACGGAAATGGTCACCGCTAAGGAGCCAGCTCCCCTACAATCAGATTGGAACCTGCATGTGGACGGCTCCGCCAGCGCCAAGGCCAGCGGCGCCGGAGTCATCCTCACAGGACCTGGGGGGCTGAATGTGGAATACGCGCTAAAATTCAACTTCAAAGCCTCCAACAATATGGCGGAGTACGAAGCACTCATTGCCGGCTTACTCCTCGCCATCGATTCAGGGGCTGACAGTGTCAACATCTTCAGTGATTCCCAGTTGGTCGTTAACCAGGTCAATGACAGCTTCCAGGCCAAGGACCAACAGTTAGCGGCATACTTGGGGTACGTCAAGACACTCCTCAAGAAATTCAAATTTCATAACATCACACAAATCCCCAGGGAAAAGAACACCAAGGCCGATTCACTAGCAAGACTGGCAACCGCCCAGCCACATCAGAGTCCAGCGGACACAAGAGTGGAGTGTCTTGACAAGCCAAGTATCACAAAAACCCTGGCGGAGATCTTCAACATTGAGGTCAATACCAGCTGGATGGACGAAGTCATTGAGTACAAGCGCAACGGCACATTGCCGGAAGACAAAGTTAAGGCGCGACAACTCCAGCGGAGGGCAACCCGCTACAACATCCAGAACGGCAAGCTGTACCGCCAGGGATTCACCCATCCCAACCTCCGCTGCCTAACCCCAGAGGAGGGAAAGATCGTTCTGGCAGCAATTCATAGCAGAGAATGCGGAAACCACTCAGGCGCCAGATCCTTAGCCAATCGCACAATGCGACAAGGCTATTTTTGGCCTACTCTTGGCGACGATGCCCGCCAGGTATCAAGATCATGCCACAAGTGCCAACAATTTGCTGACATCCCGCATGCACCGGCGGAGCCACTATCAGTCATCGTCGCTCCATGGGTCCACTCAACTTGGGGCCTGGATCTGATGGGAAAATTTCAAACCGCCAAGGGCCAGTTCAAGTACATCATAGTGGCTATCGACTACGACAGCAAGTGGATAGAGGCGGAACCACTAACAGCAATAACTACCGCCAAGGTAATTCACTTCCTCTGGAAGAACATCTACTGCCGTTACGGTGTCCCACACACGATAATCACCGACAATGGCACACAATTCAACAACAAGGAGCTCATCTCTTTCACCGCCAACTTGGGTACTAAGATGAGTTTTGCATCTGTCGCCCACCCCCAGACCAACGGTCAGGTCGAAGCAGCAAACAAGATAATCAAAAAGCTGCTGAAGAAAAAACTCGACAAAGCAAAGGGTCTATGGGTGGAGAAACTCCCGGAAGTTCTATGGGCCATCAGAACAACCCCAACTTCCGCAACTGGTGAAACTCCTTTTTGCATGATGTTCGGAACGGAGGCTGTCCTGCCTATTGAGGTCTCTCAACCTACCGCCAGAGTCGAGGGCTACCGCCCAGAGACCAACACTGACGGCATCAACCTGGACAAGGACCTCCTGGAGGAAAAGCGACACAAGGCCCACCTATGCAACCTGCAAAACAAGCAGCGGGTATCGCGTTTCTACAACGCCAGAGTCAAGGCCCGGAACCTCCAACTGGGGGACTGGGTAATGAAGGAAGTCATTCCACCGCCAACAAAGCTTCGCCCAACTTGGGAAGGTCCATACAAAATTGTGGAAGTCATTAGCCCAGGCACCTTCTACTTAATGGACAAGGATGGCGTCACAACGACCCACCCTTGGAATACCAAACACCTTCGGTATTATTACAAATAGTCATACCGCTACCCAAGAGCATCTTGACTTAGCTAAATTTTTGTTCAATATTTAGCTAAGGGAAGCTACCCAACGGGTACTACCCCTCTTTTGTAAACGCTGATCAGTCAGCTATCAATGAAACGAGGAATTATTCAAACCATTGTTACCAAGTCTAGCACTGAGGGCAACTGGCAACGCCAGGAATCGTCAGCGGACCACGTCCGCTACGTGGTGCACTTGGACCAATTTTAATTCCTTTAATGTTTCATTTCTTGGCAAAAGAAAAATCTCTACGTCAAAACTCTAGCGGTACAAGCACATCATGACAAACTCTGAAATTTCATTTCAGGGCTGGGACTCCCCACCCAAAGTAGTTCATTATTACAGAGTGTCAAAAAAAAAAAAAACTATGGAAGTCTCAGCTAGCTTCAGCGGTTGTCTTCAGCTTCTGCGGCTTCAACAGGCGGCGGCACGACCGATCGGCTCGCCTGATCGGACCCTCGAGCTGTCGGACTGGGAGTCTCTATAGTACCGTCCGCCCGGGTGTGTGCCTCCAGAAATCCGGCACGTGACACCTCCGACGGGGTCTGCTGGGGAGTCTGCCGGGACCTTTCCGGCGGAAGGGAGCCACTTTCCCCGCTGCCCGAATGAGTACCCGCCGCAGGGTCAGGCACGACTTCTGTCTCCGGCGGGACACTCTCGACCACCGGCACGTCGGGCTGTGACGCCTTTGCAAAGTCAATGGCGCCCTTCCGCGTCAACATGTCTATATTGGCCCGGGCCCCAGACTTCGCCGCTTCGGTCAATGTCTTTTTATACTCCGCCGACAGCTTGAACGCTTCAACGGCGGCGGCCGCAGAGGAACGCTGTTCATTTTTCAGGCGGTTAACCTCCCCGTCCAGCCGCTGCACCTCATCCAGTCTGGCGGCAGACTCCCGCTGCACAATAATGAGCTTCTTATCTTTAGCGGCTATCCGCTCCTGCAGCAGCGCGATCTCCTGCTCCAACTTGGAGACGCGCTCATTCCTCTCCAGATCCCGCAGAATAGCCGCATTAAGCTTGCCACGAGCGTCCGCATAATCACACTCCGCCTTGACCAGTCCCCGCTCGACCTCCGCCAGTCTCTCCTTGGCCTCCGCCAACTCCCTCTGGAGACCTCCGATTTCTCCCCTGAGCTCTTCCTCAATCCGGGGCTGCTTAGACGCCGCCTCGAACATACCATGTAATCCCGCAGATATTTGACCAAACGCCGAGCTGAAGGGCGATTGGTCAATTGCCGTCGGGCGCGATAGGCCCGCCAGACCCCCGAACCCCAGCCGCTCGCACAAATGGAAAAGGAACGCCCGCTCCCCTTCTGTCATGAATGGCGCATACTCGGCGAAGGAGTCCAGATCACTGGCGGCTGCCGCCTCTCCCTCCGCCACTGCAACCTTCGACGCAGCTTGCCGGGCCTTCTTTTGTTGGCGGACTCCGATCACCACCCCTTCTTCCTCTTCCTCGACGGGGGAGTCAGGCTGCCAGCGTTTTTTCTCCAGCGCCCTTTGTGTCCCAGCAGCGGTCCTCGTCACCCGCACCGGCGGCTCACCCCTGGACTCGGTGGCAGTCTCCGTCGGCTGCACCGTCTTCTTTTGAGGACTGCGCCGGGTGGTAGGCATCCGCTCCCGCGGCCCGGTAGCAACAATCCCCCTATCCCCGCCGCCCGCTTGAGTATCCGCCTGTACTACCGGCAGACCATCCTCACCCAGATGGGAGTGGTGCGGCATCGGCAGCTCCACCGCAACCTCGGACTGGCTCAGCACCAGCGTCTCCGGGTTCACCACCGTCTGCTGGGCCGCCAGCCCCTCGGCATACATAGCCTCCAGAAAATTTTCTATCTCGGCACGATCCATTGCTTTTTCGAAAGCGTCGCGACTAGATTTGTTACCGGGCGGGGTTACTGCAAAGAAAAACACAAACACCCGTCAGTCCGGATCACTTACAAAAAAAGAGAGGTGTGGCGGAAATGTTCTCACCAATAGAACGAGTTAGCCGCAGGTCGACCAGCAATTCCCAACCGGTCAGAAGACGGAAGTCAAGCAAATTGCGGTTCCGCCAGCAGCCACGGATCCTCGCCACGCGACACTCCTCTTCGCGCGTCAAAATGTACCTCAGTCCCGCTGCACAAACACAATAGTCATTAACAAAAAGCGCAGGTTTGCAAAAGTTTGAACCCGCCAGTTATTTTTAGCGGAAACCAGTTGCCAACCTCGGATGGGCTGGAATTCCGACTTAGTCTTAAACGTCGGCCCCTCCACATTCGACCTGGTGTGGTATTCCCAGCCATCTGTGGCGACGCAGAAGGTCCCCCGCCAGTAGGACATTGAGTCCCTTAGATTCTCAATCAACTTGGGCGCTCCCTGGCGGCGGCTCAGGTTCACACACCCTCTGCAACCTCGGCGCTTCACATACACTAGCTCGTAGAAATGAAGCACTTCCGCCACGGTAGGCCCCTCGCACCCCGACAAGCGCCACAAGGAGTTCATCGCCAACATCAACCGCCACATGTTGGGACAGATCTAACCAAAGGCAAGGCCAAACTCGCACACAAGAATTTGGAGATTGGGCACCAGCGGGAATGTCACTCCTTGGCGGAATATAGCCTCGTGCACGGCAGCACATCCCGCTGAGAGCATCGAGGCCTTCTCATCCGCTGTCGGCGGGCGCAGCTTCACCGAGCCCGGCAACCGAAACGTCCGCTTCATCCGATTAACAGCGGCGGCATCCATCCGCCCACCTGCCTCGTCGACGGCGGTGCAGTCTGAGAGGTACCACGCCGACTCGACATTTTGGCCCGGCACTTCCCCTTCGCCAGCGGAGCCGCTAGCAGCACTATTGCTCGCCAAACGCTCGTCGCGCCCAGCAACCTCACCCGCCCTAGAGCTCTCTGGACGCGAACCACGATCCATAGCTACTTCCCAGGGGATGGTCTGAAGTGGCTCAACTTCAAGCGGTTCTGGCAGTGAGGTTCCTGCATGGGCAGACGGACGCAACGAGTCAATAAAAGTCATATCCGCCACGCTGAACGACACGTCAGACCCGGAATCCTCACTGCTCGAAATCTCTATGACGTTGGCCATCCCAAACCCTAAAACCCACATCAGTCAGCACAAATACAGATCTAACCTACTCTCACATCAGATATAGCCAAAGATGTCAAGAACAATTACCCACAAAAATACCAAAACAAAAACAACCACACACTCAACCCAGATTGGACCGTCTAGCAAAGCCCAAAACCCCAACTTTCTGTCAAACACCGTAACCTCCCTCAAATCTCTCCCTACACCCTCCGAGAATAACACAGAAGCAATATCATACCATTAACAGAAATACCAAAACCCAGAAACCACCATTGCAGATTCAATGAAACAGGAAAAGGATCCGAAATACCAACATCACGTCGAAGACTTTGGAGTGCAGCTCGTCTTCACTGACAGATTTCGTCCTCTCCAGTCCGACTACTCCACGCAAACCCGGGGATCTCCTTCGCAATTCGCAGACGAACAAGGCTCGAAGGAGGCAACTCAGATTTGAAGATTTTCCAGAAGTGTCGAAACTCGCTCAGTTCCCCCCTTTTTATGTCAACATCAAGTAATCCTGAGCCGTCCGCTACAAAACGACATCACGTAGCAACCGTACACGTGTCCCACGTCTTCACTAACTCCCTGGATTAGCCGAGGCGTCGCCTCGGTTACGAAATCCATCATTACTCACATTAATGACGAGAAGACGGCTAGGCTTAGCAGACAAACCTCCACACGCTAACCCTCTAGGAGTTGGCCACGTGTCAACCGTCGTCTTCTTCAGCTTCCAAGGGAAGTCACCACTTGAGAAGAAACCCCAAGTGACGGAGTCTCCGCTGAGCGAAACCCCGCCAGCGGACCTTCACTTGCCATTCTCCAAGTGACGGAGTCTCCGCTGAGCGAAACCCCGCCAGTGGACCTTCACTTGCCATTCTCCAAGTGACGGAATCTTCGCTGAGCGAAACCCCGCCAGCGGACCTTCACTTGCCATTCTCCAAGTGACGGAGTCTCCGCTGAGGGAAACCCCGCCAGCGGACCTTCACTTGCCACTGAGCGAAACCCCGCCAGCGGACCTTCACTTGCCATTCTCCAAGTGGCGGAGTCTCCGCTGAGCAAAACCCCGCCAGAGGATTTTCTCACTTGTCGTCTCAGGTGACAGTCCACTGAGCGACACCCCGCCAGCGGAACTTTTCTTGTCACCATCGAAGTCTCCACCGGAACTTCCTTCGTCATTCGGTAAACGGGGCGTCCTCCGCTACACAGCACACCGCTAGCGGACCCCCTTTCTCATCTGACAAGCTGCGTACTTTATTCAGCGCAATACCGCTCAATAAAATACCACCAAGCACGTCTACTTGACGCTGCTTCCTGCTACATCTAGCAGGGGGACTTCCGCCAGCGGCGGATCCCGAGGCCACGCCTCTCTGACAACGCCGCCACGCGGAGTTACGGTCAGAATGTCCCTACGGGACACGGGGACTAGTCAACAGTCTACGACAGCCCTGATCAGGTACGTTGACCCCCGTCACTTGGGTGCTAAGATTGGGCTCGCAACCCAACACCCTCTGCTCCGTGCAGCGCTGCTCCATGCAGCTCCCCCTCAACAAACAATAATAGCGACCATCCGGAGGTCCATCTTAGCCGGGGAGTGGGGGACTCCCTGGGGGGCCTAGCAGGGGCCCACCCGAAAGGGCACAAAGCGTTTGCTCAGTAAATCCATGGTTGACGACACACTGACGCTAATTATGCTTCTGCAAAGTCTAGCGGGAGAAACGATTCAAACCGCCGATCAACTCCCCAACCAAGATTACCCTCCTTGACTGGGGATTTGGGGGACTTGTACATACATGTGCATTTGCAAGCATAATTAGCTATAATGAGCCACGCTCATTGTACCGCCAGGGGTACCAACGCCCACCATATAAGTGACTGGCGTAAAGACAGCTAGCCAGGTTACCGCCTGAGCCCCGGAGCAACCCCAAAGCACCGCAGACGCGCCGCCACGCGCCTTGTCAAGTTAGCATCAGAAGCTACTGAAACTGGGAACTGAAGCACATCAGTCCCACATCGAAAACAAGGAGAAGATCATCCTCTTCCTCACCTATAAAAGGTCCTCTCCTCTCTCCTCATTTATTACGCATTTAATACTTGCTTACGGTTACTTTGTCAACATAAATACATCGACTAACTTAGGCATCGGAGAGCTGAAGACCGCCCAGCGCGGTCTCCCTCTGACGCCCCTTTGTATTTCACTTGACAGGTAACGGGAACCACAACAACACAAGTATCGATCCGCCCATCGGATCAACGTTAGCTAAAGTCCTGCTACCGCTAGACTTTTAGACATTAACATCCGATTTCTTCCTTCTCCGGCCGACCCACGATGGAATTCGGGCACCGGCAAGCTCGCCTCTTCCCCCTTGTCACATCTGTTGTGGTGTTTTGCAGTGATTAGGCCGGAGGAGCTCGATTTTGAGCCGTGAAGTTCACTGTAGCCGATGGAAACTTTCATCGATTTTCGGCAATTCCGGCCGTCTCCGGCCACCAAACCGGCGTTGAAGGTTCGGTTTATGACAAGGATCATTTTGCCCCTAGCCTTGAGCCACGATTTGTAGTGTAGAGGGAGAATCGATCAAAACCCGATCCTAGGGTTCTTGGATTTTCTGGGTTTTCTTCTCCGGCCAATTTCAATCACTTACAGGTATAATTGGAACTTGTTGTAGTTGAGAAAAATGTTGGGTCTATTGTGATGTTGCTGTTGCCAAAATTTGGTGGCCGTCGGCTCGTGGGTCCCACGCGCTGCCACTGTAGGTGGCGCGTGGAGGCATGTAGGCATGTAGGGCAGTTTTCTGGCTTTGATTTTTAGCCTATTAAATCCTATAATTGATGTAGAGCTCGTAAATGTTAATTTGGTTGGAATTGAAGAAAAGTTGTGTTGATTATGAAATTTCCGAAATTTAGAATTCCATTACCAATTTACGAGAATCCGACCGTCGGATATCTCTTGGTTCTGCCTTGGAACCTTTAAATTAACAGATTGATATTAGTGATGTAATTTGGGTTGAATCCGAGAAGAAGTGGAGACATGATTATGAGGATTTGATTTTAGGAATCGTATTAAATTGTTGAATAGTGATTCACAGAATATAATTGTGTACAGGACGATGTACCGAGCTATTGCTCGACGAAGGAACTTGCAAAAATTGATACGCTTTGAGCAAGCGCACAATTTAACCCTAAAAATATCATAGTAGTATAAGCAAGTAGGGATCGTTCTATTCCGGGGATTGAGGGTACACCTGTCATCGTCAAACAATTAAACAATTAAAATTAAAACAAAGTATAATATTTACAAAGATATTCACAAGTATAAACATTATTTACGAAAAAGGGGGGAGATTTTGTTTTTGGGTTTTGAAAATAAATTAAGTAAACAAAAGAATTAAAATGCAAAAACATAAATACAAAGATGGAATGAGAGAACAAAGATCAAAATCGAAACATATGATTAAAATTGACTCAAACCCTAATATTGTTCATCTAAGTCATGAGAAAGGAGATGATCATGTGAAACATTCGAAAGCAAATGATTTCCCATATTTTACTTTTCAATGCTAATTAACCTAAGCGAAAGCACCTAGATCAATCCTATCAAACATGCAATCAAACCCTAGAAAGCTAGTCAATCATGTCATGTTTAACGCATTACACATAGAGAAAGGCTATCAACTCAAGTGTACAACTTAGTATGGAAAAGTCCACGTAATTGCAATCCTCGTTAATTAAATTCGATCTTTGTACAAAACCTTTACTACTTTGATTCAAGTTTACACAAAACGAAAAGTCGATTTCATGTTCTTAAACCTAGCACCAATTATATCGAAACCCTAAGTGTTTGCAACCACATAAGATTAAAATACAAAAGTTATCTATAACGCAAATTTAATTAAACAAACCCACATAAGCAACTCTCGAATCACAATAATATGAATCTGAAAATTCTCAATTAATCATAAAAATTCTAGAAATTAATATTTGTTCAAACACATATGTCAACTAGTTCATAACCAACGAAATTCAAAGCAAAGGTTACAAAGGAGAATCGGATTACACCGTGAGATGGAGATGGTGATGAACGATTGATGTGGTGGTCTCTTGAATCTTGAAAGCAAGCTTCAAGGTTGGAGATGGATGATGGATGCTCACGGCTATGCTTCTTCTCCCTTGGCCTTGCTTGAACTCGTGGAGATGACTAGAGGATGGAGAAACTCACGGCTATGCTAAGAAGATTTTCTGATTTTTTTCTAAAGTGTAAATTGTATGGGGGAGAGGAACCCTTGATGTTGAGAAAAGGGGAGAATATATAGGGGTACGGCTAGGGTTCTCCAAGCAATCAGAAATTTCCACATCACTTCAACCAATGGTATGATGCCAAGTAAGCTTGTGATGTGGTCCAACCAATCATAGAATGCCAAGTAAGCCTTGTGTGTCATCTAACCAATCAAAACTCTCCAAATTAATTCCCTAAATTCCTTTAATATATATCCTTGCTGAAATTATATAAGGATTTTCTGATTTTCTTCATTAATTTCAGCCAAGAATATCTTAGGAGAGAGTAATTGCCGAAATTCCATAAATAAATTCTGATTTGCTTCACCAATTTCGGCCACAAATATCCTTGGGAAAGTAATTGCCGAAATTCCATAAATAAATGCTGATTTGCTTCACCATTTTCGGCCAAAAATCACATTTAAATCTTCCAAGAATATCTCTTTGCCCTTAAAAATCTCCCTTGAATTACTCCAATCAAAATCTTCAATTATATTTTCAGATTTTCATGTTGCCTCCTCCTTTTCCTCTTTGTATTTTACGGCAAACACATATATATTCTCCAAAAATATCTCTCATGTGTCACAAACCCTAATTTCCATGGGCCTTTATCCATTTGCCGAAATCCATAACCTCTTGAGAGTTCTTGGGCCTTTGTGCGTCACCTTCAAGCCATGTCATCTTCTAATGTCTTCAAGAAGCTTCTTTCAATGCCATGACACTTCATTTTTCTGCTTTCCTTTCTTGGTTGACTCAAGAGTCTTGTTTTGGCAGGGTTTCCTCTTCTGGACAAGGTTTCCTGGTTGAAACAGGATTTCCTGGTTGAACCAGGAAAACTTCATTTCTTCTTTTCAGCCCTTTGTATCTCATTTTGTCTCCTTCCAACATTGGCGAGCTCCTCTTTCCATTTGTGAGTTCATTTCCACTTTTTAGCTCCGAGGTCCTGAAAATAGAAACTAGTAAGAAAAATAGAAACTTTCCTAAAATGAAAAATGGCAACTTTCCTAAACTGAAAATGGAAACTTTCCAAAAATGAAAAATAGAAACTACAAAAATAGAAACTTTCTACAAATAGGAACTTTCCCAATCGTAGAATGGAAACTTTCCTAAACAGAGTTTTATTAAGGAAATAACGCAGAAAATATAGGGAAATAACAGTTAAAACGTCGCATTAAAATGCTCCTATCAATGCGTGATCGCCTAAATAGAACAGTGAGTGGAATTTTGTTTTAAATAATGATGCATGCATTTATTTTCAAATTATTGATTAATTTAATTATCATTTTATTTATTGAGCATAATATTTTGCTTTGGATTATAATTTTGACATTGTTTTTCCACATGAATTTCGGTTACGAATCTATTATGCTCGGATTTGGATTTATGATTTATTTTTGGAGATTAATTATGAGTTATTTTCAATTATGATTCGGAAATAGATTTTGAGCCTTCGATAAGTATCTCCGATATATGGCTTTTGTTTGAAAACATGATTTTTGACGAATTATTTTCCGAGGTGATTTCCGGAAATTTATAATACATTTCTATTCGTCGATATTGAGATTTGTGGAATATCTTTCGAAAATAGGATTTTCGAGGGAATTATATTTATCGATTATTTCTCGCCTGATGGTTTATAAATTGGAGATTATTTTGGCGTGCGAGGCCACGTCGTTGGAATATGTCTTCTCTCGTGAGTAATGGGGAAGCCTTACTGATTTTCGAGTTTTCGTATGGTTTTAAACCACCATACCTGGGTCGTCATATTTATTGCTAGCTAGCCTATTAGTACTCCTCCCTGCTTATTATGTGTTCGTGGGTGAGTAGAGCAGAGCATGGGATGCTCCAGAGTGTGGGACATCCGAGCCTGGGAGGCTCCCTTATTTGTATGGTGAGAACTTTTTCCCCATATTTGATTGATACCTTCAGCTAGCGGGGCTAGCTTGATTTCTTTCGACCAGCGAGGCTGGAATGTTTTCACGAATTTTCGTGTTGCGAGAAATATGTTTTATCCACGTTGCATGCATCGAGTTTTTAAAGGAATAAATGTGGGAAGTATTAAAGCTTTACTTTCATTTGAATTTCTTACTTATTTATTTTTGTCCACTCACTCTAACGTGTTTTAAATTACTTTCCCCTGGGCCCTTCGGTTTCAAATGCCCAGTTTGCAGGCGAATTAGTGGAGGTTGGGAGTACATGGTATATGAGGCATAATTGTCACTACTTCCGCATTGTAGGATTCCTTGATCCTTTACGCTTCTTTATATATCTATGTGTATTAGTATTGCTCTGATAACCTTTGGGATTAGTATTGTTGAGTTTTGTGTGTTTGTGAAAGTGGAATTGATGGTAATTGGGAGCAGGGTGGCTCCAGAAGTATAAGGTTGGTTTACTTGAAGTGTTTGTGTGTTTTATAGGTTTTTGGGTAGTCCATTTTAGGGGTGACTACCGAATTTTTGGTAGAGCTATTCCTAAGGTGGGCCCCATAGGGCCACCTCGGATTTCGGGGTGAAATTCGGGGCGGGTCCTGTCACGTTTCCTCGCATGGAGCTTCCAACTGCTACATCTTCAACAGCTGTGAGTTCTGAGATGAATGTAATGCAAGATAAAGTGAAAAAGCTTGAATCAACTGTGGACACTATGCGGTCACAAAATGCTCAGCTAATGACAATGTTGAAGAAGTTCCTAATGAATAGCCAAGGCTGCTTTGCTGATACAGAAAACATTGACATGAACATCGTGGTACCCAACAGTGAAGAAGATGATGTCTTTGGAAGAGATGAAGATGGTGTCCAAAACAATGGAGATAATTCGGAAACAGAGGATTTGGAGGAAGACTTGTGATTCATAAAGTCATTTTCAGTAATTTTTAGTTTAGGATTTAGCTAGTCATGGCAAACAATTTTTCTTTTTATTAGCTATTATTATTTTTGGGTTGAATTTTGTAAACTCAATTTGATTTAGATTTAATAAGTCTTTGATTATTATTAATAAATTAAAATTTTTAAATATTCAAATTATTTGAAATTTTTAAATAAATAATTATCAAATGAGACAAACAATCCAACCTCATTTAAAGTCATTTGCAACAAACAATGATTATTTTGCATATGTTGCAAATCATTATATGCGATCTCGCCTATTATTTTTTTCAACAAATATTTAATCTTGCATTTTATATTTTCGACAACTATGCTGATTTGACATATCTTTATAAAGATATTGGCAACAATCCGGAGTTGTTGTAAAATGTCTAAATTTCTCGCTAAATTGAAAATGCGACGTCGCAACAATTGTCGCCTTATGTGTTTTACTGATTGTCAAAAGCGACGAAATTACAGGGTTGTCATTTTTTCAATATGCAACACAATTAGTTCCTCGACGAAATTATATGAGACAAACAAGAAGCCTTGCTTATAAGTTTCTACAACAAAAACATATGTGTCACATATTAATATATGCAACAACAATGAAACCTCGCAGTTACTTTTTGCAACAACAAAAAAGTCCCGCATATAAATTTTTGATCAAATATATAAGCCTTGCAGAAGGAATATGCAACGTAAATGAGGTCTTGTATATTAGAAATTGTAACAAACATAAAGTCTCGCTTATAGCATTCTGTAACGCACTCACTTGTCTCGCTATATGTCATACGCAAGGAAGAAATTGCATCGCTTATTGAAAATGCAACAAACATCCAAGCCCTGCATATGGAATATGTGACGTAAATGAAGTCTCGTGTATTAAAAATAGCAACAAATATAAAGTCTCGCATATAGTTTTTAGTAACACACTTATGTGTCTCACAATTTGTTGTATACGAGGAACCAAATGCGTCGCATATTGAAAAAGCGACAACCGTGTAATTTCGTCTCTTTTGACAATCAGTAAAATACATAAGGTAACAACTGGTTGCGACAACCCAAAGTCGTCACATTTTCAATTCAACGAGAAATTTTGACTTTTTACGACAACTTTGGATTGTCACCGATGACATTTTCTCTTGTAGTGTGTTTTCTATTGGTATTGGGTAGTCCATCTTTAGTGGTGACTTTGCCAATTTTTTGTAGATTTATTCATAAGGTGGGTCTCGCAGGGCCTCCTAATATTTCAAGGTTTAGGGAAGGATCCATACAACTGTACCTTGATTCC
This sequence comes from Rosa chinensis, assembly GCF_002994745.2. NCBI lineage: Eukaryota > Viridiplantae > Streptophyta > Magnoliopsida > Rosales > Rosaceae > Rosa > Rosa chinensis. Next base: position 26,077,113 of record NC_037091.1, on the reverse strand, counting down.
ATGAGAATGGTTCTGGATGTAGCATTAAATGGCCACAACCATAGTAAACATAGTTGGTCTTCTGCAGGATTGATAATTTTAAGTATTCAAGTGTATTGGTGTTCTTATTTTTCTGCTTTCTTTGTAAATGGGTGTCTTTTTCAGCAATTGCTTCACTCACTATGCTGCTATTCTGTTTTAGGTTTATTTGACAAACACTGCATGAACCGGTGCTTAGGGGACCTTGATTTTGTACTGTATTTTGAAGAGAGTTATGTAATTGATTCCTTTAAACTGGTAGTGCACTTGCCATTATTTTGCTACTTCACAATGATCGTACAGACTTGCTTTGAATTAATAGATTTCACTTCAAGTTTTAGTATTCTGCATTGCCCATTTTTAATTTCTTCTTCATGACTTGATCATCCACTTTTGAGTTTCAATAGAATGATTTATTCGCACCATATATACACAAATGATCCCTGCCTATGAATCAGTAGTTTCCTTTGCAAATATATGAGTTCAGAATATATAGAAATCAATAGCAGAGGGAGTCTATGTTATTCTTCTTCTATGTTCAAGTTTACTTTTGCTTATAAGACTGCAAGCATTAGCTTTGAATCATAAATTTGATTCTGAATTTTGCTAACTGCTCTTTTTATGATTTGGTTACTGTTTCTTAAATTATGTTTGTTACTCTATTATGTATAAAATTCAGGAAAAATAAAAATAAAAACAAACCCACAGCATTGCGTGGCTGACTTGCTAGTAGCCATTCACTTTGTTCCGAAGATAATATACCAGACCTCTTAATAAAATTATTTTCGATCTTGGTATAAAGAATGCTGACTAGGTTACAACAATTTAAGAATAATAGAACAACATCGGCTGAAGAAACTAATGAATTCAAATGAGAGAGAGAGAGAGAGAGAGAGAGAGAGAGAGAGACAGACAGATTATTATTGCCTAACTGTTGGCTTTTGATAAGAAGAAAACAACTTATTTAGGCATTCTTTTTCCTTCATGCAGGTCTTTTACAATTGGGTGTTGTATTCTTTTTGCCCTGATTTGTGCTCGTTTCGGAGTACAAAATGTAATCCCAACTGATTCCCCAGAAATAAAACAATTTCGAAAATGCATATAAAACCTATTCGTAAGTACCTGGCACCTATTTAACACTCTGGTAACTGTAGCTCTTAAGCCTTTCAGAACAATTGGGGCGGCGCAAAGCACCTCTGTAGCCTATAATATCTTAATATTTTCTATAAGTATTCACCTTTGCCAACTCACCTATTAGACGCATACGGTTAAACAATCCTTCACAACTAGAGGTTCCCTGATATGTTAAATGAACCTTTACAAAAAAAAGAATAAGTTGCATGATTCAACACTACCAAACAAAAAAACCATGAAAGATTTAAGCTGTTTTGCCAGTACCAGTCCTATTCTAAAGACGGAAAGGAGAAATGGTGTTAAGTTCATAGCACTACATTGGCAGGCTCATGTTCAATAGGCTGCTACTGAATGAAGTTTATAACTGTATCTTAACATATTACAGTTATTTTCTGTAGTCTACAGCACACTCAAGTCCTAGCATCTTGTGGAAGAGTAAGGTATTGGACAGTAAGACCTAACATGAATGATTACAGGCAGAAATCCCAATGCAGGTAATACCAACCACTGTCGATTCAATACAAAATAAATAAATCATTTAGAACAACCGAACACTTGTACAAAGATGTGAAAATTACTGGTTTACAGATCCAAAATGCCATGTGTACCAAGTTCAAAGATCATCTCTATTCTGCCTTCCTATTTACTTTCAGATATGGCAATGCTCCAATCACATTGTCATAGTCACTTCGACTAACTGCATGCTGCACATAGCAAAACACCAAAGTAACATAAGTAAATAGCAGTACAAAATCTAACCGTAATATATTAATATCTATAACATAACAAAATTATACAGATATTAGGATTCAGCTGGTGGCTACAGGTGTCCAGGTATGCAGGTGTGTGGGTTCTGGGCACTGGGTAATAGATGGGTGGGCTGTGTTCATATGAGAGCTATGTAAGACTTGTTTATTTTTTCACATGTCGGTTTTCCTTTTACCAAAGCTGGGTACTGCAATAATCCATGTGATCCTAATAGCTCTGCCACTGTAAGCACATTGAGATAGTTGGAAACAATAGTGTAAACCACTTTCTGTTTCAATAGAGAAAGGGGCAGACACCTCTGCCAGTCTCGTGCAACCCCACTGAAATTTATACAAGTGCATTGATTCCATATAAATAGAAGAGCATTAAAACTCCTTAAACACCCAACCCAGAGCACATGATTTGCCCTTTTAACAACTCTTTCTTTCCAAATACCAGATTTATTGACTTAAAAAAGCCATCTTAAGAAAAGTACACATGACATTATGTGCAACTGAAGTAAACAACAAATAGCAATTCAAAATGGTCAATGGATGAGGAGGCTATAAATTTTTTCCATACAATAGGTTCTCCTAAGGCCAGTGAAAACTGAAAACTATCCATCTCTTTTCTCATACTCATTTGAGGAACTCATCTTGCTAATAGTGAAAAGATAGTTTCCATAAAAAGAAAAAGAAAAAGCCTTATAATGTCTGAAAGGCTACAAACTGAACCTCAAGAACAAGAGGTTGAAAAACAAGCCCTTTCTCACTCAAGTTTTCACTTGAACCTCATGTTTTTAATGTAAGAAGCTAAATGTCTGGGTTTTGGTAATGACCCTTAAGCTTTTCTACTTATTTCAGACCGCAAAGGGAAAATCGTTTTCACAAAACACTCGTGCAATAAATTCAAAATTCAACCTCTTGCATTATCCAAGGTAATTTTGACCCGTAAGTTTAAGTCTACTCCTAGAACAATCATATTAAGACGATGGATTCCTAAACTAAACTAGGTAGCTCAGATTCTGCATAACTTTAGACGGAATCATGGTACAACTTAAACACTAAACGATTAAAAAAGAAAAAAGTGAAATGCTGTATCAGCATCTTTTAGCGCCTAACATGCTTCCAAAACCATGAAAAGAAATCAATTTTGCGTTTGGACACTCAACCAGTTCATATAACTAAACTTGGAACAATGTTTAAGAAACACACCATTTTGGAGAGCCGGTTTCTCCTCTTGGCATTCTTCTTCACAAGTAAATGTTGCTTTCGAGCTCTCCTCCTAACTATTTTCCCTCTACCTGTCACCCTGAACCGCTTTGATGAAGCCTATAAACAGTAATTCATACAATAATATCTAAATTAGAGGAAATCGGCTAAAAAAAATTGAACAGAGTAACAAATGTAACAACCAATTTCAAAATTCCACACTGTTTAAGTTCGACATAATTGAAAATTCACAACTCAAGCTTTCACTGAGGAATGTATGATGCGAAATTGAATACCATTCATGGTTAGGAACAGCTCTATCCAACCCAGATACAACAATGCCAAGCCAACTCAGAATAACAAAACCATATTTCTCATTCTTCAAATTTCAAGGCTTTCACAACAAGCATGGAGAAAAATAGAGAGAGAGAGAGAACTACCTTGTGGGTCTTCATTTTGTAGCCTTTATGTGCCACAATGGTGAGGGAACGAAGCCTAAGAGGTGTGGAAGTGATAGTGCAGAGCCTAAGGGGAAGAAGCGAGCCGAACCCAGAAATGGTGTGTGAGGAACTGAGTCTCAACGAGTCGGGCCGGTTGAGTTGAGGGAGCTGAACCGGGGCTTGACCCACCCGGCAAGAGCATAATGGGGAATATCTCAGACCAAACGACACCGTCATGGACACAGTCGCGGAAGCCATTTTTGGTTTCTGTTCTGGTTTTGCCGATAAGAGTTGTGGATAAAGCTGGAGCTTTGTAATTCCCAAGTCCTCAAAATCTATTGCCTTCTGTTTTTACAGGTGAGGACGGCGCGGGCCCATGGTCGGTACAAGTTATACATTTTGGAAAAACCGTAAATGTAATTTTTCCTCTTACGAGTACTAGCGTGGTTGAGCAGCTGAGCTCCGGTTAATATTTTGAATTTTTGAGGTTTATGGACCTAAATCTTATTTGGGCCAGCCCTGTAGTTTAGGTCTAAAATTAATTCAGTCCCTACACTTTTAATTTCATCAAAAACACCTCTGCACTTTCAATTTTAATCTAATAGGTCCAATTCGTTAATATTTTGTTATGGGTTCAAGTTATAGTTGGATTATTTGTTGAAAAATTATTTATTTTTAATAGTATGACTCACTCTTAAATTGACTAGAGGTGGCCTGCAGACACAACATCATAAAACATAGGCCATATATGAGCCACATTAATAAGTTAATAACTCAATTGTCGGAAAACTAACAAATTAGACCTATTAGATCAAAATTGAAAGTGCAGGGGTGTTTTTGATGAAATTAGAAGTTTAGGAACTGAACTGATTTTGGACCCAAACTATAAGGTAGTAATCTGTATTTAGCCCATCTTATTTATTAAATCAAAGGGAAATGATGGAAAAGGTCACCTAGTTTCCCACTAGATAAAAAGATCCATTGTGAATTATTATTAATATTAATTTAGTCCATATGAATAATGAGGTCATGTTAAAAAATGTCAGTCTTTAATTTTTGATTCCGATTCTGCCCCTAAGGTAATAAACCTTTATAACATTCCATTTTAAAATCTGCGAGCTCAAATTTTCTCACTCCTTTGATCCGAAAGCTTCCAATTCGATTTGATCGGAGATCTCTTTCCGAGTTTCTTTCTTCGCCACCTTCCAATTTCACTTTTGCCCCTGCGACGATCTGAAATCTCACTTTTGAGTGGTTTTGAGCGGTTTTGAGCTTCCGCAGCTCTCTTCTCTTTTTCTCGATCTCTGGCTTCGTCGGTCTTCGTCATGATCACGTTACTGTCTTCTTCTTCTTTGTCGACTTAGTCCTTAGTTACAGTCTCTCTATTTCTTCGTCTCTCAGGTTTTCTCTGATTTGATTGGTTAGCCTTCTCTCTGTGAATTTGTTCTTTTTGGATTTTGCAGTGTATTTTTGTTGTTTGTGTTAACTTCTATGTTCATGATGTTTTGTGATATTGCGGTACTATATTTGTTCTATACTGTGATTCTTTTATCAGTGACATGGCCAGTTACATTTTTAATACTGTTGTTTGATAATTCTTTTCAGGAATTATCATTTATTTTGCGAGTATGATGTTGTTCTTCTGTTCAGGAATTAACAGTGACTTTGGCAGTGATCGGTTTGTGTTATTCTGTTGATTCCTTAGTAGTGACATGGCCAGTTACATTTATAATATTGTTCTTTTGTTCAGGAATTATCAGTTACTTTGCTAGTAACACGTTTAATATTGTTCTTCTGTTCAGGCATTATTTGGCAGTGACTTGTTTGTGTTGATTCTATTGATTTCCTTAGTAGTGACATGGATAGTGATTTGTTTTATTTTTGTGCAGCTGTTATGGATACTAGCTATGTTGTCAAGTTTATTTATTCTGGTGAAGCAGCGACAGTTCCATTGTTGCAGAATTGGTCGTTTCTTGACCTATGTGATTCGATACACTCTCGTTTTCCGAATTTGATTCAAAGCAAGTTCATGTTGAGGTACATTATTCCTCAGGATTCTACTTCATGCTTTCTAGAGAGTGAAGTTGATATGAGAATGATTTTTAGGACTTTGGTTTGTTACAATTATGATTTTGTTGAAGTGTTTGTGACTGATTTGCCTTTGAGTAGTGAAAGTGTGGTGAGTAATACAGTGTGTGAGGATTCTAATACCATGCTTGAGGAGAATGATTATTTGGGGTGTTATAGGGCAGAGGCACCAAAGAGTTATATGACAAAAGGTTGGGAGAGTTATATTCATTCTGAAGGCCAAAAGTTTGAGGGTGGGGTTGTTGAGTTTAATTAGGGATAAGTTGTGTAAGTATGCGATAAAAATTGGCTTTTCAGATGAGTTTGTTAGAAATGACAAGGTTCTTGTTATTGCTCAGTGTTCTAATAAACATTCTCAGGGCTGCAATTGGCTTGTGAATGCTCATTTATGCAGGGCTAATGGTTTCTTTATGATTAAAAGGTTGGTTAATGTTCACACATGTCATGGTGTGATTTGTTTGCAGAAGAGTAAGATGATGGGATCCAAGGTTGTCAAGTCTATTGTGCTTGATAAGATTGGTGCCAATCCAAACAAAAAGGCAATTGATATAGCTGATGAGATCAAGAGTGATTATGGTTTGGATGTTGCTTATCGTACAGTTTGGTATGGTACAGAGTTGGCAAAAACAGCCCTACATGGTGATGAAGCCGAGTCTTATTCTTAGCTATTTTGGTTAAGTGAGTGTGTTATGAAGTCAAACCCCGACTCTAGGATAGTGATTGAGTTTCATCAAGAAACACACAGATTTCAACGTATGTTTGTGACCTATGGTGCATGGATGAAGGGTTTTCGATCTTGTAGACCTATTCTTTTTATTGATGCTACATTCATTACCAACGAGTACAAGGGTCAGATTATTGTTGCATCGACAAAGGACGAAAATCAATGTTGAATCTAGTTTTCTATTTTTCTTGTTTCTCTATTTCTTGCCATGCTCTGTTTTTTGTAATGTAAGTAACATGGTCAGTTTCATAGCTACTGACATGGTTAGTTTCATAGCTACTAACATGGTTAGTTACATGTTTATTGACAGTGACATGTGCAGTGACTTAAATGTGCTGTAATTTGAATGACATGTCCCTGGCTATGTCATTGTTAAGTAATATGCAGTTATGTCAGTGACATTTACAGTTTCATGACAGTTACATCATTTTTTTTTTCTGTTCAGGTTTGTATCTAGTTGCTTATGCTATTGTGGATTTTGAAAATGAGAGTAATTGGTTTCTTGAGGTTTTGGCTGAAGAGTTGGCAAAACACCCTACGAGGAGGGTGACGTTCATTTCTGATCATCATGTTGGGCTTGTTAGTGCTTTCCCTAGAGTGTTTCCTAATAATCCACATAGGTTTTGTTTTAGACACCTAATGTCTGACCTTTCTAACAAATTTCCAGCTAGTTCTTATCTCAAGGATCGGATTCCTTGTTTATGTGTTGTGCTTATTCTCGCACACCAGAGATGTATGAGTTCAACATGGAAATCTTGAGGAGTGAAGGTGGTGACATAGTTGCTCAATTTCTGGAGGATCTTCCTAAGGAGAACTGGTGTATGGCTTACTTTAATGGCGAAAAATTTGGTGAAATGACAAATAACTTGGTTGAGTCTTTCAACAATTGGGTGTTGCCTTTGAAAAGTCTTCCTATTCTTGATATTAATAATGGGATTAGAGTGAAGTCCATGGCTTGAATTGCTTCTTGGAAGGAGGATGCGCAGAAATGGTCCTCTGAGTTGTGCCCGACGATTGAAAAGAAGCTGAAGAAGAATTTGGAAGTCGAAAGACATTGGAGAGTGAGCAGGTCTGATACCTATGTGTATGAAGTAATTCACTGCCAGAAGTACAATAGCATGGTGAATTTGGAAACTCGCTTTTGTTCGTGTGGAGAATGGCAGCTCTACGGCTTCCCATGTTCCCATGCCCTTGTAGTGATCCAACAACATGGTTCTTCCCAATATTTGTATGTCAATGATCTGTACAAGGTGGAGAAATATCGAGAAACTTATTCTTTCCCAATTAATCTTCTTCCCTCTATTTCAAAGCCAGTGCGTGATTTTAGTAGAGATGTGGTGATATTGCAGCCGCCTTTGACTAGAAGACCACCGGGAAGGCCTAGAAAGAAGAGGTTTAGAAAAATGAGCGAGAAAACCAGGGTGATCAAGTGTGATAGGTGCGGAAAATGTGATGGTCACAACAGAAAGAGTTGAATAGCTCCGATATAGGTTGAAGTCTGCCTACATGCCTTTAACAATGACATAGCAAGTGACTTTAATACAGTTTGAAATTTTGTTTTGATTTTTCATTTTTTTCAATAAATGATAAGAAGTGCTTGTAAGGTGCTTACTCATTGGATTTTTTTTTTACTATGAGACAGTGTATCTGCTTCCTTCTTTTATAAATCATTCAGTATTCTTTGTGTCTACAAGTTTTTAATAGTTACATGTACAGTGACATAACCATTTTCTTTAGATTTACATTGACTTGTCCATTGACATTAGTTTTTAGTTATCTTGGCAGTGACTTGTTCAATGACTTGTAGTTGGATCACTGCATATTGATTTGGTCATTGGCAGTGGAACGCTACCATTGCGGTGCAAAGGCACATTGCAAATGTTAATGAAAAATTAAAAAAAATTATCTGTAAAAACTTTGTTTGGTTGTTGCGGTGCAGCGGCACACTGCAAATATTAATGAAAATTAAAAAATGAAGTATCTACAACAACTTTGGTTGGTTAATGGGCAGCGGAACGCTACGCTGCAAACTGGAATAGAAATATCATTTTGGCTGTGACTTCTCTTGACTTAGAGTTTTAATGTTTTTTGTCCAATGACTTGGCCAGTAACCTTACTTGATTTTTACAGTGACTTGGTTAGTTACTTGAGTTTTACAGTAACTTGCCTAGTGACTTGACTAATGACATTCAGTTTTCTTTTTACTTGGCCAGTGACTTAAGCAGTTACATAAGTCTTACAGTAGTGAATTTAACAATGACATTCTCAATTATATGCGGCCTTCATAGTTACATAGTCAGTGACTTGTCCTATGAATTCAGAAGATGTATTAATCTTGAATAAAAAGATCCATACAAGTCATAGTCTGAACTAAACAACAAATTTCTGAAATTATGAACTAAACAAACAAATTTCTAAAATTCTTAATTTGCTGAGTTCCAGCTCTGCTTATGTTCAGCAAATTTTTTGAATATTTGAGATTTGAATTTCAGCATCTGAGCTTTGGTGACTTTATTTGGCATCTTCTCCTCTTTTGCCATTCTGTCCATGTAATACATTATAAAAGGTCCGCAATCTAATTTGTTGGCAAATAAAAATTTCAAGTTAATGTTTTTGACCAACTTAGTAACAGTAAAGTTATTATTTTAAATTTTTGAACATAGACTTACGATCCTTCCTCTTGTTGGGGGCATATTATGGCGTGGTTCAAAGAGATCCTTCCACCCTCATAATTTTCCTTTATCCAACTTATTGTTCTTATCTCGTCATCGCTCAAAATTCTTTCAACCATCTTCAATTTTGTGTGATTGCTTTGATTCTTGTCAAATTGCATTCTGCAGCCTTACCGCAACATATCGTCTGCTTGATCTTTGACTGCTCTCATCCACAGCTCGACCATTTCAACTTGCATTTTTCAACAGACCAACATTATGAGATAAATTGAAGTGACATTGCCAGTGGCCTCGCTGGCCAGTGTAGTCACTAGTTATGTCTCTGTTCAGTACAGGTTATAAGTGAGTGATAGTTACGTGGTGAGTTACATGGTCAGTAAGAAGTTTCTTACCAATTTTTTTTTATATTTTTAAAGCACTCCTCTGTTCCTACTCTTCTTGGTTTCATTGAATCAAAATGCAGCCATTGCGGTATGTCCTTGTCAAAGACCAAGAGCGTGTGGTGAAATTCTTCATTATGGGTAATTGGGAAGAAAAGCATGCTGCATTTTCCCAAGTTTTGGAACAGTAGCTCACACAAGTATTGATGCAGGTTTCTCACAGTTAAATATATTGTCGAATACTATTTAAAAAAAAAACATAAAATGAGTTATAAATAAACAAATAATGAGAGATAAGCATTCAATGTTTATAGAAAGGATACTTACCCAACACATACTATGCATAAAAGCGGATCTTCCCAAACTTTGTGAATTTTTGTTCTGCAGTTCATCCTTCAACACTTCCCCATAGCAATCAATCCAGTTGTTTGCTATTGATTGATCGCTAATGAACATTTTGACATCCGCCATTGTGATTTTGCTTCCTGCCTCTTTTCCCTTCTAGAATAATACCCTGCATAACATAGAATGGTGTTAGTCTAGTGACTTAGCCAGTGACTTTCAATGGCCAATTATGTGGGCAGTGACTTTGCCAGTGACCTGGCTAGCTACATAGCAAGTGAAGTCACTAGCTTGTGAGCTGTAACATGAAACATTACCTTTGTTCTGCCTTGTTCTAGTACTTCTCTAATTTGCTTTTAGTTGGGCTATCAAGTAGCTTGTACAGTTGTAGCTTTTGCCAATCTATCACTTCAATTTCGTTTTTTTTCTGTTTCTTCCTCATCATCCACATGAATCATCAAATCATGTATCACTTCCTCCTCTGGTTGCTGTTCAGCTGTCTGTCCTTTTTTCTTTTTCACTGCTGTGATTCAGGTCATTTTTGCCCTCTACTTTTTGTCTTTCACCTCGTCCCACCAGAAAATATCTTCTTTTTTTTTTTTTGCACTCTCTCCTTTCTCTTCATCCTAACTACATAAGAATAGAGGCCAATAGATTATGAGTTCTGCCCTGATATGTCCTCTAAAATTGGCATGGTGAACTCAGCTCTTGTCATCTGTTCTGTAGGAGAAATGTAATTGACTGGTTCAACGTCAAAAACAGGCTGAAGCTCTGGTGATATAATGATCTGATACTTCTACGGGTCTGCTTGTATATCTACCAAACTGACTTTTCGTGGAGGTGGAGATCGTAATGCGGCCGCAGGTGGAAACTCAAACAATGCATTAATCCAAGCAGTATTTAGTGTGCAAGCAACTTCTGTTGTTCCCAATTTAACCTCAGGAGAGGTTGGTGAATGAATCTGTACAGCTGCTTGGGCAAGGCATTGAAGTGGTGACTGATGTCCTCGGTCAGTTGAGTGTGGTACAGCAGATGTCATCTCAGATGCGCTTGCTGTGGAGTAGGTAGGTTGTGACTGAGTTCAACTTGAGATTTTGTGTTTTTGGAGTTCTTGCTATCAGTTGGCTTGTCCTGAGGGGCCTTTGATTTTGGCGGAAGGAAACTAGGTGGTGGGGGAGGTGGAGTTGAGTCGTTATCATCACTTGGACGTGCTATTGGCAACTCATGCTTCTCAGTTAGTGCCATCACTATGCTCTCCAATTTCTTCACTCTTGAATTCAGGGAGACTTTCTCAATTTTTAGCACCTCATTTTCCAATAACACATCCTCCTTCTCTTCGTTTATTCTGCCAATTTCCTTTTCTTTCTCGTCCACTTCTTTTTTCAAAGCACTTAGCTCTTCTTCCATTCTCTCTAGCTTTCTCTGTAATTCGTTCTTCTCTTTATCATTCTTCCCTATGTCTGTCTCCATCTTCTAATTGTTAATGTGGTCAGTTTTCTTTTCTCTTGTTTCCAGTTCTTTCTCCAATTTCCTTATTTTCTCTTCCAGGCCTTTTCTATATTTCCACATCTCTTAGCACTTCTTCCTTTTTATGAAGATTTGTCACTAATTCTTTCTTTTGTATATCATTCCATGTAGTCTCCTTCTCCATGTTTCCACTGGTTCTCTTTTCAACATTTTCTTCTTGCCCATCATTATGTTTTTCTTGACTTTCTGTGTCTATATTAGACTTAGAATCATCTTCCTCTGCATCTTCTTTAACTTTATTAAAGATTTTCTGAAACAAAATTACAAAAACTTGTCAGTGATATGGGAAGTTACATGCACCATGACATGACCATATAACAGTAACATGGGCAGTGACATAGTCAATGACTTGCTCAGTGACCTGACCAGTTGGAACGCTACAACAATAACATTGAACATGATAGTGACATAAATAATGACAAGACCAGTGACCCAGTTTTTCTACATCAAATTAACATACCTTCAACTTCCTCATTGTGTTGAAATCCCCTTTTTTTTTTTTTTTTTTTTTTTCTATCAGTGTCTTTAATTGCCACTTTCTGATTCCGTGTTTTTCAGTTTCCCTTCCAGCGATTGGCGGCACTACTCCCGTCTTGTGGCAAAACCAGTACTATTTGGAAAATAAAAATAAAAATAGAAAACTAGTTATTTTTCAAACAGATGCTTAAGAATGTGAATATCACAAACCTAACCAATGACATAGGTAAATACATAAACAATGACATTGCCAATGACATAAACTTAACTGTAACATAAATAGTGACTTGGCCAGTGACCTGACCAATGCCATGACACTGATCTAGTCTTTGTACTCACAACAGCATATATACGTAGTTATTTATGTGACAGCAAAATGATGGATAAACGAAGTTTTAACAAGGTACGGGAACTTACCGTCACTAATATCACGCAACCTGCCATGTTTTGGGATTCTTTTGCCTTTCTTTTAATTGATTTTTTAAGGAAGTCGCCAACTTCCTTTGCCCAGCTATATTTTCCTAGACTTTCCACCTCTTCACAGACTCTTACATAGTCCCAAGATATTGTTCCTCCAGAGTTTGGGAACAGGAGTTTAATGAAAAGGTTCAAGAGTACTAATATAGCAACATTTATGTCCCGTTTCTTTTTTTCTTCCCCTGTTTCTGGAGTTTCTGCCAATGCCTTCTTCAAAGCTTGCTCTGCACCCGCCTTGTTGATCCTCTTCTTTTTGTCAAAGTATTTAGTCAAGAACTCAGAACTGTATGCCCCTTCTTTGGTCTTTGGTACTGATAACCCGCATTCCGGTACTCCTAAAATCATAGATATATCACTTGTTGACATTTTGAATTTCCTGTTCACAAACACAAAAAGGTATGCATGTGTCACTATCGTATGCTTGTAGCGGAAGTGTGATTAAATCATTTGATTTCTTTGCATCCTTTTCTTTAATTAAACCTCGATGGAAAATGCATCTATCAGTGTTGCAAAGGGTGTTTTGTGCAACAGCTCTAAAGTCCCTTCAGTCAGTGATAGGAGCATAAATGTCATGTTTATAATGTTTAAACCCTATATTTTGCTAAGTTATTTCCTTTATCTTGATCAATTTAACTTAGCTAGTGTTTTTACAGGTTAAATGGAGTCTCAAAGTCCAAAAATGGCTAAGGGAGGCACAAGTTGCACAGAAATGGAAAGAAATGAAGAAATGAAAGTTCTCCCATTTTGACTAGGAAAAGGAATCCCCGTTGAAGTAGGAGTTTGAAGCTGACTTGGACTAGGAGTTCTACTTGGACAAGGAAACCCAATTCTACTCAGATAAGGAATCCTAGTGTGACAAGGAGTCCCTGTTTGATAAGGATTACTCAAGAAGGTTCCGGAAGAGTGTAGAAGCATCCTAGAAAAAAAGTTTGTATTCAACTAGGAAACCTACTTGCATATAGAGTTCTACTCATACTAGGAGACTTCTGAAAGCCAAGAGAAGCATATGGAATGTCCAAGAAGTGTCTAGAAGACTCAAGAAGATCATATGCCATGCACATGGAAGATGAAGTCAGATGGAATGCGGATTTCAAATCAATATGGAGTTTGGATTTCTAGTTGAGTTTGGATTGGATTTTCCGTGATATTCTTGAAGGTTCTTGAAGTTTCTTAACGTTTCATTCTTCAAAAAGGCTTAGAAGACATGTGAGAGGCATGTGATGGCAAGGAAAACCGAATTGGACTCAAGTTATGTTTTAAAAGTCAAATCCATTACAGATTCTGAAAACTGCCTGTGCAGATCAGTCAATTTCAACGTTGCGCCAAAAATATCTCAGAGCTCAGAAAATTATGATCTTTATATGGTTGGAAATCTATAGATGTCTAGTTTCCAGAGCTTTTTACGGTTCATCGATATCTATTTTCTAGAGGAAGTTATGGCCGTTTTATTGCACTGAGGTCAAGTCTGTCGGAAATCTGTTTTGTGTCAAAGAAGTCCTAAATCAACAAGAAATTGGAGAAGTCAAGTAGAAACGAATTGGGAGTGCCTTGGGATGTCCTCCTATATATACCTAGTGTATTTGGCATTTCAAAGTGAACAATTTTCTCCACAATTTCGTATTCTCACTTGTTCTCTCTAGTTTTTAGGTTTCGCAATCTTCAAGGAGCAAAGCCGTAACCATCCATCTTCCTAGCCGTGATCAAAGCTTGTACGACACCTTGGAGCTGCTTTGGACATTGGGACGTGATCAAGGGTTGTTCATACCATCATCTTTTCATGTATTTTACGGTTTTGACTTTCTTGTAGTGAGAATTTCTGCTCTGGAATTTCTGTTGTGTAAACTGAAACTATGATGTGACAAACTGATTTTTGGATTCAATCTTGATGTTCTTTTCACGTTTGATGTGTCTATGTGTTCTTGATCTTTGTTGATTGCCGAATTGATGGAATGATAATCTGGTTTTATGCTTCATTACATGTTAACGATTCTCTTGGTCTGACAAACAAATAGGATGACTTGCATGTAACTTGCTAGTAATTAGGTTTATGCTTTGTAAACTCTAATTCGAAATAAGTAGTAAAGGCTTGCTTTGAGTCGAAATCAGATTATGCATGTGATGATAAGTTTTGACTTGCTTTGAGTGCTTGGATTTGCATGTTCGTCAATTCTTTCTTGAACTTAATGATTTGAAAATGAATTTTCAACGTATGTGTGATGTCGGGTTTTCAAAATAAATTGATTTGATGCTTTGTTATTTCGAATAACATAAGAAAGAAAGTTTAAAAGGGACATTGGTTGCTTTGATCTCTGTGTCTTGATCGATGGCGTTCTTGGTGATTAATAAAGATAAAGATGCATGAATGAATCATTCTTGATTAGTTCTTGATAAATTGTTTTCCAAAAATTCTTCTTTTCCCACCTTTGTATAGAAACGATTTTTGTTCTTTTATTATTTTCTGAAAATTTATACTTTGATCTTTAAAACCCCCTTTGTTACATTCTTGATGTTCTTGTATATTTGTAAATAAATAAAATTGATTTTAGGATTTGTAGGATGCATGCAATCATAAATAATTAAGTTAATAATCTGAAAATATATTTTAATTTTGTGAATAGTGTTTTCGTGAATAGTTTTTTAGGATTTGTAATTGTGATGTTAACTTGTTAGAGTTTGTGTGATATACAAATTTGTGTAGTTAGAATTTAATTAGGATTTGTTGTTTGTATTTGTGTTATGTATGGATTTCTAATTTAACTCTAACTTGGATTCTTTGTAAATTTAGAATTGTTGTCTATATATACTTGTTATTTTCGTTTGTCTTGTAAATTCTTTTTCTCTTATTTTCATTTCACATGTAAGTACCCTCAATCCCCCGCTTGAACGATCTCTGCTTATTCTATACTAACAACTACATTTTTCAGGGTATAAATTGGCGATTGCTTTTGCACGCATCAGTCAGCTTATTTTTGTTTTCTGAAATTGTTTTCAGAAAAGCAACCATTGTGCAGCGATACTGCACATAACCCTCTTTTACATATCTTTTCCTTTTCCTTGGGACTTTTTCCTCTTCATCATCCTCACTTCGTCGTCAGTTTCTTCCTTCTTTTTTCTACTTTCTTTTTTGTCTTCCTTTTATCCATTTTCTTCTTCTTCTTGGCACAAACTTCTTCTTCATCAGATTCTTCTTCATCTTCAGTTTCTTCCCTGTTTCTTCTTTTTTGCTTTCCAGTTTTCTTCCTTTTATCCTTCTTCTTTTTCTTACCGCGGACTTGTTTTTCATCAGATTCTTCTTCATCTTCAGTTGTTTCTTCTTCATCTTCAGTTGATTCTTCTTCCTTGTTTCTTCTTTTCTCCTTTCCAGTTTTCTTCTTTTTATCCTTCTTCTTCTTCTTCTTCTTACCAAGGACTTGTTTTTCATCAGATTCTTCTTATTATCACGGACTTGTTTTTCATCAGATTTTTCTTCATCTTCAGTTGTTTGCTTTCTTTTTTTTTCTCTCTTTTGTTTTCTTCCATTCTATCTGTTTCAACTTTTCCCCAATTGTTTCTTCTGGACTTTGTTCTTCAGATTGTTCTTCTTCAAATTCATCTCTTTGTTTTATTTTTTGTTGTCCCATTTCCTCGAACATTTATAAAAATCCTGTAAACAGTTAAGAAAATGAGAAGTCAATAGTGATTTTGATAGTTACATAATTAGTGACATAGTTACTCACATGTTAATTCAAACAGAACTTAGCATTTTCTCATCAAATTCCACATATAATTTAAACAAATCTCACCATTTTCTTATCTGATTCCACATGTAATTCAAACAAATTTCACACAAAAATTCTTTTTCTCATCCGATTCCACATGAAATTCAAACAAATCTCGCATGCAAATTCATTTTCTCATGAGTCTCCACATGCAATTGAAATATCTTTCCTAATTCGAACAAAACCCAAGCTATTCAAATTGAAATTATATGAAAGCAGGAGGAAGAGTTCATTGTCGTCTGTCTGACTAGGACGGATTTTTGAAGATTTTCGGTAAATTTTAAAACCCTAAAATTTGAGGCTTAGTCGGTGAATCACTCTTGCTTAGCCACTGGTTAACGGAGTAGGAAAATCAGTCGTTTTCTGCTGTTTTCGCTGGAGAGAAAATCTTGAGCAGTTTATGTGAGTTTTGAAAGGGTTTTTTGCACTAACAGTGTCTGGAGACTTGGGTGACTGACAATATGATACCCGAACTTACAAAGTTATCAAAGTAATACCTAGACTCAATTTTTCGTATCAACGTGGTACCTACATCAATTTTCTGTCACGGCGCCGTCAATCCTGACCACGTGTGAGGCACATGACTCGCAAAATAAGGGTAAAAAGACTGATTTTCCCTCAATTCATTAATATTCTCTCCTATTCATCATCTTTTTCCTTGAAACAAATCAAATCCAAAACCCTAAACAACATTGTTCTTCTAAACCCAAAATAGTTGGGAAATTTGCAAGTAACTTTCCAGTGCCATTGTTAAAAGATTAAAACAAGCCACCAGCTTCTCCATCTCATCCATCTACTTCTTCTTCTCCATTCAGGCTCGGAACACCCAAGTCTTGGTCTCGATGATTAGAACGGCAAGACGACAACAGCGATGACGTGGCGGTGGAGGGAGGAGGAAGAGGGCTGGGGGAAAAGGATGGAGGAAATGTTGAAAGGATGAACTGGTGGAGATTCCCGATCGTCGATGTTCTTGAAATCTTGCCCATATTCAACAAATCTCGGCCATCCATTATGGCTCCATTGGCCCCATCTTCTGCCGGGAAGAAGATGGAGAAGCTAGCGGTGGTGGAGTCAAAGCTGGCTGAGTTGCCGCCAAAGGAGAAGAGTTTGAAGGAGGAGGATTCGGAGTGTGGGTTGATGCCCAAGCTGGACTACGACGACGTTTTGAGTGCTTAGTCTGACAAAGTGTCGCCGTTTCCAGAAGAGTTGCAGGACGGCGCTGATGGAAACAATATCTATGTATGTTTCCTGTATGTTTCTCATCTCTGGAGGGATTGGAGCGAGGTGGCGGCAGTGGTGGAGGTGAGGGAGGAGTCGGGAAGATGGCGTAGAAAACGGTGTCGTCTAGGAGGCGGGAATTTTTGTGGGAGAAGATGGAGGAGGGGGATGGGTCCAGGTCTGGAGGTGCCGCCATGGTTTTTGCTCAGTCGGTGGAGGTCTCGATTCTGCTGTGGCTGAAAGTTTGTTCTGGTGTATCTAGTTTGGGCACAGCATCACCATACTCTATTAGCTTATACACTTTTTTGTTTTCCGGGGAAGGAGGTGAGGGTTGTTAGGGAGGGAGGAGAGGGGAGCTGGTGTGGGTTTGACGGAGGGAGAGAATGGTTTATTATTACCAGGTGGTGTTGAGGAGGAGAGGAAGGTGGTGATTGGGTTGTGGAGGAGTGGAAAAGTCTTTTTTACCCTTATTTTGCGAGTCATGTGCCTCACACGTGATCAGGATTGACGGCGCCATGACGGAAAATTGACGTAGGTACCACGTTGATACAAAAAATTGAGTCTGGGTATTATTTTGATAACTTTGTAAGTTCGGGTATCATATTGTCAGTCACCCAAGTCTCCAGACACTGTTGGTGCAAAAAACCCGTTTTGAAATTGTGAAAACTCATAGAAAATGGTCATTATAGTCGTGCTCGGGTAGATAATTACCACTGGTAGTAATCGTAAATTTTTGTAGTTCTGGGGTTTGATAGGTAATTTGAAACAAACACAGTTAGTTGTTCTATGTTTTCACTCATGACGTTGGTTTTTACAGTCACTTTGTCAAATAATGGCTAGTTAATTTTTCAGTGTCTTCCACTAATATTCATAGAGGTTGATTTTCTGAATTGTGCAGTGGAATGCTGCCGTTGCAGTGCAGCGGCACACTGCAAATATTAATGAAAAAAAAAAATAGCCACAACAACTTTGGTTGGTTAATGGGCAGCGGAACGCTACCGTTGCCGTGCTGCGGCATGGTGCAAACTAAAATAGAAATATCATATTGGCTGTGACTTCTCTAGTGACTTAGAGTTCTAAAGTTTCTTTGCTAGTGATTTGAGTAATGAGTTGGCTAGTGACTTGGCCAGTTAATTCTACAGTAACTTGACCAGTGACCTGGTCCATGACATTCAGGTTGCCAGTTCTAGTGACATTCATTTTCTCTATAACTTGGTCGGTTACTTTAGAAGGTGCCTAAGCACATGAATTTCTTTCAAAAGATCATTGCAAAAAAACTTTTATATACTAAAGCAATCTCTGTAATTTGGCAAGCGACTTCACTTGACCAACTACTTGGACAGTGACTTCGCCAGCGACTTCACATGGCCAGCTACACTGACAGTGACTTGGCCAACGACTTCACTTTGTCAGTTACAATGTGTAAGTGACATTATCAGTTACATATTCAGCTACATGCTCAGTTACATGGTCAGTTACATACACTGTAAGTTACATGGTTAGTTACATGATTAGCTTCATTATCAGTTACTTACTATATGACATGAGATTAACACACATTGCCAAGGAGTTGGCCTTTTCTAGTGACTTCTTTGGCCAATGACTTGTTTAGCGACCTAGCCAGTGACCTCACTAGCTTAGTCAGTTACATACATTATAAGTGACATGATCAGTTACATCTTCAGCTACATGCTCAGTTACATAGTCAGTTACATACACTGTAAGTGACATGGTCAGTTATATGATCAGCTATATGTTCAGTTACATAATTTGTGACATGAGGTTAATTTGGCCAGCGACTTCACTTGACCAACTACATGGACAGTGACTTGGCCAGCGACTTCACATGGCCAGCTACACTGACAGTGACTTGGCCAACGACTTCACTTGGCGAGCTACATGAACAGTGACTTGGCCACTTCACATGGACAGCTACATTGACAGTGACTTGCCCAACGACTTCACTTGTCTAACTACATGGACAGTGGCTTGAACAGCTACATAGACAGTTACAAGGACATTTAGTGACATTTAGTTTCTCTGTAACTTGGCCAGTTACTTTAGAAGGTACCTAAGCACATAAATTGCTTTCAAAAGATCATTGCAAACGAAATTATATATAGTAAAGCAATCCAAAAACTATAAAACAGGTACTTAAGAAGCTCTCTAAAAACTATATAACATGTACTGAAGGAGCTTTTCAACCTGTCCTATTCCCTAAACAAATTTCTATAATTCGTCATGTGTTGAGTTCCAGCTATGCCTACATTCTGCAAATGACTTTACCACTTGAGCTCTAAAATTCAGAATATCATCCTTTGTTAGTTTTCTTGGAACTGTCTCCTTTTTCGAAATTTTCTCCATGTTGTACATCACAAAAAGCCCGCAATCCAATCTGTTCGTCACATATAAATTTAAGGCAATGAATTTGAACTTTATAATGATATATCGACATTTTTTAAACAGCTGTGTACTTATGAGTCTTCTCCTTGTTGATGGCAACTTTTAACGTCTTTCACATTCATTTTTCCATTATAGTTATCCCTGATCCATTTTATGCTTTCTATCTCATTTTCAGTCAAGGGAACTTCGATCAGTTTCAATTCTTCTTTTGAGCTGTTCTTTTCATCGAATTTCATTCGGCATCCTTGGTCTAGCATGTCATCTGCTTGGTCTTTGACTGCTGTCATCCAAAGCTCTACCATTTCAATATGCATTTCCAATATCACAGCCAAATCAATAATATGCTCTCTCTTTAAATTAAATATAAAAAAATTAGTATGACAGAAGAGTTTTATACCATTTTTTTGACATTTTGAAAGCAACCTCCATTTAATGGTTTTTCGGTTTCTTTGAATCACAGTGGAACCAATTCTTTAAGCCCTTGTCAAAAATCAGCAGTGTATGATGAGATCCGGATTCATGTGAAATTGGGAAGAATATATAGTTAGACCTTGCCAGATTCTGGAACAGTGGTTCGCAGAGGTATAGATGTACAAAATACACCTTTAAATTAATGTTGTTTCAAAGAAAAGCATAACAGAAGACAAGTTATTACCAATTACAAATGATTTGTTTTGAATGTAGATTAATCGTTCCACTACTTACTCAGCATAAGGGATTCATAAAAGATGGCACCTTCAGACCCTGTGATTCTTTGTCCAATAGTTGATCAGTCAATAGAATCCCATAACATTCTATGCAGTTGCTTGCTATAGGTTTATCCATTATCATGTCCTTTAGATCCTGTCTGGATACCTCTGCTCCATAGCGCTTGCCTACCCAGAAGAACACTATGCATAGAATGAATAGTATAACTAACATGTATTGTGATATGCAGTTACTTTAACAATGAAATGGACAGTTACATGTATAGTGACTTCACATGGCCAGCTACATTGACAGTTACACGGCCAGTGACTTCGCTAGCTACATGAACAATTACTTGGCCAGCGACTTCACATGCCCAGTTACTTAGCCAGTAACATGAACAATGACTTGGCAAGTTACAATAAAATTTAAATAGAATTTCAACTTGATTGCAGTATTACCCTGATGGGGCATTTTGCCAGTATCTCTGCTCTCTCCTCTTGGTGTCCTGGTCCATATAATTGTACACTTTGCTCTTCTCCCAGTTTACGACCTCAGGAGGAAGCTGTTTCTCTTCTGGCTCTTCATTGAATTCTGCTTTTTCTTCAGCGTCCATCTCTCTTATCGCTTTCAGAACGTCCTCGGGTAAACCGTCCAAATTCTGTTGTGCTACCATCTCTTCTAGCTTTTTACGTTCTGTAGGTTGCAGTAAGGCCTTCTTCTTCTTTTCTTTTTTCTTTCTTTTCAGCAGCTCTCAATCTCTCTTCCTTCTCCTTTGCTTTTTTCTCTCTTTTTGCTTTCACATCCCCCCACCAGTAAATGTTGTCCTTCTTCTGTGTTCTTTTCCTATTCTTTAATCTCACAACATATGAGTAGAAACCCATTGATGATACATTTTCACCAGAATGTTTCTCTGTAATGCGCATTGTTAACTTGCCCTTTTTGTTCTCTTCTGGTGTCTTCTGCTCTTCCTCTATACTCAACGTATGAAGTGGAAAGTCATGCGCAGCTTCAGGAGTTTTCACTATCAGAAACATGTTAGGTTGTCTTTCCATTTCTTCAACTGTGAACATGAGAACTGTGGGGCTCTGGAACAGTGAGTCCTTGTTTGATGGAGGTGTCGATTGAGTTTCTTCTGGCACTGTGCAGTGAGGTGGAGATTGAGCTGCTCCAGCTGCAGATTCTTCGACTGTCAAGATCTCTTGGGACTGACCTTCCTTAACAGTCGATTGATCTTTCTTTTCTGTATTTTCAACAACCTTAGGTGCAGCTGCATTTGATTCATTTTTTTCTTTTGTTGAGTTAGGTGGTTGGGAGCTGTGCTGTCGAGTTGCTGTTGAGGTGTGAGTCTTTGGGCTCAACATCTGCTCCAATTTCTTCAATTTTGCCTCTAACTCCTTCACCGATGATGCAAGGCACAAATTCTCTGTCACAAGTGCAACATTTCGTTCTTCCAGATTCTCCATGTCCTCCTCGAATTTCGTTAGTTCCTGTTCCTTTTCCTTCAGTTTTTTCTGCAAATTATCTCTCCACAGTCAGACATCTTATCTCCTCCTCCTTTTTCTGAAGCTGTTTCTCCCACTTGTTTTTTTCTAAAGTTGTTTCCTGTTTAACCACCTCAACTTCTAGGTTATCTTCTTCCTTTTCAGAATTCTAATCATCATCTCCTTTTTCTCTCCTTCTGGAACTGTCTTTGCTTCATCTAATCTATTCTCCTCTTCCTCGGATTCTAATTCCTCTCGATCCTCCTTTAGCTTTTCAAATATTTTCTAAAAGAAACATGTTCCATATGTCAGTGACATGCTATGTGACATAACTAATGACATGTTTACAACAGTTATAAAGGCCAGTGACATGAAGTGTGACTTGGCCATTGACATTCAGTGTGACAGTGACTTAATCAGTAACTTTTAATCAATATAATTACTTGGCCAGTGACAACTTCATTGACAAAGAACAACTTACAGTTAGTTTTTTCAAGCTGTTAAAGCTTGTCCAATTCTGTATGAGCCTCTGGATGTCCCATTTCTCATCTCATGTTCTTCGTTCTCCCTTCCAGATATTAGCTTGATTTTTTCAGTCTTTTGACAGAACCAATACTGCATGCACAAAAAAAAAAAATTAGTCATAGCAACTTAGTTAGTGACATGCAGTTACTTGACCAGTGACATTTCAGTATGACAGTAACTTACCAGTATTATTAGAACGCATCCCCCCGTATTGCCATATGAGCTATTTGAATTCTTCTTTTTCAAAGCCTTTATAGACTTTTTTAAGAAGCTTCCAACTTCCTTTGCCCAGTCATAAGATCCAATATTATCAAAATATTTGCAGGCTTTGACGTAGTCCCATGAAATTGTTCCCCCTGCGTTTGGGAACAAAAACTTGATTGACAAGTCCAGCAAGATTAACCTTGCCACATTTTTGTCCTTCTTCTCAATCCCTTCCTCCATTGTTGGCTTGTCTTTGATGGCATTTTGCAGAGTTTTCTCCACAACTTTCTTGTTAATTCTCGCTGTCTTTGGAAAAAACTTCTCGACAAATTCTGACTAATATGCACCCTCAGAACTTTTTGGGACCAACTCACCTTTTGCTGGCAGTCCTAGGATCTTTGAAATATCTCTTATCGAGATCCTAAATTTCTTCTTTCCAAAGAAGAAGAGGTCTTTTTCATGGTTGTATGCCTGCAATAGGATGGTAATGAAATCATCAGATTTCTTGGCTGACTTCTCCTCTATGTAGCCACCATGGAATGCATCTACAATATTTCCAAATGGTCTCTGCCTGAGCAAATCTAATGTTCTTGGACTCAGATTCTTCTTGTTATCTTTAATTGTGTTCAAGAAACTTATTAATGTGCACCTGTACTGCACATATCCTGGTTTCACAAGTCTCTTCCTCTTTGGCATAGCTTTAGGTTTTTCTTCTACACTTCTGCTTGCTCTTCAGAATCTTCTACTTTCTTTAGATTCTGTTTTTCGCTTTTTTACTTTTGAATGCTTGTTCGAACCCTTCTTTGGTGATGGTTCTTCTTCTGTGTCTGAATCTTCTATATGTTTTACTTTCTGTTTTTTGCTTTTTTCTTTTGAATGCTTCTTGGCAATCTTCTTTGCTGATGTTTCTTCTTCTTCTTCTGTTTCTGAATCTTCTACTTCTTCCTGTCTTTTTCTTTTTGATTTCAAATTCTTCTTCGAATTCTTCTTTCTCTGTATCGTTCGATCATCTTCTTCATCTTTTGATTCCACCTCTCGATAGTCTTCGTCATCATCGCTTGGTTCCCTTTCTTTTCTTTTTGGTCTTGCCATTTCTGATGTTTTAATTATGTTGAAAATTTTTAAAATAAGAAGGTTAGCATTGAGTTTGCAAGTTACATAACCAGTAACTTGGCCAGCTAGTGATCTGGCCAGTGAAGTCACAGACCATGTCAATGACAAAGTCAGTTACATGATCAGTTACAGAGTAAGTTACTTGGTCATTTACATATATTGTAAATGACATGCTCAGTTACATGTTCAGTTACATACATTGTAAGTTACATGGTCAGTTACATGATCAGTTTCATTATATGATCCAATAAATTATGTATTTGAACTAGCAGCATTTCCATTTTAGTAAAGCCTATAGCCTAAACAGCATCATAAACGGTCATTATCTCCGTATAAATGGTTATGTTAATGTCCATGTCTCTGTATCAAATCACACCAAAATAAAAACACAGCCGCACCAAATCAAATCACACCCACTCAGTAGCCTATGTCACTGGCTATGTTACAACATCAAACTAAAATTTAAAGGCAGTCATTTATCATCTCCACTCAAAAATGCTTTAAATCTTCAGTCAAAACAAAACTTGGAATCAAATTGTTTTGTTTCATAATCAAATGCAGAAATAATTATATCATATTCGACTTATAATTCCAAAATTATACACTATCTCAATGTATCGCAATTAAGTAAGAGAAGTTTCTGAGAATCGAGGCTGAAAGATTACCCGGTCGAGGTAGATGATTGAAGGTCTGCAATTCTTCAAAACCCTAAAATTTTGGGGCTTTTTCTGTGAAGTACTTTTGCAGAGTCGGCGCTGCTTCACCGTGGAGGAAAACAGTCGTCGGAGAATATATGTGTCTTAGAATGTGGCTGCCGGAGGTGAAGATGAGAGTAATATTTTGGAGTAGGTTTGAGCGGTTTTTGGACCTTTGAAATTCCAAATTATAATGTGGAGAATATAAACAGTAACCCGTGTTATTTCACTTCCAGTAAACTGCGAAAGAAACTGACGATCGCAGCTTTTGTAATTAAGTTGAACTGTAGTGGTAGGTTGTGAACAGGTGACCTTAATTATCATGGAGACATTTGTGGTGTTTAAATTATAATAAGACACTTCAAAATGACATTTTTTATCATTATCCCTTAAATCAATTCTCCTTAATATGTTGAAACGTCAATAATACTTTTAGATAATAATAAGATATTTAATTAAAAAATAATAATTAGAATATAATAATTAATTAATTAAAAATAAAAATAAATTAATATTAATTAAGCAAATAATTCTTAAAGTTAAATTTTTAAAAACCAAAATATTGCCCTTTGTTTTATTAATACCATGTAAGTACACATCCAATATATCAGGGTAGAATAGTACGTAACAAATATTATAATAAATTAAATGAAAATATCAAATTAAAACATGGGAGCCTTTTTTTTTTTTGGGTCAACAATTGGAGGAAATCACATGTTCCCAAAAACTCTTATCTTGTTATACAGTATTGACTTACTTTGTAGAGAGTAAGAACTGTATAAAGAGAGATGAGGGGAAAATGGAGAAGTATATTATTCAATCTTAGAGGTCTCATTTATATAGAGGTAGGGTTTACATGATAAGTGTTCAGACTATTGAGATATTACATGTAGGTCCCTAACTAATAACGTGGACAGCCACATAAGAAATAATATTTACAACACTTCGCCTTAGATGTCCACCAATTGATGATGGTATTGGACGCGCTTATTGTTATCTCGTTAAAAACCTTGCCAGGTAACAAAATTCCAATGGGATAAAAATAACCCTGTTTGAAGAACAAAGAGAGCACAACGAGCATATGTCCTAGGTAACATGTTTTTTGATGCTCCCCTAATTCTCCTCCTGATTCTTGCATATGTCGCTTGATAGCTTCGAGAGTCTTCTCAATCCAATTCTTTCCACTAACTTCTGGAAGGTACACTTAGGTAGAGATTTGGTGAATAAATCAGCCAAGTTTTCCTCGCATCGAATTTGCTTACCTACAATTTCATGATTCTTTTGAAGCTCGTGAGTGTGGAAGAACTTGGGTGCGATATGCGTAGTCTTGTCACCTTTGATGAATCCTTCTTTAATCTGAGCAATACAAGCAGCATTGTCTTCATAGATGAATGTTGGATTGTTAGTTACTGAAGGTAAATCACAAGTGTTTCGAATATGGTGAATCATGGATCTTAACCAAACACATTCTCGGCCAGCTTCATATAATGCAATTATTTCTGAATGATTAGAGGAAGTTGCCACGAATGTAGTGTTTGCTTAGATGATTGTCATGAAATTGTCGTGTCTCTACAAGTAAAAACATATCCTGCTTGAGACCAACCTCTATGCGGATCAATGAGATATCATGCATCAGCATATCCAACAATCGTGGAATTATCAATAGGTTTATTTGTATAGAATAAACCCATATCTGTTGTACCACGAAGGTAGTGTAAAATGTCTTTTACGCCTTTCTAATGGCGTGATGTTGGAGCAGAGCTATAATATGCCAACACACTAACTGCAAATGCAATGTCTGGTCTTGTACATTGTGCCAAAGAAAGTAGGACACCAATAGCACTAAGATATGGTACTTTTTGACTGAGGATAATTTCGTCATCTTGTCTTGGACGAAATGGATCTTTCATAGTGTCAAGACTCCGAACAACCATTGGGGTACTCAGTGGGTGAGCTTTGTGCATACCGAATCTCTTCAGATTTTTTTCAGTATAAGCAGATTGATGGACAAGAATCCCACTGTCCAAATGCTCAATCTGCAGCACAAAGTAATACCTTGTTTTTCCAAGTTCATTTCAAATTTTTTCTTTAAATATTCAATAGTTTTTCCAAGTTCTTCAAAACTTCCAATCAAATTCATGTCATCAACATAAACTACGACTATTGCAAAACCAGAATTTGATTTCTTAATGATCATGCAAGGACATATAGGATAATTGACATATCCTTCCTTAAGTAGATACTCACTGAGGCGGTTGTACCACATTTGTCCAGATTGCTTCAATCCATATAAGGATTGTCTCAGTTTGATTGAGTACATATTGCGTGGTTTTGTAGTTGCTTTAGACAACCTAAGTCCTTCTGGGACTTTCATATAGATATCAGTATCTAACTCACTGTATAGGTATTTAGTACATTAACATCCATAAGTCACATATCAAGCTTCTCTGAAACTACTAAACTTATTAGATATCGAAATGTGATAGAATCCATTACAGGAGAATATATTTCCTCATAATCTATCACATGCCTGTGAAAAACCTTGCGCAACAAGTCGCGCTTTATATCTTGCAATCTCATTTTTCTCATTACGCTTTATTACACATACTTATTTATATCTAACTGGTTTGACATTGGGTGGTGTTTGGACAACAAGTCCGAAAACACTATGTTTTTCTAGAGAATTTAATTTAGTTTGGATTGTATCTTTCCATTTGATCCAATCATGTCTCTATCTACATTCATTAACAAAGCGAGGTTTAGTATCATCACCTTTTATTAGTTCAGTAGCTACTGCAAATGAGAATATATTGTCTATGATCATATCTCTAAGATCCCACAACTCATTGGTGTACACATAGTTTACAGAAATTTTCTTATTTTCAGGTACCTGAGCCTCTTCATGGGCTTGTGTCTCACCGATGTCATTTTCCTCTTCTGTAGTTATAAAAACATGAATTGTAGTCGGACATTAATGTCTTGCACAATATTCTCTTCAATGGCAATTTCATCAGGATTCAGATGTGCCTTTGATTTCCTCTTTCTAGGAACTGAATCTTTTGAACCTACAGGTTTGGCACGCTTCAGGTGTGCAGCAGATGGCTCATTGGCCACGACATTATTTTGTCCAATTTGGACATCAATTCTTGCCGGTGCATTTATTGCTGGGATATATGATCTAGTCACTTTTGCAGTGTCAGTGAATGCATCAAGCATTGTGTCAGCAATATTTTGGAGGTGCAGAATCCTTCGTACTTCAATTTCACTTTGTTTGGTATGAGGATCAAGATGAGATATAGTGGGTACAATCCACATGACATTCATTTAGAATAGTCTTATCTCCCCCTAACGGCGGGAATATTGTCTCATCAAAATGGCAATCTACAAACCCTGCAGTGAAGGTATCACCCATTATGGATTCTAAATATTGAATAATGGATGGTGAATCAAAACCAATATAGATTCCCGATCGATGTTGAAGGCCCATTTTTGTACGTTATGGCGGTACAATAGGCACATAAACAGCACAACCAAATATTCGAAAATGGGAGATAAGGTTGGCTCCCATAAACAAGTTGTAATGGGGAGTATTGATGGTTGGCAATGGGCCTCAATCGAATTAGAGCTGGTGCATGCAAAATTGCATGTCCCCATGCAGAAACTGGCATCTTTGTTTTCATTAGGAAAGTGTGCGCTATTATTTGAAGTCACTTAATAAAAGCTAGCTTTTGCCAAACCATTGTGTATGAGCATGAGGAACCGAATGTTCAATTTCAATTCCCATAGACATGTAGTAATCATCAAAGGTTTGAGATGTAAATTCACCAGCATTGTCTAGACGAATGGACTTGATAGTGTAGTTCGGGAATTGAGCTCGTAATTTAATTATCTGAGCAATTAATTTGGCAAATGCCACATTACGGGTAGACAAGAGGCAAACATGTGACCATCTTATAGAGGCATTAACTAGAACCATAAAATATTGAAATAGTGCACAAGATGGGTTAATCAGTCCACAAATGTTCCCTTGAATTCTTTGTAGAAAAGATGGGGATTCGATCTCTATCTTTGCATAAGATTGTTTAACCACCAATTTCCCTTGTGAGCAAGGGTTGCTTGGCAAAACAATATGTTAAGTCATTAATGGATGTCCATTAGAATTTGTAATGATCCTACGCATCATGGTGGATTCGAGGTGACCCAAACAGTCATGCCAAAGCATAAAGGTATGTTGATTTTTGAACTGCTGGTTCACAACATCGTATGCCTCAATTGGTTTAATGGTTGTGTAATACAACTCAGATGATAAGGCAACCAATTTTTCCAATATCTACTTTTGGCAGTTTTTATTAGACGTAATGCAAAGATATTCCACATGATTATCATTTGTGGTATCAATGTGGTATCCATTTAAACGGATATCCCTAAAATTGAGGAGATTTCTTCTAGATCTCAAAGAGTACAAAGCCTCTTGGATGGACAATTGAGTTTCATTTGGTAGCCTAATGTGGGCTCTGCCGATTGCAGACCTGATATAGTGGTCACATTAGCTTTAAAAGGTATTAATGTGGAGAAATATACTCAATTGCGAAGAACTGTATGTGTAGTGGCACTGTCAGCAAGGCATATATCTTCTCCATCATTCAGGGAGCATCCAGAGTTCATATTCATGCCTTCACACAAAAAAATAAATAATTAGAATGACTCAAGCATGAAAGATTATTTAACGAGATAGTCGATACAAGTTAATCATTATATTCGTTATGAGAAAAAAAAAATGATAGTCTCGCAAGTCAAAGTTTACTTGACGCAACCCAAATATATAGTTTGATAACTGATCATGTTCGTCATGGATAAAGACCACATATTGATGTTTTATTATCCGTGTAGATATAATAAAAGGGCATATGTTAATCAAATTGAATAACTTAGTTATAAATGCAGATTTTGTGAGAAAAATGAAAGCATAAGATATGGCTATAAGGAAATCACGGTACTTGCTTACTAGTAGGATTAATCATCATAATTATTGCATGCAAATCACATTGTTCCACAAAACAGGTTAAAGGAAATAAAAGAGTATATAGAAAATTTTTGGAAGATCAAACTTTAATTACTCACGTATATACCCATCATCATCATAAGCAAGTAAGGAAATCATACTATTCCCCCAGCGATATAGCAAAATGTCTAGAAGAAAGAAAAATTCTTCTTTTATTGCCTTTCAAACTAGCTAGGAACAACGCAAACTGAAAGAAAAAAAATCAATCCAGTGGCCTAAACAAATGTGACTAATGTAGAAAGAAAATTGAAAAAAATGCCTAAACAAAGGCTGATAACTGGTTGTCGTCAAGAATTCCACCACTGGTCATATCATCAAAATTGTTTCCACTGTTCGCAAAAAAATCTAAGACATCAAGCGGAGTAATGTCTAGAGGCTCAGATGAATCCCAACTTCCCAAGGGTCAGAGTGATCAATGTAGTTTGTCTCCGCATTTTTCTTTTTTAGGGAAGCTTTATAGAGTGCCACCAAATGGTCTTTTGTACGACAGGTACGAGCCCAATGGCCTTTACCACCACATCTAAGACAAACATTGTCTTCATTTTTATGAGTTTTGATCATCTGACCATTTCATTTAGTAATCTTAGCATTGTTCCTTGGGCCCAACTGCTGGTTGTAGCCCCCACAAGCTTGACCATTTTGTTGACCTTGACCACGGTTACGAGCTTTGCCATGCCTTCCACCACGTCCATTGCCATGACCA
Source organism: Rosa chinensis (assembly GCF_002994745.2). NCBI lineage: Eukaryota > Viridiplantae > Streptophyta > Magnoliopsida > Rosales > Rosaceae > Rosa > Rosa chinensis. The sequence continues at coordinate 26,047,024 of NC_037091.1, read as the reverse complement.
CTAGTAAAAGTAGCATTCACTTCAGGGAATGGTTGTGATCCTGTTGGGTGAGACTGATGGTTTTTCATTAAGAGCTCATTGTTTTGCTCAGCCACCAGAAGACAAGAGATGAGATCAGAGTATTTGGTGAATCCTCTTTCTCAGTATTGTTGTTGTAAGACCATATTTGAGGCATGAAAAGTGGAGAAGGTCTTTTCAAGCATCATGGCCTGAGTGATAGTTTCTCCACAAAGATTCATTTAGGAGGTGATCCTGAACATGGTGGAATTGTAATCTATCACAGAAATGTAATCTTGAAGGTGCAAATGCATCCATTCATAACGTGCCCTAAGGAGCACAATAGTCTTTTGGTGAGTGAACCTATCTGTCAAGCTTGTCCATAGCTCAAGTGGGTATTTGATAGTTAAGTACTCGTCCTTCAATCCTTGATGGAGATGGTAGCATAGAAAAATCATGGCCTTAGCTTTATTCTACGGGGATGCTAAGTTTCCTTCCTTGATTGTAGGCCCAAGGTTTTGGGCTTCTAGATGAATCTCGGCATCAAGGGCCCAAGACAGGTAATTCTTGCCAGAGATGTCAAGTGCCACAAAATCCAATTTTGCCAAATTCATCATCTTCCTGCCATAATGAAGATGAGGTATGTTAGGATTAGAACTACAGGTTCTTAAAAAATAAGCAATCAGTATTTAAGATGAGGTATGTTAGCACCATTGCAATAAAATCAAGGTTGTGTGTGGTCAGTGCGTTACCATAGCTACCATAAGTCATACAAACCCACAGAGAGCATGCTCAACTATGTAAGCAAGCCAAAGCCAAGCCACAAAGAAATCTTATACAAATGAAAATTCTACATGAAAGCATCTATTTATGCGGAAGATAATACCAAGCAAGATATAGAAAAAAAATGTATATGACTCAGATATGCTAGTTAGGCACATGATCATGCAAATCTGTGACAATGAAGGAAAAGCAAGCTAAGCAATTCAAGCAAAAACAAAATTTCAGTTAACGTGATCAAGTTAAAACTTACTTTATTGCTATGTTCAAAGCTTCCACCATCTAATGGATCATCATCCCTTGATTCATTAAATCCCTTGTTCCTACACCATTCAAACCATCACGGTCTTTTGCTTGTTTGGAAGCATTTAAATGGCGATAATTATCATTCCTGGTGCCGTGCTATGAGGATTTCCCTCAGTGCCAAGAAGAAGACTGGTTTTATTACCGGAAAGATCGAAGAACCAAATTAAGAATTTGATCCTGATGAGCACGCCCTTTGGCAACGATGCAATGATATGATACTTTCGTGGATTCTCACTCATTGGAACCAGACTTGGCTAATTTTGTTCTCTCCTGCAACACTTCTCACGCTATTTGGGAGGATCTTCATGAGAGATTCTCAATTGGGAATGCTCCACATATATTTCAGATTCAACAAGACATATACAGGATCGAACAAGGTCAGATGTCAATTTCTGCATACTATACAAAGTTGAAGGGATTATGGGATGAGCTTTCTTCTTACAACTCAGTTGCATGTTCTTGTGCTCAAAATGATAGCACCAAATTGATGCAATTTCTCACTGGACTCAATGAGACATATTCAGGTACATGTGGACAAATATTGTTGATGACCCTTACCTTTTGTTAGTCAGGCGTATGTTGCAGTTCAACAAGAAGAAAAGCAGCGTGAGTTGGGCTCTTTTGCTGTTATGCCGTCGAATATGGCGGCTATGGTGGTGCGAGGTCAAAGACAAGCAATCCAAGAAAGAGCCTTTTGAATGTACTTATTGTGGGAGAGAATATCATAGGGAGGCCACATGCTAGAAGAAGTATGGATGCCCTCCAGGGCATCCAAAACACAAGAATGTAGATGGAGATCGAAACTCACAATCAGAGACTAATGGCGATAAAATTCATAGTTCTTTCCAAGGAAATTATGGTAAGAAATCTAGCAATTATGGCAACCGAACCAAGACATATGCTTCTGCCAATTCTATGGACACAAGTGATCATGCCGCTAGCTTTCAAGAACTCCAAGGTGTCCTGCCAAACCTCACTGAAGAAAAGTATATTCAAATAATTGCAGCAATGAATCCCAAAGCAGTTGCTCCTCAAGCCAATGCAACCATGGCATCACTTTCTGAATTTTTTGAAGGTTTGTCTTTAGTTGCTCCTAATCGCTGGATCATAGATAGTGGGGCAACTCATCACATGACTTCATCTCCACACTCTTTAACCACTATTGATTTACATTCTTCCATGCCGTCAGTTTGTTTGCCTAGTGGGGATAGAGCAAGTATTACTATGAGTGGTGCCATCCAATTTACAAATTCATTTAGCATAAACAATGTTCTATGCGTACTAAGTTTCAAAGTTGATCTTTTATCTGTTGGTAAGACGATTGATGACATGAGTTGTTTTGTGACATTTTTTCCGTCTTGGTGTGTTTTGCAGGTCTTGGTTACGAGGATGATGATTGGTATGGGTAAGCAACGTGGTGACCTATATTATCTTGTGGCGTTGGCTTCCATTACTCCATCCAACTGCTTCGCTTGCAATTTAAGCATCTCTTCCAACCTATGGCATCGACGCCACGGCCACCCTTCTTCTTCGCATTTATAATATTTAGCAAATAATAATCTTCATTTTAAGTTTGATTCTAGTCATCAATGTGATGTTTGTCCGTTGGCGAAACAAACTTGTCAACCTTTTTCACTTAGTTCAATTTCAACTGCCAAGATTTTTTCCTAAAAATACCAGATAGACCACTATATTGCAAAATGACAGAACAGCTATACAAGTGGATAGTTTACTCAAAGAGAACACAGCAATTGCTAATGTAGTGTAAACCTCACAACTGAGGAAACTTCACTGCGCGGCTTGTAACGTAGCCAACACGAGAAACAAATTCACTATGAATCAAATGTTTACAGAATACAAGTAGTGATCTTATTTCACAATCACATTTACTAGCAACACAGCTACCTTGATTTACAACTGATATAGTTTCTAACACAGATGTCTTAAAACCTTACAACCTCAATCTTCCACTGTATTCCAACATCATCGTATCACCGATCTCAAGAACAATTACCAAGATGAATGCAGTGAGAAATACTTGCAGAAGAATACTAGAGAGAGTTATGCAAAAACAGTTTGTGAGGACTAAGCAACACACTATGAAAAACTTTAGATGAAAAACTTTGTCTTTCACAATCAGTTTCAAAACCTTTTATAGAGGAGCAAGTCTCCCCCTCAAAACAAAATCTCTTTTTCACCACAAAATAAGATAAACATGGAAAGGTTGAAAACTGAAATCAAATCTTCCTAACTGTATGCAAACCCGATCTTTATCTTATATGCATTTTGAAAGCCTTTTAAAGCAAATAAGTATATCAAATCAATTTACCCGATATGCATATCAATTTTAAATCATGTGATATATGAAATGCATACCATGTTTAACTCAAGATCAGTGAGCATGATTCTCCTTGATTTCCTCGTGCTGACCCGATTCTGCAATCTTCTTCTATTTCCTTGAACCACCGAAAAAGCAGGAGAAATAATCTCCTAGTCCTTTGCAACCTCTGATCTCCTAGTGGCCTTGGGAAAGTATGTGTTGAATGGTAATAGCCCAATATACTTACAATCTCCCCCTTTGGGCATTCCCATTCAACACATAACTTTTTCATCATTTATCCTCTGTTTTAGTCTTCACAGATAGATACTAAACATGAACACTTTCAACAAATGTACCAAATGTACCTAGATGTTTCACTTGGAGCAAAGGAATCAGTTTCCATCCTTTTCCAGATCCAAGTAAAAATAAAACCAAAATAACGACGAACAAAATAAGCATCCACAGCATTTTGTGCTTATGCACTTGCACACCAAAACAAAATTGTCCAAAGAAAAATAAAATGCAGAATAAAAGAAATAAAATAAAATAAAAAGTTCCTGCACTTCTCCCCCTTTGAATGGGAAGGCTCTTCACTTCTCCTCCTTCAGATTGGTGATCTGGTCATAGGTCTCCTCTGCAAGCCTGTCATCGTTGTTGTCACTGTCAAACTAGGCAGCCACCTCACGAGCAGCCATGGTAGAGGGGCCAGGATCACCAGCGGCAGGGGCTCTAAGAGCTGGAGACATCGGGCATGTCACAGCCTCCCTTCGAGGAAACTCAGGAGGATGGCTTTGCATGTTTTGGACCTCCATAGCAAGGTTATTCAGGGCAGTGTGGCAACGGATCAGTGAGAAGTTCATGTCAGCAACATAGTCGATCATGCAGGTGACCCTCCAATCAGTCACCATGATACCATCACGAAGATGAGAGCGCATGTCATTGATGGACGCTGCAATGCTCTCCAGAGTGACCGCAGGCCGAGAAGCACGAGGAGGTGGAGGGATGGAGGATTCGCCGGCATGCAGCCGAGGAGACCTACGAGGAAGAGGAGGAGGGCTCTGGCTGCGTTCAAGAGAGGGACGAGGGTCCCCTGGATGAGTAACACCGGCAGAAGCAGCGGCTTTCTTCTTCAAGAGAGAGAGGAGAGAGGAGATTGGTGTTGGTTGCCGCCAATGCGGGTAGTGAGATTTGTGCGAACCATGATGAGAAGAAGAAGCGGTTTGAAGCCTACACACTTAGACAAACCCTAGTGAAATCCGAGAGACAAGATAGATTTTATATAGTGCACCGGTAGGGTTGGAGAAATTTAAGGGACATGCCGGTTCAACAAAACTTCTCCAAGAAGGCGAGAATTTATGACAAGTTAAAAATCCAAGAATCACACATGCAAATAGAACACTCCCCCTAAATGCATGCTTAATCAGTAAGGAAATTAGATGTTCACAAGTGTCAAACAAAGAAAGAATATAGAAGCCATGATCTACAGTTTTATCGCACAATATATTTTGTATCATAACCTGTAGACACCTAATATTTTGTCACAACCTCGAATGAGAAAATATAGGAAAGTTGAAGCATAGAGGGCACACATCAAGTAGTGGAAGGAACATATCTCAGAGAATCAACCATGATGTATTCTATTAAAAAAGAGAAGTGATACTCAAGGGTAGACCTTAATATGTAAACCTGTGTCAAATGTGAGCATAACCTGTAGATGGAGCTTTAAAACGTGTTTAGAGAAAGAGAAAAGAGGTAAAGTAAGGGATCTGGAGACTTGTACTTTGCTCAGGAGGTCTCGTAAGAGAAATAGGAAACATTGTTCCTACAGTGATAGTTTAACTCAGCCTTAAATTTTTATTTTGTCACATATAAAAGCAAGAAATCATGTAACGAGACACCTCTCAGCAACTCTCAGACCAGACGATCTTAGGGTACTAAACATAACAAGGATGCTCGATGAAGAGGGTCTCGAGTTACTGCTTGTATTTTCACCATTTGAGTTCAGAGGTCACCTAACCATCTCGTTTCTTACAAACCCTGGAAAGTTCACCACAACTAGGACCTGATTACTTTGAGAGGAGGTAAACAATTATCCATTCTCTTTTCTTGCAAATCCTAGAAAGTTCACCACAACTAAGACCTGATTACTTTGAGAAGATGGACATGAAACATTTGAGCATTGGAGTCAGATCACCTGCTTCAGCTATAAACTCTGAATAGGAAACATGTAACATGCCACCACGTACAGTTATAGGTGATAGTGCAAAGAAAGTTTAACTGATTAAGATGCTAAGCTAAAGTACACAATCAATGTCCAGAATAAGGCATGGAAAAAAGAGATATAAGACTGAAAATATGTTCAATCCCCTAATGACAGTGGACAAGGTACACTAAGTTCACAATCTTCTCAAGAAAGGTTGGACAAATATTAGGATGCCTCAATACTTTGAACATATCCCAAGTGCATTCCTCAATAACTCAAACCTAGCAGTGTCAAGTGGCTTTGTGAATAGGTCAGCAAGTTGACTGTCTGTGGGGGCAAAACTCAACTCAAGAATTTTTTGTTCAACCAAATCTCTAATGAAGTGATATTTGAGATCAATGTGCTTAGTTCTAGAGTGTTGAATAGGATTCTTGGTGATATTTATGGCCCTGGTGTTATCACAGAAAATGGTCAACTTACCTTGAGAAATGCCATAGTCCATAAGCATTTGCTTCATCCATAGCATCTGTGTACAGCAACTATGGGCTGCCACATACTCAGCCTTAGCTGTAGAGAGAGAGAGATTCAATTCTACTTTTTGCTGTGCCATGTGACCAAGTTGTTCCCAACAAAGAAACAGCCACCTAATGTGCTTTTGAAGTCCTTGAGATTGCCTCCCCAGTCAGCGTCTGAGTAACCAGCAATTTTCACATTAGTTTCAAAGGTATAGAATATTCCACAAGAAACAGTACCTTAGATATATCGTAGAATTCTTGTAACAGCTTCCAGATGGGATTCCTTTGGATTTGCTTGAAATCGTGCACAAACACCAAGACTATAAGAGATATCTGGTCGACTAGCAGTAAGATACAACAAACTACCAATCATGCTCCTATAGATGGTCGGATAAACAGAATTGCCATCCTTGTCTTCACTGAGCTTGGTAGTGGTACTCATGGGATTGTTTACCACCTTTTTGGACTCAAGACCAAATTTCTTGATCAAATTCTCAGCATATTTGGTTTGAGAGAGAAACAAACCTGTGTTAAGCTGCTTTATTTGTAATCCAAGGAAAAATGTTAGCTCACCACATATACTCATTTCAAATTCACTTTCCATGACTGACTGAAATTCTTTAACAAGATGCTTAGATGTAGAACCAAAAACAATGTCATCAACATACACTTGTGCAATGGTAATGTCAATTTTTGCTTGCTTTACAAATAAGGTCTTATCAACTGGACCCCTAGAATATCCTTTTGTCATGAGATAATTAGAAAGCCTTTCATACCAAGCACGAGGAGCCTGTTTCAGTCCATATAGAGCTTTCTTGAGTCTATATACATGATCCAAGTGATGTGGATCTTTAAAACCCTGAGGTTGTTCTACATATACTTCCTCCTGTAAGATTCCATTGAAAAATGCCGTTTTGACATCCATTTGGAACAGCTTGAACCTGAGATGACAAGCCATAGACAACCGTAATCTCACAGACTCTAATCGTGCAACATGAGCAAAAGTTTCATCAAAGTCAAGACCCTCGACCTTTGAGTAACCCTGAGCCACTAGCCTAGCTTTATTTCTAACCACATTCCCTTTTTCATCACTTTTGTTTCTGAAAATTCATTTGGTTCCTATGATATTGCAATTACTAGGTCGAGGTACCAAGTACCACACATCATTTCTAGTAAATTGATTCAGCTCTTCCTGCATAGCACTAATCCAGTGATCATCCAACAAGGCTTCCTTAACATTTTTTGGTTCAACTGAGGACACGAAACCAAAATGGGATATGACATTCATGCTTAGCAGATTTTCAGTGATAAAACACAATAGTGCATTTCCTTGACTTACCTGTGCCGCAGCTTGCCTATGTGTTGTCAATCCATCTAATACATTGCCAATGATGTCCTGACTAGAATGATCCTTATGAACCTGCTTGAAGCCTCTTCTCATGGTAGGAGCTGGTTCAAAAATGTTATATGTTATCTCATCTTCATCAGCTTGGACTTCTTTGCTTGATGTTGGTGTGACTGAGGTGGATGATGTATCTGCAAATGATTCTTCCTGTTTCATACATTCATCATCAATAGAGACATTAATGGATTCCATAACAACTCGAGTTCTTTTGTTATAGACTCTATAAGCCCTGATGTTCATAGAATACCCTAGGAATACACCATCATCACTTCTAGCATCAAACTTACCAAGATGCTCTCTATCTCGTAAGATGTAGCAGGGACTTCCAAAGACATGAAAGTGCCCTACATTGGACTTCTTACCTTTCCACATCTCGTAAGCTATTTGATCTATACCTGGTCTTAAGAAGACTCTATTAATTGTATAACATGCAGTACCTATAGCCTCAGCCCAAAAGTGTGTACTTAAATCTGTAGCATGTAGCATAACTCGAGCCATGTCCAGTAGTACCCTATTTTTCCTTTCCACAATGCCATTTTGCTGAGGAGTGATTGGGGTTGAGAACTCATGAGACACACCAAGCTCATGAAAATAGTTAGCGAAGGCAGCATTTTTAAATTCTGTACCATTATCTGACCTTACTCTAACTATGCTAGTATTGAATGACTTCTTTTCAATTATCAATTTTTAACTCAGGTTCTTAAATGACTCAAATGTTTCAGTTTGTCTTTTAAGAAATTGACCCACGTGTATCTTGAAAAATCATCCACAACCACTAGCATATAGCTCTTACCTCCAATACTTTCAGATTGAGCTGATCCCATCAGATCCATGTGTAATAGTTCCAATATCTTTGAGGTTGTTGCTGAGTTCACCACCTTGTGAGGTGCCTTGGTTTGCTTTCCAATTTTGCAGTCACCACATATCTTGTCGGTTTTGCCATTTAGATTGGGTAGACCTCTAACACATTGCTTGGAAGATAACTTCAACAAGTCCTGATAGTTCACATGTCCCATCCTTCTGTGCCAAAGCTCAAAGGTCTCCTCTATGGATCTCACAGACATACAGGACTGCAAGCTGAAAGATTCATTAGCTCGAATATGATAGCAGTTATCAAAAGATCTCTTACCTCCCATGATACCTTCTCCTTTCTGATTTAGCACTAAACATCTTTGTTTGTTAAACCACACATCTTCATAGTCATCAGCCAAATGGCTGACCCTGATTAGATTAGCAGTTAAGCCTCAACATATAGCACATTTTTGAGATTAGGTATACATGAAGTGTTAACTCTGCCCCGAGCTAGAATACTTGCTTTTCGCCCATATCCAAAGGTGACTGAACCAGTTGTGTTTTCATCCTAAAAGGAGGCAAACCAGGCTTTGTCTTCAGTCATGTATCTAGAACAACCACTATCAACATGCCAAAAATCTCGTCGCTTGTCTGCTAGAGCAGTTAGCGCTACCAAACACATGGCCTCAATATGAGTAGTTTGTTCAGCTGTACTTGCACGAGCCAAAAGACATGTAGCATCAATTTCGTTAGCATGAGCTAGAAGGCACTTACTTTCATTTTTCTTGGTCCAAATAGTTTTTTCTCTTCCAATTTGGAAGCTTTTCTTAGAGAACATTTCAGCTAGTTTACTAATGAGTTCCTTCTGTTCTCTAAGTTCACACTGTAAAGATTCAACAGTACATTTTTCTTGAGAGACCTGTGAATTTAACAGTCTTTCATTACACCTAGGTCTGACATGTCCTATCTTACCCTAGTGATGACATGTAGGAATAAAAGTTCTAGAATTTGTGTACCTGTTTTGACCAGTGGAAGTCTCTTGGTCAACTTTTACCTGATAATTGTGTGTTGGCTGACCTTCCTTTATGTTCTTCAGTATTGTGACATGGTCATCAATAGAGGCTTCCTTCTTCTCTACAAGTGGTCTTAAGGCTCTTACAAACTTAGTACTTTTGGAATTCTCTCCAGTGTATCCTAACCTACAAGTGTCATAAGGAGCTTTTCATGAACCAAGCAATTTAGACATAGCACCAAAGCTGACCTCAAACTTGGTGAATTTTTCTTGAGTTGATTTTAACTCATCTTGCAAAGACTCATTTTTAGCCAACAAATCCAAGTTTAAGACCTGTTGTCCCCTAACATCCAGTTCCAGCATTTGGATCCTGTTGAGATACTCAGTCTTTTCAGCCTTCCAAGTTGAAGAATCTTGGTCACCTTGCAAGTCCGTCAACTCATTCACAATCTTGCTTCTTTCTTGTTCCCACACGGACTGTGAAGTTTCTACCATGTGCTCCACCTTTTCTTTTTCAATCCTCAGAAATTTAATTTCCTACTCCATACTCAAGTTTCTAAGTAACGTAGCCTTCCAAGCCTTGTAGAGTTGTTTGTAGTGGATATTTGTTTCATCATCATAAAAAACCTCATCACTATCAGAATCTGGTAGAAGTGATGATACAAAAGCCACATTTGTCACTTCTTGAGACTCATCATCGCTCCATGTTGTGAGAAGAGATTTAACACAAAACATAATGCATGTAAATTTTTCATACACTTCAGTCTGGTCAGATTGCGTGCCACAGTCACACTCATTAGCTCCGTGACTCCATTCTTAGTCATCGGAAGTATTTATTTCGGTTCTTCAGGTGTGTTCGGCCTCATATGCTGCACACATTATAAAATAACATTGTTATATGCTATACTATTGTCACAGTCCCTAGTTGCATAAAAAATGTGGGTTGAAAATTTATGTGATACTATTGCCACAGTCACTAGTTGTATACAAAGTATGCAGGTTGAAAATTTACTCGTGTTTAATCAAAATCAACATATTTCAATATTGGTTATGTGACTTATGTCAAGCCGGTTGAGTTACTAATCCTTGTTTACCAAGATTTCAAGCCCAACATTAACACCACACCAATATGTGATTGAATTATTATATGATATTTTACAATACAAAACTACTTTAATGACCTCCCACAACAGACTGCATAATCAGGAATGCAAAATTGAAGTACCAAATTTCTCACAACTAACAAATCTTAGTTCTAAAACTTAACTACTACCATCACAACAGAAAACGCAATTGACATAATGGCACGGGCAATGTTATATGGGAACACATGTCCCAATCTCATAAACACAAAACAACTTAATATACATAAATGAGCAGGAATCAGTGAACTTAAGCCATCCCTGTTCTTTTTCATAGTTTTTCATTACAGATTAACTAGTTCTTATACTTGTAAAAATATAACATCATACCACACACCCGTCGAAGCTCAAATTCATTTCACATAATCTTTATATAACCACAAACAAGCAACCGTTGAGTTTAACCAATGAGAATGAATAATGGGTTTTTCAAAATAATAGTTTAGATATTCAACACTGACCCAAACACAAGTAGAAATCAAATAACTTCTAATCAATGTTTGACATATATGACAAGTGTTTCGGTTTCACTAATGAACACTCCAAATAGTTTATGTATGCTATTTTGACTAACATTATAAGTAAAGAAGGCACCTCTATCATCTTCAATGGCCTCACATGATTCACTGTACATAATCAAATTGAGATGGACAAATAAACAAGAAACAAAAATATGAAGGTCTGTAAATTCGACCCCAGTATTGAACCAAGTTCGGAGTCCGGGAAAGGCGATATTGTTTCGGTCATCAACTGACTTTCAACAACTTAACTCAAATCCATGGCATACTTATAGTATCATATTGTATACTTTAATATGCCAGGCCATTATATCTGTCACGTCCCGAATTTCGAATAAAGAAATTCGAATCCGAAACGTGATAACCTAACAAGCACAAGAAAACACATAGAAATTTCTTCATTAAAATTAAGCTCTAAAGCAAACCGAGCTCACCAACATCAATACGGACTCGTTCTTTAGAGTCACATATTAATTACAAGAGTTTAGAAATTAAACTGAATGTCAATTCAATAAGTAAACACACTTTCTACACAACGGAAGAATAAAACTAACGTACACTTCAACGTCCAAGCTACAACAGTAACCAACCCTCAGCTTGATGACAATCACTCGATATTCTAACCTGCACAAAAACCCCTACACAATGGAATAGTACACCAGGTTGAAACGACAAACTAGGTAAGCTTTTGCAAGCTCGTGTGAGTAAACTTAAATAACCACAAAAACGTCTTTCCAACTCAAGAACAATAAATCAACACAATGATTAATTCCAACAACAAAATCCTTTTCTTCTTCCTTTTAGGAAACACACATGTCACAACCGTGACAAATCAAATCATTCTAAATGAAAACTAGTAATTCCTGCATAGAATTTTAGTTCAGGAATCATCACAAGTATACAAACCCAAAACCACAGTAATCCCTAAGTAGAATTTTAGTTCAGGAGATTACACTTAAAATCAACCATTATAATGAAGAGGAAAATTAATAAGGAGTCAAACAACTCACACTAGAGTCGATGATCAACCATCAACTCCAAATAAATCATCTCACAACATGACTTATTTTCAAAACTCGACATCCTTACCCCTTAAGATAACATACATCACGAAAGTGATATAAATCATATTAACACAACTCACCCATAATATGAAAATCAAGTCCCTCTTGAACAATAAAAGAAAGACCCACACAAACTCTCTTTAAAAACACGTATTCATGAGTCATAAGTAATCCCGTGTTACCCCCATAACATACAATGGCAAACAAACTAGAGCTCTAACTGAATCGTAGCCTACCACCTCAGCCGAGGTTCAAACCTACGATAATACTTGCCTCTGTCACTACTATGACACCAGATCTGTAGATCAGAAACTGTCACCACCGTGACACCAGATCCGTAGATCAGAAAACATTTTCAACAAATCCCACATGACTCACAAATGTCACACCACAACTCCAAATCACTCTTTCAACAATATAAATCATTAAAAGTCTACATATCACAATGTCACATCATCCAGATATATATATTCCACGTAAATAAATATATATATATACACACACACGTAATCATTCACGCAGGAATGACCACTATTACCAACTATAGTTCATACGTATTAAAACCCAAAAATTCATTTTATACTTAAATTCATTTTTTTACCTGTGAGCCATAGCCCTATGAATCGTAGTCGATCGAGTTCATATTATTTTAAACAAATCTTTATTTTCAAAAATGATTTACAATTATCAATCAATTCCAACATTAAATAACTCGGTTCGTAAATGAACCACGTGAGATTTACTCACCTCAAAATCCTGCTGCGTCTTCATATGCCATACGAGATACACAAGTGTAACAATCCGTCTAAACAACTTCGTCAAACACCTAATAAAATACGACCTTGATTTAGTACCCAAACACTAAAAACAATTAATTTCCGAACTCCCAAATCAATCCAACAATCCGAAAGTAACGCCAGTTGAGGTGAACTTCATCCGAGACTGCCTAAACTCTCTGGAACACTTCTACGGTCAATATAAAAAAACTACAAGTCAATCGGACGGCTGGATCCCCACGGATCGAACATCAATCGAACCGAAAACCCTAAAACTTTGAAAATCCATAACTTGCTCATACAATTTCCAAAAATTACAAACTATATATCGAAATGATCGTATCGATGTGTAGATTAAAAAGGGGAACAGAAACTGTTCTAGGGGTGGACGGAATTGGTCAGAAACCACCACCACAGTGGCAGTGCCGCCGCCGGCCCAAAGTCAAAATTTGACAAAACTTCCAACACAAAAGATCTTCATTTCAACTCCAATTACAACATTCATAACTAGCACAAAGTCAAAATTAAAACCATTTGGCCGGAATTTACCTCATAAATTTTGAAAACCGATGAACCCTAGATTCCCAATCTTCCAAATTCGAGCTCCACAGGCTGAATCGTTGCAAGCCACCTTGGGAGAAATCTTCTACGTCCTCTGGGCTTCAAAAGCCCCCAAGAATTACCTCCTGAGGTGGCCGGAATTGTGAGCTCCGATCTGGGTGATTTGCAGCGTCGCCGCTAAACTTCCTAGCCTTGCTGCGTCGTGCATAGGCCGACCCACGTCTTGAAACTTCACAGGGTTGTAGATGGGCGTGAGGCGAAGAGATAGGGACAAGAATCTCGGTATATGGTGGCCGGAAGGGGGAGAACGAAGCCGGTGAAGTCGGCTAGGCGAAACTGAGCTAGGGACCGAAGAGAGAGAAAAAGTTTCCCGTTTTGGAAACTTCTGATTTTTTTTCCTATTTAACCAAAATGGAAAATTTTTCCAAAGGTCATAACTTCTTCATATGAACTCCGATTTTCGCGTTCCACATGTCTACGAACTCGTATCGACGCACTCTACAATTTTCATGAAGGAAGTTTTCACAAAATCATAATGTATAAAAATTCAAACTTCATAACCCCCCTAAAATATGTATTTCAAATAATTAATCGTCCAAAACCATTTCGCTCTATCTCGAACCATGAAATCGTACTAATGAACACTTTATTAATTCTGAGAAATTAATAACGAATTTTCAGGGTATTACAATCTACCCTCCTTAAAGAAATTTCATCCTGAAATTTTAAGTACTGATAGGAGCAAAAAGTGTGACGATATTATTGAATATGTGCCCCATTTTAGCCTTGTTTCTCCCTTAAGTTTAGTGTTTTGAGTCATTGAGTCGTTTTTAGAGTCTTGTTAAGTGTTTGGAGTGAAATAAGCGGAAAAAGTAAAATTCATGAAAAATCCTAGCTGGATCAGGATTCCTCACTGTCGACTGTTTTTGCGGTCTTTACATTTTATTTTCTCTAGAAAATTCTGATATTCTCCTGCTTGTTGTAGGAAACCTTGCCTGGTTGAACTCTTGGAAACAGCAATGATGGAGTCATAAAATAAAGCATTAAGATATTTGACCAAGCAATGAAGAAGGGGAATAAAGGAGAAAGATGTTTTCAGTTGAAGAATAAAAGAGAAAGATGTTTCAACTGGAAAATAAATAAGAAAAAGATGTTTCAGCTTGGAAATTAAAGGAATTGCCCCATTATGAGAGGAGTTAAGGCCTTAAAGGAGATGTTTCAGCTAGAAAATTAAAGGAATTACGATGCAATCCCATCCGTCCAATGATGAAGGGTATGATCGACAAAAGCCAACCAATGCTCCCCTATAAATAGGCAACATCAAGAACTGAATTGGCATCACTTCCTGGCCAAAAACTTTTCCGAGACTCTGCCCAATTCACTCCTTAAACTTCCATCACCTACAAGACCGTGACACCAAACATCCATCAATCTACAAAGCTCTAAGGCGCTGAGTCAAGGACGCTCCACCACCATAGCAGAGACGAGTTCATCACCTTGTTGCCAAGCCGCTGAGGAAAGCTTCAAAGTGTAACTATGACTCTACTTATAATTTTTGTTTCGGTTTTGTGTGTTTCAATTTGCGAGTTGTGTAATTGGAGACATGAAATTTTCAGAATATTTTTATTAATATTTTTGAGATTTTCAGTTTATTATTGAGTTTATTTCAAGAATTCTTTTATGATGCATGTTACAATCTTGTGCCCTTTTACGTGTTTAGGTAATTTTCAGAGTTAGGTTCATAAGTTTGCATGCTAGAATCACGCTGAGTGTTCTTGTGTGTTTGCTTAATTTGCCAAGAGTAATTGTTATTTGTTAAGACGCTGAGTTAAACAGGTAGTAATTAGTTCTAACAAGTGGTAAATATCATGCTTTACTGATTAAATGATTCTGCAAATTACGTGTTAAATTCTATGTGTAATGGTTAATTTGCACGTGTGAGTTGATTTGAGAGTTAGATAATATTACTAGTTAAGAGAATTACGCTGAGTGTTTTCGAAAATTAGTAGTATTAGGCTTGGTAAGGACTTTTCCGATCCAAGCCTACATTAGAATGAATCAGATAAATGGATTGATCCGCTGAGGCTTTTCATTTGGGCTCTTATCTAGGCATTTAAGATGGACACATTTTTGTAGCATGTTGAAATGGATTTTCTGTTTTTACACTTAGTAATTTCCAAGTGGTATTGGTCTAGGTTAGGGAAGTCGATCATTGTATATAGTTTTATTTGTTTTGTTTTTATTTTAAGTAGATTAGGAACCAAAATTCAAAACCCCCCATTTTATTCTTTTATTTGTTAATTGACCTTTTTGTGTAGGTGTACCCTACAATCCCCGGACTGAATGATCCCTGCTTATCCTATACTGACAACTACATTTTGCAGGGTTAAATTGTGAGGCTATTTAAGCCTCATCAAGTACTCTAATCCACCAAAAGATACGTATACCTCGTTCTCATACTCACTTGTACACTAGAGAAGCATCACTCATGTCGCAGCGACTTCACAAAACCTTAACCAAGTCACTCAATTACTTCAAGGTTGCTTTGTTAACTTATCCTGATACAACAGGTTCAACAATGAAGGTCACATCCGCTTTAACCTTGATCGTACCATGATCAATCACAAGAGACTCATCACGAGTATACTTTCTCGACATGAACACAAAGAAATATTTTGTACACCAGACCTACTAGGAGGTAAGGCCAACCTATATGCCAAATCTATAACTTCTCCAAAATCTCGAAAGGTCCGACAACCTTGGTGTAAACTTCCCCTTCTTGCCAAAACTCGCACTTCTCAAACTTATCATAAACTTTCCCCTTCTCAGAATCTGAAGCACAATCCGAAAATGCTTATCATGATCCTCCAAAAATTTGGAGAAATCAAGATATCATCCACGAATAATACTACAAACATATCAAAGTGAGGATTGAACATGCGGTTCATCAATTCTATTAAAAGGTAGCAGGTGCATTGATTAGACTAAAAGACATGACGACAATTCAAAATGTCCGTACATAATCCCAAAAGCAGTCTTAGGAACAACCTAATCCTTATAGCAACATCTGACCTCAGACATCGATAACGAAATACCGGTTGTCCAGGGACAAATAACACATCCTCACTTCTGCCTCTAGCCCTCGAATAACATTGCTCTCATCATGATGACCTTGCCAACTTTTAAACAAATCAAAAACTTTCACTCAACGTTGTTCTTTAGTCCTATCTGGAATACAAACCGACCACCAACGATAGTCGCACCAACTTCCACTTCAACGGTACTACAATCAAGTACACTAGCTCCATCATAGACTTGTTCTTCAGTCTAGGCACATCAATACGTTCAGTGCCATGAAACTCTAGGAGATATGGCAAAACTAAACACCGAATCTCCACCTAACATCACTATCGCAATTGTTCTGATAGACATTAGTCTTAATTTCACATTTGAAGCTAAAAACGCATGCCTTAAATATCACCTCCAACACCTGATTCCCTCATTTAGTCAGTCCAATAATCAGCAGATAAAATATTGCACTCGCACTTCTAGTAATTCCTCATAACATTCTAGAATAGTCCCCACTCCACAAAGTACAACATGTCTAGGTCAAACATCTGATACAGGTACAATACCTAGCATCACCGCACTACGACCCTCTACCACTCTACTTGGTGATCATTCAAACATTCTATGCGTCACAACTTCTGTAATTGCAGCACATCACTAGGTTCCGCACAGCAGGAACACTAGGAGATAAAGCAACTCAAATGTTGAATCTTCACTTCTCACCAAAATCACAACAGGTTTAGCAGACCTTAGTCTTAACTTCACTTTGAAGTTCAAAACAAATGCTTTCAACATACCCTCAATCACTTCACCCGATCAATCTGTCACTCAATCTGTGGGTAAAATGATACACCCGCAGCTCGAGTGATCCTTGTGACATTCTAGGATAGTCTCGAAACTTCATAATGAAATTTGCCTAGACCCACAATTAATATCGGCACCCTACCTAGTATCACCGCACTAGTCATCCACACCACAGCACTTGGTGGTAACACAACCATCTCCTGAATTCCATCCTCGCACACAACCCAACAACGACTCTGAAACTACTGCACTATACACATACTACTCAAGAGACCAGTACCCTGTTATCACAATAGTATATGTAACACATCGTTGATAATGTAACTCTAGCACTACGAGAATTTGGAAAAGAAACCTGCCACTCACTCGAATCAATAATACAACATTCTTTTACAATCATCATTTCATAAAATCACAACAAGTTCTGCATGCGTCAAAATCACACAGAAACTCATTCATAAAGACAATAGAGCATGCATCACAATTCAATAAGTGTTCTACCACCTCAGAACACAAAATCATGCTAAGGTCTAGCCTCTACCAACCCACACAATTTGCCTTATTCCGTCCTGTTTCACTAGATCTGAAACTCGATTTCAAAATTATTGTGCCTTTCTTTCCAACTTGCAATCACTACTCCATGAAGTTAGAACGGGAACGGCCCTTCTAAAATGAGATATCGTTTGCAGATTGGTGTTTTGTTCAAAGAGAATTTTGATGTTTTGTAGAGAAGGACGATGGAGACTACTTTTAGTCTTGGAACCTTATCTCCTCCTCGATGCTACTGCCTCTCTCCTTCTCTCCTAAAAGCCCCTGTAGCAACTTAATACGTTACAGTTTCATCTTCCCTGTCCTGTGCAAGTTGACGCGGTCAATGTAACGGAAAACCTGATGACAACTGTTGGTCTACAAAACAATTGGTTCATTGCAGAACTACTCCCTATTATTAATAGCAATTAGCTTTCTCCCAAAAAAAAAAAAAAAACCAAAAAACAAACAAAAACCAAAAACGAGGAAAGGAATTATTTCTGCTATTTCAAAAATTTAACCGAAACTCCATATTTTCAAAACCATAATTGAGATGCATATAAACTATCGACCAGTGTCTATGGAGCATTGTTGAGCCTGGATCTAATCTTGCAGCCTTACACTGCTGCAGTAATGGTGAAAATGTATGCTCTCAAGAACCTTTGAAGCACCACTACACCAACAAAGCTTGTCCCAATTACATGGGATTGGGTACATTAACACTGAATCTCTGATCGATATTTTAGCAGACTATAAACAGTACTTTACACACTTGTGCAGCGATTATCCTACGTACTACAACAGAAACTTTATTAGTAACTTGGTTTGTACATTAGTTTTAACTTCACTTCAGCACCAAGTGGCTTGGCAGGGTTCCATTTTTTAATTGCTAGCTCCAAATTGAACTCTGAATCTTCATTTCCACTTCTTGATATCATGGCCTTGTCAAGATGGCTATAGATTCCCACTCCAGGCTGTATATCACATCCTGTGCAAATGTGGAACTAGTAAGCAACACAACTTTTAACATATTAGGCATTCTAAAAGAGTCGCAACAAGTCACAGAAAGTTCACAGAGCACAAACAAAAATCTGGTCAGTTTCTACTCACAGAAGGATATTGCTGGTCTATGTCAAAACTGTTGATTGCACAAGGTTCTGCTGAGAGCTCAATGGGTTCCTCACCTATACAGGTTTGAAAATTTGCAACTCTTTGTAAGTCTCACTTCCACTTGTATAAACAGTCAGCAAATTAGCATAAGAAAGAAGCTATCAGACGTGACAGTTGGTCAAAGAAATAGCAGAAAACATCATACCCTGTTCAACAACAGCAAGAATTCCGTCCTCAGAACAGATCATAGTAGGTAAAATACGTGAAGAAACATTTCCTACATTTGAAGACTTTACATAGGGGTCATACTGAACCTCCCAAACATCACTTTCACATGGTGAGCAGCTTGCTTCACCTGACCCAACCCCAGAGAGTAAAAGAGGCTGTTGTGGCCACCTAAGATCCCAGGCAAATACAGTACCTAAAGAGCCTCCTGCCTGTAAGTACAAGAAAGTTGCAAGACATCATAAGTTCAAGCAAACTAAAATCTCATTTAAGTCACAGTGATAAAGCTCTCTCAGGTTCTTTTGACGTTGCAGAAGGCCGGCATTGTATTTACATAGCATAGCATTATGTACAAACAAGATTTAAGACAGTATAATTGTGAAGCAAGTCTACCACTAAAATAAGACATCATCATAATTCAACCATGAAAATAGACATTAATTCAACTTAAATTAATTATGATACTTTTTTTTGTTTTTTGCAATGATTATACTGAAGCAAGTGTAATTCTAAGCTGACTCAATTGCAGAACAATCAACTCTCACTATACAAACTCGCAGCAGCATATGTAGGAAACATGTTCCGCCGATTATAATATAAAATGGAGATTACCAAATCATGTTCAGTGCACCAATCCCTCAGTCTATTGGAGAATATATATTCTAAGTTACTTCAACATTGGGCATTATCCTTTACTTCAACTGTTGTGGTTCAGGAACAGCAAAGGATATTCGAACACTAAACCATCCAAAACACACTACATCACCGGACTTTTATGGTGCGAAATGCAATTAGAGAAACAAAGAGATTGGGAAGGGAGAGGTGACTAAGAACACTAATAGAAGCCAAATTCATGAGCAATAAACAAATGTTTATCAAATAGAACAAAATAGACTTAAACAATAAAACTCATGCTTTTGGCTCTTATTGATCTGGAAACAACATACATAACATACAGTGAGTTTTAAAGCTCAACCAATTTAATGTCAAAAGGAAGTATTGAAGAACAGCATATCCACATTACCAGACAAGTGTGCTTTCTTGATGGATGAATATCAATGGAATGTACAATCCCGGAAGCTCTTTGATTCCTGCAACATTTCCAGCAAGCAAAAAAGCTCTAAAACATAAATCGCCCATATGGTATGGAAAGTCATTATGTTTCTAATATTTACTAAAAAAAAATAGTAAAATCATTTACCATCGCAAAATAGAAGGAGAAGACAAAAAACCAAACACATAAAACCAGATTCAATCACAATCGAAGTACAGTTGACCAAACTCAGATTATTCAATTTCCATGAAAACAACTACAAGATACAAGTCTTTGTATCGTATGGTGTCAATACTTTCTATGTTTTAAGCACATATTTACCTAGTTGTGTAAGAAGATACATATTCCAACTTCAAAGTGACATGTTCATGGCCAAAAAAGTTACACTTCCTGAGATCTAACATTCTGTATTTATAAGCTAATAAGGCACCATTTTAGGCATGTGAATGTTTAATATTTATGTATTTGATCAGACATTAGGCTTCAGCAGATAAACGAAAATGAACTCATCAGAAAGTCCAGCACTAAAAGTGAAATATTAAACTACATTTAGAAAATGCAGAACTTCCAAGTTACAACACACGAACATATTTGATCTAATTCCTGATTGCTTACTGAGAAAAGTCACAAAAAAAAGTTTACCATCAATCCAAGCGTAAAATCTAACTCAAAACTACAACAACTGAAGCAAACAAATGCTCACCAGTCACCCTTGAACTGAGAAACCGCCCCACCAGGCTTTCTCTGATCCCACCACTGCAGACTAAACCCAAATCCTCCAGTAGCAAACTCACTCGGCGATGCCCATTTCGCCGAAGTAAATGAAACCAACCCACTGCTATCGAAAATCCTCCTATAGCTGAGCTCAGACTCCCCCAAACTGACTAGATTGACCCTCCCATCTTCCCCAACAGTGACACACTCAAGCCCACAATCCATCACATCCACACAAGCAATGGGCCCGTCATGCAATGCCTTTTCGGGCAACGAAAGCTCCGATTCAAACGACGAAGGGTCCATTGCATCGGTGAGCAAGACGTGAAGCGAACCCGAAAACGCTGCGGCGGCCACGAGGGACTTGTGCTTGAATTGAGACGCCGTGAGAGAGGAAACTCGCGAGGGTGAGTCCCATTGCGAGTCGGGGGTTAGATTTGGTGATGGGTCTTGGGTGAAAGAGTGGATTTGTATGGAGGAAGAGTCCGAATCCGAGTCGAAAACCGCGATCACGGCCAAGCGGTCCAAGGCTGAGATAGGAGGCAGCCACCTGACGGAGTCTATGTACTTGGATTGTGCGAATCTGTAGATTTTGGGAGGCTCTGAGAGTGCTGTGCCTATTGCCATTGCTAAGCTCAGCTCTAGGGTTTTACAGGGCTTTGCTCTCCAAGAGGCTTCGATTAGAAAAGGGTTTTAGGAAGGAGGGAAATGGGATTTTGTTTTTCCCGTTAAATTTTTTTTTTTTTTGGACTGATTTTTTTTTTTTCTTTTTTTAGTAATGTGGACTGATTGTTTTTTGAGTTAATTACATATAAATGCATCTTTAAATGTTTTTTTAACCATAAGGTCACTAATTAGTTTTTTCCCTGATAAGTCCACTTGATTAAAAAAGATTTTATATTTTAGATATAAAAATTAACATATTTACATAAATGCCACTATACTAAAAAGTCAACAATCATTTTCTCTCTCCTCCGGCGAGGTCTCAGGTCAACTCCGGCGGGTCTCCGACCGACCAACTTCCGGCGAACTCCGACGGGTCTCCGGCCGACCTCCGGCGAACTCCGGCCACCACAAAAGCTACTCTGATGAGATTTCCGACAACCTCCGGCGAGGTCACAAAAGCTACTCTGGTGAGATTTCCGGTGACCTCTAGAGAGGTCACAAAAACTATTGTCACCAGCAACAAAAGCTACTCCTGAGATTTTCGACAGCCTTCGGTAAGATAATAAAATCTACTATCACCAACACCAAAAGTTACTCTCACCAGCAACAAAAAGTACTCTAGTGAGATTTCAGACTAGCTAAGAAAAGCTACTGTCATCAAGAGTATAAGCTGCTCTCACTAACCACAAAAGATACTCTTAACAACAACAAAAGCTACTCCAGTGAGAGTTTCAACGAGATAAGAAAAGCTATTGTCATCAACACTAAAAACTACTCTCATCAACAACAAAAAATACTCTTACCAAGAATAAAAGCTACGCTTACGAACAACAAAAACTATTATCACCAACATCAGAAAGCTGCTCTCACAAGTAACAAAATCTACTCTTACCAACTACTAAAACTACTCTTACCAACACCAAAAACTACTCTTACCAACAACAAAAACTACGATCACCACCAACAAAAGCTACTCTAATCAACAACAAAAGTTACTCTCAATAATGTCAAAAGCTACTCAAACAAACAACAAAATATATTCTCACCAATAACAAAATCTACGACCAAGTAACACAAAAACTAATCCCTTAAATTAAGACTAATAACGCTACTCACAATGAATAAGAAATCTGTTCCCAACCAATAATGTCAAAAGCTACTCAAACAAACAACAAAATATATTCTCACCAATAACAAAATCTACTACCAAGTAACACAAAAGCTAATCCCTTAAATTAAAACTAATAACGCTACTCACAATGACTAAGAAATCTGTTCCCAACCAATACAGAAGCTACTATGAAACATCAAACAAATATAAATTGAAAATGTCCACTACTTGAATCAAATTACTCTGATTTCAACTTCAAACAAACACAACTCAAGAACTTAATAAAGTAATCATCACATTCATCCATCTATACCAGAACAAAATGACAATCCTTCTTAATAGAAACTTCAACAATTCTCATTCTATCCTACAATTATGAAACAATTTCAAACAAGAACAATTTCAATCAAAATGGAACAATTTCAATCACAACATGACTAATCTGGTGATTTGTTAATACGAGATCAAGGATAACAGTGCCAAAATTCACCAAATCAAGTTACAGAGTGGAGACCGGAGGTTCTAGGTTTCTGGTCGTCGAAGGTCATCGTCTGGATCCAGGACCTCAGCTCGCTAAAGCTTCTCGACTACGGCTGCGCTACGCTTTGGACTCGCTGGCGTTCAACAGCGTTCGACCACGAGTACAACAGACCTCGTTCTCGCCGTTAACCGAAACAACGGATCTCCCGACCTCAATCCAAGCTCAATCCACTGCAGCAGCGATCCAAGATCCGAAGGTTTACCTGCTTGTGGAGAACTAGATGTTTCGGGTTAGGCTCGAATTGCTTGCCGTCGACGGCATCGTGTGGGTTTGGGAAGGGGAGAGAGAGAGGCAACGGTGTCGTGTGGGTTTGTGAAGGACTGAAGGGGAGGGAGGGAGTCGGGTTAGGCTCGAATTGCTTGTCGTCGACGGCGTCGTGTGGGTTTGGGAAGGGGAGAGAGAGAGGCAACGGTGTCGTGTGGGTTTGTGAAAGACTGAAGGGGAGGGAGAGAGAGAGAGAGTCGTGTGGGTTTGTGAAGGACTGAAGGGGAGGGAGGGAGGGGGAGAGAGAGAGAGAGAGAGAGTCGTGTGGGTTTGTGAAGGACTGAAGGGGAGGGAGGGAGAGAGAGAGAGAGAGAGAGAGAGAGAGAGGGAGGGAGGGAGGGAGGGAGGGGGAGAGAGAGAGAGAGAGTCGTGTGGGTTTGTGAAGGACTGAAGGGGAGGGAGGGAGGGAGGGAGAGAGAGAGAGAGAATGTGTGGAGCAGAACATCTCGTTTAGATAAGGTGGAAGGGCAAATTTGTCAACTGGAGAAAAAATTGAAACATTAGGTGGCCTTATGAAGACAAAAAATATAAGATGGCATTGTGACTAATTAAAGTTTCAAAAGAACACTTGTGTGTAATTTTCTATTGTTTTTTCTGCTTAGTAATTTTTCGTATTTATTAAGAGGTGTGGTTAGTTAAAATTGATTTTATTTTTATAACCCTTTTTTTTTTTTGTAAAAAAAAGATGATCAAAGGATTTCACTTCTACCCTCATGGTGACTCGAACCCAGAACCTAGATCCTAGATAATAGGTTCTCTGATTTTATTTTTTTAACCCTTAAATATTAAAATATTAGAGATAAATAAGTAAAAAAGTAAAATAAAATAAAGGGAAATGATGGAGTCACATTAGAGTGTAAAATGATAAAAAGGTCACCTACTTTCCCACTTGATAAAAAGATCCATTATGAATTGGTAGTAATATTAATTTAGTCCTTATTAATAATGAGGTGATGTTAAAAAATGTCAGCTTTTAGTTTTTTTTATTCCCATTCCGCCCTGAAGTCAAAAATGCTAAAGCTCAAATTTTCTCTCTCTTGTTCTTGGCTATTTAGGAGAGAGACAAAGGGAAGGAGCCAAAAATTTCCAATTCCAGTTGGATTCTCAAGCCAACCTTCTCAGAACATCAAGGCTCGATTGCTTGAAGAGGTTCCCAAGTTGCAGAGATTGGCTGTAAAGAAGGTGGAGAGGAGGAGAACGGTCACTCCTCGACCTAATTCTTTGGATTTGAGGGCCGGGAATGGAGCTGCCGGCGGCGGTGAAATGTCGGCGACTCAGAAGTTGTTGGTCACTTCGACGAGGAGTTTATCGGTTTCGTTTCAGGGCGAGTCGTACGTGCTCCAGGTGAGTAAAGCGAAGCGATTGCCGTCTCCGACTGCGAGGAAAGGCACGCCGGAGCTAAGGAAGGCTTCGACGCAGGCGAGGCAGGATCAGAGCGAGAATTCCAGATTGATGGAGCAGTACCGGTGGCCGCCGAGGTTGAGGCCAGACACTTGTATGACCAGGAGCTTGGATTGTACGGTGGAGATGAAGAAATTGAATGGATCTGGCTCCAATGTGGTTAGGGCATTGCAAAATTCACTGGGGAATGATCTTGATGGGAGATTGAGCTAATGTTGCACTAGCTGCACAGAGGTCCAATGCAGAGGTATGGCTCCTGGACTTAATCCCCATTGTCTTGAATATACAACAATTATGTTTTGCTTACATTGGATGGCATAAGTTTATATTGTTATATTTTTCTTGTTTCTCTGAGCCTTGATTTATATGGGAATATTTGAATGCTTTTCTGCTTCTTGTACATGATTATCTTTGCAATTCGTTTGGCTGCAATTCATGTTTTTGGTAACTTATTGGTATGGCACCCCTTTCACTTTTGTGATAACAGTATTGTCAGTTATTCCTGAAATGATAGAAGTTGGACTAGTAGATAGGGATTCGTAACCGAAACTAGGTTAGTGTTGTGTGGTTTGTGAAAACTTGTATATGCTTCAATACTGAGGGAATTTAAGGCAATTCTGCTTTCTTTTTTCTATGTCATTTTATGATAGGTTATTATGTGAAGTATATTCTTGCATAAAGAAGTGTTTGATATATGTCACTAGGCAAAATTTTCATTTTCTGTTTCCTTCTAGAGGCTCTGATGTAATGAATGCATCTAGCTGCAAATATAAGATATGTGCACCTGTAGGGTGGGTTAGCTTGATAGCTTGTTCACGTGAAAATAATTGAATATTGATAGGTCGTTTACACGATGATTCAGTTTTCACTTTCTGCTTGTTGGGTGAGATAGAGCATTGTATTTTTGCATATTTCTATGGGAGAATATTAGGCTCTTGTTGTGTTTCTTTTATCATACTAGCACCCTCGTCCATGTGAAATTAAAATAGTTATGACTTATGAGTGGATGCTAGTCTGTAAAATTTTGGATTGGTGATCTTTGTTTGTGTTTGTAGTTGAAATTGTTGATTTCCTTGGCTTTGGATAGTGATGAGACAATTGTTCATGTTTAGAGAAGCCAAGACGTCCTTATGAGAAGGAACATTTGGATGCTGAGCTGAAGCTTGGAGAATATGGGCTTCGGTGCAAGTTATTGGCCAAGACATTTCCTTGTAACTTTTTGGTTAATCTGATGTATTGAGGATGGTGCTTAGCCAAGCAGCTGAGGCATCTCTTCGAGTGTCTCGACTTTGTTAGGAAGCTATGCATGGTTGTGAGGTTAAGGTGTGACTATGAGCCATCATAGAAGAATGTTCAAATTGGGATTGTTTCTTTGGTCTACCTAAGTAGTGCCTATGTCTTTTCTACTGATTTTAACTTATATCTTTATATATTTTTAACAATATTCTGCTTCCTCATATGCAAGTTGTGTAGAAATTATTACTTTCTGATTTCTATTAATTCAGTTACTAAGTCCTTTGATTTTGTATCTAATGTAGAAGAAGATCGTACCAAGATACGTATAGAGCTAATATATATTGAAGCTTGAAGCATGTAGAATCACCTTGGAGTTGAAAGCCTGATCGAATTGTACTCTGGTAAGTTATTATATCTCTATATCATAACTAAAACCTTGAGGCCTGGATGTAGTGGAAGTGTGGAATTGATGTTAGTTGTGACTTAGTTGCAACTGCATGCAGCTGTATTTTCTGAAAAATGTCTACTCGCTTTTTATTTGTATTCAATTACCAGAGAGCATTTGTTTTGTCTGTGTATTATTGACTTTGAACATTGTTCTGTTAGATTATGACTAGGCCTCATCAAAACGCCCGCGGATCAAGAGGGCCGATGGAGGCCCGCCGGCCCGGAGGGCTTTTGGTCCGGCCCGGCCCGTCAAAAAACCCGCAAAAGCCCGCCATGGTGGGCCGATGGAGGCCCGCAAAAAAGCCCTCAAAAACCCGGCCCGGCCCGTAAAAGCCCGCAAAATATTATATATATATATATATATGTGTGTGTGTGTGTGTGTGTTTATATATATATATATATATATATATATATATGTATGTGTGTGTGTGTTATATATATAGATATATCTATATGTGTGTGTGTTTATAAATATATATATATAGACACATATAGATATATATTTGTGTGTGTGTTTATATAGATATATATATATATAGTCATATAGATATATATATATATATATATATATATAGATCAATTATCAATATATCATGTGTGTGTGTGTGTTTATATATATATATATAGAGATATATATATGTGTGTGTGTGTGTGTGTGTGTGTGTGTTTATATATATATATAGAGAGAGAGAGAGAGATATATATATATAGATATATATATATATATATATCAATATATCATAATATCATATATGTGTGTATGTGTTTATATATATATAGATATATATATATATATATGTGTGTGTGTGTGTGTGTGTGTTTATATATATATTATAATATATATGTGTGTGTGTATAGATAGAGAGAGAGATATATATATATATATATATAGAGAGAGAGATATATATATATATATATATATTGTGTGTGTGTGTGGAAGTTCTTATACTATTATACTTCTATATAAAATATGTGCATATATATATTCTACATATCGGTTGACCAATCCGATCGGATTCGAAAATATGGTGAAATTGGCTAAATTTTTTACCACACTCATAATTTATTGTGATAAACTCATCCAACGGTCGGTTTTTCCATTTTCTTTGAATTGATAGGGGTTGCTCTTTGGAGTGTATGATATATAAATATAGGTTTATAAGAGTAACTACATTTGACCTAGTTGATCGAATTCGAAACGAGAACCAAATTGGCTGAATTTTCTACAATCACCATAAAACATTACAATCTCTCCATCGAGCGGTTGGTTTCTCCGAATTAATTTTCTACTTCATGGTTGCTTTAGAATGAACCTAAACAATTTAAATGCAATGTATAAGTCATACAACTATAGGAATAAAATTGGTATAGACCAATGTGTTTGTAATTAAAATTAATTTTTTTATCTTATATCCACGCACATCCATTGATGGAATATATACAAACGTGATGTGAAAAAATAAGCACGTTTCGCAGTTGTCTCGGCATCGGTCAACCAATAAAACATATAAGTGACTACGGTTGACCAATCCGATCGGATTCGAAAATATGGTGAAATTGGCTAAATTTTTTACCACACTCATAATTTATTGTAATAAACTCATCCAACGGTCGGTTTTTCCATTTTCTTTGAATTGATAGGGGTTGCTCTTTGGAGTGTATGATATATAAATATAGATTTATATGAGTAACTACGTTTGATCTAGTTGATCGAATTCGAAACGATAACCAAATTGGCTGGATTTTCTACAATCACCATAAAACATTACAATCTCTCCATCGAGCGGTTGGTTTCTCCGAATTCATTTTCTACTTCATGGTTGCTTTAGAATGAACCTAAACAATTTAAATGCAGTGTATAAGTCATACAACTTCAGGAATAAAATTGGTATAGACCAATGTGTTTGTAATTAAAATTAATTTTTTTTATCTTATGTCCACGCACATCCATTGATGGAATATATACAAATGTGATGTGAAAAAATAAGCACGTTTCGCGGTTGTCACGGCATCGGTCAACCAATAAAACATATAAGTGACTACGGTTGACCAATCCGATCGGATTCGAAAATATGGTGAAATTGGCTAAATTTTTTACCACACTCATAATTTATTGTAATAAACTCATCCAACGGTCGGTTTTTCCATTTTCTTTGAATTGATAGGGGTTGCTCTTTGGAGTGTATGATATATAAATATAGGTTTATAAGAGTAACTACGTTTGACCTAGTTGATCGAATTCGAAACGTGAACTAAATTGGCTGGATTTTCTACAACCACCATGAAACATTACAATCTCTCCATCAAGCGGTTGGTTTCTCCGAATTCATTTTCCACTTCATGGTTGCTTTAGAATGAACTTAAACAATTTAAATGCAATGTATAAGTCATATAACTTTAGGAATAAAATTAGTATAGTCGAATGTGTTTGTAATTAAAATTAATTTTTTTTTATCTTATGTCCACGCACATCCATCGATGGAATATATACAAACGTGATGTGAAAAAATAAGCACGTTTCGCGGTTGCCACGCCATCAGTCAACCAATAAAACATATAAGTGACTACGGTTAACCAATCCGATCGGATTCAAAAATATGGTGAAATTGGCTAAATTTTTTACCACACTCATAATTTATTGTAATAAACTCATCCAACGGTCAGTTTCTCATTTTCTTTGAATTGCTATATGTAGCTCTTTGGAGTGTGTGATGTATAAATATAGATTTATAAAAAATTAGTGTCTTTAAAAATTTATTTATCAACAAATTAGTATCTATGTATAAATATAGATTTTTTTTGGTACAATATAGTTATATAGATTGTTATCTTTGGTTGTATTTGATCACTATCCATTGAATTTCCAAAGCTTGATTAAAAAAAAAATACTTGTGTCTTTAAATATTTATTTATAAATAAAGCCCGCAAGGCCCGGCCCAAAAAAGCCGCAAGGCTAAGCCCGGCCCGGCCCGAAAAAGCCCGCAAGGCCCGCTTTATATGGATGGGCTTGGATCCTTTGATTTTTAATAAAGCCCGGCCCGGCCCGGCCCGCAATTATTTAAAAATATAGCAACGCCCGGCCCAAGCCCGCTATGAATGGGCCGGGCCCGCCCGGCCCGGCCCGTTGACGACCCCTAATTATGACTAGCACTAAATCGAGCATCAAAGATTGTTTTTAACTTCTTCTTTTTTGTTCAGTTGTACCTAGGTGGAGGATATACCTAGAGTATTTCCAAAAGGCCTAGGAGCTGTCATCTATAATCATTCATGGGAAGTCCAAGCTGTTTTCAAATGGATCCAAGAGGTAATGAGAATTTCATGTAATCTCATTTTTTGACTTCTGAGCTTTTCTCTGGCATTTAAGTAACTTATGTGTTTCTCATTTTATTTATCTAACGCTAATACTAGGCTGGAAGAGTAGAAGATGCTAAAATGAGACGAACTTTTAATATGGGTATTGGGATGGTTCTTGTTGTGAGTAAGGAGGCATCCCACTGAATCCTTGAGGATGGAAATGGAGCTTACTGCATTGGTGAGGTTGTAACTGGTGAAGGAGTGAGTTATAAACGAAATATATAATGTGTGGCTCAATATGTCTTTATGTTCCTTTTTTAGCCCATTTGACAAGCTGAGATACAAGCTAGTGCAACTTGTTTTTTTTGTATCTTGATATTCACACTTCCAGAGGAATTTGTTAGTGCATTATAAGGCTCCTTTAAGTTATGAGTTCCCTTATTCCAATTGATGCTCAACTTTTGTACGAAGTCTGTTTTTTCCTTTCCCTGCCATGCCTAGCTTTTTTTTTTCTTTCTTTTTTCCCCCTTTGAGGTTAACAGTTACCTGGTCAGTGACATGCCAGTGACTGGTTAATGACTTAGCTATCGACTTGTGATCAACATTAGATATGACCAGTGACCTAGTCAGTGACATGTTCATAATAGAGACATGAGGTTAACAGTTATCTGGTTAGTGACTTAGTCAGTGACATGGAAATAACAGTGACTTGGCCAGTAACATGGAAAATGACATGTAATTGACAGTGACTTGGTTGATAACTTGGCTATCGACTTGTGATCAACATTAGATATGACCAGTGACCTGGCCAGTGACATGTTCATAACAGAGACATGAGGTTAACAGTTACCTGGTCAATGACTTAGTCAGTGACATGCCAGTGACTTGGTTAATGACTTGGCTATCGACTTGTG
The DNA here is from genome assembly GCF_002994745.2 of Rosa chinensis. NCBI lineage: Eukaryota > Viridiplantae > Streptophyta > Magnoliopsida > Rosales > Rosaceae > Rosa > Rosa chinensis. Next base: position 26,016,255 of record NC_037091.1, on the reverse strand, counting down.
ATCAACATTAGATATGACTAGTGACCTAGTCAGTGACATGTTCATAACAGAGACATGAGGTTAACAGTTACCTGGTCAGTGACATGAAAATAACAGTGACTTAGCGAATAACATGGCACATGACATGTAATTGACAGTGACTTGGTTAATGACTTAGATATCGACTTGTGATTAACATTAGATATGACCAATGACCTGGCCAGTGATGTTCATAACAAAGACATGAGGTTAACAGTTACCTAGTCAGTGACATGTCAGTGACTTGGTTAATGACTTGGCTATCGATTTGTGATCAACATTAGATATGACCAGTGACCTGGTCAGTGACATGTTCATAACAGAGACATGAGGTTAACAGTTACCTGGTCAGTGACATGGAAATAACAGTTGGTCAGTGACTTGTTCATAACAGAGACATGAGGTTAACAGTTACCTGATCAGTGACTTGGATATAACAGTGACTTAAAAATTCTAAAATATATCAATGACATGCAATGTGACTTAGCTAATGACTTGATCAGTGACATGGTCAATGACATACAATCAGTTCCAATTCATTCATGAACAAGTGTATTAACAACAGAAACAACATTATGATAGGTAATGTACCAAATACTTCATTGAGGTCTTTAAGATTCTCCCCTTTCTTCCCTTCAGTAAGAATTTTCTTTATAACTCCGCCATCCTTACACTTTCTTTCTGCCAGCCTAGCTTCTACCATGAATTTGGAATCATATTCCACTGTTGATTAGTAATGCCCTTACATAAGCTTTAACCACAAGCACACAAAAGAGAAGGTTGGAGTACTGAAATGCCTCGGTCTCACGATCAAGTTGCAACGAAGTCTTCATCTTAAATGTAAAATTTACTTCTAACCAAAAACAGTAAAAGTAAAATTTACTTGAACTGAAATAGAAGTAGGACAGAAAGAAAATTGGATTTTTCAGTATCATTTCCATGTTTTCTTCCCTTGGAAATTTTTGCCAGAAAGCTGCTGCTTTTTGCGTCACACGAGATTTAGCTACCTTTGCCCTCTTTGCAACAAGTGGCATACTTGTGTTCCTTCTGCTTATTGCTCGAGCCTCCCTCCTGCAAAATTGATCAACATGTTGAAAGAAAATCAAGCTCACATCCTTATAGGAGCTCTAGTGGTTATTCACTTATTAATGGGTGCATAGCCATAGTAGGATCCAGGAAGAGGGTTATAGCATAACTCACAAATGGCAAAGTTCAAAGCCATGACAATGCTTGTAGAACTCTAAAACATGATAACTTCAAAGAATTGCAGTAAAATATACATTCTTCTTTTTTATAGCAGCTCTAGCCATGTACTTCCCTCTTTCCTCCCTCCCTGCTTTCACTAATGCCAGCTTCTCCTCCTTGGTCATTCTTCTTTTTACATGGACCTACACAGTGGACGTTCAAATATATCAAAAACAGATGGGAGAAACAGCATGTTTATAATGGACAAGTATTTAAGTGTTGGCTTAATATATTCAAATAGCATGAATTCGAATACTAGGAAATTTACAATTTGATCTGGTTATACTTTACTACTTACAGTCTTATAAAATGATGATTGCTTATTCTTAGAAACATAATCTAACTCTCTCGACTCAAAACAATCTAGCACATTTACAAAAGTTGTTCTACTTATTATATCTATTTCGGATGCATTATTTCTTAATGCAAATGCAAATTCCTCACCTAAATTATCAAAGTTGTTTCTCCAGCAGGGGCTGAGCCACCGCCACAGAGTTTTCGAAAGCGTGGTCGTAATAGTTGTCACCTTCTTCGTCCTCAGGCGCGTCGGCCAAGATCGAATAGGGATCGTCATTGGGTTGCCGGAGACTTGGATGAAGACTCGGTCGCCGCCGGGTGAGTCGTCGTCGTCGTTGGGATCGGAGGAATCTCGGGAGATTAATTGGAAAGTAGCCTTTTTCTTGTCGATGAACTTCTTCTTTCTCCCCATAATGAATCAGAGAATGTTTGCTAGGAATTTGTGAACAGGTGCTAATAGATATTGAGGGTGGAGAGAACCATACATGAAGCACGAGTAGAATTGAAGAGGGAGCGGAGGAGGTTGGAGGTCGGCGGGAAGGCGAGGTCGTAGAGCTTGACGGAGGCCTTGGTGATGGAGGCGACGCGTAGGGAGTCGTGAGATTCGGACCAGGTGACGTCGTAGACGCCGTCGGCGGTGTCGAAGGGGCCATGGTAGTGAAGTTAGTTAAGACTTCAGAGAGTGAAATAGATCGGGGAAGAGAGAGAGAGAGAAAGGATGGCATAAGCTGTAATTATTTATATTTTTAGTGTCAGGTAAAGAGGTTACCTTAATTATCATTCAGACATTTGTGTTATTTGAATTATAATAAGGTACTTTAAAATGATCACTTTTATTATTGTTCTTATTATAAAATTAACAAATTAATTATTAAAAATATTTTATCAATTTTTTAATGAATTATTTAATGGAATGTTCAAATAATATATAAATATTTTCGCGAACTATTCGGGTTTCGTATTTTACTATGTCTTTGGATAATTACAATGGTACCCTTGAGTTGTGAGTCATTGTGGTCAAAGGAAGATAAGGAGGCTGGGGAAGGATAGAGCCGGAAGAGGAAAAATGTTTGTGGCAGGAAAAAGCGCCATCTTTAACAAGCTATCCCCCTATCTGTTTGTGAAGAAAAATGGCAGAGAATTCGGAACCATATTAGCTAAAAGGAGAGATTTGCCACCTGAAAATCCAAGCACTCAAGGAGGAAAATTCGTCTTCCCTCCATTGAGGGTTTCGAATACAATTCTTGCTAGGTCTGTGGTGGCTGTGTTGGGATTAGGATTCATCGATGCAGGGTAATTATGCATGCTAAATTTGGTGATCAAAATTTGGTAACTTTTTTATATGGATAATGTAGCAGGAGTAATGTGCAGGTATAGTGGAGACTGGTCAAGGATTGGAGTGATCTCAAAAGAGATTGAGGACTTGCTAAAGGTTGCTGCATTTCTAGTTGTTCCATTCTGTTTGTTCCTCATATTTTCTATCTCCAAAGAACAGGAGGATTGAATTCATTGAGGTGGGCTCTTGGGTACTTTTAATTGTAAGATGAACTGTGTTCTCATGCTGAAAATGTATTTGTGGATTTAAGGTTTTAAGCTGCCTCTTGCAATATTTGTCTGCATGAGGTGAAGATTGGTAATGCATTTTGCTTGAACACAAAAGTAGTGCGTGCACTTGTTACAAACATCAGAATAAACACCTACATATAAATGGTAAATACAGTTTGTGGTGATCACTTTCATGTTAATATTAAACTGACAATTCCAAAGGAAAAAGGGGAGTCTGAGTCTGAAGAGATCAAGCTAGGTTAACAATTCTAACCTTGCTAGCCATATTATATGGAATAGGCATTAATTCCTGATCACTTAAACACGCATCAAGAGGAGATCCCTCGTGTTCCTCTTTCTAGTCTTGCAAGGCTACCACAAAGGTTGGGATAGTTTCTCTTAGGCAGTTAGGTGGTTAAAAACAGTTACTGGTTTGATAACAGGACAGGACAGGAGAGGATTAGAAACTTTGAAGTCTTATCTATGACCCTCTAGCTAGAGTGAGAGATGAGCAATCTTTGATGGTGAATCAAGTATTGACTGATTAGAAAGCTCGGGATCTTTCTGTGAAATATTGATACTGACCATGATAGAATGATGAATCGATGATGTCGAATAATTCTTATACTTGAGATCTTTGTTCGTAATCACTGAGGCGATAAACATGATTACTACAGCCAAAGGGATTGGAATTTGGTCTCTTACTCTCCTACTCCTCGTTAGGTATAGAGCTTAATTTCTCCTGGAAATGTAACCATCATCAATGACATTTCTGTTATCTACTGTTTTCCTACTTTACTATAGGCCGGGAACCTGTTATCTATATAATAGACCTGTACATGTGCATCTCAATCCAAACTTGGCCAATACCTCTTTGGTGGTTTCACATGGGTGCTTGAGGCATTGGTGTATTCACTCGAGCAGAATTGTGCAATTACTTCACATGACTACCAGTACTACTCATTACTCAATCAAATCATGCAGTACTTGACAAGCTGGATCAATGCATTAGCATTTGGCAGAATGACAAAAACAGAACAAGACGTGTCAGTTCCACAAAAGAGATGTATGCTATGCCTTTGATCTATTGATTGCCGAACATTTGCTAGCTTCAAGCACATGTGCAGCATTCCCATTTTGAGTAAATTGCCGAATGGTTCAAATGTACGTATTCATGATGTGTTTCGACAAACACAATCTTCGGATTTGATCGCAGCATAACCATTTTTACTCTCATTTTAACTATGAACACGAGATAATAAGAGAGCTGGATCACCTCTAACAATTAATGTAAGAGTGCCTCAAGATGAATGTGTACCAGTTATGCCAAACATTCATATGGTTCAGTTGACTTTCTAGTAGACAACTAGCTGCTTATCATCACTTTGAGAGCTTGGCACCATTACTATGACATTGGGGTAGGAGACCTCCTTTATTTCTACCACATTAGCAATTTAGTTTGGGTTTTGGGTGGCTTTTCTACTGAAATTGTTTGGGTGCACCATAGCAGTAATTTGGTATCGATATTTTATTGCTTTTTCGAATCCATTTGGATGTTTCACTTGAAATGGAGTCCATCTTAAATCAGAAGTTAGGATAATGGGGTGTCGGCCTCATCGGTTATAAATGTCAAGCCATAACCAAGGCTCAGTTTGGTAGAGCTTATGCTGTGCAAAAAGCTGCTTAACTTTTAAGTTAAGTCGCAAAAAGTGTTTAGTGAAATTAAAAATTAAAAAAAAAAAAAATTTAAAAATAACTTATTTTAAAAGTTGCACAATTAAGTTGCTACTTATAGAATTCAGTAGACAGCAACTTTCATAAGCTACTAATTTAATATCAATATTTATGAAATTACCACCACAATTTATTTTTTCATTATTAATGAATGAAAATATCACGCCCTGAATTTCAAACACAATAATAATACAATTACATCAAATATAGAGCACCGGGCGTGATGGTTTAGACACCAATACTAATTAGCTGAGAAATTTTCCTTAAACAAGGCAACCAACGATGTCCGGAACCCATAATGTAAATACAGACTCGTTCTTTAGAGTCACATATTACATTAAGCAGAGCTTACAAATTAAACTGAAACATCAATTCAATAAGTAATTGCACACACTACACTCATTAGACAACGGAAGACTAATAAGTGCGTAGCACAATTAGGTAATAAACATATCACTGCATCAGCAAGGAAAATCTACTGCTTCAACCACGCTCACCCTAACCTGCATGATAAACCCCTACACTATGGAATAGTGCACCGGGTTACAAACACAAACCTTGTAAGCTTTTGCAAGCTTGTATGAGTAACTCAAAAACCAGCAACAGAAACAACATGCTTAAGTCCTCTCAACCTATCAGTCAATAAGCATATATCACAGCATCAACTATCAATTCCACTTATTTCAATAGCATGCATCAACAAAACTATTCATAAAGAAATTTATATACTCATGTCTCAATTCAGCATTTAAATCCATGATCATGGTCCAAAACAAAACCCTTCAAGTAATGTTTGAAATCATATTTGACACTCAAAGGCGGATTTCCAAATCACGATATCCAAAGTCATGGTAATGCAACTCAAAGAAGCAATTCATCCAAAAACAACTCACACTTTGATTCCTTAAAACATGAAATAAAGAAGAACAACTCACGCTTTGATTCCTTTCAAATCGTAAATAAGAGAAAGCAACTCACACCTTGATTTCTTTCAAATCGTAAATAAGAGAAAACAACTCACACATTGATTTCTGTCAACACGAAATAAACAAAGCAACTCACACCTTGATTTCTTACAAATCGTAAATAGGGAAAGTAACTCACTCCTTAATTCCTTAAACACATACTCATGAGTTAGAAATAACCTCGCTCTGTTACCCCATGAGATACACTGGCAGATAGACTAAAGCTCTAACTGAATCGTAACCACTCGTCCGGCCAAAGACGTGATTACTCGATATACTGCCAACAGTCAACTTGTGACATTAAATCCTCGGTCCCTCAGAGTAAAACATTTAAAAAAGTCGCACAGGATTCAAAATGTTACACCATTCTCAATGCTTTTCAAAACAATTGAAATCAACATTTCCACAATCATTTGTTTTCCGAAAAGCCACACCACAAAACAATAAATGTGGGGCATATTGTTTTCATCAATCAACAAAATCCACCAATACATATATATTTCACGTAAATATATATATATATATATATAGACACACACACACACACGTAGTCATTCACTCATGAATGCATACTAATACCAACTATAATTTGCAGTTAAATAAATAACTCCCAAAACGATAAATGCAACTCCGTTCGTAAATGAATATTGTGAGATTACTCACCTCTGAATCCTACTGCATCTTCACACACAAATCGAGAGAAGCAATAATCACCATAATCCACTCAACACAATTTCCACGTACCTAATTACATCAAGGTCACATCTTAATACCACTTGTGATACGAAAGTATTTAATTTCAAAGCAAGGGATTAAAGTTTGAATCCCCAAATCGAACTACAACCTGAAAGTAACGCCAATCGAGGTGAAACCTCATCTGAGACCACCCAGAGTCTCCGGAATACATCTACGATCGATATGTCAAAACCATCAGTAGATTGGACGCTCGAATCCACACGGATCTAATAATCGAATGGTCCGAAACCGTAAAAATCATAACATATTCATATGATCTCCAAAAATTACGTATTATATATCAAAACGCTCGTATCGACGAGTAGCTGATATATAACATAAGAAACCGTCCCTTACATGGCCAGAACGTCGCCAAAGTGCCGCCACAGGATGTGGCACAACCACTACGATCACCGCGGCCAGAACTTAAAACCATCTTAATCCAACCGTCCAAAATGTAAGAACACCAAATAGAACGACTTTAATACCTAGGGTTTGAACCAACTCAACCTAGATTGGCCAAAATCAAGCTCACAAGCCGAGGATCACTGTTCACCTCGTGTTGAACCAATTCCCATGTAAATCGCTCTAAACAACCACCAAGGATTGACAGGGGAGGCTCCTACGAACTCAACAAGTTTGGTCTGAAGCCATAGCGTCGCCGGAGCTAGGATTTTCGACCGGGTCCGACTCCACAGCGCCACCGTGGTTGGAAATTACCGCTAGAGGATGCCACAAGGAGGAGCGCACGGTGGAGGCGAAGAGGTTTGTGGTGGTTTCGGGGTCGGAGGTTGCCGAAGCTCGCCGAAAAAGCAGGGTCGGGTCGGCTGGGTACAGGTCGGGTCAGTCAGTTTTTTTGGATACTGAAGGTATCAGCCAAGAGAGAAAAGGGAGAGAAGAAATTCCAAAAAAGGAAAATTGGAATTTATGAAATAATTTCAGGAAAAATCCAATTTATACTAAAATGGAAACTTTTTCTGACGGCCATAACTTCTTCATACGAACTCCAAATTCTGTGTGTTCCACATATCCAAAAACTCGTATCGACATACTCTACGACTTTCGTGAAAGAAGTTTTTGGAGAAACCCAACATATAAAAAGTCAAACTTTCATGACCCCCTAAAACGACGCTTTCTGAATAATTATTCGTCCAAAATAATTCCACTTCATTCCCGAACCATGTACTCGTACCAATAACCATTGAATTAATTCTGAAAAATCCTTAGAAAATAATAACGAATTTTTGGGGTATTACAGAAAATGCCACTAAATCCAAATAGTTATTGTCATTAATTGAAAGCTATTAGTGATGTACAAAAAAGCTAAAAGCTACTATCAATGAACTAAAAAGTTATTGTCATACATGGAAAAGTCACTACATTCAAAAAACTACTGCCCCACAGTGAAAAGCTATAACCGATAAACTAAAATGTAACTGTAATTCTAAAAAAAAATGACTATCATTTATAATAATATTTTGAAGAGCTATTGACATCTTTCGAAAAGCTATTGTCGACTATTCATAGAACTGGTTATAGCAAATTATTTATAAAAGTGTTTTTACGAATTATATTATTAACTAGTTCATCATATATTTTTATCACTGTTGTACATACTACTAGATATTTGGTACTATCAGCTGGGCCACATAGGAGTGCCCAACCACCACACCATGGGCCGGGACCGCAAACCCACCATGGTGGTACCCATCAGGGACGACACCTTGGACATCAAGGACGACACCATGGTGGGCCATCTGAATACACCAGGAAAATGGATATAGACTACAAGACAACCTGCGTCCCACATCGAGGATATGGGAATTACCCTTCCCACATTCAAGTATTAAAGCTGTGATGCCTGGGAAATTTGTATTCTGAAATCTAAATTGTGGTTATTGGACGATTTCGTGGCTCGTGGACAGAGTGGAAGTGTTTCGGACAAATTATTAGTCGAAGAATATGGTTTAGGGAGGTTGCAAAGGTTAACTTTTTATACGTTAGGTTTCTCTAAAAACTTCCTTCACTAAAGTCGTAGAGCGCATCAATACGAGTTCGTGGACATGTGGAACGCGGAAATTGGAGTTCGTATGAGAAAGTTATGAATGTTTGAAAATTTGGAAAGTTACTATATATAGGGGTTTCCGTTTTTGGAAAGTTACTATTTTCATTTTGGCAAGTTTCCATTCTTGGAAACTCAGAAACTCTCCGTTCTCTCTCCTGATTTTCGACTGACCCGACCCTAATCAGGACGATCAGACCCGCTTTTCCGGCGGTCTCCAGCAGTGAAACTTGGCCAACTTGTTCTCCTCCTTGTTCCGCTCCTCCCTGTGGTGGCCTCTAACAGCGATTCTCCTCCACGACGGCGTTGTAAGGCGGCACAGATTGAGGTATTCAGACCCGACTAGAAAGTGTAGCTCCGGCGACGACACGGCTTCAAGCTTCCTGTTTTGAGTTTGTAGGAGCTTCCCTGATCGATCTGTGGTGTTTGTTTAGATTGATTCACGTCGGAATGGGATCAACCCAAGGTGAACAGTTCACGGCAGCTTATGGAGGCGATAGGCGGAGTTCTAGGCTGTGTTGGCTTGAACCCCAGGTATTAAAGTTGATCTATTTGGTGTTCTTAACATTTTGGACGGTTGGATTAATCTAGTTTTGAGTTTTGGCCGGTGGTGATTGAGGTGGTTGCAACACTAACTATGGCGGCGTTTTGGTAGTCTTCCGGCCATGTAATAGATAGTTTTTGGTTTTATATATCATGTACTCGTCGATATAAGCATTTTGATATATAATACGCAATTTTTGGAGATCGTATGAATATATTGTGATTTTTACGGTTTTGGACCGTTTGATGATTCGATCCGTGAGGATTTGAGCGTCCGATCGACTTGTGATTTTGACATATCGATCGTAGAAGTATTCCGGAGACATTGGGTGGTCTCGGATATGGTTTCGCCTCAATTGGTGTCACTTTGGGAATTTTAGTTCGATTTAGGGTTTCGAACGTTATTCCTTGTGTTTCATTGACTGAATCAAGGTTGTACTTTCCTTAGGTGCTTGACAGAGTGCATTCTGTAAGTAGTCTTGTGGTGTGAAGACGCAGCGGGAATTTCGAGGTGAGTAATCTCACAATGTTCATTTAAGAACGAAATTACCTTTACCGTTTTGAGAGTTATTGATTTAACTGCAAACTATAGTTGGTATTGGTGGCATTCCTGAGTGAATGACCACGTGTGTGTGTGTGTGTGTATTTATGTGAAATATATATGTGTGGGTGAGTTCATTCTCGTTTTGTGATGTGACTTTTCAGAAAACAATTATGGTGGGAAATGGTATTTCTATTGTTTTGAAAAGTGTTTGAGGATTTGGGGAGTTGCAGGTTTTGATTGCTCATTTTGAGTTGGGTAACATTTTCAGGTCTGGTATGACCATTTTAAATTTTTTAATCTAATGACCGGTGGTCTGAGGATTTGAGAGTCACAGATTATGATTTCTCCGTTTGATTTGATTTAACATTTTTGGTCCAGTTCGACTCCTTTAATGTTTTATTCCAAGGGACTGAAAAGTTCGAGGAATGAAGGTCTATGACCTTGGGCAGAATATCAGGAAATCATGTCTTTGGCCGGACGAGTGGTTACGAATTCAGTTAGAGCTCTAGTCTGTCTACCACTGTAATTCATGGGGTAACGGTGCGATGTTATATCTAACTCATGAGATTACGTGTTTTTAAGGAACAAGGTGTGAGTTGTTTCCTTATTAACGGTTTTTAAGGGGACAATGTGTGAGTTGTTTTCCTTATTAACGATTAACAGAAATCAAGGTGTGAGTTGCTTTCTAGGTTTTGTTTTTAAGGAACAAGGTGTGAGTTGCTTTCTATGTTGTGTTTTTAAGGAACAAGGTGTGAGTCGCTTCCTTATTAACGGTTTTTAAAGGGACAAGGTGTGAGTTGTTTTCCTTATTAACGGTTGATAGAAATCAAGGTGTGAGTTGCTTTCTATGTTGTGTTTTTAAGGAACAAGGTGTGAGTTGCTTCTTTATTTACGGTTTTTAAGGGGACAAGGTGTGAGTTGTTTTCCTTATTAATGATTGATAGAAATCAAGGTGTGAGTTGCTTTCTATGTTACGATTTATGGGAAATCAAGGATTGAGTTGTTTTCCTTAGTTTTGGAGTGAGTTGATTTGTGTGGTTTTGAGTTACTCATACGGACTTGCAAAAGCTCACCGGCTTTATTGTATGGCAACTCGGTGCACCATTCAAACGGTGTAGGGGTTAATCTTGTAGACCAGGAAATCGTGGCTGAATCTGAGGTAGTGTGCTAGCAACTTTACAGTAGGAAGTCAATTTTGTGACTTTACCGTTATTAAGACTTCCGCTTGTAGTGAGCTCTGAGGAGCATTTACGTCTTATTTTGTTGTTGGCAATTTAATTCGTAAGCTTGTGTAATATATGACTCTGTGGAGTGGGTCAATATTGACATAATGGGTTCAGGGCATCAATATGTATTTGGTTAAAAAGGGAAAAAGTTTTCAGGTATTTTGTATTGATGGCTGAACGATCACGCATATATATTATGAGATTGTATATCGATTTGTAATTGTGTTAAAAATCAGGGGCGTGACAAAAGCATCAGCACAACCACCTTTTGAAGGGTAATAACTCCTTTATTATACTATTACTATGTCCATTCGTATATTGGTACCTTACTCTAGCATCGGAGGAGTATAAACCGTCCGGTACGGTTTATCTCTTTGACGTTGTGTTATTGGTACAGGACTAGGAGTTGGATCGGTACCCCGGCGGTATAGCATTCTACGTGAGGTACCCTGAGAAAGCCACCAGAAACAACTGTTATCACTAAGTGTCGACGAATGACAATAATTTTTCTAAAAAATGGTAGTAGCTTTGTGATTCATCAATAATAGCTTGTTGGTCATTTGACAATAATTTTTTTGTTCGTCGACATAGCGTTTCAATGTATGTAAATATTCGTAAATAATAAAAATTAAAAATGTGGTAAAATTTTTGTAAATATTGATATTTCTTATATTTTAGTGGCTTTATTAGGGATAGAAAATTAGGTGGCCTGGAGAATAATAAAGCTAATAAATATATATATATATATTTATATATATATGTATGTATGTATGTATACAGTCCTTCTTAGGTAAGGATATCCTTACCTTAGCTTTAGGAATGGATTTTCAGTTTTTGACAACTTTTCAATCACATATTCACATCTTAAACGTTCAATTTTTAGGTCATAATGTATAGATCACTTCTACAAATTTTCAGCCAAATTGATGATCATTAAGGTATCGAAGTCGATTAAACCAATGAACGAATCGAATCTGTCAAACCGGAACTGTTCGTGTTCATTAATGTAAATTGCAGTTTTGAATGCCTTAACGATCATCAATTTGGCTGAAATTTTGCAGAGATGATCTATAAATTAGGACCTAAAAACTGAATGGTTAAGATGTGAATATGTGATCGAAAAGTAGTCAAAAACCTGAAATCCTTTCCTAAGCTAAGGTAAGGACATCCTTATCCAAGAAGGACTGTGTGTGTGTGTGTATTTGAATGGAAATATTGATATCATTAAAATCAATAGCGGGAACAAGGTAGAGTCTAGATGTGCTTAAACAAGAAATCCGGCAAAAAAATCTTGAGAAACCTATCTAAGCCAATGGTACTTATTATAGTTTAAAGGGATGCTAGCTTTTAAGTGGGCCTAATTCAACAAAAATAACCTCACTCTGAGGAAAAAAATCATTCATCTGGTTCTTACCTGCCAACATGCATTTGTGGTACAAATAAAAACTAGAAATATCTCATAAACCTCCTAAAAGCCATTCCTACTAAAAAAGGATTTTCACCTACTCAAAAAAATAAATTACAAAATAACCAGCTACTTGATCCTTAGGGTCAGAACTTGTATCTTCTTCAGCTGCTTGCAATCTTACCATCGGATTAGTCTTCTTGCTCATTTTTTTTCTTCTTCTCAATTATGTCTTTTGGTTTCAGACCCTTGCTTTTCCAAGCAGTACGATGGAGCAGTTTGTTAACATTACCCACTAGCTTGCCTCTATTTCTCTTTGCTTGTACACTATCACCAAAATTTGCAGGCACTAACCCCATATTTTCTACATCCAGATTTTTCTTCCCCACAGCCAAACTCATTCTCAATTTTATTGAAGAAATAGTAATATCATCATCATCTTGTGTTTACATGTCACAGGCTTGATTACACTAATTTGTTCATCTAGCTCCCAAATTGTAAGACACCTCCTTAGTTTCTATAGTAGATTGGAGAGGAGGAAAAGAATTGATTGGGAATAGAATGAGGTACTTGAGCCTTGAAGACTAGGGTTTGGCATTGACCAAAATCCCAGTAGTTGTTAATCCTGGTCCGCTACCCATCATCAGTCAAGGCGAACATTTGTGCTCCGCATGCAGACATTGTCTCATCCTCACAGGACCTGCTTGGATTTCACCCTGAAATTTGAAGTGGCCCTATGAGACCCACTTTAGAGGAAATTCTACCAAGAATTTGGCAGAACTTTCCCCAAAAATTGACTACACAAACTTGCAAAACAACTATACCCTTCTAATAGCATGAATCCAACCTCAAACTCCTGGAGCCTACCTGTTCCCCATGAACACAACTAGCTCCACAAATAATTTAAAACAATATTCCAACAATTCTATTAATAAAATATTTCAGTAAAGTATTAACTAACATGTATCAAACAATAATTTCACGAACATAATTCTCATCATCCTAAGGCATTTATCAATCCATATAGTTCAAAGCGTATTCAAATCATACAATCGCAATATACATAACTTAAATCAACAACCATGACGGCACCAGCTCATCCCCTCACTTCTGGTGCCACAATAACAGCAACAATATCCGCTACCAATTCATCCCCTCTCTCTTGGTGTCAAATCAACAACATTGGCCACTAGAATAACAAAAATGGCCATCAGTTCATCCCCTCTCTTCTGGTACCACGAATTAAGACCACTTTTCCATTCCCTCTCTCTTAGTGTCTCGAACAACATAACACAACCATCGAATCATTATCAAATTCACATACATAAAATGCCCCAACCAATAATTATATTATCCACAATCACACAATGACCAAAAATCCTTAAATCATAATCCAAATTCAATCCCAAGCATATAACCGAAATCATCGTCAAGTTTAAATTCGTAATAATCGTCGAAAATCATATATTATAAATAAACATATCTGAAATATTAATAAAAAATCACCGACTAAATATGAGATCACATCTAAAGAAATTGCAAACCATAATCAACATTCAAATCCGACACTCTCATCAGAATATGATAATAGTTAGCTAATTATGAATTCAAACGAAACCCCGAAACACTAATTTAATCATTTATCAAAAATCCTGAAGATCTGAAATCGCATCAGAATCAGCTTAAACTTCAAGTGTTTCGTCAACTTAATAATTCTAATAACCAAATGAAAAATTGCAGCAATCTAACGGTTAGATTAACATAAATTTGTATCGAATTTCTAAAACATCGGAAATTGCTATCAATCCCAAATTTCGACGTATTCCTAACAAACTGTATCCACACACTCGTAATATCCTGCTCTACACAATGGAATAAAATAGAAGACCAAAAGTGGGGGAGTGTGGGGCCCACACGCCACCTATCAGACTATTAAATTAGGATGTAAGGCTTGTACCAAAATGAACATCATAACCCAAAGATCAACTTGCATACCTGGGCCAAAGCTTGACTTGGTGGGGATTGGCCGAAAACTTTACATCGATCTAACTCTCTACTCATGACGATTCGATGTAAGAGGCTTGGGGATTTTTATCATCGGTAAAAAGGCTACAAAACCCAATTGGAATCACCACTGGAGGTGCCCTGAGTAGAGTATTCCGACAGGGTCATTTTTCATGCATCCGAATAGGTTTCACTGCCTTGATACTCGCTTGAATTTTTGTTTAGCTAGGGAAGGACGTGGATCAATAGAGAAAATGCTAGCGGTCAATTCCCGACCAGTAAGTGGCAATGTCTCGGGTGGCTGGATGACAATGGACCAGTCGGGTTTCGACTGGGGCCAAGTCAAAATCAGCTCACATCTCTCTTTTAGGTACAACCCAAAGAAGAAAGGCCGCCCCCCCTAGGGCTATGGGGTTCTACTTTATATAAACACGATTGAGAAAATACCATACTGCGCTTATGAAAGTCTTTGAAAACTCCAACATAAAAATCCAAGTGTTGTAGACCATAACTTACTCACATGAACTCTGATTTTAACGTGTTGCACGTCCACGGACTCGGTTTACTGTGCTCTACATTTTTTTTAAAGGAAGCTTCTTAATAAACTAAAGAAAAAGTCAACTTTGGAGTTCCCCCTCAATGTTCGAAATAATAGTAAAAGTAAGAATTTTGATCGTTTACAGTCCAAATGACCAGTAAATCTAGGTACAGGACGTACCACCTCCAACATTAGTCCCAAGCATGCAGGCCAGCATACGTCACCATTCTCACCAAGCCACAAGTTGCACAATGACCATAAAGCCTATCATATTTGAATTGACGCATACGTCACCAGGAACTCAACGTTATCCTCAACCTAGAATTGACGCTTAAAAAGCAAAGGGCGCACTAGTTCGATTTAAACCCGAATTCGTAGCACCCCAAAATGAAACACCGACCTATCCAGCTCCTTGAACTCACCCAAAGTGCTTCCCATCAACCTCATGGTCATGTTCCACCTAAAAGCCGGTGGTATTCCTTGCAGAGTAATCCAATATAAAGAAACCCTAAACTGGACGTTCTCCACAAGGCTGACCCAGTCGTACTCAGCCAATGCTAATGGTGCTTTGTTGATACTCCATGGAGCACCTTTCCAAACCCAAGAGCTATAAGCTGGACCAGAGAACTAAAAGAGAACTCGATCTCCATCGGCCTTCTTAATCTTATACTTACTATTTATCTTCCAGGCGTTGCGAAAATCCCCTTAGAAAATCGTTACTTGTATTTTTGTGCAAAGAGCAATTTACCTACTATGAAAACCTCTAGTTGTCTCAACCCCTTCCCTTGAGATGGTAGCAAATCCACAAGCCTCTTCCCCTCCGCTATGGCAAGGGAGGAAGCAAGTTTTACTGCCATTGCATCAATGGACATAATTAGTCTACTGAAGAAAGCTTGTTGAAACCCTAACCCTAGGTGAGAATGAGAGAAAGGGTGCGGCAAGGTTTTTTTTTTTTGGATGCCTCCGTATGAGGTAAGTGGCATTATATGTTATTGGCCCTATTCTAAAGTACCTTTGTTTTGTTAACAAATAATGAAAAATAAAATCTCTCAACTGCTTAAAAGGTATTATAGTCCTCAAGAAAACTTAAAAAAACCTCGGCCAAAAAAGAAAATCTCAACCCTTGAGAGGGTAAAATGGTCCCTTAAAGAAATTATAAAACACATGAAACAATAATATCATACTTGCGGGGCAATAATTGGGCTTACATTACACTCGTGAAGAAAAGTAGTAATAGGGAAAAAAATTTAGGGAAAATTTACGGAGAAAATAATACTTATGGGTAATTTTTTTTTTTCTATTTTAAAGGATTCTAGTATGTGTATATATATGTGTGTGTGTGTGTGTGTGTGTGTGTGTGTGTGTGTATACAGATCCTATATATAGCGAGGTCTCGCTCTGAAATTAAGATGCGAGGTTGGAGTTTAGGGTCACTTTTAGGTCTCATATCCACATCTCGACCGTTCAGCTTTTAGGTACTAATGTATAGATCATCTCTTCAAAATTTCAGCCAATTGATGGTCGTTAAGGCATTGATAACTACCTCAAAGCTAGTATGGTTCAGGTTGGACAGATTCAATTCGTCCATTGGTTTAATTAATTTGGGTGAAATTTTTCAGAGATGATCTATACATAAGTACCCAAAAACTGAAAGGTCGAGATGTGGATATGAGGCCGAAAAGTGACCCTAAACTCCAACCTTACACTTTAATTTCAGAGCAAGGCCTCACTCTGGATAGGATCTGTATATGTATATATATATACATAGGAATTTGTCGATTTTAGAATTATGGTGCTATATTTTTAGTTTTTGTATACATAAACAATGTAAAGAAATGTGATGCCCTGAATCAGGTGGAGGTGAGATTTGGTACCTATCACTGAATCTGAGGTGTGAGCATAGAATTTCAAAATTGAAATTAAAAACAACACGAAATACCTTCTTCGGAAATCATCAAAAATGAAATATTTGAAATAAAAATACTCAAATAAAGAGAAATTACATCTCGTTCTTGTCTTCTGTAATCCTTTTCGAGTCTCATAAACATAAGCAATTGTTAGGTCCATAATTACCTAGTAATTATTCCCCTAATCTTACACTTTTGCTTAAACTTTGTGTTTATTTATATATATTTATTATGTTTTTCTTACCATGCTAGGAAATGATGGATGAACTTGGAAATGCCCTAAAAAATCAACTTTAACACATTTTCCTTCTCTAGCTAAGAGAATCCAAGCTAGGCAAGGAAGGAGAACCGACAACATAACTAAATTATCTCCAAATGAGCTGAAATTTAACAAAGACATTCTAGACATCCTTAGGATCATTTATTATGAAGAGTACAAGAGCTAGTTCATAGTGGAAGGAGTTCAAAATCGGTGCAAGTTTCTACACTAAAAGACAAAAACTGCCGAACCTGACCTGTAGGGATTCCCGCTGCATTTTCGGCCAGACCAAGATGAACTAAGCTCTGAAATTTTACCAGAATTATCTACACTCATGGAGAAACATTTGGTATGAAGAAAGTAAAGACCAATTCTGAAGTCCTAGTAGAGATGTAATTGAAGGAATAAAGAAGAAGAAAATACACAAATGGACAAAAAATGGGTCAACACAAGTTAACACCGGATTCCGACCATTTCCGGCCAAGTTGGCCGGCCAAGAACATGTGTGGAGGTCAAGGAAGAGCTATTGACTAGGGTTAGGGACTTTAGGTGGGAATATGTGGTGTAGGTTATTTTGAAATTTAAAAATTGAAATAGGCCTCATCAAAAAGCTCGCGGATCAAGTGGGCCGATGGAGGCCCGCTGACCCTGAGGGCTAAAAGTCCGACCCGGCCCGTTAAAAAGCCCGCCTCGGTGGGTAGTGGGCCGGCCAGCCAAAAACCCGCAAAAACCAGGCCTGCTAGGCCCGGCCGGTAAAAGCCAGTAAAATATTATATATATATATATATGTAGATATTTGTGTGTGTGTGTGTGTGTGTGTGTGTGTGTGTGGAAGTTCTTATACATCTATATAGCATATGTGCATTAGTGCATATATATATTCTACATATAGGTTGATCAATTCGATCGGATTCGAAAATATGGTGAAATTGGCTAAATTTTTTACCACACTCATGATTTATTGTAATAAACTCATCCAACGGTCGGTTTTTTCATTTTCTTTGAATTTGAATTGATAAGGGTTGCTCTTTGGAGTGTATGATATATAAATATAGGTTTATAAGAGTAACTAAGTTTGACCTAGTGGATCAAATTCGAAACGAGAACCAAATTGACTGAATTTTCTACAACCACCATAAAACATTACAATCTCTCCATCGAGCGGTTAGTTTCTCCGAATTCATTTTCCACTTCATGGTTGCTTTAGAATGAACCTCAACAATTTAAATGTAATATATAAGTCATACAACTTTAGGAGGAAAATTGGTATAGGCCAATGTGTTTGTAATTAAAATTAATTTTTTTTTATCTCATGTCCACACACATCCATCGATGGAATATTTACAAACGTGATGTGAAAAAATAAGCACGTTTCGAGGTCGTCATGCCATCGGTCAACCAAGAAAACATACAAGTGACGACGGTTGACCAATTCGATCGGATTCGAAAATATGGTGAAATTGGCTAAATTTTTTACCACACTCATAATTTATTGTAATAATCTCATCCAACGGTCCATTTTTCCATTTTCTTTGAATTGATAGGGGTTGCTCTTTGGAGTGTATGATATATAGATATAGGTTTATACGAGTAACTAAATTTGACCTAATTGATCGAATTCGAATCAAATTAGCTGAATTTTTTACAATCACCATAAAACATTACAATCTCTCAATCGAGCGGTTGATTTCTCTAAATTCATTTTCCACTTCATGGTTGCTTTAGAATGAACCTCAACAATTTAAATGCAACATACAAGTTATACAACTTTAGGAGGCAAATTGATATAGGCCAACATCTTTGCAATTAAAATTAAAATTTTTATCTTATGTCCACGCACATCCATCAATGGAATATTTATAGACATGATGTGAAAAAATAAGCACCTTTCGCAATCGTCATGCCATCGGTCAACCAAGAAAACATACAAGTAACGATGGTTGACCAATTCAATCGGATTCGAAAATATGGTGAAATTGGCTAAATTTTTTACCACACTCATAATTTATTATAATAATCTCATCCAACGGTCGGTTTTCCCATTTTATTTAAGTTGATAGAGGTTTCTCTTTGGAGTGTATGATATATAAATATAAGTTTATAAAAAATATTATCTTTAAAGATTTATTTGTAAATAAAGCCTGCAAGGCCCGCTCAGAAAAAGCCCGCGAGGCCCGCATTAAATGGATGGGCTTGGATCCTTCAATTTACAATAAAGCCTGGCCCAGCCCGGCTCGCTACTATTTAAAAATGGAGTAAGGCCCGGCCCGACCCTACCCAAGCCTGGCCCGGCCCGTTGATGAGGCCTAAATTGAAATATGACAAGCGGTCTCCTTCTTATATCTTACACTTTTGTCTCCTATTTATTGCCTTATTTCCTTACACAATGACCCTCCTACCCTTACTTTATCTTCTCCACCAAAATATCTATGGGCTTTTAAGTCATTTTATGTGAATTTAAAGACTATATCCACATTTTATGCTTATAAATTTGTCCATTACATCTCACCATTGATTCCTTTTGATCTTTACCCTTGTTTTGAATTGCCTTGGCCTTTAAATAGCCCATTCTCACTCCTAGAACCATGCATCCCCTTGGCTCTCCCATTTTGGAACATCAAAAGCTCTCTTTTCTTTAGTTTTATGTTAGTTTTTCATATCTTGTACATAGTTCTTTGAGTTTTGTGTAAGAGAAAGGTATGTAGCCACTTGGGTTCACCAAAACCGAAGTTTCTACACACTTTGATCAATCACTTCTCTTGTTTCTCACACATTTAACCCTTGTTCTTATTTTGTTCTTGAGTTTTTGTGGATTAGTATAGTGATTTGGGTTCTAGAAACTGAAATCCCTATACTTTGAAGCATTTTTCTTCTCATATAGCATCTAGGAGGCAAGGGAGACATCTTGTGCTTTTGGTTTGACTCCAAAAAGAGTCAAACCTGTGGATCACTTGTTCTCCACTCTTTGCTCTCTTTTATTTGTTATTTATGATGTTTATGGCTTGTTGTAACGTCTCGAACCTAAATTTACCAGTTTACGAGTCTTTCGATGGGTAAACGACATTTACATTACTTTTTGGCTCCGTTTCGACATTTTATGGGGCCCTAAAAGTTGACTTTTTGTTCGGGTCAAAATTTGAGAAAATGTTCTTCATGAAAGTTGTAGAGGACATTAAACCGAGAGCGTGCATATGTGGTACGTAAAAATTGGAGTTCGTATGCGAAAGTTATAAGCAAAAATGTAAAGTTACTGTTTATGGTAAATTAGTATATATATTCGAAAATTTACTGTGGTAGATCAGTTCTACCACTCTCTCTCTCTCCTCTCCGTTTCTCTCTCCCCGAGCTCTCTCTCTCTCCTCTGCACCTTCGGCCACCTTTCGATTCCGGCCAAGACTCGACGAGCTACCACCACAGGCGTGTCCAGGAGGAGGAGAGGAAGCCAACGGTGGTCGCTCGTCGAGTCTTGGCCGGAAAACGACGAACCAAGGACGAGAAGTTTACTGTAGCATGTGACCGTTGATCTCAATTCCGGCCACCTCTGGCGACAACGCCATGCTTTTTAGAAGAGCATTGAGGCGTACTTGAAGCTCCCCAAATATCTTGAAGCGATTTGCAGCGTGGAGGAAGAAAGTATAATTAGAAAATTGTATTCTACTTCGGTTTGCTTAATTGTTCGGCCACTTAGAGGTATTTTCTGACTTGGCCACAGTTATGAAAGATGCTTAGAATGTTGAGTTGATGATGTTGGTAAAATTTGGTAGCCAGATATGGTGGTTGATTGGCGGCGCGTGAGGCCCAAGCACAGCCTCCAGTGGCGGCGCGTGAGGGCGCGTCCGACGGTTTCTGGTGAGTTGTTTTGGTCTCTTCGATAGTACTTGTTATTACGAATTTATAGATAGGTGTTTGGTGGAAATTGGAGGAGGTTTGGATATTAATCAGAATTTTCAAAATTTTGGAAGGTTCGGATTTTGATTTGGGAAGATCCGACCATGGGATCGATCCTATTTTTCGATATGTTGATGTAGTTATTGATTGGATATAATATATGAAGTTTGGGCTCGGTCCGTGTTGATTTCGAGCATCCAATGATTTATTGGTTTTAGGGTATAGAATTTATTTTCGTAAATTAAGTCTCGGTACTTGAGAAACAATTATTTATTATATTGATTGTTCAAGACGACGGATATGTGAGTTGAGGATGGGAAAGTTGGACGGCCGTTGTAGCCGCAAACCGTGAGTGGACATTTATTTTAAATTAATTGTGCATGCAGTATATTATTATTTTCTAATTGAGGTTTAATTTATTATTTGAATTATTGAGTTTTATGATTTTATAAACTCTGGTTTATTGAGATTTATTTATGAATTACGAGGGTTAGTATTGAAATTCCTTCCCGAGGGCTTTTAGTAGATTTTCGAGATAGTTAGTTATGAGTTATTGAGTTGGGAAATGATTTTGGGAAGTGATCGATTAAGAAAATATTATGAGAATTATATTGATTTCGAATATCGATTTATATGATGATATACGAATACGAATGATTTATCAAATATTAGAGCACGATGGAATTATCGCGATTTCTTGAGTTTTGAGTTTCGCACTTATCAGTTTTGAAGTTATATTGAGAATTCTTTCCGAAAACATTTATTGATTTATCGAGTATGGGAATTATGCTTTCAAGGATTTATTGAGATATTGAGGTTTGAGTTATCGAGATATTCCTGAGTTATGCTTTCGATGAACTATTGAGGATTTAGTGAATTAATATCGGGCTCTTTCCGGAAGCAATTGCCTTAAAGAGATTGAATCCAGTTTATTGAGGAGGTAAATAAGTCAGCGCATGCATGCTTTACCTGGTCGGTAGTCCCGTCCAGGTAATAGTCTGGGCTGCAGTCCCCTCCAGACAATATTCTGGTCGGCAGTCCCTTCCAGAATATTCTCGTCGGCAGTCCCCTTCGATGCGTCATTTAGTCGGAAGTCCCCTCTAGATGACATGAGGTAGTTAGTCGACAGTCCCCTCTAACTACCTATGGTTAGTCGGCAGTTCCCTCTAACCATCACCTCCTCGTTCGGTCGACAGTCCCCTCCGATGCGTCACTAGTCAGCAGTCCCCTCTAGGTGGCATGAGATGACTAATCGGCAGTCCCCTTTAGTCATCGTCCATTTTGAGATATGATTTGAGACGAGTAATTTAATAGGATGTTTGAAATGTGATTATGTATAGGAGGGATTGGAGATTTTAAGAGATTGCGAGATGTTCTATTTTACAGGATTAAGATTGCAGCAAAGATGGTGATTAAGAGTGTTTTCAAGATTGTTACTGCATGCGAGGTTTTAGAGAATAACTTGGGAAAGCATTAAGTTTCACTTGTTCATTTGAAATTATTTATTTTTCGTCCACTCACTTTAACGATTTTCAATGCTTTTCCCCTGGGCCCTTCGGTTTCAAATGCCTAGTTTGCAGGCCAGTTTAGCTTGAGGTCGAGCGTACATGGGGTTGAGGCATAGCTGTTATCGCTACCGCATTATAAAAGTATCGGTCTTTTATCTTGTATTGTATTTTGTTGTACGCCTGTACATTAGATTGCTCTGATAACCTATGAGATTAATATTTTTTAAGTTCAGAATTGTTTTGTGATATGGGAGATGTTGTGTTTTAGGGAGCATGGTGGCTCCAGAAGATTAAGGGTGGATTATTTTAGAAGTGTAAATATTTTTCTACAGGTTTGGGTAGTCCACTTTTAGAGAGAGTTCCGCTAAATTTTTGGTAGAATTTCTTCTAAGGTGGGTCCCGCATGACCACTTTGGATTTCAAAGTGAAATCCGGGGCGGGACCTGTCACTTGTAGTTATGTAAATATGAGTTATGAGTAGTTGAATTTGGGGCTAGGGCTTAGCCCTTACCAAACTTGTGCACAGAACAATGTAATTCCTATGTTTTTTAATATTTATGCATGTTTTGAATCTATTGGCTACTACACTTTCATGTATGTTAAGTGTGTTTATAGATTTATCACCTAGAAGCATGTTTTAGGAAATTAATGAATCAGAAACATGAACTTGATAAACTCTTAATTCCGTGAGCATGTGTAGCTAAATAGGTGGTGGTTTAGCTTATTCCTAAGGGAATAATTAAGTTGCTTGAATTTCTTACCTAAAAATTAAAGCATGATATTGTGAGTTTAGGTTGCGGAAGAATTTAGGCTCACGGCACCATAGGCCATTTATGATCCGGAAGATTTGAATGATATAAAGGTTGTGTAATTTAGCTTTGCTTTGGAAGATATTGTTAAATTGCATGAGTACGTAGTTGGTTTCTTGGTAGCTTCATCAAAACATTAAGGGGAAATTTATCAAAGCATGTTGTTACATTAATTTTAGGTTACATTGTGTGCATGAGCATGGCTAGGTGTGATGTCTAAGCCTCTATCTCTCTTACATCAAAGTCTCTATTTTTATTTGCTTACTTTATTTTTGTGTACTTTAATTTGTTTGCGTAAAAATAAAAATCAATCAAGCCGTTCGCTACCATAATTGTTAATACCATTCTTATGATCTCTAGTTTCCAAAGGGCTAAGCTTGTGAACTTGTAAAAAGGTAGACTTACATGCTTTTTCTAGGTTTCTTTTCACGGCGATCTATCTAGGGAAGAGTTACTCAATCCTTTGAGTACGATACTCTCACTTTCTCTTTACTAAAACTTAACCTCTTATACTTGCTAGCATCCAATCTTTTCTTCCCTGTACTCTAGACACCCAAATCTTCTTCCCCGTACTCTAGACACCCAAATCTTCAATACTTTCCCAAATTAATATCACATAGGTTCGATCAGTTCTATCATTGTATCCCAAATCTGCTCCAAACACCAATCCAAACTCCGAATGTTCTGTCTTCGAAAACTAAATCAATTCATAACTTCATTCGATTCAAACCTCCAAAATTACTCTAGACACCCAAACGTTCGTTACTTAATTCCTCTATGCATTCTCGAATCAATTCTAAATCTGCCTTTACGTTTAATCATAAACCTTGCAATGAATCATCAATTTCAATTAAGCTACGAAAAAGGCAAGCATGATCAAGGCTATTAAATAGTTAAAGCAGACAAATGCCACCACATTCCACCATGAACACAATGGTTGTGCCCAACTAAAAACCCAAAATTCACAAGTTCTATAATTGAAGCATAACTAAATATCAATGTAAGTTCAGATGATTGAATTATGGTAGGAAATTGACCAAATAATAGCAAACCGCTACAGTGAACAGTAATTTCACGGTGGCCAACCACTGCTCAAACCTCACTTTCTTCAAATCTCAACCAAACTCAAATTCAAGTATATAGAGAGGTAGACCTCGATGAGGAGATCAATTCTGATACCTTACTTATCACTGTTCACTATTTGAGTCGCCGGAAAACTTAGAAAACCCGCCGGAGGTACTGAAGCTCCCGGCTTCGATTGTTTCTCTTGCCATATCATCTGGACAAGCCAACACCATGGATAGGTCGGCAAGGTCGAGAGGAAGCTTTTTCCATTTGTGAGACGCCGCGAATTGGCCGGAATCGAAAATCCGTCGGCAAACCCTATAATCGAAAATCGGGCTTCCTCCTATCATTGTCGATGGCTGTTCAGTGAAGAGATGATCGGGCTCCGCATCACGCCACCTAGATGAGTCGAATAATGCAGGTGCTCCTCCTGGAGGTGACCGGAAGACAGAGAAAATGTCGGGTCACCGTCTGAAGAAAACGGGTCGAAGACCGGGTCAAGTCAGAGGGTTTTGATATCCTCGGGTTGATTATAATTGAAATCAACGGTCCAGATCTAGTGGTGGTTGAAATCAACAGTCCAGATCAAGCCGCCTCATAATTTTATTTTTAATCAAACTTTTAGATAATACCAACTTCCAAAAATCATTAAAAATAGCCCGTGTCCAAAAATATCCTCTAAAAATTCTTACGAACTTGTAATGATGTTTAATCTTACAAGTTCAAAAGATAAAATTTGAGAAACTAAAAACTTTAAATAATTTTTGAAAGCTATAAAGAAATTAAAAATAATAGAAATTGAAATAAAAATAGCTTGAAATTACTTTTCCTTTCAAAAATAGGGAAACTAATTTTCTAAGATCTCACAGGAAACAAATAAGATAATTAAGATTTGACCAATTTCTCTTAAATGAAAATTATTTACTAAGATAAGTTTAGCTTAGCAGGACAAGTTATGGTACTATAATTAATGTTTATCATACACGCATTTTATATCTACTTGAACAAAAATTACAATTTATAGTAAACAAAATTACAAAATTGAGAACAAAATTACCACATTGTTTTACACTCTTTACATATAATTAAACTAAAATTACAATATTGACAATGAATTTGTTCAAAACCTTGTAACTTCGGTACATGACATATAGGCCGTTCTGAAGTTTGGTGTATTTGGTTTCAAAGAATTAACTTCGATACATGAAGTTGCAATCCCGACCCAAAATTGGTGTATGACGTTACGGCCCCCGTTAGTCAGTGTGATTTTGGTCAAATTTGTAAGGGAAAATTCGTCTCTTCATAGATTAACAAAAAAAAATTGCAGAAGAAGAAGAGGAAGGAGAAGGAAGAAGAAGAAGGAGGATAAGAAAACCAGATTTGGGTGTCCAAATCAAACCTTGATATTGGGGAGGGAGGGAGAAAGAAGAAGAAGAAGGAGGAGGAGGAGGAGGAGGAGAAAATTAGATTTGGGTGTCCAAATCAAAACTTGATATCAAGGAGGGAAGAAGAAGAAGAAGGAGGAGGAGAAGAAAATCAGATTTGGGTGTCCAAATCAAATAGGGGAGGGAGGGAGGAAGAAGAAGGAGAAGAAGGAAGAAGGAGAAGGGTAGAAGAAGGAAGGAGAAGGGTAGAAGAAGAAGGAAGGAGAAGAAGGAGGAGGGTACCCAGATTTGATACGAACACCCAGAGAGAGAGAGATGAAAACCCAAAATTACCCTTTGAAAATTAAATAATTGCATATGTTTAACGGTGTTATTGATGTCATGTATTAAAAGTGGGTCAGGATCGCAACTTCATGTATCGAAGTTAATTCTTTAAAACCAAATACACCGAACTTCAGAACGACATATATGTCATGTATAGTTCTTAAAATTTTTCCTTACCATTAATATGACTAAGATTACACAAAATATGACTTATGTTACCATATTGACAACAAATTTGTTGTCACATGAGTAAATGTGTGTATAACATACTAATATTTATTATAGAAGTTTCCTTAGCATAGCCTACTTCACATTCCCTGCTCTGTCCCAGTTTCGATCTTATTTTGTTGAAGAGGAATAAAAAGTGACAAAAGAAAATATAACTTATAAATGGATAGCTCTCACCCAATTGTTCTGAGACCTTTTGTGTTAAAACCCAACACCTACCGGGTGGTTAAGTTATGGCAGTATCGGTACAATGATTGGCCACGGGCCACGCTTGTCGCTGTTTAACATGTTTCACACAAGTGTTGCAGAAAATCAAAAGGCATATTCCTAGTGAAAAAAAGTAAAATGCAATTCTATCTGTGTAAATATCTATGGTAAACTAGAATGAAAGTAAAATCCAATTCTAGCTGCGTATATCTCTATAGCGCATCTGTGAAATTTAATCCTGAGGAATCGTCAAACCTGGGGAAACTTGGGCCTTTGAATTTGCTTCTAGTATACTTTTCGACGACGTAACGCACTAGAAATCAAACGAAAAGACTAACAGTAAGAGATGGAGGTGAGGAAGCAGATGAGGTGTAAAAATCTTAATCGAGGAAGCTAAGCTAGCAAGGGGCTGAAAAAAATGAGAGGCCCGAAATCGCTAGCCTTACATTCTCTCTTTTGTGTTTGAGCGTGTGTATAAGGCATTGCCTTGCTTGGCTTACCTTATCCTATCCACCTCCAAATCTCCCTCTCCAAAACAAACTTATATCTCTTTCGTTCTCTCACTCATTCATTCTCACACACACTCTCTCTCTCTCTCTCTATGTCTGTCCCCAGCTCTCTATCACTTGTGCTCAGGAATTAATATCCCAATACCAAGCTTCCCTACTTCAACTCCCTCCTCCTATCAATTCTGCCATGTAAAACTGAAATCCCGCTTCATTTCCCATCTCCTCGAATCCCACTCTCTCTAACCCAAATCCAAATCCAAATCCAAATCCAAATCCAAATCCAAATCCTTCGTTAGTTTAAGAAAGAAAAAAAGAAAAAAAGAAAAAAAAACATGGAAAAGAAGCTTGCTGGTTCCAACCATTGGCATTTGTATATTCTTCTGCTTAATTTAGCTCCTGGGTTTCTGTCTCTAGCTCTGTCATCTTGAAGTGTTTTAATTAGTTTAAGACGAGTAGTGTGGCGGACGGAGATTTTTTCGAGTTGTGGAAGAGAAGTAGTTGTTTATTCGATACATTCAATTTTGGAAGTCATAAGTATCATCGTTCAAAGACAGTTAGAATTAGTTCCAAGGAAGAGAGAGCTTAGCTTTAGAGCCTATAAAACCAGCTCAATAGCTTTGGTGCACAATGGCTCCCAAAACAGGGAAAGCCAAGCCACACAAATCCAAGGGAGACAAGAAGAAGAAAGAAGAGAAAGGTTCGTTCATTCACTCATTTTCATCTCTCAAACTACTACTCCTGTAATATATTCCATATATTATTCATCTAATTCTTATTTTTTATTTTTTTTTATTTCTTCTCTTCTCTTCATTTGAATTATATACATGGTTTTGCTACTCTGTTTTTCCATTTCTTTGATTGTCTTCTCTTCTCTTCATTTGAATTATATACTACATGGTTTGCTACTCTGTTTTTCATTTCTCTCTGTTTGCTCAGTTTTGGTCTAACATCACTTCGTATTGGTGGCCATATGATGATTTGAAGGACAATGATAAGTTGAAGAGATATTGTTTATATTATCTCCTTATCTTTTGAAAGAAAACAAGAAAGCAAAAAGTAAATGAACAATGCGATGTTAATTGGTCGATAATTGAGGTAAAATTTTGACAAGAAAGAACAAAGAAATTCAGGTAAAATTAGATAGCCATACACATGACTAATCATATACACTGTTATAGTATTTATTTCTTCAAGTGTAAGTTTCTTCGTTTACTTCCTTGTAAATTAATACTCTACGAGTAGAGCTACATGTTAGTTAGCCTCATCTTTATTTATGTTTACTTAACTTCCATCAATTAATTAATACAGTTTTGCCTACCGTAATCGAGATTACCATTGAAACGCCAGATGAGTCGCAAGTGACCCTCAAGGTATGAATTGAGTAGGTTTTTTAGAAAATCTATGTTATGTGCTAATCTAATGATGGAGATACACATAAATAATCTCGGTTGTTGATACAAATGTAAACATATTTGGTGATTTTACAAATCTCTTTATGGTCATAATCATTTGGTATATTAACATAAATTTTTTCTTATGTACTGAATTTCAGTTGTATAGTCGTCTACTAGTTATTGTATACTCAAAATAAAATAAATTTCTCTTTAGACTCATTTCCACTTCGTTGAAAGACAAAAATATTACTGTAATGATGTTAAATTTTTATTTTTTGAATATAATGATATTATTGTTAACATTTTTTTCTTTTAACTTTTTTTTAATGTACTGACATTTTCATTCTTCTTGAATAATTAAACTTTAAAGAATTTTCTTAATACTTGAGAGTCATAAACTTTAAAATTTCATATTACCCCATTGTGCTATAAGTACCAACCACAGGTGGCTATTAAAATTTTGAGGCACATTGGGATACAACGTTGTGCCAACAAAAGATACCCTCAATCCAGCATGCTATAATTCACTCTTAACATTTATGTGGCGAAGCCTTATTAATGCATTATCATTGCATTCCTCTACCAACTTGAAATAGATTCCTGATATGCATTAACATATCAGCAATCTCTCTTCAGCTATTATCAATGCATTCCTCTTGAAATAGCTTAATTTTCTAGTTTGTTCTTCTGCTTCTAAATTTAAAGATTTAACTTGTACCAAAAAAAAAAATTTAAAAGTTTGAAATCTCCTACCAACGAAAATGTTCTAAAGAACAAATCTAGAGTGATAACAATATCACTGATATGTCTTTTTTTATTTATTTATTTTTTTTTTTAACTTTGAATAATTGTGTTTTTTTTGAAAAATTAATAATTGTGTTATATATGAATAATACAGTGAATTGGTCCTTATTTTTTTCAAATATTTATAAGGGGAGTTGAACTTAAGATCTCATCTACATATGTGAAGAAAAATATCATTAGACTGATATGATTTTATGTTATAGTTTTATTAAATTAACTCAATATTCACAATTTTGGTATCTTTTGTGAAATGGGAGAGAAATCCACACTCCCCATTTTACAATCTATGCTCATTCTTTCCTTTTTGGTCTCTTTTGTTACAAAATTTAAGTTACTAAAAAAGTAAGGCATAATTATCAAATTGCTACCCTAAGTTTGGCCTTAGTGTCAATTTGTTACCTTAGTTTCAGCCAATTTGTTTTCAAAATAAACCAATTTGCTATCCTGCGTTTTATTTTAGTCGATTTGCCTTTCATCAAATGTGTTGCTTTAAGCTTTCAAGATTAGCCAATTTATTTTCCTAAATTTTTAAAATTAGCCATTTGCTACCTTAAATTTTCAAAATTAATCCATGTTTGGACAAAAATGTAGCAAGTTGGCTAATTTTATGTCAGCAAATTGGCAGAAATAATATGTAGAGTAGCAAATTGGCTAATTGTGAAAACCTAGGGCAATAAATTGACTGAAATAAAACTTAGGATAGCAAATTGACATTAAGGTGAAACCGAGGGTAACAAATTGGCTATTAAGCCAAAAAGTAAATATATAGTGTGAATTATAAAATGAAAAGTGTGAATTTCACTCCCTTTTATAAAATTATACCAAAATAGAATCCACATCTAATTTGTATTACACAAGCACGTGCAATTAGTTACATAGAAGTTTTGAACATACCATTAACCATTCACATGTGATTTTAATGTCAATGTACAATATAAACGGCCGATGATATAAAATGCACAATATGTGGCTTCAGGTTTATTCTAAAAAAAAAAAAAAAAAGTGGCTTCAGGTTTAACTAAATTTTCAACAGAGGCAAAAATTTTTTACCGTCTGTATTTCTGTAACCCCTAGTAATTGGTGGTAAATTTTATTTACTGATTTGGTAAAATGCTATGTAGGGTATCTCTACGGACAGGATCTTAGATGTGAGAAAGCTGTTGGGGGTCCACGTAGATACATGTCATTTCACCAATTTCTCCCTATCACACGAGGTATGCGCTTCGTTCTTTTTCCACATGGGCCCCCCTCACCTGATCCCAACATCATGGCATGTGTGTACTTTCCATTACCTTATAATCTTTTATTCCGGGTCGTAATCAGGTGCGAGGACCCAGACTGAAAGATACTGTGGACATCCTCTCTCTCAAACCCTGCCACCTCACCATCGTCGAAGGTAAACACGGTCTCATTATGCTACACCCGGCTGTACCCGAACATTCCGCCTTTTTCCTTTTCTTTTGGCTTTAATGGCTAAAATACATTTTTTTTTCTATTGTCAATTTACACACTAACTTATCAATTTTACCCAATAACACACTAATTTTTCTAAAATTTGCTAATTTCCACATTTCCATTAACTTCCGTCTAATTCTACCATTAAGTATCATCATGTGATAAACATGTGAGGATATTTTGGTCATTTTACTTAATTTTAATTTTTAAATTTTTATTTATCTAATCTAATTTTTGTTTAGACTAACTCAACTTAATTTATCATATACATTTCATTTTTTTTTTTTAGAGTTACAATGTATTGAATATTTTGAATGGAATGAAATGGAAGTTAGTAATGATTCAAAAGGTGGATATATATATATATATATATATATATGTATATATAGCTTAACGTCTGGAGACTTTTTTTTTTTTTTTTTTTTGAAGAAAAGGGTGTTTTCTTAATATCTAGATTTCTTTTTGAGCATTTTGGTATGCTTTTTCAATAATCATTTGACATATAATAAATATTTGAGCTTATCAAATTGAATCATTCACGTAAAAATAAATATTTTCCCATAACAAAATATAGATTTACCTTTCAAAAAAAAAAACATAATATAGATTTAGTGGACTTTTTTTTTAATTATAAAGGATAGTGGGATTTTGATTCCAAAAAGAAAAAGAAAAAAGATAAGAAAAAGACCAAAATATCTTTAAGTGTTTCGCACATTATGGCACTTAACAATAGAACTTGATGGAAGTTAACGGAATTGTGGAAATTGGCAAACTTTGGAAAAATTAGTGTGTTATTGGATAAAATTAATAAGTTAGTGTGTAAATTTACAATAAAAAGAAATGTCAAAGAGTATTTCGACCATTAAGTATTTTATTTTTCGGTTTTGATTATATATACTAGCCTTCCTCCACACATGCTCTGCATGTGCAAGTAATTTTTTTCTTTTTCAGAAAATAAAAAAGAAAAGATAATGGAAGAAAATGGTTATTACAGAGAAAAGTTTGTGAGAGAAAAAAAGTGGGTTGTGAGATTTATTTTGTTTATTTTTATTAATAAAAATATAATTTGTAATTGTCATAATAACCCTTGTGATTTAATTAATTCTCAAAGTGTTTTAATTTCTTAAGGTCATGTCTGTCAAAATTTTTGATTTTGGCTAATAAAACCTCTTCTCTTAATAATAGTATAAATAAATATATATATATTTTTTATTTATTATTATTTTTTTTCTCTATAGAGGACTACACGGAAGAGCAAGCCGTGGCTCACATTCGAAGACTGGTTGACATCGTCGCCTGCACGACGTCGTTTGGCTCGTCGTCTTCTTCACCCAGAACCCCCGGTTCTGCTTCGGTTCCGGCTCCGGTTCGGTCGAGTTCTAAAGAGTCCGGTTTAGACGAGGGCGACGAGCACAATGCCGTTCCGAAGACCAAAGTTTCGAGTCCGATTCCGATCGCCGGCGAGAAAGGCGGCGAGTCGGCAATGTATCCTCCGCCGAGGCTCGGCCAGTTTTACGACTTCTTCTCCTTGTCTCACCTCACTCCTCCACTCCACTGTAAGTAACCAACTCTCTCTCTCTCTCTCTCTAGTTCCATTGTGCTCATTGTTTGAGGCATTTTAACGGTGGTGATTTTGCGGTGGTGTTGCAGACGTTAGAAGATCTAGCCGTCCGTTCCTTGAGGACAAGGCAGAGGAGGACCTGTTTCAAATTGATGTAAGTGATTTTTGATGTTTTCGTTTGAAATTTGAACCAAACTATTGAATTATGAGTTAAATTGAGCTGAGCGTAATAGGCATTTGGGGTTAAATTGGTGATTGCAGGTTCGGGTTTGTAGTGGGAAGCCGACGACTATAGTAGCATCCAGAAAAGGGTTCTACCCTGCTGGAAAACGTCCTCTTATTACTCACTCTCTGGTTGCTTTGCTTCAACAGATAAGCCGGCCGTTCGATGCTGTATGTTTTCACATTTTGTTTTTGTTTTGAATTAGAGCTCATTTGCTGCATTTACTGTTTGCTGTAAGTTTAAAGTTTTGCTTGCATTGCAATCGTGCAGGCGTACAATGCTGTCAAGAAGGCTTTCACCGAGCACAATAAAGTAGGTGTTTTGATTTTCACCTTATTTAGTAAGACTTTAGTACGAATTAAGGCAAGGCAGTTTTACCAAAAGCGTTTTTGTTGATTGTTTCAGTTTGGGAACCTTCCTTATGGTTTTCGGGCAAACACATGGGTTGTCCCTCCAGTTGTTGCTGAGAACCCGTCTGTTTTCCCGCCACTTCCTCTAGAAGATGAAAATTGGGGAGGAAATGGGGGTGGGCAGGGAAGAGACGGTAAACACGATAACAGGCCATGGGCGAAAGAGTTTGCCATTCTTGCAGCAATGCCTTGTGCAACAGCAGAGGAGAGGCAAGTTCGAGATCGAAAGGCCTTTCTGCTTCACAGTTTATTTGTCGACATCTCAGTTCTTAAAGCTGTTGCAGCTATTAAGAGCCTAATTGACACTCATCAATCTTGCCTAAATGATTCCACTCTTTCACTTCATCGTGAGGAAAAAATTGGAGATTTAATCATTAAGATCGTTAGAGATGCACCTGATGCAAGTGTAAAGGTGGATTGCAAGAATGATGGTAGTCGAGTTCTAGGAATGCCACAAGAAGAAGTTGCTCAAAGAAACCTACTGAAAGGCATAACAGCTGATGAGAGTGCAACTGTTCATGTGAGTTTACTGAATTAATGATAGTCATTCTATAGTTCTATAAGATCTCGGAGTGGTTACTAAAGATCTGAAATCATTTTTTTTTGTCCTGTAGGATACTTCTACACTAGGTGTTGTGGTTGTTAGGCATTGTGGATTTACTGCTGTTGTGAAAGTTTTAGCTGAGGTGAATTGGGTGGGGAAACCTGTTCCTCAGGACATTGAAATTGAGGACCAGCCTGAAGGAGGTGCAAATGCCTTGAATGTTAACAGGTCAGTTCATGTATCTGGTATGCCGACCCGATTTTTTCTTCTTCTTTGTTTCCTGCTCTTTTCTTTTCGGTGGGGTGGGGCAGCCTTTCTTTGTGCACAATAAACCACAAAGTACTAATAGCGATACATTTCCCCTGTAAAATTTACATTTCAGCCTGAGAATGCTATTGCAACAGTCATCCCTCCTTCAGTCATCAACAACGGTTCAACGAAGCCAGAGTACAGATTTTGAAAATTTACGTTCTGCTAGGTCCTTAGTAAGGAAAGTACTCGAAGAAAGTTTATTAAGGTTGCAGGGTGGGCCATCTAATCACACCAAGTCGATCAGATGGGAGCTAGGAGCATGTTGGGTGCAACATTTGCAAAATCAGGCTTCAGCGAAAAATGAGCCTAAGAAAAATGAAGAAGCTAAGATAGAACCGGCTGTTAAGGGCCTCGGAAAGCAAGGTGGACTGCTAAAGGAAATAAAGAAGAAAATGGATATCAGGAGCAGTAAAACTGAACAGGGCAAGGAAGTTCTTGGGGGTAACAACCTTGATCTTAATAAGAATTCAGTCACCACCAGTCAGGAGGAGTTAGAAAAGCGAGATGCCGAAAAGGAAATAAATTGGAGAAGGCTACTTCCTGATGCATCCTATTCGCGGCTCAAAGAATCAGATACTGGTCTCCACCTTAAGGTTTCTCAGCTGGTTTTTGATAGTCATATCTCAGTTTTACTTATACAGTTGTTTAGACCTGGGTAGCTAGCTCATGTCATCACATTTTAATGTTCGAGTGCAATTTGAATTTCGTGTGTTGCCTGATCTGATGTAGCCTTCATCTTGCATATTTGACTGACTGTTTATATTGGCAGTCACCTGATGAGTTGATTGAAATGGCACACAAGTATTACGCTGATACTGCACTTCCAAAACTGGTTAGTTCCTAATTGCAGAAGGTCTATGCTCCCTGTCCTCACATTTTGTATTCTCTTCTTTTGCTTCACATATCATCCTCTTACTATCTTTGGTTGTTGTCTTAGGTGGCAGATTTTGGCTCCCTTGAACTTTCACCAGTTGATGGAAGGACATTGACAGATTTTATGCATACAAGGGGTTTGCAAATGTGTTCCCTGGGACGCGTGGTAATTTCTCTTTCAATTTTTTTTTTCATCATCTTCTACATTTTTTTATTGTTTCTTCTGATCCTATTTTGATAATTTGGAAGTATCTAAGTAATTAACCGTTCTTTAAAGTGAAGAAAGGATGTTTTTTTAACCTCCGATACGATGAAAGGGATAAAACCAAATCAATAATATCACTAAAACAAGCACACGGGAAAAAGCAAGCATCTGATCAGACCAGATGATAGAATCTTGTAGTCAAATACCGGATACTTGTTTATATTGATATTCTTCGGTCAGACATTTCTCCTCCACTTTAGCCATTTGTGACAATTGAACTGTGTTGATACACCACTTTAGCCTCCTACATTCTTTTTCCTTTCGTATTTGAGTTTTAAAGATGATATGCAGATGGGTTGAAATTGTATACAAGCACATTCTTAATTTTCTACATTTCATCTGTTATGCTAGGTTGAACTTGCAGATAAGCTCCCTCATGTACAATCACTCTGTATCCATGAGATGGTTGTGCGAGCATACAAACACATACTGCAAGCTGTTGTAGCAGCAGTTGATAATGTCGCAGACTTGGCTGCATCCATAGCAGCATGTCTAAATATTCTGCTAGGAACCCCATCACCTGAAAATGTGGATGGAGACATTACTTGTGAGGATACGTTAAAATGGAAGTGGGTGGAAACATTCCTTTTGAAGAGGTTTGGATGGCAATGGAAACATGAAAGCGTTGAGGACTTTAGAAAGTTTGCCATTCTTCGTGGATTGTGCCATAAGGTAATACTAGCCTTCCTGCACATGCTATGCACATGCGAGTGATGCTCTTGCCTATTTAGTTTGTCCGCATCATTTGCCTCTCCAGTTTAATCTATTGTCATTGAAACTAGACATATATAATGTCAGAATATAAATGAAATAAAATAAACGTTAAAAAAATATAAAAGAACAAGTGGGCAAGTTGGTGAGGAGCCTTCATATAGTTTTATTTTATTTTTTGATATGCTGTTTACTGTTTTGCCCTTCATATATTTGAGTTTATATATTAGCTAACATAGTTGAGGTGGGGCAAATTTTGGTTTTTTTTTTTTTGTAAGTTTACCAAACCCAAGTTTTCTTCTTTAGATATGATGAGTAGACCCTTTCTAGTAGTACTACTTGATGTCTTATTCTTAACTGAATTCACTACCTATTCAATGTTTAAACCAAAGTTATGCTTTATCAGGTTGGCCTTGAGCTTGTGCCAAGGGACTATGATATGGACACTTCGTCTCCTTTTAGGAAATCAGATATAGTAAGCATGGTCCCTGTGTACAAGGTAAATATATCTACGCTATATATAATATCACTTCAGAAAGTTTGAAAGTGGACAACAGTCCCTTAGATTGTAATTTGTTATTAAGCTGTTGATACTTTCTATTGACAGCATGTTGCATGTTCATCTGCTGATGGACGTACACTTTTGGAATCTTCCAAGACTTCCTTGGATAAAGGTAAACTGGAGGATGCTGTTAATTATGGCACTAAGGTATGCAATCTCTTATGTTTCTTAGATATTTTTTTTATTAGCCAAAACAAAAAAAAATCATATCATGATTATTAATTGATCCAACTTTCACATAAATTTGGTAGGCGTTGTCAAAACTTGTATCAGTATGTGGGCCTTATCATCGAATGACTGCTGGAGCATATAGTCTTCTCGCTGTAGTACTGTATCACACTGGGGATTTTAATCAGGTATATGCTTTAATATTCTTTCAAGTTTCAAATGTCAAAACCTTCTTCTTTTGAAAAGAAGTTACTAGATACTCATTGAATACAAAATAGATCTGTCTCAAGTTTTAGAATTCTTGATGACTCGTTTTGAGTACATTTATAATCAACCCTACTATGTGCAGTGTCCCAATGGCTCCTTCTACGAAGTGCATGAATTGAATACCCTTTTCATGAATTTAGACAAAAGTTGCCATCCGGATTGGCTTTGACTTGTGATTTGTGCTACTATCATTTCACATAACCTATACTTGTTTACTGTATACAGGCAACCATCTATCAGCAAAAAGCATTGGATATTAATGAGAGAGAGCTTGGACTTGATCATCCTGATACAATGAAAAGTTACGGGGATTTAGCTGTGTTCTACTACCGACTTCAACATACAGAGTTGGCCTTGAAGTATGCTTCTCTCTCTCTCTCTCTCTCTCTATATATATATATATATATATATATATATATCTGTGTGTGTGTGTGTTTTCTGTGTATATAGTTGATACATGAGTTAATTTGCTCATTTTACTTTGTACATGACTCGATTTTTAGTTACAATACCTGGTGACTACCTGGTTCCGTCTCGTTAATCACATAATCATGTTAAAGACCTTGAAAAACCAGATGAACTAAAAGAAAATTAGAAAATTTCAGGAAAATTACGTTCTAATATTTGGTTGACATCACGATGGTGTTAAATTTTGAATATATGGAATCAATTAAAAGGTTTTTATTTGGACAACAATCAGTGAAAGTACAAATATATGCTGAGATTTGTTACACAAAATGGGATAAAAATTTGAATTTTTGTAACTGTTGGGGTTAGATGTAGTTTTACTTTGCCAGTTTTGACTGAAGCACACCTGGGCACTTATGGCCCAAATGGTGAGTTTAGTACATCATGAAACAGTTAAGCTGTACACTTCAACCAGTCAAGGGGATATTGATAACATAATTACTACAAAATCCTACGTAACCCAGCATGAGTCAGCTTATACTCCTTCAATCATGATCAAGATAATGACATACAATGTAGTCCATTTGATCACTGTAGGACCTGGTTTAGTCTAAGAAATCAATAATCTGGCCTGCAATATGGCAATGAAAAATTCATTATTCTTTTTTGGTACAAGCAATAGATACTTCTTATGAACTTCATATCAGGTTTTGTTTTCTCTAAGTTTCACGTTTAGTTCCCTATAAGGGGAAAAGGTAAAAATCAGAAATCGAGTTAGACTGCAGAAAACATTAATTTCACCGGAAAAAAGGACAAGGCAATATTTTACAGTCACATAAAACGAGGGTTTATACGACGTACTAGATACTTTTCTTCAAGGTTACTAATACTATGCATTTAATAGAGACAATAACAACAATGTGCAGATAGAGAGACTTGAACTCTAGTACTGTTAGATAGTTGGCAAATTAGCTTGGATCAATAAGAAACAAAGAGAAGCCCTCTCTCTCACTCTTGATAGAATAAATGAGGCCACTTTTGGACCTGCATTTAAGGAAGCAGATTTAACGAGGCAATGACTGAAGATTTATAGCTTACTTTCTTGTAATGCATTATAGGTACGTCAATCGTGCACTGTATCTTTTGCACCTAACATGTGGGCCGTCTCATCCAAACACGGCTGCCACCTATATCAATGTAGCAATGATGGAAGAAGGTTTGGGGAACGTCCATGTTGCTCTTAGGTACCTCCATGAAGCTCTCAAGTGCAATCAAAGGCTACTTGGAGCTGATCATATACAGGTCTCTCTCTCTCTCTCTCTCTCTCTCTCTCTCTATAATATATATATACAGATATTATACAGGTCTCTATAATATATATATACAGATCCTATCCAGAGCGGAGCTCCGCTTTGAAAATTAACTTGTGAAGTTCGAGTTTTCGGTCACATTTCGGTCGCATATCCACATCTCGACCGTTCAGTTTTTAGGTACTAGTGTATAGATCGTCTCTGAAAATTTTCAGCCAAAATGATGATCCGTTAAGGCATTGATAAGTTCCTTAAAGCTAGTACGGTTTAGGTTGACAGATTCAGTCCGTCCATTGATTTAAACGAGTTAGATGCCTTAATGATCATCAATTTGGCTGAAAATTTGCAGAGATGATCTATACAGTAGTACCTAAAAACTGAACGGTTCAGATGTGGATATGCGACCGAAAAGTGACTGAAAACTTGAACTTCACATGTTAATTTCAAAGCGGAGCTCCGCTCTGGATTGGATCTATATATATATATATATATATATATATATAACCTTGCTCAGGTGCGGATATCCGCACCTAAGCAAAAAGGTACAGATTTCCATATTTGACCTACTTTTCGATTATATTTTCATATCTTAACCGTTCAGTTTTTAGTTCCTAATGTATAGATCATCTCTATAAATTTTCAGCCAAATTGATGATTGTTGAGACATTCAAAACTGCAATTTACGCGAACGAACCGAATCTGTCGAACCGGAACCGTTCGTGTTTATAATGGTAAATTGCAGTTTTGAATGCCTTAACAATTATCAATTATCAATTTGGCTGAAAATTTGTAGAGAAGATCTATACATTAGGACCTAAAAACTGAATGATTAAGATGTGAAAATATGATCGAAAAGTGGGTAAAAAATGGAAATCCGTACCTAAGAAAAACTGCGGACGTCTGCAGTGGAGAAGCTCTGTGTATATATACACACACACACACACACACACATATACACAAGTTGGTTCATGTAGGTAGGTAATTCTAGAAAGTTTCTAGGGTATTAGGCCACAATTGCCCAAATATAATTGGAAGTAACAATCAACATCAAATAATTAGTGTCTGGATCTTCATCAGACTTGAGTAATTTATACTGTGAATAACTTAACTCCTGTATTCTGTTGTTCTGATGTTATATTTTATTTTGATGGGGAATTTTTTTTTTTTCTTTTTCAAACCGTGATCAGACTGCTACCCTCATGCTGATTCATTGGTCGTCTGTTGTTAATAGCTTCTAAAAATTGTACTTCATGTTTGCATAGATGGAAACCTCAGGATATCTCTCTATCCCTCTCTGTCTCTACTTAGTTTATGCGTAAGTTTAAAGATAAAGTCAACATTGGGTCATTGGGATGCATACAATAGATGATACGTCCATTTAAATCCAGAAAACATTCCCATGAAATCAAAATTAGATGTGTTCGTCTACTAACATACTATAGTCATACCAAGTCTTAATATCGATAAATAGAATGAATCATGGTAGTGAACATGATATTTATTATGCTTTTTTTCCCTCGTACTACTAAAATGGCATGAAAAAGCATAGATAGCTGGTATAAGTTTTATGCTTTTGAATGATTGGTTTGCTGGTTTAGTATGTGAGTGTTGGTCAATGTGATGGAAAGGCCAAAGGTGTGTTCATCACTGTTCATCCAAATGATAATTAGCCTTGTTTAGTGGACATTTAAGTTAACTAGACTTTGATTTGGAGGAATTAGGGAAGTTAAGAATTGATTAGGCTATATTTGCATCAACTCCTCCCTTCTCAATTCATCAAAAGTTCTGCAGATATTCAAGAATATCTGTAATTTTGCTCTGGTACTCTGATATTTCAGAAATATGATTGGCCCAAAATGAGTGGATATTAAATCAGGGATATTGGTGGTTATTGGGGACATCTCAGAGATGAGGGGAGCAATTAGATTACCCTGTATCTTTCTTGAACCAACCAACCATCCCCCCACCAAAAAAAAAAAAAATATATATATATATATATATATATATTTGAAACCTCTCATTTGTTCGTCAACTGATCTTCTGTAATTTCCTCAACCATTACCCAAGAGATTCATTGGCACTCTGCTTGTCCTTCGTGCACGAACATCTTTGCTTGCATTTGTTTGTGTTTACAAATATGCACCATGAGTAATTTGTATTGATGGCTTTTGTACATGTTTTAACCCATATGTTTTTACTTTAGACTGCTGCTAGCTATCATGCCATAGCTATCGCACTTTCTTTGATGGAGGCATACTCATTAAGTGTTCAGCACGAACAAACTACCTTGCAAATTTTGCAGGCGAAACTCGGGTCAGAGGATCTGCGCACACAGGTAATATTGGCTTTAGTAATCTCAGTCTCATTGTTTGGTGAACCTTATTTTTTATGTACCCGTAGATATCTGTATGATTTTTAAGAGCACACTATTTGTCAACCAGTTATCCGTTTAACATTAGATAAGAAGTTAAAAAATTGAGGTTGTATAGCAATTAAACATTACTCGCACACTTGGTTCCCACAGCTTATTTCTTTGCAGTAACTTACATCACCACATGTATAGCATGTGCTGATACTTAGTGTATATATAATGAGATGATGCTTATTTTGTTTTAATTTATATACCAATTATTCTAGGATGCGGCTGCATGGCTCGAGTATTTTGAGTCCAAAGCTTTGGAGCAGCAAGAAGCTGCACGGAATGGTACTCCAAAGCCAGATGCTTCAATCTCCAGCAAAGGTCATTTAAGGTAATAATAGATGCAACTTGTGTATTGTATCTTTGTTATAATGTGATATTTTTGACTTTTAGGCGCTCCATTTGTCAAGGTACATGAATCACAGAAGCATAGTTTAATCAAATTGAGGGGTTGTTGTGTCAAACTGGGCCGGTTGCCTGTTTAATGAGATTCCTGTCCTTTTATCAAAAAAAAAAAAAGGTCATTGAATTATGACATTTTTAACACAGTCGTACTTGTGGAAGACTTATCCTCTTGTTTTTATCATGTCATTGTTGTTATACCCTGACATTGGTTAATCAGGGTTGCATGTAGATGATTCATAAGGTATACTTTTGTAGATTTTCTCTTGTGATATCAACAATTACATGCAATCTTTTCTTCTTCTTCTTTGATCAGTGTATCAGATCTTTTGGATTATATAACACCAGATGCTGATATGAAAGCTAGAGAGGCCCAAAGGAAAGCTCGTTTGAAGGTCATACACTCCTAACCAGCTGATAGTTTGAAAAGAGGCTCTTATGTTGTCTCTTTTTTTTTTTTTTTTTTTTTTTTTTCTCCCCTTTCTGGAGAAATTATCCGATTGATATCTCTTTTGGAATACAGGTTAAAGGCAAACCAGGTCAGAATGGGGAGGCAGTCTCTGATGAGTACCAGAAGGATGAAAATTTGTTACCAAGTCATCCTGTTGCAGAGAATTTAAGTGATAAAGAGAACAAGTCTGAAGCACAATTAGGAGAACCTAGGAATGAGAAATATGATTCCCGTCTACTTGAGCAATCAATAATATTTGCTACACATGATGATCTGGCACAAGATGACAACTCAGATGAAGGCTGGCAAGAGGCTGTTCCTAAAGGCCGGTCACTTATAGGTCGCAAATCTACTGGGTCAAGGAGGCCAAGCCTTGAAAAACTGAATACTAACTTTATCAATACATCCCAGTCATCAAGATATCGAGGCAAGGCCAATAATTTCACATCCCCCAAAACAAGCCCAAATGAACCTGCTTCTTCAACTGGACCTGCTCCTCCAGTGTCAAAGAAGTTTGTCAAGAGTGCAAGCTTCAGTCCTAAGCAAAACAACTCTAGCACATCAGCTACCGGAGCTGCAGAGAGATTGCCAAACCCAAAGTCAGCACCATCTACCCCAGCTTCTGTTGATCAAGTCATCAAGTCTGTAAGTCCGATCAGTGTTCAGTCAACTGGAAAACTCTTTTCCTACAAAGAAGTTGCATTGGCTCCACCTGGGACAATTGTGAAGGCAGTGGCGGAGCAGTTACCAAAGCCGATTGTACAAATTTCTCAGGTGGGCCAGGAGACTCCTACAACAGAGGTCACTGTTGGTGAAGTGACGGCAATTAAAGATGTGAAGGATAAAAAAAAAAAGAAATCGACAGGAGAGAAACAGGTTATGGTTTCTGAGAAAAGCCCTTCTGTAGTACGATCAGCAAAACTGAAGGATTCTGTGGCAAAGGAGTCCTTGGAAGTTGTGAAGCATGCTAGTGTTGGAGTACAAGTTGAAGCTGAATCTGAAGCTGTGGAATTAGAAAACACTGCTTTTGAAGGTGCAGAAGTTGAAAATGTAAAAGTTCCTGTTCCTAGCGTTGAGATTTCTGATGCTTCCCAAAGTCCAAATACCACAGCTGCTGAATGTGGACCATCAGACCCCCTAGGGCCAGACAGTTGCCCCGGGACTTCCTCTGATTCAGAACCTGCATCTGCTTTAACTGAGACTAGAACCAACAATCCTTCTAATACAGGGGAGGGAAAGTCACGTGATTTACCCAATGGCGACATAGTTAAACCAGTGCCAACTGGTGGGGAAAAGGTAGATGAACAAGAAACTGGAAAGGAGACGAGCAAAAAACTTTCTGCAGCGGCACCTCCTTTTAATCCATCCCCCATTCCAGTTTTTGGCTCAATTCCGGTTCCAGTTCCAGGTCTCAAAGATCATGGAGGTATTTTGCCCCCACCTGTAAATATTCCTCCGATGCTTGCAGTTAATCCTGTCCGTAGATCACCCCATCAGTCAGCGACAGCAAGAGTTCCTTATGGTCCACGACTTTCTGGTGGCTATAACAGATCTGGAAGTCGGGTTTCACGTAATAAACATAGCTTTCACAATGGTGAGCACACCGGGGATGGTCCTCCCAGAATAATGAACCCACATGCAGCTGAGTTTGTACCTGGCCAACCTTGGGTTCAAAATGGCTATCCACTGTCTCCCAATGGTTTCTTGGCTTCCCCAAATGGTTATCCAGTGTCCCCAAATGGATATCCGGTATCACCGAATGGTACGCCGGTGAATCAAAACGGGTCTCCGACATCTCCAGTCAGTTCAGATGAGTCATCACCAGTTGTGACTGCTGATATTGGTGTTGGAGCAAATACTGAAGGTGCAGGGAAGGAGACTAATGATAAGTTATCAGTACAAGTTGAATGTGACAAGCAACCAATTGAAGGAGAGCTGCAGGAAGAACAGTCTTTAGATAATGTAAACGTTCCTCCTGAAACTGAAGAAAAGCCTACTGATACCGATACAGTTCCTGGTGATACTATTGTGGAAAAGGAGACTAGCAATCTAGTAGTTGAGGAAAAACCAAGCAAATGTTGGGGAGATTATAGCGATAATGAAGCTGAGGTCATTGAGGTTAGTAGTTGAAGAAGGATCATGAAAGTTTTCTAGTATACCAATCAGTTCAGAGCTTATAGTTGTGTACAAGAGAAGTGAAATACAAAACTGGGTTGTGAAGGCCCAGCTGTAGAGAGAAATCTTCCAGTGAAGTGAAACCTGTGTCGTTACCGACCACAACCCTGGCGAGTGTGAATACTTTGCGATAACACTGTCTTTGCTGCAGCATGGATTGAGAATTTTTACATGAGAATTCAGTTAATAGGCTGGCATGCGAAAGAAATATGCCACGAGTGGGTGAA
This sequence comes from Rosa chinensis, assembly GCF_002994745.2. NCBI lineage: Eukaryota > Viridiplantae > Streptophyta > Magnoliopsida > Rosales > Rosaceae > Rosa > Rosa chinensis. Next base: position 25,972,364 of record NC_037091.1, on the reverse strand, counting down.
GCTTTAGTGAGTAAATCATTGGTGGCCCAAATTCTTTTCCTGTTCAATTTTTACTTGTCTGATATAATTTTGTTGTTGTTGGATGTCAAGTGATAATGAAGAGAACCTTAGGATGTTTTAGTTTAATCATGTACTCCCGGAGATGTTGATTTCTTGGAAAGGTCTTAAGACAATAAATTTCAGTTTTCTTCTGTAATAAGTCATTAGTGAATCTGATGACACTAGTGGGTATCAATCTGTTCAGATGGTATGTTGTAATGCAAAACTACTTTTGCATTGAAACGGGGGATTTCTTCAGTATACACTATTCCAGAGCCAAATAAAATAAATTGAAATAAAATCACTGGTGATATGAAATGATATCACATGTTCTAGCTATAATTATATTTGATCATCGTAGAACTGATAGATGGACACAAATACGAAGTACAACAACATAAACTTCCCCACCAGTTTCAATGAAAATGCAGGTTTTTCCTTCGGATGGAGTTTTCCAAGGCTAAGCTAAGCAACAAGGCAATAGAAAACTTGGTGCAGAACATAGAAACTTGAATCCTCCCTGGTATGATGTCTAGCTAACCATGACTGCCTAATATACACAGGTTGGCAATCCCCGGCGAAAATCCATGACTGCTAGTGTGGCAGCACTATGTGCAAGTGCACCTAACACAACAAACACATGGAAGATCTGATGGCTGTGTCCTGCAATATCAAATTTACCGGGTTTCCAGCGTTCTGGTATCCTACTAACATAGAACCCAGCTCCCGTGGCATAAAAAATAGCCATAGCAAGTTCATACCCCAGAGCAGCAATTACGGGTTGATGGTCCCAATGGATAACAAGGGCATGAACAGCAGGAATAACCCCTGAGAAGCCCATGGTGAGGAAGAGAGTGGCCCTGAATGTCCGGAAACGGGGTGCAGAGAGACTCGGCGAAAGGAGTGTAATGATGACAAGGACGCCAAGAATGGATATTGAAGAGAGATAGAAAAAGCGGGAGTATGGATTGCAGTGGAAGGTATAGTATATGGGAGCAAAGAAGGAGCAAACTATCATAAGGGAAATGCCCGCATAGTCCAGACGCCAAAAGAAATAGTTGAAGCGTCTGGAGTGACAAGCAAAGAGGTGGGAGAGGGAGCTGCAGACTAAGCAGCCCATAGCACCACTTAAGAACACAAACCAAGGCCAGCTTGGAATTGTACTAAAACCATCTTCCTTGTTAGCATAAATGAATGACTCTGACATTTGCTTCAAATGTGAATCCTGCAAACAAACATAGATGCTTGAACTCCGGATTTTATTAAAATGATTAATGCAGCTCAGATACAAATACAAATATCTTTGTAACTCTATCAAATAAGCAAAAATCCTTTGTTATTTTTGTGCTTGCTCTTAGAGTAAGTCCACCCGCTAAGTCACCCAGTCACTTACTATTCACTGCTTTTTATGTTTATTTCCATTTCTGCAGTGAATAGTAACTGACCCTTATTAGAGCAAGTTTACCTGTTAAGCTTGACCGGTCAAGACCCTATTCACTATTTTTTTGCCTTATATTGTCACTATTGAGGTTGGCAGGTCAGACACTGTTCACAAAATGTCAAGAACGGTAATTTTCGTAGTCAATTTCTTGACCAGCCAATCTCAATAGTAAAAATATGAGGCAAAAAAACAGTGAATAGTCTTGACCGATCAAGCTCAACGATCAACGAGTGAACTTGCTCTTACGGTGTTTAGATTTTATCAGACAAAGCTAAAAAGGAGGAGGCATTACTAGGTAGGCACGTGAAAAGAACCAAAGCTAAAGCCATAGCTTTGCTTGGGGTCGTGCTTCGACCGGTTCAAAATCGATCTAGGCCTAATCAATTATCTAATCTGAACCATCGGTTTCGATATTGTGCTAGCATCAAACCAAAGTACAGAATATAAAATTGTTCAATAAGTAGGCCTAAAGAAAAGCCCATAAATAAATATCAATATCTTCGTCCAAAAAAACAGAGTACATAAATGTCTGCATCACTTACACCTAAAGGTCAGCTATACACACCCTTTTTACTTTTGAATCTAACTTTTTCATGCAAAATGGTCCACAACACCTCAAGTGTTGTATATTTAAGCAAATGAGGATATCATAGATCAATTCAAATGCCAAAAAAATAAGACTAAAGGAATATAAATTAAAAAGAGAATATAAGACCAACTTTTAGAGTGTGACTACATTTTATATATTTGGATTTTTTTTAAATAATACGAGCTTTTCGCACATATGCTCTTCATGTGTAAGACAATTTTTTCCATGAGAAAAAGAACAACGAAAACTAAAATGAACGTTTTATTTCTTTTTTCATCCAGTCAGAGAAATATAGTTGTAAATGGTGAAATTCGATTTTCCCGCGTATTCATCAGAATCAAACAATTTTTTTCTGCTGGTATTTTTCAGCTTCCAAATTTCAAATTTCTTTTTGGGAAATTAGATAAACAAAACTAAAATATTTGGTTAAAATTGGAATTTAACTCTAAAAAAAACACAGGAATATAACCAACTAGCGAACTTATGCAGAGCCGCCTCTAGTGCTCCACACAATAAAATGGCAACATCCACCATTCCTTCCCTTCTGGAGTTGGGACCCACGGTGATATTAAAAGTAGGGTTTGGACGTTTGGTGGTGTGGGACCCATCTCTTATTTCTTCCGTGTCGAAACGAGTAGAAAAATCCAAGTCCCAGAGAATACTACTTTTCAGAACAAACAAAGTCCGAGAGAGAGAGAGAGAGGGAAAAAAAAGAAAAAAAAGAAAAAAATGGAACTGACCGGAGCAAATAGAGCGTCGGAGACATTAAGCTGGTTCATCTTCATCATCGACGGCCCAGAAACCGAAGCCCTGAAGAAGAAGAAGAAGCAAAGCCAAAAAAAAAAAAAAAAGGTTAAAATTACGAAAATACCACGGACGCGTAAATAGATAGCGATGATGACCAAAGTAGCTAATAATATTCCAAGCGCGCCCTTCACCTGGAGAAATTCCCCAGCAGAGCTCCCATATCCTTCGAGCTCATCACCGCTAGTCCCACGAATATCAAGAACCCCAACAAATGCCTACAACAACAACCTCAAATATCATTTCACCATTCATCAATTTCTCAAATATGAAACACAGACACGGAAACAGTGATGATCGACTGACTTACGTCCAGATGTTGAGGGTTTCGTTGTGCCAGGCAAAGACGCTGAAGATGACATCCTTTAACGGCCACTCGCAGCGGTAATAGTCCAGTATGTACTCGTTGTCCTTCATATACTGTGGCAGGTCTTTAAACTTAACCAGCATCCTCGTCTTCTTCTTCTTCTTCTCCTCCTGCTGCTGCTGCTGACTACTACTGCTGTTGCTGCTGCTGCTACTCTTCGCCGACCTCGCCCCGTGATTGCACATCGCTGATCGCCCCGCCGGAAAACGCCTCCGATTTTGGTTCTCCGGCAGATCTGGACCCTCCTCCTCCTGCTTTCCCTCTCTCTCTCTAATTTCGTCACTTGTGGTCTCTCTAGTTTCTATTTATAGGCGACCACCCAAACGTGTTTGGCTGTTCTTTTCTTTTCTTTAAGAGAAGAAAATGAATGAGGGGTTTTCGGGTACGTGGCAGCAGCTGGTTGGTTACGTCAAAGGGTAGGAGTTGGAGTAATGTAGCGATGGAGGGTCCAGGACTCCAGGGGATTAATTGCTGTTGGGATGAGTCTTTGTTTACCTGGCATTTAAGGACATTCAAATATGGCGGAAGGTGAGAAACGTAATTTTGGTGACCCATATTTAAGGACAAAGTCTTTCTAGGACAATAATCAATATTGGCCTTCTGGTTGGGCCAACTACTTTGGGCACATGTTCCAAAATTCCGATAATCACCTGGCCCGTTTTTCTTGCATGGCTTTTGTTTTTTTAATATTTTGGACGGTTTGTTTTTTCGTTTGAAATATTTTGGACGGTTTACCTCTTCATTATTTATTTATTACTTTTTAATTTTTAATTTTTTTTAACTGAGGGTGAATTATTGTTGGAACCTCTTTCCATGCCTTTCTTGACATAACGTCTAAAACTCTAAATCATTAAACTAAATTCTTGGATCTGCTACTATATTTAATTGTGTATATTGTTAATTATTGTTTTCTCAAAGATTGGTTTTGAATTTGGATTGTGTGTCACATAGGTTTTGAATTTGGATGAGAAATTAGTTATTGTTTATACCACAAATACGGGACCACACGGCTAAATGGTCACGAAAAGAGGTTTGGGTCCTAAATCTATAAGGTAGGCCCTAGGGCTCAACACATATACTACCTCTCACATTCTTAACTTTGGTAGGCCACACTTAGACCCACATGAAAAAATAATGGTCACAAGCTCAAACCTACACTATGAATACATGCATCTCATTCAATGTAAGCAACCACTCTCTCTTTACTCCTACGATATTTACATTCTTGTATGTATCTAACTTAGGCATCTGAGAGTCGTAGACCGGTAACCCCGATTTACCCTTTAACTTTTGTTCGTGATTGACAGGTGACGAAATCTAGCGATGGTCTGCTCTCTCGTGATTCTTGGTTTTCCCACGAGAACCACACAAAAACATTTGCTCATCCAAACAAGCTCATATTTGGTTTTCTCCCAAAAGTACCGAGAAGCATACATATGCAAAGTGAAATGATATAAAAAAAAGGATTAATTACATACTAGCCTCTTAACACACGCTAACGCGTGTGTCAATTTGCTTTTTCTTTTTGTTATATATTTATGTAATATTAATATGATTTTTTTTTGTTTTCAAATAAGAACACTCTTTTCAAACTGCAATTGCAGTTCTAATGCAGTTGGGAAAGAACTGCTCCCAGCCTCTCACGTTGTGTTTTTTTTTTTTTTTTTTTTCATTTTCTGTTTTTTATACTTATCAAGTTACTATTATAGCCTATATACATTAAACTACAGATTTTAAAATTTAATAAAAGAAGGGCAATTTCAGGTATTTTGAAAATTTAACATTAAGGGTTGTTTGGTTAATTAATACTGATAAGTACATTTTTGAATTTTTTTTTGCCATAAGGTTAGCAACTAATTTTTTTTCCCGCCATAAGTGTTATATTTTGGATATAAAAACTAACGTATTTACATAAATGCCACTACAGTAAAAAGTGAACAATCATTCTCTCTTTTATCTCCAACGAGGTCTCTGGTCAACTCCAGCGGGTCTCCGGCCAACTTCTGGCCAACTCTGACAGGTCTTCGGTTAACCTCTGGCCAACTTCTGGCGGATCTCCGGCCAACTTCCAGCGAACTCTGGCGACCACAAAAGCTACTGTCACTAACACCAAAAACTACTGTGGCTAGTAACAAAAGCTAATCTGATGAGATTTCCAGCAACCTCCGGCGGGGTCACAAAAGCTACCATCACTAGCAACAAAAGCTACTCTGGTGAGATTTCCGGCGATCTCCAGCAAGGTCACAAAAGCTACTGTCGCTGGCAACAAAAGCTACTCCTGAGATTTTTGACAGCCTCCGGCTAGATAATAAAATCTAGGGTCTTTGACCAAAAGCTCCAAAATGAGCCAAAGTTATCCAACTTACCCCAACAACAAATTTTTATTCCCACTAACCCAATTTGAATTGAAATAACAATTTTACCATTAGTCTAATTAATGAATTACAACCACATGCCCTTCTCTCCTCTCTCTCTCTCTCTCTCTCTCTCTCTCTCTCTCTCTCTCTCTCTCTCTCTCTCTCTCTCTCTCTCTCTCTCTCTCTCTCTCTCTGAACCAGTGCACGGCCTTTAGCTCCATTCTCTGGTCTAGATGGCCGGTGGCAAGACGAGGACGACGATGGAGGTGATTCTTGGTGAAGGCACAGATCCGGCGCCATCGATCGTCGCAGATGTTGGTGGATTGGCGGTCGCAATTCAGAGCAAGTTTCATACACAAAAATCGTACCCTAACGGCTTGATTGAGAAGCAGTCTCGACTAAGCGGGGTCACGTGACCTGATCACGATGGAGGCAGTGGAGGTTTCGCCTGCCACGTCGGATCCCGGGTTGTTCTGGTCGATTTTGTACACCGTGCTACGCGTGTCCATGTCTGCCGACCTCTCCCAGCAGTTGTGGTCGGAGTAGGGGCCGCCAACCTGGACGAAGATGACGCCGTGAATATAACGTCCCGAACCTAAATTCACCGGTTTACTAGTTGTTGGACAGTGAACGACAATTTGTTTTACCTTTACTCTTTTTCGGTAACTTTAGTGGCCCTAAATTGTTGACTTTTGTTAGGGTCAAAATTTGAGAAAGTTTTCTTCATGAAAGTTGTAGAGGGTGTTAAACCGAGCGCGTGCATATGTGGTACGTAAAAATCGGAGCTCGTATGCGAAAGTTATAAGCAAAATTGTGAAAGTTACTGTTCATGGTAAGTAGTATAAATTTGAAAAAGTTACTGTGGCCAGTAAGTTTTCTTTTTTCCTCTTTTCTCTCTTTCTCCCGCGTTTTTCTTCCTCTCCTCGGCTCTCTCTGCAACTCCGGCCATCTCCCTCTTCCGGCCACCTGGGAGCGAACAACCAGCACCGGTCGTCTCCTCTACCCTTACCCAACCTCCCCACGGCGGTAACTCACGGCGACTTGGCCGGAAAATGACGCATCGGGTCCTTGAAGTTTCACTGTAGCAGAAGTGGTCAACGCCGATATCTTCCGTTTCCTGCCACCAAACCGGAGTCGAAGGTGGGGCTTTTGCCAAGGATCATTTCCCCCCTAGCCTTGAGCCGCGATTTGCAGCATGGAAGGAGAATCAAGGAAAGCCCGATCCTAGGGTTTGGGATTTTTCTGGAAATTTTTCACCGGCCTATTTGGAGCTCTTAAAGGTAAAATTGGATTGTGTTGTGGTTGAGAAAAATGTTGGGTCTGATGAGTAGGTGGCGCTGCTGAAATTTGGTGACCATTGGAGGTGGTGGCCACTAGCGCGTGAGCCCCACGCGCCGCCACTGTATGACAGGACCCGACCCAGGAATCACCCCTATTACCTGGATACGAGCCTGCAGGGCCCACATTAAGCGAAATCCTACCGAAAATTCGGCAGAACCTCCCCTAAATATGGGCAACCCAAAAATTTACAAACCTGGATATGATTACAACAGTAACTTCTACTCAACCTACAATATCATATTACAACCCAAGCATATATATTACATCCGGAAAGTTCAAATCCCAACATAATCCTCCGTAGAAGCACTACATCCATCAAACTTAAAGGAAAAGGTATATCAGAGCAACACTAAAACTAAGCCGAAATCATACAAGGTAGGTTAAGTAATAACCTACGGACAAAAAGGAAGCGCTGATTTCCAAAGTCCTTGAGCCTGGACGCAATCTCGGCTAATCTGAAATCTGGGCATTTGAAAACGAAGGGCCCAGGGGAAAACATATAAAATCCATTAG